>NC_133388.1:189443754-190664587 GCF_047511655.1 Castor canadensis
ATGTCACAAATATGCTCTAAACTATTTTAAATAGATATCAGTGGATCAGTCATGGATAGTCTGTGTAACAATAACACACAATCTCTAATGCTCTGTAACTTAATGTGATGAGTGTTCATTTCTATCCCACTCACATGGCAACCTAGTGTGGGCTGGACAGAGCTCTGCCGAGTGAGGCTACATGCCAGCTCTTCTTTCACAGCCCTCTTACACCCTGGTCTCCAAAGCTGCCAACTGGAACTGAGGTCTCAGTTGCATTCTTGCTCTTTGTCCAAGGAAGATCAAGTCTACCTGGATAAGGGGTTATGAGTAGGGATAACAGTGATGCTACTTCTGTAAGCAACTCATCTCATGCTCATTTTCTCTATTTCCTAATAGTGTGTTTTAAGTTATGTGATCTCTTTGAATGATCAGATTCTGAAATTATGGAATTTATGCTTTATTGGACATGCATGTGCAGACCTATGCCTTGATCTCTGTTAGATGAAGAGGACTGAAGCAATGAGGCTCCTATCCATGGGACACACTTCTTAGTAGGGGACACAAGAGGGAACCAACCATCCCAGTTTTCCCACGAATGAAGAGTTTCCCAGGACATGGGATGCTCAATATTAAAGTGAAATGGTCCAGGGAAAACTGTCTCTTTGTTCATGGGGTGTGAGGTTGGATGGTCCAAGTAAATAGACCATCACAGTCCAGTTAAGGGAATTATAATGGGAGAATAGAAAGATGCTTTGGAAATAGAAAGACTGGCCAGCTAATGAAAGAAGGTAGTGCCAGTGGTTATCAATCACAAGTGGAAAGAGAAGGTTCTGGAAGTGAAGTGTGAATAGAAAGGAGGAACTGCACATACAATGTATGGATGCCAGAGAAAATTGGTTCATTCATAGACCTGCAAATGCTTATTAAATGTGACCATTGTATCGAATTTGACTTGGGAATACTGTTACACAGTAATTCAAAATGTCTGGAAGTGGCGGTCTTATGTACTTTTACTTTTAATTTTAATTACTTGCAAATAGAAATATTCCCATATAATGGAGTAGGTACAGAATAGTCTCCCTTCTGTTCTGCTGCTTGGATAACTAACTGGTCTCATTCCCATAAGCAATCAATGTTTCTTATTTCTTACATACTCTTCCAGACATTCTGTGCAGACTTAAGAAAATATGCATATTGTCTCCTTAAAAAGTGTTCCCTACACAAATGTTACCAAACTACACACTCTTCTACAGCTTACATTCATTGCTTACAAAAAAAAAATCTAACCTGATGGTGGTTCCCAAGACTTGTATTTACATAAAAGCTAGACTCTTAAGAGATTCTGAGAAACCTCCTGTGTTCAGACGCATGGAGGAAGTTTATTTTATTCCTGTGTCCCCATGCCTGGTTATATTCATAGAAAATTCAAATTGGATTGATCAAAGTAATGAATGAATAAATGAATGAAGTGAAAGAGGGGAAAACACATTTTAAAGGTGATAAGAATGGAAAAGAGGAAGGAAGGACCTGATTTATATTTAATCCCTTGCCAGCATCTTGCTCCAAGGTCTGAGAAATGGCATGTCCCTGTTTTGAAAAATGGACTATAGTAAGAGAAATGCCAGACCACTTCAGCCCCAAAGTCCCATTGCCTCCTTTCTACCCAGACATACTACTTTCCTAAAGCCCCAACCAAGTAGTACTGTCCTGACTCTCTGGAAAATGAAGCAATTTAAAATCTGTTGTAAGTTCACAGAATTGAGCCCACTGTCAGGTGATGATAGAAATGCTTTACCTTTTGGCAAAGGGTACTCTGGCATAGACACTGGTGCCCTTTTTCTCTGCTCTCTCAGTACTCTCTGGAAGTCTTCAAAAGCAATACCTACAGCCCTGAATCACCAGTATTTACACATCTACTTACCCAACCAGAGAAAGTCCTATAAGGACAGGGGTTGTGTCTGATTCATCTCTGTCTGCAAAAGCGTACCTACAATATAGTGAACAACTTGGAAAACTGAGTCCTGCTGTAATCAGGGTGGATTGAATAAATGAATCTGTGGAGGGAAAGAGAAGGAAAGGAGAGACAAGAGTAGAACCTGATTGCTCTGTCATGGGAAAGGGTATCATTTTCTGCATGTTTCCCACTGACGAGGAAGGTCTTTACTGGCACTTCCCATGGCAGAGCATTGTCCCTGCCCACACAAGAGTGCCCTGTACAGAAATAAGAATACATGGGCTGATTTCACAATTTCTATTTTTGTTTCTGGTAGGAAGGGCTATTTTTGTCTCAGCTTTGAGGGGCTGCCGAAGGCAGGTGTCCTGTGTCTCTCTCACTGGCTGTCAGAAAGTGGTGTGTTGTAAAAATAGACACCTGCTGAGAGGCCTCCTAACAGTCTCTCAAGGGCCTCAGATGGCAGTGGAAAGTCTAGAACTCTGGACACATCAATCCTGGGCACCATGACCCTGTAACTGTTCTGTCATTGGAAGGAGAATGAGGAAAAACTATGGTTTCCAAAACCTAGAAGATTAGGTCGCCCAACTTGCACTAGAGCAGACTCTGGGGAGCTCCACCCAGAAAATTATATCTTAAACTGTGTCAATGACCATGTGCTAGGATTCCTTATCTATACCTGTGGGATATGAATTTCCCTCCATGACACTCAATGGCCCCTTCTGCAGGGAACCAAAGATAGGCTACCTACCTCTTAGGCTTGGTGTGAGAAGCACAGCTGATAAACAGGCAGCTTGCCCTCTGTAATGCACTGACAAAGGCTCACTAGCATCAGGAATTGAGGAGGGTTGCTTCAATAAGCCATCAAGGCAGCTAAGAAGAATGAGAAAGAAGCCAGCTCAGCCATTTGTGCTTCCAGCTTTGCTAGAGAGAAGGCTCAATGTCATCTAGTCAGCTCAAAGGGAGCTAGGTATCTTTGTTCTCTTTCTTCCTTTCTATACACTTCATGTTCCTCTTGTATCCAAATTCTCCCTCCAAACACTTCCCTTGCCCAGACTCACTCTGGTTTCCAGGTGGCTTCTGTCTGACCCAGTTTCCACTAAATCCCAAGCCATCATGACTCATGCTTTAAGCTTCTACCACCAACTCCCTTTACTCACCAGTTCCCTATCCCTTCCTATTCAGGCACATAAACAGATTCCCTATTTAAGAACCAGCAAAGACTTGCTATTTTCTTTTTCATTAACTCTGAATATCTTCTCAACACTTCCAGGCCATTAACATCAGACTCCAGGTCACACATTATAGGCCCATCCCACCCTCTTCAACGTCTACCGTTTTCTTTCTGTAAAATTAACCTACCCACCCCAGTCAACCACTATGTTCACCTGCCCTGCCTGTAATACCATCTTGGTTTTCTACCCGGATCCCATCCCAACCAGGCAGGAAGGTCCACTTGAGTCCATCATCCTCAGACAATCTTCTCTGAGTGCTAAAATCTTCATCAAGTAAATTTAGTCTGGCCTTAAAGGAAAACAGGCCCACAATTTGAGGATTCAGTAGAGAAGCAATTGCTGACCACCTGCTAAGTGACTCTAAGGTCCAACTGAGAATGATGGTAGTTAAATAGGAATATAGGAAGGCGGTCTTGCTTGGTGGTTGGTGGGATTAGGAAGAAAAAGGAGATGAAGGAACCACATTTCTAGCCTGATGTCTAGGTAGGGATGTTGTCACTCATTGATATGAGGAGGAAGGAATGATATCAAGCAGGTGGGCAGAGGATGAGAATCAGTTATTCTTGGGACACTTTGAGTTGCAAGATGCTGTGGAACACATGGTGGGGGCAGGGCATCAGAAAGCCAGATGTGGGGTTGTAGAGCCAGGAAGCTCATGAGCTCTCTGTGTAATGGAGGAAACCCACAGATAAACCCACAGTTATAACATAAATTAGTAAACACTATAGATGAGCTGAAAACAGAACCAAAGGCACCCAGGAGAATGAACAGATGCTTTGGGATGCTGGAGAACTTTACAAGAAGTGAGATCTGGCTTGGTGCAAGGAAGGCTGGTGTAGGGTTAACATAGAATGAAAATGGTGCACACTCCAGCTGAAGGAACAGCATGTGCATAGGTACTGAGAAGCCAATGAGGAGAGGTATGACATCCCATCCAACCCATACAGAGACGGGCACATGGGGCAATCCAGAGCAGTACAGCTGGTAGAGCAATGGCCATGAACCAGATCTGTGTCACTTGGTCTACAAAGCAGTCTAAGGAATACAAATTAACATCAAAATTAAGATTCCCTTATTCTACTGAAAGAAAAAGAATGTCCTGGGACTTCATTCTCACATGTGACAATGGTCAGGCAGAGCAGTGGCCTTGAACAGCCAAAGCTTTCCCATTGGCCACATTTCCCAAACTGCCACTTTCATCTTGGTCTTATTCACCTGGCCCTCTTTGACTTTTGAGAACTAAACCTTTGCTGGACCTGGGAAGCAACACAGACCAGTTTGGACTAATGTCCTTGGGTGATTCAAAGCTGCTGAAGGCAGGGTGTCAGGGTTGACAAGATAATGAAGGCAAAGGGACAAAGCTATTTCCTGAAAGGGTTGACCTGAAACCAGTTCTGAATAGGTACCATCAGCATGTTCTTTAGTCATCAGTGTCAGCTTCCCAGGATTCAGCTCTCCTTTTTCCTGCTCTCCCAGTTCTCCATTTGGAACCACACTGTGTATTAGGTTTTGAGTCCTGATGCTCCTGCCCAATTTTCCTGGGGGATTGGCCTATCCTCAGCCCCCTCAGCTGGTGGTTCTTTGGCACAGCTGCCCTGAACATCTAGAGATGTATGCAATGTCTGTCCAGGAGGCAGCAGTCAATCTTTGTGTGCTATTCAGGAGAGACTGCTGAATGATATCACTATCTACAGGCACTACTGGTCCCCCGCAGTGATGGGGAGGCATGCTGGGCAATGCATGACTGAGGGGGGAGAAAGGCTCAAGTCAGAAGGGCAGCAGGCTTAAAATACTGGCAGTCAGAGCTACTGATCATCACCAAGGAACAGGAGTTGGGAAGAAGGGAGGTGGTTGGCCCAAGTTTTCTCTCGGCAGAGATCACGTTGATATGTGGAATTGAAACCCATCCAAGGGACAGATCAATAAGTTGGTGCTGTAGCATTACCACATCAGGGCTTGTGGAACAAGCCCACAAAAGTGACAATGAAGGCGAAACTTTGCTTTGTACCTATGATGTGCCTTCCATAGCAGTTCAGTTCTTGCACTCAGCAACCTCAATCTCATATGAACTCAACTAGGGTGGGGCATGGAGGCTCATACCTGTACTCCTACTCAGGAGGCCAAGAAATGTACCCAACTAGGACTGGATACCATAGCTCATCCTAGATACTAGGGAGGCAGAGATTGGGAGGATCACTGTTTGAGGCCAGCTGGGACAAAATGTTCATGAGACTCCCATCTCAACTAATGGCTATGCATGGCTGGCCATGGTGGCACATGTCTGACATCCAGGTACATGGAGGAAGCAAAAATAAGGGGATCACCCAGGCCCGCCTGGGCAAGAACAAGAGACCCTATCTCAAAAATAACCAAAATAAAAAAGATGGTGGCATGGCTCAAGTGGTAAAGTGCTTTCCCAGCAAGCAGGTGGCCCTGAGTTCAACCCCTAGCACCACCAGAAAAAGAGAAAAAAATGTACCCAATTAAACAAATAACTGTGATATATTGGAAAAGGTGCATCACTGAGACTATTACTAGTATAATGGTTTGGTTGGTTTGATTGCAGAAGGTTCATGGAGGAAGGAAGAGTTGAGTTGTATCTTGAAGGATAAATAAGAGTTGGCAAGAGCTGAGAAGCAGTGTATCCAGGCTGAGGGGGTACCTGAGGTTAGAAGTTGAGTATTTTGGGGGCCACAGAGAATTGGGTTCTTATCCTGGTTCCACCATTTATCAGCCAGGTAACCATGGAAATCTTAACTTTGCAGGACTCAAATTTCCCATATCTGAAACATAGACACTAAAAGCAGCCTCACAGGATTAGAGCAGCATTGTTCAATCGTCACTATAGCCACTTTGACCATTTACATATACATTAATTAAAATTAAGTAAGACATAACAATCTGGTTCCTTATTTATAACAGTGACAGCACAAGTGCCCAGTAGCCAATTATGCCATGGCAGCAGATTGGACAGTCCAGATTATAAAATATTTCCATCGCATAAAGTGCTATTGGGCAATACTAATTTAGAGGATGAAAATGATTGACATAAAAGGCCACTTTCAGAGTGTTTGCTACTGAAAAATCTTTAATAACACAATATTATTCTGTCTATATAAGTATAATTTGTAAAGGTCTGAGGAAGTAATTCTAAATGTGAAATAAATGGAGGAAAGAGAGACACACAGATAAGGAAGAATCAGCACTAGCTGGGAAATGAGGCCAGGAGGGAGGGAGGGAAGGAAGGAAAGGAGAAAGGCAGGTGGAGACAGGTAAGAACACTGGTTCTTGTGCATTTGTTCTGAAAAGCCATTTCTTTTTCCTCTCTGCTCAGTACATGTTCTGATCTCTACAAGATGATCATCTGTGATCATCTTTGCTGGCTGACTTTTGGTAGAGTTTGGCTAACAGAAAGGAGATTTAAACCAGAAAATAATTTGCAACAAATTTTTGCAGGCCTGCAAAAAGCTGAAGTATCCATGATATGCAACACAGTTAAGCTCGGAACATCAGCTCATTCTGCCTCATGTGTTCTAAGATAAGGCCACAAATTGGAGCGATAACTTTGGATGACCTCACAAATGCTAGAGACAAGACCACTGCCTGTTGCATCAACTTGTCTATTTCATAAATTCTGATCAACTCCTGTCCAGAGCACACTTACTAAAATCTGCCCTAAAGCCATTCTCTCATACGCCAGCCCCACAGTCTTAAGTCACCTTCCTTACCTCCCCTGTTTGGAGAAAGAATCCCTTCTCATGAAGTTCTCATCACATTTCATAAACCCAGCTTGGTAAGAAGCTGTATTTCCTGATGTGGTGGGGGCAACATCAGGAGGCAATGGCAGGAGCAGGAGGGCAGGAAGTGAAGGGAGGGAGACCCTAGTCCCCAGCCTCTTTCAGCACTGACTAGGCAGCAGTTGGACCCCTCACCCAGCTGCAGCTTCTGCTTGGTGGCCACTCTTTAAAAACTCTGATAACACAATATTCTAGTCTTGTGCTCTTAACCTGGCGTGGCAATAACTTTCTGTTTTTATTAGCATATATAAGTTGTACAGGGAGGTTTCACTGTGATTTTTCCATATGCTCATGGCATACCATTTTTAGATTCACCCCCACAATCATTCTCCTTCATTGTTCCCCCCCTACTTAAAACAATTTGCAGATGCCCTCATTCTCCTTCATTTGGTCCCTTCACCCTGCTCATTTTCTACCCCAAATCCTCTCATTAAACTTTAAGTGCTGGCGGCATGACTTGTCTTGCAAGCACAAAGCCCTGAGTTCAAACTCAGTACCACCAAAACAAAAGATGGGAGGCTTTAATTTGTGAGCAAATAGAGTGACTTGATGACAGGCCAAGCAATGTACTAAACTCCCTTTCCTGGTTTGTCTGCATAGACACCTGCGAGCAGGCACTTGGCTCCCTGTCACAGATGATAAAACTGACCCACAGGGTCAGATCACAGCCATCAGTGTGCAGTGCAGTACACAGGCCTTCCAGAAGCATTTGATGATAGTGTGCTTTCTGCTGCCCTGCACTGAGGCATATGTGAGTGTTTGAAATATGCCTCTCTCCTTCCCTCAGATGAATGTTCTCTTGGCTCCTGGAGGTTGTTCTCAATGTTTATGATTTTGTTTTTCTTTCTCTCTCTCCCAGGCTCCATAACATTCTGACTTTCCATTAAGTTTTCACAGCTTCCGCTCAGGAACTAGCATAGCTCTTTTACTTCCTCTGAGGAGCAACCAGCCAAGGATGTCATTTATCCTCCTTGCAGATATCTCATCACCCATCTCTGGGTTCAGCTTTGGAAGACACCAGGGTCCTAAAACCCAACATCCCAAAGACCAGATGCAATTTTCAAGGAGAACAGGGAAACCTCAAACATATCTTCCTATCCAAGCCAAATAGCTGTTTCCCCCCTGAGAGTTCATGGTTGTGCCACAGACCAAATTTATGCCAACATATACATATCTGAATCCATGGCAAAGAAAAAATATGGTAGGAATCAGACATACTAGCAAGGATCAGTATGAATTCAAAATTAACATAAAAGGAAATGAATTCCTCCTGGATGAGTGGAGCAGGTGACCTTAGGACACTTACAGGAGACTCTCATGAGTGCTAGCCCTTACTTATGTACACACACAAACTGCTTTGTGGGTAGAAAATAATATAGCACTTCCTGCCTTAACAAAGGCAGACCACTGGCAGCATCCTTGTGTATCTTGAGTTGGGAATGGTGGAAGACTCTGCGCAGGCAGTTCATGGGGATTATAAACGGGAACAAACCAAGACCAAGACAAAGAGACTCAGAATCTTGATGAGTCTTGCTTAGAGACTTTTATTTACACATAAGCCACAGAGTTTATGGAAGGCAGGTTCCAGAATGGCACACAGCTGACATTGATTGAGCAATCCAGCCATGGAATTATTCTTTGTTTATCATGAGCATAGATGAGTCTAGAACTAAAGAGGTGAAAATGCAGCCCAAGTTTATGGAGTGAGGAATTGAGCCAGCAACCATGCGGGCTAAACAAATAGCTGCTAGATTGTGCAAGACCTGTGTTCAGCACTGCCACCATATGGGCGTGAGCAGTTAGATAAAGAATGGACCAGTGGAAGAAAATGTTCTACTTTTCTTCAGAGAAGTATTTAAAGCAAGACTGGCTCTTTTTTGAGCAGCACAAACCCCTTGACACTGTGGCTAATTCAGTAGGAAGCTTCTAGTCTTTCTGCTGCTGATAAACTAGAAGGGTAGACAGGAAGTAGGTTATGGCAATCACACTCTGAAAGCTGGGCTTAGTTCTTGGGTTCACTGTGCTGTGTGACTTGGGCCACATTCTGGAATTTCTCATCTTTACAACATCTTTTCCTGATCAAAGAATCCCTGTTGGACTGTAAGCTCTGTAACAATAGGGCCAGTTTTTGTTCACTGCCGAGTCCCCAGAGCCCAGCAGATGCACCAAGAACTCTCTCATAAGTGCTCACTTAATCCAATTGAATTAATGATCCCAAGCATGAGCTATTTCTCAATAAGCTCAGCCTTCCAGCAAATGCGATGGAAAGATCAGCTTTGAGCAAGATATTGGTCACTAAAGGAGTCACAGTCCTGCTGAGTACATGGAACAGGGGTGATAAGTGTTCATCTCTGCATAAACAGAGGCTCAGAAAGGTCAAGCAACTAGGGGGGCCTCACAGTCACCAAGCTCCATCGTGACAAAAACCTGTCTGCCAATTTCCCTTCTTCCTGGGCCAGCTGGTTCCCCCCTATGTGAATCTGCCTCCCCAATGGCCACCTGAGAATGATAGCCCTTGCCTCTGGTCCCAGAAGCAAGCACTAAAGTTTCCTGGGGCTTCCTGAACATTTTCAGTGTCAGGCTCAGTAGGGAGCCAGAGGCAGAAGGGAGAAAGAACAAAGAGTGACAAGGGCTATCTCTAGGGGGCTCTCAGCAGCAGCAGCAGGATTTCTATTGAATAAAAACAGATTTGAGCCCTGAGGTTCCACTTGGCTCTGAGTCTGGGTTGCTCCCTGGTCTTCCCTGTCACTATCTCCAAATGTAGTCCTGTCCCTCCACCTCACGCCCCTGTGGATCAGTCAGATGGAAGAGAAGAACATATCAGGAGAGGATTCAGCACCATTGGAGTGGGGTGGAAAGATGGCTGGGAAACCAGGGAGGCAGAGAACTGGCTTGACAAGGGACCTGGCTCTGGAGCGGAAAGGAACACTGAGGAGCCAAGAAGACATTTCCCTGGAGATCACCACTGTGTAGAGGCAAGCCATGTTCCCGAAGGTGCTCTTCAGGATTCTTGTGAAGGGAGCATTGCAGCAGGCCAGCCACTGTGACTCAGGGACTGCGTGCATTCACTTTTATAGTTATTATATCATCAGTAACAGGAACGGTAGCCACAAGAGAGAACAGTTACTGAGTACTTACATCAGGGTACACATGTAACTGACATGGCTGGTTTGCTCAAATAATTATCACAGCTACCATGTGACATATGAATGTTATCATCCCCAGTTTATGGAGGGAGATGCTGAGGCTCAAAGAGCTTACATAAGATGCCCAAGATCCTGTATTTGATAAGTGGCAGAACCATGATTCTAGATTAGGTCTTTGCAACACCAGAGTCTGAATTGTTAGCTATTATCCTTTCCTGTTGCTCATTCAGTCATTCTACCATATTTATTAAGCACCTATTGTATGTCAGGAACTCTTCTATATTTTCTTAAGTTGAGTTCCTGATATTTTGTTCAGAGGCAAATTTCTAGGGGCAAACTACTATATGAAGCAATGTGCACACTGGAAGATACAGTGGGTGACTGTGTGATTCAGCTCTCCTATAGGACTGGCACCCCAAACACACACACCTGGTCACTGGGCATGCCTCAGAGAATGAAGCCAGCTTGCATCATTGTCCCCAGCAAACTCCAAGAATTACACAGGAGAACTCCCACTCCTACCATGTTCCAGCTAAAAGAACGAAATGGAAACTGCATGAAAAGGATTTGCCAACACCAACTGCACTGAAGAAGCATAGGAAGGCAGGACAAATTCGCATTCTGTTGATACAAAGTCTTGAAAACAGGTTTCTACTGTAGGAGTTTGAATACCTGCTCTCTTACAGCGAACTCTGAGCTGAGTTGTGAAATGGTAAACTTGGAAGGGCCCAGAAGCCTTGTAGATCCTCAAATGGCATCTTGTCAGACATCCTTTCACTGTCTTTGCTTTGTCCAGGTACCACCTGCAGTATTAATTGCTAAATCAACTTCCTTTTTCAGTAAATCCAATTACAGCATAGGTAAAGGGAACTTATACCACAATCTTTAATAGGAAAACCAGAACAGCTCATGTAAATGGGTTACTACAAGAATAAATGTGCTTGATCCACAATTTTACCACAAAGGCAATAAATCTGCATGTCCCCATATTAAGGGAGTACACCCAGCAGCAGAGTGGGAATGACCCTGGCTCAGATCCCTGCGTGGCCACTGTCTCACTGAGACAGCTATGCGTACTTCTTGTTCTCACCCAGACTTCTTTTCACTCACTGTGTGGTGGCCACCCACTACATTTATTAGCTGTTTGTCCAAATCCATAGCTGTGCACCCTCAGGCCTATCTCTACTTGATAGAAGAATGCCTGGTTTCCATTTCATTACAGATTTCTCACTCTCTGTCTCTCTGTGTCTGTGTCTGTCCCTGTCTCTCTCTCTCTCTCTCTCTCTCACTTCCTCTCTCTCTCTCTGTCTCTCTGTCTCTCCCTGTCTCTCTCTCAGTATGGCCAGGGCACTTCTCTCACTCCAAACATTGTGTGGAGTACAGGGGTGGGAATGAAGCATGGTGAGGGTCTGGATAAGAGAAACCTCCAGAAGCAGCAAATGGATGGCATCAGAGATGAGCAACCCCTACACCTGTTTCTATAACTACTGATGTGAGGTGATCATTGCCCTCAGCTGCCCTCCTTGTGAAATGAGGGGTCAGATGACCCAGGCAATTCTACAATGGGTCTATCCAGCAGCACATGTGATCCCAGTCATGCCTGAAGGCATACACAGTTGAACACCTTGAAAAAGTTTGAGTCAAAGTCATCACTTTACACACTAGAGAGTCTGGAGTCAGAAAAGTGGAATGGGAACTGAGTAGTTCTTATGTTTAAAAGAGGTTAAAAGTGAATTTTTCACACTACATCTACATAAGCTTGGGATTGATTCCTTGAAAAAAATCTGCATAGTTTATTAAAGTGATGAGTTTTAGACAAGTGATCACTGGAAAGTGGGGAAGATTCACTATGAGCCAGTTGAACAACTGGCCTGGTAGATGAAAGCCATCTGTCTACTCAGCAAACCTTTACTGGGCATCCACAATATGTCAGGGGGCTTGCATGGTGCACAACATAAGTCGCCTCATTTCTTTTGCACAGATAAGACACAGTAGCAACAGATGTCACCAAATAATTAGAAATTAAAGAGTAAAACTGTGCTCTGGCCACCACTTTATTTTAAAAGTAAGCAAGCAGAATTGGAAGATAGACATATAAATTTTCCTTAAGGAGCAGAATAATCAAAATAATATCTGCTTAGCAGCTCGTGTTCAGTCTCCTCCCACTTTTCATTAACATACCAGTGAGAACAGGAAAAAGCAAAAATTTTCTAACTCATATCCACTGAAAATCAAGCGTGGTAAGCCAATTACTGCCAAAATGAAGAAGGAATTTCTACTATGTTTGGTGAATTCACACATGTGAAGTGCTTAGCGTAATGTCTGGTATGAGAAACATCAAATAATTGTCAATTATTGTTGGCTTAAAGTCAAAGGAGCTGGACCAAGAAAAAGAACTACTGACCTCTGCAGACCCATCCTCTGAAACAACCACCAAGTTGACTGCTGCTGAGCAGGTGAGGCAGGCTGAACAGTGTCCTCAGACTGATGTCTACTTGGAAACTTACTCAAAAATCAGGTCTTATTTATAAAGGCATAATTTAAGTAGAGTTTCTTTCAGGGATAGTACAAAGGCTTAACATCACCAAATCACATAATTGTTTATATCAATAAAACATTTGATCAAAGTCATTATCCATTCTTTTTTTTTAGTGGTGGTGGTAATTGGAGTTTGAACTCATGGCCTTGCCCTTGCTAGGCAAGCACTCTACCAGTTGACCCAGACCTCCACCCTGTTTTGCTATAGTTTGTTTTTCAGATAGAGTTTTGTGTTTTGCCCAGTCAGCCAGGGGACAGTGATCTTCCCATCTATGACACAGCAAACATGCATTCAAATATGCACAAGCTGTTGGCGAGGTGGTGGGATAGAAAACGGGAAGAGAGAGGAACGTGAAGGTAGATTGGGTTTAGTTGCAGTGACAAGGACAGATTGGTATTTTAGGAAGAAGAGTCTGATGTGGAGGAGAGACTAGGAAAAATGGGAAATTACCTATAATGAGCAGGCTGCTAGCACAGGCAGAATATGATGAGGTATGGGACAGGGTGTGAGGATGTGGAGAAGGGGCGGGAAGGGACCAAGCTAGGAGCCTCTAAGAACAGCCGACTAGGCAAAAGGCTCTGGGAACTGCAGGGAGTCAGAAAGAAGTGTGAGAAGAGATGGGTGTGAGAGCAAAGAAGAGAGGACAGTCTTGGATTTTGGTTGGATGATAGCATGGCCCCCACAGAGACAAAGATTCTTGGAGCAGGAGGAAAAATGGTTAGGGAAGATCTACACGCCCCATGGCTGAAGAAGCTGACCTGTGTCCTGGGGCATGATGGAGAGAGAGGTCATGCTCTCTGGGTTTAATCTGTCCAAGGCTGACCTTCAAAGATAAGTTGGAGAGTGTTCACCTGGATCGTTTTTCTTTCAGTGTTTCTACATAAGCAGTCTCTTCAAGTTTTCCAAAGTTTCTTCAAGTCAGAAGATAACTTATGTATCACGACAGCTCAATTCCCTTTTTTTTCGCCTGCAAGGGCAATACTTGTACTTTTATTTTTCTTGAATCTGAAATATTTCTATTCAATTAGCTAATTTCTCCCTGAAGTCATATCCTTTACTCTAATAAGAGGAAAATGAGGCTGCCCCATGTATTATTAAACTTCATTTCTGGCTGAAATTGAATTACAAATTCTCAGTACTTCCTCTCATGGATTCACATTATTGGTCTGTGATTCATGCTTCTGACTGGCTTTCAATCTTTCAGAAGCAGTCAGGGGGAGCTGTCTTAAAATAGCCTGAATATAGATCAATGAATATTTTGGAGAAGTCTATAATTTGAAAACTCTTGTAGAAATATTTTTATTGACAATGACTCTGGAACAGGGAATCTGCTTCAGCTTTGAACATGTGAGCTTCTGTTTGTTTTTTGTTTATTTGCTTCTCCTGAACATATCAGTAGTTTTAAGGACTACACTTATCCCCAGAGGAGGCATGATGACTAAGTCAACCCCTTTTATCCAAACTCTACAATATCAGTGCTGCACATCTGCAACAACTCTCTTGCAATCATCCTGTCCTGGAAGACCCTATGTAAATGCTCAACTTGCCTGGTCTCCCCTGAAAAGTCCCCATTGTCTCCTCTTCTGAATCACTGTCACAAATTCCTCACCACCTCACAAAGTGGGGTGTCAGGAAAGACAATGAATAGTGAACAAAGTCTCTAATGTTAGACAGACACCCACCACCCTGACTCTGCCTCATCCCTTGCTCTGTGATTGGGACAAGTTGCTTTTGCTTCCAACACACCGAAGCCTCGTTTGTGAAGGAAAGGAACTCTCTGGCCATGCTGAGGCTCCCAGCACCATTCAAGTACAGCATCAGTCCAGGGTAGGTAGGTATTCCAACATGCAGGGTGTGAGGCAGCAGAGTCGGTTTGGTCATCCACTTTATCTGAATCTAAGTCACTACCATATCACAACACCAGAATGAAAGGAATAGATGTGATGCCTTTGGTCATTGAACACATTTGCTGACTGCCAACTCTATTGGAGACACTGTTAGGCACAATGACAGCATTACCTGACCTGGAATCCACTGCTCCAGGAATCTAGGGCCCTGAATCTTTAGGTGTATCTAAATCCCATGTCTTTGAGGGAAATGCCTTGGATTGACAAGAGACCCACAAAGGTGTGATTTCAGGAAGCTGCCAAGGGAGAGAGAGACCAAAGGTAATGAATGCTAGCTAAGGAGTAGGGTTTTAGGAGGACTAAATTATAATGGGATCGATCTATAAAGCCTCTCTCCAACTGTGGACACTAGAGATGTTAACAGGGTATGTCAACCAAGGCAATCTAGAACTAGGGAGAAATAAGAGAAAGGACACATTGAGGGGAAAGATAGGCATCACACATGAAGTCATACTATTTCTACACTGAGTGAAATGTTATAGAAACTGGAGTCACTTTTCTGTATCAAATCACACAGTTCCATATTGCTGGGGCAAGCTGAGGTTCACAGAGATGGGGCTACCTGTTTAAACTCATAGTCTGATGTGACAAAAATTTGACCCCATATCTGTCTGATGGTTTTATGTCACCCTCTTTTGCAGACATTTTTCTTCTCAATCTTGAGAAATGAAAAATAATGAAGTCATAGCCCTTTGCCTCGCCTAAGTGGGGAGACTTCAGACATCCAAGCACTGGAGATGAGGAGGAGTCAGCCTCATTAGTGTTGCAGTGTGGTGGCTCCTGTCTGTTGCTGGATTTGTTTTCAACCTGCATAGGATCCCGGAGGGCAGTGATCACGGTCTCCAGTACCCAGAAAGCTCAGTACCTCCTGGTGAGAGAGCTGGAAAAATCAATCAACACACAATAAACTTAAAAACTCACTTGGGTTCAGATCAGAACAGAGAGCAAAGGCAGATTTCTCACCCATCTGAGACAGGCCATCCAGGACTCTGAAGACCCTGGGGCTGGTCTGGTCCTGCTGTAAATGGCCCATGAATAGAAGAGTCTTTGAGCTCCCACCACGAAGCAGCTGCTCTGCTGGAGGTGACAGATGATGGCCATAAGTCCCTCTGGACTCTGGCGTTCTCCAGCCCATCTATAATCCTTGGAACACTGATGCAGCATGAT
Organism: Castor canadensis; assembly: GCF_047511655.1. Classification (NCBI taxonomy): domain Eukaryota; kingdom Metazoa; phylum Chordata; class Mammalia; order Rodentia; family Castoridae; genus Castor; species Castor canadensis. Next base: position 189,459,479 of record NC_133388.1, read on the forward strand.
GTAATGTGCTTTCCATTGCTCTAATTGTCTGGCCTGTCAGAGTGGATTTATCTCAACATGTTCAGAGACAGGGTCCTGAATCCTTCTCAGGGCTCTGTGGTACAGGACCATCAGCAAAACGAAAAGCTTCTTTAGGCTACCTGAACCTCATTTTTCAGTTCCCCAAACATGGATCCCTCCAATCCCCAAAGTACCTATGGCGCCCAGCCTTGGACAAACTTAGCTACCTTGTTTAACTGCAATGAATGTATGAAATAGAAAATCGATATATGCCAGCCATGACTTCCAAAAATTCACCAGTATTATTTCCAATAAATAAAGCTATCAATTTTTGAAAGTATAATTCTTTTTATATCTATATCTTGTTATCTATCTACCTACACACATATATATTATACACATATATATGTGTATATGTATATCTTCTATCTACCTACCTCCATATATATACACGCATATATATGTATATAACTAGATAGGTAGGTAGGTAGAGAGAGAGAGAGAGAGAGAGAGAAAGAGAGAGAGAGCAGCATTTGTATAGCTCTTAGTTACCACTGCATTTTCACATATTGTATGTGGTGATGAATGTGGGCTCTGGAATCTAAGGTTAGAATCCAGAACTTGTCACTTACCAGACATGTGACCTTGGATGAGTTACTGAGCTTTCAGACCTCAGTTTACCCATCTGTTAAGTGGGGATGGTGCAAGGAATAACCAAGATCATATAGGTAAATAGTATCATCACTTTCACTTCTCAGTACTGGCCTTGTCCTATGAAAATGGTATTACCTTCCTATTTTATAGCAACTAAGGCTTAGGGAGGTTATGTGACTTTTCCTGTGTCACCAAAATCTGGGACATCTAACTCACCACTGTCCTCCAGCCAAAGCCATATCCAGAGAGAAATTTACCTAAACTCTGATCCAGGTCATCCTCCCTGGTCCTTCAAAAAGCATCTCTTATTCTGCCCAGGGGATGAGCCAGAGCTTGGTCTTCCAGAAGGAAATCTAATGCACAGTAATAGCCCTTCTTTCTCTGATCCAGAGTCCCTGAGCTACAGTTAGCACCAAGCAGGAGAGGGAAGCCGTAATGAACCCACGAGCTGCTGTAATTTATAACAGAAGAGAAAATAAGTGAGCATTGGTGTCTGGTGAGGCTTGAAAACAACTGCAGCTTGTGGGCATGGCACCTCTATCTGCATCTGCAGAAGCCCTCTGTTCACCTGCAGTGGTGAGGACCTACCTGCCACTCTCGACAGCACATCGGGATAGGCTAGGTACTCAGGAGGAGGGGCTCACAAACAGATTTTGTCCAGTGAGCAATTCTTGGCAGTGTATTCATCCAATAACAGAGATACATAAGGTCCACTGTTAGTTGCTTGCTGTTTGGTGCATGGTTTGCCTTCCTCACTTTTTCTAATTCCACACATCCTCAGCAAATTTGACTCTATGTGCAAATACCCTAAGAGAGTGTTTTGGAGAGAAATCAAGGCAAGGGGATGAATAGGGTATCTCTGTTGGATCAGAGAAGAGGGGTGAACAGGTACAGGGTGGAGGTGATGCAGAGTTGAGATGCAGAGTTTGCCAGAGCCAAACCTTGGTGATAATGACTTATAGAAGTATTTGCCCACCTTCTTCTACCCCACAGTCCCTCAGTGGCAGGGAGCTTAGGGAAATTTAAAAATAGTCTTATGGACTTTCCAGCGAACGAGAATAGAGATAGGTTGGTCCTACCCTTTCTTTAAATATCAAAGCAGGGCGCCCCAGTGGATACTGGGGTTGATGTGCATAGAATGGTTTCCACACAGGTCAGGGCTTCAGCAAGCCTATGAAGCTGGCAGGCAGGTAAAATACTTCCTCATTCCTCAGCTGCTCTCTCAACTATGCAGGTTCCTAAACCCCCACATCACCCATCATAAATAGGCAAGTCATAAAGACCTTGGGGCACAGTTGGTGATAATCTATCTGAGGGGGTGTAGATATCCAAATAGTGAAACCGCTCCAATGAGTCAACAGACAAGGCAGATGGCATCACTTGCAGTTTAACTGGCATCTGGTCACCCACCTCATGCCACCCTCTTGGGACATTTGTGCATTGTTGACTTTGCTGAGCACATCGGCAGGACACACAGCTATATCTCATCTGGGTGTCACTTCTCTGAACATAACATTGTGAGACTTTTTTCTGTCCAAAGGAAGCAAGGAAAGCAGCTCAGGCTTGTAGCAGACCCTATGCTAGGCACACATTCTTGATTGACTGCTCAGATGCCACCTGTCCTCTTCCTCCACACCGACTCCTGATTTTGTTTACTTGCAGATGGGAAAAAGGTGGGAAGAAATTCCATGATCTCAGGAAAGGGGCAATGGGCTGTGCTCTAGTTTGAATCTGGAATATTCCACCATGTGTTGATAGCTTGGGAGGTGGTGGAACCTTTAAGAGGTGGGGCCCATCAGAGGTGTTTAAGTCATGGATGGCATGCTCCACAGGGGACTGTAGGACCTCAGTCTTTTTCTAGTTCTTTTTTTGTCTTCCTGGTTATGAGGTGCACAGCTTTGCTCTACCACAAACTCTGGCTATGATTTACTGCCTTGCCACAGTCAAAAATCAACAGGGTCTACTTGTCACTCACTAAAACCTCCAAGACTGTAAGCCAAAAAAAAAAGTAAATAAAAATATTTTCTATTTATAAATTGATTATCGCAGGTATTTATTATAGTGACAGGAAAGACTGGTCCAAGTCAGGGGTCAATAAACTGTGATTGGTGGGCCAAATCCAGCAATCCAGACTGTCACTTGTTTTTATAAATAATTTTTTATTAGAAAACAGCCACACCCATTCATTTACAGACTGTCTGCAACTTCTTTAATTTTACAAATCAAAGTTACCTAGTTGTGGCCCCCAAAGTCCAAAATATTTACTTATTCTCTGCCCTTTACAGACATGTTTGTTGACATCTGGTCTAAAGCACTAAATGCCATCACAGTGGACTTTGTGTGCTCACTAGAGATGGGCATGGTGTGGAAAAAGGGCTATTGGGAAATAAGGGAGACACCTTATTTCTTTCTTCCCTATCTTTGGATACTGATACACACTGGAGCTGTAGCAACCATCTTGCAGCCATGAAGTAATAGGACTGGGGATAAAATGTTAATGTATCCAGGATGGTGGAAAGGAAAGAGGTCCTTGGTGACATGACTGAGCTGTGGAATTAAGCCCCACATCACCTAACTATGGACTTCTTATAAAAGGAGGTCCTCAAATGGCTTTATTTTTTAAGCTATTATTCGTTTGGTGTTACATTACATACAGCTGAAAACATCATGAAATAGATCTTCATAGATGCTTCTCATTTCATCCTCCCATTGGCCACTACTAAGTATTATTGTCCCTGTAACATAGTTCAAGTTAAATAACTTGCCTAAAGTCACCCAGCTATTAAGAGTTGATGCCAGAATTGAAGCCTGAATCAGCACTGGACTTGTAGAGATGCCCAGTCTGCCCTGTCCCCAAGGTTATCACAAAATCCTTTCAAGAAGGAAGGGAGAGTCCTTCGGAAGTTGGATCCGGAAAGGACAAACATTGTACCCTTTTCTTTACATATATTACACAACCATTTATTGAGCACTTACAGAGAATCTTCTGTATGCCAATTATTGTTACAATTACTTATTGAGTAACTCCTGTGCACCATGCATTATGTTAAGTTCTTTACATATGCATTATCTCAAGCCATCCAAGGGAGAGCAAGGACAATGAGTAGATTAGGCTCACTTTTATAGCATAGGCTCAGTTGTGACCTTCTGGGCCCTCCCAGCCCAGAGTGGCAGCCCAGAAGATGGGACCCAGCTCTGCTGTCCCCAGAGCCCAGTGTTCTAAAGTTCTGCCTCTGTTTTCCTGCAACTGAGTTCTCCCTGTGATTTCACTTTTGGAGAAGCAGTTAGAGGCTTCTCAGCCTGAAGAAACCCAGAAATAATTTTGCATTCACTGTCCTAGTTAAACTTTTTTAAGAAAAAACTAAATCAGGGCAGCGTGTTCCCTGACCTCAATCCCACTGCTTCTAGGATGGTTGTGTACTAGAACTCAGTAGGAGCCCTGGGGTGACACAGACAACGCCTACACCGAACCAGAATGGCTTCCTTCAGCCTTTTTCTGAGGCCCTGGAGGTGTGGATGGGGAAGACAGTCACTCCGACAGCAAAAAAGGAGAAAACCAGCTAACAGTGAGAGGTGCAGATGGATTTCAGAGAATGCCAGTCATGTGTGGTGGAGCAGGGAGAGCAGTAAGCTGGGAATCTGAGAGCTGGGTTCCTTCTGGGCTCCAGCATAGATTTGTAGACATTAATTAAAAGCTGAGCCCCTTTCTTATTCTGAGTTTCAGCTCCCACATTTGGGAAAGGAGATGGTTAGTTGGTGTCATGGGCTGAATTACGTCCCTCCAAAATTCCCAACCCCAGGCCCAGAATGTGACAGCATTTGGAGATAATTTTTAGAGAGATGATCAGGTGAAAATGAGGTCAATCCTACATGGTTGGTGTCCTTATAAAAAGAGGAGCTCTGGACTAGACACAAACAGAGGAGGACCGTGTGCAGACACTAGGAAAAGCTGGCCATCAGCAAGCTTAGGAAAGAGGCTTCAGGAGAAGCCCCACCACACTTTCATCTCAAACTCTCAGTATCCAGAGATGTGAGAAAAATGAAACGTGTTGATTAAGTCCCCTGGTGCTCTTTGTTACAGCAGCCTGAGCAGACTAATACCGCTGACCTTATGGCCATCAGGCTCTGCTCAGGCTGTGACACCTGAGTGCATGTGTCAATTCTGAGGTCCCATCAGAAGAGAACAGGACATGCTAAACCAAGGAAGATGGTCAAGTATTGATCAGGGACCATGTGGATCAGAGAAGAGAAAACACAGGGACGCACCCCTACCTAAACATGTTCTGTATAAAAGGGACAGGAGTTGAGTTTTGTGGGAGGGACTAGATAGAAACAGCAGAGAGACAAATATCACTTCGGTGCCAGTCTGGAAATGGCATAACTCAGGTGGTAGCCTTCCCATCTCTGGATGGTTTAAACAAAGAAGCCTATCCAGGGGATACCTTCCTCGCCCTCGGCAGCCATGAGTACAGTATTTATGTCATTCTTATCTGTTTCCTTGTTCAAATTCCAAATCCTGTATTGTGTCCCCTCTACAATACTACCCCCCAAGTCCTTTGGTATTCTGGTAGGTGCTCAGAGCGTGCTTTTTGAGAGAAGAGGATAGAAGAGGGGACAGGATTAGGCTTTCCAGGCTATGGCTTTCCCCTATCAGCTTATTATATAGGAGTCCAGATGTGAGCACCTGGATGTTGCGACTTCCAAATCAGAGCCTCAAGGGTGGCCTTATAAAGGACACTCCAAGTCTCACTGGAGCTTCGATGAGTCTGAGAACCTAACTGAGTCTCTGTGACTCTTAAAAATGAGAATGTGAATTTCACATGCCAAGAGTCTGGAATTCAATCCCAGCACCGTTGCTGCTGGCTCTGTGACTTTGGGAAATGATAGACTCCTATATTCCTTACCTGCAGGTGTATGGGTCACCATGACTTGCTACATATGAAGGGCACTGAAGAGTACCTGGTCGTAAAAGGAGCCCATGAGTGTTAAGAAGCTGCTCTCCCTGGTGCCAATGGGAGGCAGAGCACAACAGGGTTTGAAGCATGAGTGCCAGGAAAAATAAGGACACTGGGGTTTGTGACTCATCAGAAGCCAGCCTGGTGACAGTGCTTTCACTATGACATGTTGACTATTGGTAGGACGTCAGGCAAGAAAGGGTGTCCATCAGCACAGACAACTGCCCCAGCTCCCTGGGCCCTTGATTCTGGAACACTCTGCAGGATTGCCTGAGTGTTCTGGAGACACTCAGCCAGAGCTGAGGGCCCAACAGCTGCCACCCCATCCGTTGGGCATGCACTGCCAGCATCATCTTACATCTTACACAGGCCTTTTTTTCTTTTTCTTTTTTTAATGGGACTGGGGTTTGAACTCAAGGCTTCCCACTTGCAAAGCAGGTGCTCTACCACCTGAGCCACACTTCCAGTCCATTTTGCTCTGGTTATTTTGGAGATGGGGGTCTCATGAACTATTGCCTGGGCTGGCTTTGAACCACAATCCTCCCAATCTCAGGTTCCCAAGTAGCTAGAATTACAGGTGTGAGCGCGGAGCCTAGTTTACACAAGCCTTTTAGAGCATTCCTACTCAAGTCCTGTAAAGCCTCAGGGACTTGTTTCCTAGATCTAATGACCTGCTTTTGGGGTCTGAAGAGTGGCAACAAACCCCTTGTGTCCGGTAGACACACAGTTTTGCTACGTGGCCATCTACTGCTTCCTGGAGCAACCCAGGGATAGTGGGTGAAGTCACAGAGTGGAGTCCCCCAGGGCAAAAGCACTGGGGATTAACAGGCTGACAGGGTGCCCATATCCTTGGCAGGAGCCCTTAGCATGGTGGGGGAAGGTAGAGGCGTCCCTTTAGTCTTTCTTTCCTAGAGCAAATGGCACTTCAACTAAGACCTGAATCAGGTGAGGTTAGATACCAGATGGATAGGACATAACAAAGCACACAGACCTGGGGGCTTAAAGCAACAGACACTGATGTCCTCACAGTTCTGAAGGTCATAAGTCCAAGATTCAGCAGGGTCAAGCTCCCTGAGGGGCTTCTAGGGCGCAATCTATTCCCCATTGTGGCAGCTTCTTGTATGTGTCTCAGCCATTCCCAGCTATGGCCGTGCCACTGTCACCCCTAATCCCTGCCTTCATCTTCCTCTCTGTGTGCCTGTGCTCTGGGTCTCTTTCAAGAACATTCTTTCATGTAATTAGGGCCCATCTGATAACCCAGGATAATCTCTTCTCAAATTTCTTAATTTGAATACATCTGCCAAGACCCTTTTCCCAAATAAGATCTCATTTAGAGGCTCCAGAAATTAGGACAAGGACATAAACATTTTTGAGAGGGGGCACCTTCAGCCCCCTATACAGGTCTGTCATACATGGTTCCTCAGCTTATGCACTGAACAACTCCATGGGGTCTAATTCATCAGTTGCACAAGGAACACTCTAAACAACTGTGTGCAGGATTTCACCTTGAGTTTTGGGAAAAATATGTTAAAACTAGGGAGGTACTAGAGGAAGGGCAGGTCTGGGAAGGGCAGAGCACCAACCCAAGGGTCATAGAAATCACTGAAAGGTTTTCTCACAAAGGCTTGGCAGGGTCAGAGTTGCCTGGGAGTATGGTGGATAAGGAAGGACCAGAGTTACATGAGCTACAGTTGTAAGTTTTGATTGAGGCTGGGGACAGGGCAGCAAGAAGTGTAGCTTCTGATTTACAAGCAGACATTCTTCACACTTGATTGCAAAAAAGGTTTGTTTCCAGCAAGCCTTGGAATCCAAGATCTTTTTCCTTAGCAGAGGTTCTACCTGTACACAGTGTCAGAGGATCCATCTGGGACTTGGGAGCTGCAATTAAGCACAGGGTGTCCTTCGCATTTTAGCCTTTGCTATCGCTTCTTTTGGTTGGTCCCTGAGTTGCTGCACAGGGTAGGGATGCTGGAGGAGGTGAGTGGGGGCTGAATGCACGGGGTTGCCCCAGAAAGAAGAAGGAGCACCATTTTTTCATTTGCACAGAGGCATCAAAAGTGCTTGCCAAGACCCTGCCTGCTCATGTTCTGCATAGCTCCCGGGATTATCTGCTATTTTCTTGCTCATTTGAGTATTGCCTCCCTCCTTCCGTGAAAAGTACCATGAAAGCTGGATTCTTGTTTGCCAGGCTCACTCAGTGAATGCCTGGTACTTAGTAGGCTCTCTAAACATCTGTTGAAGAGCTGGGAGCCTGAATCAGCAAGCAGGGAAGGGACAGCAGGCTTACGTTTCTAAGAGGCCTCTGGCTTCAGCCTCAGGATGCTCTAGAGAGGAGACAGGAAGTGACTCAGTAGGAGATGTTGCAGAAACTCAGGAGAAAGAGCTGGCAGGGATGGTGCTGGGATTCAATCCTCAGCTCTCACCATGTGAAATCCACACTCTCAATTTGGAGAACTGAAGTGAGACTCCGGCCACTCAGTCAGACCCATGAGGAGCACCCAAGAGCTCACTCAGAGTGTCCTCCATATAGAGGGCCCTGACTCAGAAGAAACAGCATCCAGGTGTTCACATCTGGCCTCTGACTGTAGCAAACAGATAGAGGAAAGCCACAGCCTGGGAAACAACTGCTGTTACTGCCTCCTCCTCACTCCTACCTTCCTCTACTTCTTCTCTCAAAAAGTGTTATCTGAGCCCTTCACCATGCTAAGGGACTTGTGTAAGGAGATTAGGATTACAGCATCATAGAGACATAGTGCAAGATTGTAGAACAACAACTAGATAGACAAGAATGCATAAATGCACAGCTCATGGCCGCTGGGCGAGAGGCAGAGACTTCCTAATAGGACACTTTGTTCACCCCACTGAGATGAAGAGTGGCTAAGGAACCATGGGCAGTGGTTACAACAGTCCTGAGAAGTGCGGACAGCCCAAAACCACCTGCTTGAACCGCAGAGTTCAAGTCCAGTGTGGTGAGAGCCACACCACATGATCTAATGACTGCCTGATAACTCTACCTCTTCAAGGCCACCCTCATCTCTCCTGTCACCTGCTCTCATGGCTCCCCTTTTATACCTCACATTACTCTGTTTCTTACCTTCCTCCCTTCCTTCTCAGTATTTCTGTCTGTTTTTGTCTCTCTGTCTAACTGTACCCCTTTTTTACCCCTGTTTTTCCCCTTGCATAAAACTGGGATTGACTTTATAAAAATGTTTGTTTGGAGAGAGGGTGAGGGGAGGATGCTAAGAAAGAGTAATAGAGGAGGTGGATATGATCAAAGTGTATTATATGTATGTATGTATGAAAATGTCGCAATGAAACTCTCATATTGTACAATTAATATGTGCTAAGAAAAAAGAAAAGTGTTTTTTCCTCTTGAATAAAACTTTTATATTCCCCATTTTAATTAAAATCTGATGAGTGCCACCACAACAGAAAGTGCAGAGTGAATATATAAAACTGTCCCAGGGAGGAAGCCCAGCAGGAAATCCTCCAATGGCAGGATCTCAGTGGTGGATGGGCTGGAGGGTTCTATGCCTTTAACTCCTTAGGCGACTGTGTACTGTGTAAACAAATAGTTGTGACTATGACCAACTTTCCTAGTCATTTTTTAATGAATGAAATGTTAAAAATTCATACACTTAAAATAATGAAGGACATGAAGGTAAAACAGATCGATTGGAGGGATGGGTACCAGTGGGAAGGGAGAGGGTAAATGGAGAGACTAAAAGAGGGCGAATATGGTCAATGTACATTGTATACATATATGAAAATAGAGCAATGAAACCTGCTGAAATCATTCTAAGAAAAGGGGCAAGGAAGATGGGGAAAATGATGGCGGGGGTGAATTTAATAAAACTTCAAACATCTTTCAATTGTATGTCTTTTTCTTTATAAAGAAATCCCTAATGAAATTAAGCAGCTCATTTTTTCAGTATGAGTCATTGATTAGTTCCGTTGGATTGGTAAAAAGAATAGATCTTTCCATCTTAGCTTTAAATAGGCACAGAAGAATTGGGATTTTTAATCCTTTAAACAGAAACAAGTCCAATTTCAAGGGATTAGAAAATCAAAGAGCCAAAAGGAAGACATGTAAGAGTAAGGGAGGGGGGAAAGAAGTGAGTCAGGAAAAGTAACCACAGGGACCCTGGGTCAGGAGGGGTGTGGCAGGTGTAGACCTTGTTAAGGTGGGTTCAGTGTCTTTTCTACCCTGACTGTGTAGCTAACCACTAGCTTGCGGGCTCCTTTGTTCCCTTCATTTACACCCTGTTTTCACCTGGATTGTTCAGCTTTCTTTCATCTCAGTTTACATGGTGTTGCTTCAGGGGAGCTTCTGTCATTCTGGTCAACAAAGCAACTCGGCAGGGTGGGAAAGGTGGACTGTGATTTAGAGAGAGAGACATGGACACTTTCTGAATCCAGGCAGATGGGGTTTGAATGGCAGAGCCCTGCAGTGGTGAGGAAGGAGGTCAGGCTGCAGGACAGAGGCACTCTTGTGACACCTTCTGGTCCATGTCTAATGGCACAGTCCAGGAGTACAGGCCACACTCATCATTTGCCTTCTCCTGAATAGTCCAGATGTCTCAGCAGATCTCCAGGTTGTAGGGCAAGCTGTGCAGAGGCCTAGTGGCAGGTGGTGTCAAAGAGGACCAATATCCCCACATCCAGAAAGTCACATCCTAGTGCAATTCTGCCACTGAGGCTGCTCTGGATTTAGTAACTTGTTTCTAATGCATACAGTAGAGCAGGTGTGGTGTCATGTTACTTCTGATACTGAGATATAAAATGACTTTGGTGACCTTGTGGGACCTCCTGCATGCTTGGATCACTAGATCCAGGAGAATCCAGCTGCATGTTAAGTGGCAGTCCATGCAGAGAGTCCATGGGGAGGGACCAAGGTCTGTCAAAAGCCACATAAGTGAGCCAGGCTACCCAACTCTAGCTTTCAGACCACACTGCAGCCCCAGCAACAGCAACACCTAAGAGACTATGAGCCAAAAGCACCCAGCTAAGTCAGACTCTTGAAATAGAAAGACTATAGCGTAATAAATATTTATTATTTAAAGCTCCTTATATCATTCAGCTTTCCACTGCTATGACAAAACACCTGAGAAAATCAACTTAATGTAAGAAATATTTATTTTGGCACCTGGTTTCAGTCTGTGGTCAATTGGCTCTGCTGTTTCTAAGCCTGTGGTGAGGCGGAACATAATGGTGAGGAGCACACAGCAAACCAAAGTTGTTCACTCATAGGAGCAAGGAAAAAGAGAGAGAGAGAGACAACAAGAGGCCAATATTCCCTTCAAGGATACAGCCCCAGTAACCTAATATCCTTCCTTTAGACCCCACTTCTAAAGGTTTTGCCACCTCCCAATAAGCCAGAAGCTGGTGACCAGGTCTTTAGCACATGGGCCCTTTGGGGGACTCTCTAGATTCAAACTATAATGCAGCTAAATATTGGAGATGTTTGTTAAGGAGCAATAGATAACTATGAATAACTAATCTAGGTCAGAATGACTTGACAAAGTCTCTGGCTTTGGAAAAAATACTGATTTACAAGCCATCATTCTAACTTCTCACCATCCACTCAGTTTTGTCAGCATAAGAGTGGCCAAGGTCAGCACAGGGGAGAATGAACAGGAAGACAGACTAGAAACTTCTGTTCACTTGCTACTTAGCTACTTAGCTATAAAAGTAAGACAAGTCACTTATCTCTTCTGAGCCTCAGTTTCCATATCTGTTCAATGTAAACGGAGCTGGGCTCCTTCACAGGATTATTTTCTGATTCAGTGAGATAATGGTCTTGAGCACACTTTATGGTTGAACAAGGTCTGCAAGGCAGACAGCACAGGCAATTTTCTCCTGAATCAGAGGTCAAGCTCAGAGAAGTTATTAGCACTTGCCCAAGATTACCCCATTTCCCCAGGTGATGGGCCAGTGTTTCAGTTTAGAAATCCAGAGACTCAATCAGGTAGGTTAGCCAGCATCATTGTGTCAGGAGATAGGTGATTCTGTCCTCCAGGGAACCTGTTCTCTGCTGGACAGCAGTGATGGGGAAGTTGTGCCACTCCCAATCCCAAGATTTAGTTCTAGCTGCTGGGGCCACACAGAAATAATGAATCAATCCCTGCATCAAATGACACCCCTTCTGGTGTAGGAAGCTGGTGATGTAACAGTGGGTTCCCTTAGTCCTAGTTTTCTGCACACCTGGCCATACTTTTCCAGTTGATTCTTGAAGCCTTCTTTATCTTTAACTTCCCCCAACACGCGCGTGCGCATGCACACACACACACACACACACACACACACACAGCATCCCACTTATGTGTCCCTAATGTCAAATCAACACAACCATCCGGTTTCTAGCTACCAAGTCTTTGCTTAAGATGTACCCTCTACCTGGCATTTCCTTCATCCTCCTTATCTGGCCCAATTTGCCATTATTCCTTGAAAAAGCTTTTCTAGAAACCAACCCCTCAGTCAGTTGAGTTGCCCCTCCTTGGTGCAGTACTGCCCCTACTGCTGGGCTCACCTCTTTTGTTCATCGCATCTGCCATCTTTGTGGGTTTGTTCTAATGACTAAGCACCTGGAGGACTAGAAAGGCATGTGGTTCATATTTAAATCCTCAGCACATGGCCATAGTGAGAGAATGGATGGTGAGCAGATCATGGAAGGATGATCGGATGGACGGACGGATGAATGGATGGATGGTGAACAAGGGAACAGAGGGCCTCTTCCCTTTAAGGCAGTGTTCCAACGCTACTCATCGCCATGCCACCCTATGGGGCATGTGCATTTTGTGAAGAGGCTTTTGTCACCTTCAAAGCGAAGCCTGGGCAGTTCTGTGTGGATTAAAAGCAGAGCAAGCTTTACCAGTTACCTCTCTAAACACTGAAGGAACGAGTGTCCTTACTTCATTGGTAAGAAAATTCAGAGAGAGAAGAGAGAAAACTAGCCTCAGTGAAAACATTTGCATACTTCCTGGCTTTATGAATATTTCCTGAGTAAGATGCTGTCCCACATAAATGCAAACTCAGGAAGAAGGGTCTTAGGAGAGCTGGGAGTCAGCATTTAAAAGAGGTGATTTCTCTTTATAAACATAATACCTCCTTGCTATAAATAACATGAAAGACAGAGATACGCAGAAGAAAGAAAAATATGTGCCTTACCCCAAGTACCACTACCTAGAATTGTTTTTAGTATTTTGTCCATTTTCTCCATTTTCTGTGTATTGATTTTGTGTGTATGGATATAGCTGAATGATAACACAGATCTTACTGCACACCCTGATTTTCTTTTCCCCCTAAACACAACAACATAAACTTTTCCCTGTTGTGAATTTTTTTCTGAAACCACATATCAACACCTATATAAACCCTCAAGGTGTTTATCATCCAGTGGTGGAGACAGATGTAACCGACATAAATCCTCTTATATAATTGGGCACTTAGGAAGTTTCAAACTTTCTTGCTCTTAGAAATGATGGCATGGAAAGTTTAATGTCTAACATCAAATTCTTTCTTTTAGTAAGTTTCCAAGAAAAAAAGAAAGGTCACAGGAAGAGAACTTTCTGTCTCTTCACACCCAGCTCCAGTTGCTTTCTGAAAGAACTGTTCCCAAGTGCTCTTCTTGCAGTGGCACATGTTGTCTCCCATGCCATCCACAAGCTGGGGGCCATGTGACAGTGTTGTACGTGTCAGGACCTTGAAATATCTAATCATGGCAGGGCATCAGGTGGAGCTCCCTGGACATTCAAGAGCACTTCTTGCTGGGAATATCTTGGCCATATGTCCTTTTCTGCATCCTGAGGTTATTTATGGTCCCTCTTGTTTAACCCCACTGCTACTCCCAGTCTTCAGACACCCACCATCTCTACTCCAGGTCATACAATAGCCTCCATACCTCTGCTTCTGTTGTAGGATTTGCTTTTATTCCCCATCTTTCAGCCAAAGTGGCCTTTCCAAAGTTATAAATCCAATATCAAATCATCTTACACACTTTCAGTGGCTGCCCATTGTCTTGCAACCAAAGATTTCCATTTCATTGTCGACTTCTCTCCAGTGTCAGTTTATAGCTTATAACTCCACCCTCACTTTGTAATGAGCATTTACTAGGCACCTCTGAAAAAGCAAGGAGTGTGAGGATTGATGGTGATGCAGCCAGCAAGGTACTTCCGTTCCCTCAGGGGTCTTGCATCTGATGAGGAATCAAGAAGGTGACAGGTCCAGCAGAGGTGTGAGGAAGACAAAGCACTGATTTCAGAGATCCTTTCTTTTTATTCCAAGTTTCACCCTTCCAACTGGAAACCATCAATTCTAAGAGAGATTTAGGTCTAGACTCCAAATGCAAAACCAGAGTGAAACCATACAAGAGTTTCAGGTGGTAGCTTTTTGGGATGTGTGAATAAGAATGCGTGGTGTGTTGTAGGGATGGGAGGGTAGAGAGGGTGGTGGGAGAGAGACTTCACTTCCTGTTCTGTGTCTCTTATTTTTGTAAATCGCCTCCAACAGTGACTCCATTTTACTTCTTGAAGGACACTGCCTGAGCCTGTAAAATCTATGTAGTGAAATCTAGCTTGCTTCTCTCTGGAGCCCCAAGACTAATTCGTAGAGAGGAGGTGAACAGATGACTCCTCCAGCAAGGGGAGAATGGAGGAGAGATGGCCTCAGCTGTGGGGAGGGTAAGGATCCCAGTTCCCCTCATCTCAACCCCGCACCTAAACTGCCCTCATCTATTCCTTGGCTTCCCTCACCTTGCTGTGCCTCCCACATTGGATGACTTGACGAACCAACACAGGGGTCCAATGCAGACCACAGCAACCCCAACAGCATCATCAGAATGGGCCCAGCCATGTTCCCACCGCCCATCTGTAAGGATTGCAAAGATAGTGGGAAAAGCCTTCTACCTCCAATACCTTCCAAGTCAGTGATCTGGGTTCAAATTGTGGCCTATCCCAATTGCTATAGAAGACTCTCAACAGTAACTTGCCCTTTTAGAACTTCAGAATTGCCATTGGAAGAAAGCACCTGCCTGACCAGGGAGGGGAAGGCAGGTTAGAGGGTGACACTCAGGGAGTTCTGGCAAAGAGCAGGTGGCCATAAGTGGTAAAAGGCACACCAGTATCCACTAACTGGCTACCCATCTGCACCAGGCACATTCTTAATGCTTCATGTATAGTCTCCCCTCCATCTGGATTTCTTATCCCCCTTTACAGATGGGAGCCTAATTAAGGAACATAGAGATGGTTATAAAGCCTATAAGCCATATAGTGGGGATCTGAAGCCAGGAGGCTGCCTCCGGACTCCATGTGCCCAAAGATGGCTCCCGTCACCTCCTCTCTGCCTAGCCAAATCCTCCTTGCCCCAGAACTGTCAACCATTGCCTCACAGCAGCCCTTGACAGTGCTCACTCTCTGCCTCCTCCTAATTATTCTCTGTAAAGGGCATCATTCAACTTGTCATCAGTGCCTACTAAATCTTTTTCAGATCAGGAATGCTCCAACACAACCCATAGCTCCTTTGTTTCTAGAATGGTCTTATGCTTAGGCAGTATTTTACAGGGCTTCCTGTACATTCTTCAGGTTGCATACTGCATAAGGCTACCTGGCCAGGGGGCTTCTTGGGGAGGCTGAAATCCACTCCACAGTCCATTCAGCAAGCCCTGAACTCTGGAAAGGAAAACCGAGGAGAGACCCACATTGGAAACAGGTCTACCTAGAGAGGAGCCCCCCTTTGCATTTTTTTTTCCTTCTGAAAATGTTGAGTGCCACCTTTTTCCAATTTGTGTAAGGGCCTCTTAGGAGCTGGAGTTGACCCCTGAACTTACACATCATTGCTGGAGAGTAGGGACCTGGAAGCCCAGCCATGGAATAGCCATAAGCCAAGAGGTCAAGGTCAGCCCACTGTATGAATGATGGGCTGAAACCACAGGTCCGGTGCAGGCAACTCATTTATGCGGGCAAGGCATTGTCCATAGGGTGCAAAGGGCTCTGCAGAGACCCTAAGCCTGCTGGCCTCACGGTTTGGGGAATCATGATTCAGACACCACTGCTGTAGATAATGCAGGCTCAACATGAGGGTAAGAGTTTATATGCTTGGCATAATTGTGTCTGGCACATGTCTGACACATAATAAGCTCTCAATTTGTACCACCCTGGCCTTTTGGTGCTTGATTCTGTGCCATAAGGCTGTACAAAAGATTGACACTGTAGAAATGAGTTTTGCAAAACACTCACCAGAAGAGAAACTTCATAGAATGCACATCAGATTTTTTTTTTTGGCGGTACTTAGAATTGAGGTTAGGGCCTTATGCTTGCTAGGCAGATGCTCTATCACCTGAGCCACTCGGCTAGCCCCGTATCAGATTTTTATCATCCAAATATTTTTCCAAATCAATCCAACCAAGATGAAACCATCCTGGGTCTGTGTAGAGATGACCTGGGTGAGGGGAGAAGTTCAGTGGCAAGTCCTAGAAAATCAAAGAGTTGGAGAAACATAGGGTTTCTGTAATTTCTTTTCAGATTGACTGAGAACCTGTGGGGTGCCAGACAGAGTACAGTGGCACCCTTTGTGAATATCAGCCATTTCTCGAAGGATTGCTGGGTGGCTGATTAATTTATGATGGCACTTAAAAGATGTTCCAGCATCTGTGTGTTGTTCATGATGGTGTTATGATAACGGCTCTGTGAAACTGGGGAGTGGTCAGTGGTGTGTGAATGGAAGCCCAGGCAGGAACACTTGCTAGATTGTCCCCGATTGCCACCCACCAGTCCACCTTTCCCATCTGTGTTCTCAGGAACATGCTAGCTATTTGTCAGCAAATACCTTTTCTCATTGACACAGAGAAAATTGAACTGCTTCTAGCAGGAAACAGCCAGGCAGGATCTGGGCTGTGGGAAGCCAT
This sequence comes from Castor canadensis, assembly GCF_047511655.1. Taxonomy (NCBI): domain Eukaryota; kingdom Metazoa; phylum Chordata; class Mammalia; order Rodentia; family Castoridae; genus Castor; species Castor canadensis. The sequence goes on from NC_133388.1 coordinate 189,475,988, forward strand.
GGCTCAGGGCAAAGGATGAATGTTGGGACATCATGGAGCCATGAGCTCCCAGGCCTTCTCCATGGCCCCCACAATGAACTTCTCTTCATGGGCCTCTTATAACGTGAGCAAGGAGTGTGGAGGACTCAGATGGGCTCAGAGAATGAGGAGGAACTGCAGGATAAATCTAGTAGAGAAGGTGCATAGTGAAAAATTCTCAGCCTACATTATAAAATGCCTGGAGTAAGATGGAGAAGGCACCAGAATGGGAGGGATCTGGACTCAAGCACCATTAAGCAGGCAGCTGGATGGCCTCAAGCCAGTCTCTACTCCACTCAGGGCCTCAAGCAGATGAACAACATGGGGGCTGGACTAGAGCCCAGACCAGGGCTTTGGAGATACGAAATGATGCATTTCATATAAGACCAATAATCTATATTGTACATTATCTTTTACCTCCTTCCCTTCATTCATCCACCCACACGTTATCCATTGATCCTACCAATTCAAATTAGGCAGCCCAGAGGACCCCCTACCTCTCAGAAATATCTGTATGGAATGAGTTTGTTCTTTGATGATTACAAATGTCTGGCAATGAAAGACATTTCCTTACACATTGAGAGCCCCCAAGATTTCCTGCTGGGTGGGGTCTGCTTTTGTCTACAACCCCATGTACAACAATCAACTCTTTCACTTGTTTCTTCTAATCTCATTCACATCACACACTTTATCAGTCTGAATCTTTGAGACTGGGAGAAAGAGAGAGGCGACTGATATGGAGGATTATGATAAGAAAATGATCCCATCTTCTAGGTCTTCTGTCCCTTTTCCCAGTGTTTTATCTTCACCATGGAGTCCAAATTGTCCTGCTGTATTAAGCAGACCATCTTCCCCATACACAAAGCCTGGACCTCTTGCTACACCTAAACCCTGGGTCTGGATGTGGGAAAGCTTTTGTTGTTAAACTGGTAAACCCAAACCCATGGAGGCCCTTGAGGTATAAAGATCTTCTCTGTAAAAAAAAAAAAGAAAAAAGAAAAAGAAAAAGAAAAAATTACTCTTCTCAGTTTTAAGCAGTGAAATAAAAATCATTTTCTGTATTGTACCTACATTGAGCAGCTTTTAAGTTGCAGGATCTGAACTGAGTGCTCCAAGCAGTTCTCTCTCTATACTGCACTGTCCAATAGAGCAGCTGTAAGCCCCATGTGTTCTTTAAAAAAAAGAAAAACTTAAATTAACATGAAATCAAATTTAAAATTTGCTTCCTCAGTCACACTAACTACATTTTGAGCACTCAGTAGTCACAAGTGGCCAGTGGCTACCATATTGGATGATGCAGATATGGAATATTCCCATCATCAGAGAAAGTTCTACTTCATAGCTCTGGTTTAGCAGGAACAAAAAGAAAGAAGGGAAGAGAAGGCTATGCCATTCAGGAGGCTGCTGAGGAAGAGGTTTCTTTCTTTTGAGCACAGCATTAATACCTGACCACTGTGTATGCCAGAGCTATTGATAAATCTCAGTGGAAGAGGTATCTGTTGGAATTTTGGCTCATTTGGTCTATTTCAACCTTAAAGTAAGCTAAGAAGTTCCTTCCGGGTGCTGAAGGTATGTTCTCTCTACTTCAGGAGATTCTACACCAATGCCTCCTCCTTCCATTTGCCTCTCTCCTTATCTTCATCTTTTCACTATTGCCACACATTCATAGACTTTCTACATGGGGTCATAATCATGTATATATGTGTCTTATGGAGCCTTCTGTCTGTGAGCTCTTTCTTCAGTTCCTAGCATGGAAATTTGGCAATCAAATGAATGAATGAACCAGTGAAAGGTGAGTGAATAAGTGAATGTACAAATAAAGGAAAACATGCAGAATGGTTCATCCCATTGTGGGCTTAATCCAGAATTTGTTTCTATGATGGAAGCCTATGCATTCACCATTGAACTTAGAGAGTTTAAGGTTCTATGTCAGCTGCCTGGTTACCATCTCTCTAATCTTAGAAACAAAGAAATACATCCAGGGTGTATTCACCTCTAATTACCCTGGGAAATGCCTGTACATTGCTCTCAGGCAATCATGCAGTTTTTCCTAGTCAAAAATAACCCTCATGAGTCATATATTCTTTTCTTATAAATGTGATGATTTCACATGCTCAGAAACATCCCAACTTCTCCACACACCCCCTTTTTCTTCCTATTCCTGTTCTTCCTGTCCCTGCTGGTTGATGCAAAACTCTTGTTTCCACTGAGTGTTGATCCATCCACACTACCCCTCCCCCTCCAGTCTCTTGTCCACTGTTGCCCATGGTTTGTAAGTTCAGACAGAGGAGGATGAGTGTTTACCATTTTCTAGCACACTCTGCACTCAGGTGATTGCCCTGGCTCAAACCCAACTTTCTTTTAAAAGTTGTCTTATCTCCCTCTTATCCTGAAATCCAACTCTATCTCCATCCATTGACATTTCTTTGGAAGGACTGACCCTGTTCTCATTATTCAAACCACCACATAATTTCCCAACTTTTCTCAGGTGTTGTGCCAAAGTGCAAAGGGGGATAAACGAGGAAAAAGTAGGCAACAGGCAGCTCACAGGCAGAACTTGGCCTGTAAGTGGGTTTTATTTGGTTGACAGGTCGTTTAGAAATAGGGAAAGTGAACATAAAATCCATATTTGCCCCATCTTGTGACTAACAAGATCTGGTTACCCTGGCCTCATTCCCACCTGGCAGCAGTTAGTAGAAGCAGCAGTTGCTCCCTTTGGGAAAGCTAGAGTTTGCCAGTTCCTTGCAAGCCCCGCTCCTCCCTGATGTCTCGTGTTAGTCTCATCATTCATTTACAATACTCTTCAGGCCCCATGGGCATTTGAGTTTGTAACTACAGACCACAAATTTTCAAAGTCATGATAACAATGTTTTTTCCTTGTGTCCATTTTGGAGTAGAAATATGTCAGTAATTCTGTAAGTATAGCCATAAGCAATCTAAACATCACTAAAGAAATTGAGCATATTTTATATATGGTTCTTGCTCACGAAATATGGCCTTTCTTCCCCTCTTGCCTCCAGGCCTATCACCAAATTTTCTCATGTGCTATAGTCTCTTTTTTCTTAATTATAGATTTGTCAAAGAAATCACTTCCTCAAAGCCAACAAGTTGCCCACTGTAGCTTTCCCTGTGAGCCGATGCCTCTGCCCCAAAGCTTAGGCCCATAGCAATGTGCATAAGGCTTCACTGCAACCCTGCTCTAATGCTGTGCTTGCTGTGATGATGACTTGGAATGACCACCTTTTCGTTCATGACAGCCTTCCCACCCTCATTTGTCAGGTATTGTGTTTGATGGATCTGATTACTCACGCCATTTCATTCATTCACTCACTCATCATATTACTTATTCATCAGTATTTTTTAGAGTACACTATGTTCCAGAGTCTCTACTGAAACCCTTCTTACAGTATCTACATCACACTGCTTGCATTACACTTTTCTTCATCCAGATCTTGGCACCACAGCTTGAAACCAGAGCCCAGGTCTAATCTGTATGGGTCCTAATCACCAAACTGGGAGTGGCACTTAGGAAGGCTCCCTCTGCTTAATAAATTAGATTGGTGCAGATATGGATGAAGATGGAAGCTTGCTGAACTCAAAGGACTCAATCTCAAGCTTCCAGCCACCCTTGGCTAGGGCCATGTGGGCTGTGTTTTCCTGGGTGAACTCAGCAAGATGTGAAAAGGATTCTCACTAAAGAGCTGTTGGTGGCTTCTTCAGGCACCATCAACAAGAAGTTGATTTTGTAGCTACTCTTATACCCAAGAGATACTCCCTTCCTGATTTCCCTAGCTGGAGGTGACATTCCAGTGGGGATGCACCTGGTATCCTAGATGACTTTACTTGTGGCTATCCCAAACTCTACAGCATATACCTTTCAGTTCCATATTTCCTTTGCTACCTTGCACTGAAAGGCAAATCTATACCCAATCTGCTTAATGAAGAAGACAGGAAATGAGATTTGCAGTCAAGATGCTACTCCTTTCTCCAGTCTGAATACTGTGGCTAACGAAGGAAGATACTCCGAGAAATTGCACATATTCTCTGTAAATAACTAGGATAGTTGTTGGGCAATAATTGACCTGTGCAGACAGGTGTTTTTGGCTGGAATTCCAGTTTTCTTTGGGTCATGATTTGAATAAGTGAACAAGTATGTTGTAGGAGATATCCAAAGAGAAATAGAGATTTACCCATCATGCTCTATAATCTCAACCTATGACATCCAGGTTGTAAGGAAATCCCAGTGTTCACAGAGTACTATAGGCTTAGTACTGATCCTCTACTAATAGAAGGTTATAACTAGTCTTTGGAATTATTAAACAGTTAATAGCCTTCTCAGCAATTTAATAAATGTGCCATATTCAAAGACATTGCCAAACCTAGATCTATGCATGGGTCGAGTGGAAAGCTGTCTGTCAGGTGCCATTTGAGGGAACTGCAGACCTTTCTTCCCCTTCCTTCTTCACATGCGTCATCTATTTCATCAGCAGGCTCTGGGGCCTAGAACCAAGCCTAAATTCCCTCTTGAAAGGCTTCTAAAGAGACAAACTGACAAGTCCACTTTTCATAGGCTCATGATATCATATGACAAAAAGGTATCTAAATGGAAGAATGAATCCATTATTGAGTATATGAAAAAAGCATGGGTACTAGAAGGAGACCAATTTGGATCCAATGCAAGGGCCAGTATGGCTCCCCTATTGCTATCCTGTATGTTAAATGAATTATGTGTGGCGATCACTAGCCGCGTCTTTTTTTGGGAGGAGGGGCAGTACTGGGATTTGAACTTAGGGCTTAATGTTTGCTAGACAGACAAACTTGAACTATCCAGCCCTTTTTGCTGTAGTTATTTTGAGATGAGGTATCACTTTTTGCTGGTACTGGCCTCTTATTTCCACTTCCTGCTTAGCTAGGATGACATGTGCACACCACCATGTCAAGCTTTTTCTGTTGAGATGGGGTCTCAAGAACTTTTTGCCCAGGCTGGCCTCCACTGTGATTCTCCCTATCTCAGCCTCCTGAGTACCAAGGATTATATGTGCGTACCACCACACCTGGCTTAACCATGTCTTTAGAACTGAATAAAACAGACATTTTTGAGTTTGGTTTAGTTGCTATGCATGGTCCCAATCTCTTTTCATGTATCCACTCACTCACTCACTCCTCAGAAAACCCTACATGGTAGTGCTGGTGTGATTCTCATCATGAAGATGAGGAAATTGAGACTCATAGGAGTTAAGAACCATGCCTAGAAATCACTCACTCATCAGGAGGGGAACCGTAATTTCAATCTACAGACCCCAGGTAACCAAAACAAGAACACTGGCTTTGCTTATATGCCTGGGGAATGATCATAACACAGGCCACAGGTTCAGAGCACAAACAATTGATGGGGACACTTTCATGGAGTCAATGGGAAAAGTCAAGGCCAGTGTGGTGAGATCAAGGGAGACTGAGAAAGAAGAATCTTGGGTGGAGCCAATGCTGCATGTGAGTCAACTTCATAGCAGTGGTTCCTGGAGACTTGGGAGGACAGAAGATGTCAGTTTCTCATGGGCAGCTTTGCTGGCAACATTCTCCTCTACGCGGTCTGTGATGCATTTACCAGACTATACTCCCATTCGTAGGTTGGTCAACGGGCACAGAGTGGTGACCCTAACTTGCTGAAAGGCTCTAGGACACCTGCTCCTCTCTGGCCCTCAGGACACAGACATTTAAGATCCAGATGACATTTAAAATTGTGCTAGCTCAGATGTCACAAAGGAAGACAAGGTTCTGGTTAAATCTCTCTTCCTGATTTAATGGAACCCTCTCATTTCCATCCAGCCTTCTGAAGTCTGCCATAAGGATTACAGAAATAGAAGGACAATGAATATGTGTGGAACCTTGAAAAGAGTCCATTAACCAAGAGGTTGATGGAATTTATTTAGGCAATTAATAGGTACTGACAGTCACCTACATCATGACAGATCTAGGTGAGGCACTGGGGGCATGGTAAAGAAGGGGATCCTCACACATAAAGGTAGTGTCAGGTCAGGGGGACAGCTACAACTTGGGAAGTTAAGTGCACTTATGATAAACACTGTGAAGGAAATTTCCCATGCACAGTGAGGGTGTGTGTTTGGGAGCATGGCAACATTGGGGGTGAATTCTTCCTTCATACTCTCCTTCTGAGGGATGGTATACACATGTGTATATTTGCCATTACATCATGTCTGAAACACAAGAGGTTTGGCAAGTGATAAGAGAATAAGAATACTAGCACAGGACTTGACACATAATAGGAGCTCAATAAACAGTTCCTATGTGTTATCCATAAGGCTATGCCAACACTGACAATGACAATGGTGATGATGACAATGGAATTATGGTGATGATAACAGAATCCGATGATGGTGATGGTGGTGATGATGATAATTATGATAATTCTAGTGACAATGATGGTGACTGAGAATGCTGGTGGCAGTGATGCACATGTCAGAACATGACCATAGCTGCTCCTACTCTCCCCTTCACAGAGGAACCATGGGTCAACTCTGAAAAGGAGTCTGGAACTTAAAGTCATGTGAGTACTCTACTCAGGCCCTCAGGTTCCAAAATAGGGAGAATGGAATTTCCAACTGGCTTTCTTCAGCTGCATTTCTTCTGGTCTTTTGTCATGCAAGTATCACCTCACTTTGAGAAAATGCCAGGCTCTTGGAGGTGAACTGAGCCTAGGGAGGTGGAGGTGGAGCATTTCCAAAGGTCAGGATGACTCAGTCATCCTCTGAGAAGTCACAGTGATAGGAGAGGGTGATGCTGTCAGCACAAGGAAAGACTGGAACCCTCTCAGTCCCTCTCCATCAGAGCTAAAAGCTTGCCTCACCATCTCTTTCACTTGTTTTGCAAGTCTAATGAGGGTACCTCAATGACTTCAGTATTCTAGCCCAAGGAAACTAATAGATTCAAGTCCAAAGCTTCCACATCTGCCCTAGGAAATCTAGGTTGGAAGACAAACTGAGTGCCTAAGAAGCCACAGATCTTCCCCTAGTCAGCCTAGCTTATTGTGGGCCAGACCCTGGGAGGAAGGACAGAAGTCCCTCTGACAGCTTCTCCCTCCAGTCTGGGGCTCTTTGGAGGATGAGCTGAGGGTAGAGCTGACCCCAATACAAAACAGTTCCCTCCCAAAAAAGAGAAGCTGGTGACACTTCTAGGGATGGTTGGAGGCAGAAGACAGCATAGACCTGACTGGGCTAATATGGAGGGGGCAGCACGTGGGGTGCTGATGTTGCTTTGACACAGCTGAATTGAACTTCTCCAGGTGGAAATATTTAGTTCTACCTTTACCACCTATTGTCCTGTGCTAACTGATGTACTCATGTATGGTACCTGCTTGGCCCTATAAATGCCTGAATCTATACCCCTGGGCTGGATGGTTTTAAGGAGCTCTTCTGCCCCTCGAATCCATGAAGTTTTTCTCAAAGCAACTGAGAAGTAAGAGAGGTGGGCTCTACTCTTGACTTTGCGAACAACAAGCAGTGAGATCCTGTTAGCCCTGACCCTCTTTTTATTCATAGAATTTCAAGAGCCTGGAAAGTACCCTTTCTTGACTTCCCAGCCTGCCTTGCAGTACTGCAATGCTGTGTTGGTTTGCTTTGCTTTTTGCCTATATCATAAATAATGTTCCCATGATGGGAATCCAGAAGTGAACAATATAGCAGGCTGTGTTCACTTACCCTGTGGAATTACCTGGTGGGGGGAAGAGCAAAAATAAACTCTTACACCACTAAAAACAGAAAATGGTGACAAATACAGTGGGGTAAAAGGACAGGTCCCCCCCACAGAGTGAAGGACAGTGTCAGCCCAACTTATTTAAGTGACTACATCTAAGGAGTTATTATTTTAAAGGAATGGTCTTTAAGCTGAGACAGGAAAGATTGGGTAAGAGCTATCCTGGCAAAAGAGGAAAAATGGCTCCCAGATGACGGGAGCATCCCATGGGCATGCAGAGAAGAGCTTGACACTTCTCTGAGCCCCTATTACATTTCCTATATTGTAATTTATATTAAAATACTACATTCTAAAACTGTTATCTGTTCCTACAGTTAACTCTAATTCACACCCCGGGGGAAGGGGATTACTGTTCACAGCTTCTAATCAGGAACCAGTGCTGTGAGCAATATAAACCAAGGTATAGAACTGCCCTAATTTGGTATCAACACTTTCAGAGGTGGTGACTTAACACTTAAAATATCTCTGTGTAATGTTGCAACAGAGCATTTGCTGATTTGCATAAGGGCTGTTAGAAATCACTTTTCATGGGTGAAATAAGTAGTATTTGCATGAGAATCTGGTAGGTCCTACAACCTAGGGTCTCTGTGCTCTCTGGGTAATCTAGCACTGAGCTGTTCAGCAGAACTTTCTGTGATGGAGAAGCATTCTATGCCTGTGTCATCCAACACGGTATTGGTAACTACATGAAGCTCTTGAACAGTTGGAAGTGGCTCGGGACAAACATGGAGAAACTAAGTTTTTTATTGAATTCAATTTAGATTAATTTAAATATAAATAACCACATGTGGCCAGTGTATACCATTTATCATAGTCCCAGAGCTGATCCAACTTCCCTCTTCTTCATGGTGGCTCCACTGTCTGACTGGACCACAAAATTGGCCAGTCCTGCTTCCGACTATCATCATCTCCACCACAAAGTGACCCTCTCTTGACTGTCTAGGCTACCAAACTGTTTGCAACACTCTTAATTCGTTTACTTACTCTTTATATGTTGGCAGAATTTAGTACCATATTTGCTTTCGGTGTTACCTATCAGGTGTTATTGAGGTTGTAGAAAAGGGACACATAGCCCATCTACTCCTACCTCTAGGTCCAATCTACCACTAACCACAAGAAGCTGTTGGGGCTGGTAAAGTAGCTCAGGGTAGAGCACACGCTTAGCAAGAGCAAGACCCTGAGTTCAATCCTTAGGACACGCACACACACAAACACACACACACACACACACACACACACACACACACTATTCATTTCACTGAAACATTTTGATACTCTCGAAAGAGCCAAAGTGAGCCAGTTCATTTTTCAATAGCCTTGGTTTCCTCAACTGTGATAGCAAGAGTTTGAGCTAGATGGTCCCTGGGGACCCTTCCATTCTTCTGCTCTGAGAGCTTGTCATAGATACCTAGGCTACCAGAGCTGGAAGAAGCTCCACCAGGCCCCAGATTTTATGATATGTTGAGGTACAGAGAAGGGAAGGGGCCTTCCCAGGGTTCCACAGCAAAGGAATGATCAGGTGGCCCATGCTGTTAAGTTGCCTGGTTCTCATTTCACTGTAATGGGGGAGATGATGCAAACAGCTTTACTTTACATAAAATGATATGCAGTGAGAGGACTTGCAAATGGAGTAACCTATTAACTACAAGTATGAAGGAGACATTACTTCTCACCTTATAGATGGCAAGTGGGAGGAACAGAAAGGACAGAGAAAGAAATCAGCCACACCCAAGGACGTCAAGGGCAAAATGGACATCCTTGTCCCTTCAGTCTGTGCTTCTCTTATGATTTCCTTTTGACCAATAAGATAGTCGGGGATGTTAGCAGATGAGATGCAAATGGGGGCTTGAAAGGTGCATGAACATTTGGACATGTCCTCCGCTGGGCCCTGAAAGGTCATGCCCTAATTTTTCCGTTGGTCAGAGGAGGATGAGGACACACAGAGCAGATCTAGGCAGCTCACCTGCAGACCAGCCTACCCATCCCGCCTACAGATCCAGCCCAATGAGGCCAGAACAGTACTGGCACCCTGAAGACCCATGGGCATATGAGCTTCTTTAGAGCTACTGAAGGTTGGAAACAGTTTGTTTTTTTTTTATTCATTTATTCACATGTGCATACATTGTTTGGGTCATTTCTCCACCCTGCCCCCTACCTCACCCTCTTCCCCCTGGAGACAGTTTGTTATATAGAAGTTTTGTGGCAGCAGCTGAGTAATACAATCAGAGGTGAATGACCTCTCTAGGGCCACACCGCCAGTAAGAATAACGCTGGAATTCTACCTCCACATGACCATGCTCCACTAACCATCTAAACAGAGCCTCTTCTGAGGTGAGAGGAGGCACTTCATATGACCATTCACCTGTAAAGCAATGGCGTTAGTTGCTCCCCACACCCAAACTCCACACTTAAGTGGGGTACCCTTAAACATTTTGGCTTCTGCATTTGTCTTGTAACCACAAAGAGTTCAAAGCATGTAACATCGTCACAATTTGACATTGATCCAACCACCCAATTGTAAGAAAGTTCCTTCCAACTGCAGTGGCACTCAGAGGCTGATGCCCCACCCTTAGTGAAACCCAGAACACCCTGGAGGGGCTAGGTTCTTACTGAAGACCCTAAAGTCTGTCAAACCCATGTTCACCCTTTAGTTGGGGCTATGAAGTCAGAAGAAGCTCCATAGAGGACAAAAATTCTCATCTGCATAACATAGAGGCTTTTGCCCTTCTTTGTCAGACACTATGACACCCAGAGACCAGGAGGCAGTGACTGACACCCCCTGGGCTGTGGTCTGAGTAACACTGCACTCTTGGAACCAGCCATGCTCCTCAGAGCCTGCCTCATTTTCCCTTTTTACTGTGAACTCTAACTAGAGTGAGTCAGAAAAACACTTTGGATTTCAACAGGCGTGGATTTAAATCCTGAATCTGCCACTTGGCCATTGGCCTATGTCATCTACTCTTGGGGGTTCCATTGCTCCATTTCTGTCTGCAGTGGCTCCAAATGACCAGAGCTCACCTCTCTGAGCAGGACAGGGCTGTCTTCATCATAAGAGCTTACAGTTATTCTGAACAGACTATCAGTACATTTTCCGAATCAACTCATGTAATCCTAGTAAAAACACCATGCACACTGAGGATGGTGCTGTTACCAACTCAGGAGCAGGTGAGAATCTTAGAGAAGTGATGGAACTTGCCCAGCCACAAAGCAGAGAAGCAGCTGTTCAAGACTCAGATGTGGTCCTCACAGGGGCTAGTTCTGGGAGTGAGGTGGGGGTCAAGTGGTGAGCTTGCCTCCCAGGGGGCATTTATCAATATCAGGAAAACTTTTTGAATGTCACAAGTTGGGTGGGGGTGGCTTCTGACACCTAGGGAGGTCAAGGCCAGGGAGGCTGCTAAGCAACCTGCAGTGTTCAGGGCAGCACAATGATGAAGACCTTCCTGTACTGAAATGTCAACAGACAGAGGCTGGAAACGAGGAGCTGAGGAACTCAGAGCAGGACACCTAGGAAAATCACTGCACATGGGTACAGGGAGAAAGAAGTCAAATGCTGTTCCCGGGGCAGTGGCCCCATAGTGTTTTGGGGAGCTGTGGGTTGGGGGGTGGTGTTGCTTAGTTCTGGAAGTGACAGATCCAACCACAAGATGGCACAAGTGACAACTGTTACGCCAAAGTGCTAATTTTTTCTTTGATTTTATTTTTTCATTTTGATGGAGATGACGCTATTTTAACACTCTGGCAAAAATACTTGGTGACTCATGTGTCATGATTTGCATAGTTAATCTGGTGGGGTTTTGACAGTTCCATGGTGAATTTTACAGTTAAGAATATTTTCCCTCTCTGGGAAGTGTCAAGGGTCTGTGCTTACTGCCCACTATGCTGACCCCAGTTCCACAACTGATGTCTGGTAAATAATGGACTGGACTCTGGAAGGGATGGCATGAGACCTGAATATAAGAAGAAGATATTTGACTGGCAGACTTGGGAGGATGCATAGGATGGAAAGAAAGGATTTGGGAAAGAGGGATTGGGGTAGGGGAGAAAGGAAAGAAGGGAAAGGGAGGGAAATTTGGGGCAGAAGGATGACCAGAGAAATAAGTTGTTAGACAACTGGTGGCAGTTATTGGGAGCATGGGAAGTTGAGCAAATACACATTCAAACCATGGCTCTTTCACTGAAAAGGGATTTGGGACACACCCATCAATCATGTTCTCATTTTCTCATCTGTAATTTGACTTAATTGCATCTGCTTTGACGAACTGGATTTTGCAGCAATAAGTTGAGGTTACAGTCACTCCAGCACAGCTACAGGTGGAGGGTGCTACAGACTTGCGTTGTGACCAGGCATCCCTGTTTGTCTACTGTTTGTGTTCTCGTAATGATGAAGGTCTCTGTTTTGATTCCCCAAAGTACTTGGCCCATGGCTTTGACCAAAACAGAGTGTAGGTTCTGTGAGATTCAGGAGCTTGTCTGTCTCCCCTCCCAGTGCCTAGATGATGCTGAGCGATCACCAAACCCCCAGTGTACAAGTCTGAAAGAAATCTAAGAAGGATGTTCGCGTATGTGCCCCCACAGGATGGAATTCAACAGTAGTCTATTTTCCAATAGACAAGCAAGACAAAGCTCAGAGAAGCATGTATAAACCAACATGCCAACTGATTACTCTATAATGAGAACAATTGCCAGCAATACCAGACCATGCTTTCACAGGTCAATCTATCCTGATGCCAGCTATAACTAGAAATCATCTTGGTGAGACAGGACCTAAGCCAGGGGCATTAATTGCCTTGCTTGAATGTTTCTTGGCACTGGGGCTAGATAGCCTGACATTTTCATCTCTACCTCAAAGACACAGTCACTAAAATCAGACAGGTCCTGTTCTTGGGTAGCCACACACACCCTCCCCCTGGACAATGGTCAAGGGCACTGCCCAGTCTGCTTCTCGGACTCCTCACATCCATATGTCCATGTGGGTCAACTCTACTTTTGGTGGGCGCATTCTTTTCTTAGAGATGTTCCCACCATCTGATAGATGGCAACTTGGTCTTATTCTGGACCAACAGCTGTTCTGCCTTGAAGATCCCAGATCTCCTCCTCTGTGGCTGATTCCTGGCCAATCTCTTCCTATTTCCTCTGCTACTGGGCTTGTGGAGTGGGTGGGGTTCCCTCAATGCCCCCTCAAGTAGTAACTTCTTTTTTTTTTTAATTTCTTTTGTTTATTTAAGCCAAATAAATATGGCAGCCCAGAAAATTGTTTATATGTAAAATTATAGAAAACAAATAAAGCAATAGCTGAAGCAAAATCATGTCTTCTCAAATAAAAGCCTTAAGAAAATACAGATTAGCTCCTAGAATGGATAATAATATACAAAAAGCATATACAGAGAGGACAATACACAGTTATCCTTGGAAAACAGGTATGAATAATTTGTATTTGGTATTTTAAAATCAGTATCATTTAAACAAGACCAAAATGTTACTTAGATACAAATATGCAGAAAATCTAAGAAAGTACATATAGAATCTCTTATTTTAGAATTAATTTGATTTTAATTAACATATATTAATTGAACAAAGTAATTGGTTACATTATAACATTTTCATACCTGTATATAATGTGCTTTGATCCTATCATCCCTTCCCCGTTACTCTCTGATGTTCCCCCACCCCTCCTGCTGGGATAGCCCCCCTTCTATTTTTATGCCTTTTTTGTGGAAGTAGTAACTTCTGCTTTGTGCCACTCTCAATAACCAGCCACCTGGCCTGAGGATGGTTCAGAACATGGGTTCACCATCCCTATAGCTTCCAGGATGTCACTCCGTTATTGTCTCTGCAGCTGACCCTAGGTGTTCCCTCAGGGCAATCAGCAACAGTCTTGATTCTAAAATAGTCCTCAGGGCAGCAAAAAGTAAAGATAGAAGTGTACCTTGTTCTCTATGCTACTTAATTAAGAGCTGGTCTATTTATGGAAATGTCACCTAACACCTCTGAAAACCAGATCTGGGTTTAAAATGGTTCAGTGTTCCTCACCGCAGAGCTGTGGGCTCCCAGCGCATAAATCGCTGCTATAAAAAGACCTCAGGCTATTTGTTACTTAGTAGTAAGGAAGGATCACACGTCTACTAAGAATTCTTTCCCCTTTTCTAGTAGGGTCTGGAATACCAGTCAGGGCCTCCATGCCTCCCTCCATCAACACAGTCACCCTGTTGGCTGGAATGAGCCCTGCAGTCCAAAAGTAGCTGGCCATCAGTCTCCAGAGCTATCTGTCTGGGAGAAGTTCCTGACCAGGGTGTGGTCAGTCAGAATGCCCTGCCTCTCTACCACAATGACTGGCCCAGGGATTGGCATGTGGCCCTAAGTCTGACAATCAGAACCCATTTCTGAGAATGTTCAGATGAGACTAGAAAGAGTTTGAAGCCAATTCTGAGGTGCTGGGAATTATATTTCCTGCTTGTGAAAGGCTTATCTGAAAGAACGAAGCTATTAGGCAAAGAGAAGCAGTGGTGAATTTCAGTTGGTTTTGAGCGGGTTTCTGCTTTCCAGTGAGCATGTCTATCACAAAATATGGGGTCAGGAGCTAATACAGTCCCTTTATGCTTAGACTAGTGTGAGGATCCTGTTACATGTCACCCAGGCCTCTGGGCTCAGCTGGTCTCTGAGGCACACTCACTCATCCTCCAGACATGTTCAATCCAGAGGCCCTTACCTACCCTGGTCTTCAATTTGCCTTTGGAAATTCCAAAGATTTTAGGGGGTCTCCGTCCATTCTAAGAAGGACAAGTGGAAGCACCAACAGTGACTGGCTCCATTCGAACCCCAGCACTCTCTTCTGCAAACTGAAGAGTGACAGGGTTATGAGTGGATTTCATGGCTCTCCCAGCACTGAATGGTCCCTAGTGAAGGCTCCAAGGTTCTTGAGCTCCTCTTATTCACAAAGCAGCAGATCCACTGCTGTTCTTGGGCTGCTTGCTGTGGGCATCAGGTTGGGATCACAGAAAAAATGGAAGTGTCCATTCAAAGTTGAGTTTCCCTAAGACAAATGTGCTGGGAAGAGTTGTACTGGGACAGGGACCTTGTCTTGAACCAACTGAGGAGGATGGTGTTATTACCTCTGAACCCTTTAAACCACCAAACGCTACAATTATCAAGGCAAGAAATGCAAGAACTGCCAACAGTTATTAGGAATTTATGAAGATCTAAGTCTCATTTATTCCTCACTACAGCCACAGAAGTAGGAGACATTTTTTTCTCCCCAATTTGCAGAAGAGGAAGCTGAGGCACACAGAAAATAAGTGGCTTCTCTAACTTTGAGTGGCAAGAAAGTGGTGGAAGTAATATTCATTTCCAGTCTGGCTCCAAGACCCACATCTTAGCCACTACAATTAGAAAGCATGGATGTATGCTTGCATGCACACATGCACACATACACATGAAGAACACATGTGTACACACACAGGCACACATATATGCACACTTGCATATGCATGGCCACACATGCACATATGTGTACACTTGTGAAATATGCACATATACAATATACTCATGCACACACATGCACACTCTTGAGTGTGAGATGCACAGGTAACACTGCTGGTTCACCCAGGGCTGCCTTGGTTCCTCCCACTGAGCTCAGCTCCAGCCAGGGCTGCCCAACTAAGGCTCCTGTCCTGGGAATTCTTGGTTCCCTGGATTTCCCTTTGTCTCTTCCCTTGGGGGACATCTCTTGGGAGCTATTTTCAGGAGGGACATAGCATCAGGACAGAGTGCTGGTTTGGAAGGCAGGGTGTTCCAATTCCAGCCCTGCTTCTCTCTTGCTAGCCTTCGCCCACCATTTGACCTCTTGAGGCCTCAGATTCCATACCTGTAAGCTGGAGGCAGGAGGTCTGGTACAATCAGGGCCTAGGGACCTCAGCATTTTTGATATTTAGAGTCAGATAATTGTTGTGGGAAGCTGTCCTGTGTATGGCAGGATATTCAACAGCATCACTGGCCTCTACTCACTAGATACCACTAACAGTTTCCCACCATGACCAAGTTGTCACAGTGTCTCCAGATCTTGTCACATGTCTGCTGAGGGGCAGAACTGCCTCCAGTTGAGAACCATTTGGAGCCCTCCATGTCTAGAACTCTGGGCTTATCATCACTGCCATGACCATGTTGCTTTGGTGCTCAGTGTCCTGGGTCCAGAGGGAGTGCCTCTCTGAAATTGCTGACGGTCCCTCCAGACTTCCTCACCAGGCTGTGCTCTCAGAAAGGTCACAGACAGTGTGGGTAGTCCTGTTATGCACTGCCCTTCATTAGTCTGCCCCTCTGGGAGGGGTGGGAGCAGTTGATCGTGGATCACCTCTTTTTCTACAGTTCCATGAGCTAAGGGGAGACCAACATTTAGAGGCAGTTCTCAGGTGTCTCCCTGCTTCTACTCAATAGAGGAGGATAGAATGAATGGATGATGTGGTAGCAGGCTGCCTTTTCCACCAAGTAGGGTGGTGGCTAAGGACCCTACACTCAGTTATCTTCTGGTTTTACAGATCTGGTCTCCCTGGGCACAAGAGCTGTCAGGCAGACCGCAGGCCTCCATAGAGCTGGCCAGATATGTACCCAATCTGTGCACCTTTTTCTTTAGGGAAGTCCCAGGATCTACATTTGGAAAGGGAAATATTAGGAAGCCCTTTGGCCCCAGATCAAGCTCCATTTCCTGATGCATTATTATCAGCAGCAAAGCTGATAGCCAGCTGCCTTACCTGACCTTTTCTTAATTGCTTTACAACCCAGAGGGAAGAAGATTAATTCCTCTCTCAAAAGCCCCAGCACCTGGCACTTTGTAGATGCTAAATAAATATTCATTGAATTAACTTTGTTGAGCAATGTCCCAGGAATAAGATGGCCTATCTGGGAGGAAGTGAGTTCCTCAACAGGAGATTAAAAAAAAAAAAAAAAGGGTGATGACCACGGGACAAATATGCCACAGAGGTTATTTAAGTTTGCATTTTGGATGGGATTAGATGTCTTTTAAAAAGTGTCAGGCTTGAGGTTCCATTGTCCTGTGGCTCAGACAGTAAAGTCAATCCCAAACAATTTCATCAATGATAAGAATTAAAGGTCCTGGAATTGAGAATTGAATCTAGGAGTTGAGTCACTTACCCCGCAAGGTCTGGTAACATCTTGAAAACTATCCTTTTTTAAGTGAACCAGAATACCATATTGCTCACCAGGTCAGACCATCTGGCATGATATCTAATTTATCTTAAAACAAAAATAACTCCCACTTTCTTTTGTATCCCTGTCTTAGTTTGAATTTCCCCAAAAGCAGAGCCTGAGCAAAGGACCTGGGGGTGGGTGGTTCCAGCAAGCAGAAGTGAGGAAGGGAACAGCAGAGGGAAGCAGGCAGAAAATATATGCAATGTGAGGATGTGCTATGGCAATAGAAGCTTGATTGCCATGAGGCCACCTGAGATGCTTACAAAATATTCAAGAATTATCTGCACAAAGGGAAACCAGTCTGGAGCACTTACCTCTGTCTTTTCTCTCCCATTAGTTGAGCTGGCACGGGGGTCACTCACCGCCCTGCATTTGTGGGCTAGATTTGTATCAGGAAAACCACACAAAGTCAGTCTGCAAATATGAGTGGCCCCAGGCAGCTCCAGCTAAAAGAAGATGTTAGCTGAGAGTAGGGAACAGAGCACCAAAGGCAGCTGCAAACCCTAACTCATTGCTTCATATCTTCCAGGGGTCCAAATTCAGTCCTACATGCTTCTGTCTAGCCTATTGCCTCTATGATCTTCCTAAGACAGCTTCCTTGCCATGAGGCAACTCCAAAACCAAGGGTGCTGAATTTGAAGCCCTTCAGGATGGGCCCCCTTCCCACTAGTCCATCTCCACCTCTGGTGCTCCTCCTCCAACCAGAACTCATCAATTGCACCTCAGTGAGTCACTTGCACTTCTTTATTCATATCCTCCCCCTAAATGTATTTGTGCTTTGTCCATAAGGTTTTCTCTGCCAGGAATACTCTTTACCTTCATTCCCATCCATCCACCCCCATCCTGTCCTTGAGAGGCTGACTGAAACATCACTATCTATGTGGAAGTTGCTCCCTTGAAAGTGTTTATCAAGTTGCTTTGTAGTGTGTGTAAGTGTTGGGTTCCCTCTCCTCCAAAAAAAGGTTCCTCTTGAGGTCAGAGAGTAGTTCTCAGTCCAACTCCAAGGCTTTGCATGAGGGAGATACTTAGTGGATGCTGACTTTGAAAATGGAAAAACTCTGAAAAACTCCTGTCTTCAATGCCTTTAAGTGTCTTCCACTTCAGAATGGAGTAGGGGTAGAAGATGAATTAGTTTCTGGAAGCATTTTCTGAGAAGGTCTAGGCCTGCAAAGTTCTTCTAAAGAATAATGTACACTGAGGGTAACAGGTTATTCCAGATGTTCTTTGGTGCTTTGAGTGCAATGTCTAAGACTAAGACACTGCCCCAGGTATAGCAAAGAAGCCATAAAGATACAAAGATAGCAAGGAGAGATCTATTAGCAGAGCAGAAGTACACCTTGAGATGTGAGGCTGGCAGTTTTGATAAGGGCCAACATCCCAAAAGTTGTCAGGGCCTGGGGTTTTTATTACCCAACAAGATGAGGTAACTAGATGGTGCAAAATTGAGGCCCTTCCTTTGAGGCCCTTCGTTTGTGGCCCTTCCATTCCCCAGATGGTTTGACCACTGTGTAGTAGCTGCCCAGGTGTGGGAAATCATATTCCTGTGCTTTTGAGAAAGTGAGGGCAGGCATGTGCTCATTTGATCTGCTTTGCCCTTTCCAGTTTAGTACACTGAATGTCATATAAAAGTCATTATGCCCTCAAGGCACATGAGCAACCTTGATATGGGTGGTGTGCTCCCTAAGTAGGATGTAGAGTGATTATTTTAATCATTGGTCCAGGGTGTGGGTTAACTGGGGTTTATGATTCTACCTTCTAAAGAAAGAATGGAATCTTGTAGCCTGGGAGAATTTCCTCATGACTACTCATATCTATCTAGCTGCCCATGCTAACACATTGTTGGACCACCTTTCTCTGGCTCCACAGAGACCACAACTCTTTATAAGGCAACAACTTGCAAACTAACTCAGGCAGTGAAAGCTTTTTGCTGTAATAGCTAATAATGTCTTAAGGAAGTAGACCATCAAATCAGGCACATGTTCAACAAGAACCTAGAGATGCCTCTGGTTTGTTCCAGCTCAAGAGTTCTATAACCACCTGAGCATGACAAACATACTTATTTGGTTGAGAACAAATTGGGACAAACTCCCAGAGCTTTCCACAGATGAGGAGGCAGTAAGTGTGCCCCATGAGCAGAGGTGTTCAAAAAGAATGGATGATGTCCACCAAGTTCTAGAGAAACAGGTGTTAACTTCTTATATGGGAATATGATTAAGATAATGGCCGTACATCCTCCTTACAGAGCACACTGCCCCTCTCAAGGTTGTGCATGCACCTGAGGGCATAGTGACCACTTTATTGACTCTTATATGGGAGTTCTAAATTCTAATATCAGACAATCTCATGATCTGCAGTTGGCATCTGTGAATGTGCTTGCGAGTGGGTTTCAGCTCTGAGATGATATTCCAGTTTGCGTGAAAGCACATTGCTCGTCCAAAAGGACTTGATGATTTCAAAGTATTTTCAAGGAGGTCTTGAATTCTCAAAGGCTAAGGACCCCCTGGTCTACGTGAGGAAAGCACAGCCAAAACCTATTAGCTCAAGGAGTTGGGGAACAATGAGCTTGGGGCCGCCCCTCACTACTGCTGGGATCCTGCTCCAATAATTTCATTAAAGGATTATCTGCACTAACTCACTAGGCTTACTGTCACTTTCACTTTTGCCCCGCACTTGACCCCTCCGTTTCCATATCTGCTAGTTGGGAACAGGACAGTGTATTGTTAGGGTTAAATAAGATGATAAAGCCTTATATAACATTGTTTGACCAAATTACCCACCATTACCAAAACAGGAAAATCCTTAGTCATTAGTTTAATTGTAAGAGGGAGAAATGCTTCATCTTAGGTTGTGATCAGGGATATCTTGCTAGTATACCTGAAGCCTTTATTTTATAACTAAACTCTTTCCAATATTTAGAACTGCCTCTAGCTTGGCATGTGGCTTGATGCCCTTTATCTCTAGAGGGCATCTGTTTTGGAGCCCTGCCTGGGTTCTCACTATATTCCACTGGGGGCTGAGGGGAAAGGGTCTGTTTCCTCTCAGCCTACTCAGATTGGTCAAGCCATCAATAACACCTTTGCTATGCATCATCAAGATGCCCCTCAGACACAGTGGCCACAGGGCAGGTAAGCAGGGTCAGATATCTGTGGGCAGTGGACAGCTGGTTTTCTGCATCAGGAAGAAGGCTACAAAGTAAATCTGATAACCCACTCATGGAGTCCTTAGACACATCCAGCTTCTGTGGTGTGACCAGGTGAAAGTTCATGGTGTCCCCTGATCATATTACTGGCTATCCTTGGCACACCATGTCAAGGTACTCACCCAGCAGGTGAGCAGTTCCCTTTCATGGGAAATCCAGGCCCATTCATTCATTGTCAACATCTGAAAATTTTACTCCTGGGTCCCCCCTCTCTGCTTCTGTTTATTCAGTGTCTGACTTGCATATACATTTCTGCACTGCACTGTCCCCTTGGGTCTCACAGCAACTTAGCTTTCCAGGCCCGAACCTGGGGCACCTCCTGCATCTGACACCATCTACTGTTGACCTGTAGTCTTGCTCCTCCCAGTTGCACCTGTCCGCCATGGCCTTGGCTCTTAGGACTCTAGAGCATAGCTTGGCCAATGACTAAACTCATGCTTGGGGCAACAGCCACAGAAGGATCCCTTATCATGATCCACAAACCTCCAGCAACCAGACCTCTCAGCACCTCTCTCATTGCTTTTCTTGCCTTCCTTCCCCCTTGTAAATAGTGCTTCACCTGGGCTGGCTCCTTGCTGCTCTTTAATTAGCCAAGATACCTGCTGTACTCTCTCTCTCATGCCCCACTCCCTTCACTCTCCCTCAGGCTGCTTTATGGCACTTTTCACCCACCCGACCTATAACATTTGGCTCGTTCATTAGTTGTCCATCTCCTCCCACCAGGAAGGAGATTCAGGGAGGCTGAGACTTTGTTTTGTCCACAGCTACTGCCCAGCATAGGTATGGTTCCTGGTACACATGGGGTGTGTTGCTTATTCCTCAGGAGACTTTAGACTCACTGCAAGAGTTGGTGGCTGTGTCCAAGCTCTTTGGGACATCTCCAGTTCCTCCTGCTTTCCAAGGACATCATCTCATTTATTCCCTTCTTGGCAATTTTCACACTATAAACCTCTTGTCTATTCTTTTGCTCTCTCCTCTACTCTCTGCTTTGTTTTTCAGAAAGTGTCATGCAGGTGGGAACATGGAATATTTTGTATCCCTGAGTAGTCATTAATAACAATGTTTATGTGAGGACAGAAGGGAGGAAGGGAATGTGATCTGGCTTCAGCTTCACTGCTCTGACCACTCAGATGATGCTTTTTTGGGACTTCTCCTTGGTTCTTTTCTTTTTTTTGGTGCTACTGGGGTTTGAACTCAAGGCTCTGCACTTGCAAAGCAGGTCCTCTACCACCTAAGCCATATCTCTGGTCCATTTTGCTCTGTTTATTTTGGATATTGGGGCACTTTAGACCTATTTGCTCAGGCTAACCTTGAACCTCTCTCCTTCCAATCTCAGCCTCCCAAGTAGCTAGGATTACAGGTGTGAGCCACTGGTGCCCAGCGTCTGCTTGGTTCATTTTGGCCTCAGACTGGAACACCAATTTGTGATTCCTCTTATCTTTCCAATTTCCAGTTCAACTTCTTGCTAGTAACCAGTGCAAGCTCCCTACATCCTGATCTTGGGTTGGTTTTCCTGGCTTTCACTTAATCAGGGGTAGTGGACAACAGACACTAATATTACTTCACCACCTAACAGTCTATCACAGCTCTGCCCAGTCCCTCTGATGGCAGACCCCACAACCCATATGGGCTTTTCCCCATATTTTCTTTTGCTCTTGCACAAAACCTGTGCATATTCTCCCATATATATTAAATCCTCCTTAGATTACATATAATACTTAATACATGGAAATGCCATGTAAGTAGCATTATATGGTATTGTTTAGAGAATAATGACAGGAAAAAATCTGTTCATGTTTAGTATAGACACAAATCTTTTAAAAAATATTTTCCACGTGTGATTGGTTGAATCTGCAGATATGAAACCTCATATTTGGAGGAATGGCTGGTGTTTTCAACCTGTTCATCCTTCCAAAAGTATAAGGGCTTACTATTACTTTAGGACTGTCTAAGGAATGGGAGATTATTAACTAACAGCAGATTGCTCAAGGAATAGGAGAACAACTCAGTTCTGGAACCAAGTCTCAGTAACATTACATAACACCTAGTACATGCCTATTGCATTCTGGGTACTTTCCATGCCACCCCTTTAATCCTCACCACTAGCCTATCACCCCATTTTATAGATAAGGAAGTTGAGGTCTACAGCAATGAGGCTACTGCTCTAAGACAACAGGTAATAAGCAGGTACGTTAGATTCTCCAGGCTACAGACCACTCTCCAACAGCCTCTCTGAAGCTAAGTTCAGAAGGTCCTTGACCTACTGTGGTTTGACTTGCAAGTTTTTGACTCTACAGTGGTGTAAAAGTGATATGCATTCAGTAGAATTTGTACTTTAAATTTTTCCTGGGCTTGCAATATGGTGCATATTTTCTAAGGTTGGGCAAGCACAGCTGACTGGACAGCTCCTAGTCAGCCACGTGGTCATAACTCTACAATGTGCTGTGCTGCTAAGCTATGATTCTTACTTTCAATTTAAGATATTTCACCTGACAGTGGTTTGTTGTGCTGGAGCCCCATTGTAAGTTGGGACACACCTGTGCTTTCCAAGGACCAACATAGCTCTTGTCTACTTGCTGCTTATGCTGGGTATATCCCTGCAGCCCTCACCCTCAGATCCCTTAGCAAAAACCACCCCAGTGGCCATGTCTTGTGGCCCCAAAGTAAAGGTCTTTCTGTCTGATATGTCTTTTGTATACTAATCTATTTTCAAATCAATAGAATATCTTTTATCCTCTTGAGTTTCTCAGGGTTGATGACTTGTGACTCATTGTTGTTCTGATTGTGTCTTAGAATAGCAACTCTGCTTATCAGACCATGAGACTTCTGTTTGCGGGAAATTACCCTGATATAAAAGTAAAGGGACCTGGGTAGACCTCTCAAAATAAGGAAAAACTAAGAGATTAGAAAAATACATATCTAAAATAGTCAACATGAATAAAAACCACAGAAATGAAAATGAAAAAACTTCCTTTCTTGTTTATAAAATTAGAAAAGTTTAGAGGGCAGGAAAACAGGATGCTTGATGATTGGGTAAGAAAGATTAAGCCGGTAATTGGAAGTTGGAATTAACCGAGATGAGCTATATTTAGACCATGGAACTGCCCTTTCCTGTGTGTAAAATCAAGTTAGAGACAAAGGCCCTGCAAATTCATTCAGTTATATTAAAAAAGCACAACAGTGGAAAACAGTACTATACTACATTCAGGGGAAGAAATATTACACAGTCATCAACATTATGTTAGCACAATTATGTTAGCCATAATAACATTGTAAAACACTGGTGTTTTATTGCATGAGCTGAGCAGCATTTTGAAATATATAATGAAAAACATGAACCACAAATAAACATGCAAGAAACCCTCAACAATGTTAGTAGTCCTTTATGTTTTGTGTGTAGCTTGGATGATTTTCTTTATCAATCTTTTTTCTATTCTCTTACAATACTTCAAAAGGGACTACTACTAATTTCATATTGAAAAAAATAAGTGTCATTTTTAAAAACTCACAATATCCTTGCAAGCTACACAAGACCTCTCTCCATCTTAGTTCAGGTCTGCCAGAAGATTTCAAACAAAGTATCAGTTATTTTCTCAGAAGGTCATATTTTTCCTATGGAAAACTTTCAATTCTTGCCACTTATTCATATTCAAACCATGCCTTAAGGTCCTGCCAAAATCCCACTTTGCCAAGTCATTTGCAAATGTCTTCTGAGCACCAACCAACAAGTTCCAGTAGAAAGAATAATCAAAAACCATACCCTTGAGAAGTTCCGATCAGTTCAGGGAAATCAATGCTCGAATAAACAAACAAGAAATAATGACATTGGGGCAAATGCTCTCCCGCAGGTCTGTGTTTTGTATCTACCCTTGAGTAAGCCTCATAAAGCCCTGGTGGATGGAACAGCCATGAAGATATCTGGATTCCAGAAAGCAGAACATGTGAGGCAGGGTATGAGGGAGACATGGGATGAGCTGGGAAAAGAGGAGAGAACTTGAAAAAGGAGTGAAGCCAGTGACCGTCAAGGGAAGCAGGCTTAAAGGGCACATGGTCTTCAGAGGAAGGAAAGATTCAAGCTGCAGGAGAGCAGTTGTATTGAGCTGGGAAATGACTAGAGAAGGCAGGAGGGCTGATGCCCATGTTAATGAGACTCATAAGGACTTTGCATGTGATGACACAGTGTAAGAGACTAGAGTAATGGGAAGGCATCAGGCAGAGATCTGAATAGTGAAGGAGGAGCTCCAAATGCTTGAACCAAAGAAGCATCAAGAGGGAGATCTGGTGCCCTCAATGGGTCTATGGCCAAACCAGGCAAAAGCAGGTAGGGTATGGGGGTGAGAGACTAATTCCGAAGCACGCCATTCATTGGCCAAGTCAGTCACTTGCAAGAGAGTAACAAGATGTTGTGAGAATTTCTGAGTACTGAACACAAATCCCTCAAAGGGTAATTCTAGTTCTGAAGGATATTTGTACACAAATTGCAAAACACAAAAGGGTTCTGTGGGGCAGATGGGTTTGGGAAAGGCTAAATTAATGAAAAGTCTATGTTGCTGGATTTCTCACAGCTCTGAATAAATATATACTATAACTTTTCAAATGATAGGTGTTTCCCAAATTATTTTGTTGCTAAGCCATTTTCCCATAAGTTAGTATTATCCTTTGAAATGAACTTTGGAAAATGCCACCAGGCTTTGTGGTGGGGTGGGGTGGGATATAGAAAGATCTGACACAGACAATATATTCATTAGAAAAAGAACCAAGAGCACTTGGAAAGTAACATTTTAAGGAAGGTTTATCAATGGAGGCAACCCCTGTGTTCTTGAAGTCCACATCTCAAAAGGCACCAACTCAACATGACCTGATGCTGTTACATTCAGTCACCATCTGCCTTGGATGGCTTCTTTAGCCAGAGCCTAACAGTGGCTCCAGTGTACTTATATCATTCACACTTGATTTTCCAAACCAAGTCCCATGCCCCAGCCCATCTGAGCTCCACACACACTGGCTCCCACTTCCTCTGTTTGTCTTGCTTTCTTCCCCACTTCATACCTTTTAATGGTAAATTTGTGTCAAGGACTGGTGTATTCCATGCTGGGCTGTGCTGCCTTATTCCAAGTTGATCCTACATTTAAAAGTAGGATCTCTCAAAGTATCTAAATTCAGATATAATTCTCTTTTCCTTTAAAAAGGTCCTTGTGCATCACTAAAGTTTGTGCATTGCTCCTGGTTAGCAAAGTAACATAAATTCATCTCTTCATTGTGATCCTGAAATTCACAGAAAAAAATATTGTCCCCAAATGCCATTAGTTTCAGCTCCTCAATCTGTCTTTCCTGACATCTAGTCAATGACTCTCTGGCTCTAATTCATCATATCAGACATAATGCAAAAATTGAATTAAAACATTTTAGGGCAGGTAGAATGCAGATTACAACACAGGATGTGGTTAGCATTGTGAAAGGCAATACCAGAGCAGATGAACTTGAAACATTTAAGGAGGAAATTACTTTTGGCAGGACGGGAGACCCTCCCCAATCTTGGGATCCAAGTGTTGGAACACAGCTATGTAACAGATAGCTTATTGCTCTGTGCTGACAATTTCTCATCATGTAGATACCACTAATTACCAAGCCTTCTCCATTGAATCTGCCTTTTCACTATGAAAAATTTCTTTATTGACACAGGGGGAAGCTAGTCCTGTTTCTTATCCTGGGAGGTTCCAGGAAGTAAACTGGTGAGCTCTCAGGCAGGGGGGATTGTCACTGATGTTTTTCTGTAAATGACAGAAGGGAAGATAAAGGTGTGTTTGTCTTATCATTGTATACTCAGGACCTAAGACAGTTCCTGGCACAGAGTAGGTACTTCATATATGTATTTAACAAATGGGTTCCATGGACAGATTGATGGATGGAGAGATGGATGGATGGATGGATGGGAGATGGGGATGTGAGTGGATGGATGGATGGGTGAATGGATGGATGGATGGGTGGATGGATGATATGCCTGGGTCAGCATGTGCTGATACCCATAATAGTACTAGTTAACCATATAATAATAGCAAATATTGATAAATTACTACTTTTTATATAGATTATTTATTTAACCCTCTTAATAAGTTCTGAGCTATTCTTTCCTTCTTCATTTTACAGACAGAGGGTTGAAAGTGGGTAAAAATCACAGAGCTAGAAGTAGATGTCTCTTATTTTTCACCTTTATCAGATGAATATAAATGCAAAAGTGATCATGGCTATTCAGGTAGTCCTGATACTGATTTTGTTTTACATTTTGCTTTTTTGTTGATTACATTTCCTCATGTGTTTGCTTAGTATTTATTAATTTTTATACCTAGAGACAAGCATGAAGAGTGGCACACAGTAGGGACATAATAAATACTGTCAAATATATTAATGGGCAAATGCTAAGCATACTCTTCATTGGTCTCCAACTCAAGTGCTAAAGAGCTAATATTTGCTGAGCACCTGCTCTTTACTAGGTATTGTTCTAGACGCATTACCTTGTGAGCTTATTTAATTCTTACAACATTATCAAGCATTTTCTCTACATTTTACCCATTGAAAAAGGCAGAGAGCATGGGTGCCCATGCATGTTTTCTGATCACACTAACTGCTTTCATTTGCTTCACAATGTAGACCATAGTTGAAGGGGAGGGGGCTCTGGAAATGAACACCCTGTATTTGCAGGATGGTGCTGCAATTTAGAGGCCATGTGCATCCTTAGGGAAAGAATTCCACCTCTATGTGCCTATTTCCTCAGCTATAAAATAAATGTGATGATGACACATGCATTACGGTTTGTTGTGGGATTAAATAAATGAATGCTGGTAAAATATAAACAATCTGGAACAAAGTAAGCATTTAATGTGTGAGTCTGCTTGTATAAAGGGTGCCACTACATGTTAGGTCAATTTTGTAAATGAATTTGGACTGAAGTGGCATCTTTAGGATATCTAGGATTCTTAATTCAAAAGCCTACAAGACTCTTCCTTTTGTTGAATGATTTTATTGTTCTACCTTCAGAGAACTTTGGTTTTCTTCATGAAGCTCTTGCATACTTCTTGTTAAGCTTATTCATGGGTAATTTGTAGTTTACATTCTATAATGAATAGGCTTGTTTCATTATTTTTGTATATTAATTTCCACATATTTTTTGTCTTACTCCCTTACTGAAGCTGTTAGTAGTATATAATACTTGATTCAAAATTTCCAGGCATTAATCATGTTATCTGAAAATAGATACAATTTTATCTTTTCTTTCTGAATTTCCGTATCTCAAATTCCTTTCTCTTGCATAATCACATTGGCTAGTATTTCTAGCACAGCATCAAATAACAGTGTTGACAGTGGGTGCTCTTGCCTCTCATTCCTCTTTACATGAATGCCTCCATTGTGCTTTCAACAAGCTTGATGCTGGATTTTGAATTAAGGTAAATATATTACACCAAGAAAAAAGTATATATCAATGCTACTTTTAATGGCAAATTTCTAGAAATAGATACTGAATTTTGCTGAAGGCCATTTTAGCATCTATCAAGACAAACAGATGCTTAGTCGGCTTAGATCAATTCAATGAGATAAAAAATGTTATCGATCTCCTAATGTTATGTCCCAGAACAAGCTCCATTTGATCATGGAATTTTCTTTTAATGCACTGCTGTACTCTTTTTGCTTTTTTGAATTTTTCTACCTGAGGTGTCCATCTTAAAAGATGGACAGAAATTAGCCCAGAGGAGGAGATAGGAATGATAAAAGAATGAGATATTATATAAAGGTACAAATGTAAGAAACAAATATCAGTATGTGCAGAGAACCCTGTGGTTGAGGCCACACCACAAAAGGCCTGAACCTTTCATCTCTCTTTCAATCCCTAATCCCTATTTGGAGGCAGCTGCAAATAATTGTGTTCTCCCACATATTGTTCCATGATGATTTCCCAATTAGTATTATTTTGAATTTTTTTCAAGTTTAGGAGACCTGATATTTGGTCCTGAGAAATTCTTGCATTAAACTCGAACAGCACACTGGTGTATAAAGGAATGAACCAAGGCATTTCACTAAAAAAATCAAGTTATTCACACATTTATTCTGTCACTCATTTGTCCAACAGTAAGCTTTTTGGAAACATCTGGGAAAATAAGATATAGCCCCTGCCTTCAAAATCTTAGACTCAAGCATTAAAGGATAGTGAGTCTAGACCTAATGTGCATGACAAATTAATCCACTAGATGGACGTTTTTCTTCAATTGCAAAACCATTTTCTCCACAATTTTTCTTTAGCCTCTCATGCCTGCCAGCAAAACCTCAGAGATAAAATCAGACAGTAAGAAGCATTGCTTGGGTGACTTGGAGGCAGCAGCCCTGGCTGAGTTTTACAAGTACTTCTGGTAGACCTAGACTGCGGGTCATCATGTACCTGCTGCTAATGCCTTTCTCCCAGATCCCTTCCCCTCTCAGAACGAAATATATTCAGGGTGTCACTGTTCTCTGTAAGAAATGACATGGTTCCCAGGAGTTCTGTTCCTCCCAGAATATTTGAGAATCAGAATGTCCAGGAAACTAGAGCATATAGCTGGGTGCACAGTAGGTGCTTTTTCAAAAATTAAATGTTTGATATTCAGTTCATGTGTTGACATACAATTACTTGACTCCTGAGATTTCATAAGGAATGTATAGCACCATTTAAAAAAGAGAGACAATTCTACCTTCTTCAAATCAGGAGGCCACAGCACCTACTTTCATAGGGACTTAGAGAACTAAGCAATGATGACAGTAAGAAGCCACAGGAATTGAGAACTTACTGTGTACACATGCTGTATTTGGTATATAAGGTAACATTTCTTTTTCATTGAAACCTTATTTGATAATGATCATATTACCAACTTTTTACAATAAAATTTTTACTCTATGATAGTGTTAGATTTGCAAAAAAAACTTACAAAAATAGAACTTTCTCGTGTACCCACAATTTTGTTGACATCTTTCATTGCTGAGTTACATTGTTCATAACTAGTGAATTGATATTGATGCAGTATTATTAACTAAATCATAGTTTATTCAGATTTCACCAGTTTTCCCATTGTTATCTTTCTTCTATTCCAGGATCCCATTGTGGAGTTCATGTTATTT
The DNA here is from genome assembly GCF_047511655.1 of Castor canadensis. Taxonomy (NCBI): domain Eukaryota; kingdom Metazoa; phylum Chordata; class Mammalia; order Rodentia; family Castoridae; genus Castor; species Castor canadensis. The sequence continues at coordinate 189,505,314 of NC_133388.1, forward strand.
TAGTTGTCATATTTGTAATGCTTCGCTAAACTGAGACAGTCCCTCAGACTTCGCCTGTGTTTGATGACCTTGACAGTTCTGAGGAACAGATCAGGTAGTTTGTAGAAGGTCTCTTCATCGGAGTTTTATGATATTCTCTTTATGGTAAGACTAGGTTTTGAGTGTTAGAAGTGGGTAAAATTCCATTCTTATTGTATCGGGGTACATGCTACTAACATAGCTGTGTTACTCTCAATGTTCAACCTGAACTGGCTGAGGCTGAGCATGTGAGGTTTCTTCACTGTGAAGGAGTCCTTACTTTTCCTTCTTTACTTACCATACTAATTGGAAAGAAGTCACTATGCACAGCCCACACTGAGTGAGCAGGGAGTCATGCTCTGCTTTTCTACATAAGTTATCTGGAATTCTTCTACACTGGATCTTTGTCTAGAAGTGACATCCCTCAGTAGCAATGAGCATGCCCACAGTCCAGATCCTGACTTCTCACACCATTGTCCCATAGAAGCAATCAGGGTCCATTAGCACAATGACTCACTCAAGGCTGGGGCAGGGACTGTGTAGATGCATCTTGAGAAAGCGAGCAGATGCTGAAACAGACACACACAGAAATGAGATATGGCAAAGGGACATAGGACCCAACTGAAAGAGAGGCATTGATGGCCACTGAGCAGCAAAATACATCATGTAAAATAAACCAAAGTGTAAAATAAATATCCATGACTCCATGCTGACATAAGTAAATGAATTTATTACTTAAATTTGTTTGTGTGCTTTGAGACAGGTTCTTGCTATGTAGACCATAGAACTCACTATACAGCTCAGGCTGGCTTCAACTCACAGTCTTCCTGCCTCAACCCACAAGTGCTGGAAATACAGATGTGTGCCAACTCACCTGTCTTATTACTTAATTCTAAAAATCAGTAAGCATGACTCAGTAAGGTTCAGTAACTTGCCTATGATCACATAGCAAAAAAACGCATGGATTTAAATCCGTACACTCTGACCCCAGAAACCAATTATTATAACCATATCCTACACATGATGACAGTGCAAGTGCACAGCGTTTAGGACAACATGGTATAACGAGACTTTCATAAACATCTGCTGTTGGAATTATCATTATTAGGTTTCCTTCACCCAGTGTGTCCCTCATCTGTACTCTCCTGACTTAAGACCTCTCCCATGATGCTCTGTTCTCTCAGTGGCAATGCCCTTCCCCCATTGAGTCTTGCTTGAATCCCACTCATCACTCAAGGCTCAGCTGACACTCTGTTGACTCCTAGCCAGAGTAACTGTCATCATGACTCTCTCAGCACTTCACCTGGGCTCCTCCTCATTCTACTCATGGTCCCCAGACACCTAATTTACCAACCCTTAGGAGGAGAAGGACAATGACCATATGAAGCAAGCACTCGACAAATACTCATTGAATGAATGAGTGAAGGAGTGAATGGATGGACAAATGAATTTGTGTTTAAGAGACACTTGGTGCCCAGCACAGTGTCTGAGCAACAGCCAGTGCTTAATGCATGCTTGGTAAATTAATTGATGAATGAATGAATGGACTTTCTTGCAGATATCTTGACCCTGTAGGAGGGACAGATACCATCAGGGTGTCCTATGATGGCCTCTGACATCCTGGGTAGAGTCTCCAGTGCTCCTGGCTTGAGGTGGTGATGGGGACCTGTTCATGAACCACGAGCTTGCTCCCTTAGCAGCCTCTCCAATTGTGCTATTAGGGCCTTGTGTTTCTCCCTGGCCTCAGATGGCCCCAGTCAAATGGGAAGAGGAAAGCAAGATGCTTTGACCCAATTCAGCCACAGCAATGGGGAATCCAGTTACACCTTGGAACCACCCACTCCAAGCCAGACAGACGCTAGGGAGCAGAGCCCTCTGCCGGGAATGCCCTTCTTACTGGCTCTTCTGGAAATAATAACTGAATTAATAACAAGGGGAGATTTCTCAAATGCTAAGCAATATGCCAGGCAATATGCCAAGTGCTTCTCATGCCTCATCCCACTTACAAATCACCACTCCCAAGGAAGCCACAGTCACCATCTTTTTTTTACAGATATGACCTGGAGGTATAGAAAGCTAAAGTCAATTGTCCAGGAGGCAACAATTTGCTAAGCAGGAATCTGAGCTCCTGACCTGAGTCCAAGCTCCAATAAAACTATGGTTCTCAGTTTCTCTGCCCTTCTTGTTTTGCAAATCCTCATCCGCCAAACACCCACACACTCTGCACCCTCTCTGCTGTGCGCCTTGTGGACAGAAAACTCGGTATGGACAAGATTCTTCCCACAGTGATACCTTACCTAACCATCCCTCATCTTCAACTTGGCTTTCCTTGGGGCAGGAACTCGGGTGCCTTTTATCCGTCGGCCAAATGTGAGGCATTGTATAGGTGCCAATGCATGTTTGTTAATGGGTTAGTTCATTGCACTCTAGTCATTTCCTGTGTCCATTTCTTCCTCTGGAGTCAGTACCCACTGTGTGGAATTGCAACGTGATCTACAAGAAATGATGTTGAATCCAAAACAAGTACTTAATAATTTGGGTAAGTGACTTATTCTCTCAGAAACTTAATCCTCACTCTAAATGGGACTAACTGTCTACCTCATGGGATTGACAAATATACACAACTATTTACTGAGCACTGAGTTTGTGGTGTGAGGAGCCTGTAGCCCAGATCAGGAGACAGACATGAAAGCCAGAGGCTTCATTTAAGTGTGATGAAGGCAGGAATTCAGGATGACAAGAGTCCCTGGAACACAGAAGGGAGACCCCAACCCAGCCTGGGAAGTCAGAGGAGACTTCTGAGTGGAGGAGGAGCCTGAGCCATTAAGGAGGAGGTAGAAATGACTAAGTGTCAGTTCTGGCTACCTTTAACATGCTGTTCCAACTGAAGAGTGGGATTTCTCCAACACTAGACTTTTTTTTTTTTAACACTGGGAGAAGCATTTCCAGAGACAGGGAAGGTGGCCCTTGTCTTCAGGTCAAGCTAGCACAACTAGGCAAAAACTAACACTGTCCCCCATGACAAAAACAAATCCCTATTCCTTTAAGGCTCAAGAAACACAAGTTGAATGCCTCTGGCTAGCTGTACTTGTGTGAAACAGTAATCCTAGTGCAAATGCCAGCTGAGGTTCCATGGTTCTTCACCGCAGCCTCTGCACACAGCAAACACATCAGGCCACTCCCCTTGGCTAAGCACCCTTTCTTTGACGCTGTCCTGTGATGGGGTCTTGACACTTACTCCAGGGCATTTGCAGCCATTTAAGAAATCATCTTGCACTGCATGGTTGGTAGAAAGCTTAGTCAAGCCCTGGAGGAAAGAGCAGCTGGCCTCCCATGAACATTCAACACTAGGACTGCCATTGCTGCCCCTTCAGCTCCAGCTCCACCCATGCCCCACAGTTTCCTCATTTTGCCTTTAACCGCAGTTCCAACAAGCAGCACAGCTCTAGCCTTTAAGTGACTTCACCTGGGCTGCCATCATCTTCATTCCATTTTTAGAGGTTCCACCACAAAGTTCAGAGTTGCTTTTCTTACCTTCCCTACAACATAAGGTCCACAGCACTTTTCTCCCCAAGACTGTAGCTTCACTATGGACTCTAGAGTCAGTCTGCTTCCAACAGTGTCCCCCCTCTGATACTCATCAGCTAAATGTCCTTGGGTAATTTCCTTCATCTCTCCAGACCTCACACAGGATATCTTGCTAATTCCAGTCCCTCAGGGCTGTCCCAAGAGTATAGTGAGGGAAGACACAACAGCACTGGGAGCAGGGCCTGGCAGGGTGGGCTCAGATGGGTATCCATTGCTTTCCCTAGCCTTCACTCCCAGACTGGCTGGATACATCAGGGCAGAAATGCATGCAACCTTTACAGCCTAGCAAAGAAGAAAGTGCTCCAGGAATGTTAGCTGGGGTGAGTAAGAAACAGGAGGAAGAAGAATGAAAGAACAGAATGTGACAAAAGACTCAGCATCCCACAAATGTTCCATGGCTTGGTCTTTGGTCAGGGACCCAACTCTCTCAGGGAGGTAGACACCCAGGCTCACTTCTCTCACTCTAAGAATGAGCTCAATACATGCCCACCTTCCCATCCCTGGCAGGCCTCCATTCAAGCAACAGAATGAACTCAAGTCACCCAACATTCAGGGACTCTGACATTAGAAGTGGGTATTGACAAGCGAGCTACCTGAAGTCTGAATAGACAGGGAGGTAGGCCAGAAAGATGGTATGCAGACTTAGACATTAAGCAAGTCTAACAACAAACTTGCTTAATGTTTAGAGTTTGTTAATTAAAGAAACTCTAGCCTCTGTTTGTTTATTTCATATTGGGTGAATAATGAAACACCTAATACACAGGCCTTCTGTGACAATGGCATGTGAAGATGGGCCTTAAGGGACTGCCACATACAAATATGACACTAATCTTCTTATGTACTTGGTCCATTTTGTGCTGCTATAACAAAATACCATAGACAGGATAATTTACAAAGAAAAGAAGTGTATTTCTCAGAGTTCTGGAGGTTGGGAAGGCCAATATCCTGGTGTAGCAAAGTGAGGCCCTTGTTTCTGCATCATTCCATGGCAGAAGACAGAAGGATGAGAGAGTGGTTAAGACAGAGCAAGAGGGGGTTGAATGGCTTTTATAGAAAACTCACTCCCAAGATAACTAACCAATGCCCACTATATCTACACTACTCCTGTGAAAACCACATTACCTCTTCCTAAGAAGAGGCCTTATGATCTATAGAATCACATCTCTTTAGGTCCACCTCCCAACACAGTTTCCTAGGGGTTAAGTTTCCAACACATGGGCTGAGAATGTAGTTCAGTGGCTAAGTGTTTGCCCAGCATGCATAAAGCCCTGGATTCGGTCGCCAGTATCACACACACACACACAAGTTTCTAACACATGAAAGCTGGTGGACCCATTTGATCACAGCAATGTGTTAAGAGCTGTAAAATGAAATGGTAGGAATGACATTTTCTGAGTTCTTTCTCTCTGCTGGGCTAAGATCTAGGTGCTTGCTATGTATTTGTTTATCTAGTTCTCAGCTCCCCAAGATGAATACTTATTGTCATCTCTATTTTATTCACAGGAAACTGAAGCCCAGAGGGATCAAGTCATATGCCCATGTCCAAGGTCACACAGTGAGCAAGGGTCAGAACAAAGTCAAAGCCTGGGGACCTCACGGCCCAGTGTAGATTCTGCCTTGCCTCTGCTTACTGACAGTGTTGTAAAAGGTTACCTGGTATTTGTGTCATCATCCTTTCCCTATCCCCAGTTCTCTGGTGTCCCTAGTGGACCAATCTGAGCACCTGACACACATTGACCTCCAGCAAGCTCTGAGGATCTCTGCAGAAGGCAGCTTCATGAGGAGTCTAGTTCTCCAGAGTATCCAGAGGGTTCAACCCAAGGATGAGTTCGCCATTGGCTGCATTTCCTCCCAGAGCCACCTGAAGCCCAGGACCTCGTCACTGAGGGTCATTTAGCCAGATCTGTATCCACCTCCTGCTCCTGATGGGTATTGGCCTCTGAGCCAGCACTGACTACTGCCCCCCAACTCCTTCCACTCCTTCTCTACTCCCTCCTGTTCTGGCTTTCATCTTCTACAACAGGAACCTTGACTCAACACTGTCCCTGCTGGCCGCTACTGGCACAAACCCTCCAAGGTAAGCCAAACTTCAGTGGTTCCCGAAGGTTGGGTCTCAGGATTGTCTTACATTTTAAACTTCATAGATCTCACAGAGCTTTTGTTTATGTGGCCCATGTCCACCAGTATGTACTGTATTAAAAACTAACACTGGTGTATTTTAAACATCTTAATTCACTTAAAAATAATACACCCATTAAATACTAGCATGAGTAACAAAATTTTTGCAAAAAATAACTAAATTTTCCAAAACAGATAATCACTACTGGGAAGAAAGTCACCATCTTGCTTTTTTATACATCTCTTGAATAACTGGTTTGAAAGAAGACAGCTCAACTGCATCTCTGCTTCTGCCTTCACTCTGTCCTGATCACACACACACCACGCCATGAGCCTCTGAGAAACACCACCGTATGCCTGGAAAGAATGAGACTAAAAAGGGAAAATAAAGGTTTGGTGTTATTATGAAAATAGCCTTGACAAGTAAGTCTCCCTGAAATGGTCTCAGAGACTCAAGGATTTCCCGGATCACACTTTGAGCCCATTCTTCAACACCTGGCTGCCAGGGCAATTAAGCTCCATGCTCTCACTGTCCCAGGGCTCCTGAGGGGAGGCCCAGCCTCCTCATACAGCCTCCCAAACCTTCCTCCAGCCTGGGCACTGTCCACTTCTCCCAGACCCAGTCTGGGAGGATGCACAGCCACACTGCTGCCTGTGTAGGTCTCTCTGCCTACAATGGCATCTCTCTGCCTCTTCTCCTGGCCTACTCCCTCTCACCCCTGGAGATCCACCAAAACAGTTTTCTGCAGCAATTCTCCCCTCTCTTTCTCCCCAGGCCAGGTGAGTGCTCAGCTATGCTCACCTAATGCTCTCTGTCCATGTCCCCAGCACTCACTGCTGTGGGGTTCATTACACAGGTTAGGAATTGACCTCCTTTACTGACCATAGCTCCTTGAGGGCAGGGAGTGTCCTACCTCTGTGACTTAGTCTGGACCCTCATAGAACATCCTTGTCAGTGTGTTTTAACCTGTTTGCACTTGCCTAGCATGCTAAATTTACTTTCGCTACTTCACTCCATCTGCCTAAATTCCCCTTCCCAGAGTTATTACCCTAATTCTTCAATTCTAGGACTCACACTTCTTTCTCCATTCATTATATTTCTAAAATCAGAATGTCTTAAATGGATGTGTACATTAAATGTTTCCAATATTTCTCTTCTTGAAAAATTGTAGTTAAATCTATGGCTTTTCTTAAAATCAGCAGTATTTCACATTATAATGAGTATACTTTCCCCATTACAAATATGAGGCTTCCAGTCCACAATTGTGCATTTAACACAAGTGCCTCCCTACACCCCTGACATTGCTCCCCCAGTACCCCACCCAGCCAGGTTCAGCACTCAATAGTCCCATTAGCTGGGAGAGATTTTTGACAAGGAGAAAGGAGTGGAAGCATTTCAGGCAAAGAAGTCTACATGCTGGAAACTGGGAGAGTATGCCTGCCAGCCTCAATCACTTGGTCTAGAGAAGAAGTTGCTTTAATGCATGTGATTACCTAGACACCAGAGGCTGGCCCTCACCCCTTTGTCTTAATACTTTCAAACTGTAGCTTACATTTGCATATCTCCTGCCATTAGACCACCTGCTTTAATACATCACTATCTGACCTTCCCTGTCATTCTATTTGGAATTAGAACAAAGACTTGTCTCCTGATTTCACTGAAGAGGAATTTGAGACCCAGAGAGGTAAAGGACACTGGATTAAATCAGAATAGACACCAGACCTAAATAGCAGAGCCCATGATTCTACCACTAGCCCACAAAAATCAGAAGCACAGAATGAAAGAGAAGAATGAAGAAGTGACTGCACTATTTAAAAAAAAAAAGATGGAGGAAGGGATGGACAAGCAGGTCACAGGTATCCCATTCCTCTTGCTAAATGTTTGGTTTGTGGATGGATGAACAGGCATGTGGTCAACTCTGGGCAGTAAGACATGAGGATGAAGTGAGGGTGGGTAAAGACTTTCTAGGTTTGCAAAAGAGATCTGTGGGAAGAAAGAGACTGTTTTTCTTGTTTGTAAATGTAACTACCCAAGGATGTGACATTTGGAACAGCAGCAGTCATTTCAACCCTCAAAACAACTCACAGTTGTCTTCAAAAGCATCACTGACTACCCAACAGGAGATGGGAAGTCATTGAACAGTGGACAGGATTCTTGTTCTAGAATAATTAGTGCCCCTAGTATACAGGTTCCCTTCAACTGGGATTTCTGTTACTTGCCACCAAAAGCATCCTAACTATAATGGTCCCAGCTGTAACCTGGGTTGTGGGTGTATGTTTATTTTCTCTATCGTATGTGGATGTTGCTACACATCAAAGAACAAAATAATAATAATTAATGTCTCTAAAAGACTTCATACTTCCAAGTATAGTTATCCTAGATATCCATGGGGAAATTGGTTCAAGGCCATCTGCAGATACCCAAATTCTTGGATGTTTGAGGCCCTTCTATAATACGGTATAGTGTTTGCATATGATCATACACACACACACACACACACACACACACACACACACCCTACTGCTAATAGACTAGTAAGGCCTAATACAGTGGAAATGCTGTGTAAATAGTTGTTATACTATATTGTTTAGTGGATAATGAGGAGAAAAATGTCTATACATACTTGGTACAGCTGCATTTTTTTCAGATTTTCTATCTATTGCTAGTTGAATCTGTACTTGCAGAACCATGGATGGAGAGGACTGACTGTACTTTAAGAAACACATTACGTGGATCATTTAATCATTAATTCTCACAACAAATCTATGTGGTCAAAATGATTATCCCTATTTTTTTTCAGATGAGGAAGAAACCAAACCTTGAAAGAAACAACACAGTAAGTAAATGAGGAGTTAGAGGGTGACTTGGAGCAGTCAGTTGAAACTGAGTTTTTTCTCTACAGTCACAGCCCTTAGGATTCACCCCATTGCCATTCATCATTGGCAATGGGTCCAAGGAGCCCCATATTCCCTATGTACCATGACTACCTCCACTGATGGCCCCCACTATAAGGTGAGGCCTTTCTCCCTCCTCCCCTCACACACTATCTAGCTGGCCCTCTGTGTTTGCCATCTCCAAATTACCCTGATTCCTAAATATGCGAAACAATAATATCCTCCAATTGCTTCCTCCTATAATTTCATGTAACAGGTCCCCTCAATAGAAAGCCCTTAATTTTAATTGCATATTATGTTCCCTTTCTGAGGGCAGACAGCTATTTATTCATCCAGCTAATTGTTCTGGAGACAAAGACATGGAACATATCACACCAAATTAAGTGTTTGCTAGTTGCTGTTACTGCTGGGCTATGTTACATTCCCCTCATTTCCTTTCTGGGAGCTCTTGAGGAAATCTTGGCATCTTTTTTTTTAAATCTATTTTTTGGCTTAGTCTACCTATGATTATACAAATGGCAACAAATCTTAGAGTTGTATTATTACCAGTGATGATAATAATAATAATTAAGACAATGTATAGATGCACCAGCCATATGTTTTATCCAATGAATGAGAAAAAGAGTAAAAACAGTACTTATTGTACACCTACTACATACCAGATATTAGGCTGGGCATGAGGAAAACTGGCCTCTTCCCTCCTTCTTGTTCAAGACTTCCTGCAGAGACCTACCAGCCTCACTTTGATTGATGTGCATGGAAAAGTAGAGAAAAAAGGGAGATGTGTGCCTCGGGAGGTCAGTTGGGCACCATAAGAGGTGAGTTTGGAGCCAAGCTAGTGCAATTCTGAAGTGAAGACTCTTAGAGGGTCACCCTTTCCAGCCTCTTGAAGTACATATGAGAACAGATGAGCTTCTCAATTTCTGCTTTATGGATGTGGTCAAGTTCATAGACAGGCAATGATTTTCCCAACATGGGTTCTCACACTAAATGACCCCCTCAGCTGCTTCCTATGCTGTCAGCTCCCAGAGCCCAAAGTAGGCAATGCTGGACTCTGGTCTGTACATGTCCTGGGTCTCCCAGGGACAGAGACTTGAGCCATGTTCACCAGACTTAAGATGAATGGACTTTCTTAGGAGTCAGTGCTACATCAGAGTGAGGGAAGATGCCCAGAGGGGAAGTTCAGTTCATTTAGTTAATACACTAAGTGGAACGTAGTCTGTTCCAAGTAGGCATGGTGCAGACAGAGATGCAACAGACCCTGTTCTGAAAATCTCCCATCCCTGGAAGAGTCCCAGCTCATCAAGGCCCACTACAAGCAGGGCTGTGAGGAAGAGAGGGTAGGAATTAGTGACTGTTTTCTGCAGAGAGAGATAGGAGCAGAAAATGGGAGAGTGGAGGGCACCCTGCATCTGGATAGAAGCTTGAGACATTGAGATGAGAGGACAGAGCAAAGCCAAAACAGATAATCACAGTGGCCAAGGAACCTACCAACATGAAGGTGATCACCGAGTACAACAGTGTGCTGCAGGCATCAATCATGTCATTTAATCCACTTGATACCCCTATGAAGTCCGTCCATTGTCCCTAATTTTATAAATGATGTCCCTACATTTATAGACTGAGCCTCACAGAGAGTAAGTCACTTGCTAAAGTCCACACAACTGAGTAGTGGCAAGATTCAAGACTAGGTTGGTCTGATACCAACACTCATTCCATGTATTGTCCCCAACACTGGTCCAGATCAGCATTCTTGGAAGCAGAGGAGTGTTGCAGTCACTGATATCTGTGCCACGTGCATCCACAGGCTCACTGGGCTTCGTGGTTCTGGGTCTGTTAATGGCCCATATTTCCACTAAGAAGTGCTGGTCACAATCTTGTTGCATGCCGCCGAGGGTGTTTATTGAGAGAGCTAGGTCTGTTAGAATGGAAGGAAGAAAAGAGGACTTTACAGTAGATGGAAAATTTGCTGGTGAAAGATGTCAAAATCAAAATGAAGCCACTTATGTCAAGTCCTAACAAAAAAATTGAAATAAAATAATTCCCGGAAGTCATGAAGAAGGGAGTGTTGTGCACACAAGCTTAATAAGAATGATAACAAATTGCTCTGCTAGAACCACATGCTTGCACAAAGGCCCACTGATAGCTCATGACCTCACACAGAACACCCTTCTGCAAGGACATGTGTCCAGCAACTGCCTGTCTAACCTTGGAGGGATCCACCCTTGTGATTGGTCCTTGAACACACTTGTAATTAATCCTTAGGGCCAAGGACTACTGTTTCAAGATGACTTATGTAATTTTCCTCCTTTTGCCTTTATGCATTTCTCTTTACTCCATCACCCTCTAATACATCCGGGGTTTCTGTGGTGTTCATATTCTACATTGCAATGCTCCACGCTTGTTCCCATTGTTCTTCGGAAAGTCTTTCTGTTCATTATTTACAGGCTGACATCACTGTCAACCTCATGCATTCCACTACCACACACGGCACTGTTCTAGGTGGTTAGGACAATCAGCAAATAAACAAAAGTCAGGTTTGGGTGCTGACACTCTTTAATGGTTGGCACAGAAGAAGCAAAACACATCAATGTCCATAAGCTCCAAACCCATGCCTTGAAGCCCAGCAGCTGGAACACACAGGGAGCCTTTGATTTTATTCAGCTGAGCTCTCCTTTTGCAGCTGCAGGACTGCAGAGGCCTGAGTGGGCTGTGGATGAGGTCAGGCTGAGTTCCCTTCCCATGTGGCCTCTCGTCCCTAGCATTATCCAGGCAGACTGCGAGTCTGACACTAAAGAACAATGCAGGAGCATCTTCTGGGCAGGTGAGGCAGGGGGACAACTGTACTGCATAGTTTGAAATGTTTGCATGTGTTTTTTTCCTTAATAACAGCTTTGCTGAACTATAACTTACGCACTATAAAATTGCACAAGGTTTTGAAGTAACTCAATATGAGGGTCAGACTTTCTGAAGCAGAAAGGGAGACAGGAGGTAAGGCCCAGGGGACAGAGTCAGTGAAGACTTCATTATTTCAAGTGGCTCATGAGATGGGGTAAGGGTCAGGAGAAGGGTGGCAGGGCAGACCATGCTTGGTAGGGTGACACTAGGGAAGAGCAAGGGCCAAGGATTCAGAAGAAACTCTACTCTGATCCTGGCTCTGTCCTTTTTCAGCTCAGTCCTCTAAGTGAGTTACTGATTCTCTCTGAGCCTCAGTGTTCCCATTTCCTATCTGTAAAATGGAGCTAAGACAAGTGCCTGCCTCAGGGGGATGCTGGGAGCCCTGAGGCACGCTCTCTCTAGCCTCAGACCTGACTCCAGACTCACAGCAACCTAAAGAGAAGCATCCAGGCATCCAGTTCTTCCTAAAACTTCTCATTCACAATAGTAAATAAACACTGAAGCCCAAACCATTCCCTTCCTTCATTCCCCATGAATCTGCTTGAAGACCAGGTGCTCACTAGCCCTATGAGGACGCATGGTGAGGAGAAGGACTAGTTATGTAGAAACGCCTCCAACTGCTGTGAGGCAAGCCAGCATGACAAGCTGGGAAGTCACATAGGTTTCCTCACAAAACATGACTGTGCAGAGAGTTTTATTTGCAGATTCAGGATCAATTATCATGGGGATAGGCCAGGGTGGGGATGGAGTAGAGGCTGAGTCAGTGACAGGAAGCTGGACAGGGGAGTTCAGGTAGACAGTAGAGGTCAGAGAGAGTCTGGGGCTGCAGGAGGGGCAATGATGCAGGAAGAGGGAGTGCTGATCACTGCCTGGTTCATTCACTCAGCATTGAGACAGTCCCACACCCCTGCACTCAGGTATTCAACAAAACTTAGCTTAGTCCAGGTATCTTGTAACACAACCTGGGTCTACGCAACTCCAGGGACAGGGACAATGCTTTGCTCATCTTTGGGGCCACAGCACTCAAAGCAGGGCTTGGCACAGAGTGCAGCAAGGGAGGCAGACCGTGGGCCTCATGAATGAGGCTCAGCATGAGGTGAGGGAAGAAGGGCTTCCTGATGGAGGCAGAAACTCTCAATAGGCAGCTCTTTCCTTTTCTCAGGGTGGGTCAGGTCCTCCTCTGCTTGTCACTGGCCAGGGAATGAAACTAAACTCTGTCACTGCCTAGACGTGTGACTTTGGGCAAGCCAATAACCTCTCTGAGCTTCAGTTTCTCCTATGAAAAATAAGGGTTGCATGAGTGAACACAGGAATAGCATTAGAGAGTCCCTCAGCTATGGTCAGCTGTAAGGTGCTTTCTTAGGCTGAACTGGGGAGACTGGGAGCCAGTACAGAATTTCAGCTTGTCACCTGACTAACTCCTATACCTCCTTCAACCCCAAGTCAGAGCCCACCTTCTATAAGAAGGCTTCTCCTGCTCAAGACATGCTCCCTGACTCAGTGAGTCCTTGCTGGGCTGGTTTCTTTGCCATGTGTCTGCCTCACAGCTCTGCAGTTTGCTTTTGTCTGTTTCCTTGTACCTGTGGGCTGCTATAGATGACTTCTCTCCATCTGCAATCCCCTAGCACTGTTGTCAGGGAGGAACTCAGAATGACAAATTTCAAAAGATGAATAAATGAAAGGAAGAATGAATAATTTTCCCCTTGAGAAGAGCAGATAGAAATAAAGTAAACATCTTGAAGTAACGTGATGGTATTTTTGAAAGTCCAGGACAGAGACAGACTCCTACGAGCACCCAAGCAGGAACAGGTCAGGTATGATGAAGAATAAAAGAATCAGTACAATGTAAGATCTCGGCACAATGCATTAAACCCCAGAAGGTGGCACAACATCCACACAGGGCTTACTGGCGGTATGTTGTCACCCAAGAGCTCTGTACCTGTCAGCTGGTCATTCATGTGGAACAGTCACATGAAAGCATAACCAGACAGTCATTTGAGAAATACAGGTTCAAGACTTTCTAATGCTGAGAAGTCAATGTGTTAAAGTATGACTGCCTGGGTTTGAGCACCAACTCTGCAGCTCGATGCCTAGAGGCTACCTCTTTAATCTCTTGGCACCTCACTTTCCCATGTGTAAAATGGGAACACAGTACTATAATACCCACGTCAAAGGACTTTGTGAGATTTAAATGGGAAAATCGAGGTAAATGCTTCATCTGTTGACCAGGACATAGTAGGTCACAGTGAACGCTCTGATGACAACCACAATCCCCTCCAGAGCAAAGGATCCCCACCCAGGTGTGCAGTGCAGTCAGAATGTCTCCGCTACCAGCCCTCAGGGGCAGCCTTGGCTGGAGGAAACTCTTCACTGGAGATGAGGTCATGGCTCCTTCTGGAGGTTGTTCACAGCCAATGACTGGCCAAAACAGGGAACAAGGCCTAGCCCTCTTGCCCCGACTTGGAGCAATTTTGAAAGATGATTCTAGTTACACAGATTCTAGCTGTGAGATTGCAGTGCAAGGGATGAAGCCTTTGTAGGGAATGCACGATTGCTCAGCTTCCGCCTCTGCTCTGTGCCACTTCCTTTCCTTGTTCTCCATGGGTGTCAATTTCAAGAGCATCCCTAACCAATGGCCTGCATGCTAGGATTTGTCTTGGGTATGCTTTTTGAGGAACTAGCCTGCTGACAAAGAGCCCAACACAGAGAGCCCCTGACACAGACCATCACTTGAACCAAGACAGTCATTCCAAGGCAAAGGGAATACATTGCACCCCTTCACCAGAATGGGCAGCCCTTCTTTTTGATCGGCATAGACACATATTCTGAGTGTGGAGATGCCTTTTCTAAGAAGCCTTCAGGACCTTGGACCACAACGCCACCTAAGGACTGGCAGAGCGTTCCACTGACTGGCATTGGATTCCAAGAACACAGGACAGGCAACCTAATAGAAAAGGAATGAAGGAATGTCGGGCCTGGAGAACACACTTCCCAGAAAAGGATGGCCAATGGCTTTTAACCAAATGAAAAGTGAGCAACCTCATAAGCCGTCAGGGCAATGCAAATGAAAGGCACAAGCTACTGCCACGCTCTCAGAATGACGAAATAAAATGGCTGGCAGTGGGAACGGCTGGTGAGGTGTGGTAGGGTCAGACATCCACATGGTTATGTTAGGTGTAGCACAACCGCACTGGAAAGCACTTAGATGCTCTGCACTATTTCTGAAGATAAGCGTACCCTTTACCCAGCCATTTTGCCTCTAGTTATAAGCCTTGCATGTGTGCACCAAAAAGCACGTACACAAGCTCTTAGCAGCCTGATAGGTAATAATCTAATTTAAAAAAAAGCCTTCCCAAACATCCACCTGCAGGGACTGATGGTTTGGTCATGCCATGAAATACCATGCAGCAATGAAAACGAATGTTTTCATATTGCTGCACCCAGCAATATGGGTCTGTATCACAAACCCAGGATGGATCGAAGACAGCTAGACACAAAAGCAAGGCTCTACGTGTCTCAATTAAACAAACTCCAAATCATTTAAGAGAAAGTGAGGGCTAAGGTAGGAAGATGGCTGCTTTGGGATGACTCTGGCTAGGAGTGGCAAGGGATATGTGGAATTCCTGAAGCGCTTGGCGTTCTTCCCCACTGTGTGACACAGCTCTGCCCTTTACGATCATTCAGCTGCACACTTATGTGAGGGTCATAATTCACAATGAAAAATAGTAAAGCTATACGACAAAAATACCTGATCCCAGAACAGAAAACCAAGATATCTGAGGAGAGGACGCTCCATCGGTGTTTGTAAAACACTAGAGGCCACTCTCAAGCACTGAGTGGGCACCATGTGTCACAGGAAGCACAGGCTCCAGTCTTTGTGCTTGAACTTCAATATGGTCTCTACCTCAACTGATCACTGTGACTCTAAGCAGTTGTCACACTTCTGTAAAATGGAGGAAATTTACAGTATTGACCTGATGACGTTCTAAGAAACAGAAATGCCAGTGTCCGTGAAGGGCTTCACTACTTGCCTGGCACATTTAAGCAGCACTAGATAGCTATGTCGACAATGATAAAGAAGTAGCGTTCTCATTTTAAGTGAGATAATGGGAATGGAAGGGGTCAGCAGAATTCCAAACATTCAGGTGGCACTTAAAATGTGATTACTCATAGTTTTGTGGTCCCCACAATCTCAGAACAAAGTAGGATGCTACAAATGCTCCACATTTGGGATTGGGAAAAGGCGGGTACAAGTTCAGAAAATAGCAAAATATCACTGAGAACCCCAGACACTGAGCCAGTGGGTATGACCACTTGGGCCACGCCCTCTGGCTTTACATTTGGCAAATTCCCCTGAGACAAAGCCCAGGTCCTTCTTGTCTTAATTGTGTCAATGCAGGTGGACAGAGGCTCACTTTCTGCACGTCAGAAGCCAGCCCTGGACACTAGGGGATCGAAGGCCAGATCTGAATTTTTCATCCACCCTTTCTTGGCCTACTGGCTTTGGGCAAGCATGTATCTTAGCATCTGCGCTGCATAAGGAGAGGCTCACAGGGCAACTCTTGCTCTTCTCCCAGATGTGTGGGTGTGGTGGCGTGCAGAAGAGGGACAAATCCCATAAAACGCTGTATAAGCCCAGGTAAAAAAAAATGTTGGATGGCCCCACACCCCCCCAGCAAGTGGCTGTGTCACAACACTGACAAAACACATTCTGCAGGTGGTTCTGATGTACCACTGGAAAAATCAAAGCAAATGTCCCCAGCCATGTAGCCAGGCTGCACTGGAATACATGGTACTCCGCAGGGGAAAAGAATCTAGACAACTCCTTCTCCACGGGTTTACAGCCATCAGCCAAGAGAAAACACCTTTTCCCACCAATGGCAGGAGACTCAAAACAGCTGTCCATCTCTCTTCTTTCTAGCCCTCCCTCTCCCATTCTCCTTCAAATGGCAACCGGCCTCCTGCACCAGGCTGTATGTGGGGAACAATCTTCTGCAGTCTTGAGGCTCACAGATGACGTTGCTTATCATACAGATGCTGCACTGCCTGGGCAGCTGCTGTCAGGAAATGGTCTCCCACACCAGCAGAGGGTGGGTGTGGACACCGGCTGTATTCTTGAGCCAGAAAAAAGAAAGCCTACCCAAATATGGCCTCTGACATTGACACAGAGGCAACAGGGCATGTGTGGCGCCCCTATGCACAGTGGGTAGGCACTCACTTTCGTGTGTGCACATCCTGCTGCCGTAGACCTCCGGACTTGAATTACACCAAGTCTGAACTTTTATTGTTGTCAGCATCCGGCTTATCCCCAGAGAGGCATCTCTGGTTACGATGGAATGCCTCTGACCAATACTGAGTCACCTCTGTGTCCAGGACAACAGTGGATACTCAGCTCCTGGGTGCGTTTTATTGCCTTTTCTTTAATAGAAGCCCTTTGGAACTCATCTATTGTTCCTGCCTTGGGTTAAAACTTTCCAGAGGAGAATTCATCATTTGTGCTGTGACCTTCAAAATAGAGACATTATACTGGCCTCTGACGCCATGAAATGGCACATTACCTCTCTGATCTCTACTACTACCACTGGCCCTCTTCCAAATTCTACCCCCACCACCCTAGCTTTCTTGCTATTCCTCAAAAATGTCAGGTACATTTCTACCCCAGGGCCGTTGCACTGGCTCTTACCTGGAAGTTCTTACCCCACATGCTTTCATGATCCCCCTTCTCCCTCAACTCTGTACTCCTTTCCACTGACACCTACACTGACCCTCCCACCCCTGTACAAGTGCAAAACTTTCCCCCATCTTTCCTGCCCTTACCATATTCTATTTTATTCCATCACACTGTTCATTTTAGAAGTTAAGGTTTAAACATTTTGTAGTTCTTTATTATCTGTGTCTCCCACACAATCTAGAAAATAAATTCCAACGTATTAACAATTTTCCAATTTTATTCCATTTCTCAGTCCTCAGCACAGAGCCCATAGCTGGTATTTAATAAGTAACTACTGAGTTGTTACTGCTAACCCACCCTCCACCCTCTCCTACTGAAGTCTTCTATCTGTGAATGGCTTCATAGGCAGATCTCTGTCCAGTGTCACCTAAAGAAGAGACCACCCTAGAAATATTTATCCACTCTGTCTCCCCACTTCCCACTATTACCATTTTCTTCGTGGCATTTATGATTGCCAAACATTATGCAATGTAAACAGAAAAGTGTTTT
Source organism: Castor canadensis (assembly GCF_047511655.1). Classification (NCBI taxonomy): domain Eukaryota; kingdom Metazoa; phylum Chordata; class Mammalia; order Rodentia; family Castoridae; genus Castor; species Castor canadensis. The sequence continues at coordinate 189,523,051 of NC_133388.1, forward strand.
GTCTTTGCTGGTGCTCATGGCTCTACCCTAATCATCCAGAAGAGAGATCTGCAAACTTTTCCTCTTTAAAATGAAAAGGGTAAAGAGTAAAGATTTCAGGCAACCCTTGTGTCTTTCAACTACTCAGCTCTGCCTTTGTGATACAAAAGTTGCACTGACTATACGTGAACAAGTGAGTTCAGCTGCCTTCCCAAACACAGCTTCCTGTGTGGAAACAGGTCCGGGTGGATTTGGCATCCAGGCCATAGTTGGCTATCTTCTAATCTTGCAGCATATCTGGCACATAGTAGGTGAATGGATGAGCCGAATTGTTTATCAAGTGCATGCTCTGTGTCAGGCACTGTTCCAGGCTTATTTCAGATGTGACATTTCATCCACAAAACAATCCAGTAAACTAAGGACTGGTAATCCCAATTTAGAAGTGAAAGGACAGAGGCAAAGGGAGGCTTTGTGGTTTCTAAGGCCATTTCCACAAGTGACACAGTGAGGGCGAAAGTTCAGGTCTACCAGGCCCCTGTTCCTTCCACCTCTGGATAGGCATCTTCCATTCTTGTTGCACATTCTGTGACAATGCCAAGTTACGCTGAAGGTTACAAGGTTAATTCTTCATCATTACTGTCTTTATGTTCTTTCACTTACCTGTTCAGCCAGGGTGTGCCAAACACCTACTGTGTGCCTTTGCTCTGCTCAGTGTGATGCAAACTTTACTCAGACTCAGGCTGTACGTTGAAGACAAAGATGCTATAAGACTAGCAAATGCCCAGCTGTGAACATCAGAATCCTGATTCTGACGGGCCTAGCTGCAGGAAGGGCAGCTAGGATGAAGGTCATCTATGTGATAGGCACTATGAGCAGACTTCCTTGACATGCTACATAGAAGGTAACAGGCATCAACAGAAAACCCCAAGGGCAGGGGACTTCCGAAGACAGATGGTGGCTTCCTGTCCTGGGACTCAGGGAATGATTTAGTAAAAGGTTATGGTTTCACTATGGGTTTGGGGGAAACAGATGTAGGCCCACTTTCTACCCTACCACGGCCTAGCTATGGGTACATTGAAGACCTGACTCAGTTTCTCTGTAGTTCAGAAAACAACAACAAAACAGTACAACCTTCCATTCACAGACTTTTTTGGAAAATTAAGTGGGATAATCTATGTAAAGTGAGCATGTGACCCAGTTCAGGTTGTTGAAATAAGGCCAGGTGATCACCATCCATCCTTGACCTGTTAAGAGGGCTTCAACACTGGTGATGAGTGCAGGGGTAGAGTAAGATACTCATCAACTTCCCACATCATGAAGCCCCTGTTTATTAAATGCCCAAAGCCATCAAGGTTCCCAATCAGACCATTTGCTTATTAATCTAGCAATGAAGACCAAGGAGGGATTCAGTCTGCTGCCATGAGTCACCAAATTCCCATTGGCCAAAACTAACTGGGTATCTTCACAAGAAAACTGCTTCTGTGCAGAAATATAACTGAAGACAAGGTGAATGTCAACTCCAATTGCACAGAGTATAAAGACAGAACTGGGACTGCTGAAATGGGCCTGCCTCCTGCCTCCCTTCAGTCAGTCCTAACTAGATTAGTCAACTCAACTGTCACTCACTAGGAGCTCACAGGACAGAGTGAAATGCTAAAGACTGGTGCTTCCTTAAAGCTTGCTTCCGGCCCTTGATGTTTTTGCTTGGCCTCTCACCCATACCATTCCCTAACAGAAGCATTAGGAGGTCTAATATGACAGCAAAGAGATGGCTTAGAGTCTGTTTTCCCATGTACTCCATCCAGTACTTCTCTTGCTGCTGTCAATAGCCCTTTTTAAGCTCTCAGAGAATCTTAGCTTTTTCCTTCTGGAAATCCAGAAAAGAAAATCAAGGAAATAGCACGGCCTGTAATCAGATAGTAATAATGGCCTTTAGCACCTTGACCTAAGGAGGCTTCCAGGTCACCAGGCATTTTGGATCTTCTCCCATGTGTATGGTCTTCCTTAGATGTTTTACCACTAGCCTACTGGAGGTCCCCTGCATGCACTGGGCCTCTCTCTACAGGGACAAAAGCTGAGGCTCTTAGGGCTTAAAGAACTCTCCAAACCACACAAGGTAGTCACTGGCCTCTCCCAGGGGAATGCCATAGCTCACCAAAGACCATGATTGGATAATATTTCCGGGGACAAGAACTAGCTTTGAGATACTCAGTAGTGACTCAAGCTAGCACTCTTTGTTTTCCAGACACTGTGTCCAGCCCATGGTCACACACAGACCTGTGGTCAGTAACTGCAGCATTCACGGACCTGAGTCCTTTATTCATCCTCTCATCCAGCTTCCTCATCCACCAGAGGAAGCCAGCTCCTGTGTCTACTCCTGGGATGTGTGAGGACTAAGTGAACAGCCCAGTAGACCCTCACAATACCACTGTCACAGCCTTAATTTCTGATCCAGGCAGCCTGCTCCAGGCTCTGCATATGCTCTTAGTTCATCTTCTAAGTGGCCCACCATGTGCCCCATTTTACAGAGCAGATAACAGACTGTTTCCATGGAGATCAATTCTCTAGCCACCACTTACAATGTGCAGTGAGACTCTGCAACCCAGAACTGATCATTGGAGAAGCTGAATTTATACAGAAGAAAACGTCCACTTCCACTGCAAAGAGAAAAATGAAAAACATATCCAGACCTTGCAGAACCACATAAAAAACAACATCAACAATAGAACCTGCCAAGGCAGTAACAGTAATTGTCAAGAGGGAGACATTTCCTCATTTCTTCTTTTCACTTTCAAAGTTGGTCTCATGTTTCTCCAGCTCTTTCTCCTACAGATGCCAACACCCAGACAACAACCCTTGGAAAAATGTAGCAGATGAGGCAGGAGCAGTTGGAAGGAATTTATGGTGGCCCTAAGACCCTGGCCACAGTGTACATACACCTTCTTACAGTAAGTCTTACAGTAAGCCAGGACTGTTGTGTAGGGATTTGAAGATTTCACTGAGATCCTAAATCAGCTGTCTATGGAGAGACTGTCTGCATGGGCCTCACATGACCACAGGAGCCAATTAAAAGCCGAGAGGTCTCAGAAGAGGAGGGGAATAAGGGAACAGAGGTGGGAGGAAGACAGAAAAGGAGAGGAGAGGAGAGACAAGAAGGGAAGGGGGAAGGGAAGAAAGAAACTTAAGGAAGTCAGGGTGGTTGTCTCTAAGTATGTTTATCACGTCTGCATTTTTCATAAAAGCACCATCGCCTAACACACATGTCAAATTCAGTTCAGGTAGTGATGGGTATGTAAGGGTCCAAAATATCATTTAACCAAGTTGATACTAGAAATCTCACTAGTCGGTTTGAGAGGCTGAACTGGGCTCGCTGTGCTCCAAGGACTGTTGTCTGATGTGACTCTCACACCCTGGCCCTATGTCAGCATCCATTTCCATGAACAAGCTGGGAACCGTGGCTAACAGCAGCCCTTACCCTTGGGTGAAAAGCAGTATTCGAACTCAGGCCTCTGCCTCCTTCCCAGTGGCATTTGTAACCTGGGCAAGTTGTTCAGTCTCTCTGGGCCTCGGTGATTTTTTCTGGGTGGAGGCAGTCACAATAAAATGATTTGCCACACAGGTTAGGATGGGAGTCCCACAAAATCTCATCCAGGGTAGTGCCAGGTACAAAATATTAGGGATGCTAGCAAAGCCTCTCCTTTATGCTCCTTAAAGGATGGGTCAGGGATGTAGCTTTGACTTTGGAACAGGTTTTCCATAAATTGTGCTCAACAAGAAGTTTACCATGGAATAAATGGTTTATTGTAGTTTATTGACTGTTTAGCTCAAAAGGTACTTTCCTGTCACTCAATAATAATAATAAAAAGTTAAAAAATAATTCCCAGAGAAACCTTGTTCAGGGGTACACACACGGACTCAAAATTGTTGTCTCACTTCAAGTTCAAGTACTTGTCTCCTATTGTTTTTATATGATTAGTAAAGTTAAATCATAAGTATGTGAAAATTTATTTTCTCTCTATCTGCCTATCTGTCTGTTCGTCTGCATCTTCCTCTGCCTATCTGTCTATGTATCTCTCACTAATTCCAGGATTGTTTCTTTAAGGAAAAACATTTCTACCATGAAAAAGATAAAATTGATAAAATATTTATTCATTGTGCCAAAGCATCACTAGGTTCAATCTCTCCCCCTCTCCCTCCCTTCCTCCTCTCTGTTTCTCTCTCTCTCCCCCTGGAGTGGTAGGGGAGACAAAAGCTGTCGAATTCAAACATTGAGAATCACAACTCCAGCAAATTTCACAGCAAGTTAAAAGATCATAAAGTTTCTAGAGAAATATTTTTCTTTTTTTTTTCAAAAGCATGTGCAACTCCCAGAATCCAATCTTCAAGCTCTTAAACATTCTGAACCAAGAGACAGGAGCCACAGGTTTCAGGCATCTTGTGTTCTTTCACTAGTTAGCTAAACTTATTTTCATTTTTCGTGTAATATAGTTCTCCCCAATGTTGGAGCCTCCTCGTTTTTCTGTTTTATTTTGCATATTTTTTTGAAAATGTGTTGGAATCAAACAGAATAGGAAGAAACCAACTTATAACAGCTTTTATTTTTTAAATGGCATTTTGTAAAATGATTTGCTCATTATTCACATTTTCTAACTTTTCTATGTACTTTTGTGCCAAAAAAAGTCTCAAATGTCAGAATCTCATTTGGGGTGTCCCAAGAACTCAACATTTTATTAAAGGTTACTTGCATAAGCCTTTTCTTCTATTAAAATGCTATTTTAATTTTGCTGGAGATGTATAAAAAAGTTAAATCATCACAGGTTAAGTGTCTGGATACAAAGAGACAGAGGTGAGGTGAAGAGAGACTGGGCAGATGCACCAAAAGGAAAGGAGAGAAGGAAATCAGCAAGCAAGGACATGATACTGGGTGCCTGGTAGATTAGACAGGCTCTCTCCCACCCTGGGAGATGCTGGCATGTGCCCAAAGAGCAGGGAAGTTGAACTTCAGAGTGCATAGACATCGAGTCATGCAACAGCAAGTCCAGACACATGCATGCACTTATCCTAAAGAAAAGTCATTGCAGCTGGACAAAAGCTGCCCTTTGAGCCAGACCATCTTTAATTTCCATCAACAAAATGGGAAGGCTCCTCCAAATCTCTGTCCACATCACAGATGTCCTCAGAGCTACATAGTACATGTCAGTGACATAAGATGCACACATGATGTAGACATTTATTCAGAAGATATGTCTCTGTGTATGCACTACAATCAACTGGCTTCCTGAGTTTGGGTGTAAAATGTTGCAGTAATGAATTACACAAATAGGACTCATCTCCATTAGCCCACAGGGCAGCTTGGCCTCCACTTTGTGGGTGGGCATTATTTCCTCCTGATCAAGATTTCAGTTTCCACCGGGGAAGTGATGTTTGAAGGCAAGTAACCAGCTGCTTGGCCCTTAGGAGATGCTTCTCCCATGCACCCAGCATCCTCTTCCTCCCTCTGTGTACCTTCCTCCTACCTCATCCCTCAGCATCCTAGCCTTAGGAGGTGTTTTATATCTGAGGCCCACATGAGATGGGAGAAAGGAGAAACATGAGGCTGAAAACACCCAAAAACCCAAACCTAAGATTTCAATAACTCCAAACTTTGATCGTCCAAAAGACTATGCATCAGGAACGTGTGCCTCCTGGGCTACTGGAAGAATTTTGTGAGCACCTCCATCAGAGCAGTGACCACAGTGCACTGCCACACATGTGATGTTCCCATTCAGCGATGAGATACTTGAATACAGGCGTCACTCCACCCACCTCCAGGTTCTCAGTACCAGCTATTTGACAACAGTTTCAGTCTCAGTTTCCTCTTCTGTAAAATGGAAATCTTAGACCCTCCTGAACCTCAGAGGACAGTGTGACCAGGGTTAGGCATAGCCTCTAGGTCTACAAAGCTACATAAATGAGCTACTTGGATGATCCTGAAATCAGGCTTCCTAATTGGCTCCCCATCCTGGATAACAACTTACTAGAAGCCCAGTGACCCAACTGACTGGCCAATTCCGATTTGAAGTGAGGGCTTTTAAAACCACTTTCTGCCCTTTCATTCTGCAGCCTAATTTCAGCACAGCAGCCAGAGACTCTTTCATACCTATGCTATCTGCCATTCCTTGGGGCTCTCCAGGAGCTTCTCAAGTCCTCTAGAGTCCAGGTCAAGGCCCTACACTGCCTCCAAGACCTGGGCCACCTCAGCTCCCTTCTGGCCTCTTATGTAGCTGACCCCATTCCTGGCTTTGTGCTCTTACCATTTGGCCCATGCTGACTTTCTGGGTGCTTCCCTAACACTGTAAATCCCTCGTCAGTTCTTCTTCAACCCACCTCCCATGTGGATCCTGAGTGGATGATGTGGAGAGCAAGGGCTTCACAACCAGACTTCCTCTAGTGTATCTTGGCTCCTCTAAGGCCCAGCAAGGGGTGTCTCTAAGCCCCCGTTTCCTTACCTGTTACTTGGGAACACTGACAACCCAGCAACAAGGGAAAGACATGTTGCTTTGGTAAGAAAGACAACCATACAGCTTCATCCAAATGTGGAACAGGGTCTGGAGAAACAGAAAGGGCAGGCTTTCCGCAGCCTGGTGCTGTGTCTGAACACACACCACTACTTTGAATCCCTTTCCCTACTCTTTTCTTTACATGGTCTCACTTGCTCTTTCACTGTGACCTTCAAAGTTTCTTCCATACGCAGACCTTTGGTGCTATCTCAGCACCAAACCTACAGATGATGCAACCAGATTCAGGATAGTCAAGCTGAGAAAGCATCAACTTGGCTTCGTAAGAGTAGAGCAGCAAGGCCATGGGTGGGTTGGGGAAGGGAAAGGGAGAACAGCAAGATAGTTCTGCCGGGGGGCAAATCTACATTTGAACACCTGTCAGACTTGGGGCTGGGAGCCAGGGCTGCAGCCCCAGACAAGAAGCAATGAACCTGGAGACTGGCTGAGGGTCTCTGCAGCTGGTGACTTCCAAGGATAGCACAGAGAGAAGGCTCAATTTCATCAGATGGAGAGATAAAAACATATCCTGCTACTGGAATGCCTGTATCCCTTTCATCTCCAAAAATATGGATTTTGGCAATACCAAGAATTGGGTAGAAGGTGATACTGGGGTTTGAACTAAGGGCCTACTCCTTGAGCCACTCCACCAGCCCTTGTTGGTGAAGGGTTTCTTCAAGGTAGATTCTCGTGAACTATTTGCCTGGGCTGGCATTGAGCCATGATCCTCCTGATCTCTGCCTCCAAAGTAGCTAGGTTTATAGGCATGAGCCACTGGTACCCAACAGAAGGGAGCACTTTTAATTACAACTATATCTGCAACTGAAAACCTATAAAAGATTGTCCTTTTGGCACACCCCCCCCCAAACCTCCTCCTCATAACTGTGGGGTTGCAAGTGGCTTATGCCTCTTGCTGCAACACTTCCACCAGGACTAACCTGAGATGGGGAGGGACAGTGGCTAGCTACATTTGGTCAGGGAGACCAGGCCAGGCACTGGGGAATCCAGAATCTGAAACTATCAGCACACTGCATGATTTTGAGCAAGAGGGCTGGCCCAGGCTTCCCAAAGCCTCTGGATCTTTAGTTTGCATTAGCAAATCCCTAGCAAAGAGTAGGTAATTGCTTTCTCCTTGTGGCCCTTTGCATAAAGGTAGGCCTGTTCCCGTGGAGTTGGAAACAGGGCATAGGCTTTAGAATGCCCATCCTGGAGACCACCCTGTTCAGAACTCTCCCTTGCTGGAGGGTGTCATGAGGATGAAGATGAGGGGATACATGGGACTAAGTCATCTGAGTATGGGACCATCCTTCTATTTCTTTCTACCTATGACCTGTGGAGTGTCAACTTTTCTCCTGGCTTAACCAGAAAAGCCTAGCTGGAGAATTGGGCCTTATGACCAGGCCACCTCCCACGCTGCACTGTGTCTGGTGGTAAATGACTTGCCTGCTGCTGGTGAGCAATTAGACTGAGTATATTCTCTTATTATTTTTCTTATAAAAGACAAACCATAGCAAAATGCAAACCTTCAGTATATTTTAATTCAGTGAAACACTGAAGATTGTTATTGTTGGGTACAATCTTTCATGTCTCCCAGCAGAGCCTAGAATGACCTAACAGGTTGATTAGGAATGCTTTCCTGGGCTCATTTGAAGACCTCTTTCAAAATCATTTCTAATCGATAGAGCACAAGGGAATTTTAGGGCAGTGAAACTATTTCATGTGAACTTGTACTGATGGATAAATGTTATTATGCATTTGCTCAAACTCATAGACCTAACTATACAACACAGAGAGTGAACTATATGTAAACTCTGGCCCTTAGTGAATAATATTGTATCACTGTTGGTTCATCAGTTACAACAAATGTGCACACTAATGCAAGATGTTAGTAAGAGGAAAAATTACGTATGGAGGGGGAAGTGGTGCATGGGACCTCTGTATTCTGTTTATTTTTTCTACAAACATAAAACTACACCATAAAATAACATGTATTAATTTAATTTTTCCAAGGCAAGAAAATGTCTAAATGAGGACTTGTCTCTGAGAAAGCCATGCCACTGGGTTACCCCAAGGGTCCCTGGCAGCCCTCACTCCCCAGCTGGTCCAGTGGCATCCTCTGAGTAGCATCCTCTACCTCTGTAGTTGGATGTTCTCCCACGGCCTCTCCAGCTTGAGTCGTCCACGCCTTCTGTGTTCAGATAGGCAGCACATTCCTGCCCTCCAGTGAGCAGGCTACTCCACATTGGAGCAAAAGCCATTTTGAGTCCATTAATTAGCAGCTGGAATGTTTTTAAGCAGCAGGTAGGCCAGGGCTGCAGGTGGGTGTTATTGTGTCTCCTCTTCATGCCTCAGAAACATGCCTTATTAAGGAACCCGAATGATCCCCCCAAACTGTGAACTGGTGAATTTGGAAAAACTCAAGGAAAAAAGTATTCTAACTTCCTTTCTACTGGCCAATGCCTATGAATCCCTCAGACCTCAGGCTAAGGCTTATTCCCCCTGGAAGATTGCTTTGACGGCTCCATACAGAGCTCCTGATTTGTCCCTGCAGTGTTCCCAGAGTGTCCAAGCTCACCCTGCTGAAGGTAATCCTCTCCACAGTGGTCTTCTTTGCTAGTCTGATGGATCCTAAAAAGAACAGGGACCTTGTTTATTTATCTTTTGGACACATCAGGAAATATGCCACAGCCTAGCTTATTCTCCTAGAGCCTCACCACAGGGCCCTAGTCACAGGGTGGGCACAGTGCTATCCCTTCTGCAGGGCTACTCTTGAGGCACTTCCCCGACTCTCATCTGATGGCCATGTGCCACCATGTGCCCCTCCATAGAACTGCCCAAGTCTCAGATTTGCTCATCTCTCCTACTCTTCCATAAACTCAGCCAGTAGAGAGATGGGATGGCACAGGGGAGTTTCCATCAAAGAAAAGGAATCAAGTATAAGTACACTCTATGGGTCAGTGGTCCTGGATGGACAGAAGGGCCACACCTCTGAATCTCCAGGGAGGTGGGCTCCTGCCATCTGACATGATGCCTCTTGATGGCCCTCCTTCTCTGGCCAAAATTTGGGATGGTTATTTGATGTGTCAGCTTGGCTAAGGACAGTCCCCAGTTATCAACCAAACATTAAATATTGCCTGTACAGTAAGTTGTTGCTGCTGCTGTTGTTTTGCAGTACTAGTGGTCAAGCTCAGCCTCACACTGGCCAGGCAGGCACTCTACTACTTGGGCCACTCCACCAGCCCCTTTTTGTGTTGGTTACTTTCATGATAGGGTCTCATGACTATTTGCTGGGGCTGGTTTCAGACCGTGATCCTCCTGACCTGCCTCTTGAGTAGCTAGGATTGAAGCATGAGCCACTAGTGCCCAGCTTTGCAGATAAGCATTTATTGCCATGGTTGAAGTCCATCATCAGTCGATCTTAAGGAAGATTATCTCAGAGAGTTTGGGTGAGTCTGATCAATCATTTGAAAGGTCTTGATGGCAGAGCTAAGGCTTCCCTGATAAAGGGGAAATCCTGCCTTTGGATGGGGGCTTCTGTCTAGGCCATGACCTCCAGTTGCCCTTCCTTACAGCCTCTCACAAGGATTCTGTGACACCCAATCACAGAGATTCCTAATACGTATTCCCTCTGCCATCCAGGGCCTGCTTCTTTCTTGGCTCAAGCAAAAACTAAAGCTCTTGACTAGTCACCACAGCTCCACCATGGGACATGCAGGTGGATGAAAAAAGGAAGGGACTCGGTATTCATCTAGCATTTTATATAAGCACATGGAACTTCATATGCCAGAAGCATTGGTCTTGACCTTCACAACAACCTCCTTGTCCCAATTCTCAAGAAGAGAAGAAGGGAGACTCCCAGGCATTGACTTATCACCACCACCTTTAAGAAACTAAAGGACATATGAGAGCAAATCCACACTTCCTGCCCCACAGGGCCTGGGGAAAGTAAGGGAGGATTGCTGAAAAGGGACAGGGAACACTAAGAGAGCAACATGTGCCATTAGGTAACTTTCTATTCATTGAAAGTGTGCTACCGAGCTGCCTCTAGGTGATATTTCAAAAAGTGGCCAGAGAAGAGACACTGGCTTCTGCCGAATATGCAAGAGCTGTCAGTTCCCATGCTGTGGGAAGCTATTACAGCTGTGAAAAATTGCCAGTTCCACAAAGAGCAGTTCTGAGACATTTTGAGTCCTGAGGTCCCCCTCTCATTCTAGCTCTAGCACCCAGCCACTCAGAGCCCTGAAGAATGCAGTTTCTTTCCAAACACTCCTTTGTGTATTTGGTTTCTGGGGGAGAGCTGCTGGGACTCATTTTCCCAATACTTGGGCTGTGAACTTCAGGATGTCATTGGCTGGTGAGCATTCCACTCCACCCCAGAACCCTGACATGGTGCCCTCTCTGTGTCAGCGGCTTCACTGGGGCAACAAAGTGGGCTATAAAGGTGAACAGGAGTCTGTAGCTTATGGTGGAGACAGTCAGATAACCATATCGTGCTATCATAGGGTCCAGTGTTTTCTTCATTCCACCATTTCTTTATGCAGCAAACCCTGCAGATTTGGTACTGGAGTGCTGGAGTGTCCCCTCCATAGGGACATTCCAACACAGATGGAGGACAGGACTCCAGAGCAGATGGGATGAGGGCACAGCTCCTGTTCTGAAAACTTTACTTCCTAACTGCCTGTACGTCAGGAGAGGCAATGCAAGCTAACATTCAGGCACGCCCCAGGTGGGTGGTCACATGTGGGCGACTTCAGTTCTCTATGCATTTGTGAATTGGGAGTGCTCATGCCAAAATCTCCAGCTTCATAAGGCTGTGGTGAGGGTGAAAACTGCCAGTAAAAGGAAGGGCACTGTTTCAAAATATTAACCCCAAGTACTGCCTGGATTCTGACCAGTCAGAACAGAGGGTGGCTTTGGTGACTGGGGAAGGACACTTTCCTTGCTGTGTCATGTGACAGAATATGCAAGATGAGAAAAAAGGAACAAGATAATTTAATGTGGTGGGAAGATAATTTAATGAGATATTCACCTTTAAAGGAGAAAGATAAAGTGAGCTTATTTTTCTTCCCCTTTTTGTTAAAAAGGTTTTAGTAGCTGGGTGTGGTGGTACAAGCCTGTAACCCCAGCACTCAGGAGGCTGAGGGAGGCAGACTGAGAGTTCAAGGCCAGACTGGGCCACGTAGTGAGGTCCTTTCTCAAAAAAATTATAAAAAATTTAGGAGGTGAATATGGTGAAATATTATGTACTCATGTATGAAAATGGAAAAATGAGACCTGCTGAAACTGTTCCAGGAAAGGGGAAGGAGAAATAAAGGAGAATGATGGAGGAGGTGAATTCAACTATGATATACTGTAAGAACTTTGGTAAATGTCACAATGTATTCCCAGCACAACAATAATAAGAAAAGATTAAGAAACTTACTTGTATATTTAAGGTATACAACATGCTACCACATGACATATACACACGCATATATACACATACATGCAAACATACACATACATATAAACACGAACGCTTCAGTGGAACAAGTTACCCATTTTCCCTCCAGTCGTAAGCAGCTACAATCTACTCCTGATTAGCAAAAGTCCCTGCATATGATTCACAGTTGTCAACTGTAGTCTTCTATAGTCTTCAGAGTGAACAGCCAACCTTTCAACCTGTTCCTTTTATGAACTGAGTTAGCTCCTTCCCTCTGCCCAGCTCTGAGGCTGGGCACCTTTGTTTCCAACTTCTCAAACCAAACCCGTTGGCTTTTCTCTCTGTCGGTAAAAGTGAAGGCTTAGAGACAGGTTAAACTGGATTTATTCAGATTAAAGTGGATTCAAAATAAACCACTACAGGTAGCAACTGTTGCACCTAAGAACTGAGTGGTGTTTCACCCAGGCTTCAATTCCATCCTGGAATCAAGGCAGCATGTACTTTTATCTCCTGGCCATCCTGTCCCCATTTCTCTCCTCTCTGATCCTACCCAGAGCTATTCCTTCTCCCTGGAACACTGTTGTCCAAATTCTGTGCCCACTTCCTTCCCCTGCCACAGCAAGGTATGCCCCTGATGAAAGCACCAGATCCTGGCTACCACTGCTACCTGGCTAGTGGTTCCCAAACCTCTGCCACCCTCACTACCTGAAAAGCCTGTCAAAAAATAACTTCTTTGTGCCACCTCCAGAGTACAACTCAGAAATCATGCTTTCCACATGTTCCCTGAGCCACTGAAGCTCAAGTAGCCCCAGTCTATACCTGAGAAGCTCCGCTGAGGGAAGTGGGCAGCTGGTCTGTGGGTGGTGTGCAGTTCCAGCTCCTGAGTTCATGCAAGATGGGGAGGGGGGCGCCACTAAACACAGGCTGATGACAGGCTGCCTACCAGAAGTTGCCGGGTGGGTAAATACATTAAAGTGGTGATAATGGACTCATTCACGCACCCACCCACCCATCCAGCCACTGAACTAATAATTAAGGTACACACTGAAGGGCTATAAAAAGTATTGTACACACTATAAAGACTGGCTAACATCTTTTTGTTGTTTATTTCCTTGTTTCCTTGTCTTTAATCATCATGGACTAAATCAAGAAGTCTGTTTTTCAAATGCAGGATGTGGAATGGTTTTTCAAAAATTCTCCCCAGAAAGCTTCAGTCTATTCCTTCATAGAAACGCTCAAAATTCAAGGATGTCTCATACCTGTCTGCCAAATGCTGGAACAGTCAGGGTAAGTTCTGCCCCACCACCTGAACTGCATCTTCTTGACCTTCAACACAGTGACTAGCTGGCCCTGTCCCCTGTGCTGGGCCTAGGGGACACAGGGATTAATTTAATATGGGTCCTGTGGGAGGCAGACTTGTAAGACAGACCCACGAGATTTGCATTCTTAGTGTGTGTGCCCTGTACCATGCCCTCCCCTTGAGGGAGCAGGACCTGTGAACATGACAGACTAGCTCTCCTAGGCTTATTTTATTTGCATGGGAGAAGGAATTTTGCAAATATAATTGAGGACCCACCCAGTCAACTTTGAGTTAGTTAAAACGTTGGTTATTCTGGGTGGGCCTTACTTAATCTGGTGAGGTCAGAGAATCAAAGCGATGCCACGTAGGAGAGGGGGGTGTGCGGCAGCAAATAGCCCTTATTGTCCAGGAGCTGAAAATGAACTCCGGTTGCCAACCGGCAAGAGAGCAGGGCCTCAGTCCCACAACCACCACGAAGTGAATTCCAACAACAGCCGCTGAGCTAGGAAGAGGGCCGTGGGCCTCAAAGGAGACCCTGTCCTGAGGACACCTCCATTTTTGCCTCCTGAGATGCTGGCTGACACACAGTACCAGGACTCCCAACCTATGGAATCCGTAGTGGGCATTTTAAGCTCTCAATTGCGGTGGTTTGTTACACAGCTGTAGAAAAACACGTCTCTTTCCCCAAGTTGCTCACAGGCCCCTAGCACTGAGGCCAAGCCAGTCATCACTATGTGACATTGTTTCAAAGGCTACAGCCACTCACAGATTTGTCACTTTTCAAACACTGAGCCAAATTTGCCTTCCTTCAGAGTTTTTGTTACTTCTCTCTAATCTACTTGGCTTATTTCATCTACAAACTTGTACAGAGATCAGATTCCATGCCTAACACTATGCTGGACCCCAGGGATCCAAGATGACCCAGATACAGGTCCGATTCTCTGACCTTGACCCAAAGTGTCTTTCCCAACCTTGGGCAGCCCACTGATGCCCCAAATCCAACATAAATACTACCTTGTTTATTCAAGTCCATAAGTCTCCCATCAAAACAAGCAGCTTCGTGTTCAGCATTTCCATAGTGGGTCTCAGATAGCACTTTTCGATTCTGCTCTGCACTCTAAGAACACGTGTGTGTGTGTGTGTGTGTGTGTGTGTGTGTATGTGTGTGTAACTGGACTGTGAGTACCTTGTGGACAGGGATTCTCACTCATTATCTGTTTTTGCTTAGGAAATATCAGATAAATAATGAACACCTGATCTAATCACCTTGCATCACCCTATCGACTAGTCCTGGCTCTACCTACTTAGAAATGGAGGAGAAACACTTTAGGGGAGACACTGAAGCAGTTGGAAATGCAGCCCACTTATAAGCTTATATAAGCTGAGGATGGTGGTGCATACCTGTAAACCCGAACACTCTGGAGGCTAAAGAAGTAGGATCTTGAGTTCAAGGATGGACTGGGCTGCATAGTGAGACCCTGTCTTAATAAATAAATAAATAAATAAGACTGGGCTAGCTTGATGCCCATAGTTAACCAGCTCACTTAGACTAGTTATCCCTGGCCACAATTAAGGTGGCCTTTGCTTATGCAAAGGGCAATTTTTTAAGTGTTATGTATAAAATTAATTTTTATCAATCATATCATACTTTTAAAGTGAGAACTCACTTAAAAATGTTTGATTACATCATTAATTTGCAAAGGACTTAAGATAAGTTAAAATAAATAGAGCATGTAACAGTGAAATTAATGGCTTTTCAAAAAGAGAGTTTAAATGATTGGGAAGGAGGAGAAAGAGAGGCCAAGTGAACGCAACAAAAAAAAAATCCCCACACTTCTTGAAAACCAAGACAAATAGGGAAAGACACTAGACATCTAGCTCCTGCTGCCCCCTGGGAAGAAGTCCCTCCACCTGGAGAGAGAAACCTGTCCTTGAGGCTCAATGACAGGGTCCCAGGGCAGATTCCAGATGGGAATGCATTGTAGGAACAGTACCTGTCATGGTACTGGGCACACAGGACAAGTGGCCTGTCACCAGAAGCGTTGTCATCACTTTCTTTTTGTGTAGGTTCTCAAAGAGAGTTGGGAGAACAAAACACTGTATCTCTAACCACAACTCTGCAGATTTTCAGAGTTCTACTTTTCCAGCATGACTCTGGGATACACTGAGTTCCCCAAATGCCAAGGTCATGTCATCCCATGGTAACTCAGGAGAGACATTTTCAGAGACTGCTTAGCTAATTTATAGATGGTGTGACAGATGGCAAAATGGGACTCTTTTGCTTTGGTCTCAGCCAGGACTTAGTATATCAGCTACTGCCTGCCCCCACTTTTCAAGGGGAGGTGCAGACCAGTGCATCTCTGGCCTCACTGAACACACAAAGCACATGGGCATCTTGTTCCAGCAGCTTTGGCTCCTAGGTCTGGAGTGGGCCTGAGAAACCCCATTTCTGTCTCACTGATCCTAGTTGGACATGGCTGTTTTAAGCAGCAGGTGCTGGACCAGCTAAACTAAACAGGTCTGCCTGAACTCTGGTTGTGAGACCCAAACCCCCAGCTACTGTAAATGGCCAGTAACCCATAAAAGGAGTGGGAAGCTCTGAATGTCTGCCATGACTGGGGAGTAACAAACCACCTCACCATCACCATCACCACCATCACTATCACCATCATCACCACTATCATATTAACTTCATAATCACCGTGATTATCGCCACCATTGTTACCATCATTGTCACCATCACCATCAGGGCCACACACAGCATGAGGCCCCCTCCTGCTCCACCTCCCTCTCTCTCCAAGTTCCCACCTATGGGAACTACAGGCAGGCCCCAGTCTGGACATGTTTCCTACACTAAGATCATTCCTGGCACTCAAAACCTCCACAGCACTGTCAGTTCACTAAGGGCACAGACAGGCTGTGGGCTGTAGAATTTCACCACAGGACAGTGGCCCAGCTTCCCAAGTGGTGGAAATGGGCAGTGGGGAGATGACAAAATAGTTCCTGCTTCTGCCCCAGGGGTTCACCCTATTCAATGAACCACTTATGCCACCTGCTTTTGAGCACTGATTCAGGACCAGCTGGCCTTGTGGGCCTTAGGCCACTAGAGTTTGACCCTGAGTCTCACTCCAGCATCATTTCTTACTGACATCACCACGGAAGGTTCACCCTGTGGTCCTCCATGGCTGGAGTTGTCTGAAGCAGCTGGTACTCATTCAAAAGCCTCTAGGTGGTTCCTGAAAAGCATTATAAAATGTTGCTTCTCCAACATGAAAGAGATTTGAATTCACTAAGGATGGTGATTAAAATTGCAAGCTCTGCCCCCAGGAAATCCTAACTCAGTAAAACTCCACAAGACTCAGGAACCTGCCTTTTATCCTTTCTTCCAGATGATTCTAACTTAGGTGACCCACAAAGCACAACATTTTGAGGAAGAAACCCAGAAAGGCTATTAGAAGGAAAGGAAGCGGAGTGGACATTTCTGTCCCCAAAGTGCACTAAACCATCACCAACCAGAGTCCAAGCTCAGGGTTCTAGGAATGTTTTAAGGCAGGTAACAAAAATCCTTTGGTGAACATCACTGGTCACCTGAGCCACTGAACATAAAGGATGTGAGCACATTCATGCCTTCCATGTTCAAGTCCTTGCTTAGCCAATGACAGCACCCAGGGCAAGAACCTACAAAAACTCACAGAAAAGGTGGAGGACATGGTGATGCCCTCATGAGATGCTGGTACAGAAGGGAGGACAGAGTGGCCACCATCGCCTGCCCTCACCAGCCCTAGTACAGCAGGGAGAGGACACATTGGGAGTCATATGCGCTATCTGTGGGTGAACCCCAGCTGCAAAACAGGGCTCTGCAGTGATTCCAGCCAAAACTCAGCCTCTGTTGACCTCAACCACTGAAAGCAAAGTGATACTGAGCTGAGCTGAGAGGCAGCCTTGACTAATCTCTCAGTGCATCAGCTTTGGGGCTCCCTCCCTTCCCGTCACCTCACAGTGTGTGCAACATACCAGGTGCTCAAGAAATATTTGTCAAACAGATAAAAGGATGAGCAGATGGATCAGTGGATATGTGAGTGAATGGATGAAAGCACAAACTTATCTCCAAGTATCCAAGTTTTTCTTCCACCCATTCTATATGATGCAGCCTGCTCTGGTTATAAAACAAAGGATGTCACGCTCCACTTCTGTCACCACCCTTCATTGGTTCCCATCACCAGATGTGGAAACGCTCTGAGCAAGACCATGTGCAAAACTGTCAAGGTGTGCCAGGGCTTCCACAGGCCAGCTCCTACCTGTACTTCAGATAATCCTCTGTTGATAGTTTTCTAAAAAAAAAATACAGTGCTGATTTGTGTTCCTCAAAATCCTACTTTATCTAGGTTACTACAGGTCACCTTCTAAATGTCAAGTTAATTATCACCTCCTCAAGGAGGCCTTCCCTGACTGCCTCAGGCTGAGTGATGTAGCTTTCAATTGGCAATTATTTATTAAATTCCTACTCTAGGTCAGCAACCCTTCTTTTGTGTTTTCCAAACATTCTGTACAGATCTGCATTGATTTCTGTGCTCCCATGCCTCACACAGAGCACAGTAGGAATACAACCTCTGCGGGAAGAGTTAATAAACTGATCTTATAATCCCCAGGAGACAGATGTTCCCCAATGGTTAAGGCACTTTCAAGCGTTGTCACGGACACTGCAAGATGGAAAATACCTCCTTTTCCTCCAGAACAGAACAAAGCTTTTGCCCCATATGGCGCCGGCAGCAGATTCGCCTCCTCCTTTTGCAGAAGCTGAGGTTCCCCCCACCCGTCTCCTCCAAGAAGCAGGGCTTCCTCAGCGTGTCTGTGTGTCCCGCTGTCTGCAGTCAGTCCACGTGACTGGGGAATCCCATCTGCTCCCGCGCACGCCCACCCGTGACAGATGAATTCATCTGCAGAGCTTGCCAGGAGCAGCCCTGGGAGGAAGGGAGCAAGAAGACTGCGAAAGA
The DNA here is from genome assembly GCF_047511655.1 of Castor canadensis. Classification (NCBI taxonomy): domain Eukaryota; kingdom Metazoa; phylum Chordata; class Mammalia; order Rodentia; family Castoridae; genus Castor; species Castor canadensis. The sequence goes on from NC_133388.1 coordinate 189,541,282, forward strand.
TGAATTATTCATGCAACGAGAAGCTGTCTTGGCCCTCCAGCCAGGAAGAGCACCCCTCCTTTACTGGTGGGTCCCCCTGAACGAGGTAGTAATGAATAACCACAGCCTTCACCACACACCCTGTTGGGAGAACAACCTACACTGTGTCGCTTGTCATTTTTACAACAGCCCCTCAGGGGAAGGAGGAGTCATGGACCCCATTAATAGATGAGGGATCATCAGTGTAAAAGGGGTGGGGGGGAGCCCCCAGGCCTGGTCCTCCAGGTTTCTCTGGTCTCCAGGTCCTCCCTGCCACCGCCACCAATAACAGGGGAGAAAGGGAAGCCCCGGGAAAGCCTAGGGTCCCCTCCAGCAGAGCTGGGAAACCCCTGGCCTCCCCTCACCCCCCTGGATGTAGCACTGGGAGTCACGCAGCAGGGAGGTGACTCGCTGAGAGGCCGCCTAGCCTAGCCCTATGCAACTGCTATTCCCAGCAGCCTCTCTCCCAAAGAAGCCCTGTCGCAGTTGATACAGCTGAATGGATGATTTTGGAGGGTAGGCATGCGGTTAGGTTTGGCTAAGGAGAGAAAGGAAGGAATCCCAGGGAGCTGGAGAGGAAAGAGGAGGACGCCCCCAGGAGCTATGCCCCTGATACAACTGCTAATGTCCAACCCTGTGACACTGACAGGATCCTTTTAAGAGAGGAATAAAAACAAAAGCAGGCTTGAAGCGGGCTCTGGGGGGAGCTCTGCTTGTTAGGATTTTATGCCTCTTCTTGCTCACCAGGGGGTTGGAGTCATTTAGGACATCACATGCACTGCCACAGAGCAGAAATAGGCAAACAGGAACCGAGGCGTGACAAAGAGTGGAGAGCACATGTCTGAATGAGGAGGGATGGGTTGAGAGCAGCCCACTGAGGGCTCTAAGCCTCAAGACACACCCTGCACCTGGGGACAAGCTCCAAGATGCTGGGCCATGTCTCAGCCTCACTCTGTTGTTCTCTGGTTGGACTGAGGCACCTCATAAGAACAAAGGAAATTAATGGCCACCAAACCTAGAGTGGCCGCAGAAATTCAAGTGTAAGGACTCAGTGGCCTCTGCTCTAGCCTGGCCCAGAGCAGTGATGCCAGAGTAGGGTTGCTGCCACTCTGGCCTGTGAGGTGTCCCTGTCTAGGATTCCCTCTGACATAACCCCTGTTGCTTTCCCTCTGTCTCCTTGAATTTGGGAATTCCTGCTGTCAGGGCTAAGCCTTACCCACCCCTGGCTGCTGCACCAAACAGCAGTGACATCCAGCCTAGAGACATATCTGAGCAGCTACAGTACACAGGGACCCTGGCTGCTCTGCAAACTGCAGGCTCAGATGGGATTCCGTTTCTATCAGTGCTCTGTCTGCAAAATTCTAACAGCAGGGACCAGCCACGCATTCTGCAGGCAAGAAAAACCGGTACTAAGGAGCAAAAGATACCTTACCTATTATGCTGGTCTGTGACCTCTCCAAGGGCAAGAAGTACTGCAGTACTTCTGTGGTGTGAACATTCCATGGGAAAAGAAGAAACAATCTTTAAAAAGCACTGGGGCTGATGCTTTTAACCAAGAAATTGGGAAACACTGATCCACACTATCCACACATACCATGGTATGGCTGTGAGCCAACAACCAGCCATGCCCTCAATTTTCAGAAAGGAACAGAGGCTCAGGGAGGTCACACGGCTTGCCCCAGACCACAGTGGTGGAGTTGAACTAGGACACAGGCCTGAGGATGCTGGCTCTAGTTAAGACACCTTTCATCTGTGGGAAGGAGATCTTTGTCTTGGGTTACTCGAGTATATTGTTGTTTAAATTTGATGTTTCTAAGCCAGAAAGGCTATTTCTTCTGTAAACAATAAATTCAGATCTATAAATCTTCATTGCTGAAATGGTATTTCTCTCAGCACAGTTTACCTTCTCTTTAAATCCCAAACTGGGCCTCCTCCTTGGAATTTTAAAATTTGTTTTCTTCTTGGAATTCCAAACTTACCAGGACTTAATCATTCATAAATTCACTCGAGAGGCAGGAACACTGAGTGGCTATACCTGTATCAGTTGTCAGTCACAGAGACTGCAGCCAGGAAGAAGATGGAGTCTGCCCTACAAGGGAGGTAGTGCCCAGGCTGGGTTTACTCCAGAAAGGAGGCTCAGAAAGCCAAGGGAAATGAGAGAAAAGAAAGCTGGGGAGTATTTGCAGGCAAAGCCAACTCTAGGCTGCAACTTAAAAGCCACAAAGCTCTCCTGCTGGGTGAGCCAGAGGAAATCTAAGCAGAAGGGCTTCCCTGAGCAGATGTAAGTGGCCTGGGGGCCAGAGGCGCCAACAGCTCTCTTCTGTCTTAGAAATCACCACAGTTATTCAGTCCCCTTCTGCCTGAAGAGCCCAGCCAAAACAGATCAGACTCCTGTTTAACTTGGCAAGATACATATGTCCAGGTCCTAGGAACTCAAATGCAGGCACGGGGGGATGGGGATAGAGTAAGGGACTGTTTGAAAAGGTGGGCAGGGGGTGAGGGGAAGGGAAATCAAGGAGGAACAGTACAGGCCTCTGGAGTGGGCAAGAGCAGAGAGCTGTTACTCCCTCTACTCCTGAGGGGGCAGGACTGGGAGTAGATATCAGAACCCAGATTAGCTGTTAACTGACTGCGGTGAGGGCTCCCTTTAGGTCTGACCAAACCAACCCAGCAGGCGGCAACCAAGTCTCCCAGCTGTCACCTGTAATTATCTATGGTCAACTATGAGTAAAAGTCACAGGAGCACTGGTGGAACACACAAGATCAGTCTCTTGCAGTACAGAGCAGGTGGCGGGTGGATAAAACAGAAAATACCCAGAACATAGATGGTTGTGGGAGATATGGACCCTCTTCTCCTCTCCCCCTCCTTTCCTTTTATTTATTTATTTTTTTTTTTGGTGGTACTGGGCCTTGAACTCAGGTCCTCTCACTTACTAGGCAAGTATTCTAGCACTTGAGCCATGTCCCCAGCCCTTTTATGCTTTTGATTTTTCAGGTAGGGTCTGGAGTTTTTGCCCGGGACCAGCCTTGGACCATGATCCTCGATCTTCCTAGCTACACCTCCCCATAGCTGGGATTACAGAAGTGTACCACAGTGCACTGCCCAAACTTGCCTCTTAATGGACTTCATGGAATATGTGGGAACATTTGGGCAATGCAAACGAAGCCAAGCTACTTAAAAACTCATCCTGGAACCTTTGTGGATAAGGGCCTTGGAGCTGAGATGACACAGTTCACAAACATGGGAGCCAGCTATGGGGAACAGAGTGAAGAGGTGGGGAGCCAGAGCCCAGAGTAGACTGTGGCTCACCCAAGGGCAACAACACAAGAGCAGTCTCCTCCCCCAAAGCACTGGGTTGAAGGACAGGAGCCGAGCATCTCTGGCCACTGTGGCTGGGAATAAATAGCAGCTGGTGTATTTCTCTGCTACACAGGTCATTACCCACATGAGTGGCCCACAGGAAAAGAAGGAAACAATTACTTTGAGGCCCGAGGACAAGATAAATATAAGCCCAGATCACAGGCTTCTGAAGACGACTGGCATTGACTGGCAGCCAAAAGAAGGGATCTGTGACAGAGCTGAGGGCCATCTTGGGCTTTTGGGTGGCGTAATGAGGTGCTGCGGGAAGCAGGGCAGAAGAGCAGAGGGCAGCAGGCCAAGAAATCAGGAGCTCCGGTCCTGGGATCAGAGGTTTTAATTCCATCATTTGCAAAACCCAAAATGTAAGCAGCTGTAAGAGGGATGCAGAGAAAAGTGAGGAAAGGGAGCAGCACCAGGTCAGACTTTGGTTCACGTCTGAAATAAACCTTTAAATGGCACATGCCTTAGGCAAGTCAGTCTTAAAGCCTTACTTTCCTCATCTGTGAAATGGGGGGTAGGGGCAGTCCTGCCATAGAGCACAGGTGAGAGTTGAGAAGGACAAGTAAAGATGCAACGTGATGTCCAGCAGATAGTGGAACAACCAGAGTGGGAGCCTGTGTCACTAGAAGGGGCTGGTCCAGAAACATCTGTAAATGCTTCCTGGCCCAAATTCCTTCTGGGGAGGAGGGTGGGGTATAGGGCACTCTTTGAAGTTGGGAGTGGTCTTGTCCCAGGTTCCCTGCTACCCAATAGGGCTTTCCACCTTAGCCCTGATGTGGCACATTTTGTGCTGTTTGGATTTCTGAATTATCTGAAGACATTTGGTAAAATACAGTAAGTATATTTTTCATGTGCAAAGTGTTTTTTTTAATGTGTGTGTGTGTGTGTGTGTATGTGTGTTACTAGGGATTGAACTCAGGACCTCACATTTGCTAGGCAAGCACTCTACCATTTGAACCATGACACCTCCCCCCAGTCCTTTTTTCCTTTAGTTACTTTCTGTCTGGCTGCCTTGTACCGCAATATTCCTTCCTACACATCCTTTGTAGCTAGAATTATAGGTATGGAGGAGAACGCCTATCTCATTTTTTGAAATGAAGTCTCACTAATCTTTTGTCCACACTGTCCTTAAGTCTCAGTATTCCTCCTGATTTGTGCCCTGCAAGGAGCTGAGCTGGAATTGCAGGTGTGTGCCACCATGCTGGGCTGTGCAGAGTGATTTGAGGAACATTACCTTCCTGTGTCATACCATTGTGATTTTCCTGCTGCCAAAAGTCTCACCTGAAGGCCAGCATCTTGACTCCTGGGGCTAGACAGAGCCCTTCAAAGTACTTGCCAGGGAAACTGTCATGGAAGCCACAGAAGATGGCCCATGACCACACCTGCTGTTACCACCCATGCCACAGAGCATGGACAAGAATGAGAACAGTTTTCCAAGCGGCTAATATATTCAGGAGATTATTCTCGGTGTTGTACCAGCTTTCTGTGATGGCCAATATTGTTAGAGAGGAGAAAATGGAGGCTCAAATATCCCATGGGGTTTACCAAGGCGAGGCAGGGATGTAACATCAGTGACAACTGAAGAGGCCTATGTTTGAGCTCAGGAATGGAGGACATGCATTCTTCAAAACACATTGCTCTCTCTCTCTCCCCAGAAAGAGAACAGAGATTCCAGGTCTGTCTCAGTGAGTTTGGGCTCACTGATTTGAATGTGTCCTCCAAAAGTTCATGTGTTGGAAACTTCGTCTCCAAGTTCATGTGTTGATAGTATTTAGAGGTGAAGCCTTTGGGAGGTAATAGGGACCAGATGAGGTCATGAGGGTAGAGCCCCCATGTTAGCATCAGCTGCTTTATGAGAAAAAGACACAAGAGCTGGCACATTTGCTGGGTCTCCCCATGCTATGATGCACCATGAAGGCCATCCTCACCAGATGGCCACGGCCCATGGACTTCTCAATGTCCAGAACTGAGAGCTAAATAAATCTCTGTTCTTTATAAAGTGCTGGCTTAAGGTGTTTTGTTATAGCAACAGAAAATGGACTACAGCAGGTTGCTATCACAAAGTACCATCATCTGTGTGGCTTATAAGCAATTAAAGTTGATTTGTCACAGATCTGGAGGCTAGCAGTCAGATGCCAGCATGGTGCCAGCATCTGGTGAGGACCCTGTCCTGGGTTGCAGATGGCCATCTTCTCACTTTGCCCTCACATGGGAGAACAAGGGCAAGTGTTCTCTGGGCCACTTCTTACAAGAGAACTAACTAGTTCCATTCACAAGGTCTGCACCTTTAAGACCTAATCACCCCAAAGGCCTGGGAACATCAGTTACCACAGTGTCATGGGCACAGATGATGGGGCCCATCCACCCTCTGGGCTGTCACAGCCAGGCAACCAGTCCAGGGTCATCTGCAGTTTGTCCCTCCAGGACTGAACTTCCCTTGCTAACACATGGACTTGAATGGGCTGTGTTCCTTGCTCAGGAAAAGATGGAGCTACAGCAGAGCACACATCGGGGCACTGTGGTCAGAACAGTCAGTAGGGAATCTCCTCCAGGCAAGCACAAGTTTTTCCATACTGTTTTCTGCCTCAGTGAATCACTAATTTTAGCAAGTCTCGGTGTATTCAAGCTATATTGACAAACTACGCTCCAGAAAACCCACAGTTCTGAGTCTGCAGTGTGTTCTGTGCCCGCTGAATTGGCCAGACCAAGCCAGCACCTGAGGTTTTGGGTACATGGAACCATAGCACAGGACACTTGGCAGGACAAGGACTATGCCTGGGGTACCTGTCACCCCAGACCAGCATGAAGTAGGGGCTCAGAAAAATGTCAGTCGGGCTGACTGGAAGAGACTTAAATTTTAATCCAAAGGTCAGTACCATGTTTGAAAGGTAAAGGAGAGGGCAACACTGGTGTATACCAATAAAGAAGGCACGGGGGGCCCAGAGGGAGGTTAAAGGACTTGTACAGTCAGTGTGTCTGTGAAGGAGGACTTGGCCACAGTTTCTAATTTTTCTGATTAGATATATGTTTATGTGTAGATATGATACACAGTCTTATGCTCCAGTTGTCTGTAGCTAGGAGTGATACTATATTTTTAGATATTTGAAGATGAAATATATTCGTGCATGTTACACATAGAAGTCCTCCAATAAAAGAGTAGCTTTCTCTGGCCTAGAACAGCTCTGAGGAAATGAAATTCCTACAATCTAGTCACAAATCATTCCATAAGAAGTCTTAAGAAACCAATGTTGGGAAGTGGTAACAGAAGGGAAGGTGATGAAGGAGACACGCAATTCAGGACAAAATTTTAAGTGTTTCGAATCTATGGGAAGAGTATGAAGAAGGGACATATAAACCCCCAAGGAGCAACTGAAATAGAAGGATGAACAAAATAGTAGTGCCTAACCTGTGGCAGGGTGTGACACACAGCGGGGTTAGCCTGGGGAGGCAGACCTTAACAGATGAAAGGCAGAAGGGGATTTTTCTCATCTCAGTTGGTGATTCTGTCACCAGAAAAAATAAATTCTATTCCAAGCTGAAAAGTAGGGTACAAGCATCAGTAAGCAGGAACAAACTGGAGCACAGGAAAGATGTCACAATGATGTAGAATACTGGCTTAGGACAGACCCTTCACCTAGATCTGACTGCTCACTCACAATTGGGATTTGTGTTTTAAAAAAGGAATGGAGCACAATGCCTGGATCGTGAAGATGGGCATATATGGGTACCATTTTCCAAAGCAGAGCCAGGAGGGCCAAGGATCAAATCATCCTACTGCTTCTTACAGTCCTTCCTTCTGCTTCTCTCCCTTCCACAGGAGAATCCTCAGGCGCACAGCTGGAGTTGCACCATCAGCATTCCCAGCTGTCTGCTCCTCCAAAAGGCTCTTCCCTGACTGCACTTCTCGGGAATGGCACCACCTTCAGACCCAGTTGCTTCAATCAGAGTTCATAAGACATCCCTGACTCACCCTTTCCTCCACCCTCACATCTTCCTCCAGATCATCTCTTCCCACCTGCATCATCCCAATGACTGCTCCCCAGGTCTCCCACCATGCTTGTTCTCAGCACAAATCCAAAATATATGTTTTGGATTTACATTTCCCTCTAAGTGTCCTACCCTGGGGTGCAACTCTGCACACTCGTTTTGGCTGTTCTCCCAGCGTGCACAGCATCCAAGTTCCCTGGCCTTTCTGCACTTCCTGGGCCACATGCCACTGAGCACGCAGGCATTCTAGGACTTGAGCCCAATCCATTCAACTGCAGCACTTCCCACCACCTCTCTCCTCCTGGATCTCAGAGTAGTCAGGACTCAGCTTCTGTTACCAAATGCCAGTGCTCACTGCTGACTGTCCTCCAGAAAGGCATAGAGGGACAGTGGTCAAGAGTGTGGACTCTAGCCAGACTCCTGGTCTAGTAGCACCATGACTGTAAGACATGGTCACTGGACAGTTCCATAACCTCCCAGTGGTGCTAAGCCTTCATCTGCAGCATAAGGTCAATTCATTAACAGCTCTCACCTCACAGGGCTATTTGGAAAGTCAAGTGAGCAAATCCCTAGGAAAGGAAGTTACATGTATCCCATTTTGCAGTTGAGTAGACTGGGGCTCAGAGAGGCCAGTAATTTAGCCAAGGGCACCCAGACACAAGGGACAGCCCGGCAGTCTTATTCCAAATCCCACATTCCTGACCTCTAAGCCACAGGGACTACTCAGGTTTCAGGGGGAACCCAGCCCTGAGCCACCCTATTCAGCCAATAGCCAACACCTAGACAAGCTGCTCTGAAGGTGGCTTGGGAAGGCAAGAAGCGTGTTGTTACTTCAGCTCAGCTAGCTATAAGACACCCTAAGCATGAACAAAACTAGGTCAAAAGAATTATTTCTGGGATTACAGGAAACCTGCATGACTATCGTAAATGTGTCTCCTAGCATTTGCAGCCAAATGGCTCCCCTGAAGGGCTCCCTACTATTCTTCATCTTTCTCACCATGTCAAATGGCTGTTCCTGACTGGAATGAGCAGTTCCCATTAGCAGCTTCATGGTCCCATGTAACTGTCCACGGGCATGATGAAGAGGGGAAGGGGTGGGATTAAATGCTGACTTTGATGGGTACTGAACTCCCCCATTCTACTTCAGTACCACACTCAAGAGAGCAGATGTGTCCCCTGGGCCCCACCTGTTCCTCCCTGGGCCCCAGTGTTCTCCGGTTCCCCTCAACATGACAACTACCTGATGGTTCTTGTATGAACAAGGATCCTAACTTCCACCTCAGGTCACTTTGGGCTCCCATTTCAAAATCTCGTCTCCCTCAACCTCTTCTCATTGTACAGATGAGAAAACAGAGGCCCAGAGAAGAAACTGGACTGTTCCAAGTCCCAGAACTGTGTTAGTAGAGACCAGTGCCACAGACCAGGGCTCCTGGCACCCTGCTGGCTGCCTTCCTACCCGACCACAGAGAGGGCTCTTGAGACACCCAGAGATATTAGCCTCCTGCAGTTGCTGTAACAAATCTCTACCCACTTGATCTTCAAACATGGGAAACAACATGCCCTCCATTGCACAGAGGCACTGTGAGGCATGAGGTGGGAGAAAGCCACCAGGCACCAGGCTCAGTCACTGTGTATGCTGTCTTTCATCCTCACAACCACTCTATGAGATAAGTAGAAAGTAACCCTTATCAGTTACTAGCTGGGGGACTTGTATCAATCAAATTCTACTTCTTCATTTTAAAAATGGTCACCAGCAACTATTTCTCCTGCCCAACTGCACTTCATACCCATTGACCAACTTCTCTTCTTTCCCCATCCCCATGCAACCTTCGTTAATGACCATTCTACTCCCAGTTCTGTGAGTCTTACCTTCTTTTAGGTTCTTCGTACATGTGACACCATGCAGTGTATGTCTTCCTGTGCCTGGCTCATTTCACTTAGCGTAGTGCCCTTTGTGTTAACCCATGTTGTTGCAAATGACAAGATTCATTTCTTCCTCAAGGTTGAATAGTATTGCATGGTATACATGTACCACATTTTCCTTGTCCCTTCATCTGCTGAGGGACACTTAAGTTGTTCCATTTCTTGGCTGTTGTGAACGCTGCTACAATGAACGTGGGAGTTCAGGTGACTCCCCAATACACTGACTTCATTTCCTTTGTATATATATCCAGAAGTAAGAATGCTAGATTATATGGTAGTTCTAGTTTCAATTTTTTGAGAAATATCCAGACTTTTTTTCCAAAACTATTAATTTATATCTCTGCCTACAGTGGACAAGGGTTCCTTCCTTTCCACATCCTTGTCAATACTTGTTATCATTCATACTTCTGACTTTAGCTATTCTAACAGGTAAGAGGAGATATCTCATTGCAACTTTAATGAGAACAAATGGGGACCACAGCTAATAATAATATAGTGTATTATTTTAAATACTTAAAAGAGTGGATTTTAAGTGTTTTCACAACAGAAAAAAAAGACAAGTATTTCAGGTAATGGGTATGTTAATTAGACTGATTTGACCATTCCATGTGTATACATGCATAAAAATGTCACATTGTGTCCCGTAAACATACACAATTATTGGTTGTCAATTAAAAAACAAAAATGTAAAGACGGCAGTGAGAATGTCTGCTTTGAGAGATCCTCCAAAATCAAAGATAAAATGTGTATGGACATTTCCTATCACGGTGGCACACACAGACAGAGAACAAACTTTTATCACCATGATCACCAGCACCACCACCTCCATCACCATCATCATCACACTTCCCTTTATCAATGTCTACATCTGATTTTTTAACAAAAAATCAACACTATTTCTCCTTTTGTAACAGCCATGAGTCCAAAACTCACCTCCAATGTACCCAATAGTTGTATACCTGGAAGTTTATTTTAGCTGCATGCAGGAAGTTTGTTGTCTAAAGGAATCCCTGCGGGACTCCTTCTGTGAGGTTTAAGATCCCCTGGCAGTGAATATTACTCAGTTAAGGTATCTGTTCCACTCATTTGCATTCACGATCGTGTTCTAATGATTAAGTGGGGCACCATTCCTGTCATCTCAATGAATCTGTGTTTTCAGCCTTGGTCGTATTCAGTCCCATTGACTGGTTGTCTCATTCTCGGATTCTTAGACAATGCCTGAATTAATTCAGAATGTTTTGGTTCTCCCAACCACCATGATGTGACAACACAAGGAAAAATTGAGAAGGAAATGAATTCTATCCTTAAACAATGCCCAGGTGCAATGAAATACAAACACAGACACAGCAGGAAGAGTGGCTGACAAGACAGGATAAGCCATTGACGTAACACTCAGTTCTGCCCCAGTTTTGCAGGAGGCTTGGGCTAGGATAGTAAAGACACATGCTCTGGAATCAAGCAGCCCTGGGTTCAAATTTCAGTTCTTCCTGTCCACCTGGGGTGGAAGGCTAAACACTGAGACTCAGTATCATGGGCTGTTTTGACATAGTAGCCTAATGGGAACACTCCCTCCCTCCAAAGGATGATATCCCTTAGATAAATGGTCCCACCTATCAGGGGGACTGGGCACAGACTCTCTCACCACTGAGTAGGGGATATAGTTCCCTTCTGTCCACAGAGCTATTAAAACAAGCCAACCACATCTTCTCATAGGAACCAGGAGAATCTTTTGATACTATAGAACCTGTCTCCCATAACCCCTAATTTGCTCAGATCCTGAGTGCAGTCCTTGTGTGTGGACCTTAGTGGCACATGGTGACCTCCTCCGTGGATGGTAAGTATATGTGAATTATAAACTGCTACCAATCTAAGCTGTCCAGTGTGGGGTGTCAAGTTTAGTCATTCTCAGAAGCCAAAAACCTAAGGTGGGACACCATGCCTCACATTTGGGAAGACTGACACGCCCGCTGTGTGAACATGGACAAACCCTCTGAGCAATGATTTCAACATCTCCTAAGGAATAACAAAGCCTTCCTTGACAATAACCAAAACACAAATTCCTATAATCTAACTCCAGGTACTCTCCCACCATAAACATTGGGTGCACAGAAAGAAATAACCTTTGAGCCTGGACTATGTATTTCCTCTCACTCCTTCCCTTCCATGCATAAACAACACTCAGATTTCTGAGAGGGGTTGCCTGGATTTCTTCTAACTCTAACATTATATGTGTTATTATTAACCAGAAGACAGGGAGCACAGGGTCAACTCATAAAGCTACTGACATAAGAAAGAAATGTGCATGCCAGCTAGAGAGGCTGGTATAGATCAGGAAGGGCAGAGAGGATGCATCCCATATTCAAAATCTGAGCAATTGTTGTTGCTCCCCATGTGCTGTCTTGAGAAGGCCTGACAGCAGTGGGTTGGGATTGATTACTGATGCTGCTGTGGTTTGACCCCAAAGGTTCATGTGTTAGGTTGGTCCTCCATGTGGTGATGCTGAGAGGGGGCGGAGCCTTTAAGGGTTAGGACCTAGTGCAAGGTAATTAGGCCATGGGTGCATCATGCTCAGAAGGGATTAATGCTGGTCTCCAGGAGTGAGCTAGTTCTCACACTACAGAAGAGCAAGCCTGGTCCCTGAATCCCTCTGGCTTCCAGTCTCACCATGTGATCGCTCCCTCATACATGTGCTCCTGCTATGATGCCATCTGCCGTGTGTGATGCAGCCAGGAGAGACTCACCAGGATGTTGACTCAATGTTCTTAAACCTCCAGAACTGTGAGCTAAAAGAAACCTCTTTTCTTTATGAAGTATCCAGCCTCAAGGGCTTTGCTATAACAGAAAACAGACCAAAACAGATGCCAATGGTTGACTGGTGGTATGCATGAGCAGGGATGTGAGCTGAGACAGTGGCTGAGAGCATAGTGTCCTTCTCCCCTTGACAGGCCCGGAGAAGCCCCACCACTGGTCTTGTACAGGGCCCTGGGACTTTAGTCATCCTTTTCTTATGGCCTCATTCTTTCAGTCTGTAAAATGAAAAATCTGAACTCAAAGATCTCTGAGATCTCATGTCCTCTTTCTTGCCTGCTCTCCTTAACCTATTTCACAACATGGTGAAGGGCCAGGACCAGACCACTCCTCTTAGGAAGGGGACACAGGAAACCATCCTGAACATCCTCTCGACTGTTTGTACTTTTTGCCTGGTTAAACTTAAAATCCTAGCAGGTCTGACTCCAAAGGAAGCCTCAGAAGCAAGAGGGTTGCTGCAAGCTGTGTTTGCTCTCTGCAACAGCAATTTAAAATGTAAAAATAACACCCTTTGTTCCTGCAAGGCTTGGGATCCTAGAGGCAAAATCAAAGAATCCAAAGCCTGTGCTTCTTCCAGATTCCAGGGGAGGGGGAAGACCAGGAGCAAATTCACTCCCACTCCCAAAGAGCCTCTGAACAGAGGGGAAGTCAGCTCAGGTTCATCCCCAAGAGCCCAGATCTCTTTCCAATAAAATGGCCTTTAATCGCTTCAAAGATTTTTATTTAAAATCCCCCGTGGACCAATTATAGGCAATGCTTCCTAGCCACGATCTCTCTAGCAATCATGCCCATGCCTTCTCGCTCATGCCTCAGCCTGTGGACGCTCCCTGTGTCACTCCCCATCTTCTCCCTGTGACTCCGATTCAGAGCATGTGTGTCCCCACCCCTGTGTCTGTCTCTCTACCTCTGGGTGTCTGTACTTCTGCTCTCTCTCAATGCCCATCAAGCTTCCTATTCAAGGCTTTCCTCTTTGTTGTCTGTCTGCCTCACTCCCATCTCTCTCCCTGAGATTCTCCTTTCTCCTTCTTCTTTGCAACCCTTCTTCCTCTTTCTCAATATCAGAGTCCTCCACCTATCTAAGTTTTGTTACCATTCTTTCTGCCTTCAGAGAAGTCTGTTCCAACTTGGAATGACTGTCATGGCTAGTCAGAAATTCCTTAGAAATACACCCTCTGAGCTACTTTTGCCTAAGACAACTTATTTACAAAACATTATTATAATAACACAAACAATTTAAAACGGCAATCACAGACTCTGGTCCCTGGAAACAAGCACAGGAAGATTACTCAGCGTCCTCTTCCTACCCCCGTCACCCCATGGGGACATGCACACATGCACACTCACACGCATGCATGCACCTACATACTCATACATGCACATACCACAGCTTTCCATTCTATGGTTCACTAAAAATGATTAATCCCTAAAATATGACCAGTCTTGTGTTTTCTTTTATTACATCTCAAAAATGGAAGGCATGGCAAGGCATACCATCTTTTTAATTTGTGAAATTTTCTCTCACCAGAGAGAAAAATGCATCTCTTACTGAGATGCATTTTAGAACATCTTTTCCCACTGGCACAAAACTACATTCACTCAGTGAAACAAGCAGGTCTCAAGCACTTGTTTTCTGGGAGCTGACATATGAGGGCATTACCCCATGTATAAGACAGGAAGTAGCAGAGGAGGCTCTAGGGAAGTCAGGAGGATCTGTGTTTGGCCTCTACTTAGTTGTTAAGGGATGGATTTGCCTGTGCAGGCCCTCTGCGGGGAGACAGATGCTAGCATTTCGATTAATGTTTTATATTTTTCAAACATTATTTGAAAACACTCCCCAAGGACCTGTCTGTCTGAATCCTCACAAGCACAGTAGCAGGCACACCATGGGTCAATGAGCCACAAAGGGGTGTGGATGGTGCAGATAATTCCAGGTTTGGAAACATCAGGCCTTGTTACCTGTACAGCCTCAGCCCCCGGCCCACACCTGACTCGTGCAGACACCCACACATGAGGACTGAATGAATATCTTTGTGACACATGAAGTGGAGCCATCTGTATCTTTATTTGATGATTAAACTAACACAGAAAACGTAATTCTGTGGATATGGTCACCCGGCTAACTGAAGAGATGGAAATATAAAAGTAGTCATTCTACTCTGATTACTTGCAGGACTGGGGAAGCAAACCCAGGGCCTTACATACTTGAGGCAAGCACTGTACCACTGAGCTACATTCCTAGGCCATAGCCTTTATACTGTGAGATTCCTTCCACCCCATTCTCTTAAACACTGATGGGGTTTCCTGGCATCCCAAAGAAAAAGCACTTGCAGGTTCATACTCAAAAGGTTGTTTCCATGTCATTTTGTGAAATAAAAGCAAAGAGTCCTAAGAATGAGAGCTTCCCAATCACCCTGCCCAGAGGTCCTCTACTCACACTTTAGGTCAATTGCAGGTCCATTAGGAACCACTGAAGCAAGCTCCTCTACAGCATTCTTCCAACAAAGTGGTACTAAAGATCAATGAATCAGGAGTCAGTAGCTCTGGCATCTGCCTTGGGTGTTCAGCCATCTTGACATATGACTTGGGTTAACTCACTTACATTCTATGGGATCAGTTTTCTCCCACATGAAATCGAGTTATTGAACTAGGGGATCCACCAGGGCCTTTCCTACCATTCTAGTCTGACAGGCTATGGAATTTCAAACCCATTTATAAGCCTCTTTGTTCCCAAGGATGAAAATCTGCAGTCAAGAGCAAGTTCAATAGAGAAATCTACTGTCACAAGCCCCTCCCCATGCATTCAAAACAGTGAGTCAGTTTTGGAGAGTGTTTTACCCATCACAGTGCATCTCTCCCACAGGATAGAAATGGGAAGATTTTTTTCCATTTAAACTCTCAAAAGCTAACAAGGCAATGCACACCTCTCAGTGGCAGCTCAATTTGTCCTCCCTTCACTATCCCATTGTGACCTACTTGTGGCTAAGAAGAAGACACTTAGCCTTACTGCATCTCACATGTCCATGTACTCCCCTGGTACCAACCTTGGGGTTCATTCACCACTGACTTTCTCCATTTAGCCCAACAATATGCTGCACAGTAGAAATCTTGGGCTGAAGCTCTGACTTTAGGCATAGGAGCAGCCCCTCATCATCCACCCTTGATTGGAACAGGTCCAGAATCTTCTTTCCTCAGACTATTCCTGGGTAGTGACAAACCCAGCTCATCCCAGCTTCTAGAAGCCTCTCACATCTCTTGAAACCCCAAATACAACATGTAAGCCTTCTCTTATTCAGTCAGGACCCATGCACCTGATGTTCCCTGAAAGTCATGTCCTTGTCCTGATGTGGACCATCTCCAGGCACCACTAACCCAGGGGAGGCTCCCACACCTGTTGCAAGAATCACATTATCTCAGGATTCAAAGAGATAGGGGACAGCAATGGTCAAACTTGTAGATCCAGGGATCAATCCCCTTACAATATTCCTGCACAACACCTAACCATGTTCTACCTTCTCATGGTGGGTGGACGTACTGCAGGAACCTGCCCAGCAAGGCAAAATGTCCTCACAGGACCCAGCCTCTCCTGTTTTACAGGTCTGATGGAGCCTGGCTCATCTGAGAAAGGATCCCCACATAAGTACACATATGGATTCAGCTATGGTCTAAGTCCAACCAGGTGGTTCCACAGCCCAAGGCTGGGAGGAGAGAGAAATAGATAACATTTTCAGGCTGTGCATAGGGACACTTCATCTCCACAGTCCTAATGAAAACATTTCTATCATTCCTGCTAAGACCAAGACTAGCACTAGCCTGAGTAGTACCCCACCTTCCATAAATATCCAAGAGGGGGAATCATAGGAGGCCAACCCTGTGCTCTCCATCTAATTCAGCACAGCCTGAACACTTTCCATTGTAGCCTTCATCTAGATTCAACGCCCAGATTCAAACCTCACTTACTTTGGCATCACTAACTTCACCAGTTTGGGCAAACGTTGAGTAGGGAGTAGAGGGGTAGGTTTCTGAAGGAGGGAGAAGGCCAGTTAGGAGGCTGCCGAAGACCTTATTGGAATAATATTAGAATGCAGGAAGTAGTGTTCAACCTTAATGTATTTAAATAAATTCTTGATAGATTTAAACTCTGGACTTGAAAACAACATGTCCAATATTTTGACAGATTGTAGTTTTGTTATGTCTCCAGTCTTTGCCATATTCATTTTCTGCCTTAGGCCCCAGATGTCTTAGCTGGTCACATCTCTACCACTAGGGAGCCAAGTTGCCATGGATTCTCACCCTGGCCCTGGTTAATTTAATTCCAGTTCGCTCTGCAAACATGCACAGAGGGCCTGCCAAGTGCCCATCCCATCCCAGGTGCTGTGGATATAATGAGTGCAATGTGTTCTCTCGGGATCGTGAATTTCCATTTTGAGTCAATGGAAAAATAATGAGCAAACTTTGAATATGGGAATCAAGTTAAATGAAACCAGTGTTTTTATCTGTGGTTCTCAATGATTTCTTTCAACAACCCCAAGAGACAGGTGTTATTAAAACCAGTTCAGACAAAGCAAAACTAATGCCCAGAGCTGTGAAGCTACAATGTTCCCCACCACCCCTTAAAGAGGATCCCTTCCACTTCTGCCTTGGACATCAGAACTCCAGGCTCTCTGGCCTTTGAACTCGAGATTTACACCAGTAGTCTTCTAGATCCTCAGGCCTTTGGTCTCAGGCTGAGAGTTATATATCACTGGCTTCCCTCCTTTTGAGGCTTAGACTTGAACTGAGAGATACACCATATCCCAGGGCCTCCAGCCTGCAGATAGCCTGTTGTGAGACTACTCAGGCTTACATGAACCAATTCCCCTAATAAATCCTCTCTCATATATCTATATCCATATCTTTACCCATGTCTGCATCTATTCTATTGGTCTGTCTCTGGAGAACACTGATCAGTACATTGTGACTCCTCTAATGCAAATCCACTTGCCTCCCTGGCCTGCTTAGACATTCATCATTGTTAGCCTGACTCAAGACCCCATGCACCATCTAAGCCCTGCCTGCCTCTCCTCTCTCACATCCTACCTCTGTCCTCTGCTCAGACATACTTTCCTTAGCTGTACTTTATTACAATTTTTTAAGTGCCTATCTTCTCCACTGGACCAAAAGCACATCGAGGGCTGGAGTTAGGATGTGTGGCCAGTATCCAAGTGATTTTCATGGAGCCAGCACAGGAAAAGGGTCAAAGAAGTATTTGTTAAACAAATGACCCTGTTCATCCTAAGAATAATTTGCCACCATATGAAAGGAACACATGGAGAGGTACAACAACTACCTAACCCCAAATTCTGGGATAAGTAAAATCATTAAATGAAAAGTTCTTATTTTAAGTTACTAGGATTATTGGCCTCTTTTGATGCCCAAGGTGCAGTCCTGTACCACATAACATTTCACTCAACAATGGGCCACATAGCCAACTATGATCACATATTATTTTGCCTTGTTATGTCAGCTGTCTTAGCTTGTGTAATACAATCATAGTGGAGGAGAATGGGAACAGGCATCCTGAATTCTCCAGCTTGCCTCAGGCTTCATTATGAGGGTCTTGACTGGAGATAACTAAGAAGTCAGCCCCATTGATCTGGACCATTAGCCCCTACTGGCTATCAACCCAACAAGAAGCCATCACTATTCACTGTTTGTGGAAACAACACTGTGTAATGTATGATGTGTGTTTGCTCTGACTCTGCAAAGAGGGACCAGGCACAGCCAGATGCCTCTCCATTTCCTTCCCATCTGCTTTTGTCCCAGCCATCAAGTCTGTGTTCATCTCTGACCATGAACACAGCAGTCTAAATTTCTGAAAATCATAGGGATGAAATCAAGGTTGGTGGGGGCGGAAGGGCTGGACATTGCCTTTGGGGAAGTTGAGGGAAGCTGATGAAGGTGTGTCAAACTGATTATTTTGTTTTGTTAGTATATTCTTTAATAGTAAGCTAATATTTCCATTTTAAAGATGTTAATTTGTGATCAAACTGGCCATCACACTTATCCTGATCTGTTTTTCTCCATAGTTCTTATCACTATTTAACATACTACAAATTTTCTTATATTTATTACCTGTCTCCTGGGCTACAATGCACATTCCATGAAGACAAAGGTAATTTTGTCCTTTGCTCACAGATATATTCCAAGACCCTACTATCACATGGTAGATGTTGAACACCTATTTGATGAATGCATCAAAATGATGTGAATACAAAAAGCTGCCAGGAGTCACCTCATATAAAGTTAAGGGGCAATCTGGATGCTTAAGGGAAGATACTGACATCAGAATGGAAGAACTGTGTATGGTCAATAACAAAAGTTGCCAATGTCAACAATAAGTGTTAGAAGAGATAAGAGAAAATGGTTTATTGGGTCATGGAAATAAGGAGAGACTTCTGAGAGGTGGTGACACAAGAACCAGCTAGATCTCGGAGAGCTGTTAAGAGTCAGAATTTCATGGAATCAGTGTGAACCTATGTATATTTTTCTAACTCTGAAAAGTTCCTGGCCTCTCCCTCTAAACTTATGGCCTATCATGAATTAGAATCATCCATCTATAAACATGTAATAAGCATCCAACAATTTCCAGGGCTACTGTCTCATGCCTGGGTGTCCAAGGATGGACCGGCATGGGCTGGGTGGGGGACCCAGGCCCACAAGCCCATAATTAGGAAAGAATGTGAGAAGATCAAGGAGCTGAGTGTGGAGGTGAGGTTGGGAACCTTCCTCTTGACTCAGGGCCTACACCTTGAGCCACTCCACCAGCCCCATGCCTTTTTTTGCGGTGGGTTTTTTTGAGATAGGGTCTCACAAACTATTTGCCAGGGCTAGCTTTGAAACTTGATTCTTCTGATCTCTGCCTCCTCAGTTGCTAGGATTACAGGGTGTGGGTCACTGGCACCTGGCTCTAATAGTACTTTTTACTGTTACTCCAACTCAGCAGTCCAGGACATACCACCTCTCTTGCATCAAGGTTGCTCTCAGAGAGACATCCTTTGAAGCCATCAAGGCTGACACTGGAAAAATCTGCCTCATGGCCCCAGAGCCCATTTGCATTTGAGAACCTTTACAAAATCATACTTACTCTATCCAGGCATCTCTTTCAGAGATCTTTAAATGACTGGTCATGTCAGCTTAATGTGCATTTGTGAGAGCAGAGATCTGGGAAAAATGGTTAAGTGATTTACATCGGTGTGTGTGTGTGAGAGTATGTGAGAGAGAGAGAGAGAGAAACCAATTCCACTGAAAGATATCCACAAGCACTGGTTTTGGGAATACTGGTAATAGCTTAGAGAGATGCACCTGCCCCAAGCAGAACTTGGTTGTCATGAAATAAAACTATTGAGCCACTTTCCTATCAGGCAAACTTTGTAAAGGGCTCACTTTCCTTGGATGCACTCAAGTCTCTTCCTGTCACTTGGACCACGTGGTCTCCATCCTTGGAGCATCAAGGGCTGCTTCTAAATGCAAGAGAGCAGTGGTGGGTCTCAAGGCCTCTGTGCAAAATCTACTCTGTCTCTCCCTCTCTCTACCTGCACTGGGCCCCCAGTCATCTCCCCGAGGAAAAGTCCTGCCTGCCAGACTTCTCTGCCATGTTGCAGCCTGTGATTACCAGAAGGAAATGTGTTCAGAAGAAGAGGCACTTGACCATGCTCCTTACCCACAAGTGTGTGTGGGGCCTGCTTATTGATGGACCAGTGACATCTCTGGGAGTGAGGGGAAAGAAGGCTAGCTGGTAGGACAGCCCTGGCTTCGGTAGTCTGGATGCTCTCTGGAGAGTTCATGGAAAAACATCTATCTGGCAAAGAACAAGACAACTGAGTTCAGAAGGAGAATGTAGTCACAGTCAGACTTTCTAAAACTAACAGTCTGCCTTGTTTCATATCAGTAGGAGGTTCAAGAAAAAACTAGGCTACAATTTTTGGGGTCCCAAAGAAGAGATTCAGCACTGTATATGGGTCTCTATGATATGACCTGACATCCATTCCAGCTAGACATATAATGCTATTTAACAACTTTTGGCCTTGCTGAAAATATGCCACCTAGGGCAGCCTTCAGCCACAGCGATGGAAGCTAAATATGGCTTCCCTTTGTACCTTCTTTCTTTAGAGTCCCCATACCCTGGGCTTCACAAATACTCATTCCTTTATCCAGCTCCCCATCACCCTCACACTCTGTACCAAGCTTTCCGCTGTGCCCATTTTTTAAAACTACATTTCAATATCCCATGTTCCTTGCCCATTTTTGCAAAGTCTAAACTTACCCATCCTGAGTAATGTTATTTCTGGACTGAGTTTCAAAGAGTATTCAGAACAAACTAGACTCTAAGAATTCAATCCATTTTAATGTACCTTTTGAAGCCTGCTGCACAGTTACAAATCACCGTTTCTATACCCATTTTAAAGATGGAGAACTCAGACTCAGGGAACAAAATGAATGGTCAAAGCCCCACAGCAGTGGGGCTGGATCTGCCCTCACAAATGGATTAATGTAGCTCTGGAGAGAGTGGGTTAGCTATTTTGGGAGCAGGTTATCAAGCAAGTTGGAGCTCTGGGTGTTCTCTCTCGCCTCATCTCTCACCACGAGATCACCTTTGAACATGACTGCTTCTTCTGCTCTGCTGTGAGTTGAAACTGCATGAGGTCCTCACCAGAAATGCAGAAGATGCTGGCACCATGCTCTTGGATTTCTAAAACTGTCAACCAAAATATACTTCTTTTCTTTACAAATTACCAACCCACGGGTATTTTGTTGTTGCAATAGAAAAAAGGACTCTGGTAGTGGCAGAGGGAAACTAAGGATGTCAATGGACTACAGTATGCTAATCAGCCGACCTGAAAATAGATTATCTTAGATTACTCAGATGAACCACTTGAGATGCTGTCATTGACATTAAAGATGGTAGAAGAAGCCACAGGCCAAGGAATGTGGACAGCCTTTAGAAGATGGAAAAAGCAGGAAAACAGATTTTGTCCTAGATCCTGTAGAAGGGGCAAAGCCCTGCTAATACCTTGTTTTGCCTAGTGAGACCCATTTTGGATTTCTGACCTCTGGACTTATAAAATAATTAATTTGGGTTGTTAATTTGTTAGGAAGCAACAGAAAACTAGTAAATATATGGTTCTTATTCTACTCATTCAAGTCTCTGCTCAGTCACCTTACAAGGGCAGGTAAATTGTCCCCCACACCCACAATTCCTGCTGCCCCTTCTCAGTTATCTTTCTTCACCAAAACTATCACTTCCTGCCATATTATATACTTGCTCATTTCTTTACCTGTTTCTGTCCTCCCCCACCAGAATGCAGCCCTGAGAAGTGGCCTTTGATGTCTTTCTCACCTCTATGTCACCACACTCAAAGCCATGCCAAGCTCAGAGTAACGTGCCATAAATAGCACACAGGTCGTGCTCACTATCCCACCTCACTCATGGGAAATGCAGGTTTGGAAAAATGGTATCATAACCTTTTCCTGCACCAGAGAGACAGCAAAGGATGAGGAGAATTGAATCAGCTGCAGATGCCCCCAACCTGGATTTTGACCTGCCTTTGCCACTTACCAACTGTGTAGATGGGGAGGGGCATCTTGGTGTCAGCACCCTCCTCTGTGACATGGAGAGCACCACCCTCACAGGATATGAAAGTGAGTCCAGCCTATAAACTGAATGGCCCAGACCACACAAGTCCTAAATCAAAGGTGACTATTTATCAGAGTAAAGGATGGTCTACTCAAAGAGATCCCATCCCACCATGAAGACATCAGGATTTTGCCTCTCATGTGTTAAAGTTTGTGGCTTGCTGGACACCCACCTGATCTGACCTCTTCATTCCCAGCACAACCACTGCAGGGGTAGTCTGCTTAGTCTTACTGGGGCTCCAAGCAGGGAACTAACTGGCCCAAAGCCCTAACTATGTTGTATCACAGCCCACACAGTCAGCAAGGTGCTGCCAGCATCATTTTTCCCACTCCAACACCTAAGGACCTCAAAATCACACCAAATTCTTTTGCCATGTCTCCTTTCCAATGTCTGAGCCATCCAGGAGGCTGTACCCCACTATAAGCCAGGCACTTTGGAGCATTTGTCATGGAGCTGACTTATGTTTTTGTGATTCCTTGAGTCTGCCTTTCCACTTGGCTATAAACAATGGAATCAGAATCAACCCTTGGGCTCCCCACTGACTTCAAGGATGCCTAGCACAGAGCCCGGTACAAGGGCTGCAGTGTATTTGTGTCATCCATCAGTGGCTGCAGAAATCAGCTCCCACAGCCACCACCAAAATTCTCCAATGTCAGTATCAACCAAGACAGGCCAGACTCCTTCCCCAGTTCCAATACCAGCTACCAGTTTGTCTGCTGCACTCTGAGCATAGAGGAACTGGCTTATGCACCTGAAAGGCTTGCCAGTCTCCAGCTGACCCCATGAAGCCAAAATATTCTCTCTTTCAAAACAATATACAGGGAAGCAAGCCCACCCCACAGCACTGAAAACACTTCACTCAAACACTTTCCTGCTTCTTATTTTATTCATAACCAGGCAACCTGAAGCTTTAGCGGGATATATTTTTTTCTCTTCTCCAGATTCAGAGAAAAAATATTTGAGATATTTTTAACTGAGAACACCCAGTCCCTTCCCCCACCCAACACCCTCTCCAAAATGATTCTGTACTTAGACATCCCAGTTCTGCCTCAGAGATGGGCTCCTGCCTTTGAAAGCTGAAGAGCTTGGGTTATAAATCCTCATCTGGGCTGGTAATCCACACAGAGGAATGACAAATGCTCTATTTAGCCCAATTTCCAAGGAAATTAGAAATACAAATTGGAGTTATCACTAAGGCCTGCTTGAGCTTAACCTTTGGAAATAGGGTGGGAGGGGGCGAGGAAGAGGCCTGGCATTTGACTGGCCTCTCTCATTGTCAGGTCAGCTTTGGTAGGAATCCACTCCCAGGATGGGCACTGCACCACCAATTAAACCCACGGCCCCCAGTTTTGAGCTGGCTTTGTTCACTGCTAAAGGCATTACCAAACCAGGTAAACAATCACTTCCAAAGAAAGTACAGAAAATTGCTTCTTTGTTTGGATAGATTCTAGGGCTAAGAATAATTTAATTGAAACATAGCATCGATGAGAATCAAAGGTATTTGAAAAGGGGTGGGGACAGAGATATCCACGTGTCAAGTGATAGCCCCGTTCTCAAAGTGTGTGGAGAAAAGGGCTTTGCCAAAAATCCATCACCCCACTAGTCACACTTCTCCCCAGCATCCCTTCCTTCCTTCAAGATCCACTGCCTGACTGAATCTTACTGGAAACCATCAGTCATCTCAACCCCAAACAACAGAGAACCAGGGCAGAGATGGCTTGGGCTACATTTTTGCTTTGTTTTCTTGATTTTGCAATAACCAATGAGAGATAAGCAAACAGTGTGAATTCAAATGGGGTGGGATCCAGGAGACTTGGGCTCAGGTCCTGTTCCTGTCCCCACTGTGACCCTGAGAAAGTCAGCAGTCCTTTGAGACTGTTCCCCACCAATTTGTCGTCTCAGTTTACTTAACTATACTAACTTCTAGACACTGCTCAGGAATTTAATCATCATCCTGAGCCTGTGAGACTAACTGATGTACGTTTCATTTTCTTCAGATCAGAAGCAAGACTGGAAGGCACAGAAAATATGGAAGGCTGCCCAACGTGCCACAACAGGGTGGCCAGGAATCTAGGGAGTCTGGCTGGAGCCCACTGCTGGTAGTAACTGGGACATGCTGCTATCACTCCATCATCCCTCCTTTCCAGTGGGGATCCAGAGAGCTCAGAAGATGTAGACACTGACTATGTCAATGTCTCTGCACCTGGTTCAGCCAATGTCCCATGGGTCCTTTCTCATCTGTTCCCCATGTGCTCCCTTCTGCCCTCCTCGCCCAGTCACCACCAACACCACTGACTCCAAGCGATGTTTAACTGTGATAGTCAGAGTCTATGACTGCCTATTACAACCAGGGTCATGCGTCCTGCTCCTGTGTTGTGTCACTTACATGTAAGAGAATCTATCATGTTGTTCCAACCTGTGCTCTGCGAGGGTCCCAGGGGGAATGCCGCTGCCCCAAGGCCAGGGTGTGAACTTGGCCAAGTCGTGTAAGTTTGTTGTGCTTCCTTCATTTGTAAAAGTAAATGAAATACTGAAACCTACTTCACAGAGTTGTGCAAGCTGAGTGTGTCAAAATAAGCCAAACTCTGGAGAATGCCTTGGGGAAAGTGTGTGATGCTAGGCATTACTGCTACTGTGGAAATGTTGTCATCAGTGTGTCACAGCCTGGCCCTGGGCCTCACTGCTCTGCGGGATGGCAGGTGGTAAATATGCAAAACTTGGTAGCATTGAACCTAGATTGAATCAGACATGGGACCTTAGTCACATCACTTAGTGTCTCCAGGCCTCTTTGTTTTATATAAAATGGAGAAAATAATAATTCCTGCCCATCTCTCCTGGTTAAGGAGATTCAATGAAATATGATGAGTTACAATGCCTTGGACCTTGCCACATAATCTAAGATCACTGAGCTTTATTCTTAGAAGGAAATTAACTGGTGAGATACCAGAATTCCTAGCAATCCTGTGGGTTAAGACCTTCCGGATAGCCTCAGGTATCATGTTCTACACCCATCAGGGTCATCATTTCATGCTCACAATCAAGTGCCCACTTTAAGAGCAGGGAAAGTACGTCTCAGGGCAAAGGGACCCACTGGTGTCATGGGAAGAGGTAGCATTCTCCTGTCATGTGCTGTCACTGTCATTTCATGATGAAATAAAGACTGGTCTTTCAGAAAGGAAGAGGGTCAAATACAACGTCAACAGGGTGAGGCAGCCATTGGCAAGGGGAAAAGATAGAAGGCAGGACAGGGCTCCTCCCGAGGCAGAATGGCGCCTTCTTCTCTGCCCCCTATCACCCACTGCAGGTTTCAGCCCCAGGCCTCACCTATCCCTTCCAGCAAACTCTTGGCTTCTCATGGGCAGAGACACATTACCTTTTATTTATCCCACACACCTAGCCACGTGACCAACGTAAGTATTTTTGAACAAAAATGAATGAATGGATGATACCACTCAACACCAAACAAGGATCATGTGAAAACAAACCAACAAGGTTGTGAATACATCACCACCAGGCCTCCAAACCAAATTAATTTTCCCTTTTCTGGGCCCCCAGATGTATTGTACTGCTATATTACAATTAGCCAAAAAACAAGTAAGTAACAAAAATCATTACTGTTAACATCCTTTAATGAGCTCTTACTATATGCCAGGCATGCCCACACAGAACCCCTCAAACCTTGCCACTGTCCCTTTTTAAGATGAGAAAAAAATCCAGTCTGCTAGAAGTAACAGTATTGGCCCAAGGTCATACAGTCACTAAATGCCTGAGGTAATCCCAAGTCTGTTTCTGAGGCCAGAACTCAGCTGTTTTCCTGTATTTCTTCTGCCTAAAATGTTCTAGGATTGTACAGCCAAAGTCTGTCTTATAGGTCCCTGTGCCCCTGGCACCTTGCACAGTGCTGGGCAGAGCAGGGTGTTTCATAAACATTTACAGGGGTAAGCTAATGTTTAATCATCTCTGCTAAATGCTGAAGTCCCTGCTGGGTGAGGATCTAGAAGGGACAGCTAGGTCACTGTTTCCCTTTAGAAGTCTGAAATGCGCTAGTGATCTTCCAGTTCTGCAGGAGATTTCACACCACCCTTCATGGCGTCGATCTGCCAGCCCTAAACCTGTCAGGACCATACAGTGGCCAACAAGATTATGACCCAATTAATAACTAATTTAGGAAGTACTGTACAAAACAGCTTGGACAACTGCATTATGTCACACATACACCGGACCTGAAGGCACCCTGCCCGAAAACAGAGTGAAGGGACCAAGAGGGAGACCCAAGCCTCCTTTGGCACTCATAAACTCATGTCCTCAGGCAAATCCCCTCCCCTTTCTGGGCTTGGCTTCATCATCCTTTTAAGCTGAAAAGTGGAGCTGGATTATGAAGGTCTCCTTCAGCTTCTAAATTCTATAATTCCAGAATATGATTAAAGCCAGGCCAGGCCCCCAAGGATGAGTCCACATGCCATCAGAAATTCCCAGGGATGCATAATCACTGGCACTTACCCAACCCATCGTTAACTCCAGGTAATTTCCAGAGGATTTATTGCAACTCTGAAAGCTATCTTGCGAGGGAAGCAAAGTATATTTAATATCGACAGGAGTTCTCTATCTGCAAGCCTATAAATTATCCTCGGCGTCAGGAGGACAAAACTACTGAATGCTTGTTACACACGAGCTGCCTTCCAAACAGCAAGCAGGATTTATAGAAAGCTACAGAAAAGATGTAGGAGGAGATGAATTTAAAGCCAGGAGCATCTGAATGGTGGTGGGGTGTGTGTGTGTGTGTGTGTGTGTGTGTGTGTGTGCTTTCAGGAAATCAAAACACAGAAGTCAGAGAGGAATACCCCTTGTGTCCCATTCCAAGTGGTGTGGCTCTTTATTTGATCTCACCCAATCAACATTACCTGAGCCCTTTTAAGTGCCAGGCATCTGCTGGATAGAAATGAGTCCTGGCCATGTAGAAGCTCACAGATGGGGCACCGACCATCCTTCTACTGTTCACCTTTCTCATCTCCAAGCACAGAATCCCAAAACATATATCAAGGAGTGAGATGAAGGCTTCAAGGGTAACTATGCAGGACTGTTTATTAGTGATAGTATGGCTGCACATTAAAAGTATTAAAAGTCCCTGGGACAGAGACAGAGAGAAGTGACTGGAGAACAAAGTAGAAAAAGAACACAGTAACTGCATGTGTGTGAGAGAGGAGCTAAAGAAAGAAGTAACTAAGGGAGATTAAGCAGAGGGGCGTAGTGGGTCAGTTGGGGTGAGAGAGAGAGAAAGAGAATATAAACCATAACAGAGACAAGAAAGAACAGGAAATCAATAACAATGCCTAAAATTGATTCACCAACATTCAGCAACACAAGTACATGATTTAGGGTCCAAGAAAGAAAAGTGGTCCCCCTGGGGAGGGGCTTGGGATAAGACAGAAGGGGTGAGCCTGTTGCTTTTCTCTTGAAACCTGTCTGTAGAGGCTGGGGCTTGAATTATACACACATATTCCTTTGATAAAAACAAAAACAACAAAAAATGTTCTTAAGGACCAGAAAGGGAGGTGGACACTGGGCAAGGTGTGTACAATGCCTAGTAAATACTACCTAGTATCTATCACCCACCAGCCTCCCAGCTCTTCAAACCCTCTTTGCTCTCTGTGAACCTGCACCCAAGTCATGGGTTGGCTGGGAGGATGGAGAGAGCAAAGGCAGGTAGAACGGCTATGATAGCGATATTTGGTGATGTTAGTTGCTATGAGTAACAATTTACCCTCTTCCTGGGTGCTCCTCTGCTCTATTTTGCACAGCTGATAGGCTGTCTCATGACCCCTTCCCCAGGGACACAGGCTTGGAAGGTAGTCCAGCAGTGGGTAGACCCCAACTAAGTCAGCAAGCTTCAAACATGAGAACCAAAGAGATGAGGGCAGTTTTTCTCTTGAGATTAAGAGAGAGAGAGAGACAGCTCAGGTACTGGGAGTGACCATGACTCCCTCCACGTGGGAAGATACTGCAGAGAGAAGCAGAGACAACAGCTAATGCTCAGTTGTCCTCCAGCCCCATCTCCTAGCATCCCCAGGGCCCAGGTAAACCCCCACCTCTTACCCCACCCCTGCTCTTCTTCTCCTCCAGGGTCCATGAACCTACACACTGCCTGGGATTCCTCAGCTGATTTCAGCTGGACTTCTGTCACCACCTCCTAAAGTGTCACGAGGGTTCAAAAGCCAACATCTGGTCCCCCAGGTACTTCCTAGAACAGAAATAAACAGTGAACTGAGCCCTGGTGTGGAAAGAGAAGATGCAAAAAGAAAACAAAACAGAGGAGGAAGAATATGCATTCAGGGGATTCTGCATTTTCACTGCTGCAGTTTTACAGCGAGGGAGAAACTCAGCAAAAAAGCATTTTCTGGTCACAGCTAGCAAACTATTCTGTGCATTTCTATCTTTCCAACCCACGTTCTGTGCCATTTGGATTTCATGGTCTAAAAATATCTCCCAAACTTCCAAGTCTGTTGGCATGAGCTGATGGACTCAAATTTTTAATCCATTTGCAAATGTTTTTACACAGTTCCTTCCCTCCCACCCTGCCACCCCTCAAATCCTAGTTCTTGCTGAATCACTTCCATCATTCAGTCTGGCATTTACTGTGTGCAGGAAGGGAATCATCGTGAGCACAAATGTCAGCCCTGGCCCTGAAGGCCCCTACAGGCTGCAGAGCGAGCAAGAGGCAGGGCCAGCACTGGCTAGAGTATAGCATGTGCCATGGTGCAGAGGGAAGAGCAGGGGCCTTGGGACCATTATTCTGGCTGCTTATGGTTGTGTGATCCTGAACAAAATCCTGGGCACTCTGAGCATGTTTTACACCTGTGATATAGGAATGACATTCAGTTTAACAGAGCTTCTGTAAAGACTCAGTGGCTGAGAGCACCAAGTGAACCTCCTCACACAAGGCAGAAGCTTCATAAATGACCCCATGCTGAATGTTAGCCGCCATATTGGAATGCATTGTGTAATAACCACATATCTCCCTATGCCCCACCCCTCTCCCATGAAAAGTCATCCTTACAAAACACACATGTGATCAAGCCACACCAAGCTGTGGACGTAGGTGGCCTTCAGATGAGACTACAATGTTTTCTGTGGTCTACACAACCCACACAGTTCCTAGTCCTCCTCCCACAATAGCTTCCCATGGGGATGCACCAGGGTCTCCCAGCAGGCGCTCCTACTCTGCTTCACAGTTTGCCTCCTGTTTCAAGCCTACAAAAGCAGCTACTTCTTCCCCCATCACTCCCTTCTCCTACCTCCCCAGACCCCCACAGGACACCACTCCCCTGCAGGTTTTCTCCATAAGCATCATCATGCCTGGGGGAGCAATGTGGTGAATGCTTCTAGCCAGGGTCCACCTCTAAGTACAGCTCAGGTGCAATCTCTTCCTTAAAAACAGGAAGAGATAAAAAAAAGTCCCCCATGGAAAATTCTAGATGATTAGGAGAAATGAGGGCTAGTGTGAGAAGTAAATGATAAGTAATCTATTCCTATTCTGTGGCCCAGCAAGGCTGGGGTAGGAATCATAGGAAGCCAAAGCCGGTGGGGGCCTTAAAGTTTGACAAAGTGAGAAATGAAGGTCCAAGAGGGGCCCACAATGTACCCAAGTTAACAGCAGAGCCACTGGCAAGTGTCTAGCCTCCTACACCAGTGCTCTTCCCTTTATGTTATAACTAACAGCACACCTCTCCCCAACCCCAAGAAAACATCACCATAATCCAATTCATTCCACATCCAGCAAGTCCAGCCACAGGACCACAGCAGACAGAATATGCAAAGAATGGTTTCTGAATATGGAGTCTGAGGGCTACAGGTTCCAAGAGGTTGACGCCACATGGTTTCCCACAGGCAAAACCCACAAGTTCAGTACAGGGCAGGATCACAAGCTGTGTGATGAGGAAAACTGAGCCTGTGATCCTTTACATGCTGTGACACTACTCCAACTTTCCCTCCAAGCCTGGTCATCATCCTCCTCTTCCCCTTCTCCCTCCTTGGGAGAGAGAAACAAGTGGATGGGAGAAAAGTGAAGCCACAAAGAGGCAGGGAAGGATGCAAGGGAGAGTTCTATCCATAGAGGATAATATTAAGTCCTTCAGAAACAAAGTGATATCCTTTGTTTGGTTCTTTCTGAAGAACTCCTACTTTCTTGGCTTCCTCAAGAGTCCATCCAAGAATCACCTATTGGATGATTTCCTTGATCTAGCCCCCACCCCAGGCAGACTTCATTCATCCCTTCTGTGTGTCCATTAGCCCAGGGACACACAGGATTCTATTAGTGTGGCTGTCCACAGTTTGTATCTTCGGGGTAGGCAGTCAGCAGGTGCTCAATAAATGTTTAATGAGACAGTTAATGAAACCGAAGGATAAAGTGCGAGGGAGTGTGAGATTCTCTCATGGAATAAACAGGCAGGCGAAAGAGGAAGAAGGGTCCTGTCTGCAGAGGGTTCCCACTCCTGAGCAGCAGGGGACAAGGTTCAGCAGAGTTGCTGCACACTGAAAAGAGTTTAACTACTGCAAATATTTAATTATACCATTTTCTCCAATGAGTCCACAAGACCTGATGCCACCTGCCTTAAAGAAAGGTAGCAGGAAGGTGGTGAAGGCAGGACACTCAGGGATCCAGAGTGTCTCGGAGCTCACTGTGACAGAAAATGCAATAAAGAACAATTTTCACATGGTGTCCATTTGTTTTCAGAACACCAGCAGTTGGAGGGAGGGAACTCTGCGGTCACTTCATCCAAACCTCACAGCTCGACTTCATTTCTCTCACTGTGGTCGGGTGCCGGGTTTCTTTGTGATCACTCTGGCAAAATACACACAACATAAAATTTACCACTTGAACCATTTTTAGGATACAGTAGCATGGCACTAACTACACTCAGTCATGCAATCATCACCTCTATCCAAGGTGAGACTGTGTCCAGCAGACACAATCTGTGTGTCCCTCAGTCCAGCAGACACAATCTATTTTCTGTCCCAATGTCCTTCGGTACCTCACACAAATGGACCTGCTGAGAATTTGTCCTGTTGGGTTTGGTTTATTTCATTTACCTTTCTGCCTTCATGGTTCACCCATGTTGTAGCATGTGTCCTATCTCCCTTCTTTTTTAAGAAAAAATAAGATTCTTTTTCATCCTTTTTGTTATTTTGAGATAGGGTCTCCTATATAACCCAGGCTGGCCTTGAACTCAGGATCCTCCTACCTTAGCCTCTCAAGAGCTGGGACTGCAGGTGTGTACCACAATGCCTGGCTAAGGATGAATAAGATTCTATGCAAGTCCTGTTTTATCACCTCTAGATCCTTCTAGCTGCTTTCAAAGACAACTGTCCCCTGCAGGCAGATCTGACCAGTACCAAGTTCTTGGGTTCAGTAGCAGGTGCTGTTACTTCTGCCCACTGTGACTTGCACAGGCCTGTGACCCCCAGAAGGATCAATTCCTCACCACAGTACAGGACTCAGAATATCTGAGAGGGAATTTCAGTACCCTCCTCACCGCCTTCCTCCAAGTTAGACAGACTCGGTCTGCCCAACATCCTCTGCCCACTCTGCTGTCCTCCTCAGACACATTCTCGTGAGTCTGTATGGGTTGTTCAGCCAGTCAACACACATTGCAGGCTAGCCTGAAGCTGGGAGCTGGTGCACCACAGTGAACTTGGCCTGGTCTTTGCCCTCCTGGAGCTCAGAATTTAGTAAAGGGTGATGAGCAAATGAACATGCAACATGCAGCTTACGATAACAGTTCTCTGCAACATGTTTTAAGGGATATGAAAATGGGAAGATTGACTTGGGGTGAACTGGTCAGAAAAACCTCACCTAGAACCTGTAAGTGCAGGGAGCCAGTTTTCAGGCAGCCACTGAGAAGAACAAAGGCCCAAAAGGGAGGCAGGACTTGTGATGTCTGGGAAGGGGAGTGGGGAGCAGGGGATGCTGGGAAACACCCAGCCCAAGAGAGGGAGGTGGGCAGCCAGAGGCCATAGCCTTGGTGAGGAGCTGGACATGTTCCAAGTTAACAGACAGAGCTGAAGAGCTTCCAGGGCACTAACATAATCGAATTCACATTGGAAAGAAAGACTGGTGGCCTGTGGAGAGAATGGATAAGGGTGGAGCCAGAGACAAGTTCAGATACTGTAGGAGAGGAGGCCAGAGATGCTGGGCTGTCCAGAGTTGCTTGCCCAGGCTCTTGAGGCCAGCAGCCACAGCACAGCCAGCTCAATGTGACAGCTCTTCCTGAACTGGGCCTGGGCCCACCCTGGGGGTGTGCTGTCCTGAAGTCTCCTTCACACCCATCATGTTCCCAACCCCAGGCTCAGGGATTAGCAGCTCCTTTCTGGTTCCCCTCCACACTAACTCCCTTCCCTGACAGCTGGACTGTCAATTCTTATCCATCTGTTTATTGCCATCTTTGGGCACACATGTAAACTGACTTAAAGACTGGACTCATATCCACACATGCAGATGCTAAATGTTGCTGACCAGCAACAGTGGTTGTGAGGACACAGCAGAGAGCTGACTTGGCCAACTAGAGGACAGAGTCTCCTCCTCAGGTGGCCAGGCTCCTTCCTGAGCCTGTCTGCACTTTCCCCATGGAAGCCAGTCACACTCAGGCTTCCAAGGGTAGCTTCTAATACCAGTGTTCAGAGCTGGGGTTTTGTTTGGAACTTAGCTTGGATACAGAAAGGCCAAAGGGATTAGTCTACAGTGTTTGTTCAACACTGGCCTCATGCCCAGAGCCATGCCTGTGGGCCTGCAACAGAACCAGGATTTGGTTGACATGCTAATGGCAGACCTGCCAAGACAGCCTAACACAGGAGGAAAACAAGTGCCAGGTCGAAGGGAGCTCAGGGAGAAAGGCCCAGAAATGGACTGGGAAGGGAAGCCCAGACTTGTCCTGGGGCCCATCTGGCTTCCATGCCAGCTCCATGGCCTACTGCTGTGTGCCTCTGGGAAAGTCACCTAACATCACGGAGCCTCGATCTCCTCATTTCCATCCTGGGCTGCAAAGAAACTTAAATGATACTCAATATGCCTGAGGGTTGTATTTGTACAGCAGCTTCCTTTTTGCAGAACTTACTGTGGGCTGGCACTGTTCCAAGTGCTTTAGGGGAGTAAATTCATTCTCTGAGCATTCCAGAAGGCGGGGAACATGAGCACCTCCATCTTGCACGTGAAGAAGTAGAGACCAGAGGAAAGAAGGGATTGCCCAATGTTACTCAGCTAGCGAGCGGTCATGTACCTGTACTCCCATATCCTTCCTCCTCCCCAGAGAAACACAGGCAAGAGCTGTGATGCGGCTGACAGCGTTCATGTGGCTTGTGCACCCATTTGCAGCAGGACTACTCACAATAGCCGAAAGGTAGAAGCACCCCAAATGCCCAGTGATGGATGAATTTGAGTTAAACACACATTGGACTATTATATACCCGTAAGAGGGAAGGGCGTTTTGACATGTACTGTAATTAACGTGAAGCCTGAGGACATTATGCTAAGCCAGTCACAAAAGGAGAAGTACTATCACTTCCAGTCATATGCAGTACCTAGTGTAGCCAAAACCACAGAGACAGAAGGCAGAATGGTGGCTGACGGGGAGAGGGGAAATGTGGCACAGAGTTTTAGCTTGGCAAGATGACAAGAGAGCTTCTGCAGATAGATGATGTGGATGACCACCTGATAACATGAGTAATTCTCAGTGCTCCTGAACTGTACATACGAAAATGGCTATTATGGTAGATTTTAACATGTACATTTTACCACAATAAAAACAACAACATGGAGGGCTAAAGGTATGGCTCAAGTGGTAGAGCACCTGCCTAGCAAGTGTGAGGCCCTGAGTTCAAAGTCTACTACTGCCAAAAAAAAAAAAAACATGGAAAAAGAAGGCTATGTTTCTGCTTGGGTGCCCCACTCTGACTTCTGTGCCTATTTGAATTTATTCCTTTTTCACTTGTTCTGTGCAGCTAGAATGCTAGAGGCCTTGACTCCTCCTCATCACCACCACATCGTCATTCCAGTGCTCTTGTACATGACTTACATTTATTAACTTATATCCTTGAATTGGATACTATTAACATCCCCATCATAGAGATGAGGAGCTGAAATCCAGAGAAGTGATATAATTTGCCTGTGGTCACACAGCTGGGTTGCAGGACTTCCCCAGCCCTGAACTATAAGCCATGCCTTTGTCCCCATCCTCCCTGACCCCATCAGAAGTGCCCGGCTCAGACACAGCAAGTTCTGCACCTCGACAGGGTCTGTGTCATGTGGATATTCCAGGAACAAGAGCAGTGCTCTGCCACATCAGCATTTCCCACTGCTATTTTTTTCCAGATGGAAGCAACCAGGTCCCCAGCTTAATTTGTTTCATGCAGTGACACTAATTAATGTTCCAAACACCAGTGCTTGGGGACTGAGGTGTGTGTATGTATGTGTGTCATGTGCACGTGTGTGCAACTGCCTGGCGTTTGTGCTTCGGTAACTTTTATGTTCCCCAGTCTTTGAAATGATGCATATGGGTATTTTATCTGAGACAAACTGTTTCTAGTTCAAAAACATTTTTGACATTCTTGAAGTCATAAAGAACACTGTGATTTGCACACTAACCATACAAGTGTGGTCCATCCTGCACCCTCCTACATGTGTCTTTGCTTTGAGTCGTTGCTAGCAGTGTAAACACCAGGAATCTAGGGCCAGAGATATTAACCAGAATCCTGGTCTTTAGAATAGATCATACAGATCACAGAGGCTCATGGTTCTCAAACAAGGGTTCCACCACTTCAATCAGAACTTTGAGAAATCCAGGGTAGAATGGCTTATCACAATTGAGGAGTTCTGAGAGCATCAGGAATTCTGGGCAGGGACCCAGGATGCTGGACATCTGGCCAACAGTACTACATTCTGAAGAGAAGCATTAAGACCAGATCTCTCCTTTAGCACACTGAACTCTACACTTAACTTCATCCAACCCCTGTCTTCCACAGTAATCAAGGGAAGTATATTTTCTTTCATTGCCGTGAGCTGGGTAATCAACAACAGGACCATGGAGCAGCTACCTCCTCCAGCCTGTCCACTGTATAATATGTCAGGAGCTGCACATGGACAAACTAATCAGTGACGTGAATAGCCTGAGGAAATAAAGATCTTTTGACAAAAATAATCACTGTTTTCTTAGAGATTTGCAGAACTGAAAAACGTCTTGCAACTAGGCAATTAATATCAGATGTGCATCATCTTACCATGAACCCAACCTGTGAGAAGCACCCATCAGTCTGAGGTCACCCGCTTCCCACACAAGCTGCTCGCTGATAAAGATTGGCTTCCCTGAAAGATGGTCTTTCAGGAAGATTGTCCTGCCCACCATCCCTGAGCAGTCATTGCTTAATAACGTTATTTTTACAGCACCGCCTCAACTCTCCACTGACTGGGCCAATGCAAAGACCAGGCCTTTACTCAGCAATAATTCCTGACCAGTGAGGAACAGTCCCATCTTATCCTGCTAATAGCTTCTGCCCTGACAGACCCTAAAAAGGACCCAACCACACAGAGACTTGTCCAAGGCCACACAGCAATTCCGCAGTTACAAAAAAGGCATTTCGCTCCCATTATATCATCTTTTTCATCCTCTTGCCACTCAACTGTCCTGCCCCTCCCACTCTCAAATACAGCTTGGGCTTCAGCCACTGGGAATGGCCACTCTTGAACCCTAACCCTGACCCTGACTCCATCCATCTCCCATGCCTGGATCAAAGGTTTCCTCCTCCAGGAAGCCTGCTAGAGCACTATCTCAGAACCAGCACACAGTCCTCCTGTATTTGACTTCCAGCACGTGTGCCAGGCTATTTTGTATGAGAGTTGCTTGTGACATTCCCATCAACAGTGTCACATCAGCTACCTTATAGGCAGTATCCTGTCCTGTGGGCACTGCAGTCTGGTGGCACAGATCATATCATCACATTTACCAACAAAGAACTGGAGGCTCAGAAAGTGAAGCAACTTGCTGGAGGTGGCACAGGTGGCAAAATGAGGCTTTGCTCCCATGTCTGATGACAGAGCCCCTGCTGCAGCTATGAAGCCCCCATGTGGTTGCATGACCACCTCCTGTCTGCACAGCAAGGCCTCTGAGGGCAGGGAAAATGTCTTCTACCCATACCAGCCTACAGCAAACCTTCCACAATTATGTAAGAGTCAGGCCTCCTGCCCCCGATCCACAGACCACCCATGAACCAGCATAGCCTCCCTCGGGTACATGGTGAGTCAGAAGCCAAGTTCCGCAACCAGCTATAGTCAATTAACTACAGTAGCCTTAATCCAGCAAAAAAGTAACTTTTCATCATTTCTTTGTAGCTCAGCAGGTTCCTTGGGCACTGCAATGGGCAAGGTCCATGGAGGTATCCAAGGTTATAAAACCATCCCTCAATCACTCAAGGTGGGAAAGGATGTGAGTGGACTCAGAAGTCCTCCATGCAGAGGACTGAGCTCTATAGACGTCACATGGGGCATGGGACTGATGATGTTGCTGGGTCACAAGTCCCAGCCTGACATGGGCTACTAGTGACCACAACAAGGCAGGCACATGGGCTACTCACTCAGAAGCCACTCTTTCACCTTTCTCCTCCTCATAGAACCCTGTTCTGGCTTGCAATGTACCCAGGTCAGTTTTAAGCCCATCATGGCAGTCCTGGTGGGCTTTACTTCACTGCAAGGTAGAGGGAGCAGGTGAACTTGTTTTGACAAATGATATACAAGGGGAAACCTACTGTTTCCTCTATCATGGTCACAAGAAGTATGGCTCCAGTGGACCCAGCCAGCTAATGGGATTCCAATGTGGCTTGAACACCATCTCCTAGGGAAACAATCATTTCACCAATATCACTTAAAAAAACAAGGGCAGAGGAAAGAGTAATGGAGCTCGACTGGCTCTGGAACTAGGTGGCCTAGCTCTGCCACGCAGTAACTGTGGACCGAGGGTGCATGTTTCTACCTGCCACATCGTAATAATAGGTCTGAGGACTTAAATGCGTGTCCTACTTCAGTTCACAAAACCCACAGAAGAACTTCTTAAAAATTAAACTGTCGTTAGAACAGTTCTTGATTTGTATAAATAAAACATGGTACAGAAAGCTCCCATAGAAAGTGCAGCTCTATTATTAACATCTTATTTTAGTATGGCACATTTGCTACAATTAATGAATCAATATTGATGCATTATTATTATTACCTAAAGTTCATACTTTATTCAAATTCCCTTATGTTTTTACCTAGTACCCTTTCGTACTCTCAGGATCCCGTCCATGGTCCCATATTTTATTTAGCTGTCATAATTCTGTAGGTAGTTCTTACAGAACTCAGTCTTTCAGTCTTATAATCTGTCTGATCTCAGTCTTTCCTTGTTTAGAAGATCTTGCAGCTTTGAGGAGGAAGGGTCAGACAGTTTGTGGAATGCTTCTCTGTTAGAGTTTGTATGGCCCCCACCTCTACTATGATCAAACTGGGATAATGAGCTTTTGGGAGGGAAACCAAAGCAAAATGTTTTGGTTACATCATGTCAAAGGTACATATTGTCAACATGACTGACTACTATTGGCGCTATCCTGGATTTCCTGGCTTGAGGCAAAGTGTGTCAACATCGTCTACCAGTAAGTTTCTTTTTGATATTCTTCCCATATCTACTGTTTAGAATGAAGTTGCTATGTGCTGCCCACATATGCTTCTCCTTGTGGGTAAAGTACTTGCTACACAAAACTTGGAATTTGTTTCTCCTTCTCTTATGTATCCACTTAATAATTTACTTGTATCAGTATGGACTCAAGGATATATTTTTATACTGTGGGTCTGCTCTGATGTATGGACTCATGGATATTTACTTTGTATGTTGGTTATCTTTCAATACTACTGTTCCTCAGATTGTTCCAGTTCTGACCATTGGGACCTCTTTCAGTTGGCTCCTGTGTTACTTTGGCATGCTTCCAACAGTTTTTTTTTTAATTCATTTGTTCACATGTGCATACATTGTTTGGGTCATTTCTCCCTCCTGCCCCCACCCCCATTGTTTGTTTTTTAAAGCACTTCCTTACTTTCTGGCACTACTAAATACCCAAGCCTTGCCTCTTATATTTCCTGTCCATGTCTCAGAATCACCCATTTCCTCTAAGGATTCATTGCCTTCTACTGCACAACGGCTTCAGAATCTGAGCCCTGAGTGCTAGGTGTGCTCTTTGCGTCCAGGGGCTTGATCTTCTAAGGTCTCTCAGGTGACAGCACAAGGAAATGAGTGCGTGCATGCCAGCCCATGCATACACACACGTACTCATAACCACCCACTTATATGGAGCTTAGCAGTGGTTTATACGTACATCTCCAATTCTAACCCATTACTACCTGGGCATTATAGAGTCCTCTTGCTTTTCTGTAAACTCTCACACCAACAGGGAGAAACCTGGCCCCACTGTCACCATTTTTTCTTCACTGTTCAGCTCCAGTCTCCACATCCACATATTAGGATCTCTGACTTCACTCCCCCAGGAAACCACCCTAACCACCACAATACAGCCCTCATCCACCACTCCATTGCCTTCACTCTCACAGACTCCCTTCTCTGCCAGGCCCTTTAGGCAGCACCTCTTCCCAATCATCCTTCACTGTGGTTGGTTCATTTATGTGTCATTGAGACTGACTGTCTTGTCACCATCCATATTCTTTCCTGGCTCCTGTGTCCCTTTGACATACTCTCAACAATGTGAGATTTTGTTTATGAACTTCCTTACTGACCTCCTAATTTTAATTCGGAGCATAAGGGTCACTCTTTGTGCTGTGCAGTTCTATGGACTCGGGTAAATGCATTAAGTCACGTACCCAACGCTTACAGCGTCACAGAGAACCATTTAACTCTCCTGGAATATCGCCAGTGCTTCATTTATTCCACCTTCCTCCCCTGACCCTGAGCCCCCGGAAACCACTGATAATTTTACTGTCTCTATGGTTTTTCTTTGTGCACATGCCATGTGACTGAAATCATACAGTATGACATTCTTGAAGACTGGCTTTTGTTACTCAGCAATATTCATTTAAGGTTCGTTCATGTCTTCTTCCATGGCTCAGCGGAGAATTTCTTTTTATCACTGAGTAACAGTTCATTGTATGGATGTACAACTGTTTATCCATTTACCTACTGAAGGAAATCTTAGTTGTATCACTTCTGTTGATCATGCACAAAACTACAGTAAACATTTGCAGAAGGGTTTTGGTATGGCGTTACATTTTGAATGAGTTAATAACTAAGACATGATGGTAACACTATGTGCAACTTTGTAAGAAATCATTTTCCATGGTGATTGTGCCATTTTTTAATTCCCACCAGCAATGAATTACAGTTCCTGTTGTTCCATGTCTTTGCCAACATTTGCTGTCATCACTGTTTGGAATTTTAGCCACACCCATTCTAATATCTCATTGTTGTTTTCATTTGTGATTGCCTAATGAAATACTGAGCATCATGTCACATGTCTAGTAGCCATCTATATAGCAAAATGTCTGTTTAGATATTTTGTCTATTTTTAATGGAGTTGTTTTTCTTATTGTTGATTTGTAAGCATTCCCTATATGTTATCATACATGTATTTTGAAATTTTTTTTTCCAATCAGTGACTTGTCTTTTAACTCTCTTAACCATGTCTTTTACTCATTAAATTTCACAACTATTCTTTTGCTGATGAGAAAAATGGAGGATCCTAATGGCTTTTTAATACCATGACTTTGGTTTTGATTCACACTAACAAGTATAAAATAAAATCAACTCACTCTTACATGACCTTGTTAATATACTGAAAACCACTGAATTGTATACTTTTAAATGGCAAGCTTTTATGGCATGCAAATTATATCTCAATTACAAAACAATTGGAAAAACAGAAAATCAGCACGCAGTGAGTGACAAGCTGGAGTAGAACTCACAACTTCTGACCACAGTACTACAGCCACACTCCAAATTTCCAGTCCAGTTCCCAGCCATGCCTCTGTAAAACCTGAGAAAATCCATTTTTCTGAATTTTCTTGGTGTCCCCAATGATAAAATGGGCCATTTATACAAATCTGATAATTATGTCACACGGATCAAATGTCATGATGTTTTTAATGTTTAACCATGGTCACAGCAGGTCATTAAAAAAACAGAAGTAAGCACTGTTACCATTAATATCTGAAAATTAAAGAATATCCTCTCTGTCTCTTTCTCTCCATACACACAAATCACACACACACACACACACACACACACACACACACACCTCACTGAGCACACACACAATTTTAGCACTCAGGGAAGACAAAAAAACATAACTTTTAGCCTGTATAGAATTTTTACCATATGCAATAACTGTGACATGAAAGATAAAATTTGGCCCGCAGTATACTCACATCTATGAAATAACCTAGGTTAATTAGGTTAATTTGGTAGGATTCAAAAAAAAAAAAAACCTAGTTTGTGTGGCTGTACTCAACAAATGCATTTTCAATATTTACTAAGGTTCTACAGCTTCTATGTGACAGGCTCCATGACCACATGGAGCAGCCTCTTTCTGCAAAGGATTAGAGGCAACACCAGGAAAATGAAATGGTAACAAAAGACAATGGAAAACAGTGACACAAAGCATTTTCCTATAGGGAAAACCTGTAGGAAGAAGAATCCAGAAATGAAGTGTATAGGCTGTTGCACTAGGTAGCCAAAATTTGACACACAGTCCTAACAGCCAAAGCAAAAAGAAACAAGAGCATTCTACAAAACTTATTTTCTGTAAGATGAAAACACAATTTGTCTAGGGAAGAATGTACCAGTTACTCACCCAAGTGTAGCTAATACCTTCTAGATACCTCTTCCCTTCTCTATCCATGAGCACAGTATTTAGAAGTCAAGATCACTGTATAAATCCAGCCTGAGCCACCTGGAGCTTAAGGCCTGGACAGTGTTTTTCTGAGTATCTCTGTGTTCTTAGGAAATTTGGGTCAGACAGTAATAGAATCTTTTCTTTAGATACGCTTTTTCCGACCTCACTGGAAATTTCCTTCTTTTCCACAATGGACAGTCTAGTAGAACTTCACCCTGCTCAGGGGCATAATCTTAGGTCTTAGAAGACATGGTATTGACTTCAATCAACATTGCTTATATTCAAGGAACTCACTTACCAGAACTGGAAAAGAATGGGGAAATGACATCTATTTACCCAAAACCTACCCATACCCAAATCAGGCCCATTTCATTTCACCCTTACCATGTGGACGGGTGTGCTATGTGTGAAGGTGAGGAAATAGGCTTAGGAAGATAAGGGGTTACTCAGCTAAAACATGATTCAGGCAGGCTTGAAAGCCAGTACTCACCTATGGCCATCCCTGCTTCTGTCACATTCCTCAGTGTTGATATGTATGTAAGAAGACTGAGGACCTGGTAGGCCATGAACTGCACTAAGCACTGGACTGTGGAGAATGCATGCTTGCAGACAGAAAACACTGAGCCAAAAGCCAAGTCTTCAAACTCTTTAACTAGTTCAACCCAAGGGTCACCAGCTTTAGATTTGTGACTCTGCTCTCCCTGGCATCAATTTCAGCCCTTTCCTTCAGTGAGAATACACCAGCCCTGCAATTCTAAATGTGCAACTCGGTCATGGTCAGTTGTAATGAGAAACAGGAGGAAGAAGGAGACCACCAACCACGTCCACATGATGAAATCTATTTCTTGTTGATGGAAACCCCTGACCCATTTAAACAGTGTGACAATATCTGCGGCCCCCAAGTATGCTTAGTATATTCATACATTAGAGTGAGTATCACGCCATTATGCACTTATTTACATCCCTGCTCCTACCATGAGAGTAGAAACTGATTTATTTGCTCTTGTATTCCCTATTCGTAGCTCAGGGTATGGTGTCTGTCTACTGGGCCTGGCATCGTGAGGAGTGGTCAGTCAGCATATCTCAGGTCGTGAACAGCAGACCTAATGGCTTAAGATTCTTCCATAAAATTCCTTCCTAGTCAAATCCAGTGCTGAAATCATGACACTAAAGAGAAATTCAAGAAGAAATCTCATTTCTTTTAGTGTCCCAGAAGAAAGAAGGGGACTGTTAATTACTTCCCGGGAAACCAGAACTTAGGCACAGGGCAGAAGTCACAGCAGCACAGTTCACAGCCAGAATCCTGCCATCTTCTCAACAAAAGATACGTCAAACCCATTGGAATCTTTTTCCAATCTTGCTTTGAAAACACTTCAGTTCCTCACATTATAAATTAGTAAGATGCTTCATTCTTTGAAAGTATCACAAAGCCACTTGGAATCACAGCGTCAGCAGGCCTGTAGTTGTCTGTGCTTATTTAAATGTCTTTCTTGCTTTTTTTGGTGGGAATTAGTAAAATGTGAATGTACCATAAATTCAACAAGGGGGAGAACTTCTTACCCTTACAGATAAGGCAGGCAGTGGGCAGGCTTAATGTTGCTTTTGGAAGCTCTGCAATTCCAGCAGATAGAAAGAGTTTTAAAAGATTCAGTATCATCAGATATCAGGCACCAAACACGTTTGCAAATACTTCTAATTCAGTTTTTTTTTCCTCAATGATGATAATGAATGGACAATCAGTGAGAAAAAAACAGCACTAAATGACTATGGGCTTTAGGCCTCAAGACTTCCTTTATTTAAGAACCACTGAGAAAACAGACACATTGGTGAACCTTGAGTCGCAAGACTTTCTTCACTAAGAACCAGAGCACATGTACAGCTTCTTCCAGGGCCCTCTGGGGCCTCCTCAAATCTCACTTCTAGCACCTGCTTCAGGTGGCATTGTGCAAAGGAACACCTTCAGCATCTGTCTGGTGTTTCTTTCTGAGGGCTGTCTCTGCCCCTCAGTTGCATCCCTGATCCTGCACTGTACTGAGTTCAGGGATCATCCCAGGCTGTTGTATGGTACCTCTGATGGTTCCCAGAAAGACTGAGCCTCAGTCACCCCTCTTGGTAACCTGTTTTTCTAATACTTACTTTCAGTCTACTTCCTCCTCTTGTCTTATTTCCCCACTTTCCTCAGTGTTGCTTTTTCTCCAGTTTTTTTGGGGGGTCACCTTATAAGTCATACATTCTCGATAGTGATGCGACTGTCTCCAAGAGGGAAAGACTGATTTTTAGGGGATGCAGTAAGATGAAAATTATCTTTTTCTTTTTACAAAATCAAGCCTAGAAACAAATGTGCCTGTAATATTAAAAGCTCATAGGTGAGGGCAGTTATGGGGAAACTAGAGAGAGAATAACATGGTGCTGAATAAACTTTGGGGGAACACAAACCAAAGCACAGGCTGCCACTGGGCCAACACAGTCCTGGGCACTATCACCATCATCTCCTTTATCCTGCTGGAAGGCAGGGGAAATGGTTCCATTTATTGTTCAGATAAAGAATCTGAGGCTATTAGAAGCACAATGACTTACTAAAAGACTACAGAGCAAATCAACAGAAGACTGGGATAAGACATGGATTCCTGGTGGCTGGAACGCTGGGCCAGCTCTCAGTCACACGTAAGGAGAACTGTCTACAGTGCTCACTTAAGAGCTGAGAAATCTTCCCATCAATGGTGGGGATGTTTAGTAATGAAAATTAGCCAGGTTTCCATGGAAGGAACAGATGATGGTGCAACCCCACAGGTGACTATAACAACCCAATTTGTCATGCCATGATGGTTCTGAATGCCTCATCTCAGGGACTCCATGGAGCTTGGAGACTGTTTTAGAGGACCCTTAGTAGAGGCTGGATGGGAGCAGGAACAGAGAAAAGAGGACCTCCGTTATAGGATCTGAGCACGGGAGAAGCCCTCCTTGGCAACAGGCCATTGAGAGCTGTGCGTGGACACATGACCAGTCAGCCTGCACCTCCCTAAATCTTTCTTCTGTTCATTCATAAACAACCCACAAGAACCATGAAAAAAGTGCGGCCCTGAGCAATAACCCATCTCACTGCTGAAAGAAAACATTCTGAACAAATAGCTCTTCTGGAGCAAAGGAAAGAGCTCATCTACTAAAGCCCTGCTTTGGATACGATTTGATTCTGAGACTAAAACAGCTGCAAATCCAGAGGGCAGAGGCTCAGGTAACACTGCTCCGCTGGACACAGATGCTGGAGGACCACGAGAAGAGGCTGGCCATGGGAGAAGCCCTGTTTCAAGTCAGCAATATAATGTTAGGCAAGTGTTT
The DNA here is from genome assembly GCF_047511655.1 of Castor canadensis. Taxonomy (NCBI): domain Eukaryota; kingdom Metazoa; phylum Chordata; class Mammalia; order Rodentia; family Castoridae; genus Castor; species Castor canadensis. Next base: position 189,585,297 of record NC_133388.1, read on the forward strand.
GACTGCTGTGGGCCTCAGTTTCCTCTTCTCTGCAGTCCCCTCCAAGCATCTCTCTCCATCTATTCCCATCTGCTGCTACTGAGTAGGGGTCTATGGTTAGTATGATGACACTTGCTGATTATAATATCTGTTGGCTTCCTTCTTCTGGACTGGCATGACTGGGAGAGGCATCCATAGCTGATACAAGTGAAGTAAGATGAAATGAAAGCTAGGGTTTAAGGAAGGGACAGGAGGAGGGAGATGCACAGTTTGATAGTACTAAATGGTTTTATACCAGGACAGAAGGCCAGGCTGGATGATATATTCTCCTAATTCAATATTGACAAGTTTTGTTGCATAAGAACACACCCTAGACCCCCAAGAAGACATCCTAAAGGAAGAAATGAACTTAAACTGCTGTGACAAGTTGACAAAGAACCTATTTGTCTATGGCAAAGAGAGTCAATAGCAAAGAAGCTATCTGCCTGTTCCTCTAATAAAACACTGGCTTCAGAAGACCTGATTGGGGATTGTAAGAATACAACTGCTGTAAGTGATACATAGAAAGCAAGTTACCCTGACACTGAACAGTTGGTGGTGCTGCCCAAGACATAATACCATAAACTACAAAATGAAGTAAAAACATTACCAATATACTAGTTAGCTATTTTAATGGGCTGTTACCCTCTTGCAGGGTTTAGATGTTTTCATATGACACTTGAAAAAGGGGAGGAAGAGGACTAATAGGGAACCAGCCCTGAGGGTTGACTTCAGCAAGAGTAAGCAAACCTAGGAGCCTGTGTATATGATGTTCCACGAGTCAATAGCATAATTATTTACTCATATTCATAAACTGCATGCAAGAAGCAATGTTGTCCTTAAGTTACGACCCAATTTGTTCTTTGAAGAAAATATTTCATATTCCTCTATTCCTTCTCTGGCAGAATGGAAAGTTCCATCCCACAGGGCTACAGTTTGAATGGAGTTTGATCTCCACCTATGATGCTAGTATTTGAATGTGTACCCTCCAAAATTCACATGTTGAAACTTAGTGGCCAATGAAATGGAAAAAAGATGAGAGGCCTTTAGGTGGTGATTATGTCAGGGGGGTTTCTCCCTTCATGAATGGGAGTAACACCTGTATGAAAGAGTTTTCACGTGTTCAGCCCTTTTGCCTTTCCACCTTCTGCCATATAAGGACACAATGTTCCTCCTCATGAGGACACAATCTTCAAGGCACTTGAAAGCAAAGACCAGACTTTCACAAGTCAAGGAACCTGCCACTGCCTTGATCTTGGAATCCTCTACTCCAGAACTGTGAGAAATTAGTTTCTCTTCTTCATAAATTACACAGTCAGTGTATTTTGTTACAGGAGCAAAAGAACTAAGATATACAACATCTGCAAAACCAAAGGTGGCCTGAAAACCATGTACTGATTTCCATCTTGTCACCTCCAAATAATTTATTTTCTTCATTTTCCCAAAAGGTGATCACCTTAGTGAACCTGATGTTCTTATGGACATAGGCATTAAGTTACATGGCTAATAGGTTCCCAATAAAAATATACAGTGGTATACAAACAGAAATGTGACAAATATATTCGTGGGAAAATGCTTGAACCCAGTAGAGATGAGGACCTAACTGTGGAGCCTGATCCTTCTAGAGCTTAAGGAAAATGCTACCTCTGAATGCTGCACTCTCTGTGGCTTTCAAAGCACTCCCTGTAGTGGGAGTCTCACATCAGTTCCACCCGGTAGGACCCTTGGGCAAATTCCATAGTACCAAAATGGGCATAGCAGTACCCATTTTGCAGGATGTGTACTAACTGAGGCATCCATATCACCCAGCAGATTGAGTTCTCTGAGAGCTTGCTGATGCATAACTGACAAACCCACAGGGTCCTGGGCCACCCAAAGTCAGACCACATAGCAGCATCTGAAAAAGATATGCCCTCAGTTCACATTTGAACACTGACATTGAAGCAAGACTTTTCCTTGCATCTGGTGACCCTGTCCTGATTGTTAAAAGGTTAAACATATTTTGTTTGTATTCTTAAAAAACCTCTATATCCAGATAATAAAGTAAATGGGAGCAGGACTCTGACCCTTGGGCAAACTCCACAGGATCACACTTGATTTATGAAACTCTGAAACATTTACAGAATTAAAAAAAAAAAAAAAGCAACGGGCTGGAGGAGTATAGCCCAGTGATACAGCACTTGCCTAGTATGTGCAAAGCCCTAGGTCCAACACAACAACTACAAAAAGTTTGCACTGTGTTTAACATTCAGTGTCTAAGGAGAAGAAGGAGGCCAGTCATCAATTGGACCAGCAGTTTATGCCTTTACCACATTCCTCGCTGCTTCAAGCTCTTTTGGAGAAGTCTTCATTCACACAACACAGGAAGATTAACAATGCCTCCTATGTTAGTCAGCTTTCTGTCACTATAACAAACATCTGAAATAATCTGCTTATGAAGATAAAAGGTTTATTGTGACTCACAAGTTTAGATATTCCAGACCACAATCAACTGGCCTCCTGGCCTTGCACCTTGGGCAATGCAGCACATCGTGACCGAATTGGATGGTGGAGAGAAACCATTCACCTCATGGCCAGAAAGAGAAAGAGAGAGGAGACCAGGGCTCCACAATCCCTTCCCAGGCACTCCTCCCAATGACCTGAAGACTACCCACTAGGCTCCACCTCTTCAAGGTTCCACAAAAACCTAATGGAGCCATTCCAAGGAACAAGCCTTCCACACATGGGCCTTTGGGGAACTTCCCTTTTCTGTTCTCCTGGCTTCCTCATTCTAGATTCTGCATTGGCTAGATTCTGGACTATTTACAATTAGCTATTTCCATCCTCTCTCTCCATATAGGAAGGACTGTGGCTCATCTCCTTCATCAGCCAGGCACCAGGCTTGGCAGCTCTGAGCACATACCAAGCTATATCTTTTGCCATGCATTTGTCATTACCTGGGCAAAGCCCAAGGCTGGGGGCTTGGTGACATGGTCTGTGTATTGAACTCACAAATCTAAGAAAACCTGCCCAGCTAAGTCAATGGTTTGACCTGAGGATGATGCCTGTCATCAGTACTCATGTATGTGTTTGGTGTGTTTCTGTGTGTTTAGTTATATTCTTTTTAAAGGTATTTTAATTTTTTCATTTAAATTTTTAAGAAATAAAAGTAAAATAATACACATATATTATCTTCACCTGGATATTTTTTTGCTACAGTTGCTTCTTTCTCTTTCTTTGTCAATGTATTGTACATTTATATGCACACACATTTCTAAACTATTTGAGGATTTTAAACATCATGACTCCTGTCTACTAAATATTTTACCATACATCTCTTCAGGAAAAATAGAGCAAACCTGAGTGCAGTGGCTCAAACCTCTAATCCTAGCTACTCAGGAGGTGAAGACTGGGAAGATCACAGCTCAAGGCCAACCAGGGCAAAAAATTCACAAGATCCCATCTTAACCTATGGCTGATCCCAGCTACTCAGGGAAGCACAAATGGGAGGCTCGTGGTGCAGGCCTGCAGGAGCATAAAGTGAGATCCTATCTCAAAAATAACCAAAGCAAAAAGGGCTATGGGTAAGGCTCAAGTGGCAGAGCACCTGACTAGCAAGCAAGCATGAGGCCCTGAGTTCCAACTGACAGTTCCAGTAAATTATAAAAAAAAAAAAAGCAAAAAGAGAATAAAAAGAACATCTACCTACATAACCACAATGCAATATCATACTCAAAAAATTAAATTTTGATACACTATTGTTATCTAATATGGCTCCTGTGTTCAAATTTCCTAATTATCCCTGTAATAACATCCTTCATTTTATTCATTTTTTCTCTCCAGAAATCAATCGAGGACAAGAATTGCATTTGGTAATCAGGTCTTTTAGTTCCCTTTAATTCAGGCAGTTCTCACCCTCTTTGGTTGTTTGGTTGGGGTGTTTGTGACATGGATCCTTTGGAGTCCATGTCAAATATCCTGTAATTTGAATTTGTCATTTCTTCATAATTAGATTCATATCATTTGGGGGCACACTGCAGACATGCTGTACATCTCCACTGAATTACGTCAGAAGGACAGTGGAGTTAGTTTGTCTCATTGTAAACAAGTTGGACAACTGTGGTTGAGGCGGAATCTGACAGATCTCTTTCTTTCAGGTACGTGGTACCTTTTCACCTGGGTCATGTCAAAGTTGCAGAAGTCTAGATACTCAAAGTGTGGCCTGAGATCAGCAGCTGTGGTTCTTCCCTGGCAACTTGTCAGAAAGGCAGCTGGAAAGCCTTTATCCTGGGAGTGGCATTCCAGTCCTCTTCTGTTACTGTCCACTGCATATAGCCATGACATAGTGACCAAAGTACTACACAGGAGCAAGGACTCTTAGTGATCCCAGTCCTGCCACTTTAGTAGCTCCAACAGCCAGGACAATCACTTAACTTCTCAGAGCTGGGGTTCATTTGTAAGAGAGAAGCTCTTCTCACCCTCCGCAGCACTGCTGGCCACTTGCTGGGAGCCCATTTCTTAGACAGTAAAGTAACCTGCGTGGGAAGCACAGAGCTTCCCTGTTGCCTAGAGATGTGAACAGTCCTGGGGCTATTGTGTCAACCTTTGATGTGGCTCTGTCACTCTATTTGAGTGGCTGGAAAATGTCATGAAGAAGAGAGCCAGAGGAAGGCAATGAGTTCAGGGAATGAAGAGAAAAATAAAATTAGATCATTACAAAGTGGGATATGCATGGATTTTGTGAAGTATGCAAGAAGGTGGCAGATTATGATCAAGAGGGGAAGCAAAAGACAGAAATAATTTATGGATCACCTTTGACAACAAGTCTAGATGTTTTACATTCGTCTTGCACCCCTTGTAAATCTGCATGCTAAGTCCACCAGCCAAACCCTTCAGCTTCCAGGGCAGCTGCTGGGTCCTTGGGTCTCACCACCCAGTATTGCCTGCCAGATGTCCCTGGAGCCAGCCCACCTCAGAAAGCAATCAGTGGATATTTCTCGAGATCATTTTCCCTTGGTTTGTCAAGAGGCGAGTGAATGATCAAGCCCAGCTGGCTGCAAAAAAAAGGCCAGGGCAGCAGGATGCCTGCCCTGTGCCGAGTCATCAACAGTGCCAAGGTGAGGCCAGCATCTCCACTAACAGGCTAGGAAGAGGGGAGTCCCCTGAAAGGTCAGAACAGTCAGTGGAGGTGGGTATGACTTTTAAAGAGTTAGTTAATTAATTAGAGTTAGTTAATTAATTAAAGAGTTAGTTAATTAGCCCTGATAATGGGCTGGTCATACACCATTTTCTTCAAGCCTAGAAACTACTCCTAGACACGGCAGTGTGATCATCCCTAGTTTCCAGATTATCCCAAATTAGCAGATACTCAAGGGAAAGGTCAGATGTGAACTCCAAGTTCAGCATGCTTTCTGTAACATCAGTCTTTCTCAGCAATAGGATGAAAAAGTGGTGCTGAGATCAGCCTCCCCAGAGAGAAAAGCATGGGCTCCCACCACTTCTTTCTCTCCACAGTCCAACACTCCCAAAGACTATTCTCCTAATTAAATACTGTCATGCTGACTTGGGCTACTTACTATCTGTTGTTGTGATCGTGGTAAAGCCCTTACAGCAAGTCTTGATTACCCAGAATCCTGAGAGAATTCTTTTTTTTTATTTTTCTTTTATTATTCATATGTGCATACAAGGCTTGGTTCATTTCTCCCCCCTGCCCCCGCCCCCTCCCTTACCACCCACTCCGCCCCCTCCCTCTCTCCCCTCCTCAATACCCAGCAGAAACTATTTTGCCCTTATTTCTAATTTTGTTGTAGAGAGAGTATAAGCAATAATAGGAAGGAACAAGGGTTTTTGCTGGTTGAGATAAGGATAGCTATACAGGGCATTGACTCACATTGATTTCCTGTGCGTGGGTGTTACCTTCTAGGTTAATTCTTTTTGATCTAACCTTTTCTCTAGTACCTGGTCCCCTTTTCCTATTGGCCTCAGTTGCTTTAAGGTATCTGCTTTAGTTTCTCTGCGTTAAGGGCAACAAATGCTAGCTAGTTTTTTAGGTGTCTTACCTATCCTCACCCCTCCCTTGTGTGCTCTCGCTTTTATCATGTGCTCATAGTCCAATCCCCTTGTTGTGTTTGCCCTTGATCTAATGTCCACATATGAGGGAGAACATACGATTTTTGGTTTTTTGAGCCAGGCTAACCTCACTCAGAATGATGTTGAGAGAATTCTTTTACGCATCTGTGCAATAAATGCTTACCTACTGCCTATCCTGGGCTCTGCAGCCTCCTGGGGATTGAGACTGATAAAAAGAAAGATAAAGACCTGCTCTCAATTCAATGGGGCAGATAAGCAAACACACTGATCTAATGCAACATGCAAAATACTAAGGCTGGGGAAGTCACAGAGAAGGGGCAATTCTAGCGCAGCCTGGAGTCTGGCTTCCTGGAGGTGGTGACACCAGAGCTGGGCCAAAGTAAAGATGTGTTCCCAGGAGAAGGTAAGGAATGGGTTTAAGGCATAGAAAGCAGGGTTGGGTTTGATTGATTTCCATGTTCTATCTTCAGGAAAGAGAAAAAAAAAACTTATCTCATGAGTCTGGTTCATTAAAAAAAATAAGCAGTAGACTGTGAGCTGTGAGCTCATGGTCAGCCTAATTTCTGGCCCCCTCCTGCCATTAGCCACAGCCTAGAACAGGCTAATGGATGCTTCCAAGTATGAATTTCAGAGCCTTGCAAAACCCTAAATCACCAATGAAGGTTCAGTCATGTTCCTTTGCTTGGGCTTCCTCCTGTGCGGCAGAAAGATATAGGATGCAGCTGCCACCTGCCAAGCATGCCTCAGTGTTAGAAGCCCAAACCCAACGTGAGTTTTCTTGTATAACTCCTGATTTATCAGAATCCACGATCCCAGCCCCCACTCAGCACTACCCACATTTTCCTAACACTGAGTCCCTGTGTTCTGATCAGGTGTTGCTTTTGATTGCCACACTCCCATTTCTCACCACTTGCCATGTGACAAAGGGGTGTTACCCACGGGGAAATGGCACTAAGTGATGCCTAGAAAAATACCCACTCTCCTAATTCTTGGCAGAGGGTCAGAATTGTAATCGTGGCTCAAAACAGAGCTGACCCACTGTATTAAGTGTGAGGTCCAGTAGGCACACAGCATACACCTAAAATCCCAGCTACAGGGGAGGAAGAGGCAGAAGAATCAGGGTCTGAGGCCAGGTAAAATGAAGAGATTCTATCTAAAAAATAAGCTTAAGCAAAAAGGGCTGGGGGTATGGCTCAAGTGACAGTGTCTAGCAAGAATAAGACCCTGAGTTCAAAATTCCACAAAAGTGAGTTCCAGAAATATTACTGTGTGATCTTAGACAAGTGATTTATCTTTTGAAGTTTTCATATCTTCATCCATATTTTATCTTTTGAAGTTTTCATATCTTCATCTACTACCTCATAGAATGGTGTGAGAATTAAGCAAAATTTTTATGTATATATGTACCATGCTTCCTTCTCACAGTCTTAAATGATCCTGGGATGATTCTGGAAAACTGAAGATATAGGTTTGGCATTCGCAAACCTGCTTCCAGGAGATGAAATAATTCTAGAGTCGGACACTATCGAAGCTCTGTCAATAACAGGCCTTAGGTACGCCATCTGCAGACACACAAGACAGAAAGGTGGGAGGAGAAGAAAGCTTCCATGGAACCCTGGATTTGGATGCCAGCAAATAAATACTGATCACCATCTTTGTGCAAAGGACGTGGGGACTATGTGTTTCTGTGCACTCACTAAATACTTGTGCCTTTTTACCGTCACAAAGTCCAGCATTCACTTCACTTCAGTTTAACTAGACACAGTGCTAGAGAATGAGAGATGAATGTATTTTAAATCGTGTTTACCACCTAAACAGTGCAAATGAAAGAACAATAATTGCTAAGCCTCTCTCTATCAGACCTTTCCCAACACCAGCAAATACACATTCACACAGAATCAAAGGCATGACCCCCAAATCCATGTTCCTGGCAGGATCCCCTCCTCCTGCTGGTCCCTCAGTTTTCAGGAAGGCACCATCTCCAGGCTTTGGTCAGCTCTGAGGAAACCTGTTGCTAAATCTTAGATTCTGTGTGGACACCCCACCTGGTGGCCAAATGAAGAAAAGCGCTTTCAACCAGAGAAAAGTGACAGGTCAAGGTTCTCTGAGCCCTTTCCACCTTACCAGTCATGGGTCAAATGGAGAATGCCAGAGAGGAAAATTCACTGCTTCAGGCACTGGGTGAGGGGGGCAGATCAAGGTCAAGACCAATTTCCTGCCCAAATCCTGGCAGTCATACAGCTTCCTAAAAAGCAGCCGTAGGGAACCCTAAGCCAAGGCTTGGAGGCAGCTGGCCTCCAAGTGCCCTGCCAACCCCTGAGTATGTTCTGACAGCCAGAATTCCAGTCCCGAGTGAGGAACCCTGCTAGCATCCTCTCTCCCTCCCCAGATGCAAAAGAATTTTCATGCCAAGTGTCAGGGCAGAGAGAGTTCTAGTTTCCATTGGCCACGTATTTACTCCTGACTAGCAGGGAGATTCTAGGGGAAGTCTCTGGAGGCAAACCTCCACGAGGCCTCTCATGTCCCCAGTACCATGGTTCAGACAAAGCAGGAGGCAGGAACAATTGAGGCTGAGGTGCTATCAGAACCCAAATCATGGGGATGTATCAGACAAAATAATCTGCAGCCCTCCCTTCCTCCTGGCTCTGTTAGCCCCAACCCCTCAGGCTAGGCTTAGAAAACCCGCCCCCTCGCCTATTCATTTCCCTAATAGAACCCAAAGACTTGCATTTTGGCCAGTCCAAGCCCCCAGGTAGAGCAATACCAGGTTCTTTTCTACACCAGCACGGAGCCCTGGGAGGGGGAGCACACTCATGCAACACACACACACACACACACACACACACACACACACACACACACACGGGCACGCGCGCACACACCACCGTGAGCAGTGTGCACCACTCCCATCCCCAACTCTAGGCTGAATCTAAACTCGGTGGCCATCCCAAGAGAAGGGATCCACCCCCAAGCAGAACCCGCGCTCATGGTAGGTCCTGTGTTACCCTGTTCAAGCCCTACATTAATTAGGAAAATGACACAATTCTTCTAAGCTTCCGTATCAACACCCCAGAAGGTGCTATAAATGCGCACCCGCGCTCACACTCGCCAATGCAATCTCCAAATTAGCTGGAAAACCACGCTTGGTTCTTCTCAACCCTGGTGTCCAACACACAGAGAGTGGCTCGCAGACACACAGACATACCATACGGAGCAGAGGAACACGCACTGAGGGAAGGCTGGCCTCCATTCATCGGGAAATCACCTCCGGGTGGTAAAGCCCCAGAGACTTTCCTCAGTTCAGCCCGAACCCTGAACCCCAACACGCGCCGCCGCCCAGGGGGCCCCAGGGCGGCCAGGTACTCACACCAGCGCGTGGTAGAGCAGCGCCCAGCCCCGCGGTCTTTCCAGGGCGTCGTAGATCAAAGTTTGGATGCGCCGGTACTTGGCGTTGTTCCTCTTGACCGGGCGGCTCAAGGGGGTCTTGGCCAAGAGCCCGATGCCCTGCGGGGTCCTCCGCAGCCCCTCGTCGCGGCCACCGCCCTCCAGCAGCAGGGTCCCGTCTTTGTCAGCTCCGGCCCCAAGCGCCAAGGTGACTTGCTCCACGTCTCCGGGCGCCAGCCCCACTTTCCGCTCCTCGTCGCCGGCCGCTGCTGCGTCCCCTCCGGCTGGGTTAGCAGCCCCGCCGCCTCCGCCGCCCCCGTCGCCGCCGCCGCCAGCCGCCCCCGCCGCCCTGCGCGCCTTGAGCCCCATCTGCCTCGCCCCCACCGGCCGCTTCGCCTTCTCCACTGCTGCTCGGGGAAGAAGGGGCGCTTGGGGTGCGTGGATGAGGCGGCGGCGGCTGCAAGCCTGGGAACTCCAATGCCATGATCCGCGCGCCCGTCCCCACCCACCCCCCCCAAAAGCAGGCAAAGGCGGGCCTCCCGGGGGGCAGGGGAGGCCGGGTGGGGGGGGTCAGGAGGTCACATCCCGAGCAGGTCAGTCGTGGGACCCCGAGGGGGCGCAGGCCGGGGACTGCGGGGAGCGAGCGAGGTGCGCGAGACTGGCTCGGAGGCGCTAGGGCGCGTGGCGGCGGGATCCTGGCACGGACGCTCCGGGGCGGCGGCGGCGGCGGCGGCACCGGAGCCGGCGAGCCCGAGACAGCATCGCAGTTTATTTACAAGCCCGGTGCCAGCCGCCCTCCCGCCCGCCGCCACCTCCTCCTCCCTCCTCCGCGCTCCCACCCGCGCCCCTCCCGCGCGCTCCAGTCTCAGCCCCGCAGCAGTAGCAACAGCAGCAGCAGCAGCAGCAGCGAGCGCGCCGCGGGCCGAGCGCAAGCCTCCCGCCTCCCTCTCTCCCTCGCCGGGGTGGGGCCCCATTGTCCCGCCCCGTCGTGGCGGGAGACCCCGGCGGCGCCCCGCCCCCCCTCCGCCCCCTATCCTGCTACCCTGGGGTTGAGAACCGGTATCTCCAAGGCCACCGCCCCCCACTGCTGCCGGGTCCTGCGTGCTGCGGCTGTAGCACCTGCCTCCCTAAGCACTCGTGGGCGTTGGGGCTTCCCCTGGGCAGGACTTTGAAGATTTAAAGAAAAAAAAAAAATGGAGCGGGTATTGGGGTTCTCCCTCTCAGCATTTGTCCTGTGGTTGCAGCTTTACGTTTAACTCCCCTAGCCTCGACCTCAGCTTCTTGTCTTTGCAGGTAAAATCCAAGTTGCTGGGATGTTCAAGGCCAAGTGCACCGCGAACCCACAAGGTTCAGTGGCAGCAGCGCTCAGGGCTCCCAATTCCCAGTGGTTCAAGGTGCATGGGGGGAAACTGCTGCTGTCCCCTTGAATAGTTCGCACCCGTGGGTGGGCAGAGGGCTGAAGACCTGGAGCACCGGGTATGAAATCCTAGTTTGCTTTGCTCCTAATGTGTGCTGCAGGTAAGTCATTGCCTCTGGCCAGATTCTGCTCATTCAAAGAATCACTAAATTCACAGAGTAAGCTTGTCTGGCCACAGGGGCACTGCTCTCTCAGTGCAGGGTCTGCGGTCGCTGAGCTTATAATGCTTGGGGTCTAGTGACAGGTGGGAAGGCCGTACCGAGAAAGCAAGTATGAGCAGAATAATTCCCAGCAGTGACAGGAGGGAGATGCCTTGGATTGGCTGGTCCTGGAAAGCCCCATTGAGGTGACATTTTCAGGCAAGACCCAAATGGCAAGCTGGGGCAATGACGTCAATGTCCAGAAGTGCTGTGTAGAGAGCAAATGCAGAAGAGAAGCAAGGCCAGAGCTCTTGGAGAGGAGAGGAAGCTGAAATCACCACCATCAGCTGCAGACTTGGGCAATCCTGGGCAGAGGGCAAGGAGCTCCTGCAATTCCCCTGCAGGGCCCTCCTCCCTGCTGCTCCAAGGAACCTACACCTCCTTTACTTCCTGCTCTCTCCTCATGACTGTTGACTGGGGAAGAGGCGCCAGGCTATGAGCAAGACCCAGGATCCAGCCCCAGTGTGCAAGGACAGAGGAATCAGAAACTGTGCCTGGAGTAGGTAGGGAAAGCAAAAGTGAAGGAGAGAGATGGAGAAAAGGGAGCCTGAGGGCAGAGAGTGAGGGTGGGGAGCCTAGGGGTACAGAGGAGGACCACCTGTGTGGGAGTACTGACAGAGCAAAGAAACTCAGAAGTCTCAGAACCAAGGAGAAAGGAGTTTCTAGAAGGAAGTTAAACTATAAGAAAGAAATCATTGAAACACTGTGGTATTGGCGCAATGATAAATTGCTTGCTACAACAGAATAGTTTGCCTAGAAGCTGATTCCAAGATGAGAACTTAATATAAAATAGGAAGAGCCCCGACCGTGCTCAATGGAAAAAGATATTAGAGGGCTTGGGGATGGGTTTTGTGAGCACGTGTAAGCAGCATAAGGAGTAAATTTATAAATAGATTAATGATCCTCAAGGAATTGAAGAATTTGAGTCAATTGTCCGTGCAAGTTCTGAAAGGAGAAAATGCCTGGGAAAGGGGATTGCCTGAGTTATAAAAAAAACCCCAAATGGGAACTGAGCAGCCCACAGCTTCCTCCTGCCACCCCCATACACCAAACACCCAAGACTATGGTTTGAATAGGGGATGATGTGTCCCCAAAAATTTCACTTTGGAATTTAATCCCCATTGTGAGGCATTGAGGGTGGAGACTTAACCCAACTACAGTGCTTACAGTCAGGACCTTTGGAAAGTGATCCGGCTGACATAAGGTCATTTGGGGGCGCCTCCCACCCCCCCAGTTTAATCCTGGTGGCTTTATAAGGAGACAGAGACCAAAACACACACACACACACACACACACACACACACACGATCCCTTTCTTGCCATGGGGTGCCCTGTGCACTGCAGGACTATACCAGAAGGAGGCTATCACCAGATTTGGGTCCTTGCCTTTGGACCACAACAATGAGCCAAAATAAAGCTCTTTTTCTATGTTACCCACTCTGTAGTATTTCATTATTGTTAGTAATGAAAAATGGACTAATACGTACAACTTCACTTTCTGCCCAGTCCAATGTCAAGTGCTGAAAAGCAATTCTCCCTTTGTGTGTACCTTTTTTGAAAGTTGGCTCTTCCCCTCAACTCCTCCCCATTTTATTTATTCATATTTGTCACTACCTAGATTATCATATCTATATTTACAAATAATTTATTAATGTCTAATAAATGAAATGAGAGTGTCAAGCTCTCAGTATGATGTCTGGTATATAATTACATCTCCAATATATGTTTGCTTACAAAATTTGGGGGCTTTTTTGTTTTGTTTATCATTGTGAAAGTCATTATTCTGAGTAAGCCTTAGTACCCCTTGCAACATAGGAAATGTGGTGATAAAAATATTTTGGCAGTGCTTAAAGTAAAAGGTTTCATTAGATAAACATAATAATGAGTCTAGGACCATATAGAAAGAAGGCATAAAAATTTATTACTGTGCAATTGATCAAAAGTCCATACTTGCAAAATGACATTGGACCCTCAAGTACATGAGGAGATTCCTGTTTTGAAGGTTGCTGCAGACTGTCAAATGCTAATGTTTTAAGTTAAAGTACAAGGGTTGTTTTCATGCCTCTCATAAAAGATGAGGAAAACTCAAGATCAGATTCCAAACTCTGATCCAATTAAATCTGATGATAGGAAAAGTGCCAGGCAGTTGAGTCTGGGAAATTGATTTATTTCAATAGGTTTATAATCCAATGGAGAGTATTGTTCGGCTTTCTAATAGAGGGTTTTGAAATGTCATGTCAGACAGGGATTACGTAATCACAACACTACCTAATACAGATTCCACCTAAAGGGAATCACGTGCTTTGTGTACTATTGAAAGGAATCTTCTCTGAGTCTCTGAGAGCCTTCAGTGCCTTCTGACATGGTACCAGGGTAGTCAGTGAGAAGTGTCAGCGAGGACCAGGATGGCAATGGTACTCTGCAAACAATAGGACATCCCAGCTCACACTTGACTTTGACTCCCAGCTTAATGTGTGGCATTAAAAACCCAACCTCTTGCAAATTCTCAAATTTACCAACTGCTTACTCTCTCCATATTAATTGCTTTTTGCATCAGTCCATTTTTGTTGCAAAAACAAAATACCCAAGACTGAGTACTTTTTTGAAGAAAAGAGGTTTATTTAGCTCACAATTTGGAAATCTGAGTATCCAAGGTAGGTTGGACCTATAGAGTTAGCCTCTGGTTAGGGTCTTCCTGGCTGAGTCACATCATGATGGGTGGCACCACAGCAGAGACCTCATTAGGGCAGTGGGACTCTTGCTGAGAGTCTCAGGTGAGAAGCTCCTGGGAATGAACAAGGGCCAAAAGAGTATTCTTGCATTCATCACGCAGCAGAGGAAGGCAGCTTAAGGGATGGAATTTAGATGTGGGTCTGGAACTTTGAGCTTATTGCCCTGGGACACTATAATCAGTACTCAGGAGAGATCACATGGTGAGACAGTCAACCAGAGAATGGGGAGGGGCTGGTCTCACTCCTTTATAACAACCCTCTGGACACCAAACACTGGGACTATTTTCATCCCTGCTGAGGGCATCACCCTACCTCTTCACATCACCACCCAGGGGACCAAACTTCCAATATACGAACCCTTGAAGGACAAACAACATCCTAGCCATGGCACTTTTCTTATTCCTTTTCTGATTCTGTGTCTTAATATACAGATGAGGCATAAGATGAACTCTATCTCCCTCACGGGGGAGGTGCTTCCTGGAAGTAAGCGCTATGAGAGAGACCAAAAAGTCTTCTCTGAGCCTCAGTTTCGGCCCCTGTGGGTCCTGCTTCCCAGGGCCGAAAGTATCTAGTCATCAGATCATTGTGGATCAGATGATCCACAATGGTTACTATAACTATAATTAAGCCAGCAGGTCAGAGGCTCAGGTTCACGGGCACACAAAATGGTGGCCCCGCCTGCCCTCTCTCCCTGCTCCCAAAGCACATTACGTTATTGTCATAGACCATGTTAAGCTCACTTTTTCTTATCTGGTGCACAAAAAATGCAAAGTCATTGCAGAGGAATTACAAAATACAAACCAGCAAAAAGATAATAATTTGTTAACTTGGTACCCAGAAATACCCTGTTAATATTCTCGTGTTGATTATTGCCAAGACAACGCAGCATGTCTGACCCACAAATGGTAGAGGCTAATTCTGAGCTCCCAGAATGACTGCTTCCCTGGAGGGGCAGCCAGCCACCCAAGTGATTACCCCAGACCTAGCAATCATGGGTGGGAGTGGAGGAAAGACACACATCCTCAGTACAGATTTGCTTCCCCAACTGTGATGCTCATGCAACACCAGCATCATGCACTTAGGAAAGCATCATTCACCATGAAAGAATTCCACATCAAACTGCTTCTGATCAAATACTTTATCCCCCAAATGCAGACTCTGTACCTGGGTATCCATTGCTTCCAGTAGGAGCCAAGAATGCAGGTGTTTCCTTACAAACTGAGAGAGCCCCACCCCTACCCTCATCCACTGCTTGATTGTTGGAGACAAGATGAGCTCCAATTTGGGGTCCAGTAATCATGCAGAACAAAAAGTAATACATTTAGAATGAAAAGATCTTAAAACCCCCTTTATTCTTAAAACTCAACTCCCACAAGTCCCCAAATTGTCTGTCCCTCTCCATGCCCTCTTTATTCTTCCCTGGACTTTGTACCTCTCTACAATTGCACAGAAGACCTTTCCTCCCTCACAGGCCACAGTATCTTGGGAGTGAGTGAGAAAAACATCCTTGCACTTGTCCCTCAGCAAAGGAGAGCAGCTTAAGGGATAGCAGTTGGATAGCCCTCGCTCTGTGTTTTGAGCTAAGTGACCTAGGACATGTCACTGAACTCATCTGGCCTCAGTTTCGTCATCTGCACAGGGATAAAGGCTCCTACACCCCCTGCTTATGTTTGGCTTGTTGTACCATTGCCAGATCTGTGTGGAGGTAGGGCTCCACAGCTGCGGCGCACTGTGCACACCTACTGCCTGCGCCAAGGCATTTGGACTCAGCGTCAGGGAAGGGAGCTCAAGTCAGATCTTTAAGTGAGCCCTGAGTCAAAGGCACTCACCCTCAGTCCCGGCGGCAATAACCGAAGGACTTAACGTTGATTGCTCTCAAGTAGAAAAAGTGTTTCTTTCTCCTGCCTCGCAATTGCAATTTCTATATTAACTTTAAATTAATTTAGCATGTTTTTAATGTTGCCTTTGTCATTTCCCTTTAAATAATTATGCTGAGTAAAATACTCAGTCCACCCATTAATGAATTCACTCATTCATCCTTCTAGTGAAGAGTTACCTATTGCCTGTCTTGCACCATTCTCCATCTATGGGAAACAGAAGGAAAAAGCAAAGGAAATTAAGTAATTGACTCCATATTTAATTGTAAAGATGAAATAAGCAAATGTAAATTTAGTCATCTGTATCATCTTGATTTTGAATGACCTGACTCATGACAGGTGTTCATCATCATAACATGTATTGAGTGCTTACTGTATTCCTGACTGGGGTAAGTACTTTCTCTAGATTATCTCATTTGATTCTTGTAACAGCTATAAGATATGCATTATATTTATTCTCTCCATATCAATTAACCATGATGAAAATGGCACAGAGCAGTGAAGTACCCTACCCAACCAAGGTTACATGACTGAAAAGTGACAGTCCCAGGATTCAAGCTCAGGTTATTAAGGCTCATGCTTTTTATTTTATTTTATTATTTATTTATTTATGTTGGTATTTTGAGACAGGGTCTTGCTATGTAGCCCTGGATCTTGCATTGCAGCCCTCTTGCCTCAGCCTCCCAAGTGCTGGAATTATAGGTGTGCCCATCACACCCAGCTAGTCTATGCTTTTGCTACTGCATTAGAGTACTTCCTGAGAATGCCGGTGCCAGGTGGGGTTCAGCACAGACAAAGGCTTAAAGGCAGCACAGAGCATGGGGTTTCCAGGGCAAGTGACTGGCTGGGTGGAGCAGGGGCCTCATAGGGAAGGCTTATCAATGTGGGGGTCATGAGTTGCTTTAAGCATAGGTTGACAAGATCCCAGGGGCTCTGGTGACTGTGGAAAACAGGATGGGAGAAGGAGAAATGAATTCCATGAGAACAATTCTAAAATCTAGCACAGCTGAGAGATACTGAGGACCAGAAAGAAAGTGGTAGAATCCTGGAGAGGAGGGTTCAGCTACAAGAGAAATTTAGGAAGGGTGTCACCAAGAATTGGTACCTAGGTCACAGGTCACTTGGCATGTTAAAGGCAGAAAGGAAGCCACCCAGTGTCCCAGCCTTATGAGCCTCCTGCTGAGACAGCATCTTTTCTCTGCTCCAGTAATTGGCTCCCTGGGCAGCCTGTTCCTTTGTCTCCATCAAATTAAGCTCCTTCTCCTTGAGTTCTGATTGTTAAAACACCCTATTTAGCCATGCCATTTGCATACGCCATTTCCCTGATAATGAGCTGCTGGACCTGTGTTCAAGAGCATCTTGCCGGGAGTCTGCCTGTGCAAGAGGACTAACAGGACAGACAGACTCTATTCACAGGGCCTTCAGAAAAGGAGCCTTGAAGTCATTTTTCTCACCTCCTCTATGTTTGCTGGACCAACTCTCTAGATAGCAGAACCATTGTGCCTCATGTCCTGGCCCCACCACAGTGCTCCCTTTACCTTGGTGACAAGAAGAAAAGCACCATGCCAACTGGAGAAGTGCTCCGTGTTCCTGTCTCTTCACAAAGGGCCCATTGTACCCTTAGTCAGTCACGTGTGCAGAGCCTATTCAATTCAAGGTCGACTGCATTTCTCTCTTAGAATTCTTTGCAGTTGGGTGCTAAGTAACTGGATTGAAGGAAGCGACACAATAACACTGAATAGGCAGAACTTGGAGCTTTGAGACAGCCTGCCCTGGGGAGGAACCATGTTCCTGAAAAATGTCAAGTGTTTGGCCCTTAACAGGTTAAATAACCAGTGCCAGCCTCACCTGTAAAGTAGAAATACCACTAATTACCTTGAAGGACTGTATCGGTATTAAGGTAATAAATGTCTATCACACATGGACGTGTAGAGGCACTTCGTACACGTTAATTGACAAATGTTACTGTATTAATTTTACTATTATATCCGATTTAGAAGAGAATGTTTGAATGTCAAGCCCAGTATTGATCCACCCTCTATGACAGAGGCCTTCACTTTTGTATCACAACCCAGTCTGCATAATACAATATGCATTTAAGTAATGAAGTAATATTTTCTATCCCATAGTTCATAAAATGCTGAATATAAACTTTATTAATTTGCTGAATTGCTATCATAAAATATCCAGATGGGGTGTCTTTAACAACAGAAACTTTCTCACAGTTCTAGAAGCTGGAAGCTTGAGACCAAGGTACAGAAAGGCTGATTTCTCCCGAGACCTTTGCCCTTGACTTGTGAGAATACTGCCCGTGTCCTTGCACGGTCTCCCCTGTGTGTGTGTGCACATCCCTGGTGTCTCCTTGTGTGTTCAAATTTCATCTTCTTATAAGAGCACCAGTCAGGTTGGATTAGGACCAACCCTAACACTCTCATTTGACTCAGTTACCTCTTTAGCAGTCCTATCTAAACATACAGTCACATTCTGAGTTTCTGGGAGTTAGGGTTTCTTATATGATTGGGAGTAGGAGATAATTAGGCCCATAACAATGGCCCAATTGAACCCACTGCAATGATTGTATGTTTCACTGAGGGGTCATAAATCAAGCCTACCTGCAAAATGGTAATCTAGTTTAATCTACAGCCAAGCCTCTTGGATTCTGCTTGAATATCTTCAGTGATGGGGGTGGGTGTTACCTTCCCCTAATCCCACTGTTGATTAAACAATATAATTGTCACTGAAGGCTTGTTCTGTGGCCAGGCCATGTTAAGTATTTTCCCTTCTTTACCTCCTTACTTGTCTCAACTGCCTGATTAAACAGGTATTACACAAACACATTCAGAAATCTGTGTGGATTTCCCAGAGTCTGAGAATAATAGCTGAGCTGTGACTCAAACCCAGGTTTTCCTCCACAGTTCAGATAGTCCTCCTCACCATTGGAAAGTTCTCCATGTTGAGATGAAAGTTTTCCTCAGGTAATGTGAACAGCACAAAAGATGCTAAAATTCAGGTATTTTCTAGGAGGCCATTGATAGCAGAGGTTTCAGTGTTTGAAGACATGTTTCTGTCCCAGCCATGGCACTTTCTCAGTGGCCTGGGAAAGCCGTGTCAGCTCTCACATTCTGGAAAGTGGAGATGTGAGTGATATCTGCCTTGTGTAAGTTGTGGTCCAGTCCAGAGATAACTGCAGAGACCCCAAGTCCTTAGTGTTACGTCCAACCAAGTTCCTTAGGCTACATTGTCATTGCTATCTGACCCATCGTTAGTCTCTGAACTCCATTTGCCATTATTGTCATTAGACCTCTTTTACATGCTATCGCCATAATAATAACTAACTTCTTCCAAAGACTATTGAAAGGCAAGATAATTTAGAATTATTTAGAATCCAGTTGTGTCTTGATTTTGCTTTGGATGCTACAAATTGTTCAAGGAAAAAAATGAAATATTCCGCAAAGGAAAAGCAGCAAAGTCTCTTTGATCTTGAGTTAGGATTTCCTTTTAAGCAAGGGTTAAGTTTCACATTTTTTAAGATTACATTCTTGAGTGGAAGTCCTTAGGCGAGAGTTTGCAAACTCCTTGTCTCCAAGGTCCCAAGCAGGTTAATTTGCAAGTAATGAACTTATGGAAAATGCTATGCACGGCACCTGCCACAAGAGGGAGCAACTCATAAATGGTAGCAGCAGGTGTGATTGTGAAGATCGAGAAAAAGGAAGAACCAAAAGAATTCACAGGAAGAGAAGGGGACTCTTGTGCTCTTGGGCCCCCAATTCTAGGGAAGCATTACTCCTCTTTTAGCTCCCCTCACCCAGGACCACGCCCTGACACAGCCGTGTTCTATGGGAGGATCATGAATTGTACTTTCCACCCTGGTCCCTGGTCCCAAGCTTTCTCTGTGGGTGGTGTCACAAGTAGTTGTCAACATACACTGGAATCCCCCATTGCCTCTTTGGTTGCTTGCCATAAAGTGTTTTCTCTTATTAATTATTTGTGGCAAAGTGAAAATAAAACAGCAAGCTAAAAAATTCTATTACAGTATTACATATCGTTTATGATCTGCGTGTATTCTCATCACTGTTCTTTTACTTTAGAATATCTCCTCCAATTACTTGAGTAAAATTATTGCTCATGATTACTAATCTGTCACTTTGTGGCCCCTCAAGCCTAATTCTGAAAACCTCAATGGTTAGACTTTTGGTCACACATGTGACACTTCAGATGAGAGTAAAACAGTCTCAGGAAAATCATACCCCACTATCGGAATATTATGTCAAAAACTAAGCATCAGAGTGAATTCGTTTCCAAACTTGACCTTTGGCTAACCAGACATTTTTTCTTTCACTTTTGGAAAAAAGGGGCAAATGGTCACAACAGGGTCCCTATATGTAAAAGTTTCTTATTCCTCTATCTTTACATAGCATTTCTTTGTCCAGATATATACAACTTGATAAGTACAGAAAGTCAGGAGATGGGTTACTGCTCAACAAATACTCACTTTGTGCCCATAGAGAACTACACTCCCCACTAATTAAGGGTTTGTTCCCCTGACTTGCTTTGGCCAATGGAATGTAGGTAGAAGAGAAAATGAGCCACTTTAAGCCATGGCAGTAAGAGGATCACAGGTTTGTGCTTGCTTCTCCAGGAGCCCTGCCCCCACTGCGAGAAGAACAGGTCCCAGAAGAAGACAGTGGAACAGAACTCCCCACAGCCCCACATCTGCAAGCAGCAGAAGGGAAAGTGATCAAGATTCTTAAAGTGTCCTGCCTGAGAAAAACCTGGAAACTGGCAAAAGACATTATCTGGAATTCTTTCATGAAGTGCCAAAGTCCTTCAGGGAATCTTTGGATTCCTCAGATGTTTCTGCCCCTTTGACAGGCTCCTGTGAAACACACAGGGACACAAGTTCGTTTGAACTGGCAGCACAGTGAGTGAATGTTGTCCAGTAGACTCAATTGCTGTGTGCTCTGTAGAAAAGATAATATCAAGTACTGTATCTTACAGCCTTTTAAATATTCACCTGCTTTGCATCTTTCAGTAATTTAATTTCAGTCCCCCTGCTTATCTTCTTTCTGTTCTGCAAAAACTCCTTTGAACAGATCTTAACATATTACTGATTCCCTCATATCTTGATGACTTCAATAAAAATCTTTGGCATATAATCATTTTATATACATGAAAGTTAGTTTTTAACTTTTACATTAAACTTTTAGCATTTGTTATGAAGCAGAGGCTCAGACATGGGGATTCTGGTCATTGTTGAGTGAACAACTTAGAGAAGCTACAAGATCTGTTTGGCCTTCAATATCCTTATCTGTAAAGTGAGGGTTTAGGATGCAAAATGTCTTTATTTGGTTCAGAAGTTGGTCCTCCCCAAGCTCTTTTAGGGTAGGAAGAGAGAGTATTGTAAGCCCATTTTACAGATGGAGATACTGAGGGATGGAGAGGTTCACAGATTCCCTCAGAGGACACCTCTGCCTCCCTGAAGCTACACAGCGGAGGGACCCCTGATGCACATGGAAACTTTTCATAAGGTTATTGCTTCAAGTAAAAAAACCAAAAACATAGTATGTAGAATCTTACATATTGAACTTGAATCTTGGCTTCTCTAATTAGTAGCTGTTTAACTGTGAGGAAATTGCTTAATATCTTTAAGCCCCAGTTTCCTGATATATGGCATGCAAATAAAAAATATATTTTATAAATTACCACAAAATGATAAAATAATTGCACCAACACAGTGCCTGGCATATGGTAGCAGCTTCGTGAAGGCCACTTGGTCTTCCATCCCTTTCAGTAAAGTCAGAAGAGTTTTAGAATCCAAGCAGCCCAGTTCAATTCCTGGCTCTGCCACTTCCTGACTGTGACTTTGAGCAGGTTGGAAGGCATCCTGTGCCTTTGTTCCGCCATATGTGAAATGGAAGTGCTAGGATGGTAGTACTCTCCTCTTAGTGCTCTTCTTCTGAGGATTACATAGGGCAACATCCAGGTCTGCTGAACACAGGGGCCACACTGTAGTTGCCAAAAGCCATTGTTCTTATCATTAACTGGTAATGGAAAACACTTGGGCAGAGTGAAGGTCAGAGGAAGGACCGACAAGCATCTTCGTGTGGAATGATGAGCAGAACTTCCCTTGAAAGCCAGACTGACATCAACGAGGATTGAGACAAGGACTACAGACCTGGGGAGTCAAATTATCAACTGAAAGGAACAGAATTACATGACAAAAAGCTCATATTTAATAAAGAAATTATCTGAACCCAAATTTCTAAAAATGTTAATGGGGAGTATTATGTATTCATATGCAATTCAGAAAGATTTATGCCAGTCTTAATGGCTGGAGATGCCCTTCAAATTTTCCATCTGCCCTGGAAAAGGTCTAATGTGATAATAAACAGGAAATTGACTGGGCCAAGGGACATGCAGTTCTGTTTTGTACCATAAAATATAGGAGCCTGCTGACCTTGCATATTAATTAGCTGATGCTTTCCTTTCCAAATTAAGAGCTCAGTTTTGTATTACTTGCACGGATGCAAAACTTGGCTCTGTTGTTTTGAATGCATGAGATGTCATTCAGTAAAATATTTTTGGAGTACCTAATAGTTTCTAGGATATTCCAGATTTGGCAATGAATAAGGTTAAACATAACCTAAACCAGGGAAAATCTCTCACTATCAAGGAAGATGATGGGGGAGGAGAAGATTAAAGGTGATTTCAATAAATTGTTCCTGAAACATCTGGGCTTTCCCCAAGTGTTTAATATGATTTCATCTTGCAGTCATTGTGGATCTTGTAAGCTTCATGCTTCCCCCTTTTTCTGGCCGGAGATTAATAGGTGATTTTTCTCTGCCCCCCTATTTCTGTGTACATGTTTAAAAATTACTTCATTCGTTCACTTAATAAGTAATTGTTGCACAACTGCTATATGTAAAGTATTCTACTAGGTGCCAATATACAGCTGTGAACAAAACAGGCAAAAAAAACCCACTTTACACCCAGAAAGCTTATATTCAGGTAAGGGAGAACAACAGTAAACACAACAAAGAAGCAACATGAACAGAAACTTGTACTCCATGTTATCTATTGCATCATCTAACCAGCTGCCTGGTTACAACTTACTGGTGCAAAGTAATAGTTCTTTTATAACTCTAGTGGGATTTATGAGTCAGGATGTTCAACAGGGCCCCTCCAGATGGCCTATTCCTGCTTTGTGGTGTTAGGCCTCAGCTGGAAAGACTCAAGTGTCTGCCAGTGACTCAGATGGAGAGGGCTGGATCAGCTGGGGTGCAGGGATCCACTTTCGGCACAGCTGAAAATGGATGGAAGCTGAACTTAGCTGGGACTGTGGACTAGAAAGCCTATAGCCTCCCCAGTGTGGCACATCAGTGGGACTTCTTACAAGACTATCAAATGTTCAGTGAATCACCCAAGTTGTGAAGTCACCTTATAACATTCACCATTGGTCCAAGTAGTCAAAGTTTGCAGAGATTAAGGAAGATGGGACAAGATTCAGTGTGAACCTTTCGAATAACTGGTGACTATGTTTTAAAACCAGCACCTTATTTTAGGGTCAACCCATGATCAAGGTGAAGGACTTCAGATTTAGAGCCGATCAGACCAGGTGGTGGACAGTGGAGCAGATAAACATTCCAACATTTAACAGACAACTGGAGGCCCATGTGAGCCCAGTCATTGTGCTAGGTGCTGGAGGCTCCGGGCTGAACTACATACAGTCTCTCCTTCCCTCAGGGTTCACAACTGAGCAGGAAAGTCAGGTGACAAACCTTGTCACAATACAGTTTGATTAGTGCAGTGCCAGAACACAGAGAGGGCTGTGGAACCACATGTAAGGAGGAATTCTCCCAGTGAACTTGAACAACTGATCTAAAACCCCTCTGCCCTTAGTTTACTTGTGTGATGATGCTAACAAGACCCACACTGTGAGTGTGGGACAAGGCTTAGATGAAATACGTAACCCAAAGCATCCCTGGTCATCTCTTCACACCATCCAGCCTGTCTGTCCGGCTGCCTCCTCCCTTGCTTGTGGGTTTGCTTGTTTATTTGCTGCCTGCACTCCCCCAGCTAGAACGGATGACATGCAGTAGAGTATCCTGGCTGCTGTACAGGAAATGAGCTGTTCTCTGTCTAGAACGCTCTTCCCTTCTGCTATCAGTGTGCAAACTCCCTCACCTCTTACAAACCCAGCAGGGTTTGTTGCCTCATCTTTCTACTTAAAATTGCATGCTCAAGCCCTCCCTGTTACCTCTGCCTCATTTTGCTCCAGCTTTCTTTATCATGTAGCACTCGCCACTTGTCACATATGCAAGTTTCTGTCTTACCCTGGTAGAAGGCCAATGCCAGGAGAGCAGGGATCTTTGCTTCCATGGATGCATTGTGAGCTCCTGTAACTGTGCCCTTCTCACTGGAATGAACGAGTGCATGGGAAGCAGGGCTGGCTGGGTACCAGATCAGAAGGGTGGGCAGGGGTCCTGGAAAGCTGTATGAAGAGTGTAGATTCTTTTCCCTAAAAGCTTTAAGATAAGCATTACAGAATGTCAAGAGGAAGAGGGTTATGAGCTGATTTATATTTGGATATTATTCTGGCTGCCATGCAGCATGAAGGGAAGACGTCAGGACTGGACGGAAGATGATGATTTGGACACTCCCGGAGGGAGGAGAGATGTGGGTACTCAGACCTGTGTAGTGAGACTGGAGACAAGGAGACATCAACAGCTTCAGAACATGTAGAGAGTGAGGGGGTGGGGACTGACAGGACTTGCTACGGTGGGGAGTGGTGGACAGAGGACAACTGGCAGGTTTGGGGTTCCACTTACTCGGTACAAAATGGTGCCATTTTCTGACATGAGTAAAACCAGGGAAGAAAATACACACTATACCATGTGTGTATTTTGGAACATGGTATAGTACGTATGGTATGGAATGTGTAGTGGTGTGTGTGTGGTGTGATGTGTGGGTGGTGTGGTGTGTGGGCGGTATGCTGTGTGGTGTGCGTGTAATGTGATATGATGTCTGTGTGTGGTATGGCAAGTATGGTGTGTTTGTGTGTGGTATGTATGTGTGGTGTTATGTGTGTATGTGGTATGCTTTCGTGTATGGTATGATACCAGCGTGTGTGTGTGTATGATGTGGTGTCTGTGTTGTGGTGTGTGTATACATACTGTGTGTACGTGGTATGATATGGTATGTTTCATAGTGTCTGCATGCAGTGTGTATGTGTGTGTGGTGTGTATGTAAAGTGTGTGCATAGTGTGTTACTGTGCATACATGTGTGTAGAGTATGTGTGTGTGTGTGTGTGTGTGTGTGTGTGTGTGGTGTGTGTGTGGGATGATGTCAGGGGATCAGGACTCCAAAATCTTGCCTTGGCTTTGTTAATTGTGACAGCTGTCAGGCATTCTGCAGGAGCGCCCCATCCAGACTCTCTCCTGAGGACATCCTCAACAGCTTACTGAGTCAAGGAGGCTCTTCCTGCAGAATTTGTAGATCAAACCATGAAGCTGCCAGGTGCCCAGCATTATGAGTTTGGCAGTGTCAGATGTTGGAGGGCTGGCCAGCCCTTACAGTGTTGCTTGGGAAGAAGATTATAACGAGACTGGAAATTCTCATTAAGTCAACAAATGGCTGGGTATATGTTTACTGCCTGTTGTGCCCATTAGTAGAGAAATATCCACAGAAAAGGTGAGCCCTTTGCATCATGGAGATTTAGAATGGCAGGAAATCTCAGGGTCGTCATTCCAAAACACATGCTCAGGGAAGAAGCAGGAGAGATCAGGAGTGAAGAGGGCTGGACAGTGCCAGGGTGGGATGTGAAGTACCATTCTATTCATGGGCCAGACCCGCACTGGGAAGCACCCTTGTCTCAGCCCTGGTACTATGGAGGTGATGGGCCGTGGGCACACCATAGAGGATCTCTTGAGCTGGCTTCTCCCAAGCGAGACAGGTGGCAACACCTGAGATCCATGACCTCACCAGGTCCTCATGGAAGATGCCATAGACTCTTCCATATAGCACAATGTCCCAGCTGCTAGGAGCCCCAAAGTTTCTCCCTCCCAGCCCACCTATAATTCAGTGAATGTGCAGAACCTTCACAAGGACACACATGCTTCTCTGAAATTCAGTTTATAGATTTCAGCAGAAGAGGCAGAAGTAAACAGAGGCAGAAAAAACTTGGCCACCTGAAGAAAAACTGATGATGGGGGAAAAAATCCAATGAGCCTTAGTCTTAAAAAAAATCAGCTGCAGCTTTAATTGATTTCAAATAAAATGCTTCTAGCCATATTTATGAGATGTATTAGATCATGGAAAGTCATTTGCCTCAAACATGAGAGTCTAGGAAGAAAACTCTAGGCTTCTACAAAAGTCTGGCCTCATTTTTCAAATCTTGTGCCCATTGTTTAACCCACCTGAGACAATTTTCCAAAAGTAAAATGTAACAATGTCACATGCTTCCCTGCCATCTTAAACATCTGTGCCTGACACTGTTCTGCCGGCACCATTTCCTGAGATGAAGACTAAATCCAGACCTGGTCCCATCTTACTGCTTCCTTCCATTCTATTTGGGAACCTCACACCTGCTGCCCACACCTGACCTCCCCCAAATGTCAGGTTGTTTCTAGACCTTCCACCTTTGCTTATATTCTTCTCTTGTCCTTGAATGGGTCCTTCATCTGGCTCCACAGGCAAACATCTCATCTTTCCAGATTCAGCTGAGCAACTACTTCTTTAGGAAACCTTTTCTGATCTCTCCTGCCCTACTTGGATTTTCTGGTTTTCTCCTTTTCAAATTACCACAGTGGGTTCTACTTGGGCCAGTCTCCTTCCCAACACTTCATTGCCTTCATTTCTTTACTTTCGATCCCCTCAATAATGTGTTATTTTCGTCTTGATAGCCCCAGTCCCTAACGTGATATTGCCACGCATTCATCATTCATCTGACTAAAATGTTTGAATTCCCTCTTAGTTCCCTGTACTATACTGTAAGAGGCACAGGAGATACAGTAGAGCAGCAGAGACTATTTTTTTGACCAAATTTCCTTCTTTCATGTTGAATTTTTTTAGAACCAAGGTTCATAAGCACTCCATTTAAAGATTACATTCAACATTACCCCTGCAGTTATGTAATCAGGTAAACAAATTCAAGCCAATAGAATGTGAATAGAAGTGATGTGTGTCTCTTCTGGGCCATTACTTTAAAGGGGAGAGGAGGCTTCCTTTTCTTCCCCCTTCTCCTTTTTCCCTCTTCATACCTGTAGGTATAATGGCAGGAACAGGAGAAAACACTTTGAATCACAAGGCAGAAGTTATAGGTTGAGGATGGCAGAACGGGTTAGAAGTAGGATAGTTTCCCTGCACCATCAAGCCTGCATACAATTTCTGAATTCTCTAAATTTACACGAGAAAGAGAAACTAATGTGCAGCTTTTCAAAGCAGTGCATTTGGGGTCCTTTTTGTTAAAGCAGGCTATGCTATACCTTGCTCATGTAAATGGTGTTGAAAGCAGACAATTACTTTACTGGTTGAACTTGTTTAATATATACATGCATCACTTGGTTAAATAAATACATGAGTAAATAAGTAAAGTAGTTCAAGGTCTAACCAGAACCAGCTAGAGAAAAAAAGGAAGAAATAAGTCCACAACTCGTCACAATAGGCAGATAGCATTATATGCTATAGGCCTTAAATAATTTGTAGGCTGTGCATCTGATGGTAGGTTTAGGCATTCCAGTTTCCCACCTCTCTCTGCCTTTCCCTCCACACACAAAGCCACTCTGAGCCTTTCATTGTCCCTTCATACCTCGCCCTTGTTTCTTCCCTCCTAGGCTCACCCAAAGCTGCAGTTCTAATTTGGATCCTCATTACCTGTTCCCTTAACCATGGCACCAGAGAGTGAGCTGTCCTCTCCACCCTCCCAGTCTCCCCAGCGCTGTTGCCATGGCAATCTTCCCCTGGCTCAGTCCTAATCAAAACCTTCAAGGGCTCCCCATCGTCTTCAGGTAAAAGGCCAGCCTCCTTAAATTAGCTCTGTGCTCTGGCCTACCCCACTTCCCTGCCTCATCTCCCACTTGTTTCCTCACCCATGCTGCTTCCCTGACCTGTGATATATGCACCATTTCTTTCTTTCAGGCATCTTCTCTAGCTGATCCCTTTTCCTGGAATGACTTCCAGCCCCACTCATAATTTCTGCCTATTAAAATCCTATCTTTCTTTCAAAGTTCAACAAAATTCCTGGTTCTTCATGAGACTTTTCTTTTCAGGTTTATAGAGTCAAAAGGATTCTATAATTCTGTGAATATCCTTAGCCTTCTGTATTCCTAATACAGGATTTAGCATACTTGGGATTGGATCCAATATATGGTAGAGCAGAAAGACAGGATTAGTACGAATATTAACGGCACCAACAATCATAGCATCTAACCATTTGCTGAGGGCTTTCAAGTTGCCAGGCCCTATCGTGAGTGCCTTTGTGGCACTGAGTCATGTCTGGTTCCTGACAATCCTGTGGCATAGTTCTACTCAGCAGCTGAGAAAATCATCTGCACAAAAATTTGTGTCATCTGTCCGGGGTCACCTGTTGGGATTTTGAAACTTGACATGAACATTTACTAAAACACAAATGCAAGCAAGTCATCTCATTTCACTAAGTCTTTGTTCCTACACTTCTCAACAGCTGCAATGCAATAGTTCTTTGATGTGTGCATGTAGTAGATATTCAACTTATGCTGCCTCCTTATTGGTAGGGCTGTATCTTGCATTTAAGTGGACAGGGTATGTACTGAAAAATGTTTGTTTATGCTGAAGGTAATGTTTTGTCATGGACAAAACACAGGTGTGATCTACCATGCCAGGAACAAATACTCTCTCCTTTGCTACTACGTTTGTAAGAACAATAATACATGCCAATCCAAATTACATTTCGACTCATTCACATGCCTCTCTTGCTGCCAGACATGACTGCTTTTCTCAGTTCTATCCATGGTACATGAACAGAGGGGATGGGGCACAGTGTCTCACTGTCCCTATAGTCCCTTTCTATCATCTGGGATGAGAATATAATGATGAATTACACAGACCATGGACTGTGCAGAGACAATGATATCCTAGAAGTGGCAAAGTGATGGAACTAATGACTCCTGTCCCTAACAGTTGCATGAAGATCAATGCATGAGAAAAGATGGACTTTTGACTTGTTTAAGCCACTACATCTGAATCTCTGTTATAGCCACCAAGCCTATATCCTGACTAGTGTTGTCATGTGATCCTAGGTGCACACAGCACCTTGCTTGCTGGCTGAGAGACCTTGGATAGCATATATCAATCAGTCCAATGCTCAGATCTGTAAGATAGGATATTGATTCCTATGGTATTGGGCTGATATGAGGATAAATGAAATAATGTGTGTTCTTGGCACACACTAAGAGTTCAATATGTTTTAGTGATTGTTGTTATTACAAGTCAGCTAAAATTACAGCTTTCCAGATATCTATCCTATATCTAGCTAGGGTGCTGATTCTTTTCCTAAAATAGCTGGGACAATGATCTCATCCTCCTATGGTTACAGAAATTGCTGCACAAATATGTTTCTTTCCAGTCCCTCTTACTGATATCATCCTTGCCCTCCCTCCCTTGGCCTTGTGCTAAATAGTGGCAGGGCTCATCTCATCCCAGAAGGAAATCAAAGAAGAAAGTCACACACCACTGACACCTTAAGACACTTTTAATATGGCTGATGGATCTTCAGGGTACATGATTTGCTTAAGGGCTAAAAGGGGAAGAAACACATTTTTACTGAGCTTCTCCAGGAGCTGGGAACTCTCCTGAGTACTTTACAGCTCAAGCACTTCTCATCTATCCCCTCTGTGATCACTGACACAATTACCCAGAGGGTTTAACTGGGGATGAGAAATGTGACATGATTAGCTCAGGGTCACACAGCAGGACAATGAAGGGGCAATGGCAAGGAATGGGAAGAGAGCGCTGACTTCTGTTAGAGTGTTTTGCTACCTGAGAATGAGAGGTTGCCAACATGCAAAATTGTTGGAGGTTTTTTTCTGACTTTTGGGGCACTTCCCTTCTGAAAAGTATTCCTATCCTCTGTTACTTGTCTGTTAGCAATAAAACCCCAAGAGTCTCCACTGCCCCTGGACCTCCAATTAAGTCACCCCAGGGAAACTGGAGGCCATGGATCTCCTTCTGCCATCCCAAGAAGCTGGTGCCTGTTTAAGTAGCATGCTTTTGGCTTCCCAGGTTATATTTGAGTTTAAGGAAGATATTTTAGGAAGGAATATTTTCATTAAAAAAAAAAGTGTTGCTTCAAATTACACATCAGGGTCTACAGGAGATGGTGCTGGAGTCCCTCCAGTTTGAAGCTCTTGTCACAGGACCCAGGTTAGGGTCTTAGGCCAGCAATAGGTGAAAATAGGAACATGCAGAGGCTCACAGAGGTTACCCAGGCAAGCTGCTCTCCTCTGCTTCCTTGATTTCACCTTAGCTGATTTGTTTTCCTATATTAGATTTTACTTAATAACTTATCTTACAGAAAACAGAGTTCTGCTAGTAGAAATAAGGAGGAAAAAAGTGTCATAGTCACAGGCACATCAGCAAAACCTCTGGTAGGGGTAAGAAAACCGTTGGTTCTAAGTCTTGCACTCCTGTTGTGGGCTCTTGGGCAAATTGCCTTACCTCTCAGAACCTTTATTTCCCCACTTGCAAAATGGCAAAACCAAGTTTGAGTTTGGAGAGCTGTTCTAAAAATGGAGGCCATGGGTAGTCCTTACCCTTATACTACATTCAGAAGTCTTTGAGATGATCTGGATTCTTGCCTTCTCTCTTGGCAGAGTTCACTGTGAAGAAAGGAAAACTATAGCAACTCATAGATTTCTTGATGCCAACACATTTAAGCCAAAATTTCTCAGAATTCCTTTATTCAAAAAGTCCTTGTCAATAATGTAGTTTTCAGAGCTCAGTTCAGAACTCAGAATAAGCCAAAACTCCAGAGTGTGGACCATACTCTGAACCCACATTTTTAGTGAGCAGCCTAGGTAATTCTTATGCATGTAAAAGTCTGAAAACGTCTGACTTAGGTGATAATGACTGACACTCCCTACACAGGCCATGAATGTCTGAAACTGAAAAGACTGACAGCACCCAATGTCGGTAAGGAAGTGGAATAGTGGGATTGCATGCACACCTGGCAGGACTTTAACATGGCATAGCAATGTTGGAAAACTGTTTGGAAATATCTACTAATGCCGAATATACAACTTTTCTATGACCCGGAAATTCCACTGCACGAATACTGGAGAGAAGTAAATGAATATCTGTACAAGAAGACACACAAAAATGTTCATAGAAGTTTTCTTGATAATAACTCCAAACTGTAAATAATCCAAATGCTCAACAAGCAAGTGAATGAATTGAAGTGTATTCATATCATCAGGCAATATTTTCCAAGTCTTGGAAAAGCACCAAAGTGATCACTGAATGCCTCTTAGTCCAATCCTGGGTATGGCCTTACCCAAGATAACCTTGCAGGGTTATCTGAGCAGATGCGCTCTAAATTTCTTCCTATTGACTAAGCAGCTTGATAGCTCTCAAGGCAGAGAAGATAAATTCAGGAAAACTGATAGTGATGCATATTTTCCTATTCAATGCAAATTCTGCCTGACACAGGCTACAAATTCCAGTTAGTCAGAGTCTCATTGGAACCTGTTTTTAGTGTTCCATTTATTCACTCATTAAATAATGAGTTGAATAAAAAATTTGTACACATGATCAAGTTTATATTTGTATGTGAGTCACGATTTTAATTTTGGAAATTATAATTTAGATGTAAAATTGATGATTATGCAGTAATATGGACGATACTGATAAACTCTAAAACATGAATGGCGTTCAAAGGCATAAGGTTGATTAAAAGAAGCTAACACAAAAGCACGAGTACTGCATAGTTCTATTTAAATAAAGAACAAGAATGGGCAAAGCCGATGAGTGGGTTTGGGGGTCAGAATAGAATCATCATCTGTGGTGGGTGGGCTGGTAGAGGGACTGAGAAGAGCACAGGGGGTTCTGTGAGGTGATGGACGTGTCCGGTATCTTGGTACTGGTGATGGTTATATGGCTATATCTTGTAAAAAACCATCAACATGTATATTAGGATGTATCCACTTTTCTGCATGAAAGTTGGACCTCAATTTTTCAAAAGATGTAAAATGTTTTTTTAAAGAAGATGATAATTTATCTTCCAAGAAATAGTATTGACCTGAAACATTGCTGTAATTAGGCTTCCCCCCAATCCTCTGATCTCCCCAGAGCAGGGTCTAGTTCCACGTGAGGAAAATGGAAGACCCATGGCTGATGGATTCATCACAGGGCTGCTGCTGAAGAGGATCCCTGACCTGCGTCTCCAGAGCTGTGGCCAATAATACACTTTGTCACTCTAACAACTTCATTAAAGTGACTGAAGGCAGAAATGACCCCAGGTCTAGATAGCTGGGAACAGATAGATGCTTCTCATTTTAAAGCTCAGCAAAATGTGTTTTGGAGAAGCCCTGAAGAGCTTTACAAGGAAAGTCTGTCAGGAATCATCGCACGCATCCATCTCTGAAATGGCCCTGTCAGCAACATCTTTTACACAAACTCAGATCCACACAGAATCTTTGCCTATGAAGAAAATTTCAATAAAGACTTAAGAGTCTTCCATCCTTGACTCCTTCTAGAACATCCATCCTTTATTATTGACAAGGGAGCTCTTTGTCCATCAACATTTATAAGGTTGTTTTGTTCAACAACAGACCACATACGCAATGGTATAAGATTATATCACCTGTTGATGTTGTTGTGCTCTTTGTTTAAGCATACTCTGTGATGCTTGCACAACAATGACGTCCCCTAATGATGAAATAACAAAAGATATTTCCCAGAATGTTTTTCTGTGGCTAAGCAATACATGACTATGAGTAGAAATTACTGCAGATTTACTCTGCCTCACCTCACTTCATCCTCACAACTGCCTAATGAGGTAGGCACTATTTCCTCACCATTTCACAGGTGAGGAAACTGAGGCCTAGGCAGACTTTTCTTTCAGTAATTGAAAAAAGTACTCCATAGTCCCCTGGATTCTTCTCTCTCTCTCTCTTTTTTTTTTTTTTTTTTTTTTTTACAGAAAATATAGATAGCTTTTCACTTTCCAGGAACCAACCGCCTGGATTTGCCAGGAACTAAAGGAGTTCCTGGGATGAAGGATTTCGAGTGCTAAAAGTGAGTTTGTCACCCTACTTTTCAGTATGTATGCATAATATCATGCATATTTCTTTATACACTTGTTCTAAATGATGATCATGTCAGTCAAAATGCTTGTTCCAAGAGCAGAAACAAACTCAACTGGCTTAAGAAAAGGGTGAGGAGGGTCAGGGTTCAAGTTTAAGGTTTATAGAATAGAAAATGTAGGCGTTCTGGGTTGATCAGTTCCCAAGCTGGAATGCCTCTTCTTATATTTCATTCTTATTCACACCAAACCTCCAGTTTGCCTGGAGAAAATGTCCCTGTTTCAAAAGGCCACTGCTTTGAGTATGCCTTCAAAAGGCATACTCCACCAAATGCCAGGCCCAAAGGACAATGGCCTTCCTTGTGTCACCCATCTTCCTGACATCCACATTCATAATGGCAGCAGTCACTCTCCGATAAATTTTTTTTTTATGTAATTGTCTCCCCCTTCATACTGTGAGTCCCCGGATATCAGGATCTATATCTTATTTGCCTTCATTTCTGTTTCCTTTCACCTTGTCCTTCTCAGAGTACTTGGCATTTGTTGAATGAACAGCAGCTGTCTTACTTGTGGGAGAGTCTGCTCATTGCCACACAGTACCCACTCACTCCCCTTTATCTCAGCCATAGAACTTCAGTTTCACTCAGTGTGGCAATGAGCCCAGTAGGAAGCAGCATTTCCCAGCTGCCCATGCTGCTAGGTGAGGCCATGAGACTAGCTTGTAGCCAAAGAGATTCAAGTTAGAAGTGTCACAGGGAACTTCTTGGAAAGCTGTTTCCAGGAGCTGAGCCAGACAACGGGAGCAGCAGATTCTCCTGCTGCCTGCTTGGAATGGGAACTTCATGTTGGACTCCACAGACATTTTGAGTTATGATTCATCTTGAGGATGGAACCCATTCAGTGAAGAAGGCAGATCAGCCAGATAAGCAGCTGGCTCCCTGCAGAAAGTGTAAAGCAGCCATGACAGCCCTGGATTGTGGGCTCTCCACATCTTTTATGTGAGAAACAAGCTATGCTGTTTAAATCGCTGTCGGTTTATGTTTTTATGTTGTATCTGCTATATGCAGCTGCCTTACTTTTAGTTGACAACCCATTATCTGTTTGAATAAAGAAATGTGTGTGTGATTGGTTAAATTGTAGAAATTAGTTTAATCATTTTGTTGACTAGTTTTAAAACTGAAGCTTTCTAGTTTACCTCCAATAACGACAACTCTTCCAGGTTCCTACTGAGTCATGAAGAACGAATGCATTTTTAAAACCAAACTCCTAAGACAAAATCAGAGTGGGCAATTATCATGTCTTCTGATTTAAAGAGCACTGGACACTTTGTTGGAAAGAAACAGGAAACCAGTGTACCAGGGAAGGTTAACAGCAAGTCTCACTCACGACACTTGGAAAGTCTTCTGT
This sequence comes from Castor canadensis, assembly GCF_047511655.1. NCBI lineage: Eukaryota > Metazoa > Chordata > Mammalia > Rodentia > Castoridae > Castor > Castor canadensis. The sequence continues at coordinate 189,619,677 of NC_133388.1, forward strand.
TCTTTCATGATGAAGTCTTTCTTTCTAGAGCAGGACTTGTACAAAGATTGGATTGAGGTAAAAACTGACCCTGCTTAACAGCCTGAAGACAATAAAGGAGACAGATATTGAGGAAAACTCACAATATCTTAGAGATCCTGTCTTCATGTAAGAACTTTGTACTGTCTTCATTTAAAGAAAAGTATTTTTTGCTTTCAAGAGGGAAAAGGCTGCTCTGACATTCACAAGAGTTTGAGGGAATTGTGGGGCTAAGATTCTCAATCTCAAACACCCAAAATCCCCATCCCAGTTCTCACCGTCCCAGTCTTTTCCTATCATAGTAGAGATCTGTGAAGACTGTCAAGATTACAAATAGTTTCTTTTGAAACTCTGGTTTTGCTTGTGTGTGTGTGTGTGTGTGTGTGTGTGTGTGTGTGTGTGTGTGTGTGTGTGTGTTGAGACAGGAACTTGCTATGAGGCTTAGACTGGCCTCAAACTCGTGATCCTCCTGCCACGGCCTCCCAAGTAGCTAGAATTATGGTGTGAGTCACTGTGTCTGAAACTCTTTTTTTTTTCAATAATCAGATCCTAGGTCATGTTTTCAGTACAGTCATCTCCATGACTGTAGGACATAGCATACTCCTTTAAAACTTCCTTGGAAGTTTTACATTTGCACTTAATTGCCCTGATCTCATGTTTCCCACGTTTAAATCCTCAAATACCATTAACAGGGATCGCTCCATGACACACACACCCCACAATTATCCTTGTATTCAATGGTCAAGTGCAGCTGCCTTTTGATTTCCCAAGCCTTGTGGTCCACCTGAACCTCGTTCTGCTTTATGGTAATTGAAACCAGTAATAGTGACACTATTTCATGTGTGTTCGTGGGTGTAATTACTTAGCAAAAGCAATAGAGTTTGTCTTGCTTTAGACTTGTGGAAAATTCAACTCAACTCATCTCAGAGATTTGTTTTCTTAGATCACTTCTAGAACCAATTATCTTAGCCTGGATTCCCTAGAAAGCCGAGACTCAGGCTATGCTTAATAGGATAGGTGTTGTCTCAGGAAAGCAGGAGACAGGCAGAGAAGAAAATAAGGCAAATGCAGGTTGATGATATCTTCTCAAAATACAGTTTCTGGAAAGGTTATATGGAGTTAATGCATCAAAGGAAGGAAGAAAAAGCAATATTTTTTGGCAGACTTCACTTTTTTTCTCTCAAAGGCATCTGCTAGGAAAATCAGGAGGAGTCTGCTTGGCTTGGGACAGGGTGGTTGAGCATCTTCAATTCCCTCTAGGACAGATCTGATTAAGATTAGGCTCAAAGAAGGCTGAGATAATGGCAATGGTAGGACATGACACTGTGGACACAGGGCTTTACACCATAGAAATGTCATATTCTGGGAGCTTCCTACAAAAGGAAGAGTCACAGGGACCCTCAAGTATTGCATAGACTATACTAGTATACCTGTGTACTAAGTGTTCTCCATTTCTCTCCCCTAATACACATACTTATTTACCTTGTTTTTCTTTTTTGCTCTATGACCTGAAAAACTGGCCCTAAGGACTATATTACCCTGTTTTTCTCTGTGTGTCTTTTCTGGCTGCATTCATTCTATAGGAAACACCAATAGGACATCAGAAAATGGAGGAAGGAATTTTCAGAAAATTTCTTCTCTTGTCTCTCACAGAATTCAGTACATTCTGTGCCTGTTGGATGGACTTTCTTCCATAATCCCACTTACACTGGCTGTTCTTCTTGCCCTTACAAACTGGTTAGTAATAGCTTCCTATCATCACCAGAACTTGGGTTCTTCCACATCCCTCAATGGTAAACTTTATCCAAAACAAGCTTCTGTGAATATGTTAAAGGAATTCACCAAATTTCCTCCAAAACCCCACCTGAGTACCCTCTATTTCCTACTCAGGAAAAATCTACCCTTTCTTTGTTCATTTGTTTCCATTGTTTATCAATTCTTGTTGAGCTTTTAAATTTTAAACAAATATTCTTATTAAACTATACTATAGTGTAAAACATACCATAACATTTCTTTCTCTTCCATAAGTAGCATTTTCATATAGATGGGGACATTGGTTTTTACTTCTACAAGGTGTGTTTGTACTTTTTCTTTTGGTGGTACTGGGGTTTGAACTCTGGGCTTCATGCCTGCTAGGCAGCTGCTGTACCACTTAAGCCACAGTGCCAGTCCTTCACGTCTTAAGTGCATTTTTTTCTTCTGTAGTATATTTATTTACTCATTGTGTCATTTCTTTCCACCTGGCCCCTGCATGGGCTGCTTTTTGCAGGTGTTCTATTTCCTCTAACACTCTGGGGCTGATTTACTGACCATTCTCATACTGTGTTTATATCTAGTTAATTTTTTCTTTAATGTACAGTGTGAGGAATGGATGTTTGGTCATCTCTCCATTTTTCAAAAACAGGCAGAATACACATATATGTGCCCTTATTTGTAGGAAGCTGTTAATAACCAAGGATTTGTAAGGCAAGAAGAAGAACCAGTGTGGGTAGAATTGTAGAAGAAGGTTCTCCATCAGGCACAGAAGAATATATCCCCTGCTACATCACAGTGTCAGCCAGGATGTACAACACACACTCACTCACACACACACACACACACACACACACCCCACTGTAGAGAGTATCACAATTCTGTTGCTGGATCGTTTTTGTTAAATCTGAGTTTTTTTCTTTGTCTATGATATTTCATTTGATCTTGTTATTGGACACTCTACTTAGGGGACTTATCCTAAGTTTCTGAAGAGGTATTACTGGGTTTTGAAAGTTGTCTCCAAATCCAGATGTGGAGGCATTTACAAATGACTTGACTCATCTGACATGGACAGATGTCCTTGACTTGTCAGACAAGAACACCTGCAGCTATTCTTATTAGTTTCCTTTTGCTGCTATAACAAATTACTGCACAGTTAGTGGCTTAAGCCAATGCAAAGTTATCATTTTACAGTTCTGAAATCTAAAAATACAGTCACATGTGTTCTATAAGCTCCAGAGCACTGTACTAAGTTTAAGAGTGTCCCTGTCCCCCAAATTCATGTCCATTCAGAACTTCAAAATGTTGCGTATGGAATTAATTAAATTAAGTTGAAGTCATACTGGGTTGGGTAGGCCCTAAATCCAGTGACTGATTTCTTTATAAGAGGGAAGGAGATATAGAAACATAAACACAAGGAAACAATGGTTATGTGAAATTGAAGGCAGGAATTGGAATGATTAGCTACAAGTTGAGCAATGCCAATGATTGTTGGCCAGCCCCAGAAGCTAGAGAGAGGCAAGGAAGGACTCTTCTCCAGATTAGAGGGAACAAGGCCCTGGTGACACCCTTGATTTTAGACTTCTACCCTCCTAAATTGAGAGCAAATAAAATTCTGTGTTATAAACTACCTGTGTTGTGGTACTTAGTTATGGCAGTCCTAGGAAACAAATATAGGGAGGATCCATTTCGTCACCTTACCAGCTTCTACCTCCTACCCCCATTCCTTGCATTGTATCCCCACATCACTCTGGTCTCTGCTCCCATTGTCACATCTCTCTATTTCTTATTTACCTGACATGGTCTTACACTGGATTCACCCAGATAATTCAAGATAATCTCTCCATTACAGGCCCTTAATTTAATCACATCTGCAATGTTCCTTTTGCCATATAAGATAACATAGTTGAAGGTTTCTGGGATTGGAATGTGGACATTTTGGAGATTGGGGTTGAGAGACAATTATTCTGCCTTCCAAAGTTGGGCTGGTTCCTTGAACCTTGTGATATGCCAATGGCCTATAATAACTTAGGGGAAAACAACAAAATAGAAAAAAGAAATGTCCTGGAATTTTAAGGAAAGTGTTAGAAGTCTCAGAGGTGAGACTATTGTAACTGATTTAAATTATGTAGGACCTCAAAACACACCAACTACTTAGCTATGTGTCCAGCTTATTCATTAAGAAGGAATGTCATAGAGATAGATTTAGTGGACTCTCCATGATAGTTGTTCTTTACAAAATAAGGTTGAGAGCTGGGGATGCTGTCATGAACCTGGGTTTACTGACATCAATAGGGATGGTGGCATTCCTGAAGAAGTGACCATATGGCAGCACTTAACCCCTAGAGGAAAGGCAATCAGAGTGCTTTCACCCTCAATAATCCTTGGCTTGGGCTAAGAGATCATGGTGATTTTATGGGCACAACAAATGTATTGCTTGCTACATATAATAATAAACAGCACAGCAGAAGTATTGCTTACTATTCAGAATAATAAATAATTGAGAGTTGGCAAGCAGAAGGCTGATGTCAGCCACCTCAGTTGTGACTGAGGACCACCATCAAGTTTCCAAATTTAGTTACAGGTATAGTCTAATTGATTGGAGGGGAAACCAGGCTCCTTTGAGGAAGGACCCCGAAAAGCTATTCATATACTATGAATATTCCTTCAGTCCTTTCTCAGAGGAGCCAAAAGCCATTGAGCAGAGTAAATGTACTCTGAGATAAGGGGAATGCCTAGATCCTTTGGAGATTGTTGCATACAGAACATGAACAGACACTGATATTGCTGAGGATCCCTGTAATCAAATATCACTATAGCCCACCCCCTGTTAGGCTGAGTGAAGGGAAGAGTTGTAAGCAGATGGTTGTGGTTCATCTCACCATGGGTTCAATGAATCATCAGGACCATGCTAAGGTCATGTCACCAGTCCCTGAGGGCTTCATAGTTATAAGTATTCTTGGCACCGGAAAGATACATTGCTTTCTTGATCCATGGAGAAAGAGTCAATATGGTAAAAAAAAAAAAAAAGCCAAGAAACTGAAGGTGTTCCCTTCCCAGGTAGAAACCCAACAAATTCAAATACTCTCACCTGTCTAGCTTAAGACTTCGTAAGTCTTATTTCTCTCAATGCATTGCAAGACTCCACTAATTAGTAATATTCTGATAGAATGTTTAAACAAATACAGAAGGAAGTCTTATTCTACAGCCACTCCAATGCCTGTGCCTTGTCTTGTACTTCTGTAGAGTCTTGAAAGTGAAAAAGTCACATTTCCAGCTGTGATGGTTAACCATGTGATCCAGCTCTGACAGGTGACATGTACATGGAAGTCCCTGAGTGGAACATGTCTTCCCAGATAATGTCATATGTCTTCTTCTTGCCTGAAACACAGATGTGGTGCTAGAAGTACAGAAGTTACTATGAATTCATGAAAATAAAAACCACATAGTAAAGAAGGCAGAGCAGACAAGGAAAGGAAAGTGGTACCTTGATGGCAACTTATGTTGGTCATTGCTGTGACAAAATACCTGAGAAAGCAACACATGGGAGGAAGGATTTATTTTTGCTTATGTTATTAGAGGTTTCATTCAATTGTCAACTCATGGCAAACGGGAGACAGAAAAAGAGGAGGGGCTGAGGACAAGATAGACTCTTTAAAAACATGACCTCAGTTACTTACTTCTACCACCCAGGTCCCACCTCCTAATAATCCATTCAGCTATGAATTCATCCATGCATTAATCCATTTATGATTAGTTAGATCCCTGATGATCCATTCACCTCTCAAAAGCCCATCAGCTCAAAACCAAGCCTTTTAAACACATGAGACTTTTTTGGGGGGTGGGAAACTCTTAATTCAAACCATAAAAGCCTCTTTGAGCAATGTTCCTATTTCTGTATCCTCCATAAGATGAGAAAAATAAACCCCCTTTTGTGCATGAGTCACTGTGGTAGTATTAGCTATTACTCACAGCTGAACACAATCCTAGAAACAGTAAGGTTGTATGTACTTGTTCCAAATTCACCTCCTCCAAGCCTCAAGGGTGTCTTTTTTTCTCTATTGAGTAGGAAAACTGTCAGTGGCCAAATCCATATTTTGTTCTATAAGTACAACAATGTGCAAGAAAGGAGTCTTAAAATATTGCTCATTTTTCACTTCCACTTTTAACCTTTGTTTAATTATCAGGAGGAAGATTGAGAGCTCATATATTTGAGAAGAAAGAAAGAAGCTACACATTTGCGTTTCTCACACAGAGTAAAGACTAAGTCATGAACAGAGTATGAGTTGGTGGAAAAGTTTTATGTACTAATTGCCTAACCTTGAACATGCCACATGACCCTCTGATTCTCAGCTTCCACTACTATGAATTAGAGAGAAAACATCGATGCTCACTTTGCCAGGTTGGTAGGAGACTCAATTGAAACAGGAAGTATGTAGGTAAGGGACATGGCGTCTGCAAGGCACCTGACAAACAGTTGAGTGGTCCGACTTTTTGGGGTGGGGTTTCCTTCCTTCAAGTTTAGGGAGCATGTCTAATTTCTCTCTAGAGTCACTGACCAGTACAGGACCCAGGCCACAGCATTTTGGGGGACTTGATGAGTGAATGAATGAGTAGAAGGATCACTGGAAAAATGATCTGCAGAGGAAAGAAAGACCCATGGCCTCCTGTAACGAAAGAGGTCCCCATGTCCTTAGGAGCCTGGACTTGTCCTTCTCAGAATCAGTTTTCTTTTAAAATGGCTGCTAAAGAAAGTACAGGGTACATGTTGGCGTATAAAGCTCTCTGTAAGCATGACTCAGGACTCAAGTCCCTCCTTCAAGACCTGCAGGGAAAGGCCTACTTTAGAGCAGCTCATGGACTTAAGTGGGGGAAGCTAGGCCAGGCTGTCTGCAGAGGAGAACCAGCTCAAGGGGCTTTTAGAGCTTTGGAGATCAATGGGACAGTTACTGAATGTCTCAGTTTAATCTCAGAAAAGTCCAGAGGACGGGAAGTCTACAGGAAGCAGAAGCCCTACTCAGCCCTAACTGGATGTGCCTGGGAGCTGTGTGCTGCCTGTGTACCTGAACGACAGCCCAGAAGGGGTGGAACATGGTCAACCTCTCATCCCTGTGCAGGCCCTGGGGACCAGCCTAACTGGCCCTCCTTTCCTGAGCACCAGCTCTGGGAGCAGCTTCATTTACTACCTCACTAACCTCTGAATGGGCTTAGGAGTTCTGGTCACCTTCCGTATAGGCAAGCAAGTGGACACCCTGAGGTTCCCTGATGACTGGAGTCCTCACAGGCCAGATATTCCACCGTCTTTAAGTTGGGAAATCAGGGATGCCAGCAGAAAGGCAGTGCACTCTGGGAAAAGAGCAGGACTCAGGTTTGTTGAGTGCCAGTTGTGTGCGGTCACCGTGGTCAGTATTTTTCATTGGCGGTCCCCTCTTTATGGCACTTCTCATGGGTCAGTATTATTGGTCTTATTTTAGGAACAGGAAACCAGAGCCTGGAGGTATCGGGTATACAGATGGTAAAGGACAGAACTGGATTCAGTCCAGGCAGATTTCAAAGTTATACCCTTGTGTATTAGGCAAGGGTGCTGGGTGTAAGTGCAGTATTGGATACTGCCTGTGAAGAATTAGAGATGATCTCTTCAATGTCAGAATTAGCTTTTTTCTTTAGGAGAGCTAGGAAGAACTAATTGGATACTGAGTTGGAAACCAAGATAAAGTCAAGTGTCAATGTCTAGATGGATACAACTGGCAGCCACAGTCCAGGGGAAATCCAGGGGCCCATGGCCTCTTCTGGCTTCACACCTCATGGCTAAGAAGGAACTGCACCAAATATGTGGTGTGCGTAGGTTCAGACAGCCTGGATTCTACCTGCCTCAAGGCTTGAATGAGCAGATGGTGTCTGAATTTTGGAGCAAGTTTCCTCTTCCACCAGGAACTAGGAGAGGTGACTCAGCGGGACTGACTGAGAAGGCAATGTTAGGACATTTGAGAAGATAAGTCACCCTGCCTTAGGCTGTGCTGTGTGGCCTCACACAACTTCCTTCCCTTCTCTGGACCTCCACACCTTCTAGTTTACCCACCAATCTCTTGAGTTGCTTCATCTGTGACAACCTAGGACTGCCAGGAATAAAACTAGCACCTGGTCATGTGGAATAACCAACCCAGTGGAAAGGGAAATTCAGTTATATGACAATAAATGGCAAAGGACCTGCAGTGTTCTCAGAAGTAAAGAGAGCTGCCTGCTCCCCCACCCCACCAAGCTGGTATAATGTGTGTCTGAACTCAGGACAGCCTTAGATTTTACTTAGATCATATTCTGAATCCTCCTGCAGAACAGTTCTGATCAGCTGGCAGTGTGCATTACAAGAAACAATTAGAGTGCCTTTAGACAGGCATGCCCTTGCTGGCATGTCACAGGTCTACTCCCTCCTTTGCTTTGGCTCTGGTAACAATGGCATTTGGACATTTGCATCTGTGTCTCCAAATTAGACTCTTGATTTGCCTTGTTGGTCTAAGCCAGCAATTTCCTCCCACCCCTCCCTGGCTACGACAGGCAGAGGGGGAAGCTGTAATTTGTGGGCTGCCCTTTCACTGCAGCCTGAGCAACACAAATGCCTTAATCCTCCCCTGCCCTGAGGGCTGTGCTGGAGGGGCTGAAGGCCAGCGTGACGGGATTCTCTCCCATGCATTATTCACACCAGTGCTTCCCTTTCTATTTTTAATGTTCAGCGTGTAGCGGTTCCCTCCGCCAGCTATTTTTAGCATCATTGCTGCCAGCTGACAGCAGAGACAAAGGCACCAAGGCACCTTGAGAATGACAAATGGCGATTTCAATGATGAAAATAGAAAGGCTATTTTTCTTCCCAGAAAGAAAGGAAGAAAATGTGTACAGTTGCAAAGTTGCTGAGGCTTGAATTGAATTTATAATTTGGAACACCTAGACTGCCATGCACATAAAGGATTTCTTTATGAACACACACACACACACACACACACACACAATCCTTTGTCTCAGATCAAATGTGCTCTTCTTTGTGAAGTTTTCTCTGATGCTTCCCTCTGGTCTCTCTGCCCGCGGGGAGTCCTCCTTTCTCTAGATACAAGAGTCCACTACCATGATTCTCACATGGTATTTTACAAGGTTGGTGCCCTCCTGCCTGTGAACTCCATGAGGACAAGATCTTATCCTTATATCTCCACAAGCATCCCCTGCCACCCTGAGGCTAGCTGGGCCTTACAGCTGGGCTACATGTTTCTCTTGTGGAGTAAACAATGTCACAGAACACCAACATCAAGCGATGCTACTCTGAGACTGTAAGAACATGAAAGGAAACAAGATCACTTCTTGCTCTTTTCTAAGCCCAGACAAATACAAGGTGGCTGAGAATTCCACAGCATATCAAGTGTACACCTTCCCTGACTAAAATAACTGACTGACAGCTACTTTTTCATCATTTACAATTTTCTCCCCTCTCTAATTGACCCTCTCTAAAGACAGGATTTATTGAGATACCACTCAATAAATATAATCGCTTCTCATTTTCTGACAGCGCCCAGCCTGGAGTGAAACCCTGCTTCCTTATATCTCCCCCAAATTTCTAATCAAAGCCTAAATCTCATGATAGGTTCTTTCTTGCCCTTTCTCCCAGACTCCCGTGGTTCCCTAAGATGTGAAATGAGTAATAAGCTTGGGTTCCTGGTGGCCTTTGGCTGAAGGATATTGATAATATACATTTTCACATAAATAAAAGGTCAACAGTGTTTGACGAATAATATGAATAGCAAATGCCAGGACTATGGTGGCACGAGCAAGACATCCAGACATGGACCTTCAGGTCTAGTACCTCAAGGGAGGCACCCTAGTCCCAACCTGGAGAAGCTGATACATTGTGCAGTTCTTTGCTCTGAATGTGTAAACATGTCTAGTTCTAGCTCACAAGAGTCCTGTGAGGTAGATATGATTATTTACATCTCTTTAGGGCTCAAGTGGATCCAAATCACTTAGGTCTTGAAGGATAGATAAGAGACTGGGTCTCTGGCTGGGTTCCTGCTCATTACATCACTGCGTGTGTGTACGTGAAAAATGGTGGAAAGATTTAAATGCGAACATAGACTTTAAGCAACTCACAGAATTTTAATTTGATAAGAGTGTCTGAGCAGAATGTCTGACGTGTAAAAATTTATATAAGGACTCATTACTGGCGGTGTGTGCATTTTGAATGATTCCTCTCTGACAGTGACTCATTGAGGAACAAATATTTGACCCAAATCAATTCTAGGAACTGAGACATGCGAAAGAAACCTTCCTTGAGGCGTCTGGGAAATGGTTTCCCTCCCCTCAAATGAATCGGTGGATGAAGTGGTGTTCTTCCTCCTTTCTGTCACCTGGTTGGAATGTGATCAGAGCATAGTCATAGTGCCAGAATGAGGGTAGCCCTAAGCAGGGTTGACCACCTTCTCATTGTGAGAGATACAGTTTTCCTCAGGGTCAAGTCCAGCTAAAGCTGAAGTTTCTGTTGTTTGCTAACATATTCTTTCACATTCATGCCCTTGCTTGTTCATGCACCTGTTGCCTTGAGGCTTCTTCTAGCCATCCTAGGTAAAACAGCATGCATCCTGTTTCCTTTCCCCTGATTATAGCAGTTCTCCACTAATGACAACCTGGACCTGTATTGCTCATTTAATTATTTACAACTCCATTGTCTGTTTCCATCACTAAAAAGCAAACTCCATTAGGCCAGAGAAAGTCCCACTGGCTCATCACTGTGTCACTGTCATCTCAAACCAGGCCTGACACGGAGAGGGCACTGAAAGCGTATGGGTGGGACAGGTAGGACTGGAGGCAAGATGGTAACTGAGTGATCTCATCCAGCATTCTTCCTTATAGGCACACCTTACTGCTTGATTCTTGCACCTAATCCCCTGCAGCATTGTAGTGAATCTTTACCCCAGGAACCAAAGATAATTGCTGCAACAAGGACCCACAGACCTGGTCTCAGGAGCCACAGTCCAGCACTTAGTGCACCCAGGACATGGTGCTCCCTAAAGTTCCTACCCAGCACACAGAAGCCCGTGGATGGCACGCTCTGCCCATGGACCTACAGTGACCCAGCTTGGCCCACACATGTCCCTTACGTCCTAAAGCCCCCACTCAGTGCCCGGAAGCTCCTGCCTGGAGTGCTCTGCCCACACACCACCAAGGCCCTGCCCACTGGGCACATGATCCCCTTTGCCCAGAAACCCCAGCATAGTGTACTCTGTACAGGGACTCCACCGGGTGCCCAGAAGTTGCCATGTGGTGCTCCCACACATTATATCTGGTGCATAGACTACAAAATACAGATAAACCCATAAGAAACAATAACAGAACCATCTCCACCACGACAAAAAAAAGAGCCCATAGGACTGGCAGGGCACTGCTGCCAGCCACAACCCTATCTAAGAAATTGTGTTAGAATGCATCTTTGTTGGGAACTACCTGGATGCAGAGGTGTGCCGTCAGAGCAGACATCTAAGGAAAGGCTATGCCCAGATTATAATGAGAGTCCATAAGTAGTTGGGGGCTTGTGAAGTGGGAACAGTGTGAGACTAACAAATTGAGAGCCCAGACTCGAGAACACTTCACCTGAGATAATATTCAGATATCCAGAGTATCACTCCACTTCTCTCCCCCCCACACACCACACACTAGAAAAGAAGCAGAAAACAGTAAATTGACACCCTTCCAGTGTCCCACTAGACTGCCACCTAATGGATTGAAAGACTCGGACACTGTGGGGCAGGTGTGCTGGTGGCGTGGAAACACCTGTTCAGAAGAGCATAATTTTTAATAATTTTGTCGCTGTTAAGTTTGGATGTTTAGAATTTTTGTGCATTTGTTTGTGGCTTCTTTTTTCTTTCTGCACATATGAATTGGGTAACTTTGCACTCTCTCCCATTTTCTCTTTAGATCTATTTCCCCTCCTCCTCCTGTAATCATCATAAGAGAACCATGAATCCACCTTTCAGTATTTGGTCTTTATCCATTTCTTCCCCTTCCCTTTCCTATTACCTTTCCCTATTTATACTTTCTCATCATCTATATAGAACTGCTCTCTAGCTCATATTTTCTTCTAACTCTGTTTAAATACGCATAAACCTTCTTTGTTACCTATATGTTCAGCTGGTATATAGATTGCCAGATCATCTTTGGGGGGGGAATGTTTATGTTTGTTTGTCTGTCTAATCATTTTTCTTTATTTCTCTTCCTCCTCTCTCTTCTACCTATCTCATCCCACTTCTCATTAACCTCTTCTATTAAGCTTAGCTGCCACTCCTTTCTGCCTATCCATTAGAGGTATCTCCCATTTCTCCTCCCTATCACCACCCTATTACCTTGGATCTTCCTAGATCATGAAGATCATTTTTGCTCCAATATAACTCTATAGATAATGGAGTAGCAGCAGTGACTTTTCTTCTTTAGGGATTGCCACAATCTCAAGACAGTGGTTTATCAACTGTGATAGCTTCAGCAGCTAAGCTTGCTCTCCCTGTGCGGAGTAGGAGGTGGCACCCACTGAACTGAAGCTGAATTTTGACTACTGAGCCACACCCTTACAGATTAGAGACAAGAATATATACCATGACCCAGCTCCTACCCAGTCTTAAATAATCTTTGAGAAAGCCCCCACTAAAGGAACACAAAGTGATTAGAACTTCCAACCAAAAACTACCCTAGGTGTGTAAATCCCAATACAGAAACTTGAAGCAAGAAACCAACAGCTATCCCTCAAAAGCCAATAACTCTACAATAAAAGACTTAAACAATAGTGAAGTGGAAGAAATATAATTCAATGAATTTTAGAAAGCAATGACAAAAATGAATTCAATGAGGAGATGCACAAGCAACAGAACAAATTCAAAGAGTATACAGATAAAAAACTAACTGCATTCCATGAGAATTCAAACAGCTTAATGAGGTAAAGGAGGCAATGCAGGATCTGAAAGAGGAATTTAATAAAGATATAGAAATTCAGAAAAAATCTAATTGAAATCTTGGAAATGAAAAGCTTACTATCCCAAATAAAAACCTCAATTTAAAGTCTGGTTAACAGAGTAGACCAGGTTAAAACTAGAATATTACAAATGAAAGGTAGAGTAGAAGCATTAGATCAGCCAATCAGCGAAAAAAATAATAAGAAAATATGAATGGAATATGCAAAAACTCTGAGACAACACCAAAACACCAAACCTATGAATTATGGGTATATAAGGAGAACAGATACACACTCATAGCATAGATAGCTTATTCAATAACATAACAACAGAAAACTTTCCCAATCTTGAGAAAGGGAGGGACATCTAGGTACTGGAAGCTTTCAGAACACCAAAGAGGCAGGATCAAAAAAGAAGCACCCACCTACATATTATAATTAAACACTATATATGCAGAAAAAAAGGAAAGAATTTTGAAAGCTGCAAAAGAGAAGCAACAGGTCACATATAAATGTAGACCTATCAGAGAAATGCAGTTTTTCTAAATGCAAGTAGAGCATGGAGTGATATTTTTTAAGTCCTGAAAGAAAAAAAACCTGCCAATCTAAACTAGTCTATCCAACAAAATGATCATCCTTCATAATTGAAGGAGAAATCAAAACTTTCCACAATTAGCAAAAACTAAAGGAATTCATGACCACCAAACCAGCACTACAGATAATACTTAAAGGAATTCTATACATAGAAGAAGAAGATAGACACATTCAGGAAAATGCAAGAAAGAATAAACCCCACTAGCTAAGTAGATTAACAAACAAGGAATAAGAGAAAAATAAATGTCAAAAAATCATCAAAATGACTGGAAACACTTCATACCTTTCATTATTAACACTGAGTATGGGTAGCCCCAATTCCCCAGTCAAAAGACATGGAATGACAAATTGAATTAAAAGTAAGACCCAATCATTTGTTACAAGAAACACATCTCACCAACAAAGACAAACATTGACTTAAGGTGAAAGGGTGGAAAAAGATCTTTTAAGCCAATGCACCTTGAAAGCAGGCAGGAGTAGCTATACTTGTATCTGATAAAGCAGACTTCAGACCAAAATTAGTCAGAAGAGATGATGAAGATCACTACATGTTAATAAAGGGAACACTCTATAGAGAAGAATTAATAATTCTTAACATATATGTAGCAAATATAGTGCACACAACTACATTTAAAAAAAAACCACTACCAAAGCACAGATAAACTCCAACATAATAATAGTGGAAGACTCCAATACTGTACTTTTACCAATAGACAGTTCACCCAGACAAAAAAAATCAACAAAGAAACCTCAGAATTAATTGATACTATAGATGAAATGGATTTAACAGCCATCTGCAGAGTATTTCATCCAACTATTGCACAGTACATATTCTTCTTTGGAGCTTTTTCCAAAATATATCATATTTTAGGACACAAATCAAACCTCAACAAATGTTAAGAAAGTCAGAATAACTCCTTGTATTTTGTCAGGGCACGATGGAATAAAACCAGAACTCAACAGCAAAAGAAACTACAGAAAAATATTCAAACACATGGAGACTGAAAAACACATTGTTGAATGACCAGTGAATCATCAAAGAAGTAAGATTAAAAAGTCCCTAGAATCTAATGAAAATGAAAATACAACCTACCAGAACCTTTTGGGATATAGCAAAGACAGTGCTAAGAGGAAGGTTCATAGCTTTGAGCACCTGTATGTAAAAAAAATAGTAAAAAAATACATAGCCAGTGGTATATCTTAAACTATTTAGAAAAACAAGAACAAGCTAAACACAAAACTAGTAGATGGAAAGAAATAATAAAAATTAGGTCAGAAATTAATTAAATAGAGACAAAAACTACACAAAGAATTAGTGAAACAAAAAGTTGGTTCTTTGAAAATGTAAATAAGATTGAGAAACCCTTCGCCAATTTTACTAGAAGGAAGGAAAAACCCAAATTAATGAAAATGGATATTTAAAAGGAATATCACAACAAATACCAATGAAATCCAGAGAAGTGTAAAGGAATATTTTTAAAACATAAATTCAATAATTTGGAAAATTTAGAATGAGTGAATAACTTCTAGACCTTAACCTACTAAAATTTATCTAAGAGGATATAAACCAACTGTACAGACCTATGAAACAGTAATATAGAGTCCACCAAAAAAGAAAACCCCATAAGCTGATGGATTCACTGCTGAATTGTACCAGACCTTTAAAGAAGAACTAACACCATTTGTCTTCAAACTTTTTTGTGAAAGAAAAATAGAAGTAACACTACCAAACTCATTTTATGAAGCCAGTATTATACTATTCCTGAAATCAAAGACATAGCAGAGAATTATAAACCAGCCTATTTAATAAAAATAGTTGCAAAAATTCTCAGTAAAATGCTTGCAAACCAATCCAACAAAATATCAAAAAGATTGTACACTGTGGTAAAGTTGGTTTCATTCTAGAAATTCAAGGATGGTTCAATATATGCAAATCTATAAATGTAAAACAACATATAAACAAAATTGAGAACAAAAATTACATGACCATCTCATTTGATGCAGAAGAAGCCTTTGGCAAAATTTAACATCCTTTTATGATAAATATTCTGAATAAATTAGGAATACAAAGAATGTACCTCAACATAATAATGCCTAAGCATGACAAACTTATAGCAACATCCTACTAAACTGGGAAAAATTGAAACCATTTCCTCCAAAGTCAGGAACAAGACAAGGATATCCACTTTTCCCACTTTTATTCAATACAGTTTTGTAATTGTCAGCCAGAACAATAAAACAGGAGAAAGAAATAAAAGGGATTCAAATGGGGAAGGAAAAAGTCAAATTGTCCTTATTTGCAGATGATATGATCTCATACTTGAGAGGGCCTAAAAACTCCACCAAAAAACCTTTTAGATATAATAAACACTTCCACCAAAGTAGCAGGACACAAAATCACTATACAAAAATCAGTAGGTTTTCTATATGCCAAAATATTCAGCTAAGAAAGAAATCTGGAAAATAATTCCATTCAAAAACTACCTGAAAATAAACATAATGAAAGAAGTGAAACACCTCTATAGTGAAAAATATAAATCACTGTAGTGAGAAATTGAAGACATCAGAAGATAGAACGATCTCCAGTGGTCACAGCTGGCAGATCAACAGTATGAAAACGGTTGTACTACCCAAGGCATTCTATATGTTCAATACAACCCCCACCAAAATAGCAATGGTATTCTTTGTAGAGATAGAAAAATCAATCTTAAAGTTCATGTGGAAGCACAAAAGATCTCAATAGCCAAAGCCATTCTGAGCAAAAAAAGAGCAGGTATCACACTACCTGACTTCAAATTTTACCACAGTGCCATAGTAATAAAAACAGCATGGTACAGGCACAAAAACAGAAAAGAAAACTAATGGAACAGAATAGAAAACCAAAAGACAAATCCTCAAAGCTATAATCATTTAACATTTGACAAAGGAGCCCCAAACTTCCATTGGAGAAAAGACAGTCTCTTCAAAAAATGTGATGGGAAAACTGGATATCTATTTCTTAAGACTGAAACTAGATCCCTGTCTCTCACCTTGTCATGATATCAATTCAAAGTAGATCAAAGATCTCAATGTAAAACCTAAAACTTTGAAACTACGACAGGAAAGAATATGGAAAATATGCAATGAATGACCTGTATAATCCATCACACAATTAAGGAGTCACATATCAAGTCCAGGCAGTCCAAGACCATGTTCTTTTTTATTTTTTTTTTCATTTTTCTTTTATTATTCATATGTGCATACAAGGCTTGGTTCATTTCTCCCCCCTGCCCCCACCCCCTCCCTTACCACCCACTCCACCCCCTACTTCTCCCCCCACCAATACCTAAGCAGAAACTATTTTGCCCTTATTTCTAATTTTGTTGTAGAGAGAGTATAAGCAATAATAGGAAGGAACAAGGGTTTTTGCTGGTTGAGATAAGGATAACTATACAGGGCATTGACTCACATTGATTTCCTGTTCATGGGTGTTACCTTCTAGGTTAATTCTTTTTTATCTAACCTTTTCTCTAGTTCCTGGTCCCCTTTTCCTATTGGCCTCAGTTGCTTTAAGGTATCTGCTTTAGTTTCTCTGCATTAAGGGCAACAAATGCTAGCTAGTTTTTTAGGTGTCTTACCTCTCCTCACCCCTCCCTTGTGTGCTCTCGCTTTTATCATGTGCTCATAGTCCAATCCCCTTGTTGTGTTTGCCCTTGATCTAATGTCCACATATGAGGGAGAACATACGATTTTTGGTCTTTTGGGCCAGGCTAACCTCACTCAGAATGATGTTCTCCAATTCCATCCATTTACCAGAGAATGATAACATTTCGTTCTTCTTCATGGCTGCATAAAATTCCATTGTGTATAGATACCACATTTTCTTAATCCATTCATCAGTGGTGGGGCATCTTGGCTGTTTCCATAACTTGGCTATTGTGAATAGTGCCGCAATAAACATGGGTGTGCAGGTGCCTCTGGAGTAACCTGTGTCACAGTCTTTCGGGTATATCCCCAAGAGTGGTATTGCTGGATCAAATGGTAGATCGATGTCCAGCTTTTTAAGTAGCCTCCAAATTTTTTTCCAGAGTGGTTGTACTAGTCTACATTCCCACCAACAGTGTAAGAGGGTTCCTTTTTCCCCGCATCCTCGCCAACACCTATTCAAGACCATGTTCTTAACCACTGCACAGAACTTTCTGGTTGGGATAGTGGGTGTTTAGCCCCTTGAGCAGTATCTGGTTTGTGTAGAAGACATGGGCCACTAGAAATAAAGGAAGAAAGTGATGGTCCCATTTGCTCTGCATTGTCCAGAGCACACATGGAGTCATGGGGTAAATTCCCAATACCGTGCTTTGACCAAAGGGAATGTATTTCAAACAGAGAAGAATGGACAATGACAGGTCTGAAAACTATCAGGGAGCTAGGGAAGCTGAAGTGTCAGAAGAAGAATGGGAGGATGGAAAGGGGAGTCCCAGGTCTGTATCTTCCCTTTGATTCTCTGCTCACAGCTCAAAGAGTCATGTGCCAGTCACACTGGCATGTGTGTGCATGATTTTATTCAAATGAGACTGTGTGAGTGAGGACATGGAGAAGAACATCTTGAGACTGCACAAGGAAGACTTCAGTAAGATTTCCTTCAGGTCTGGTGGTTTCTGATCAATACTTTTCTAGCCACATTGAAATTTTAGTTCAAGGATTTATTTGCATCTATTACCTTTTGCCACTGGATTAGTAAATTCTTCAGCATATATATCTCATGTAAGCCTGAGTTCCTAGAACCCAATCAGCTTTAGGGTTGCCATTTCTCTCCTTCTTACCTTGAGCTCCTGGCTTGGGTTCTTCCATCCCCTGATGATGGAGGTCTGGTTCTTCCAAAGATGGGTTCAACCTCCAGGACTTTTATCCCCTCATATTTCCCTTATAGCAGTGCCTTCTGTGCCCATTTCATCCTGACCCTAAATGGGGGTGAAGTCACCTTAGGGGGACTGTCACATTAAAGAGGATTATTAACTGTCTGAAGAAGCCCTTTTGGATGAAAGCCTAGAGATTTCAGAGAGGCAGATTCCAACTTAACATTAGGAAGATATTCCAATATTAGGAAAAGAGCTCAGAAACACAGTGGGTGTCTGTATAAAGTGGTGAGCTGCCCAACATGGGGAATATGCAAGTAGAAAGTGGAAATGCTCTAGAATCTGGGGATCAGTGTCAGCAGAAACAAAGGGTTGTTAAAGGAATTGCAAAGTTCAAATTTATAGGCTTCTTCCTCCTCCACATCTCTTACCAATACATATTGTTCAATGTCTGTAAGTGTTATTGTGATAGAATTCATTTTAAAGGGCTTTGAGTTCATAGTAGCTTTTTATTTTCAATCAATGGATACTAGAATTACAACTAATATTATGTAGAGATTTGTAAAATTTTTTGATCCTAAAATTGACTTCTCATTCTTGAGAAAGTTTAGGTCTATAGTTTTAAACACATGGTGGGAGAAATCAACTTAGATGATAGTTCATCTATGGTTTGAATGTTTGTATCCTCCCCACTCAAAGCTCATTTATTAAGACTTCTTGGGTGCAGGTGACTCACAACTATAATCCCAACCAGTAGGGAAGCTGAGATCAGGAGAATTGCAGTTCCATGCCAGCCCAGCCAAAAAAAAGTTTGTGAGACTCATCTCAATGGAAAAATTCTGGGTGTGGTGGCACTTGCCTGTTATCTCAGTGATGGCAAAAAGCTTAAAGGTGGATCACAGACCAGGCTAATCTGGGCAAAAAGTCAGACTCTATCTCCAAAATATAAAGAGCAAAAAGGGCTGGGGGTATGGCTCAAGTGGTAGAGTACCTGCCTAGCAAGAGCAAGACCCTGAGTTCAAACTCCAGTACTGTGACAAAAGCAAGCAATGAAAAAAACAACAACAAAAACTGTTAACTCTCTTGGTGATGGTATTAGGAGCTGGGGCCTCTGGGGATGTAATTAGGTCATTAAATGTGGAGCCCTCAAACAATGAGATTGGGACCTTATAAAAAGGCCTCAGAGAGCTGCCTGGGAGGGAGGGGGCGGAGTGGGTGGTAAGGGAGGGGGTGGGGGCAGGGGGGAGAAATGACTCAAGCCTTGTATGCACATATGAATAATAAAAGAAAGAAAAAAAAAGAAAATCAGACATTGAAAAAAAAAAAAGAAAATGAAAAGGGCCCTCAGCAGACATACTATTTGCTGGCATCTGGATTTTCGATCACAGTCTCCAAAACTGTGAGAAATAAATTTTTATTGTCTACAAGCACCTCAATTTATGGATTTTATTACTGAACCCTGAACGGACTTAAGAAAGTTCTAGACCAATTCTTAGATCCCAAGCATTCATCTTTAATATTACTTCACAAAAGAAAGAAGAGAAAGAAATGAACTATTCACACCAATGAGATTTGTGTATGCAACTCAATTTGTCACGAGATAATTTAAATATATATGAAGGGCATGTCCACTAAAACGGAGGAAATTGTATTTAACATTTCAGTTGTCCACAAGCTGTTGTTGACATGAAGATTTCTTCTTTCAATCCATTTGCTCAGGCAACTCAAGAGTCATTTGCAATAATTCTGAACTTTAGACATTAGTGGAAGTGGCCAAGCAGTCTGTAGGAACAGAAAAATTATTTCTTACTGAGACAGGAACTCAGCTCTCTACTGTTCCACTAGAGAACTGGAAGGAACTGAAGGAGCAGAGGCAGCAGCTCAAACTTGCAGTGGAGGTTTCTAAACCAGCCACAAAATAAGACTTTCTGAAAGCAAGTGACAAATCCAACAGCTGTTGCTAGTGAATCGAGGCTTTTCTAGAGGGGGACATGAATTCTCATTTCATGGAGCATGTGTCAGAAGACATGTGGTGCCTTCTTCCCAAGGACATCAAAAGATATCTAGACAAAGAGGAGTAACAATGAATAAAGCAAAATTGTTAATTAAAAATTTAAGGGAGAAAATGTAACAGGTATCTTAAAATGTTGGAAGGATCTTTGGATGGCAGGTCAGGGGACCTGGTTCTGGCTTGGTCCATCTAGGTCAGAGATTTAGTTCTGGTCTCAAGTTACCATGGGACTGCTTTAATCACATTTAACACCTCATGTGAGGTATGGTGAGGATTGTTGATATATAAACCAATGGAACAGAATACAGAGCTCAGAAATAAGAGAGAGAGAAGAGAGAGACTGAAACAGAGAAGAATCTGATAGTTTTGTTATACTCACAGTTCCTGGGGGAATACACCTTACATGCAGGGCCACATTGGGAGGCTACAGGTTTGGTTAAGAGGCAGAGAAAGAGAGACCTTGAGGGCACTTACTTATACTGTGGTTTCCTGGGGGAGAGCAGGTGAAGCAGGGTAAGCAGGGTTTGCATTGGCTGGTTTGAATAATTGCAGCAGGCCAGGCGCTGAGGCATCAGGGCTGCTCCAGCTGCCTAGTACCTGACCCTTGGGTGATTAGGGAGAAGTATGGTCATTCTGAGTTTAAAAGGCCAATAAAAGAAATGGTTGGGGATCTGGACTTAATTGTCCAACTTGAGAAGGTGAATGAACTGGCCTTAGGTATGGGCCTCAAAACTGAGTCAAGTCCATTTCTAAATCTATACTACATGGACCTTGAACTTTCCTGGACTTGTTTCCTCATCTTTAACATGGAAGGATGAGTTAAAAAGCCTTCCAATTCCTTCTGATCACGACATTATTCACTTGGATGGAAGTGATTTCTCAGGTTGCTCTCCAGCTGGGACACGGTAGAATCTTACTTCAATGTTAACAATAGTTTTCAAAGTATTGCATCATTATTTTGGATGTAAAACACACCACAGTCCAAGTATTCCAGGAAGATTTAATTTTAATTCTCTATTTGAAGCCCTGATGGACAGTCATCCACCTCAGCATTGTTCCCACAAAAAGTACAGATTGTCCTTCCAACAGCTGTGGTCTCCCTCTGCCTTTGCCTTTCTAACTTTGTCTCTGAAGATGCCCTTGCCCCATACAGGACATTGTTACCTTCTTGAGAATAATTAATCCCATTGTCATTCATTCACTCCAATTATTCAGCCATTTGGAAGACATTGACTGACTCAGGTTTTCTGCTCACCAGGCACTGCCTAAGCATCAAAGTTACCAAAATAAATTAGGCCCTTGCCTTTCCTATCTTCTCAGTGACATCAGTGTCCAGGCCAGAGAGCTATTCATTTCAATGGGGATGTTATAGAAAGTGAAGAGAAGTAGAAACTCAAAAAAATATTTATTACAATTGTCAACTTGGCCTAATAGAATGACCAAATTCCATTGTGAATAGAAAGTAGGAAAACTGGCCTGGCCTTCTCTGAAAATATTGTGAAAGTGGTAATGGGAGGCTTCCCTCTCTGGGCCCCCTCCTTTTGTTCAGCATCTTCTTATGAAACTTGCCAGCTGTTTCTATTGTTTTTTATTTCTTTATTATATTATTGTTGTACTGGGGTACATTTTGATATTTACAAAACTTATTACAATATGTCATAGTTGAACTCACGCCTTCCATCATTCTCCTTTATTCTCCTTTCCCCATTCCTGGAACAGTTTCAACATGTCTCATTTTTCCATTTTTGTACATGAGTACATAATATTCCACCATATTCACCCTCCTATACCCTTTCCTTATCTCCTCCCCACTCTCACTGGTATCAATCCCCAGTCAGGAACTGTTTTATCTTCCTGTTCTCTATTTTTGAAAAAAAAGCATTTTTGTTTGTTTAAGAAAACTCAACAGGGAGTTTCCTTGTGACATTTCCATATATATATATATATATATATATATAATAACTCAAATTGGTTCGTGACCTCTATTTTTCTCCTTTCTATCTTCATCCCCTTCTTATAATGATTTCAACAAGTTTAAAAATTCTATATTCATTCTTATATAAAAAGTACATCACCTATATTTACTCAGGAAGACAGAGGTCACAAGTTTTCTCTCATATGTGTGAGACAGACACAATACAAATACAAGCAATATTATGAAAACAGGTTACATTAAGGCGAGGTCACTAATGGAAGAGGAAGAGTAAAAGAAGGAAGTTAAGAAGGGCTGATTCTATTTAGATTAGCTTTTCTCAGGGTGATCTATGGTCTGAACACCCTCATTTTCTCTACCCAATGTTTTCCAAACCCATATTTCACCAACTAAGTCCTACTGGGTAAACAATGACTTCATTAAATTAAATTTTCAGACTTGAATCATCATTCTAGTCTTCATTATGCTAGTCTGTTTTAAAAGTTCTTTATATAAATTTTTAGAATTACAAAGCATAGGTGTGTGTGTGCTTATTGCAGTAAATGAGATGATAGATTACAAAAATTTATAAAGCAAAGATAATTATCTTCCCTGTCTCCCACTTCTGCCCTTTCTTAAGTAGCTATGGTTATTAGCACATCTTATAATATGCAGAAATATATAAAATAATACAGGGATTGGGGTTTGTCCTTGTTTTTAGCAAATAGAGTCATATCATACCCATTACTCTGCAACTTACTTTTTTTCCACTTTAAAGTATGTCATTCTACAAGTCTGTTGAAGAAACCTATTTATTGTATTTTCTTTATGTATATGCATATATAAAACATCAATATCCCCAAATATGCCCATTACATTTTCTAGGTTTATACAATAAACCTCACTTTTATTCTATCTATTTAAATAAGGTCTAGAGATGGGCTGCTCAGTAGTGGACTGTCCAGGGCTGGTGTGGAAAGTTCATAATTACCAGGGAACTAAGTTTGTTTGTCTGCCCTACTCTTCTAAAATGGCTGCCTATTCTCTAGACATATGTCTGTCTTCTAGCAGAAAGAAAAAGAGCAAAAGAAAGACTTTTTTTTTTCTTTTAAGGATATTTCTTCAATGTTGCATGCAACACTTATATATCATTTATATATCATTGACCAGAACTTATTCATGTACTTCATGGAGGTCTGAGAAATGTTGTTTCCTTCAAGAGCAGTCACATGTCAGGTAAAAAGCCATTTTTCCCACTACTGAGGACAAGCCAGGAATGGAAACTGGGAGTCACACATGTGTGTTGATGCGTGTGTGTGTTGGTGTGTGAAATTTTAAGTAAATGGAATTATAGTAATGAGAATATAAATAAGAAGATCTTCTGTATGCATTGATGGAATTATTGCAACAAAACCCTCTTATTTTGGGCAGCACTGGGGTTTGAACTCAGGGCTTCCTGCCAGCCCACAATGAAACCCTTTGAACTATTAATATATGCTAATAAAAACAAAAAAGTAATAACATCTTGAAATTGTGTAAGGAAGTGAAGTCCTCAGTAACAGATTTCTTTTGAGTATGTTACTTTTTATAGCATTGTGTTTTCACTACACTGAATTGTTATTCACGGGTTTACTTCCTTAGCAGTGTTTCACCACTGGGTTACAATTCTTCATCATAACCATCACATATAAGCCTGTAATTCCTGAGTCAATCAGCTTTGAGATATCCATCTTCCCTACAGGGTTGTAAGCATTGGCTTATGAGTTAGGACTCTTGAGGTCTCAGTTCATCCTTGACCCTGGCGTGCTTGGACTACTGAAGAAGCCATTCTCTCCCTGGTATTCAGCTTCCTTCTTCATGCTGTGAGCATTTTCAATGAAGGTAAAAAAAACACATCTGAGATACTCAGGGGTTTAACTAAAGTATCCTCATCTATACGATCAGTATAATAACAACTGCCTTGTATAATAGTTATGAAAATTAAAAGCTATCACATGCTATTTACTGAACAAAGTGCCTGGTACATAGTTGATATTCAATAAATGCTAATTCCCATTCCTTTGAACAGCTTCCATGCTTGATTTATCTTTCTAAATGACTCTTAAGTCAATCTTAATTCTGGTTTTCCTGGGGTGCCTGGATGCTTAATAATAGTAACATGCTAAGAACAAGACTGAGCATTTGTTAAGCATTATGTTTAATGGCACCGATGAGAAGAGTTGACTTATTTTAGAGTCAGACAGTATATTAGATTTAGTTTGTAGAATTTAAATATACTAAATCAATGTATTCCAGGGACTAGGACAGAATGCTAAGCTATTCTAGAGGGAAGATATGATGAGTTCTTGTGAAGGCAGTAGTTGAGTGAAGGCAGATAGCAGATGCTCACTAAATCTTCTCTTTCCCAGAAGCAGACTTGAAGTTGGTCCATGTGAAGTGGAGGGTCTGTGTTCTCTTTGCTGACAGGAGCTGTCCACCGGTTGGTAACATAGTGATATATAGAGAGAGGAAAACATGGCTGGGTGGGTCCCAAGGGAGGAATTTGAGTGGTTTTGGGTAGCTGACAAAAGAGACAGCAAGGCAGGAGGACTCAAATTCTCTAAAGGTGACTTTGTGCACTGGGAAGTTCTGGTGCCCTACAGCTCTGGAGAATCTACACTGGACTCAAATCACAGTCACTGTTAATCAGCATAGAGCTGGTGGAGCAACATCGCTTCTCCTGCCTGTACTCATTGTGCATTACAGAAAGCCCTTGAGTGGCAGAAAGGTGAACACCTGTTGTATACAAAGCACAATACTAGGGAAGTCACAGAAATTACCTCACTGATCAGCACTGTAACCCTAGGAGGTGAAAACTCTCATTTTGGAGATGTGGAAAATGAGACTCAGAGAAGTATAGAATAAACCAAATAATGTATGATTTGGGCAGATACAACCAATTAAAATAAAGCTGAGAATAAAGAGAGCATATTGGTTCAACCAGGAGAGAGCAATTTTGCATGAACAGGCAGGAAGTGGGAATCAGAAGTTACTTGGGAGAAATTTCAACATGGGAAAACTAAGGTTTTAATTTCTGCCTGGTTTTTATTTCCTATGCTACATATACCTCCCATGTGTTTCCTTTGCCTTGGATTTTCTTATTTGCTACTTTACAGTTTTGTAGCCCAGATACATACATTTAGCAGCTAAGCTTCATACACTGTGATGTTCCACTCTGGGCCTGGAGCTTCCCTGCCCCATGTCACTGTGGCAAGGCTTTCCACCTGGATATCACACAAGTTTATCAGGCTCACACTCAAACTCTCCTTCTCCCCATCTCCTCCTGCTTACCTCCTGGCTCACTGTGTACACCTCAATCTCCCAAGCCAGGAATGAGGAGCTCTATTTATCTCCACCTTCAGTCATCCAATTCTATGGATGCTGTGAGCACTTTCTGTGCCTTCTCATACCTTCATCCCTCTGGCACTATTCTTGCACAGATCCACATCTTCTAACAATTTTCTTTGCTCTGCCACCCCTCAAATCTAGGGACAGGCTATTTCATGATCAATCCTTTGTTTTGGTAAATACATTTTCCACCTAACAAAATCAACTTGGACTAGCTTTCCTGAAGTAGATTCTGACTCAAGGATTCATGAGCAGATGACTTCTGAGGATGTGTTCACAGGAGAACCTAGCAAGGGAGCAAGGGAAGCAGAAGGAAAAGGGGAAGGAACCAGGCAGTGTGCAGTGCTAGGCCATCTCTATCCTGGTCGTGCAGGAGATTCAGGATATGAACTTGTCCCACCTCAAGTAGGGGAGCTGGGCTTCCATATTCCTAAATCAGTCCCTGTTCTTGGTTGACACCCACCCATGGAGACTGACTCCCAGCTCCTTCCTGCTCACTGCAATCCCCCAGTAGCACCAGGGCAGAGAGCTGCAGATTCGGCCAATAGGGGCAAAAGCACAAAGCACCCAGAAAACAGGGAGGGGCTCAGAGAAACAGGACAGGGAATCCCAGGGCATATGGGTATTGCATCAAAAAATCTGCTACAGAAACTGTCCAATTTTAAAAATGGAAGAGAACTAATACTTTCTGAGTACCTCTACACAAATAATCATTCTGCAAGTAGATGTCATTTTCCTTATATTTATTGGAATGGTACAAAATAATACCATATTAACTAGTGACTCCAGAATTTCTCAAGAGGATGAACTATTCTTTAGAAAGGTAGTTATACAAAGGGATTGATTGTCCAAAGAATAAAAAGAGATTATCTAAGTTATTCTGTATAGAAAGTAAGTGAAATGTGCTTGCTCATTCATGAGAAGGAGAACAGAAATAAAGGAAGAATAGAAAGGCAAGCCAGGCGGGGGTTGGGGGAGGGCTGGACCCAAAACAGGGTATTATTGCCAGTGAGTGGTATCCAGGAACGGGATGACCCACCAGACCTAAGAAAGTAAAAGTCAAACTTGCTGATGACCAGGGAGGTACCTGGCTTTACAGACAAAGCCAGGAGCAAAGCTAACAGAAAGCAACCTTCCTCCAAGGTCAGCTGAGCTCATCTGTGAGTGACTACTATTTTGTTACCAGTGACTTTTCCAGGCGTCTTCATTCTTTTCAGTGCTCAACAATAACACTGAGATACTCGTCACTAAACTGCTCACAGTGGCCCACAGTCCAAAGGCAATCCCTACTTCCCTGGCTCCTCCTTAGCCCAGACCCGTGGAAAGTTCCTCCCCACTCCTCTTAACAAGGTGCCAGGTTTCCATGTTTCAGGGTTGCCCTTGTTAAAGTAAGTTAATAAACTTACTTTGATTTCATGTGTGTTTCTGAGGCCCTGATGCTGATGGCCACAACAAAGTTGTCTGATATTTGGGCTGTAGCATGTAACCTTCCTGTGACACTTTGTTCTTCCCTCCTTGTAACTCCCAGAAGCTCTATGTGCATGGGTGATTAGTTTCACCCCATCATCAATACAGCATGGCAGAGAACACAACAATGAGAATCCTAATGGCACAATGACAAGGGAACCAAAGTTTTCCCAGGAACCCACAACACTTCTAGTATGGGCTCTACACTTCCACAGGGCATGTGATCTTCACTGGGGTAGGGTCAAACTGATCTTAGTGACAACACCCTGCCACTTATCTCACTTATCACATATCTCTTAATGATTGTCTTCATCTTTCATTTACAGCCTCTCTTCCTGAGTTTTATTAGCTCTGGGGCCAACCAACTACATTTTCAAGTCCTGCCCCCTGCCATTACCTAAACTTGGCCTTCTATCTTTGTTAGCCACTAAGAAAGATGGGTATCTTTAGGGCCAAACTCTTATATTAATGTGCCTTCAAAATGTTCTTCCCTTTATCTTCAGTTGAAACTTTATAATGCACTGAGCATGCCCAGAGGCATTCCTGTCTACCATTTTAAATTTTCAAACATGTACTCCATGAATTTGTGTTAATCTTGACAAAAATACATCTGCCCCTCTTCTTGAATTGTGACCTTAAACTGATCATGCTCATGAATGTGTACACCCTTAAAGTGCTTTCCTATATGAACATGTACAGGCTTCCCAAATGAAACCCCATGTTTCCTTTGGAAGGCATTGCTTTGGAAATAACTCCTGTGCTCTTCTTACCTGCTGCTGTGCTTATTTTAATTTTACCTTCACCAAAATGCAAGCCCATTGTGTTCAGTAACTCCTTAGTTTGGCCAAGGAGGTAGGAGAAACTTTCACAAACATCAGGTGGAATCTTTAAGATGAAGGAAGCTTGTTCCTCTTCTTATCTCTTCTTTCTATTGTTCCCCAGGTTACAACTTGCTGTTGGTGTTGATGAGTCAGCTTTGACAAGTAGACAAAGGAACAGCCTGGGGACTGGTGGAGCATCAATACAGAGGGAGCCTGGGATCCTCCTTACCTGCCTTCACCCTGTGTAGGTGAGTATACTTGTGTAGGTGCATTACATATGTGTGTGAGAGTTTGTGAGAGAGACACTGAGCAAGGGGTGGGAGAAAGGGGGTGAAAGAGCGAGAGAGACTGGGAGAGAGTTGTTCAAGTACCTCTTAGATGGGACAACTTAGCCTACACTCAAAGTGTTAAACAAATCTGGGTGAGAAAGGATTTGGAGACCTAGCCCACAACGAGGCTGCATTACAGGACCAAGGAAGTTAGGAAACCTGTGTGAAATTGTGTAGTTCATGGGATTTGAAACCTCAGCCTGCTGGGTCCAAATTCTACACTATGCTCCACCCTTTCTGCACCAGGCGGGCATGTCCTCAGCCTGTTTCAAGTAGTCTCTTGATCTCATGTGCTCCCTCAGGTGTCTGTCTTTCTTGGTGAGCTCACCATTTGCCTTCTTCATATCTTCCAAACAAAGGTTCAGCCCGCAAATACATCACCATGTGCTCTGTCATCTACAGTTGTCACCCTGACTTTCCTAGAAACACTTCTGTTTCCTGTGACGCAGCTCCATGACTGACACTTTGTCTGTCTGTCTGTTTGTTTGTTGAGTTGATCTCATCTGTACCCAGGTTGGACTTGAACTCATGATACTCCTCCCTGAGCCTCCCAAATGCTGGAGTTACTGGTGTGCACCAGCATGCCTACCTCGGGCTTTGTCCTTGGAAGGCAGGATGAGGACACTTGAGTGTGTGGGTAAGCAGAAGAAATCCCCCACAACAGAGTAGACAAGTGGAAAGCATAGGCTTTAACGAGACAACATTTAGCCCATCTTCTGGCATTTGGATCTGGGCATTGACAAAGTGCTCTGTCCTATTCCAGCTAATGAACAGAGAGCCATGCTGGTCTTTCCTTTCTGTGCCACAGAAGACTGGATCTTTGGTGGCCATATCTGATTGATCTCTTCTGGAAAATGCTAGGCTGTCAGATCCAATGATCACTTGCATCACTTTTAGTTTGCTTTTTAAGGTTGTGCTATCTGCATTTCCCATCATCATTTCTCTAGGATAGGGGTTTGCAATACAGGGTTACTATGAAAACCTTTTATTTGGGCGGTTAGAGTTGGGTTCAGTTCACAAACAGAGAAGAGCTATGCTGGCAGATCTGTCTTTGATTTCAGCTTCATGTACACTGCTGGATGACCTGACAAGTGGACAGAGCTCAGGTCTACATCTCATAACACCTAGGTTTGACCCCAAACTCCGTAACCTCAGATGAGTAAATTGACCTTTTTTGTCTCAGCTTATAGGTTAGTAAAGTGGGTCTCCATTCCTTGTATTCATATGAAATCTTTCCTTAACTGCTCCTCCCTGATGTGAGGAGGTGGTGCTGTCATTTTCCGTGGCAGATATAGAAATGGAGGATTTGAGAAGTTGAGAAGAAACCAAGGCACAGAAAAATTAAGTAATTTTCCTGACTCCTCTGGACTCAGGAAGCCATGTTTTTGCCCTCTGCCCCTCACATGCTAGTCACCTGCCTCACTGACTATTCTGTGTCTTCTACATCATTCTTAGCTGTCACAGTGGGCATTGGACCCATGTGGACCCTGATACCCAGAGCAGTCTGCCAACTCACACAGATGTAAGTGGCAGTAAAGTCTCTCAGTGCACTTGACTACCATGATTCCATTTGTAAATCCCCCCAACTTAGCTGAAACTGCTCATCATACAGAAAGGCCAAGTGATATGCCCCAAGTCTCACAGCCAGGTGGTGGCACTCCCAGTCATCTGCCCTGTTGTACTAGAGAAAAATGGTATGGCCAATAAAAGTGCACACTGATGAAGATTGGGAGTCATTGTCTGTCTTGTTTTCAGAAGCGGTAAAACACTTCCTGGCACAGGAAGGGCACGTGGCTAAAAAAGAACTCATTTCTAGGGATAGGAATGAGCAGGCATCATTTATATAATACAGGGTTATGTGGGGGGTGTATGTGAGAGGACCGTGTGTGCCCTTGAGAGACAAAGGACATGTGGAGTAGGAGAGGAAACACAGCAGGGGCAACAGAGACTAGCTTCTGAACATGGATTCAGAGAAGACCAGGAGACATCTGCCCTGTGGTCTAGGTCAGCAGTGAGTGTGTGCGTGTGTGTTTACATGCAGTGAAGTCATGCATTTGCATAGGTGTGTCCCTGTGTGTATGCATTCATGCATGTGTGCATTTACATGAAATGAAGTCATGTATCTGCATAGATTATCTGTGTGTACACATTCGTGCATGTCTATGTGTGTGAGTGTGTGTGTGAGTGTGGTTTGGGGCCAGAGGGAGGATGGTGGAGTTTTGCTCAAGTCTCATTCTTTTTCTAAGCGTCTGCATAAAATGTACTCATTACCAGAGGTTGAGGGGTTTACTTATCTTCCCAATCATTGGCTGGACTGTCTGCTTTGTGATGGCAGAGGCCCTGTGCATTTATCTTTGTGGTATTTACTCTCTTGGAGATATATTCATTTAAAGGAAAGGAAAATAAAAAAGACACGTTAATTTCAAGGACAACTTCTTGTATCAATTTTTGTGCTTCTTAAACCTATGGCTGAATTGATCATGTAGAGAATTTGCTAAAATATACATAATAAAATTGAGTACTTACGGACATGAAAACTAGATCTCAGGTGACGTAAAGGAGCCATGTCAAAGAAGGCATTTGGAGACTCATTTTGAGAAGAAGAGGTGGGATCCCAGTCCTACTCCCCACTTCATGAACTGTCCAGATAGTACATACATCACAGAGCATAGGCTCTGTTTTCACAAGTACATACATCACAGAGCATAGGCTCTGTTTTCACAAGTTTGGCCCAAACCACCATGAACACAGTCTCTCTTCCAACCAGACCAAAAACTGATGAGTGAGAGAATATAAACCACCTGCCAGTGCTCCCACCTTTGAGACAACTCATCAACAACCCTTACCTGCTCTTCAAGTTAAACTCCCAGTCAGATAGGACTTCACACCACCTGGCTGGAAGACCTTGAGCAAATCACTTGTCCTGTCTGTACCTGTCTACCACCTGAGCTCCTCCACTAAATCAGGATCCCTGTGCCCAACGCAACAAGCCTGATTCTTCTGCAGCCTCATTTAATGCTAGTTCTTCTACCATGAACTCACAGCTCTGTTGAAAGCTAGGCATTGTTATTCATATACTATTAAGACTGGGAAGACTAAAAGATAAAACATGAGTCCAAGACACTCCACCCCTAAGCCTTGATCTTTATGTGTATCCCATGGGAACT
Source organism: Castor canadensis (assembly GCF_047511655.1). Lineage (NCBI taxonomy): Eukaryota > Metazoa > Chordata > Mammalia > Rodentia > Castoridae > Castor > Castor canadensis. The sequence continues at coordinate 189,650,939 of NC_133388.1, forward strand.
ATTGTGTAGGTGTTGCCTGAAAACCCAGGATCATTTAAAAGTCTCCAATCTTCACAGGCCTGATACTTAGTCTTGCCTCTGTTAAGTTAACTGTTAAGTGTGATAGAAGCTAGTTAGCTGGTTTTTCAGCACAAGGTCTGAGATGTTACCTTATTATGTCAATCAGTAGATAATGTTAGTAGAAAAATTAACCTTTAAATGGAAATTTTGGTTAATCAATGGATAAATGAAAAATAACAGGCAGAAACAAAGTTTCCATTTTCTAGGCTTCCTATTCCAAAATGCCTTACAAATTCCTTTTCATAAACAGTTCTCATTTTTGTTTGCTTGCTTGCTTCTTTGTTTTCTGAGAATCTTACCATGTAGCCCAGGCTGGCCTTGAACTTGTTAAACTCCTGCCTCAGCCTCCTGAGTGATGGGATTATAGATGTGTGATGAGATTACACCTAGCTGATAGTTCTTAATGGTAATATTTAGTTTCCTCTTGACCCCCTACACAAATTTATATTGATTTAACATATATATTCAATATAATATATTTCGTATAAAGTCTGTCACATAAAGGGGCATCATTTAACCTCCATTTACTTATTTACTCCACTTCATTCATTGGCATTTGAATATCTAATGCGTTCAAGACTCTATGCTAGGCCCTTAGGGTAATGCAGGAGTAGATGAAAGGTTATACTTTCATAAAGCCTACAATTTAGGGAAGGACAGAGATTCAGTCCTACACATAAATAGCAAAAGTCTAATATTGAAGATGACCCAGAGAAATATAAAAAAAGGTATCTGATAATTGAGAATGGGGAGTAATTGTTCCTGTGTGAGTCATGTAACTGTACTTAATCCTCTGTGGATTATTTTGCACTTAACCCCCTCTGTGCTAGTAGTCTGTTCAGTCCCATGGAGCAAGAAAGAAAAAAGTGGAAGGCCTTGGACTGCTCTTTATGTTCCGGCTGCTCTGTCTACTCTTGCTCAGATCAACTTGCCTCCTGCTTGCCACGTCCCAGAACCTTTTCCACGTCTCTGTTACATGGCCATTCTGACATGATTTGCCACCTTCCTCCAGGGAGCCAATTTTCCCCAGCTTCTCTGGTTCAATCCATACCTTTCTCAGTTCTGTGGGTTTTCTACCAAATCTTCTTCCTGTGATCATGCCTCCAGCAGGGGGAAATCTTTGCCTCACAGAAAAAAGAGCTCTTTATCGTTCACAAAATACTACCTTATCCATATGCTCACTTATTTTATTAATGACAATAATATCAATAATGTTTATAATACACTAAATAAAATAAAATGAGACTAAGTGTACTGAATGAGGCACAGATACTTTCTTTATAATGGAAATACATGATGTAGATCTAGGCATTCTTTCCCCATTAAAGCTGGGTAATACGCATGGCAGTAGACTCTGAGGTCGCTTGATCTAGGGGGGAGAATATAAAATCGGGTATATCTTATGGACTCCTGTGTACTTTCCTGAGATTCAGATTTTAGCACCTTGCCAAGCCCCCAAGAGACAGGATGAATATGTGATCTAGGAATCATCGAATGAGCAATCCCTGCTGCAGGCAAAGTCACAATGCTGTCATTCCCTGGCAGGAGGAGGAGGAAGGACTGGCTAGACTTAGAGAAGTGGGCATAGTGGGATTGATGGACCAGGTCACGCTGAGAGACTCATTAGATGATTAGGGGGACGGCTCAGAGGACACACCTGTTACCAAGAATGCTCTATTGAAAGGTCGTTGAGGTGGATCTCCTCTGTAAGGCTGAGGAGACAAAAGAGGCCCTTAAAGAACAAAGCTTTAAGATAGCCAAGGGAATGATAGGATCCTAAAAACAATAGAGCTCAGGTAGAACTACATAATTGCCAGGCAATGAGGGTTGCAACTGTCAGGTACAGGACCTGACATACAGGGGACTGTGGAGATGGTTAACAGAATATGGGGTGCTTAGGGGAGGTATAAATGGAGGGGGAATAAGAGTAATACACAGTTTATATGTGCAGAAGAAATCAGGGGTGTGTGATGTGTTAGACTCTTTGTTGCTGGGACAAAATGCTTGTCAAAACAACCTAAGGAAGGAAAGATTTATTCTGCTTATGGTTTCAGAGGGTTCAGCCCATGTGCCTGGGCAGAACATCACAGTGGTGGAAGAAGGTAGTGGAGGATGTTCGTCACCTTATAGTGGCCAGGAAACAGAGAGCGAATGGAAGGGGCCAGGGACAAGAGAGCCCCAAGGACCCACCCCCATCTACTTCCTCAATTTAGGTGTCACATCTTAAAGTTTCCAGTACCTTCCCAAATAGTCCCACCAGCTGGGGATCAAGCCTTCAATACATGAACTTTTTGCTGGGGAGATTTCAGATTCAAACTATAACAAGTGACCGCCAAAATGGTAGTTGACTTTTGAGTAGTTTGTCTTACTAAGTTTCTTGATCTAATCCCCCTTGTAAAGAAAAGAAGCCTCCCAGAATTCTGGAGTACCTGACTCCCCCAGTGTATGTGGAGGAATAGAACCAGGGCAGATGATATAGATACGCTGCCCAGATTCCGTCCCTAAGAAGGACTTGTTGCCAGTTTCAGGAGTGGAGTCGACATGCAGCTCTGTGCTTTGCCCCTCTGGCATTTGCTTGAGCTGTCTCACGCAAGATCCTGTTCCTCTAGGACAGCCAGCGACCTGGTGAGGTAGTAATAATTCTTCCCCTAAGAGGCGTAGTTCTGTTATTTCTCCACACCTTAATACATGTCCCTCTTGGAAGCTGCATTATCTGAATTTGAGAGGGCCTAAATTTTAAAACCAAGAGTGGCATACACTGGAGTTGTCCATAAATGAATGATCTGGGGGAGACTGTTTAAGATCCTGCTTTATGTCAGTCAGTTCAATGCAAAACCAATGCAACCCAGGTTACAAATATAAACACAGCCTTCTCATATTACCCTGCTCTGAATTTTCTGGAAGATTTTTCATGTGTTCTCATCAACTTGTACATGGGGCACTTTGTTATCAATTCACACGACTGCCTGCCTGTCTTCAGAGTTGCCCACTGACTATGTACTGACTGGCCGCCATCAGTCAGCCTGGAGACAATCTCTTGTCAACATCACAGATCTCACCAGGCCCAAGAAAGCATTTGTTCTCTGGGGGCTTCCAAAAATATTGACAGTTCTTGGATGGGATTCAACACTAATTTTGGGGACTTTCTCTCTTTCTTTTCCATGGTGACAGCTTTTCTGACAGAATGAGTCTAAGCATTTCTGCTGTTTAAATGATGGTTTTTTAAACAGAGGATGATGATCTCATCTCTGAGGCTCTGTCTGGGTTGCATGAGTGGCAGAATCAGCTCTTGCACCAGGCTGTCGAGTTCTTGAGAGAGCATGGCTCATCAGATTATAAGCAGAGCACGACCGCTCTCGGGGTTAGGGTGTTTGTACTTCCTTGGCATCTGTGTTCTTGCATATGGGGCACCTTTACTTCTGGAAATGTCACAGCTGGTATTTTCTGTGCCAGCTGGCCCCTGGAAGCTCCTCTCTGGAGAGGTACTGTGTGGGCAGATGTTGTCTTCTTCTCAAGGTCCTGTAGGCATGTGATTCCTCACATGTGTCCTTTGCTGTGCTGCCCTGACCTTTGCTGTTTCCTCTACCTGGAATGCCTGCTCCTCATTCCCACACACCAATCCCTGCTTACCTTACCATTGCTAGTGTTAGTGCTACCACATTACGTGTGCCGGTGCATAGAGGACTATAATGTCTTGAAATAATTAGTGGAGTGGAAGTATTTTCAAACTCCTATAGGTATGTAGAAGAAAGATGGTGAGTTTGCCTGGAAAGATTCACAGAAATAGTTGCCTTTGAATGGATACTTAGAGGATGACTGAATGATAACCAGGTAGAGAAGATAAGGGTGTGTTGATTCAGAGAACAGAGATGAAAGGTACAGAGCCAGAGCTAGAGCTCACAATGACAGATTAATGGTGGAGTAAACGATGGCCTCCCAAACAGATCTGATGGAGGATGATGCTCTAGTGATTCATAAGTATTTGTCTTTATTACATATCAGAAAGTCATATTGAGTAAGTGATTGCCCCAGCTCTCTTCCCATGTGAAAGTCTTCATTGTTTTTGAGGACATAGATAAGGACCATTTCCCATTCTCTATACACATCGTACAAGGAGACCTGGCTCTCTTGTTCCCCACTGCACACCTCTTGCTTGAAAAATAAGGTGTCTTTAGTCAAATGCCCTGGTTTAAAACTGCTTATTGTTCCTCACTACCCACAGAAGAAAGCCTTCAAGGCCATTCACAACCTTCTCCCAAGTTATCTTTCCAGCATCAAATTGAACCACATTCCTGCAGAACCATATGACTCATCCTTTCAACTTAGTCTTCTATCATTCCCTCTGCTTTGCAGGTGCCTTTTTCTTTTTGTTTTAAGCAAAACTGTGCCATCACTCAGGCCTACTGTAAAGATAATCTGCAAGGTGAAGTCAAATTTCTCCTGACTTCTCACCTTCCTGCCAAGAGAGGATCCTCTCTTCTCTGGATGTTTTCTCTAGTTGTTCTTAGCATGATTTTGTCCCGTTTGGTTTTGGCAGTGTTAAACCAATGGGCTGAGGTGTAATTTTCTTCTTACTGTCCTTTGTTTGGTTTGTAGAGAATCTCGAATATTGCTTTAATATTCTTGTCACATTTAGAAAATCCCCAACCTTTATCTCCTTAAATATTGCTTCTGCCTCATTCTTGAGCTTTTATGCTTGTAAGCTCTGTTACTCTCTCCTCTATATCTTTTCTCATTCTTGGTATCTTTCAATTTACAAATTCTTCCCTCAGCTTGTCTTAATCCACTGTTAAAGAAATCACCTGTGCTTTTAAATTTAGTCACTGCATTTTTCAGTTCTAAAAGTCAACTCTTCTCTAGTTTCTAAATACTGACAAAATTCCCAATCTTCTATCTTCTAGAATATATTGTCCATTTTTAATTTTATAACCTGTACTTTATAACTCCTATCATCTATGGTTTTATTTCAGTTGCCTGTTGTGTTTTCCATTTGTATCAGCTTGTCTTCTTGTGTGCCTGGTTATTTTTATTTTTGAGTTCCATACATATGCAAAACTAAGCAATGAAGACAACAGAATCTGCATAACTATGATCCCTGGGATAGCATAAGCATGAGATAATCCTGTGATTGTTCCAGATTTCTGCTGGGGGTGTTAAAATGTGGTAGAATAAGATGAAGTCAAACAGAGCACAATGCTTCTGGCAAGCAGGAGAGAGAGATCAGCAGTAGGAGCCACTGGAGGCTCCAGTTAATGGGGCTGGATGCCAAAGAGAAGGGAGAACTACTTATTTCTCCAACTTTGCATGTGGAAAAATAATTAATGTGCAGAAGATGAGCTCTGGTAATGATGACCTCAAATACTGAGGTGGTGAAATATACTCCTCCCCTGACAAATGAGTTCAACTCTCAAGTAAGCAGGCACAGGCAGGTCCTATCCCAGTGATCTTGGTGAACTTGGGTTCACAAGGCCTCCTCTGTGTGTGGCATTTCCCCCAACACAAGGCCTTTTCCTTGTGCCTATGTTCCTGCCTTCAATAATCTAGGGCCAGACTGCTAACTGTGGTGGCCAAGCAGGGCCCCATTCAGGAATCACTTTCTCCTTTCTCTTGGTGGGCTCTAGTTTTATGAGTATTTCTCTTGGTCTCTCTTTGCTTTGGCTTTGAGGAGGGGAAACTTCTATATCTCATCCCTGGTTGATAGGTAGGATAGGATGAGGATAGAGGAATATAACCTCTATGTGTCTTCCTTGGGTTTCTGGAGCAGGTCTTCTCCAGTTGTCCAAGACTCCACTTAAATGGGTTGGAGAGCATTGCTGGACATGGGGCATAGGGTGGTGGTGGTGTAACCATTCTGCTGAATGATACTGTCCAGCTCAACAAGCCCACGAGGAGGTAGCCAGTCAGAATGGGAACATCCTATGGTCTTCTGCTTTCAGTTGTGCCGTTAATTTTCTATTCTAGGGAGAGCAAGCAAGGTCTCATTCACCTATTAACATCCGCTCCTATATATGTAACATTTTCTCAATATCCTGCAGTAACTATTCAATTTGAAAAATCACTATAATATAGATTAAGGCTGTGCAAAAATACAATCTTGCATCTTGCCTTAGAAGGCTAACATTTTAATAGAACCATTTTTCATGACTTCAAACTTTTTCTAAAAATAATTTGGTATCTATAATTTCCTTAGTCATTTCTCTCTTGGCTATGAGATGATTTAGATTTCAGCATTATAAATAGGACTGGGATTCACACCCTTGCATGTGAGACGCTTTTATTATTTCCTAAGGTTAGGTGATTGAACTTAGAACTTTGAGGTCATGGGTCATAAACTAAATTAATATGGTTGCTGCACTTTAAAAATGTTCTTTCCAAAAATGTCACACCATCTACACTGCAGTGAGCAACAGGTATGAGGAGCAGAGATAAGATGGGCTTTGAAGGGGAAATCAAAGGCACATGGGGCTTTCCCTGTCCTCAGAGAATGACATCATTTCTTGTTGTCCCTGCCAAAAACAAGTCTCTGTTGGGTGGACTGTGAAGCGTGACTGCTTTTTAAGCCAAGGCAAGGCTGTCTGAAAATGGGACTTTACATTTTTTTTCCAAATGAGTGGGAGGCCAGCTGGCTCTAGATCTCAGTTTAGACAGAGGAAAACTTGAACTGAGCTACATTTTTTTCTTTTAAATCAGAGATTCACAAGAGGATTTTCTTTTTACGTCGAAAACATTCTGAAATAGAAGTGAAATGCATTTAGCACTCAAAGATGACTTCCAAACTGGGTTCAAAACCTGACTCATTAGCTGGATGATCTTGAACCTCTGTAATCGAGTTTCCTTCAGTGTATGGTGAGGTTAATAACACCACCTCTAAGTGCTGGGAAGAATTAGAAATAGTATCACCCACCCAGTCCTTTGCTCTGAATTCCAGACTCCATCTGAGGACTCAGCATCTCTCCTTGGAGTTCTGATAAGCATTTGAAAGTGACATGCCCAAAACTGAGCTGCCACCTCTATACCTGGCCACACTTTCAGATCCCTGTAAAGTACTGTCCTTTCAGTTTCTCAAACACTCAATGACACCCTTGACCTCTCTCCCTCAAAAAACACACACAGACTGCAAAACCTAAAGTGTCTCTCATCAAAATCCATCTAGGATCCAAGTCCTTGCTCCAACATGCTCCTAACCCTCCAATCCAAATCAACCTTGTCTCTGCATTGTCACACCACTTCTCATGGATCCCTGGTTTTTTCCTGGCTGTATAGAATAGTCAGAGGGGGCTTTTCAATGATCTTACCTTGGCTTTCATCCCTTATGTCCTTCATAAGGACACTGGGAGGTGGACCAGGTGAGCCCTGCTCTTCTGAGGAGTTTCATTTCTCCCCATAGGTGCAGGCAGACCTGGACACCTTCCTAAACCATGCAGTGATAGCCAAACTCATGGACAGCTGTCCTCACATGCAACCAGGAGGGGTTCAGCCCAGAATTTAAACACTGGTTCTTCCCAGCTAATCCCTGGGTGATCCTGGGTCTGTGACATGACCTTTTCCCAGTTTATCTGTAAAATGGGGACTTAGGCAGATCATGGGATTGTTCCACAGGTTCAAGGTAAAGTTTCAGTGATGCCTAGGGCACAGTTGAACCTCAAAGTATAAGAGTCAACTTTTGCTCTCCGAGGTGGTCACAGGCACTGGGGACATGTACATGCTCTGTTCATCCTCTGTACTGCTGGGATCTGACCAGTGGAGCTGTGCAGAATTGACAAGCCAGGTGTGAATCCTCTGTCCTAGAACACATCTATCTGAGAATGGGCTGCACCCTGTATCTAGGCTCTGGGGCGGGGCCCTAGGTGGAGCCTGGAGGGGTACAAGTGGCCTACAACACTTATCTTGAAGCCATTCACTGCCCCCTACCGTTTATGGATCCACAGGCAAGCCTGCTGCACAGGCCCAGGCTGGGGCAGAGAAGACAGCTTTCCTCCCTAGGCTTGTCCCATGCTTCTCCAGCTGGCTCCCCAAGAAGGAACTAAGAGATCCCACTGCATACAGTGAATACAGGGAAGGAAAAGAGGAACGAGCTCACTTGTGCTTTTGAGACACCTTTTCTGTTCACTATTAAGATGTGCTTCAGTGGAGCTGAGCAGCCCATTGAAATCATATTAACGCTTGGGAAGGTACAAGTCATGCGGTGCTACTCTAGAAAGATCCTTTTTGGGTCCATAAAACATGTTCTAGGTATAGATTTTTGAGTACAATTGGAGTCAAGTTTCAGTTTTCTCTATATAGATAGATATGCACTTGACTCAGCACCATTTATTGAAGAAAACACACACACACACACACACACAAACACACCCCTTTCCCCTATTGCTTCTTAGTCCCTCCTTTGTTATAGACTGAGCAACCCTGTGGGTGCTCCTGTATCTGGACTCTTTTCAAATCAATAACACACTGTTTTAATTCCTAGGTTCTTTGCATGTGGGATTATTTTCTATCTTCACAATAATTAAGCAGTACACCATCACTGTCATCATCATGGACGTCATTGTCTCTACCATCACCATCATTGCCACCATCTCCCTGTCTAACAGTAAGTGCTTTCTTAGGGCTGGTAGTTCTATGTACACTTAATGCTCACACCAACCCTAAGATACCGACCTTATTATGAGCCTCATTTTACAGAAGAGGAAACTGAGGTGCAAAGGAGGCAGTCAATGGCTGGATGAGGAGCTGACCCAGGTGTGGGAGAGCCCAGGTCCACCAGGGCTGTGTATTTGACCATTGTGCCTCCCTCAGCCATAATCCTTCCATGCAATGTGTGTTTAGCTCTGTTTCAGAGAAGACTGCTTCCAGGTTGTGAGATAGTTGGACCCTGGCTTGGCTTTGCTCTATTTTGTACACAGTTAGAACGGAAAATTCCATCTCAAACAGGATTTTTAATGCTTGTGAAACATTGAGAGACCTGAGACTGGCTGCTTTGAGACTCACCAGCGTTTACCCTGGGGAGTAGTTCACTGTCCTGCAAGGCTACTGACAGCTGACTGTCTGGAATCTACTTGGAGGAAGCTCCCCCGGACACCCACACTCCCCCTTTTCTACCATGCCCAGCCCCTCTCCACGCATGGGACCTGGAGCAGGTTAGACACAGCTCTGTATGAGGGGTAGTGCTTCCATAGGACCCAGGAGTTGCCTTGTCCCTGTCCCGTTAGTGCACCCCATGCAGTCCATCTCCCTGTAACCTGGAGATTCAATGTACACTATTCAAAGGGTGACCCAGAGGCAGAGCAACTCCAGCCTGAAGCAAGTGGCCCAGGAGGCCTGGGCTGAGTTCTATGGCAGCAGAATGGAGGTGGGGAGCAGTGAGCAACCGAGGGAGCACAGAACTGGGAAGGACGTTGGCCAGCAGGAGGACGTGATCTCCTCCAATCCTGGGCTTCTGCTGACATTTCTACTGGAACCTTCTTGCCTGAAGTCAGCAGCTGAGGTGTAACTGCATTCAGGTCACGCCCCACCTCTGTGCTGATGAGGCACTATTAATTTGGGGACACTTTAACGCCACTTCACTGCACCAGCTTAGCAACCTGGCTAATTAATAAGGGGGAGAAAAAGAGTAAAGTGTTTATTTAAAGAGAAATTGCAATAAACAATAAAGAGTCCCTGCAATGTTTTGATACAGGGAAGGAGTTTGGAATTCTATATAGGTCAGTGGAAGTGGAGGCTATGATCTCACTGATACACATATATGAAATTATGTGTATTTTTCTTATAAATCAGTATGGAGTCATATATATAAAAGAAACAAAGTGGGAAGCATGCGGGTTTGAAATGGGATAGATCTGAGTTTGAATCCAGACCCTAACTTTAATTAAACAATGTGGAGAAGGCATTTAATCTCAATGAACCCTAACTTTGCCATCTGTACAATGGGGATCGTGTTCTCAACATTGTAGGTTATGCTGGGAATTGGTGATGTGCGTGATGTGCTTGGCATTGTGTTGGCCATAGGAGGTAGTTATAAATAGTTTCTACATGAGAGTCAAGTCTGAGAACTTTCCAGACTAGAAAGTCATCCTTGAAGTGGGTTGTCTGAACCAAGAGTTCTTTGGTCATAAAAATCACCTCATTTTATTCCTGTAGAAAGAATTGACTGATTTGGAGTCAAGGGTGAACCTACTAGGTCTAAGCCAAGGGACGCTACCCAGGGAAGGCTCGCCCTGGACAATCTTGGCACAATGCAGGGTCAGCAAAACAGTGCATAGTTAAAAACTACTGGATCTCTAGTCCCTCTCGCAGCCCTGCCTTGGAGGCCATGTGTCACAGTTTCGGCCAATGAGATAAAATCATTGGCTGACATAGGCCTGTTAAGCAATGAGAATTCCTCCTTATCCTTTTGTTCCCTTTTGATTTTTCTTTTGTCTGGAATGTTGACCTGATGACTGAAGGTGCAGCAGCCATTTTTAAAATTTGATTTCTCTTTAAGAATTTTTATTTTGCTTTTGAATTAGCATATGTTAATAATATGAGGGAGTTTTATTGTGATGATTCCATATACATGTATGGTGTACTTTGAACAAGTTCACTCCCTCCATTATATTCCCATTCCCTTCTCCTCTTGCTTTTGCAGTGTTCAGTGGTCTCATTTACATACATGAAGCAAGCATAATGAAATACTTAGCTATCTATAGGGTATTTCAATCCTCTGTATCCCTTAGCATCCTTTCCTTTCCCCTCCCCCTCCTATAAATTCGCCTTCCTACAGTCTCCTTTTTACATTTATGTGTATTATTATTGTTGTCATCATCTTTTTATATCTCAGTTCCACAATGAGTGAGAAGAAGCCATTTTGTAGCCATGAAGATGAAAGTCTGTGCCTTGGACGATGGGGAAAGAAGGTGGAAAGAGCCAGTGAGTTTGAGTTACTAGACTGACCCCAGCCTCTCAGACCTCTTGCTTGTTAAGCTGTTGTCTATTGAGCTTCCTGTCACCTCTAACCAAAAGCATTCCTAGTTGGTGTGATTTTGAAATTTTAGATTGCAATAAAGGCAGGTATTGACTTCAGTTATCTAACTTGTAAGGCATAGATTTCGAAAGGGTGACAAGCCAGTGACTAGCACAGAGGCCTAGTGGAAAAGCAGAGGGTTGGTACTTGGCCACAAAGTGCTCTGAGTGGACAAAGGCAGTGACCATTTTCAAAATCCCAGGTTAATCATATCATCTGACAAGCGACTTTACTGCCAAACAGAATATTCAATGCTTTGGAGACTCCTGAAAGACCAAAGCCTAGGACATACTCATTACCTGGAGAGAAACAGCCTGGGGTGAGACAGAAGGTGAGCATGAGAACCAGAAAGACCATGAATCAGACCACAATTCTGCCTCTACTGCCATGAACTCAGGGGACTCATCTCATGGTCCCAGGACTCAGTTTCTTTCGCTAGAAAATGAGCTAGGAAGTCCATATGGTAGAGGAAATGGAAAGCCAACCCTTGGAGCTGGGCAGACCACATCTGCACAACTGGGTATGGCAACCATGATAGGAACGTAGCTCAACAGGAATGGCCATTTGTTGTGGACATTAACTTACCCCCCCTCACACACCTGTGTGATACATAAGCTTGCTTTTTAAAGGAGGGAACCATGGCTCAGAAAAGTTAGGGACTGGCCTGAGTTCATATTGTAGGACCAGGACACCCAGAAATCTCTCTGATACTGGTTCCACTTGGTTTCAGATGCACTTATGCTATCTACAGCCTTTGTTGGGACAGGACTTTGCTTCTGCTGGACATTAGTCATACAGAATAGAGAATCAATTTCATTTCCTAGCCTGTCTCACAGCTTAGAGTTAACTTGTTTCTATTTCTTGGCCAATAAGAAGTAAGCAGAAGCATATAGGAATTCCAAGAAGCTTTCTGAAAGACAGATATGAGCATGTACTTTTATCCTTTGTTGAGATGGACCATGACTATGATGGTTGGCATCCCAGCATCCATATCAGGCCCTAAGGTAATATCCAGTCAAGAAATCCTTTTACTGAATAGAGGAGCAGAAAATTAGCAGGCTGTTCCCTAATGATACCATAGAACTTCCATAATAGCCATAGATTCCCCACCTTCTGATTCCTGTTCAAGTAAGGGAGAAATAAATGTTGCTCTTATTTTACCTATTTCTTTTATATGCAGTCAAGTGAATCAGAACTTATGCATAAATCCTCACATTAGGTATCTAAAGTGCCTGATGCTGCTATTGGTTTATAAGTGTAGTCTGAGGAATGTGCCTCACACTTACACCTTGGTCAAATCCAAGGGATAACTGTGCCAAGTGCAGGAATGCTGACATAGCCTGAATCCAGTTGCTGCCCTCCAGTAGCTCATAATCGATGATGGCTCAGATTGATTGTTCTCTGAGGGGATAAAGTTATAGGTATATTTTTCAAAATAAAAATACAGGAAAACGATCTTCCAGAAAATTCTTATGCCACTCTGGGTATGAGGGGCAATTTGGAAGACATGGTCTGGGTCCTGGAACCAAAGGTATCTGACATTATTTTAATGTTTATGGGGAAAATTGGTGCTTAAAGTGGGGGCTGTGGCCAAGGATGTCTGGCAGGTGCACACAGCACAGGGAAGAGAGGAAGGACAGACTGTAGACTTGTGAGGGAAGCAGTGGGTGGGTGGCACATAAGGATGAGTTCTTAAGCTCTTGTTGATCTCACTAATGGGCTCCATAAATTCTGGCTGAGAAAACTGTGTCAGTGGCAATTTAGAAGGAAGATATGGGAAGGAAAGTGGAAAGAAAGATAAAACAGACAAACTCTGATCTCTTGCCATGGCAAATGCTTTGCTGGACCTCATCAAAGACTGACAAAAGATTAAGGGTGGTTTTTCTAAGTACAAATTGAGAGCTGGAAGCCCACTGTAGTGATGTCAGCATCCACAGGGGAGCGCACTGTAGCAGATTTAGGCACTTACAGGATGCTGGAGGTGGCCGGTGGCTTTGGTTTGGAATGCTGTTAAAAGCTGGCTGGTTCACTGGAGAGGTGATTCTTGGAGCCCCTGCACCCATAAAGAAATCTTACCCTTTCACAGCCTTCCTTTGAACAATTCTCAATGGAATTGGGAATTCCATTCTCCAGGCCAAGTGTCCAAACACTGTTTCTGGAAGGGATCAGAGACTGAACAGTCTAGGCTTTCTGGGCCATAGGAAATCTGTCTTGAGTACTGAAGTCTGCCATCACCATTGCCATGTGGTCCCTCAGAAAGCAAATGGCAACATGACAGCAACAGAGAGGGAGAAAAGGCCAATGTACATTCAATTTTACAAGTATAAGTAAAGTACATTTACATAAAATTAAATGTCTCCTTGTATTTTCTGTACATGTTTGATGTGTGATCCATTCATGTTTATTCTTGATGTAGTCCTGCTTTGCTACTTGATTCTATTTATTAAGTGTATAATTAAATAAAGTGATTTCATGATTGTATATTGGATGTCTTTCCCTTAAATAAGCTCAAAAGGCAGGAAAAATCTATGCAAGCTTACATGTCCCACATGCTGCCTGGATGTGCGGCATCTTCTCAGACTTTCTGAAGTCATGGCTTGTCTGTCTCTCTGTTTCATTTCCCTCCATTTCTTTTCTTTTCTTGGTAGCCGCAGGGGCTGAGCACCATGCTGCTCACAGTGCGCTCTCAACATTTTGCATGACCACCAATCTGAAGCAGATCATTTCTAGCTGTGTGAATGATTTCTCAAATTCTCCAAAAGGAGTATAAAATAAGAACTCACTGTGATTTCCAGATTCCCCTCCCTTTAGCCCCGGATTTAGGAGCTAAGCTTTACTGAAAGAGTTCTTCTCTTTCTTTAGCATGTTATCATCCCTGCCTGCAGACCCATGTCTTTACGGGTGTGTAGAGGTGTGCATTTTAATTATGTTTTCTGTTATCCCCTTCCCCTCCTCATCCCACTCCTTCTTAGGCCTCCAGTGTACTCTGTGTCAGTTCTGTCCTTCAATCCTCTTTTCTTACATTACTTTGGTGTATGCATATGTTTTTAAACTTGAAATCCATGGAAAGTGTGACTTTTTAACATTTCCAAGAATTGAGTTTTGTGTGCTTAAACTTTCATGCCGTTTCTTACTTTTTTCACTTTCATGATCTAGTGTGTACCTCTAGCCCATGGCATATGACTCTGAAAGGAATGCCATTTGAATAAAGCATGGACATCAGTCTTTCAGTTGATTTTCCTGAACACTAGGCATGGTTCCTATCACTCTTGCTGCCACATACATCAATGTTCCACTATTGTTTTTATTAGAAGTGAATTTACACATTGACTATCGGAGATGTGGTACACTTAAGTGTTTAATCACCCCATCCATGCATGATGGCATACACAATCATTTCATAAAGATTTCTTTTAATAGCATCTAAGGTTTTTCTTGACATTATTTCATTCTTTGATTAATCACAAGTACTGTACAGCTTTTGTTTCTAAATGGCAAATTTTTGTTTGTATACAGCAGCTGGTGCTCTATACTACCTTTAACTTAATATTACTGGTGTAGAAGCATACCATTAAGTATGCTTAATGAGAAATTTTACTGAGCACATTGGTTCAAACAACTTGTCTTTCTCTTTTAGACTTTCTATGGAAATAATCACGTTTTCTGCAAGCAAGTGTATCCTAATGCCTTGTGTTCCAGTGCTGCCTTGTCTGGCGGTCAGGGGCTGTTGCAGCACACACAGCAGTGACAACGTGAGCAACATAAGGAAATGTACACAAACAAATGACCTTCAGTAAGTACCATGTTGCTATAGGTTTTTAGTAAGAAATATTATCAGGTTAAATAAATATGGTTTTTGTACCCATCGTCCTAAGAGTTATTGTTCTCTTTCAATATTATATTTGTTAAACTTGGCATCCACCTACGTGAATGTACATGCTTCTCCTTCCCCACATGTTAATGTGGCTTACATTAACAGGCTTTATCGTGTTACATCACCTCTGCATTCCTGAGATAAAGGGACTTGCTAGTGATGTGTGATTTTTAATACAATTGTATTAAATTAACTGATAATGTATTTAAAGACTTTTATATCCATGTTCATAAAAAAGTGGGTTTGTATTTTTTATGGAGCTGTGTTTATCTGGTTCTGTGTTAAGATCATTCTAAGTGTTATATAAATAATTGAGCAACATTTTTCTTTTTGGAAGCATCTTGGATGACACAGATTAATTTGTCCCTTGAAAATTGTATAAAATTCTTATAGAACCTTCAGGCCTCAGAGGCCTGAAGGTTTTAGTTAACTTCTCAGACTTTAATGTTTATTGGTCTACTCAAGTTTTCTATTTTTAATGCCAATTTTATCATTTTATAGTTGTTCAGAAATTTCAAATGCATTGGTGTAGTTTCTTAAATGTTGCATTGAAAAATTAAAATTTTTACTACTATTACTATTATTTTATTTGATCATTTTATTATTTTTATTTTTCGTCAATACTAGGGTTTGAACTCAGGGACTTGAGTTTTAATCTTTCTTAAAAGATATAATCCTCATCTTTTTTATCTTATTTTATTAATTTTCTCCAGATTTTTTGACTAGTCTTACTAGAGTTTTATCTATTTTACTAATCTTTTAAATGGATTTCTTTTACTATTGTCTCTGGATCATTGATTTCTGTCTTATCTTCCTAGTTGATTTTCCTCCTCTGTCTTTTGGTGTACATATTTGTTTATTTTCTAGTTTTTTGAGTTGACTTGTAAGTTTGTTTCCATGTTTGATTTTTTAAAGAAATTTTTTATTAGCATATATGAATGTACACAATGTGAGAGGTTTCATTGTGATATTTCCGTAAATCCACATAATGTAATCAATGTTTGATTATTAAATGTGTTGAAAGTATCCAGAAAAGTTGTGAAAAGCTTTGAAATGGGGAACCCTAGATTATCAAGTGATCTTTCTAACACAGCTTTCTCAGAAGAGAAATTGACCTGCCAGGGGTAGGGGTGGGCTTTGAGAGCTGCCGCTGGATCAGATTTCAACCTCCTGAGGAAGTGCTGGCTCAGTGTAGCATGGTGGGTGTTCTCAACTTTGCCTTTAGCAGAACCTGAGGAAGCTGACTGAGTCCTATAGACATATAGGGCTTTGTGTAATGGAGCTACTGAAACAAAAACTCTACTCTCTTTCTGACTGGTTTGTAGGAGGAATCCTGGGAATTTAGAAAACAATTGGGCACTGCACACCTTGCTGTGTGGTGATGGGTGCAGCTCTGCTGCTCACCCAGGGCAGTGCTGGTGTGAACAATCTCTAAACAAAATAAGGTCAGGATTGTTCTAAAAGAAATGAGGCCACAGTTGTATTGACAGAAAGAATAGGAGTATCATATAAGGTATAAATAACAACTTTGGGGAAAGAATGGTTATGGCTTAGTCTGGATTTAATAGAAGACTTGGACCTGGTTATTTTTGTAGCGGGATCTGGTACTTCCAAGGAAATAAAGTAGCTGAGACCTTGTTGGACAAGAAGGTTAAAAAGACAGGACTTAACAAGAGAGATGAAGGGAGAATAAATGTGGAAAGAGAGTATAAGTTTGGGACATTCCCCCAAGTTCTAGAATGTGATGTCTTGTTCTTCTGTTGAAGGGATTTACAAGTGAGCGGGCCTGGCAGCCAGGGGAAGCTCCATCAATGATACTGTCACTAAAAACTACCTGCTAAGTGTTGGCCACTGTCTATCTACAGACCAAGACCCAGTAGGAGAGGATAAAGTGTTGCTAGCTCTAGTCTGGACTCCTTACTTCCACACTCCATGGAGCATAGGGAGAATAGTTTCACCTCATGTAGAATTGGTTCATTATTCAAAGTCGTGAGCCTCAGAAGGACCATATGCAACTGTGGGGGATCCAGCATGGTGAAAGCATGGATGGTGGGTGGACTCACAGTGGTGGTGTCCCAAGAGGTGCCTGTGGCTAGGCAAGTGAGTGCCGGCCCTGTGAGGAATTCCCCAGGAACATTCAGGACAAGGCTGGCATTCCTTCATCAGCAGAAGGCAAACCTGTATTCAGGCCATCATGATGATCTCAAAGGACCCCATAAGCCTTGGGGAACCTGGGTCATATTAGACAGAATGCAGAGACACCACCAGTAATGAAATTAATTAACTAATAAGTAAGTAGAGTATCTCAATTTTCAGGGTTATTCCCAAAGAAATATAGCAAAAGGAAAATTTTAAAAATCTTTTCTATTTTTATCTGAATAATGTAAGAATCATGAAATTGGATTTAATTCATAATTCTGAACAGTACTTCTAAAATACTTATGAGGATCTTTATTTGGCTTTGCATTGATTTCTAAGTCTTTATTTATAGAATACCCTGATGGATAGAGAGGCAGGCGGTGGTGTAGATAATAAAAGTGGCCCTGGAGTAAAATTAAATGTGCATCTTTCCCCACCATTGCCTCAACGTGTTACTCATACAGAAGAGGAGCCACACCTTCTTTTCTAGAGAGTGGGAATGGCAGGATGTTGCCTTGAGAGATCTTGGGTTTCATGGGGGAGGAAGCTTGGGGAGGAGCTCTGTGTTTTCCAAAGTTCTCCTCAGATACCTTTGTCTCATGAGCTCTTGTAGAGCCTTGCCCCTCCCCTAGCCAGAGCTGGAGTCGATATCCTTTCTTGTTGAAGCTGGGTGGGCCCTTGGAACTACTCTGAGCTGAGTAGCATCCAAGGGGAGGTCCTCACTGCTCTCTGGGACCCCAGCAGCTGTGCTCTGAGGAAGGCTAGACCTGCCGGTGGGTACATAGGTGCTCTGGCTGCCAGGTCAGCATCCACTGCCAGCTGTGAGAAGGAAGGCTCCTCCAGAAGGTTATAGCCTCCAGATTCCAAGTTATCACTGTTTCTGGGTTTTCTTTCTTGGACTGGGGCCAAGATACAAGAAAGAAAAGACAAGCTGCCTCCACTGTGCCTACTGGTATTTCTGACCTACAGGAACTGAGAGCACAATGAAATGGCTGGTTTTTATCACTAAGTACAAAATAGCTTCTTATGAAGCAATAGCCACCAGACAAGCATTCAAAGATTTCCCTCTGATGGCTGAAGCGAGCAGTGTGATTCTCCATACAACTTGGTCCTTCACTGCTGCAGGGGTAGGAGGCGGAGGGGGTGTGGCTCACTGTAGTCAGTGGTCTCTGCCTTGCCAGCACCATGGACAGTGCATTTCAGCACAGCTGAGGCAAGATGGTGGTCCCTCTTGTTGGCCTTCATTCTCTCTGAAAAGAACCCCTTTCGTTGATGATTAGTCTAACAGTTGATGCCCTTGTCAAGAAACAGAAGCCTATGTGTTTTGTCCAGCCTTCCTCTCCAGTGACAGTTGTGTCACTGGCCTTTGGCAGCCATACCCTCCTCATGTCCAGACCTGTGCGTGTCCATCTGTGCCCCTTGGGACAGTGCATGTCACACCTCAGTTCAGTCTCACCACATACAGAGGCCAGCAGACACACAACTGCAGTCTGGCTCTCAGGAAGGCGATAGATCTAGTGTAGTGGGAAGGTTAGGGCCCAGACTTGGTGTCCTCAGACTTGACCTGTAGGTGATAGCCCTGAAGAGGCATTTATATACAGGATAAGAAGGGGAAATGTTGGAGCGGCAGGCAATGGGTAACTGGATGCAAACAGTGGAAATGGGTGGAAGAAAACTGGAGATGCTCTTTTTAAGGTAGAAGTGACAGGATTTAGTTGCCAAATGAATATTGAACATAGGAAGCAGGAATAGTGTTTTCTAGTCTGGATGATTAGAAAGTCGGTCCATAAAACAAAGCCAGAAGAAAAAGGGAGGTGACAGGAAAAAGACACTGCACTGAATGCTGAGCCAGTTATGTACCATGCAAGAGAAGAGAAGGGGCTGTAGTTACTACCAGAGGCCGAGAGTGGAGACATCATCAGAGGTTTCAGCATGGGGCTGGAAGCAGAAGCACCAAGAAAACAATGAGGCAGGAGGGTTTTTAACTACAATAAATTGTAAGGAACTTGTAAATGTTACAAGGTACCTCCAAAACAACAATAACAAAAAAATTAAAGCAAGGAGAACCTAGGTAGCAGTCTCTGTCTGAAGGCTGGACATGGAGAGAACATTTCTTGGCACTCAGTAGGGCTCCTTGCACCTAGTAAGTGCTCAGTACATGTTGCTGTGCCAGGAGAGCCAGCAGTGGGCAAATTGAAGCTGCTGTGTCACAAGGAAATCACCAGACCAAATGGGTGTAGGATAATCAGGGAGTGGATGTATAAAAGAACAGCTAATTTTAGCTGAGGTCTGCTACAGAGTGGCAGACACATTGGCCTGACGTGCGTCAACTGGAGACAGGGGAGCACTTTCCATCCAAATGTGTCAGGCAGGCGGTGACAGACTGCAAATGGTGACAGACACACACTGCATGTCACAGCCCAGCTGTCAAGTGGAGGGCAGCTCTCTTTCCCTTGAGCAGGGACAGGCACTTGAACTCAGGCCTGGAGCCTACAGCCTCACTCACACCACCCTCAGGGCTCGCTGCTGGTGGCCTCTCTTGACCTTTGTCAGCCATCAGACAGGCAGCTCCTGCAGAGGTCTCCTTGCCGGCTCCTGAAGGTAGCTCAGAGCAGAATACTAGCATGAACAGCTGTGGGGGATGAGATGGGAAGTGATGAGCAGCTTAGGCACTCAGGAAGACCCTAGCGAGCAAAACAGAAGGAAAACAGATGGGATGGTGAGTCTTTGGACATCGCACCTGGTGCGACCTTCTCCTGGAGACAGGGAAGACAGCCCTTGCTGGTACCATCACCAAAGAAGCTTCTAGATGCAAGCGACTAAGAAAAAAGTAGAGGTAGAGAGAGAGGAGGGCATATGGGGAGAAGTTGTAGAGAGCAGCCAGAGCCCCAGTTTAGGGGATTGCCATCATTATCAGCATCCTCTTAAGGCCAAATGGCCACCTTGCAGATGGGATCCAGAAACATTATCTTCTCTCTCCTGTCTCCTGCTGTGCCCTCATCTGTCCTTGTTGGGTGGTCCATTCAGTCCCTGGATGAAGATTTAGGCAGGCCCTGTGGCATTTCTTCTTAGTTTTGGGAAATAAGGCCCTTGATATACTGGAATCATAATCTCAATTTCCATTCAGTTATGAGACTGTCCCAGTAACAGTTAAAACCCCAGCATTCAATTTTGTCAGCCTCTCTTCTGCCTGCTTTGCAGGCCACTGAGGCTGGAATCCTACAACTGAGGAAAGAGGTGGGCACAGTTCTCTCTTCTCATCTTGCTCACCTACTCCTCTTCTAGACTCCGGCTCTCTAGATCCCTCTCCCAGTAGGGTAGGGACTGGAGAGGGTAAGGCAAGACAGGCAAGAGGGCAGTGTGTTTGGGATCCTCCCACCCCCTTCTCCAGGCTGTGTGCCCAGGAGTGCAACCTCTAATCCACAGTTCCTTTGATTCTGGTTTCTGGTGTATTTGATCAGCGGGAAGCTCTGGCATGAGATTGGAGAGGAAGAGGAGAGGAAGGTCAAGGTGTCTATTCCCCCAACTGCCTCCTGTGGGAAGCCCTAGGTGGGTTTCATCCTGGGAGAAAGGTCCCAGCCCTGTCAGGTACCTATTACTCTCATATGTCTATCTGGGGTCTGGTGACTACTCCTCCCTCTTATCAATTCAAGCCCAAGGCTAGGAACTTCTGTGGACCTTGACTGGCACACAGTGTTTTGGTCAGGTTCTCTGCTGTGTTGGCCTGGGAGAAGGATGACATTTCTTTTGCTTGAGGTCTTGAACCTCTTCAGAGGCTCTGCCTTGGCTCTCTCCCCCACATTCCAGGTCCTGGACAGATCTCTGAGATTCCATCCTCAGCTCTGAGCATCCTGCAGCCTCTACCTTTCCCTCAGGACTCCTTGCACTCCAAGAGGACAGGGCTCGAGATGAAGTTGGGCTGCCCTGTCCTCAGCAATGCCCAGCTGGCTTTGGGAAAGGCCACATCGTCCTACTGCCCCAACACAGCTTTCTCTGGTCTTCTAGATCAATTTACCTAGCAGCTTTAGACCCTGGCATGCATCAGGCCCCAGCCTGTGAGTTTACAACTTCAGGAAACAGTCCTCAAGCTCCCTTAGGGGGCCCTTTGGAGAACTTCTCACTAAGTTTGGGCTACAAAGTGTGAACCCGAAAATGGAGGCAGACTCACAGAAAGCCACCTACTCTGTTTGAAGGCATTTGTCCCAGCATATTAGTCTTCACAGTACCTTGGAAGCCATGTCAGTAGGACTAAAGTGCAGACAGCACCCTACTACCTGCTAGTTCTAAGTTATCATCCCCAAAGATGTCCTGCTCCAGATATGTTTTGTGTTCTTAAAGGGGAGGAGTAGTTTCAAGTCTCAAAAAGTAGGCCTGTGATGATTTCCACATTGTCATGTGGATTATTTCATTCATTTTGATAGGTAAAATCTTCTGTGTTAGAGGATTTATTTTAACTCATGGTTTCAGAAGTTTCAGTTCATCATGGTGAGGGGTTGTGGCAGAGCAGCTCACAGCTCATGATGGCTCTCAGGAAGCAGAGAGAGAGAAAGAGAAGTTATGTGTGGGGGGGAGGATGAGGATGCCTGTGCTAGTCAGCTTTCTCCTTCTCCCCTTTTATTCCATCCAGCCCCCTAGCTTTTGGGATGTTGCCACCCATATTCAACACCAGTCTCCCCACCTCTGTTCATCCTCTCTGGAAGCTCCCTCAAACACACCCAGAATGTGCTTTACTAATCTCTAGGTGATTCTCAATCCAGTTAAGTTGACAATCAGGACTAACCATTATCTCACCTTGGAAACTTGGCCAAAAAAAGACTTAAAAAGAACCACATTCTAATAACTTGTCATACTATCTTAGAGCAAGTCACTTGACTTTGAGGAGTCTGTGATTCTGTGACTGAAAAAATGCAAGAATGAGTCAGTTTCCCCCAAATATGTTAGCTCAGCTTGCTAATGTAATTATTTGATTAACTTTGAAGTTCTTTGAAATCTGGGATGCTGTTTCCTTTGGCTTACCATCACATTCCCTGCACCTGTGCATCGCAGGTGCAGTTAAACAACACTGGGTGGAAGAAGGAGCAAATGTTTATTCCAGAGGATTTCTCTGAAGATCAAAAATGAGATGGCCATGGGAAACATTTGGAAAACCACTACAAAATCCAACAGTATTCTTTTAGGGACAATGAAACACCCCAGCTTGATGGTGATATTGTTAGATCAAACATTATCGTTACACCATTGCCATGACCTGACTCTCATTCCCTGTACAGCTCCTCTCCTAACATTCTCTGTCTTGCTTAGTCTGCTCTAATCAAGCATTTTATTGGCCATCCCTGACACATGCCAGACATGCTCTACATTAGGGTCTTTGTACTTGCTATTTCCAGGTTTTTTGGAATACTCTTTTCCCAGCTATCCATTTGGCTCCAATTCACAGCCAAATCTCCTAGGGAAACGGGTCTTCTATCCTGTCAACACTTCATCCTATAAATCTTCCCCCTAGCCTTGTGCAAAGAGCCTCAAACTTATCACGGTGACTGAGCATTGGGAGGAAGGAAACTGCCAGACTTTTCAGGGATTCCTGGACCCTGGCTCTGGAATCAAATGGTAATTTCTAGGAATCCAAAACAACACTGTTGTTCACAGTCATGGGGAGGCCCTTCTTTCTTTCTGGTAGAAGTGACAGGGATTTTGGTATTTGCTTCTGAACCTAACCAGTTCAGATCCTTTACAAGTCCTCTCCCTTCTACTTGATCACAGACTAATTCCTT
This sequence comes from Castor canadensis, assembly GCF_047511655.1. NCBI lineage: Eukaryota > Metazoa > Chordata > Mammalia > Rodentia > Castoridae > Castor > Castor canadensis. Next base: position 189,673,779 of record NC_133388.1, read on the forward strand.
CTTTAGCTTATCTCTGTTTGTACCCTAGGAATCACAACTGAAAGACACAAGTTAACATCTTCCACTTTCCAATAGGAAATCTCTTTCACTGCATCCATCAAATGACCAGGTACAGGTTAAAATGTTCCATGTGAGCACAGGCAACACCTTTACTAAACTTTACTACACAACAAGAGCCTCTCTTCCTCCAGCATTGAAGGACATTCCCCTCTGTTCTGTGAGTACTCACTGACAGACTTCATGCAGCCTGTCACTTTTGTGTGGCAGAGTTGAGGCCATCAAACAAGCGCATGATGCAGACCTTCAAGAAGATCCTCAAGCTCAGAGTGCCATGAACTATTGGCCTCAGAGCAGTCCTTCAGGAGCCCCCATACCCTGGATGCAGAGGCTCCTATCTGTCCACGGGCAGTTCCCAGGCAGTGAACATGGTTGGAGTAGCTGGGCATGGCCATTTCTGCCCAGCATGTCTATCTTCAGTAGAGCCTCCCACTGCATGGAGGCTCTTTCTATCCAATCATCCATCCTCCTTCTCTTCATTTTGCAGGTGTCAAGCCTGATAGGAAGTTGAAAGGCCAAAAGCTTTCCCTTCCTATGTCTGCTCTGTTTCTTCTCTCTTTACAAGGCATTACCCCCAATAAATCTACTTTTGACTTGGTGTCAGCTTCCAGAGAATCCAAGTGCATGGGCTTCTTCCAAGGCTTTCCAACTTGGTTATTCCTAGTTCCCAGCAATGACCTTGTCTCTTAGATGTTTATGATGGAACTCACCCTACTTCTGGAAACCAAATCTGTTCTGGTTACTGTTGCTACAAAGGAGATGACTCCCTACATTTAGCAGATTAATAAAACCACAGCATTTTGCTCACAATTTTGTGGGTCAAGTTTTGAAAAACTTCAACTGAGCAATTTTCAACTGGGGTCTCTCCTGCCATCTCAGTCAGAAGCTGGCCAGGACTGCAGTCATCTGAGGCCTGATTGGACTGGACATTAAAGACTGCACCCTCCTTTTTCTGGCATTCAATGTTCTTGGCTAGAGCACTACTGGTCTGGTGTGTGGTACATCTAGCATGGCAGTCCTTGGGCAGCCAGCTTCTTACATGGTGGCTGATTTACCCAATGCAAGTTCTACAAACAACCAAGTAGAAGTAATACAGGAGTTTTTGCTGTGATGTGGTATAGCTCTGTCCTCCATGTAGAATCCTTTCTATGGGTTAGCCCTGATCAAGATGAGAGGGCAGGGCCTATGTCTTAATTGGAGGGTAAAGCAATTTGCAGACATGTTTTCAGGTTTCCACAGTGGCCAATATGACAATAGCAGAAGCCAACATTGAACCCATTACGTGGTCCCTTAAAGGTCCCAGAAAGGGGAACAGCCAGCCCCCTGCTAGAAAGAAGGTCAGTTGATTTTACTGGAACATGTCCACCATAGAAGGACAGTCTTCCTTCTGTTCAAATTTTGCATCAAATCTATTCTCTGTGGACTTAAATAATGAATGCCGTATTCACTGCCATAGTATTTCAACGGAGTCAGGAACTCAATTTATAGCAAATGAAGTGTGCCAATGGGTTGGTATCATGGAATTCAATGGATTACCATGTTCTTCCTCACAATGGAATAGTTGGCATGATAGATAGAACAATGAAGTGGATGTTGGAAGATTCAGTTACAGTGCCAGTAAGATGCTGTCATACTTTGTGGGGTGACGCATCAAAGAGATCAAAATGGGATGGCTACTTTCACTGTAACCCCTAAAGATAAACTAGCCAATGTTCTCCTCCCTGTTCCTCAAACTCTGGGCTCTGTTAGTTTAGAGACATTGGAGAACACAACGGTGCTGCCTTCTCATTGGAGGCTGAAACAATCTGGGAACTTCAGGGTCCTTGTGTTAGCAAAGCAGCAGGCAAAGAAGGAAGTTGGTGTACTGGCCAGGTGATTTGATGATCGCAGGAAAATGGAGTGACTGCTACTCACAGAGGATGGTGGGAGAACAGGGAGAAACATAGCTGAAATGCAGAAGGTTCGAGGAGCATCACAAAGTACTTCTAAATTCTTGTGGTAACAATACATGGATGGAAAGCTAATCAACATGATGCATGTAGGACTGGTAATGGCACAGCACCTGCAGAGTGAAGGTTGGGTGGTGCCACCAGGCCAGGAATGATCAGCAGATGAAGTTCTTGTTGAGGGAAACATAATGTAATAGCAGAAGAAGGAAAATATAAACATCAGTCACCAGCCACAGCCCTGTGATCAGCTGCAAAATCAAGAACTATACGGGGCCCAAGCCCACTCCCAAGAGCTTGGCCATGAGCCCGAGGGGGAGCAGTTCAAGAGAGGCAGAGATCTCAGTGGAGGAATAACTTCCACGGACCTCCCACAAGCTCCCCATACAGCCCTGCCTCAGCATCCCAGGTTCAAATTGTCTGCATTGCCCCTTCCTCCAGTTCTGTACCTCTCACTTCCACACTGTGTCAAATCATACTCCTATGATCAGCTCCGTATTCCCATTGTCTTTATAGGGGCTCAGTCTTCCTTAGTGAACACTGGCTGATACATGTTGGTTCCCTGGTGAAGCATTAGCAGAGCCTTCAGCTGGAAGCCTTTGTTAGAGAGAGGCCAGACCTGAAAAAGCACTCCATTGCCCTCGATCCCCTTGCTCTGTCTCATCTTCTTAAAACACTCTTATCACCTCCAGACATGGTATCATTTCTACACTTGTTCTACACTTGGCTACTTTTTTTTTTTTTTAACCACTTGTATTAGTCTGTTTGGTGTTATTACAAAGAAATACCTGAGGCAGGCTGACTTTGTAAAGGCATTTATTTAAGCTTACAGTTTTGGAGGGTAAGGTTGAAGATTTGGAAGCCCATTTGGTTTAGTCCCTAGTGGGGGCCTCAGAGTGCATGGTGTCACATTGTGACAGCAGCTCAAAGCCAGAGACGACTCAAGGGTCAGGCTCAAGTTTTACCACCACATAAGGATTTCTGATAGGTTCCACCAAATACCACCACCATGGAGACCAAGTTACCAACACATGAACCTTTGGAGGACACACTTGAAGCATATTCAAACCATAGCCACCAAAATCCCTGGTGAACTGATGATGCGCTCAAAAAGAGTTTCTGTAAAAACACCTTTCTAGGTGACCAAATAAATACCAAAACAAAGGGAGGGGAGATTTATTTTGGCTCACAGTATCAGAGGGTTCAGCCTATGGTTGTTTAGCTTCATGCACTTCGGCAGGAACAGCATCCTCTTCCACATAATGGTGGCAGGAACTTATGGAGGAGGAGGCTGTTTACTACATGGTGGACAGGAAGCAGAGAGAGGAAGGGACTGGGGACCAGGTATAATCTTCAAAGCCATGCTCTCAGCTACTCCCTTCCTCTATATAGGCCCCACCTCCCACAGTTTATACCACCCTCCCAAAATAGTGACATCAGGTAGGGACCAAGCTGTGAAGGATATTTCAAACTATAACAATGTCAACAAGGAAAGAAGGAAGTAGAGGAGCAAGAAAAGAATGGGGAGGAAGAAGGTGAATAAGGGGAGAAGGAGAAAAGACACTGAGGAAGCAAGGAAAGGAAGAGCAGGTGAAAAGGGGAGGAAGAGGAGAAGGACAAACAGGGCCTTAATGCACAAGTAATTCTGGACTAGGTGCTTTAAACAGCTGCTCATGAGACAAACTTATGAGGCAAGTATTATTTCCCAATTACAGACGAAGCTGCTAAGGTCCAAGGAATGAAAGGACTTTGTGAGGTCTTTACAAAGTGAATATTCAATAATCCAAATACAGGGTAGCTACTGTCAAAACTAATCTTCTTGCCTTAATACCATGCCACCAGAGCAAAGCAGACATGTCAAAAGAACAGCTGAAACACTGTTTAAAATCACATTAAAGCATTTCAATTGGGTATGAGATTACACTTTTAACTTCTGATCTCGACCAATTTGGTCAGGTACCAATTAATAATTAGTCCTTTTACCTATGACTTAATCTGTTGCATATGTGGGGAGTCTGTGATTTATAATCAATGCTTTATGTAATAGATATGCCATTTTACTGAATATTTTAAACAGCTGATTCTTTATTATAGACAAATGAGTTATTCCATATATAAGGTATGCACTTTAATTTTAAACCACTTAAGAATATTACTATACAAAATAGGAGTTAAAACATTGCAGTAGTAATAATGATAGACAATTCTGTTTACTTCATAAATGGCATGAATCCATTCTCTGAGCAACATGGTGCCTCGTGGGTCACAGCCAATGATAACCCAGCTGGGGTTTCAAATCAGTGGGGGCACCTCAGGGTTATCTTCAAAGTCTGGATCTTCCTCATTAGATACAATTTTAGGTTCACATCCCAGCCTTCTGGGTGCATGTTTTTTCTCTCGAACTATTGTAGTTACATCAGGACATGAATGTTTGCTTGGATCCACTTCTAGTTTCTCAATTTGCTTGCCTCTACAATAAAATGGAAATTATTATCACATCATTTAAATTTTAGTTTCAAATAGATTCAACTCATGTATTGAGCAAGCATTAGAAGGTGTTACCCATACAGCACAGAGATAAAAATAAGAGATTGCTCCTGGCTTCAAGTAGCATACAGAGTTCTAGAAGCAAGATTTTGACCCACAGAGAAATAAAGTGCCAAAGCATCCTACGGAGCTGTGCTAATATGCACAGGTAGTTGGAGGAGAGGTTATCTGGAGGCTTTGCTTACCTCAGAATTGTTTGGATAATTGCAACAATATATCAAACAAAGCCACACAGCTAGGATCAATAAGAGACATACTCCAGGCAGGAGTTACTCCTGAATGCAGCTAGTCCGGTTTTGTGGGTTGGCAGGGGCATTTAGGATACAAGTTCAGGTGCACAGAAAATCTCAGTACACTATCTTCCCTTCCACAAGAACCTATTCTACTGCTCATGCCTAATTCGCTCACGGTAGCCAGAATGAAACAGACCAGGAAAAACCTCCATTGGCCAGTTATTTCCAATATAATGTTCATAAAGAAAACTCTGTGGATGAAGAACGTCTCTGGGTCACTTTCCTGGCAAGTTTTAATTAGTACACCTGCAGTTGGGCCCCATGATCTGTATTTTTATAATGGTTCCCTCCAGTGATTCTGATACTCAAGTTATTTTGCAATCACTGTACCATTCATTCATTCATCATTCAACAGATACATTTTTAATGGCACTGTATTCCAAGGGCTATGGCAGACACCATCTCTTTGCTTTGTGCAAAGAGATAAAGTTCCTGGTAACATCTTATAATGCAGTGTGAGGAACTAACATAGAACTTATTAAAGCATTCTGCAATTGTCTCATTTTTGGTCTGTTTTCCTAAAAGAATGATATCTTTAAGGCAAACAGTTTGTCTTTTTTTTTTTATCTTGAATCCTTGGTCTATAGCTATATTGAATAAATACTTGGTGAATAAGTGAAAAAAAGTATTGTTCTATTGAAGAAACAATGAAATCATGGAAGGAATTATCTCTGACATAAAGAAAATCACAACCAATCTAATGCGGGGGCTCAAAACTGATGTCTTCAGATGAACTTCATCCAGCAGATGCCTTCTGCTGGGAAGAAGGCTGTTTTCTTGTGAGAGTGTAAACTCTTTCTACTGTTCTCAAAACTCCACCTTGATTCCTGAACTCTGCTCAGATCTTGATGGCATTTGAGGTTTTTAGGACTTTGTCTAATACACATGGACTTGCTGAAGAAAAATGCAAAGTATAGAAAGACCATAAAATAGTGTTTTGAAGACCCGGAATATAAACTCTGTAAAAGAAGGCAGGATTGGCTGTGCCTCCTCTGAAGAGATGACAAAGGTGTGATCCAAAGATGTGCTAAAGATGTTTAAATATGCAGATGAGTAGAAAAGGGAAAGCCAGGTAAGTGACTGGTGTGGACACAGGACCTGAGCACACATTCTCCTCAAATGCTTCTCTGATGCAGTATTTGGTAACTTCTCTGCCTTTAAAAGGGTAGAGACTCCTGGCCTCAGCTATGAAGTTACTTATCATCAAAGCACAGAAAACAGTAGCTATCACAAGGTTGGTGGCTGCCTGCACAGACAGGTATGCACATGGAGGGCCAGAGTTGACTCTCTTTGGAAAGGCCTGCAAGGCTGGGCCTTAGTTGGTCAATGTTTCCTTCTATCAATATGAAACGTTCCCTGAGCAATAAGGATGACTGACCAAGGCTAGAAGAGTGTACAGCCAACAGGGATTGTGCTTTCCTTTTGGAGGTGTAGGACTTTGGTCCATGAGAGGCACCTTCCCTGCCTCTCTGAGAAAACCCTGAGCTAGAAGTCTCTGATGGGCTTCCTTGATGCAACACTTCACTTGTGCTGTCACACTTACTGCTGGAGGAATGAAGGGTGACCTGTGTCACTTCACAGGGAGAGAACTTAGAAGCTTGAACCTGGTTTTTCTTAGACTTTTCCCTTTGTTTAATTGCTTCGTGGTCTTTTGCTGTAATAAATATCATCCATGAATATGACTATTGGACTGAGTTCCAAATCCTAATGAGTCAATGCCCTCTGTTGCTCCCTATCCTGAGTCCTTTACTTGTACCATCAAACTCTGAGACAACACCACTGTCACCTTCTTCTGACCCAGGAGGAGGTCAAGGGGACTATCAGCCACAGCCACACAGAGAAGTGGGCAGTGCTTGGGACTAAGTACAAGAGTGTGGCACTAACGCTGCACATGCTATTACTCAGAAACCAGGCACCATATTCACAACAGTCAGTGGTTTTTCTATCCTTGGAATTTGGTTCATAAGATTATATCCACTGAAGAGTTTTCAAAGTCAGCACTAATACTGAAACCAAGTGTCATAATCAGAGCAAATGCATGGCCTGTTAGGTCTCTTTCATCTCACTCATTTCCTGGTAATAGAAAAATTACATCTGCTATTGAAAATCAGGAAGCAGTAGTGTATCCAGTTTAGGGTGCTTGGAGTAAGTGACTCAGCCACTATGTTCTTCAGTGGACTCATCTTTAAAGTAGGGGTGACAATAGGGCTGCTGTCAAGATCCAATGAGTGACAGATGTGAAGGATGCAGAGCAGTGGCAGATGCTCAGCAGACATCCAGCAACTTTGGGGTACTGTGCAGCAAGGAGAAGCAGAGGCCATTAGACAGAAATCTAGAGTCAGTCATTTAGCTCAGCATGCTTTACAGTATACATCTTTTGGGTGCCCAGTGCTATGATCAGTGCTAGGAATTTAAAGATAAGATCTGGCTTGTACCCATAATAGAAGCAGGAGGTCAGACACGTACTCAATAGGTACACTCAAGTGCGTCAAGAGTTCTGTAAATGGGATCAACAAATACTGCTGAAGCACCCAGGAAGAAGCAATGTATATATGGTTGGAATCATGCAGGATGGGGAACCTGGCACTGAAGGAAGAAAGGATGTCATTAGATTTTGAAGGGGAAGGACAGCTCAAAAAAAAAGCCAGACAAGAAGTAAGGAGACATTTGTACTGCTCACTTTGAGTGTGATATCTTCAGAGAATAAGGTACCTACATCTGGGTATACCTGCCCAGTTCAGCCGTGGCATGGCCTCAGTAAATGAGGGCAGGATAGATGCATTAACTCAGCATGTAGAGGAGATGCCATCAGAAGAATGTGTGCATCAGAGGAGGGAAGTCTTTGCATACGTGGCAAGGATTAATCCTACAAATCTTGGGAACTGGGTCATCTCAACCACCATGTTTCCCTTTTCCTTTTGGGGATACCTAAGTACTAGGATGAATTTAGGGAAGTTAGAGCCAGTGGTTTGTTTTCAAAGTAAAGGAATGATGTTTAATGCCCATTCATTATATTTTAGTGACAGGTAAATTTAGTTAGAAAACAGAATACTAACACTATTTCCATTCAAGTTTCCAATTTTTCTGTGATTGCTATTGGACACAGGCAAGATTATTTACTTTCTCTCTTCTTAGCTGAACACAATTCAGTTACCAATTTTTCAATAAGACATTATTGAGTACCTATGCGTATCCAGGTTTGTGTGGGTCCTGGAGACTAAAAATGAAGTGAGGAAAATGAAAAGGCTTCCCCACATCCCCATGAGCTCACACTGAAATCTGCTAACTGTTATCAGCAAAAGGAGATTTTACAACCAGAGTAATTGCTGTTTTTAAAGCCATATGATTTGTACCCAAGTGAGGCAATTTCACTGACCAAATTGGTCCAGCTGTTTTGAAGAGTTGAAAGAGGCAGCTATGAGAGTTTTCAATCTTATAGTATGTGAACAGGCTTATCTGATGCTTACACAATCAATGACCCCAACCCATCCCATCCCTGCCTCCCTTGGGCTTATGTGTCAAGGAGAGAAGAGCAGGAGTTAAGAAGAAGCTGGAGTCAAGAGTCAGGCTCACGAGTGGGCTGAGCAAAGATATTTCACTTAATATATGCAGTTTTAATCACTTTTGAAATCTTTTTGTTGAGTACAATTCATGTACAGAACAGTGCCCAAATCATATGGGTATAGGTTTCATGAACTGAGCCCCACAGACTAAGGAAGAGACCCACTCAGCACTCTAGGACCCCTACCCCACCATGCCACTTCCAGTCATCACACCCCCACCATAGCAAATGTGTGAGCTCAAAGCCTCAGGTCCTGAAAGAGGGTGCACCTTCTCTCTGACTCTAGGTTCCAGCAGAAACCCTGGATCTCAGGAAAGGTGGGATTCCAAAACCAAGGGATGGATCGGATCACACGTGCTCTGAATGACATATGGCTATTCCACCTCTCATACTAGTGCATGGGGATACATTTCTGCCAGCAAGGAGTCAGGTGGCTGCCTCCTGGAGCCTGGCAAGGAGACTGTCCTTTATTTTGCTCTCTCTTATGTGGGTTTCTTATGCTGCTGTAAGAAATTACCAAAACTGCCAGATCACAGAATTAACTGAGGTGTCCACTGACAGATGAATGGTTGAAGACAATGTGCATTGTGTGCCCACAATGGAGTATTATTCAGCCATAAAAAGGATGATCTTGTCATTTGCATCCAAGTAGATGGAACAGGAGGATGTTTTGTTAATGAAATAAGTCATATGCATGTACTCTTTCTTATGTGGAAGCTAAAAACAGTCACTCTGGTTGTAGAATAGTGATTACTACATGCTGGGAAGGGTGGGGGATATTAAAGGAGGATAGGTAACTAGTACCATAATAGGAATAGAGAGCAGGAATAAGTTCTCATGTTCTACAGCACAGTGTTATTAACTATGGTTTACAACAACTTATTGTGCATTTTATGAAAAACTAAAAGAGCAAACATCAAGTCTCTGAAAGAGACAAATGATAAGGAACTAGAAATATTAATGGCTCTCATTTGCTCATTACACACATATTGAAACATCACAGCATAGCTCACAAGTATGTGTTATTATTATGTATTAACTAAAAGGAAAAGTAAAATGTAAAAAGAATGCCATTTAGCTTTTTTAAATGTTTGAAAAAATAAAAAAGGAATATGTCATATCATGAAAAAATTACATGAAATTAAAGTTTCAATGCCCATAAATATAAAGTTGTATTGGAACACACACACATACAAAGAAATGATTGCAATTTAGTGGTTTCAAATGATGTGCATGTGTTATCTCAAAGTTTCATAGGTCAGAGGTTTAACATGATCTCACTGGGCTAAAATCAAGGAGTCAGGATGCATGTGTCTGATCTGGACAGATGGGTTCAGTTGTTTCCTGACCTTTTCCATCTTCTAGAGACTGCCCACATTCCTTGGTATGTGGCCCCTTCCATCTTCAAAGCTACTAGTGGCCATCTGAATCTTCCTCACACAGCATCACTCTGACCCTAACTCTCCTCTCTCCTTTTTAGTGATTACGACGGGCCCACCAGCATTAACCAGGCTCCTTTCCGTGTTGGAAGGTCATCTGATCTCCTCTGAAACCTGACTTTCCCTGGCCATGGAAGATCCTATTCACAGGCCACAGTTTTGCCTCCTGATGTAGGGCTGTGATATGTGGTCTTACTATGTGAGGCTTCAGAAGTCATCCATGACACTGAAGGAAAGAACAAGAGAATCACAGAGATGCTACCCTAGGGGCTTGACTGCCAAGCTGCTGAGCCATCCACAGAACCACCTACCTCTAGACTGATTACCATTTGGGGTAATTAATCATCCAAAAATGTTAAGTACATCTTATGTATTGCATTCCTTATAGCAACATACAACCTAACTGAGATAAGTCAGGTATGAATGTCATCTTCACATTGAAACATAAGGACAGAATGCTAACATCTGCCTGTGGGCCAGGAATCCCATGGATCAGTATGAATCCTAACATGGCTAAGAGATAACCTGTTACAGCTCCAACTAAGTTCTTATAACTACAGTTATCATGTATTGGAGTTACTTAACTGTATAAATAATAACAATATCGTAAAGATGATCACTGACATTGACAGGGAGCTATCTACTTTGGAAGATGTTTTCTAATGAAAGTGTAGGCATCTAAGTTTTCAAGGACCTATGTTACAGTTGCTATTAAATAAAGCTTGCCTTTCAAAATTACTATGCTCTTATTTAAAAGGCCATGCTATCTGTGTCTTAATTAACTAAATATCTAAATTCATCTACTATAAATATGCTGCCCTTGATTATAATAATTTTGAGAAAAAATAACCTATCTCCCTTTAAGTATCCTATCTCTTGGGCTGGAATGAGTGTCAGTAATAAACAGTGAACTCAGCCAATGTGCAGTGGTCTGCAGTTCACCTGCTTCAGGTAGTGTGGAAAATGGACTCAATGCAGTACAGGACTTTAATCACTCATGAATCTCTGGGGTAATAAACAATGTGCAACTAATCCTGGGGCACTTGAGGATCCCTCTAATCTCCAACATAAAGAGAAGAAGGGCTTTTCTTGCTTCTGTTTCCTGCTTATTGTCAGAGGGCCTAAGGACAGATGCCCACCACTGGTTTTATGCACTACTTGTCAACAAACAGATGTATCATGAAGCAGGAAAAAGAGCATCTAAAATCAATCACCAGATGTAAAACCCACTGACACCTCTTTATGTTAATGAACATAAAGAAAGGCCTTTTCTTCTGCTAAAACAGTGAGCTAGCATATTGGGACCAAAGACTTCAATCTCTCACGGAGAATTTGAGATTATAAAAGACCTGATAAGATCATATGAAGTTACAGGGTCAGAATTCAGTGAAAGTAGAAAACAAGGAGAAACAGAGTCCTGCAGCCATCTGTACACTGAGGACATTTGCCTAGCCCCTGAGACTGTGCCTTGGCCTTGCTGATCTGGACTCTGAGGACAAAAAACAACCACTGCACTCCCCATTGCCAGGTGGGATGTCTAAAAGGATGCCATTTCCATAAGAGGGGTACAGAACCAAAGGGCTTCTTTGTGTTAACAGTGAATGAAGAGCCAAGTGTAGTGGCACAGGTCTGTAACCCCAACATTTAGGAGGTAAAGGAGTAAGGATCTTGAGTTTGAGGCTAGCCTGGCTATGCAATGAGATCCTGTCTCAAAACCAAACCAAAACAAGCCAAACAAAATATAAATAAAACCCCTTTAATCACTTGCCCAGGGGATTTTGGGGAAATCTGCCTCAGAGGGGCAGGAGAGGCTGAACTATCATCACAGTCTGGCAAGTTTACAACAAGAGGTAAATAAAAATCTTGAATTTAGGGGGAAGCAGTTTCAAATTGGCAGTGGTCTGAGGAATCGGTCTTGAAGCACATGCCACTACTCCCTGGCCAACTACATCCCAGGCCTCTGAGAAGTCCCCAAACTACTTCCAGCCTTACTTATCCAACCCTGTTTCCTTGGTGGTAGTTACCTGAAGCCACAGTGAGAAATAGTTTGTTTTCTCTTCTCTGAGAGGAACTGGGGATTGAGCCTTCAAGAGAAGGCTGCTCACTAACAAGACCCCCATTTAAATGAGAAGAGATATTCATCGAAATAAATAGGCAAATTGCAACATAGAAATACAAAACATTTGAAAAGGAAAGGCAACATGACTCTTCCAAAAGTTCATACTTCCCTAATAACTGAATCCATATTGAGAAATAGTTGAAATGCCAGACAAAGAATTCAAAGGACTACTTGTAAAAAATAATCAATGAATGGATGGATGAAATAAGGGGATGAATAAAGCAAAGAAGTCAGTTCAAGACTCAGAGGAGAAATTCAACAACTTGGACAAGAAATTCAGTAAAGAGAGAGATTCTGAAAGAAAAAAAGGAAATCATAGCAATAAAAAACTCAAGAAATCAAATTAAAAGGGCTGGAGGTATGGCTCAAGTGGTACAGCACTAGCAAGTGCAAAGCTCTGAGTTCAACCTCCCTCCCCCCAAAAAAATCAAATAAAAATCTCAATGGATAGAAGCACCAAAAGATAAGATCAGATAGAAGAAAGAATATCCAGGATTGAAGATGAGGTTGAGGAATTATTATATGCACATAGCAATAAAGGAAAAGAAATACAATCATGGCTATAACATTCAAGATCTCTGGGACGTGATGAAGAGACAAAACCTATGAATCTGTAGTGCAGAAGAGGGAGCCAAGATAAGACAAAAAAGCCTAAAAAATCTATTCAATAAATTTATAGTAGAAATTTCCAAAGTCTAGGAAAAGAAATATACATCCAAGTATAGGAGGCATTTAGAAACCCATATAGATGTCATATATCATATTATATTTAAAATGTTAAGAGTACAGAGCAAAGAAAGAATACAGAAATCTTCAAAAGTGCTAAGTTATTTACAAAGTCAACCTATTACAATAAAAGTAGACTAATCAGCAGAAACAATAAAGGCCAGGATGGCATGCACTAGTGTATTTTTGAGTCCTGAATGAAAATAACTGCCCACCAAGGTACTATATCCATCAAAATTATCCCTTAAAATTGAAGGAGAAATAAATGCCTTCCATGATATCTATAAACTAATGTAATTCATAACCACTAAACCAGCATTGCAGAAGATACTTAACAGAACACGAAACACAGAAGAGGAAGAAAGATACACATAATCACAAGAGCTTCTGAAAGAACAAATCTCATCAGAAGAATAGATAAACAAATGAGATTTAGTAAGGAATCAAACATTATGAACTCAGCAAACTTCTAAGATGAATAAGGGGGAAATTAGTATACACCTTCTAATAATTATTCTACATGTAAATGGCCCCGAATCTCCAATTAAAAGATACATACTGGAAAATACAACAAGAGTTGGGCTTTAATTCAATTGGTATAAAGCCTGCCTACCGAGTGTGAGGCCCTGAGTTCAAGCATCAGTACCACCAAAAAAGGTGCCAAGTTATGGGTTGGAGGTATGGCTTAAGTATTAGAGCATTTGTTCAGCATGCACAAAGACTCTGAGTTTAAACTTCAGTACCACCACCAAGAAAAAAAAGGAAAGAAAGAAATATTGGTCAATTGAATTAAATAAACAAGATCCAAATGGTTTCTACCTGTATGAAGCTCACCTCACTAGAAAGGGCATACAAAGACTAAAAATGAAGGGATAGAAAATGACATTCTAATCAAATGGTGTCCAAAAGCAAGCTGGAATACTATAATCATATCTGTCAGAAAAAACAAAGAATGTCACTGCATATTAATAAAGGGAACAACCCTTCAAGAAGATATAATGATTTTAAATATATTTGGACTAAATGTTGGTGTACCCAATTTCATAAAAATGTACAACTGCACATAAAGGGATAGGTTCAGATATAACAACAATGGGTGACTTCAATATCCCACTTTCATAAATAAATAAATCATCTAGATACAAAATCAACAAAGAAACTTTAGTGTCAAACTGCACCATAGATCAAGTGGACTTATCAGACATGTGCAGAATCTTCCATCCAATACTTATGGAATACACATTCTTCTCAGCAGCTCATGGAACATTCTCCAAAACACCAAATTTTAGGTCATAAAACAAGTATGAAAAATACAATAAATTGAAATAATTTCTTGAAAATAATCACATTACTGAACTTGATCTACAGATTCAATGCAATTCCCAACAAAATTTCAAGAACATCTTTCACAAGATTATTTTAAAAATCCTAAAATTCATATGCAGGCACAAAAGATCCTGAATAGCCAAAGCAATCCTGAATAAATACAGCAGTGCTGGAGGTATCACAAGCTTGATTATAAGTTATACTGAAGAGGCACAGTAACCAAAACAGCATGGTACTGTCACAAAAACAGACAAATGGATGGAATACAATAGAAGATCCAGAAATCCGGCAACTATAGCCATGCGATTCTCAACAAAAGAGCCCAAAACCATAAACTGGAGAAAAGATAGTCTTTTTAACAAATGATACACATATAGAAGACTGAAACTAGATCTCTATCTCTCACCCTATACAAAAATCATCGAAAATGGGTAAAAAGATCTTAATGTAAGATCTGAAACGTTGAAACTGATACGGAAAAATAGGGAAAACACTTCAAGATAAGGCATAAATGATGACTTTCTGAATCGGACTCCAATAGCTAAGGAAACAATAACAAGAACTGACAAATGAGATTACATCAAGTGAAAAAACTTCTGCATAGCTAAGGAAACAATTATCAGAGTGATGACACAGCTTGCAGAATGGGAGAAAAATCTTTGCTAGCTATTCATCTGGCTGGGGATTAATATGCAAACTATATAAAGAACTAAAAAAATTAGTCATCAAAAGAACAAATAATCCAATCAGTAAAGGGGCAAAATAAAAGGTATGAATGATCAATAAATAGGTATAAAAATGTTTAATGTCTTTATCCATCAGAGAAGTGCAAATCAAAACAATATTGAGATTTTATCTTCCCCGGTCAGAATGGCAGTCATCAAGAAAACACAACAACAATAATAAAACCCCAACATCTGGCAAATATGCAGGGAAAAAGGGACCCTTATATACACTTGGTGGGAATATAAATTAGTGCTGCCACTATGGAAATCAGTTTGAAGGCTCCTCAACAAAACTAAAAGTAGGGATACCATATAATCCTGGAATCACTGTCAGTAAACAACAGAGATAAGATTTACTGGGGCACTATTCAAATTGACCAGGTCATGGAATCAGCCTAGATGCCTACTGATGGATGAAGGGTAAAGAAAATGTGGCATATGTACACAGTGGATTATTGTTCAATCATGAAGAATGACATTATATAATTTCAGGGAAATGGATGGTGAGCATCATACTAAGCAAAATAAGGCAGACTCAGAAAGAAAAATTCACATACTTTCTCTCATGTGTGGGATCTAATTTTTTAAAGACATGAAAGTAGAAGGGGAACTATTTGGAAAAAGGAAAGGGATGGGGGAGGGTAAGAGTAAAGTGGTACACGTTTGAAAATGTCACAGTGAAACTCATTATTTCATACATTAACGTATGCTGATGAAAAAGAAAGCTACAGAAATCAAAGGAGTGGAACAAAACAAGATCCAGAACTAGAATCCAGACCTTTCTACACAGGGGTCTTAATGACCAATGCAGAAAGACAAACTTTTTGATAAGTGACACTGGGACAGGAAGGTAACCATCTTGGAACACCTTAACTTGCCAGTGGATTATATCAGAATGTGAAAGGTGAAACTATAAAGCCTTACAACATATTGGATTACCTTTATGACCTCAGGGTGGGATAGCAGGATAGCAGTTCTAGAATAAGACAAAACATTAATCATAAAAATATTATAATTTTGATTGTTTTGAAATTAAAATCTTCTATTCACAAAAAGACATCAAGATGAAAGTAAGAAGGGAAACTCAAAGGCTTATAGTTCAGGTACCACTTCTCCCATCAACATCATGATCTTGGAAAAATGATTTGCTGAATCTCAGTAAATCAGAAATAATTGTAGTGCTATTTTGAAGATAGGTGTCATGTACTCAACAAATACCTTCAATTTTGAGGAAGTTATGCGTCTTCTTAGGCATTACAATGCCATGGCACTCTGGGACTTCACCATATGTTACCTTCCAGTAATGATTAAAAAAAAAAACCCTATTCCATTCATTCTGGTCCCTCCATTCACTTTTTCTCCCAAACTTCAGAAGCAGACCATTCTAGTGAAGAGAGGGACAAGGCTTCATCCAGCCCTCAGAGTACTGCTGCATCTGCCATCCTTCTTTCCTTGACGCAACAACCCTGCTAGATCCTGGCATCCACCTTCCATGTGCAGCCATAATGTGCAGCTGTTGGTTAACAGGAATGTCCAGTCAGAGTCAATGTGCACAATGAAGAGGTAATAAGCACAATGAAGTTCGTCAATGATGATGGAGCATCACAACCTTTACGCAGACATTTTATGTATTGTTATGAGGAAAGTGTCTCAGTAATGAAAATGAAAAAGAAAGGCTTTGTAAAAAAAATACCACCACGAAGAATTTTGATAAGATGCTTCCAATCCTCAATAATCACAGTAACGATAGTTTTCCTGGGGTCTGAAAACCAGCTTCAAACTGTTTGCAGTGATTTGGTTTCTCATCCCTGCTATTTTCCCAAAATTAGATTCAGAATCTTTATGTGGGTGAGGGGTTAATTATGACTGAGTGCATTCACACAAGCTATGATACCCTGGGACCCTGTATCTGCAATAGAAATCACTTGGTTGGGAATTATCAGTGGATTTCCATGGTTAAAAACAGCAACCCGGTTTTCAGTAGGAATTCAGTTTCATACCTGTTCAAACAAAACCCATGTTTTAGAATCTCTCCAACACATCAACAATTGTCTGAGTATAGAAATACCTAGCTGCTTTATTATGCAAGATATAAATATAACTCTTGCACAGGTATTTTTATGATGATAATTCTAGCATATATATTTATATCACAAAAATAGCTTGACTCAGTCCAAAATAGATTTTACCATCTGGATGGTAAGAGACTGGAAATCATGAGAAGCAGGATAGTTGCAGAAACTGAGATTTCATTATAGAGAAGAACTGAAAGCAAGAAGAACAAGAAGGGTTGCCATGCTTAATAGAGGCTGGTTTTGGCCTGAAGTTTTCTAGGAGGCTGAGCTAGGATCTCATGAATCAGAAAAAGTCAGAGAAAAGTTTCTGACACAGAGGAATACTGATAAGGGAGAAAATATCCTCTTAAGTTGAGGAGAATCCTATTAGGAAATGAATTTAAGCAGAGGCCAAAGATGTGCTACAAGGGAACTGACAGCAGGGCAGAGGTGGGGGCTCTTACATCCATGGAGCCCCAAGAGTTGAGGAGTCTGAGGTGACAGGGATCATAAGAAGAAGGGTTGAGAGCAGGACTCAGCAGAGTTGTCTCCTGCCATGGCTCCGTGACTCAGGATGCTGAAAACATCTCTCCCCCTAAACTCCCCTCTGAAAAGCAAGGATTAAAACCTGAGGATGAAGGGGTTACTGTGGGGGCAGCAGAAAATAGTGCCTAACACACAGCAGTGTTCAGTTCATGTCAGCAGTCATTAGTGTCAATACTGTAAGCCTTAGTATTTTTACCAGAAATTGGGATCTGTATGTGCACAGATCAGTTTTTTAGGGATCAAGAGTCCTAAAAACCAAGAATCTAAGGATGGGGGAACAAATGAACACTCATGGTATGAACTGTTCTTGAATTTTAAACAATCGTAGCCTTCTGGGAGATGCATTCTGACAAACAAATGACAGTGAAGACAGCGATATAGTAAAGCCAAGGACAACCTGGGGAGGTGGCACCTTTTATGTGTTTGCTCTCTGCTGTTATCCAATGAGGTTTTCACAGACTTGGATGCTCGTCCACCAACTGTGATCACTTCTTCTACCTAAAATAGAGGCACAACACATACCAAGTGGTGTGTTAGTCCTGCAAGTACCTTTAAAAATAAACATCACAGGTGTATATGTAATTTTTAAAAAAGATGCCACAACATCTTATTTTGTCCCTATTTCCCATGAAAGAGTCAAACCTTAGCCCCAATACACAGGATAGAGAAGTCTGTATCACAAATTGTATCTGTTCACAAAAATCTTGCGAAGCCATGAGTTATCCAAAGAGTTCCAAAGTCAAGGAGGTAGATTTGGTAAATTAATTTATTTAGCAAATGTTATCTCGGAGCCAACACCATGCCAGCCACTTTGGGGGAGCTTTGGGGATGCAGACATGACTGGTATGGTGCCCTGTGCTGCTCCCAGGGACTGTGCTGCTGTGGAAGGAGCCTTGAGCCAGAGGTTTGGATCTGTCCTCCCAGCTCACTAGCCCCAGCTTCTTTCTTATAAAATTAAGAGGGAATCAGATTGTGATCTCAAAGGTCCCTTCTTGGTCTGAAAAATTTGGTAATTCTATTGCTTCTTTTACACTAAATAAGTTCAATGCTAAGTGCATTGAGGTCCCAGTAAATAAAGCTGACTGATTCCTCTCAACAAACATACTGCAAAGAGCATCTGGACTCAGCTCATGCCCTCAAGAAGATCCTACGATTATCAGAGTGTGCAGGGAGAAAATAATCGATCACTACTTTTCAGACCTCAGCTATGTGTAGGCCCTTATCTGCCAACACTAGATATGTTCCATTTCCATTTACCACCACCTCCCCCTCCCAAAAGCATTCCTGTGAGCCGAGGATTCCTTATGGATACACAGAGGAATTTTAAAACTCTTTGTATGTGGCATGGATTCAGAGCCCAAGGCAGGGGCCTCTGCCCTTTGTTGTCAGGAGAGTAGCCTGGAGTTGGGTATCATTTCTCTCCCCACCCTCATCACGTCCTACACTTCAGTGGGGAAATGACTTATTCCAGGTCACATGTGCCTGGCAGACAGGGTCACTGCTTTCTGTTCTGCCTGAGACTCCATGTGTTGCAGAGCTGTTATCCAGGCCCATGCAATGGATGAAGAAAAAGCCTACGCTAGCAACCTGAGGGCCTTTCACACCTACTTGGCTTCATCTGCTGGCTCAGGCAAGAATGCTAGACTCGCGTCCTCACTTGGGAAGGGCGTTGATGACTCTAGGCTAGCCTCGGCCCTAAGCCTATCCAAGCGGGGCACATAACCAAATAATACATATGGCAATTTGTTTCTTGTTTGACTATGGCTTTGGGGTGTATGTTCCACTGGTCAGAACCCCAGAAACCCATTGCTTATCATGTGAACAATGAATGCAAAAATGAAGGAAGGAGTCCTGGCCTTGGGGAGTGGGTGCTCTTGTGGATATCCAGTCCTCTGTGGCAATCCTTCTGCATTACCCTCACATGGCAGAGCAAGAACCAGATTTTCTCCTGGTGTTGTATAATTTCTATGTTGTTTTATGAAAATGCAACATGTGCGTGTACATGTGATTTAATTCAGTTCTCTTACACAGGGGCCCACGAAAAAAGTGTCTTTCTCTTCCCATAGGCCCTGTGGAAGGGACTCTATGTAGTGCAGAAAGGAATATCTGCTCAAGCTCCATCTTTCAATTCAGTCCTAGAACATCAGACTGGGGAAAACAATCCCATGAGCTTCACAAATGGCTTGTGTGATGGCCAGAATTTGCTGAGACTGCAGAAGAAACAAAACAAAGAATGCTACTAAGGACATTAAATTTCAAGGCTGGAAGTGTTTGTTGGAATATGGTTTAGAAGGTGCAGTCTGCATTACAGAAGTTCAAGAGAGAATGCTATGAAAGAACTGGGGACTCATGCCACCAGAGCAATGTTCACTGCATTATGAAAGGAGGTGGCTCTTGGGATGGCTCACCTGGCGGAGTGGGTTTTTTATTAACAAACAAGGTTGGTTTTAGAGAAGGCTAATGTTTTGTTTGCTATTTTAAAATAAACTCAGTCTCATAATTTTTTCATTTCCCATTAATTTTTTATTGGCCAGTGATTTGGGATAGGGTGTTAATGTGAGAGGGCATGAATGTTTTTACTATTTTAATATGAAAACATATTTAATATGAACTATTTTTAGTATGAAAAACATCTAGCTTTCTTCCATTTCTTTCAACTAGTGGAATGAATACAAATAATTCCTCATCTCCTGATCTATCCTTAAGAAAATGGAAACACTTTTCAACTGCTATTAATTCCATTTATGGCTTACTAAACCACAGTAGTGTCCTTTGTAAATGAAAATAAAAATAGAATTAAAGAGAAAAAGATTCCCCTCAGTTTTGGAGGAAGGAAGAGAGATTGTTACTGGGGTTCAGACACAGAGTGGTACCTCATCCTGGCAGGGTCTTGGGGCAGCAAAACCTCTGAGCAATGTGCTGCATGATGTGTGTAGCAGCACTGTCTAACAAAGGTTTCTGCAATTCTACTTTATTCCAACATGTACAAAGATTCCAGAGTTGTGGGTTGAAATGTTCTGTGCTATCCAACACAACGGCCATGAGCTACATGGCTACCAAGCACTGAAATGTGGTTAGTACAACTGAGAAAGCAAAGTGGTAATTGTAATGAATTTTTAGTTATACTTACCTAGCCAAAGAGATAGAAACATGACCAGACTAGCTCCAAACCTATGTGTTATGGTTTGAATATGAAGTGTTACCCTAAAAGGCTCATACATTGGGGGTTTCCCCAGCTGGTGGTACTACTTTTGGAGGTTCTGGAAACTTTAGGCAGTGGGGCCTGAGGAAATAGGTCACTTGGGCAGGTCCTTGGAAATATCTTGCCATGGTCCCCTCCTTTCACTGTTCTGCTCTACTTCCTGGTTGCATGAATTGGACAGCCCCATTCTGCCATGCCTTCTCTGCCATGATGAACTGAAACCTCTGAAACAATGAGCTAAAATAAATCTTTTTCTTACCTTGTTCTGTCAGATATTTTGTTACAGTTATGAAAAATCAGACTAACATACTACATATTATAGTCCTGGATAGGCTCCCTGGATTCTTCTTCCCACCCAAAGGACATCACTAGAATCAGTTACCTCAAATTCATCTGTAGTCCCAGGCCACAGAATATTTCCAGCTTTGGAATCCTTTGCTTCTTTCTTGATCGACCTGGGACCTGGAACTCCCAAGTGAATATGAGGACACAGCGACCTTTAGTCCAATCTCTCTGATCAATGTGGGGTCCAAAGAATGCTCCCCTTGGCAAGATTTGGACCACTTCAAGACTGGTATCAGGCCCCTCTGTTGGGTCTGCATCACTGTTCAGCTTCTCTCATTGCTACCCATTCCCTGTGCTCCCCTCCCTTTCCAGATGTTGATCTTCTGTACTCCTTATTATTTTTCTTGCTCATCTCCATTCTCAGAATCTACTGCCTGGATCATAGTGGCACCTTATTATCTTTTTTATTTTTAATAACGTAAGAGAGGTCAGTGTTGGTTAAAATTCATTAAAATATCAGCCTTTGGGGAAAAAGCTCTTGAACCCAAAGTACAAGTTTTATGTTTCTTCCTATTGTAAACACACTAACAAGAACAGGAGCATATGCATAGGTAGTCTTAAAACACCACTTCTAACACTGTTATTTGTCACATAATAAGCACAGATAAAGATTCTCTGTGTTTATGGAAATGCAAATAGAGTCGCAAATTTGGAACTTTTCTTCACAGGGAATTTGCTGTGCACTAGAATCTAAATGTGCTCCTTATTTTTAAAAGATATTTTCAGCACAGTTTCAAAGATTCTTTTAAGTTTAAAAGTTACAGGGAATTAAGAAATCAGCCATGAGGAAAAAATATGAATACTGACATGAATACAGCACTGAAATTTATCTTAATACCAGTGTGCATTTTAACCATAGGTAAAACTCTTTTGAGAAGATCTGATTTGCCCATGTAGAGTGTTCTAGGCTCCTAGCTCCAAGGTTTGGAAACCCCAACCTTTGATTTTCTACTGTCCTGTAGTTCTAGGCTGCTCTTCCTTCAGGCAAGGATGCTCCTTACCATCAAACATTCTCTTATTCGCCTGTACTAAGTGTGTTCAGGAATGACTAATGAAAAAGTTTTAAGGACCAAAATATGTTCAATAAATTAGATAATGTGAGACTAATGGTTTCTTGAACCCACAGAGAGAAATGTAATTAACTACTTGAAAATTCAATGTGGGGGATAGGCACAAAGGTACGAATTACCATTTTAATGATGAAGCATTATTTTAACTCTAAAGTCATGCAATTTGAAGGAAGTTGGGAGGGAATATGAAGGTAGTGAGTGAGTTTACATTTCTTTCCATCCTGACTTCCCATTCTTTGCTTGGACAGGATACTAGGCAGAGGTCTCATTACCTCTGGAGGCAGCAGCTTGCACTCTGATGATCTATATTTATATTAAAATGAATATGGCTACTTTGCCAATGATAAAGATTTCCCCTACTAACAAATGGCAGACTGGATGAGCCCAGTAACCGATGCAAAGGAGACTTAGTCCTTAATCTTTATTCTTTAGGTTAAACCCTACACAATGCTACTTAAATAAAAACCACTTTCAAATGTTAAAACATTCATTACATATGACTCAACTAATAGTTACTTATATAGATTTAAATAAGAGTGAACAAACACTTTGTTTTAGGTGGAGACTTGTTGCTTCTAAATAAGAAAATAGAGAAAATGAATTATAACCAGAGCTATTTGTTGAGAAAATGCAAAATTAACTCTTAACATTTCTCCTGTAAATTCAGCTTGATTTCAAAGCAGCAATATTCATGAAAATCATAATAAATTTCTCTTGGAGATTTCACTTGCTCTCACAGTTTCAACTATTTCATCCATTAAATCTGTTGAGTGAAACATTAACTGAGCACTTTATTATGTGCCAAGTATAGGACTACAGACTAGATATGGAAGGACTACAGACTAGATATGGAAGGACTACGGACTAGATATGGAAGGACAGATTAAAAACCGACTCCAATCATCTCATAATGAAGAAAAATATATAACCAATTAAAACATATTGGAGGTCCTGTAACTGACAGATCTATGCTCAGAGTTCTAATGACAAGGGAGGGGCATGTAAGAGGTGATGGGAAGTAGATTAAAGAAGGTTTTCTGGAGGATGTTACATTACATTAGCATTTTAAAGAATGAACAGGAATTTTTCAGAAGATGGAGAGGTCATGTAGGGGATAAAGAACATTCCAGAGAGAGAAAAAAGAATGAACAAAGGTGGGAAAGTAAATGAGGACATAAACCAGCATGGACTATTACTAATGGGATGAAAGACAGAAGAACTGGGCAGCAGGCAGTCTGATCTGGAGAATTTGTCCCAACGTGCTTGAACTTTTCACATGAAGCCAAGGGACCTTTAGGTGCTTTCTTTCCTTGGTGACACAGTGGCTAATTTCAGCTCAAGAGCAGCATTTTAAAAACACTTCCTTACTTTCCTTAGACAAGGTATGTGATGTTGGCAAGAAGTGCTTGTGTTTGAACGAAATGTCTTCTTTCCTCTCTAGATAAAAATAGACTTTTCTTCTTTTTCTATTATCGTAGTCAAGTTTCTGTCCCCACCCATCCCATTCTGAGGATACTAAAGACATCCACTCTTGTTGGGACACTGATGAAATGATCATGGTAGCTACCACACTTCTAGGAATATTCACACCTGCATCGATGGCTCATGGACTTCAGTTTGCTAGAGACAACAGATTATGTTCTGGTTTCTCGGGCTGACCACTCTCCCACATGTGGCAGATTTTGGACTCTGTCTTTAAGATCACTTAGCACTTACACATCCTTTGAAAGCGCTAATTTTCAGGAAATATAATTCATTATCCACACTTGTCTCATAGTAAAGTTAAATGCCTATTTTTCCTAAAAAGAACATGACATTAATTACTGACTTTTACCCTTTTCAGTGTAGATTTCTGCAATACTTTCATGAGGGTGTGACCTGACCTGGTACCCTAACTCACAATACAGGTACTAAGCCTGTTTGCGTTCATATCCATCGCTTACTCTATTTTTGCTCTGCTTTGTGTATCTCTGGGAGACAGAACCCTGCAGTCTATATTAACCAACTTTCTAAGGTATCTGGCTTCTAACTGGGTCAGGCATATGGGAAGCACTAAAGGGAGAAGGAGGAGGACAGAGACATTCAGGGGCCTCTACAACAAACCCTGTCTGTTTGAGCAACTTCTCAAGCAATGGGGGGGTTGATCTGCGGGCCCAATCCTACCCCAGATGCTTCCTTCAGTGGGGGTTTTTCCCTATAATTTTATCACCTGGTTTCTGCCCACAATACCACCTCCCTCTGTTCCCACTGTGGTGGTAGTCTGATGATGCTACCATTTTCTCCCACTTTGGCTTCTCAGATCTTCTGTTACCTTCATGATGCTTCCTTAAGTACTCCTATGCAATAAATTACTGCAGAAATTCTGTCTACGACTCAATACTTAAACCTTTCCTGAGTTTATTCTGTTTCTCAAACTTTGAGTTGCTTGTTAAAACAGAGTTTCATATCTTCTCTTTAGAACATCAGATAAATGGCCTGGGAGTCTAGACTTTTTAACAAGTTATTTCAGATGATTCTTAGAATAAGGCAAGTTTTGAAATCAGTGTTGGCTGATCCCATCACTTCTAAACTTTTCTCCCACCCCTCCCCCTGTTCTGGGGATCAAACCCAGGGCTTCCTGCATGCCAGGCAAGCCTTCCACCATTGAGCCCCAGTGCCTAGTCCCAGACTTTTCTGGGGTAATGCATTTATAGAACCATTATTTATGGAATGTCTGCATTCATGGAATATTTTATGTCATCATTCAAAATTATACACTTTGAGCTATAGCTGAGATAATACTTATGTATAGATCTCCATTTTCCATGCATACTGTTTTGTAATGATCTGGTTTGCCATACTTAGATTATTTTCAATTCCTCATAACTACTGTCTTATGTACACAAACTTATATAGCTTATCTATTTTCTTTGAAGAGTCCAAACTTGGAATTATTCAGTTAAAAGTTATATTTTAAGACTTGATATACACTGACAATTTTATTCCCAAATGATTAAATCATCTCCTGTTTCCTCCAGCAGTTTATGGAAGTACTCTTTCACTGAACCCTCACTAGCACTGAATTCTTAAAAGATTTTTTGGTAGAAAACTAGCAGCAGTGTTTGCTTTTAGAAAAAGCAAGATGGTTGAAGAAGAGGGATGAAAGAGTTGTCTGCTTTCCACTGTAAACTACATAATACTTTTGAATTTTGTCCTATAAATATATATCATCTACATAAATATAGGAAACAGTATAGTTTTAAGTGTATGATAATCAGTATTTATTATAAAATGCAGTACCTCTTTATTTCTTTTGTAACTATAATTTCCTGCTTTACTATTAGAGCTTTAATAATTTTTTGAAATGCTTTCATGAATTTATATGTAATATTATCTCTTACTTGGTTTTTTGTGAGTTTTTTCCTGGTAGTGGGATATGTTGATGTTCAAAAATGTCTATTAACTTGTTTATTTACTTATTGTGCCATTAACGTCTAAATTCCATTAGGACAGGAATACCTGTGCTGGACACATAACACTCTCAACAATTATTTAATGAATGAATGGATGAAATATAAATAGATAATAAATATTTACTGAATGGTAGTTTTAAATACAATCTTAACAGGTTAACCAAAATTATTGCTTCTCTTTGGTGATTTATCCCATTGTTTCATGTTTAGAAACTCCTCTACAGAGTATGAAAGTAAATATTTACTTTTATATCCTTATTAAAGGAATATTCAAATATTAAATCCATCTGGCATTTAGTTTGTTATGGTGTGAAGTGGGATGACAAATTTATATTTCCAAAATAGGAAAAATATTCCTCAATTTTATTTTGAAATATACATATATTTACCCACTCAATTTCAGTTAACAAGTTGTTTGTTTCTAACTTGTCACTGAACTAAACGCAGTTCTTATTTCAGGAAGCTTATGGTCTAGTGGAAGAGAAAACAATTCCATGGGAAATTTTAGGACAGAGCAATAAATGCTAAGACAGGAAAGGAGCACAGGCTGCTCGAGGAGTATCTTGGGCCAACAAAATCCACCTTTGGGTTCAGGGGAGTTTTCCAAAGAGGTGTCATGTGAGCTAGAAAAAGACTATCCCATTGAAAAGGAGAAGTATGATTCCCACAAAGAGAAACACTTGACAAAAACTAGAAAGTAAGAGAGGATGGAGCTTCTGGCACTGCAGTATCTCACATGTCTAAGGCATAGGCATAGGAAGAGGACAGGGTAAGAGCTGAGGCTGCAGATGTAAGCAGAGTCCAGAAAATGGAAGACTTGGAAACCATCTTTTTCACTGGGACTTTATCCTAGAGATTAGAGGAGCCCACTAGTAGATTTCAACAAAGAAAAAATGGTATCATAAAATTTGATACCATTTGGATGGGCATTGGACAGCAAGGTATGTATGAAAGGAAGGAAATTCTGAAAAAGTAAGTTCATTTATGAGAACACTGTAGCACTAAGAAAGATGATTGCTACCATCTTAGCAGTAACAATGAAGAGAAGTCAATGTGAGAGACAAGAAAAAAGCAAAATCTAGTAGACTTGAACAATGTGGAGAGGCAGGGTAGAAGGAGATGACAAAGAGTATGCCATATGAGGAGATTTGCTAAGAAAAGGAATTTGTAAGGTTCAGTAAGTTAGGAGGGGACATAAAGTGTACACATTTTAACTGTAGATCCTTCAGATATACACTCAAGTCAGTGTTCTTGTGACGTACTTGAAACCAGCCCAACAGATAGCTCAATCAGGAGAGGGTAAGTGTGAGGAGAGGGGAGTTGCATAAGGAACAAGGAAGGGAATTAGAGATGGGAAAATGGTGGCTGGGACACAGACACAGACTACATGAGCTCCAAGAATCAGAGACCTTGCTGAGATACTGGAGACATGCTTGGCTGAGGTACAGCAACAGGGAGAGCTGAAACTTTGGCAACCTGAACCCCCGCCCATGGAAGGCTTCTCCATATTATGCTACACTGAAAGAACAGACGGTCTGCCACACCCTCACCATCACTGCCCACCTTTGGCCTGCCGGCCTGCTGCCCTACAGGCCTGCCAGGCTTCTGCCCTGCTAGCCCACTGGGCCACCTGCCTGCCTGCCCACTGGCACACTGGCCCACCAGCTGCCGCCCACCACAGGAGGGCTCCAGCACCATCAGACACCGGTTCCAAACCTGCCTAGAAGATGCAGACAAACAGAACTGGATGCTATTAAGGAATAACAACAGAACTACTAAGACTGAAATTCTATTGTTCCTGAATCAGAGATCTTTTTTTTTCTTTTTTCTTCTTTTCTTTAAGTGTTTGTTCGTCTTGTTTGCTGTTTGATTGTCCACCATCTCTCCCTGTTGATTTCTTTGGTTCTCCATTTTTTTCTCTTTCTTTTTCTTTTTGTTTTTTCTCCTTCTTTCTTGGTATTGTTAGTTTACTATTGTAAGTTAGCTAATACTAAATTACACATAGACCAGGTACAGAAACAGTACCAAGTGCAATGATGGGAAGACAAAAAAGGGATGGAAACCATTTTCTCCCCCAAAATAAATTAGTACAGGATTAAGAGGGAAATGAAGAAAATGGACACCCAGATCCAGACTCCAACAAAACAAAAATAAACTATACCAAGGAACCCAACAAAGCACACAAGAACACTTGAAAGAAGAACTCCTGCAAGTAATCAATGAGAATTTCATACAGTTGTTACTAGACATGGTCAAACAAAATCTACAGAAGGCACTCAAGAAATTTCAAGACAACAAAAATAAAGAATAAGAGAAAACACAAAAACAAATAAATGAAATCATAGGAACCCTAAATAAACACCAAAGTGAAACACAGATGCCATAAATAAAGAGATAAATGAATTAAGGACAAAAATTGACAATATTAAAGAGGAAGTGACCCATGAATTGGAAAACGTCAGAAAAAAGAATGAAACAGAAATACAAAACAAAATGGAAGGTCGCTCCAGCATACTAGAACAAGCAGAAGACAGAATCTCAGAACTTGAAGATGAAATGGTAATTAAAGAAAAACCTGAAGAACTATTAGTCAGACAACTCAAGACCTGTGAAAGGAATATGCAAGAACCCACCGACTCCATCAAAAAACCAAACCTGAGAATCATGGGCATTGAAAGAGAGGAGGTGCAAGCAAAAGGAATTCATAATATAGTAAACAAAATAATAACAGAAAATTTCCCGAATCTAGAGAAAACTATGCCCACTCAGGTACAGGAAGCCTCCAGGACACCAAATAGACTTGACAAAAATAGAATTACCCCATGGCATATTATCATTAAAACAATAAGCACAGAGAATAGAGAAAGAATACTGAAAGCTGTAAGAG
Organism: Castor canadensis; assembly: GCF_047511655.1. Taxonomy (NCBI): domain Eukaryota; kingdom Metazoa; phylum Chordata; class Mammalia; order Rodentia; family Castoridae; genus Castor; species Castor canadensis. The sequence goes on from NC_133388.1 coordinate 189,702,075, forward strand.
AGAAAAAGCAAATAACATACAAAGGTAAACCCATCAAAATCACAGCAGATTTCTCAACAGAAACTTTAAAAGCAAGAAGAGCATGAAGTGAGGTCTTCTGGGCACTGAATGAAAATAACTTCAACCCTATGATGCTCTACCTAGCAAAGCTATCATTCAAAATACATGGAGCAATAAAAGTCTTCCATGATAAGCAGAAGCTAAAACAAGATATGACCACAAGCCACCACTACAAAAGATTGTTTAAGGAATTCTGCACGAAGAAAATCAAAGCATACAAAACCATGAAAGGACAGGTAGTACCAAACCACAGAAGAAAAGGCAAGAAAGTAAAGAGTAACATTGATTTAGCTGCACACAATCAAACCCTTAAACAACAAAGACAACTAAATGACAGGAATCACCACATACTTATCAATACTAACACTGAATATTAATGGAGTTAATTCCCCCATCAAAAGACACCGTTTGGCAAACTGGATTAAAAAGGAAGATCCAACAATCTGCTGCCTACAGGAGACCCATCTCATCAGCAGAAATAAGCACTGCCTGAGGGTGAAAGGCTGGAAGAAGATCTATCAAGCCAATGGCCCCTGAAAACAGGCAGGGGTAGCAATACTTATCTCAGACAAAGTAGACTTCAAACTTATATTGATCAAATGAGATAAAGAAGGACACTCCATACTAATAAAAGGGGAAATACACCAAAAGGAAATAACAATTATCAACCTATATGCACCCATCATCAATGCACCCAATTTCATCAAACATACGCTGAAGGACCTAAAAACATATATAGGCTCCAACACAGTGGTAGTGGGAGACCTTAATAACCCCCTATCACCAACAGATAGGTCATCCATACAAAAATCAATAAAGGAATTCTAGAACTAAATCACACCATAGAACAAATGGATGTAGCTGATGTCTACAGAATATTTCATCCAACTTCTGCACAATATACATTCTTCTCAGATCTAGATACTTACAATCATCCAAAACTGAACCAAGAGGATATTAATCACCTGAATAGATCTATAACACAAAATGAAATTGAAGCAGCAATAAAGAGCTCCCAAAAAAGAAAAGTCCAGGACAAGATGGATTCTCTGCTGAATTCTGATGTTTAAAGAAGAACTAATATCAACCCTCCTTAAACTGTTCCATGAAATAGAAAGGGAAGGAACACTGCCTAACTCATTTTATGAAGCCAATATTACTCTCATCCCAAAACCAGACAAAGACACCACCAAAAAGGAGAACTATAAGCCAATTTCCTTAATGAACATCAATGCAAAAATCCTCAATAAAATAATGGCGAACTGAATCCAACAATACATCAGAAAGATCATCCACCATGACCAAGTTGGCTTCATCCCAGGGATGCAGGGGTGGTTCAACATACATAAATCTATAAACATAATATAGCACATTAATAGAAGCAAAGACAAAAACCACTTCATCATCTCAATAGATGCAGAAAAAGCCTTTGACAAGATCCAACACCACTTCATGATAAAAGCTCTAAGAAAACTAGGAATAGAAGGAAAGTACCTCAACATTGTAAAGGCTATATATGACAAACCTACAGCCAAGATCATACTTAATGGTGAAAAATTGAAACCATTCCCCCTAAAATCAGGAACGAGACAAGGGTGCCCACTATCCCTACTCCTATTCTATATAGTCCTGGAATTTCTAGCCAGAAGAATTAGGCAAGAAGAAATAAAATGAATACAAATAGGTAAAGAAACTGTCAAAATATCCTTATTGGCAGACGATATGATTCTGTACCTTAAAGACCCAAAAAACTCTACCCAAAAACTTCTAGACACCATAAACCACTATAGCAAGGTGGCAGGAAACAAAATCAACTTACAAAAATCATTAGCTTTCTATACACCACCAACAAACAAACTGAGAAGGAATATATGGAAACAATTCCATTCACAATAGCCTCAAAAATAGTCAAATACCTAGGAGTAAATTTAACAAAGGCTGTGTATAACCTCTATAAGGAGAACTACAAACCCTTGAAGAAAGAGATTGAGGATGACTACAGAAGATGGAAAGATCTCCCGTGCTCATGGATTGGTAGAATCAATGGCTATACTACCAAAAGCAATCTACATGTTTAATGCAATTCCCATCAAAATCCCAATGACTTTCATCACAGAGATTGAAAAATCTACCCTAAAGTTCATTTGGAAACACAACAGACCACGAATAGCCAAGGCAATACTCAGCAAAAAGAGCAATGCTGGAGGTATCACAATACCAAACTTCAAACTATATTACAAAGCAATAGCTATAAAACAGCATGGTACTGGCACAAAAACAGACATGAAGACCAGTGGAACAGAACAGAGGACACTGATATGAAACCAAACAACTATACTCACCTTATTTTTGACAAAGGTGCTAAAAATATATGATGAAGAAAACACAGCCTCTTCAACAAATGTTGCTGGGAAAAGTGGTTATCCATCTGCAAGAAACTGAAACTAGATCCATGTTTATCATCTCGTGCTAGTATCAACTCAAAATAGATCAAGGACCTTAATATCAGACCCCAAACTCTGAATTTAGTACAGGAAGAAGCAGGAAACACTCTGGAAGTAAGAGGTATAGGCAAGGACTTCCTCAATAGAACCCCAGCAGATCAGAAACTAAGAGAAAGAATGGACAAATGGGACTTCATAAAATTAAAAAGCTCCTGCACAACAAAAGAAATGGTCTCTAAACTGAAGAACCACCCACAGAGTGGGAGAAAATATTTGCCAGCTATACATCAGACAAAGGACTGATAACCAGAATATATAGGGAACTCAAAAAAGTAAATTCTCCCAAAACTAATGAACCAATAAAGAAATGGGCAAGTGAACTAACCAGAACTTTCTCAAAAGAAGAAATTCAGATGGCCAAAAAACACATGAAAAAATGCTCACCATCTCTAGCAATAAAGGAAATGCAAATCAAAACCACACTAAGATTCCACCTCACCCCTGTTAGAATAGCCATCATTAGCAACACCACTAACAACAGGTGTTGGCGAGGATGCTGGGAAAAAGGAACCCTCTTACACTGCTGTTGGGAATGTAAACTAGTACAACCACTCTGGAAAAAAATTTGGAGGCTACTTAAAAAGCAAAACATTGATTTACCATTTGATCCAGCAATACCACTCTTGGGGATATACCCAAAAGACTGTGACACAGGTTACTCCAGAGGCACCTGCACACCCATGTTTATTGCGGCACTATTCACAATAGCCAAGTTATGGAAACAGCCAAGATGCCACACTACTGACGAATGGATTAAGAAAATGTGGTATCTATACACAATGGAATTTTATGCAGCCATGAAGAAGAACGAAATGCTATCATTCGCTGGTAAATGGATGGAATTGGAGAACATTATTCTGAGTGAGGTTAGCCTGGCCCAAAAGACCAAAAATCGTATGTTCTCCCTCATATGTGGACATTAGATCAAGGGCAAACACAACAATGGGATTGGACTTTAAGCACATGATAAAAGCGAGAGCACACAAGGGAGAGGTGAGGATAAGTAAGACACCTAAAAAATTAGTTAGCATTTGTTGCCCTTAACACAGAGAAACTAAAGCAGATACCTTAAAAGCAACTGAGGCCAATAGGAAAAGGGGACCAGGAACTAGAGAAAAGGTGAGATCAAAAAGAATTAACCTAGAAGGTAACACACATGCACAGGAAATTAATGTGAGTCAACTCCCTGTATAGCTATCCTTATCTCAACCAGCAAAAACCCTTGTTCCTTCCTATTATTGCTTATACTCTCTCTACAACAAAATTAGAGATAAGGGCAAAATAGTTTATGCTGGGTATGAGGGGGTGGGGGGGAGAGGTAGGGGACAGAGTGGGTGTTAAGGGAGGGGGTGGGGGCAGGGGGGAGAAATGACCCAAGCCTTGTATGCATATATGAATAATAAAATAAAAAAAATAAAGAAACCAAAAAAAAAACAAAAACAAAATTAGAGATAAGGGCAGAACAGGTTCTGCCTGGAAGCGGGAGTGGGGGGAGAAGGTGGGGGGGGGGCAAGGGGAAGAAATGACCCTAACAGTGTATGCACATATGAATAAATGAATAATAAAAAAAGGGAACAAGGAAGGTAAACATTTAAGGAATGGGCAAAGGAAGAAGAATAATCAAAGGGAACTGTAAAAGAATGGACAGAGAGGTGGGGGGAAAAACAGTATATAACTTTACAGATGAGGAAAAGAGCATGGAAAGGAGGAGGAGAACCCAGCAGTTTCTTATATAATGGCGGGGTCCAGTATAAGTATTTCAAAGTATCTACTGAGCTTATTAAAAAACAAACATTGTACAATATGATGTACAATAATAAACCTTAGAGAATACAAACGTGCACTTGTGTACAGATGTACACATAAACATACACACAGCCAACAGTGAGCAGAAACTAGAGGAAGTTGATCTGTGACAGAAGGGGATGCAATGAACAAGATGCATGTCTACATGGAGCTTTAAGGATGGGTGGATAGAGCTCAAGCAGGAAGACCAATTTCTACCAGTTGGAGGAGTCAGCAGTTGGAATTTGAGATTACCAGAATGTGTGAAAAGTAAGACTCACAGAGAAAGAGTCCAAAATAGGCACACAAGTTTCATCCAAATTAAAGATTCCAAGGCACTCAGCAAAATTCAAGGACCAGAAGTCTAAAACCAAACAAACAAGCTAAACCAAGCAGAAATTTTAGGTTTGTTGCAGAAGAAAGAGTTTAGAGAAATAAGTATAATCAGATTAACTACCACAGAAAAAGTCAGCTTCTTAGAGGATGAGGAATATAGTCTCTACAGTGTCTAGAGCACAATAAAAATTACTAGACACCAAGAACAGGGAAATGTTTGACTTTGCAGTTAAAAAAACAAGCAGACCACATGATGGTTCAGATGTGGAGTTGGAGGATGAATAAATATATCAGAATCTTAGGAGAGAATTGATGGAAATTCTACAACCGACAAGTATGGTTGAAATAAACAAATTCACTGAATATAGGTAATAGTAGAATAGAGATGGCAGTGTATTGGAAGACAGGTCAACAAACAGAATTCAATCTGCATCACAGAAGGAGTAATTTTTATATTTTTTGTGTGTAGTGGTGCTGGGATTTGAACTCAAGGCCTCGTGTTTGCTAGATGGGTGTTCTACCATTTCAGCCATGCCCCCAGTACTAGAAGGAAAATATTATAAATATTATAAATGCACAGACCATCCATGTCAAGTGGGCCAATATCAACTTGCAGGGGACCCATTTTTTTTAACCCTGCTTGTCCAGGTAATTCTCAGATTCAAGTTGTTGAGCATTTGTCTAGCTAGAGTCTTTAAGACTTTCCTTTAAGGAAACAAAGGAGACGATTAGGCAAGACAAACATTTAAAGAAATAATGACCCAATCCCATAAACTTGTTTAAATGCATATGAATATTTATTCAAGAGACATGGAAGCCATTCTGTACAAAAATAAATAACATCATACAGATTAAAAGAGAAGATTAGAAAACATCTTAAAAGCAGCCAGAGGGAAATGACATATTCACTGCCAGGGACAGAAATATGAGTTATTTCTGATTTATCTTTAGAAACAATGGAGCAGCATCTATAAAATGCTGAACGATATAAGAGAAAACCTATCAGAAAACTATGAACTCACATCCAGAGAAAACATAACTCCCTGTATAGCTATCTTAAACTAACAAAAATGTCTTTTTTTTTTCTTTTACAAAATCAGAGAACAAGAGGGCAGAACAGGACCTGTCTGGGGGTCTGTAACCAATGTGTGTGGGGAACATGTTGGGAAAGGGTGTAGGAGGATGAATATGGTGCAAATACTGTGTGCACATGTATGCAAATGTAAAAATGAGACCTGCTGAAACTGTTCCAGAAATGGGGTGTGGAATGATTGGAGAATGATGGAGGGGGTGAATTGAAGTATGATATATATTGTAAGAACTTTTGCAAATGCCACAATGGAGCCCCGGCATAATAAAAAAAAAAAAAAAAAAAGAAAAAAGTGAAGGCAAATTCCACATCTGGTCTTTAATCTTATGTTTGTTCCAGTGATAGAAATAGCTATAAATCTGAGGAAAAAAACAAGGGAAACAACTACTTTCACAAAGTGAAGAACAGGCAAGGCAGGACTGTGATCTATTAGTGAAGGGGAAGAAAAGATAGTATATGATAGGCAGGCTTTCTCCTAAGGCACTTCACAGCATTAGATAAATAAATAAATGAGTAATAAGCAAATAAAAATGAAATTTGAAAAGCAAGAAATAACTCTGCAGATTGACTTTTGAAATGAGAAATCCTGGGCAAACTATGAAAACATCAATTCTAGTCATTAAAGATTACTTACTTCTAGGAACTATACAAAATCACTTGCAGGGGACCCATTTTTTTTAACCCTGCTTGTCCAGGTTTAAACACCTGAGCCTTTTGGGTCATTCAAGATGCAAACTATAGCAATGGCTAGGAGAACGCGACTGGGCCTGTTAGCTCCGATATTCAGAAAGTGTCTATGGAAATGCGACATGTGGACTTGGACCTGATTGATACAAAGGAGACAGGAGTGAAAAGAAAAAGGGGGCAAAAAACTCTTTCTAGAAAAAAAAATAGCAAGCACAAAGGGCCCGTGGTGAGTAGTAACTATGTTCCAGGAAGAGAAAAAGAAAGCTGGGTCCAGAATGTAATGTGAGCAGAAAACTGGAAAAAGAGGATGTCAAAATCTGGACCACAGCAAGGACTCGTAATATTACCCCAAGTCCTGTGAAAGTCATTGGTAGGCTCTGAAAAGGGAGTAAAACAATCTATGTTTTCCATGGGGCATTCTGGTTTTTCCATGGAGAAGGTGGAAAGGCGAGAAGCAGGGACAGCAGTGATATTTAGTTCCCTGCTAAGGGATCTTGATACTCAAAATTATTTATTAAATATTATTCAAAGAATAAATTGCTATACTTTTGTTGATCATATCTATCAAAGACAGCAATTGCTGGTAAGTCTTCTAGTAGATCTGGTTCTCTTGATATATCCTTGTGTTTCTAAGATCTTATGTTTTACACACAAATAATAAGCAATCTAATGAATAAAAGGCAAATGGATCCTTATTTTATATTATTCTTATTACAATAGGATGATTCACATAGCTTGATTTAAGGCTTTTTGCTTTAAATTCTATCATTTGATATTAATTTTGCTGCAACGACTCTAATTTTGCTTGCATTAACCTAATACAGCTTTCTCTATCTTCCCTCCTCTGTTTCCTGCATCTTTTTAGACTCGGAGGCGCTCTCATAACCCAGATGTCAGAATTGACTACTTATCTGTTACCTTCTTACTGATTTTTAGCCTTTTAAGTTTCCTTTCTCGTGTTTTTGTATACTATGTGACACTACTGATTTTTGCTTGCAATTAATTTCTGTAATACTTGGCAGCTTACACATTTTATTTAAATCTACTCATTTTCTCTGAAAACACTTATGTTCAGTATTAATATGAATCAATGCATTATATGTACTTGGTATTGTGAAAGACAAAGTTTTATGTTTGTTCCATTACTGGAAAGCTCCTTTCATGCTGGAATTTGAGGTTTTAATTATTATTATTGTTTTGGCAGTACTGGATTTTGAACTCAGTGCCTTGTGCATGATAGGCAGGTAGTCTACTACTGAGGAAACCCTCATTCTTTTTTTGCTTTAGTTATTTTACAGATAGGGTCTCATATTTTTTGCTGGGGGTCAGCCTTGGACCTCAATCTCCATACCTATGCCCCCACATAGCTGGGATTATAAGCATGATCACCATGCCATGCTTGTTTGTTGAGATTGGGACTACTAACTTTTTGCCTAGTATGGCCTTTAACTGCAATCCATCTGATATGCACCTCCCAAGTAGCTGGGATTATCTGCATGTGCCACCATCCTTGGCTCTTAATCTGAGTTTTATAAATCATATAATTTTCTTTTTATATTGTCCTTACTATTTCCACCAGAGAAAATCATAACTGGTTTGATCTTTTTGAAACCTTATTCAAAACAATTACAAATATCTATATAAGACAACCAAAATACACAAGGAAGAGATGGCAGTGCCTCAGCAGCAGAGGGCTGGTGGACAAGGGATGTAGACAGACTGAGAAAACAGGATCCCACACTGGGCAGCCTCTGTCCTAACTCCCCCTGAAGCAGCCTTAGGGCACCTAAATAAGTGGAAATCTGCCTTTCTCTTTGCATTTCTAAGAATCCAGTCTAGGTGCCTAGCACACAGTAGGTACTCATTAAAATTTGTGGAACAAATGAATGATGGCAACAAAAGACTTAAGAGCCAAGCCCCCAGAGATGCCTGTTAAGTGTCTGGAAGGGAACACCATGGGAACTCTGCAGACTGACCTTCCTGTACACTGCGTCCTGTGGTGCTGGGCTAATGAGAAGGGAAAGGGGAGTCATAAAAGACCCCAGAAGCCTCAGCTATGATACTGATCTATAAGCTAGCAACATAATGTCAAATCTAAGTGTAATGGAAGAGACTTGACAAGACTCAGCTGATCTGAACAGGGGACTTGGAAACCGGGGCGAGGGCAGAGCTGGATCTACAGGGAGTGACGACCGTGGGATCACCGAGGGGACGGGAAGGAGGACCTGAGGGACATGTCACGTGTTTTCCTCTCCCATGGTAATTCACATAGAGCTCTGACTACGCTAAGTGCTTACTAAATCTTAGTCAAATATAATGAGTATCTTAATCATTAATTAATAATTCATTTGCTGTCTAAAGTTTTTCAGAATTTTGCAGAAAGTTCTCTATTTCTGAGTTCTAGCACCTTATTCTATGTGTGGCAACCTGAACATGCCAAGTAATCCCCTCATCTGATACTAATAACTTCTGTGTCATTTATTCACAGGTACATTTTTCCCCATCTTTGTTTTGCTTAAGTACACACGTTACACGTCTTCAGCCGTGCATCGTAAAGTTTCTTAAAACAACTCCACATTTTTCTTCATAAAACTTCCAAACTGTCTAAGTCCTTTGGATACAAATGTGCCTTGATGTAAGCCAATTTTATGACCTGGGAGTTGGGCAGAGTTGAATCAGATTATATTAACAGTGCTGAGCAATGCAGCCCAGCCATGCAATTAAAATAGACTCTTATTTTCTACAATCCTTATGTCAACTTTGGAGGAATTTGTTCACTTGCAAATTCTTCATCTTATTACATATTTCTAGTGTTTGTATTAATTAGTTAATTATTCATAATAATGGTATTCAAAATTTAAATATTTAAATTTCTGACTTCTAGAAGGAAATGCTAGTCATATAAAATGCTAGAATTAACAAAACTTACTATTATTCCATGGCATCAGGTTTATATATATATATATCCATGCATATATATTTATAGGTTTCCTCTAAATTTATATATATATATATATATCTAAATTCACTGCTGATATTTTGATTCTAGACTTCATTATTTCTCAGCTGTGTTTTGATTGACTTTAAAATAAAAGCACATAGTTCACTAAGTCTATTAAAAACAACTTCTCCAAGAAGAACAAGACTTTTCTGTTTTAACAAGCTCATTAATTCACAATATTAGAAAACATGAAAATTACAACCATTGGTGCATTATTTGAAAATCTTTGAACAGATAAAAAATACCTACATAAGTCAAACATTTCTGAAGTATATTCTAGCTCAAATGAATGCAAAACTATAGCAAAGAAAATTTAAATTTGGCAAAAAGAGATCAGAAAAATAAGCATATGCATACAGCTTTGATCCCAAAGCTACCCAAGTTGTCTGAGGAAAAACCCAAAGGGTATAATTAGTTACTACATATAAAATCGATATTGATATTTATATAAGACAGTTATTTGGCTTTGGTAAGAAAAGGAAAACAAATCCATCGACTGGTTCCTTCAAAATTCTTTCATCTTGGGAGTGTAATCCATCTGACATTTCCCATGGAGGACTGACACAGAATCGTCCACTCAGCCTCTGCGTCAAGAGGGAGCTTCAGCAAGATGATGGTGTTTAAAACTCATCATTATTCATATCAGTCATTCATTCAACAAACATTCATGGATACATCTGCTATGAGCCAGGTAATTTTCTAGGTTCTTAGGGTTTAGCACTGAATAAAGCTCACAAAAATCTTTGCCCTCATGAGCTTACATTCAAATGCATGTGTGGGAGAGGTGGGGGTAGAAAACAAATATCTCACACTTATAGCATGCAGGCACCTCAAAGACCAATGAAGAAGCACAGACACTGTGGTGCATAGGGAGGTGGGGCTGGAAGATTACACGGGCATCAGGGAAATCCCCCTGAGGTGAGATCTGAGGGAGACTTAGAGCAGAGAAGCAAAGCAGACCTTCAGGGAGCCGGGGAGTTTTCCTGATGGAGAACGGCAAGTGCAGAGGCCCCAAGAAGGGAAGAGCCCTCGCCCGAAGAGCAGCAGCACGGCCAGGCTGACTTCAGAAGCTGGCAGAGAGGAGGAGAGCGGGAGTGACGCCAGTGAGTGCCACCATGGAGGGCTGCTGAGGACTCCAGCTTATACTCCCAGTGCTATGGAGGCGCATCCTGAGAGGAGGGGAGACAGGACATGGCCTTGCTTCTGAGAACACATGAGGTGGTTGGGGAAGAAGTGGGGGACTCATTAGGAGACTGCCACAGACACCCAGGGATGGTGGCGGGCCAAGGCTGGCAACAGGTGGCCAGACTGCATGGTCAGGAGGGGCCATGTGGAAGTTGGGGCTGGGCACAAGTGAGACAGGACTCCCTTGATAAATGTCATATTTTACCCCTTTTCTGTCACACCTGGGTCATTTGTAAAAGGCTCATGATTCTAGAGGCTGGGAAAGCCAAGATTATGGGGGGCATCTGGTTAGGGCCTCCTGCTGCCTCACAACATGGTGGAAGTTTGAGGGGAGGCAGGGCGTGAGTGTGTGAGAGGCTAATGAAGGCCTGGATCCATTCCTGAGGGTTTGGCCTCCATGAACTAGACCTCCCACCAGGCCCCCACCTCTCAACACTGCCACATTGAGAAACCGAGGAGCCAACAATGAACTTTTGAGAGGGATGCTCAAACCACAGCACGTCTTGAGACAAACCAGAGGGACCCATGCCTCCCTACGAGCACATGCTTGGGGGTGAGCATTTTAAACACTGTTGAGAATATTATTTCCCATCCCAAGCACCATCCAATATTTTTAAATTCCTGTGAACGAAGTGATACTCAGAAATGGGCCATTCATCCCCTTGATAGACCCTTCCTTATGCCTGGCTGCCTTGAGCAGGGAGCTGTCAGCCAAGCTGCCCATCTTTGGCGACCCCCAGAGCAGTCCATCCATTCTGCACACTGGTGATCACTCCAAGGAATCTGTACTCCAGCGACAAGGACCATAGCTGCTGCTGAACTCAGGATTCCTGCCAGAGGAGGGGAGTGTTGCTGCTGTCACGCCACTTCTGGCAACTTGCAATGCTTTTGAAGACTCCATCCCAAAAAAGACAAGCTTCGATGACCCTGCTCACCTTTCAGCTATTCTCACTCAGGGGGGGAGAGGAAGGAACCCCACCACCACCAGCCACAAGTGACTCACCAAAAAACTGAATATGATGTAAAGCTTGTGATAGGTTTGTAAGCAAGGCTTGTCACTGGTGGAACTGGAAACTGTGTGGATGCAAAGCTGTGATTGGTGGATTTACAATCTGAGCATAAGTATGCAATGACCTTTTCTAGCTATATAAGCAGGCTAGTTCTCAGCTTTTTGGGATTCATTCATGAAGCTTCTCCTGTATGCAAATCTTCTTCCAACTCCTGCCAATGTTGCCACATTAGGCCCAATAGAGGCAGAATTCTCCAGGATAGCTTTTATTGCTCACTTGTGGTCTCAGCTGGTTGCATAAAAAACAAAGGAGCTCCTGGGGCTTTTAGTCCTAGATCCTTCCAACAGAATCAAGAAGGCAGCCCAAGGGTTCCAGATTGTGTCTAGGGGTAGAAACTTTGGAGCAATGAGTGTGGAAGGTATGAGGCTACAAGGAACTTCAGGTAAGAGCTATAAGCCCTGGTCACTTTCCTGATAGCCACCAATGGTTAAGAGCTGAGGGTCCTGATTCCTGATGCTCAGGAGCTGTAACACTGGGCGCTGAGCTGCTGGCACTCAAAATCTAGAGCATAAACCTTTGACTTGAGCACTTCGAGCTATATGTGTGTGGCTCTGAAAGCTGGGAACAACAATCCTCTCGTTCTCAGAGGCTAGGGCCATAAAGCCCTGTATTTGAAAGCCCAGAGCTTGCTCTGACCCAAGCACCTACAGCTATAAGCCTCTGACTTTTAAAGCCAGAGTCAGGAGCCCCTGGTTCTCAGAGATTAGAGTTCTGGATTTGTAAACCCAGCCTGTAAGCCTCTAGTACCCAAGAGCTCAGGGCTGCTACCACTAACAGAGCTGCTTGTTGCCTATTCATGAGTTTTATTTGACAGAACAAAAAGACCTTCACCCAAATGCTTATGACAATCTGATGTGTCCAAATGACACATGGAGATAGGAATCCTCTGAGGAGTGGCAGTGTTGATCAGAAGAGGCTCACAGACAGGGGAAAGGGTCAAGATACAGTTAACCGAATTAAGGCAATTAAACGAACAACTTGGGAACACTACGTCAGTAAGGATAGGCCATGGACCCTAACATGAGAAAGCAGGAGGAGGAAGATGGCAAAGGTGGGAAGAGCGAAGCAGGCAGAATGGTGGAATTGTTCCAAAACCTCATCCACTAGGGAAAGAGTGACGAAAGTCAGAGACATCACTCCTTGTTGCCCAGGCAACTGGACCCTAGAGTGAGAAAAACTACATGCAAACATAGTAAACGAGCAGAGTCCAAGCTGTCTCCTGAGCACTACCCCTGGGAAAGGACCCCAAAGTGTTTGAGAGGGTTTTCTGCCAGAGACAAAAATAGTATCTTGAGATTAACACTTCTGTCCCTCTAATCTGCAGCTAAGTGCCCATGGCCTGTAGCTTCTAATGACAGAGGTGGCATTCACATTCAACAATTATCTGAGTAAACATCCAGGTTGATATTTGGGCATGCTCCAGCCTTAGAAAACCCTAAGAATCACGGACAGAAACAAGCAAGGTTCTCTCTCCTGCTGCTCCCTATAAAGATCCAGAGCAATGGAGGTATGGTATGGTTCTCAGCCCCTAGTGATGGTGGTGAAATACATCAGGAGAAAGACAGATATGCAAGAATTATGACTGCTGATATTGTCTTACGGTGGCCTTGAATTGATGTCCAGCCTCTCCTTTTCTTCTCATTTTCTAGCAGTTAGAAGAATGACCTGTCACACACCCCATGTTGGCCAATAGGAAAAGGAATAAAGCCCATATTAAGTGGCAGCTTTGCTGTTCTGTAGATGATGCAGAAGTCACAAAAGCAAGCTGTATAACTCATAGAAGGCTGTGTGGTCTTCACCATCAGGGTCTGGGGCCTCGCTTTATCAGCAGCAAGTCAGTAAGATCAGCTCCTTTTTAATTTTTTTCTAAAAACTGTACGCAGACACAAGGCAATGCAGAAGGGAATTAAACAGACGATGTACTTGATGGCCCTATTTCAAAGTGTGGCTAAAGTCCATAGACACCTGCTATTTTTGTGAGTATCCCTGCTCTGTCTGTAGTTCAGCAGAGTCTTTCCTTCCCATCCCAAGGAGCCTCACCTGGCCATGTGAGGCCTATGAGCTCCCAATGCTCCTTCATGCAGGGAAGGAGTGCCTGGTTGGATCTAATTCACCTCCTGGGCAGCTGAGGCCTGGTCTCTGGGACCCCTGGCATCTGACAGCATTTACTTAGTTGACATTTGTTCACTTAACATCCAGGAAACCCAAGTCAACCCACCTGGTCCAGGAGGAAGCCTGGCAAGGTTTTTGAGGGCAAGCACATGGTTTTGAACAGAGGCCTCCTCTATAAATTTGAAGAAAACAGTGGCCTGCAAATAATGTGCTTCCTTGCCCCTCAGTCAATGACATCCTGAATTAATGTGCAAGTATCTTCCAACTGAAGTGGTATGATTAGTCATGGAAGAAAGGGTAAGTTTCATCACATCTGGTTTTGATCCTGGACAATATTGTAAATAGGGGAGAGAATCTCAAAAATGAATGAAGGCCACCAGGACAGCGATATTCAGAAAACCTCCTAAAGTACTTCCTGGTTTTAGAGTACAAACACTAGTAACAAAATTTGGAAGGTGAACCTCTTACTATATTAAGCTACTATTGGTCCAAAAGTAACATGGCCACGGTGAAATCATGAGGCATGGTTTATATGCATTTGCTTCCATGCCTTACAGTATAAAGCAGGGTCAGGCTTTAATGTTTTGCAATGCAAAATGGGAACAGTACTAACTATCCCATAGTTGTTCTAAGTATTCAGTGGTGTGAGGCACATACTGAATGTTCAATAAATGGCAGCTATGTCATTAGTGTTTACTAGCAACATATGAGGCTTCTGACAGAACAGATCTTATAGGTTCTACAACGTAGTGTTTTTTATGACATAACATATGTTTATTAACTGATACTGATAGAATTATTTAACCTCAATAATCTTGGCTTTCTCATTGGAAAATACAGATAATAAATACCCCTAGGTTGTAGAGTTGTTACAGATAGAGTTGAATAAATTACTTAGCACAGAGAATAAAAGGGCTTGCTAAAGAGTAGTAACTGTGAATATATCATATCCTGAATATGTGGTAAAATCCTTCAGGGCAGGGGCCAAAACTATTTTTATTTTCAATACCCAAAACATAGCATAGTGATGTCTCACAGACAGAAGTATGTAGCACATTTTTGCTTTATGCACTGGGTACATATTCACAAATCCTAAACACAAATCTCTTTGTTCACCATTGTATCCCTCAATACAGTCTCTGCTCCATTCTTCCTTTCTTCTCTATATGGGAGTATCCAAACTAAACATGCATCAGATCTTTTCACTGTATTCTACATGTTTTTAATGTTCGTATTAAAATTTTCTTTTTAAAGCTTCATTCTGGACCAGTGCCTTCTGTTTTCCATTTTAACCTCTGTTGTCTTCAGCTGTGTTGAATCTGCTGTTAAATCTAGTTATTAAAATTTAAAATTAGTTTATTATATTTTAGCTTTGGAATTTCTTACTTAGTTCCTTTCAAGTATGATGCATCACTTTTATAGTTTATAGGTCCATATAAAACATTTATCTTCTACCATAATTAGCATTGATTTTGGTAACAGACATTACAATGTCCTAACCAAACCCTTTGATGTTTCAATGTCCACTAGCAGATTTCCAGTCACCCATACCTCCACCTCTGAGGCTGAGGCCTTTTCTTGGAAAAATGGAGGATGCCTTGGACTATGCTAGCAGAAGTGCTGGGGAGTTATACCACCACCACCACTACCATTCTACAATAGGGAGGAGTCACCAACAAAAAATGTCAGCACTTAGTATATGGACACTTAGTTCCACCATCCCGTTAGGTAGCTGTCCTACATATGTGTTGTGCACAATCTTGTAGAATTTCCCACTGGGGTAGCTGGTTTAGGAGAACTTTCTATTGCCTGCCTTCACTTTCCTTTTCTCTGACCAACATTTACTTATTCCCCAAATAAACTACTGTACTCAAGTCCCTATGTAAGATTTGGCTTCTGAGAGACCCAAATTTAAAAAGTGCTTTACAGTGTGAAACAGTCTTTGTCTCACAATTTAATAACTACACTAAATATGAGACTGTCAAGGTCACCCTCAAAGAAGAACATCAGCCTGGCATGATCAGAGCTCAACATACCGACTCACTCCAATGAATCCTATTCATAGGATTGAGTCATACCTCTGTGTGTGCCTAGTTTGTTTTTGTGGGCTGGATACTCATTTGGAAATAATTAATTACCACTCCTTAACTTGGATCTACATCCTGATGAACCATTGCAAGTTCACTATGTAAGTCAGCTGCAAATGCATCTAGCATCCCTAACTACTGAGTGTCATGGCTTAGCAACACAGCATACTGTGAAGTCTCAGTTGCTTGCCTTTGTGATTTTGTGGCTAACCGAGAGCGAGGATCATACCACATAACTCCAGTCCAGGAAAAAAAGATCTAAACTCAAAATTTGAGGTATGGTTTCTACTGAATGCATATCACTTCCACACCATCATAAAGTGAAAAAAAGTAAGTTAAAACTTCATAAATTGAGGATCTTGTGTGTGTGTGTGTGTGTGTGTGTGTGTAAAATCTGAGTCCACGGATGTCATTAATTTCCCCTCGAAAGGATTTCCACTGAGTTTTTCCAGGCATGTGTAAGCATTACTTACCTAAGATTACCTTCCCTCAAGTTCAAGACCAAGTTGCAGACCTGTGGTTAGTGTGAAGACACCTTACTGGACCTTTTGAGGACTGGCCTAGTCCTCACTCTACTTAGAATCCTTCAGAGTTACATTCCAAAGTGGGGTTGGCCAACTCTGGACTTTACCCTTTTTCCTTGTTCAGTAATAGCCCCTGTGTGATTACTGGAAGTACAATTTATCCTCAGCCATTTCTTCAGGGTCAGTAGACAGCAACCATTCAGTATCTCCTTAGGTAATGACACTGTAAGATGTGCTTGAGATATGTCGTCCATCTTCTTAACTCTCCTTAGTGTGATTGTTGCTACTTATTACTTGGTTGGCAATTAGCAGACGATGAAGCTCTGGAGATATTTAAAGTCATGAGATTATACAGGGAATGAATATAAATAGAGAACAGAAACAGTCCTGGAACTGAGTAATTGTACATGCCAACTCTCTAAGAGGCCTGGATATGATGAGCAAGAAACAGCAGAGGCACTCAGGGAACAGGAGCAGCATTTAGGGACACAGGGAGAGGGCCCAGTGAATGGTGCATCTAAAGCCCATGTACAGACACCAACTCGTGGTGCAAAAAGCCGAGGTCAAATTGGAAGAAGATGAGGAATGGCCAGGGGGTAGGATAAAGTGAGGATGACTGCAGTCCTCAAAGAGAGGTTTTGGAGGAGGAGATTTGGGGAGGAGAAAGGCCTAATTGGAATTGGTTTTACAGACTGTGAGAGAAGAATTGAAAGAGTAAATAAATAGGTCTATTTTAAGAGTTTTTTAATACAGCAGATTAGGGCAATAAATAGATTGTTCTGTTTTGGTTTTTACAGGGGATATCTTTCAGCATGCTTTCTAATATAAGATTCAGAGAGGCAAAACCCAATGAAGTAGAATTGCCAAAGGGAAAAAAGTTCCGCTTTCCAAGGCAAATGCAAATAGGACCCAACACTGCTCCTCCAGGGGCTTGGAACGACCACAGGCATGGTTCATAGAATAAGGAGGTGAACGAGGGACTACAAATGCAGATAGTAGGTATGATGATCAAAGTATGTGCAAAGTACCTTTTGATGTTTCAATTTTTTTCAGTATTAGAAGTTTTAGGAATGAGCTGAGAATGAGAAATAAAATAGTATCAGTATGAACAGAACAAGGAAACCTGGCAAGATGACCAGGCTGAACTACAGAACCACTTAACAATTAGATACTAAGAGTGAGTTTTTGATGGGTATATCACACATATTTGAGTTGAGAACATGTGCCCAGCTAATCAGAGAAGGACATGTAGGTTTTTGAGAATTACGGTGTGTTTTGCTGGCCTTAATAGATGACCTTCACCTCCTCTGCTTGGTATAAGCAGAATCAAGAAAGATGTTCATTAACCAAAGTGGTAAATATATTTTGCTGTTCCACTCAGATGGGAACTTCCTTAATCTCAGTTAATTATTCTGAAAGAACACCCAAAGGAAATCATGAAGCAGATCTTGGAGTGTTCCTGTAACTTGTCAGTTGAGAATCTAGATGGAAGTTTAATTTAATGACTCCATGCAAGTGAACAAGCTTCTCAGCAGATGCAAATTTTCAGTTAAATCTTGTTAATTTGGACTCATATGCTGAATATCTCCAGGCTGATAATATGCACATGTAATGTAGTCTGACTACGCATCTAAAATATAGGCTGACAGGTAGGTAAGCATAAACTCTTAGAAAATATGAAGGGGAAAATTGCATTCAAAGTAGGAACTAACATCATGTGTGTGGTATCTATAAATTAACATTTTGAAAGTATGACAAGTATAAAGAGAAAACAATTAAATAGAACCTTCTGAGGAACATAGGAGTTATAGTGGTGGAGCACATTACTAGACTTTCAGTTTTACTTATGTAAATACATCCATTCATCCTTAACACAATCTACCAAATCAGTGCACACTCAGTAACTGCAATGGTTTGGATGAGGTTTGTTCTCTCAAAATCCATGTCGAAGCTTGGCCTCCAATGCAAAGGTATTAAAAGATGGTGGGCCCTTTGAGATGTGGGGCTGAGTGGGAGAGGACTGAGTCAGGACCACCTGGCGCAGGGATTAATGCAGGTCTTCAGCTGTGGATTAGTTCCCAAGGACAGGTTGTAATAAGAGTGAACAGGGCCCCTCCCTTTCCACTTTCTTACTTTCTCTCTTCCCACGTGACACCTCCCACACACTCTGTAGCTTTCTTTTTCCCTAATATGCCATTTATTACAGTTTCATGAAGCTAAAACAAGCCAGAATGGAATCACAGAACTCAGAAGACTGAGGCAAGAGGATCGCAAATTCAAGCCTAGCCTAGGCTACATGGCAAGTTCAGGGTCAGCCTTTCAGTGAGACTCTGTCTCAATGAAACAAAACAACAGAAAAAATAACAAACAAAGAGGAAAACGGAACCAGAATGATGTGTTTATTTAAAAGATTCAGAAGCCTGTGCACTGCACCCTGCAGATATCCCGAAATCCTATCTCTTGTTTCCCTTTAGGAAATAACAGAGTTCCCATTTAGTCTTTGCCTTTTCAGTTGGAAGGGAAACTTCCAATCAAACAAATACAAGGCTGCTGATCACAGTGTCATATCCATGTCTATTACTGAAGAGCTGAGGTAATTATCTCTGAGATTTCGCTATTGGATCTTCCAGTTAGTATGGAAGCATTCCCTTTATTTGTTGTGGCCACCAAGGAAAATGTGATTCTCACTGTTCTGTTTGTTGTTTTATTGCTTGACAACCAATTGCACTTGCTATATTTTTGCTGCAGAATAAGCATACACAACTGATTATCTAAGATGAATCTGCTGGAAAACTGGCTGCAGGAAAATGGAGGGCTATTAAATCATGGTAGAAGCCTTATTCACTGGCTCACCACACTCCTGACCTGTTCTCCTTTCCTTCCTCAGCAGCAGAAGTGCCTGTGACTGGTTTATCTATTCTTCCACACTGAAACTGAAGGGGCTTGGGCAAAGGTGATCCCACCCTAGCTCAGGGGATGAGATCTGGCTGGGAGAATCCAATCAAAGTCTTAGTATCCCTTTGGCCAGATTGGTGTGAGTGAGTGTTCAGAATGAAGCTAATCAAAACTGGATGCTCTTCAGCTAATTGACCTACTCAGTCCAGAGGAACTTCTGCTCTGCGGTGATGAAAGAGATCCTCTCTGTCTTTCTATGATTCTCTGGCTTTCTATTTCAGACAAGGTGAGAATAAGAAAGCATGTTCCCTGGTCACAGCCTGTCCTTGTCTCGTGGGAGGAAGTTAGTCTGGGGACAAGCTGACATTTCAGAACGATCTAGACTGCGCCTGACTGGGGCCTCCTATTTTATTCTATAAGAGTGGAAAAGTTTCTTTATTGGCTAAAGCCAGTTTTATTTGGGGATTCTGTAACTTGCAGCAGAAAACCTCCTAACCCATTCATGTGCATACCATATGTGTACATATGGACCAATACATTTCCCAAGTTTAATTTTTTAAGTTCTTTAGAGTCATCATCTATATACATTAAATCTGTCAACTATCAAACTTCTGCCTCAGGTATTCAACTATGATCAAAGTTAAGGAGTCTAAAAGTCAGCAGAGGCAACTCTACCAATCTTTAGAAGTTTTAAACACTATGATTTTTAACCCATCAGTGAGGTGTAAACTGTATATTCACCTTTGGTGTCCCATTCATTCAACATTTAAAATTTCTTCAGTGTTTCTTGTCACTGTATCAGCTATAGCCTTAAATGTCCTCCCTTGATTCTTTATCCCCCTCCAGCTCTTGGCCCATTTTTCTGTTCCCATTTGCTAAATCATTTCCCAAACCAGTTGTCTAAAAGTTCTGTCTCCTCCTCCACATACCTAGTTCTCTTATCTGCCCTTTCTAACAGATTTCTAATTTCTCTGCCCCACTAAAATGGCTGTTCCCAAGACAGTAGATGTTCTCCATTTTATCAAATCCAGTGACCACCTCTGTTCTTTTCAGAATCAGCCTCCTTCTTTCTTCTCAAAAATGTCTGTTCTCTAAGCTTCCCTAACATTACACATTTCTGTTGGTCTTCCTAATTCATTGGCTAGTCACCATAATTTCATGTGTTTTTCAACTTCAAAATGAGGGATGCCCTCTCTGCTCCACCCTGGTGCTCTTCTCTCCTCCACCTCCACTCTCCCCTGATGTAGTCTTTCTCAGTCCCATGTTTATAATTACCATCAATATGGCTATAATTTCCAGTTTCCTATCTCTGACCCATTTTCTCCATGGAGCTCAAGCTCACACATGCAAATGCCTGCCTGAGATTTCAACTGGAGGCCACAGGTATCTATCATTTAAAATGGCCATGTGAACCCATAATGTGCTTCCCTAAATCCTCCCACAGTGTTTACCATCTAAGAAAATGGCACCATCATATACTTATTAGTCAAAGTACTCTTGCTTACCTACATTGTTTTGGCACTCCCATCAAAACACATCCTCAATTCAGTCACTTATCACCACCTTGTCACCTGTGCCCATCAGCTCCCACCTCAGTGGCTACCTTACTACTTTTGCTGCTTCTATTCTCTCCACCCACAGGTTCTAAGTCCAGAAAGCTGGCAGAATTGCCTTTATAAAACACAAATCAGATCATTTCATTCCTCTGCTTCAAACCTTCCACTGGATTTCCATGGCATTTGGAATAAGACCCATATTCCTTGTTGTGGCTGGAAGGCTGTGTCCAAGGCAGCTTCTGCCCATGCTTCTGGCGTCTTCTTCCACTTTCTCCTTATTCATTATGTCCAAGATGGCCTGGCTTTCCCCCTATTCCTGAAACACTAGCCTCTTTCCCATCTTAGGTTCCTGTACTTACTATTCTTTCTGGTTAGCACATCACCTTTTCACACCCAGACCATACATATCAGGTCTTGGTTCAAATGTTATATTTTCACAGCAAGCTTGCCTGACCACTCAGTCTAAGGTGGCTAGTCACATGCCCTTAGTATCATCTCATAATCCTTACCAGTCCTATCTTCAGCAGAGTTCTGAAGTCCATCTAAAATAACCTTGTTTGTTTTTCTGTGTGTGGTCTGCATTCCCCTGTCCCACTGTAGAATTCTAGAGATCTTGGTTCATTTCAGTACCTGAAACAGTATCTAAATGGCTTCTAGGATAAACTCTCTAAATTTAAGGAATGAAATTATAGTTCATACCTTTGTTGTTCTCCACCTTGACTTATCTGAGAGTTGCCTCTCGTTTCTTGGGGGATAACCCCAAGACCAAACCACATCAGGATTGCCCATTAGCTTTCTCCTATGTACCTTCCTGCCCTTTGTCACCTTTGTCCTGTGCCATAGCCACAAAGATCTACATTCCAATGACATACTGTGCCTCACACTTCTTGTCCCCGCCTTTCTGTGTATCATACGTGACTAACTGTTAAAAATCATGGCCCCGTGTTTCCTCTTCACCAAATCAGAGCCAGTAAGTCCAGTATTTCTAGTACATCCCTCTGCTGTGGTTTTGTTCAGACTATAGTGGAATTGTTTTCTTATACTCTTGTCCCCTTTTCTAGACTTATTAAAGGATTAAAGTTTCTTATTCATCTTTCAGCCAGCAACTGGAACTACACAGGTACTCAACAAATGTTTACTAAATTGAACTGAATCATACTAATCCCTTGCCACATAAAACTGTGCACATACCAGCAACTGCTTCCCCAAAAACTAAAGAGTTTTAGTTACAATACTATCTGATCCAGATCTTTAAAAAACACTAAAATAATACTAGCGACACCCACTGAGTATTAACTATGCTATTGATTTTATTTGCATTTTTTATCTCTTAAAAGTTACAAAGACCTAGAAGGATTAGGAACTTTCCCAAAGTCACAAAACTAGTAAGCTCTGTATAAGGAAACCAAACAGAATCTTTAGACCTACCACATCTCTTCTTAAAGCTATTTGCAGGGAAAATACTGATCACCACATAATAGGCATGCTGAGTGGCAGCGGCTTCACTTAGAAAAACAATGTCATTTATCACTCCATCTGCCAGCCAGAGCCTGGTTTCCAGATATACAAAATTTGCTGGTGAAATGATGGAGGGATGAGCCACCCCAGGCCCCAGTCACATCTCATTCTCTTTTTATTTTATTTTTTATTTTTTTTTATTTTTTATTTTATTATTCATATGTGCATACAAGGCTTGGGTCATTTCTCCCCCCTGCCCCCACCCTCTCCCTTACCACCCACTCCACCCCCTCCCTTTCCCCCCCCACCCCCTCAATACCCAGCAGAAACTATTTTGCCCTTATTTCTAATACATCTCATTCTCAGCTCTTTTTAGCACAGGCTTCTGTCCTTCCTCCTGAGCTGATGTGAATAGACTTTCTGTTTCTCTCAACTGAAAGTACCTTGATCAGAAGTCCTCCTCATCCCTGGCAGGTCAAGTTCCTTCAGGAACCAACATCCCAAGATTTGAAGTTGATCGTGGTGCCATTACTTACCTTGGGCATACAGATCACCAGATGCCCCGTTGTCTGAGACCTTTTAGCGGAGCTACTGTCAGGGCGGACTTCTGCTGGAAGGACAAGCTGAAATGGCTGGAAATAAGTAGCAGGTATTGCAAACAAGGTCATGTTACATGACGGGGTCACTTCAAGAGGTATTTTCATTGTAAAGTCATGATACACTGTTCACTGAAGATGTGCTTAGACTTACTATGAAAGAATATATAAGCTATGCTTGGTATGCATGAACTATTTTACCTAATCAATCAACAATCTAAAGAATGGTCACCAATCACACACAGTGAAACACTCATGAGTCTAATTATGGTAGAAAACAGGTAAAACATTAACTTCTGCCCATGTTAATTCCTTCAAGCTAACCCATATGAATGCTCAGAATCATCAAATATACTATTTCAAAACTGATAAAATTAAGAATTTCCATGAATGAAATCATGACAATTTAGAATGGGTATAACCTTATGCAAAGTTCCCACACATAGCTGTGCTATCTGCTTGCTCAAAGTAAAAAACAACAGACACAGGTTTGAAGTATCAATGTTCCTAAGCTATACAATAGTCATCAACCATTCCTACTCCATATGATTCCCATGATATAAAACCAATGAATATAGAGTTTTAAAACCTGTTTAAATCACCATAAGAAGGGGACTAAGGTAGAAAGAAGAAAAATAGAGGAAATGAACCAATTCAGGTTCTAATACATATATACATGGAATGTTTATAAAAGGAAACTCCCTATATAGATGTCTTAAACAAAAATGTCATTTTTTTCTTTTACATAATTGGAAAACAGGAGGGCAGAACAGGTCCTGCCTGGGGTGGGGGGGTGGTAGCAGTGAAAGAGGGGAGGATGTGGGTAAAGGGTGTAGGTAGGAGGGTGAATATGGTGCAAATATTGTGTATTCATGTATGTAAATGGAAAAATGAGACCTCTTGAAACTATTGCAGGAATGGGGGAAAGGGGATAAAGGAGAATGATGGAGGAGTGAATTCAACTATGATATATTTGATATATTGTAAGAACTTTTGTAAATGCCACAATGTATCCCCAACACAATAAAAAATGGAAAGAGAAATAAATAAAATGCTCTGATTCAGTTTCTATTTTTCTATTTTACTAATATTAAAAAATTATTTTGAGGCTACAGTTTAGTCTGAGACTCAGCTTTTAAAACTCTTGGTCTACAGGGCTATTCTTACCTTTCCTTTGACCATTACTCGGACATAAGTTGGCTGCACGTCAACCTCGATCAAAGAGGTGTCCATATACCTTCAAAATTAAGCATACCAAATCTTACAATTTTCAAAAACATTAAATTTAAATAAGCAAAAATACAAATTCATACATACAGGGGCATTTTAGTTGAAGAAGTTTAAAATTTCCATGCTAAATAGGTCTTAAAAATTAGTCTCAAATCAAACCAAGTCCAGAGGAAATTTAACATCAGCAATTTCATTTTTAGACCTACAAGTGCAGTCAGCATTGATTGCCCCTAGCCCAAAAATATCTGAGGTCTGAAACACCAAAGGTTTGCAAAAAAAAAAAAAAAACAGCTTGCCATGTTTTTCCATGAATATTTTATTTTAAGCCCCTAGGATTTGAATAGGCAGGATGCTGAATTCACTGCGAATGGTGCCCAAGCCACCAGCTCCTGCCTGCTCAGGCCTCTGCCTGGCCTGCAGCTGTTCAGTGGCTAGGCTGGGACCAGCTCTCCTCTCCTGGGAGAGGGGCAGCTTCTGCCCTTGAGGGCAGGTGCTGCAAGCAAACACCACAGGGACCCCAAGGTCAGGTGGCCATTATTCTCCTTGTCTCTTGAGCAAATGGAAGATTTACATTTCACATCACTCATTAAAAAAAGTTTAGCTAAATAATTTTTTGTATACATTTGAAGATACTCATTGTGAACTTTAGGAAATATAGCAATGATTCAAAAATCACAAGTGTTCAAGTGGGAAAGTTAACTTAGGGATCACAGGTACAAGTGGTGAGATGCAGACATGAGCAATCACTGTCCTGTGTCCTGCTTCTTTACCTCACACTGTGTGCTTACCCCTCGGAGCCTCCACTTCTTCGTCTGGGCAGGAACAACACAAATAATGCTTACTCCTAAAAACTGATTGCTAGAAAGCACATTCATAGTGCCTGGGATACGGGTAATGTTAACAAAGTAGTAGTGTATGTTATTTAAATTAAAAAATTCATGATAGCAAAAATAGACACAAGGTTTCTTCAACCTCATGTGTAATATTTACCACTTTAAGGCATTGCATATTCTTTCCCATTGCTTCACGGATCCTACTGTGTTCACCTATTCCTTCTGCATGGCCTTTCACTGCCTGAAGTCACCTCTGCCAGTTCTCTGCAGGGTTCTTACCATTCAATTTCCATTGTGTATGTCGCCAACTTTTCCTGAGCCCCCACTGCCAGCCACCAGACCTTCCCCCAAGACGCTGCTAGTCTTACCCCTGAACACTGCCCCTTTCCTTCACAGCACCCTTCTCCCTTTGTCATTGGCCCTGCCCCCAACCCTGTGAGCTGTAAGCTATAGGACAGACATGACTGTACCTTCCCCATGCCTAGTACATGGTAGTAATTCCATAGATATTTGTTGAATAAAGGCATACATGGATGAATGTGTTTAATGTCACATGTATTCTCACAAACCATCAAAAAATAACAAGGAGTTTCAGTGCAATTCATTCCACAGATTGAAGGACGGGGAAAGAGGGCTCTTTCTATGGCCTGTCTCCAATCTTATACAAGGAGGTGAAGAAAGTCTCTGACTAGGAAGCAGCCAACAGAGCTAAAAATAGCAAGGATTCATGAAACTCCAGAAATTAGGCCCCCAAATGGAAAGGACCTAAAAGCATGAGATAGCAGGGGCTGGAGGTGTGGCTCAAGTATAGAGTCCCTGGCTAGCAGGCATGAGGCCCTCAGTTTAAAACCTGAGTTACCACCAAAAGGATGAGAAAGCAAATGTTTAACTGAAGGACAACAGAAATGCAGCTGGAGAGCTGCAGGAAATGAGGACATAAAGTCAGGGGAGAAAAAGCTGAAAACTCATTTAAAAAGCAGGTGACAGGCAAAAAGTGGGCAGAAGATGGAAAGGAGGAGTGGAGAGAGGTGTGAAGAAGAAGGGACCAGACTAGGACTAGCTCCCACTCACAACAGGAAGAGGTGAAAACAAAACAAATATCTGTCAGTTGATTAGGAAGTAAGAAATATGTAGTATATCCATACAATAGAATATTATGCAGCCATAAAAAAGAAAGAAATTTTGACACATGCCACAACATGGACCAGCCTTGAAGACATTATGGTAAGTAAAAGAAGTCAGACACAAAGGCCACACATATTGTATGATTCCTTTTATATGAAATATTCAGAATAGACAAAGCTATGGAAATGAAAAGTTGGTTAGAGTTTGCCACAGAGAGATGAATTTTTTCTGGAACTAGACAGCACTAATGGTTACATGACTGTGTGAATTTACTAAACGCCACTGACTTGTATATACACTTGAAATGGCTGGAATGGTGGATTTTAAGTTATGTGTATGTTCCACAATTCAAAAAGCAAAGTTGGGCAAAGACCAAAGGCTTATGCTGCGGTTCCCCCAGTTACTGTTTACAGAACTCCACCTTGAAAATTTCCCCCTCTTGGGTATTTCAGTTCAACAGTCACAACAAAGTTCCTGCCTTGACCTGAAATTTAAAATTTCTTTTTTAAAAGCACGAGAAACTTTATATCGTCAGAAGAAACCAAAAGTGGGAAGGGAGTGCCCAGGCGGGGCAGGCCCTGTTTTATGGGGTGCAGTTCTCGCTTACAAGGTAATGTCTGATCAGAGGCTGAAGAGAGCGAGGCCACAGCCACCAGTACACCATGCAGTGACCCCTGTGTTGACAAGTGTGTTGGCTCTGAGTCAAGCTCCCACCATTAAGCAACAAGGACGGCGACCTGATTGTCTTCATATGACTGCCACGGGAAGGATGGAAGCTGACACTGGTGGAGGGCTGAGTGGCAAAGCTGTGGACACATGGGAGAGAATGCAATGGGGTGATGAGAGGCAAGCAGCCACCTTGGTCTCTCCGCCCATGGGAATAGAGTGGGTGAGAACCTGTCACAGGTGAGAGCATGCGGCAGGAGTGCCCCTGGCAGTCAAGAGGCAGTGAGTGCAGCCCCGGTGTTTAAGATGGACAAGGGAAGAGGGGTGATCAGCCCTCCTCTTGTTGTGGCTTCCAATGCCAAAGCATTTGAAAGACAAAGAGGACTAGCCACACAAAACATAGCAACCAGTCATAAAAGCAGAGAGGTCCATGCAGAATCACCGTCAGCAAAGGCAAAGTTGAGTCATAAGCCTGTTGTTCCAGAGGTCATGGCCATGGACTGTGGGTTTGTTCAGTTTTCCTTTCATTTTTTGTGCTTTTAAAAATGACAGCAATTTCTCTGGCTTAGAAATGGTCATGTTCATGCGTGGGCAAAACCAAATTCCACTTCACGTGTTTCAGAATTCAAGATGGCCACCCAGAATGAGAACTAGCACGCTGGGTATGCTGGCATATGCCTGTAATCTCAGCACTTGGGAGGCTAAGGCAGGAGAAAAGTAAGTTCCACAACAGCCTGGGCTACATAGCAAGACCCTGTCTTGAAAAAAATGATATTAAAAATAAACCAGTAACAGCAACAGTAAAAGAATTGAAGGAAATGCCGCTTAAGAAATGAACAGTAAAATATCCTAACCTGTAGACAGCCAGGTCCAGGACGAGCTGGTTACGTTTTTCATCATCTTTCAAAGAGAAGTCAAGTCTGAAAATAACACATGGGGTGGGGGAGACATTGTCCTTAGGATGCTGTGCGGATGACCTCTTCACACAATCAAAAGTCGACCTGATAATAATCACGACAAACTTACTCTGGTAGTTAGAAAAATATCTTTGCTAATTTTAAAATTTCAGCAGAAATCTGCAACATATCAATTACTTATTACATTGTTGGTGTGAGACTCTTAAGGCCAAGGACATTCAAGCCATCACTTTGGTGCAGAGACAGGGACATCTGGTGGCTGAAGTTTTCTTTCTATTTCACTAGAGTTTGCTAGAACCCAGCAAAACACTGGAGTTACATACAGAGGCTGAAAAGTTCCATTTGCCTATTCCTTAACTTTTACCAGAGCTGCCTGCCTTCCTCTCCTTGCTATCTTTTCTCCTTCCACTGTTGCCCTTCCCACTGCCCTGCAAAAGGCTGAGACACAGCCAGTGATTTATGATGCCTATTTTATAGATGACGAAACTGAGGTTTAGAGGGGTGAGCATAGCTGCGGAAGAGGCAGAGGGGTCTGGAAAGGCAGGGTTCAAAGCCTTGCATCTTCCAGCTGAACTTTGAGGTCAAGTTCTAAATATAGTTTCCACACCGTCAATATAGGACTCAGTCACTTGGTCAGTTTTCTTTTGAGCACCTCACTTATTTTACTGCAATAGATGAAAACCATTGACATCAAAGAACATTGGCTGAATTGTTGAGGAAGGCAAGGCCAGCTCTAGATTTGGCTGTCAGCAGTGATCTACTGTGGCAGGTTCTCTCATTGCTCTCCAAATCTAGCCATGGGGCCTTCTAGTATCTCAAATGACCCATGCATTCTTCATCTCATCTCAGGAGCCTTCTTGACTGCCATCTGTCTGTCTTGATTATTTATTCCCCATTTCCCCATCAACTTGAAACCTCTCTCCTTACATCTCTGGAAGCTAATCTCAGAGAGGCCATCCGTGGTAAAGATTGCTATTCATTCCCTATTATCTGTTTTCCCTTTATCCTTGGCCATGAAGAATAAAGACTTCATTTCCAGCCTCCCTCTCACCTAGGTGAGGTCATGTGATTTCATTCTGTAAAGGACAGTGTTCTATGGTGCTTTCCAGAAATTTCCCTTAAGAAATGGCATTTATGCCCTTTCCTGCTTGCCTTCATCGTTTAGCTAAGAACAGACAGTAGGAAGCCAACAGATCAACTATGGGGACTACTTAGCAAGTTATTGCAATTGTGCAGGCAAGAGCTAGTGAGTAGCTGGAGCCTGGTAACCCTGAAGGAAAAGCTCATGGGGCTCACTTATAAAATGAGAGAAGAATGAAAGACAAACAAAAGGTTTTGGTCTTAGAAAATGGGTTAATCCTGTCACTGACATGGATGCTATAGGGGACAAGCACATTATGATGGAGAGTGGCAGTGGGGTAGAAATCAGGGGTTGTGTTTTAGACACTTGTGATCATCATTTTATACCAGCATAGTGATGTCATGTCACTTAGCTAGCTGAACATGGCCGTGAGCCAAGTGAAGACAGCGGTCAACGTCGTGAGACTCGCGAGATCATCTGAGTGAAGGTAAGGAGAAAAGACAGCTGAGCAGTTTGCTCCACAATACCTAGGAGACAAGGCAGAAAGCATCTAGTCAAGCATAAGGGAATAGTCAGTAAGGAACAGAAAGTTCAGAAGCAAAGGAAAGACACTGATTTAAGAAGTAAGGAATTTAACACACAATTACATCCAAAGTCTCTAGATCTTGTAAGGCCGATACCTGGGATGCCCACTGGGATGATGGTACTAAAGAAGTTTCCAGATGACAGACACAGAGTGGCTTCAAGAAGAAACATGAGTGAAGGGGAGTGGTGAGTATAATCAAAAGACTTCATATTTCATGTATGAAGATAAAATAATTAAACCATTAAGATGGCTTAAAAAGGGGGTAAGGGGAATAAGAAAGTAGGAGGGTGAATTTGAACAAAGTACTTGCTATATGTGTATGGAAATATCACCAAGAAATTCGTTTTTACAATTAATAAATGCTAACAGAAGAGACAGAGACAAGAAAAAGGAGAAAAGAAGAAGGAGGAAGAGGAGGAGTAAGGAGAAGAAGAAGAAGAGGAGGAAGAAGAAGTGGTTCAGACCAACAATAGGAGAAAGTAAGAAAACACAGATGGCATGAGAAATTGGAGACTGATGGACAAACTTGCTGAGACATTAAGGATTGCATGGGGCAGAGAAATAGACCTGGGGCTGGATGGGAAGTGGGAAAGAGAGGCCTTTGTTTTGGTTTTTAAAATGGAAGTTATTAAATTTTGTTTGTATGCTAGTGCCATTGACTCAGCATAGTGTAGACAACTGATGCAGGAGAGCAGGGGTCACTAGGAAGCCAAGAGCCTGACCAGAAGAGGGGCTGCTATCAAAAAGCCATCAGAGACTGACTTCTGACAGCAAGTTCGTCCATCACAGCAGGAAGGAGACATATGTGTTACAGCAATGAGAGGAAGAGAAAATGTCTGGTTGCTTGTGCTTCCTCAATGAAAGAAGAATGAAAGTCCTTAGTTAAGATGGTGGAAGTGGAAGTGGAGCTGGGATAAGGAGAAGAAAGTGGTGTGAAAGCAGCCTGTAGGTGGGTGGAGAAAGTATGCCCAGGCAAGCACAGAAGGCTACAGCCCACTTGAGACCTGCTGCCAAGCATTTACAGTAAAGGCAGCAGGTACTGGCGGATGGCTCCCTCCAGCCACATGAGGGCAAGCCCAGAAGGGGGTGGCATGTTGGATTAAATAGTGTCAGGATGATGGAAGGAGGAAAGGACAATAGAGCTGAAGATGCGCCAAGGACAAATTTCTGTGTGGACCCATAAAAACAAAGCAGGGGGAGAAAAGGTGAGGTAATGCAAGGTGGGGACAACAAGACAAACTGTAAAGTGAATAGACTCATGTGCAACTGGGGTTGGGACTGGTGGGGTGTGGTGAGTTCTGGGCACACAGGGGATGGTGCTTAGGAGACACTAATATTCAGGAGGTGGAAGAGATACTGATGGTGGCAAATCAAGGAATCTAAGACCGAATTGCATGGCTGAGCTGAGGGGAAGAAAAAGATGAGGGAGAGGCAGAGAAAGATGGTGGGCTGGGTGCTAGAACCTTCCATGACTGAGAAGGAGGAGGGCTGAGGGCTGATCAGGTGAAGCAGATGATAAGAAGAAGGGCTAGTCCATCTGGAGGGCCTGTGCCTTGGCAGAGCTGGGAAATTTGGGAGAAAAGGAAGAAAGACAGTCACAAGTTGCTCACCTTCTGAAGAACAGGGCAGCAGTGGAGTCCTACTTAAAGAATGGAGATAAAGGTACTGAGAGAGAGGTGAGGATACAGACCTATTGGTGAAACAGGAGCTCCATATGACATAGGAGGAGTAGAGTTGGGGAGAAGAAAGTGAGTTGAGTTATAACTGTGTGGGAATAAGATTCTGGATGAGGATGACTTGGGAAGGAAAGGAAAGGTAGCCATAGTAGGAAGAGACAGGGAGTAATTGGTCCTTCACAGTATCTTAAGGGAAGTGGTTTTAAGAGAATGTAGGGTAGTCAGTGTGGTGAGAAGAATGGTGGTCTTACCAGGGATGTGTGGTTCTCTGGAAGTCTCCCTCTTGCCCTGTTGAGCTACCCTTCCCACTAGATTTTCAAGCCATGAAGCTGGCTCCTATCACATTAGCTACTGTATACCCAGTGCTTGGCCTAGCGTCTGGTGCTATACTTCTATATCTGCTGTTGGAGAGAGACTTGATCATAGCAGTCACTAGAACTGGGTTAACATGGGCAAGTCAGACACATCACTTGACTGCTGTGCGACCTTGGGCAAGTCACTTCCCCTCTGAGGCTCAAGTTTTGGACCTGTGCAAAATGAATCCTGCCTACCACCTGTGACTGATGTGAAGCTGAAGGATGCCTGGAAATGATTCTAGACAGTGCCTTTGTCATGTTGATGACATAGCAAGTGAAATGATGGGAACAAACAGGTTTTCACCAATGAAAGGAAGTGAATGAGATGTGGCCCATAGTCTTGTCGGTCTGTATTTAGGGTACAAAAGGCCTTTTTGGCCTGTTTTGTAATTTCCCACTTTAAGACAGATAGAGTGGATCAGATATTATTGGACTTGAGGATTTCCAGTCTGAATATTTTCCTCTCTGATTAACTTCAAATGCTCTGTAGCTGTGTTCCAGAGTAGAATACAGATATAGAGGAGATATCTCTGTACTCTCAGCCTGCTTGTTTACACTAGTTTTAAAAATTCATAAACACAAAAATAAAGCAGTGGCAATTTTCAGGCAAAAATTATATATGGTCCAAAGATTCATGGGAGACATAAATAACTAAGATTTCCATATGTCAGGATCATTTTCTAGAAGCCAAGGAAATTATGAGTTGAGAACGTCGTAGACACTTGGCTTGTAAATATGCACAGCGTGGCATGGCTGTCAGACGTGTCAAACTCTTTGGGAGTGGTCAGTCTATCTTGCAGAGCGAGCATGACATTGAAAGGACAGTACCAAGCAGCACACTGGGGCTGGCCCTCCATAGCTCCATGTGGGCTCCCACACTTACTTGGGCTCATTGACATTTAGGGCCTTTCCATGTTCAGTGACCAAAGTCCGGGGTGGCCTCACATTCTTCTTTTTTTCACTTAAGATGGGGTGGAGGGACACAGTGCAGTGGGAAGAGAAAAATAAACACAGTCAATATAAAATAATTAATATATTTTTGTGAGACAGAAAAATTAATCAGAATTTGTGACAATACCAACAACGCACTTATGAATTCAATTCCTTTAATTCTACACTGGAAATTAAAAATCAAGCCAATTTTTTTATGTGCTTGCTTCAATATCTATAAAGCAAAAATGTGACCAAGACAATTTGCCAGATGATTTGAATGGGGGAAGCAAACTCCTTTTCATGAAATACCCATGAGTATTTAAATGAGTCTATTTTATGCATGATTTACACAGATAACTGTCAATTCTCCATTTGTGTATAGAGCTTCTGCTTTAGTTAAAATTATAATTTCTGAAATACCAAGGAGAATGTATTCTGTAGAAATAAAAATACCAGTACATAAAGACCTATGTTCAAAGATATTTCTCACAGAATGATTATGTCCACTATTGTATACTCATGCTATGAAATGTCTTATGGCTTCTAAAAGTGTGCTTGATCTAGAAAGTGTTGATCATATATTTAGTAAGCACAAATATGTCCAGGTGCCAGTGGCTCAGGCCTGTTATCCTAGCTACACAGGAGCCACAGATCAGGAGGATCGTGGTTTGAACCCAGCATGACTCTATCTCAAAAAAAAAACATCAAAAAAAAGGGGTGGTGGAGTGGCTCAAGGTGTGGGCCATGAGTTCAAACCCCAGTACCTCAAAAAAAAAATAAGGAAAAGAACAAAAAACAAATATGTAAGTCCCTTTTTTTTTTTTATGATGCTGGAGAACAAATTGAGATCTCCAGGACTGCTAGGCAAGCACTCTAACACTGAGGTTTATCCCCAGCCCACATTTAAAAAACAAACAAACACACACACATACACATAAACCCTACATGTGCTGAGATAACTTACACAATTAGATTAATTTTTTTATGGCAGCACTGTAGTTTGAACTCAGGGTCTTATGTTTGCAGGACAGGTGCTCTTACACCTTGAGCCACTCTTCCAGCCCTTTTTTGGATGGGTTTTTTCAAGACAGGGTCTCATGAAATTATTTGCCTGAGGCTGGTTTGGAGCCACTCCTCCTGACCTCTACTGCCTGAGCAGCTAGGATTACAGGTATGAGCCACTGGGACCCAGCTGACTTACACAATTATAGAGGAGGAAGCCAGCCACCCTAATTACACAGAACGTCAGAAAAGGAGCTGTATCAGATAATGCGAAATGAAAGTTTACACATGATTGCTACCTAACACATGACTGAAAATCTTTTCAAAGATTTAGTTGGCATAAATGGACATAATTTAAAAGGTGAGGTGCACAAATGTGTTTGGATGATTTAATTACTGTGTGCCTTGAATTTCTAGCATCCTTTTAATAGAGATTTGGTGGCAATTAATTATTTTTAAAATTTATTTTCTGTATCTTTTTATTCTTTATTTGGTTGATCAGATGTTTCGGGGACAGAGTCTTACTATATAGTTCAAGCTGGCCTCATACTTGAGATCATCCTGCCTCAGTCTCCCAGAGTGCTGGGATTACAAGTATGCACCACCATGCCCGAATTTCTTCTGCATCTTTTAAAGTGGGTCTCCTCATTCAATTAAATGACTTCATTGACTCAGCACAAAAATTAAGGGGCATTTAGAAATATGTGGCTTCACTTACTCAGTGTGATTAAGAAGAACCCAGTTAGGAAGAGAGACTGGCTCTTGTCCCTGCTTTCCCCAGCTAATAAAAATCTCAAGGACCCCACCAGACTGAGCACACTAGAGCACACTGTGTTAGCAGTGCAACTTAAGACTTCCTTCCAGCTCAGCCTTACTTTTTTAGCTATCAGAAAAAAAATTCTCCTGGCTTCAGGCTTAATACTATACGGATTATCGATTCCTCATACATATATGTATGTAAATATAATATGTGTGTCCATATATGTGTATGTATGGGTATATATGGTAGAGAAACTACATATTCTGTAAACACAGGATTTCCCTTTCAAAGGGCTCTCTTTCATATCACTATAGCAGGGTAGTAAAACCATATTGGGGTTGATAATCCTTACTCAGCAAATACTTAAACAGAGGAGGAGAGGTTAGGTACCTGCCATCACCACATAGAGAACACATGATAGGGTCAAGACAAGAATGTTAGCTTTCTTTCTTTCTTTTTTTTTTTTGAGGTACTGGGGCTTAAATTCAGGGCATCTTGGTTGCTAGGCAGGCACTCTACCATTTGAGCTACTCCACCAGCTGCTTTCTGTTGTTACTCCAGTGTTCTTTTCAAAGCAATGGTGGCCTCTTCATGAAGGAACCACCATGTTTTACAAGCAAGTATTTTAGGTAAAAGTTGATTCTCACTGTCATACTTCTCTGTCTTTCTAATTAATAAAGGAAATTTGATGAAAGCAGTGGAGATTTCTAATAGTCTTTCTACTCTTAGTTTCCTGCTTTTAGTTGACAACCATAGAGAGATATGTCAAGCTTAATTCACCTCATTGCCATGCAGATCACTGCATTTCAGAGTAACTGATCACACTCTTGAGCTCATAAATTACAGGCACTCTCTTAAGTGATATATTTTACTTATCAGTCTCAAGCAGTGACACAAAATGCAATGTCATAGAGTCTATCTTTGAAAGGATTGCTCTGAAAATAATAGCTTAAGTATCCTAGCTTCTACAAGTCATTGACCTATATCTAAACATTTCCAAAGTAACATCAGACTATTAAATGTCCAAGAAAGTTATATTAAAAAATATTTAATAAAACTAATTTTAATGCTTCATTTTGAAAAGACTCCAAGGAGTCTTTGTACCATAATAACTACTGTTTCTAGATGAGGCCATATTGTTAAATATATGTAAAATGGTAAAAAGTTAAAGACATACAAACAAAACCCTGCCTGAGATGTCATAATTCATGATGTTCTAAAGAAGGTAATTTGATATTAGTGAATGTTAGCCAATCATAATTAAATAAACAGCTGTATTGAGAAAAAGCAAAATTGGGGCTGGGTTTGGTGATGCACATCTGTCATCCTAGCTACTGGGAGGCATGGGTAAGAGGATCTGGGTCTAAGTCAATCCTGTACAAAAACACAAGACCCTATCCAAAAAATAACTAAAGCAAGACAGGGCTGGGGCAGTGGCTCAAGTGGTGAGTTCCTACCTAGCAAGCACAGGACCTAAACTCAAACCCTAATACTGCCAAAAAAAAAGCAAAACCTATGTGGGATGACTGACAAAGGTTCAATACAGATAATAGGTAAAAATGATATGTGTATGAAAAATGATCTTTTCTATCAAAGTATTTGTTACCCTCTTAGATTACTTAAAAATTTCTCAGGTTGCCATCTTAGGTGACTTGCATGTTTAATTAAAGAGTCCTTACTTCTTCTTCCTGATTCCTGTACAACTCCATTGCCCACCAAACTGTATGCCCTAACCCATCCCTCAAGCCTTTTAGCCAGTCGAGGGAGACTGTGAACCTTGACCTGGACAAATCCCAGGTGAGGGGCAGGTACTTCTGCATCAGGGATATAAGGAGGAACCACTGTCAGCCATTTTGTGCTTGTATGTTTGCTTAGTGGGAGTGAGCACATGCTTGCACCCTCTTAATCAAGAGAAATTGCCTTGTCAAGATTTTCTGTCTCTTGTGTGTCTGGTTTTGGCACTGGAGGGTTATTAATTCCAACATGTGCAATTATGAAAAAAGAGTGCTGCTTCACTCTCATTGACAGGAAAAACAGAATACCTTAATTTTTCTTCGGCTTTCCTTTGTTTTTCCACATGTCTGAGAGTTTCCAATCTAGATTCAGGAGTAAACAAAGAGGGCTTGTTCCAGAAAGCCAGGTCATCATCACATGCATCTAATTTGTCTGTTTTGTGTTCTGCTTGTATTTCTGGTGCCTGGAGGTGGTTTTTGCTCTCAGTAGAAAATGACCTATGAAGAACAAATTGACACAGAGCATGTAAGCCAAGAATGGATACAGGAATTTCATCTTTAAGGTTGCCCCTTAAATATCTTATGCTTTTCTTATATTAACTTTTCACCTTTGAATGACAAATAGCTCTGGCAGTCTATCCAAGCTAATTTGGAGGAAATTACTGCTCAAAATGCTGGGGCAGTTCCTCATCCTCTCATCAAAATACTGAGCATCTAGTTTGAGGGCACATAGGCATAGCTAATATGAGTTACCTGGGAGCTTCATAAAAAGTAAAGATTCCTGGACTCCCATCGGAGTCTACTCACAGTTGGTCAGGGTCAGGGCTCAGGCCTCCTTACAGTATTGTGCAGGAAGTTCTAATCAGGAGGATCAGGCAAGCATGGAGACCACTAAGCCTCAGTAATCACCCCACCTCTAGATCTGTTCCCAACAATTCCAATCTCTGTGCTGCCCCTGCCAATGTTTGATCATGTTATTTCCAGGTTCCTTCATGATATTTTACCTCCAAAATGCTCTTGTGTGACACCCGAAATCTTCTACTTCATGGTAATAACCTCTACTTTATCTTTCATGGTTAATGTCTGATTACGTAGCTTTATATGGTAATGGTTCTCTGTTTTCTCTTTTATCCAATCTTGTGCATTGTCAATATATAATATAAATATTATATGAGACATTCAACAATTTGTTTGACATGAATTCAAGAAATAGTTATTGAGCATTGTTTATGTGCCAAGCACCAGACAGACCAGGCTACTACTTTCAGAAGATGATTCTATTCTAATAGAGAGAAAATTAGATCATATAAGCAATAAACACTAGGTATGGTCTCTCTCCCCTCATCTCTGCCCAGAATATACACTCTATTAGAAAATGATATTAAGTGAAAAAGTTATGTGATATCTTTAACACCAAGTTTATTAAATACTAATTGCTTAGTGAACATTACATTTTGTTGGTGCTACTGAAACAAGATTACATAAAAGGCTTATTTAGTTGATATTCATGTAAGATGTTTTTGAAAGGGATAGAAAAAAAATACTATAACCTGATATTCAAATGGTATAAATAGAATATAGGACAAAATTCAAAATTCTGCTTAGATTCTTTACACATTATCAAGTACAGCTAAATATTTTAATAAGCAAAATAATGCAAATTACTGAAAGAAAATGCTTTGCCATGCACCTGTAATTCTTTAAGGTACTGAAAAATCAATCTATGAAGTATATCTGTAATTTTCCACCATGTTCTAGCTAATTGCCACTGACATAATTGGTTCCATTCTTTTTAAAATTTTTTCCTGGAAAGGGACTAATTGGTTTACTTTTACCTTTTGCAACTTAATGTAGTAGTAAAAAAATAAAATAACTGTACTTAAGAAAAACTGTCAAAATTATCAACTAAGCAATATAAGATTCTAAAGACAAAATACATGTAATTGTATTAAGATGGTTAATGAAACAGAGTGAAATTATTAGGATACAAACAAAAAGAAAATCCTTTTGATCGCTGCCTTCAAATCTATTCTCTCAGAACCTTCTTTCTGGCCATAAGCAGATCCTATAATCCTACAGGCACTTCTATGAACAATTTCATCTCACCAAAACTCAATTCCAGAATTTAAATGATCTATAGTTTAAATAAAACTTTAGACTTATGTCCAAGTGTAAGCCTTTCCCTCTGACTTCAAGCTCATCTATCTTTTGGCCCAGCTCAAGATTGAACTGTGCCTGAGAAAGGCACATGGTCAACCCTGCCACTCATGACTTATTTGTTCCTCCCCCAAACCCCTCTCCTTAGGCTTCTTTAGGTCCCCTGACTTCAAGGTTTGCCTGGTGCCACGGATGTGAAAGGAAGTGACCATCTCTCATGTGACCACTGCTGCTGTACACAGGCTTCTCTTTTGGTGAGCACCTTTGTCATTCTCAGAGACACTACAAGAGTCCTCCAAGCACATTGTTCCCTGTTGAGGTGGTCAATAATTGGCTTGTCCTTTTAAAACAATCCTCTGCTTCTACCCCACAGTCGCTTATTGCTGCCATCTTCTTGGACAGTGCTCCTTCAGATGACTTAAACCTGGCTCATTCTACTGTAACATGTACTTGGCAAATGGGATAATCACAGATCCTTGCTATGTGAAATCATTATAATATAAGCATTTTCATTAATGCTCTCTTTCCTGATCCTGCTTCAAGCTGCTCCAGTTCACTTCCCATTTTTTCCTTTCTCCAGGTTGGAAACAATCTATCTAGTTCAGAGGTGAGAGCTCATCTCCATTTCTTGTAGCCTGTCAATCTCTGGGATGTTTCTTCTCAAAGCCTTGGAAGTGGAGGTAGTCCCATACTCCTCCCCAGCCAAGTCAATGACTTAGTTCAACGGCTTAAGAGTGTCTAGGCTTCTGTGTATACTAGCTAGATGGGGTGACAGTGGTGATGGCTGAAAGACCAGTCAGACCTGTGGGGGAAACAAAGTTGGCACCTGCGAGAAACCCAACTGCAAACTTCTACTGAAATGCAAGGAATGAATGTGTTCAACATCTATGGTAAACTTTTATAAGCCAAGAATAGCAAATAATCCCCAATACATTCATTATCTAAATGCCTATTATAAACTTGATAAAAAAAACGCCAGGGAAAAACACAGCTGAAAAGCATACTATAGCATAAACTCACTTATGAATAGAGGTTTAAGCATTATAAATAAGATATTAATAAAATGAATGCAGTGATTCATTGGTGAATATACCAAAGATGAAGTGGATTTAGTCCAGAACTTTGAGGATGGTTTAATGTTAGAAAAAAATCTATTAATGTGATTCAATACCTTAGTAGAAAAACAAGGTTATATTAGTAGATGCAGGAAAAGCATTTAATAAAATGTGTTGATTAAAGGAAACTGACTCAACTTTAATAAAATTCCATGGCAAACCTTATGATAATGGTGAGGAATTGAACCACTCCCATCACTACAGTCTCATCCATATCAGAGGCCTTCACATAAAGAAAAAAGTGGAAGCAGAAGGATTGGAACAATTTTTTAAAGTTGCTCTTTATAAACACTGTGTTTTTAATCTAGAAAACACAGAATAATCTACCCATTAAATATTGCATATTTAAGAAACATCAGCAAGAACCAATTACATGTTTATTTTTAAAAATCCCATTCTACAATATTCTTAGGAAGAAATTCAATGAAAGAGGAAGTAAAAGCTTTTATAGAGAAATTAAAAACCTATTGAAGAACTCAGAAAAGAATCTATACAGAGAACTATTCCAAAGTTTAGCAAGAAAAGAACTGATGTCATGAAGATATTTCCCCCAAATTAACATATAAACTAAGGGCAATTTCAAAACAAAAAAATTCCACTAGGAAATTTTCAGGTAATTTGATCAGTGGACTCTAAAATTCATACATAACAGTAAAGAATTAAGGATAGCCAAGGTGATTTTGAAAAATGAAAATACCTCAGACCAAATACCAAGATTTACTATAAATTTATAGACATAAAGCCAGATGGAGGCGCTCCAATGCATCAGTTGAGGGAACCGAGAAATGGACCCATGAATATTTGATTAGAAGATTTATGGTAAGGGCAGCACTTCAGATCAGTGGAGAAAGAATGGGACCTTAATAAGTGGCACAGAGACAACGAACTGCCCACTTGGAAAACAACAGTACCCTGTCCTATGTCACTGAGAAAAGCTAATTCCACATAGAGAGATATGATGCTGCAGTAATGAAGAGTTTCATAAACAAGACAAAAAGTAAAAAATAAGTAGCTTAGCTACATTCTTATTTTTTTAATTCTATAAAAATGGAAGCACTTATAATTACAGACATGTCACATCCTGGGAGAAGATATTTATAAAATATATAAAACCACCAAATAATTTGTATCCAGAAGAACTATAAATCAGTAAGAAAAAAACTTATAACTTATGTAAAATAAACAGAGAGAGGACCTTAATAGAGGAATTCTGAATAATCAATAAATATGAAATAATATATTTAAGATACTCAAACTCACTTCAACTTATACAAATGAAAACTAAAATTAGGTGCCATTTAATAGCAAACTTGGTTAGCCAATTCTTTTTTTTTTTGTTTTTTTTTTTCATTTTTCTTTTATTATTCATATGTGCATACAAGGCTTGGTTTATTTCTCCCCCCTGCCCCCACCCCCTCCCTTACCACCCACTCCACCCCCTCCCGCTCCCCCCCTCAATACCCAGCAGAAACTATTTTGCCCTTATTTCTAATTTTGTTGTAGAGAGAGTATAAGCAATAATAGGAAGGAACAAGGGGTTTTGCTGGTTGAGATAAGGATAGCTATACAGGGCATTGACTCACATTGATTTCCTGTGCGTGGGTGTTACCTTCTAGGTTAATTCTTTTTAATCTAACCTTTTCTCTAGTTCCTGGTCCCCTTTTCCTATTGGCCTCAGTTGCTTTAAGGTATCTGCTTTAGTTTCTCTGCATTAAGGGCAACAAATGCTAGCTAGTTTTTTAGGTGTCTTACCTATCCTCACCCCTCCCTTGTGTGCTCTCGCTTTTATCATGTGCTCATAGTCGAATCCCCTTGTTGTGTTTGCCCTTGATCTAATGTCCACATATGAGGGAGAACATACGATTTTTGGTCTTTTGAGCCAGGCTAACCTCACTCAGAATGATGTTCTCCAATTCCATCCATTTACCAGCGAATGATAACATTTCGTTCTTCTTCATGGCTGCATAAAATTCCATTGTGTATAGATACCACATTTTCTTAATCCATTCGTCAGTGCTGGGGCATCTTGGCTGTTTCCATAACTTGGCTATTGTGAATAGTGCCGCAATAAACATGGATGTGCAGGTGCCTCTGGAGTAACAGTCTTTTGGGTATATCCCCAAGAGTGGTATTGCTGGATCAAATGGTAGATCGATGTCCAGCTTTTTAAGTAGCCTCCAAATTTTTTTCCAGAGTGGTTGTACTAGTCTACATTCCCACCAACAGTGTAAGAGGGTTCCTTTTTCCCCGCATCCTCGCCAACACCTGTTGTTGGTGGTGTTGCTGATGATGGCTATTCTAACAGGGGTGAGGTGGAATCTTAGTGTGGTTTTAATTTGCATTTCCTTTATTGCTAGAGATGGTGAGCATTTTTTCATGTGTTTTCTGGCCATTTGAATTTCTTCTTTTGAGAAAGTTCTGTTTAGTTCACATGCCCATTTCTTTATTGGTTCATTAGTTTTGGGAGAATTTAGTTTTTTAAGTTCCCTGTATATTCTGGTTATCAGTCCTTTGTCTGATGTATAGTTGGCAAATATTTTCTCCCACTCTGTGGGTGTTCTCTTCAGTTTAGAGACCATTTCTTTTGATGAACAGAAGCTTTTTAGTTTTATGAGGTCCCATTTATCTATGCTATCTCTTAGTTGCTGTGCTGCTGGGGTTTCATTGAGAAAGTTCTTACCTATACCTACTAACTCCAGAGTATTTCCTACTCTTTCTTGTATCAACTTAAGAGTTTGGGGTCTGATATTAAGATCCTTGATCCATTTTGAGTTAATCTTGGTATAGGGTGATATACATGGATCTAGTTTCAGTTTTTTGCAGACTACTAACCAGTTTTCCCAGCAGTTTTTGTTGAAGAGGCTGCTATTTCTCCATCGTATATTTTTAGCTCCTTTGTCAAAGATAAGTTGCTTATAGTTGTGTGGCTTCATATCTGGATCCTCTATTCTGTTCCACTGGTCTTCATGTCTGTTTTTGTGCCAGTACCATGCTGTTTTTATCATTATTGTTTTGTAATATAGTTTGAAGTCAGGTATTGTGATACCTCCTGCATTGTTCTTTTGACTGAGTATTGCCTTGGCTATTCGTGGCCTCTTGTGTTTCATATAAATTTAACAGTAGATTTTTCAATCTCTTTGATGAATGTCATTGGAATTTTGATGGGAATTGCATTAAACATGTAGATTACTTTTGGGAGTATAGACATTTTTACTATGTTGATTCTACCAATCCATGAGCATGGGAGATCTCTCCACTTTCTATAGTCTTCCTCAATCTCTTTCTTCAGAAGTGTATAGTTTTCCTTGTAGAGGTCTTTCACATCTTTTGTTAGGTTTACACCTAGGTATTTGATTTTTTTTGAGGCTATTGTAAATGGAATTGTTTTCATACATTCTTTTTCCGTTTGCTCATTGTTAGTGTATAGAAATGCTAATGATTTTTCTATGTTGATTTTATATCCTGCTACCTTGCTATAGCTATTGATGATGTCTAGAAGCTTCTGAGTAGAGTTTTTTGGGTCTTTAAGGTATAGGATCATGTCATCTGCAAATAGGGATATTTTGACAGTTTCTTTACCTATTTGTATTCCTTTTATTCCTTCTTCTTGCCTAATTGCTCTGGCTAGGAATTCCAGTACTATGTTGAATAGGAGTGGAGATAGTGGGCATCCTTGTCTGGTTCCTGATTTTAGAGGGAATGGTTTTAATTTTTCTCCGTTAAGTATAATGCTGGCTGTAGGTTTGTCATATATAGCTTTTATAATGTTGAGGAACTTTCCTTCTATTCCTAGTTTTCTTAGAGCTTTTATCATGAAATGATGTTGGATCTTATCAAAGGCTTTT
Organism: Castor canadensis; assembly: GCF_047511655.1. NCBI lineage: Eukaryota > Metazoa > Chordata > Mammalia > Rodentia > Castoridae > Castor > Castor canadensis. The sequence goes on from NC_133388.1 coordinate 189,745,036, forward strand.
TCTGCATCTATTGAGATGATCAAGTGGTTTTTGTCTTTGCTTCTGTTAATGTGGTTTATTACGTTTATTGATTTTCGTATGTTGAACCACCCCTGCATCCCTGGGATGAAGCCTACCTGGTCGTGGTGGATAATCTTTTTGATGTGTTGCTGAATTCGATTTGCCATTATTTTGTTGAGGATTTTTGCATCAATGTTCATTAAGGAGATTGGCCTATAGTTCTCCTTTTTGGAGGTGTCTTTGCCTGGTTTTGGGATAAGTGTAATACTGGCTTCATAAAATGTGTTTGGCAGTTTTCCTTCCCTTTCTATTTCATGGAACAGTTTAAGGAGGGTTGGTATCAGTTCTTCTTTAAAGGTCTGATAGAATTCAGCAGAGAATCCATCAGGTCCTGGACTTTTCTTTTTGGGGAGACTCTTGATTGCTGCTTCAATTTCATTTTGTGTTATAGGTCTATTCAGGTGATTAATTTCCTCTTGGTTCAGTTTGGGATGATCATATGTATCTAGAAATCTGTCCATTTCTTTTAGATTTTCAAATTTATTTGAATATAGGTTCTCAAAGTAGTCTCTGATGATTTCCTGGACTTCCATGGTGTTTGTTGTTATCTCCCCTTTTGCATTCCTGATTCTACTAATTTGGGTTTTTTCTCTCCTCATTTTAGTCAGGTTTGCCAGGGGTCTATCGATCTTGTTTATTTTTTCAAAGAACCAACTTTTTGTTTCATTAATTCTTTGTATGGTTTTTTTGGTTTCTATTTCATTGATTTCAGCTCTTATTTTTATTATTTCTCTCCTTCTATTTGTTTTGGGATTTGCTTGTTCTTGTTTTTCTAGGAGTTTGAGATGTATCATTAGGTCATTGATTTGGGATCTTTCAATCTTTTTAATATATGCACTCATGGCTATAAACTTTCCTCTCAAGACTGCCTTAGCTGTGTCCCATAGGTTCTGGTAGGTTGTGTTTTCATTTTCATTGACTTCTAGGAACTTTTTAATTTCCTCTTTTATTGCATCGATGATCCATTCTTCATTAAGTAATGAGTTATTTAGTTTCCAGCTGTTTGCATGTTTTTTGTCTTTACTTTTGTTGTTGAGTTCTACTTTTACTGCATTGTGGTCAGATAATATGCATGGTATTATTTCTATTTTCTTATATTTGCTGAGGCTTGCTTTGTGCCCTAGGATATGATCTATTTTGGAGAAGGTTCCATGGGCTGCTGAGAAGAATGTATATTGTGTAGAGGTTGGATGAAATGTTCTGTAGACATCTACTAGGTCCACTTGATCTATTGCATATTTTAGATCTTGGATTTCTTTATTGAGTTTTTGTTTGGATGACCTATCTATTGATGATAATGGAGTGTTAAAGTCTCCCACAACCACTGTGTTGGCGTTTATATATGCTTTTAGGTCTTTCAGGGTATGTTTGATGAAATTGGGTGCGTTGACATTGGGTGCGTACAGATTGATGATTATTATTTCCTTTTGGTCTATTTCCCCTTTTATTAGTATGGAATGTCCTTCTTTATCTCGTTTGATCAATGTAGGTTTGAAGTCTACTTTGTCAGAGATAAGTATTGCTACTCCTGCTTGTTTTCGGGGGCCATTGGCTTGGTAAATCTTCTTCCAGCCTTTCATCCTAAGCATATGCTTATTTCTGTCGGTGAGATGAGTCTCCTGTAAGCAACAAATTGTTGGATCTTCTTTTTTAATCCATTTTGTCAAACGGTGTCTTTTGATGGGTGAATTAAGTCCATTCACATTAAGTGTTAGTACTGATAGTTATGTGGTGATTCCTGTCATTTAGTTATCTTAGTTGTTTGAAGGTTTGATTGTGTGTACCTAACTTGATGTTACTCTCTACTGTCTTGCTTTTTCTTATCCTGTGGTTTGGTGCTGCCTGCCTTTTCATGGTTAAGTTGGGTGTCACTTTCTGTGTGCAGGATCCCTTGCAGAATCTTTTGTAATGGTGGCTTTGTGGTCACATATTGTTTTAGTTTCTGCTTATCATGGAAGACTTTTATTGCTCCATCTATTTTGAATGATAGCTTTGCTGGGTAGAGTATCCTGGGGTTGAAGTTATTTTCATTCAGTGCCCGGAAGATCTCACCCCACGCTCTTCTTGCTTTTAATGTTTCTGTTGAGAAGTCTGCTGTGATTTTGATGGGTTTACCTTTGTATGTTACTTGTTTTTTCTCTCTTGCAGCCTTCAATATTCTTTCCTTAGTTTCTGAACTTGTTGTTTTAATGATGATATGTCATGGAGTAGTTCTATTTTGATCTGGTCTGTTTGGTGTCCTGGAGGCCTCTTGCATTTGTATGGGAATATCTTTCTCTAGATTTGGGAAATTTTCCGTTATTATTTTGTTGAATATATTACGCATTCCCTTCGCTTGCACCTCTTCTCCTTCTTCGATGCCCATGATTCTCAAGTTTGGTCTTTTGATGGAGTCGGTGAGTTCTTGCATTTTCTTTTCACAGGTCTTGAGTTGTTTAATTAGTAGTTCTTCAGTTTTTCCTTTAATTACCATTTCATCTTCAAGTTCTGAGATTCTGTCTTCTGTTTGTTCTATTCTGCTGGATTGGCCTTCCGTTTTGTTTTGCAGTTCTGTTTCGTTCTTTTTTCTGAGGTTTTCCATATCCTGGCTGTTTTCTTCTTTATTGTTGTCTATTTTTGTCCTGAGTTCATTTATCCATTTATTCATTGTGTTCTCTCTTTCATTTTGGTGTTTATACAGTGCTTCTATGGTTTCCTTTATTTCTTCTTTTGCTTTTTCAAATTCTCTATTTTTATTGTCTTGGAATTTCTTGAGTGTCTCCTGTACATTTTGGTTGACCCTATCCAGTATCATCTCTATAAAATTCTCATTGAGTACTTGTAGTATGTCTTCTTTTAAATTATTCTTGTAGGCTTCATTGGGTCCTTTGGCATAGTTTATCTTCATTTTGTTGGAGTCTGGCTCTGAGTTTCTGTTCTCTTCATTCCCCTCTGGTTCCTGTACTAATTTTTTGCTGTGGGGAAACTGGTTTCCTTGTTTTTTCTGTCTTCCCGTCATTGTCCTTGGTGTTGTTACTGTCCCTGTACTGTGTGTAATTAAGTATTTTCTAGCTTGTAATAATAACAATGGTAATATTGAGAATGGAAGAGTGAGCTGAGATGGAAAGCAAGAAGTTAAAGAAAAGGGGGAAACAAATATACAGACAAGAGGGAGAAAGCAGAACAAGGTATCAGACAAGAGAGTTTCAAAGGTATAAACAGGGAGTGTTAGTGTACTAATCGACAGTAAGCTGGTCCGCGTCTTCCTAAGCCGTATGGGCGCCGGCCAGTGGCGGCCCGGGGGCCTCCTCGGTTCTCCGTTTAACGTGAAGTGGAGATTCTCTGCGCCGGCTGGAGATGTGGAGGAGTCAAAGTTATGCCTTTTCTCGGTGATTATGCCTGCAAAGTGTGTCTCCAGCGTCTCTCCAAGATTTCACTATAGGAGGGTCGCTTTCTGCTTCCTACCTCTAGCCGCCATCTTGGAATTCTAGCCAATTCTTTAAATTAACACTTTGGGAACTCTACTATATTGTTTTTTTTTTCTTTTTATTTATATTTTAAAAATTACAAATCTTTGTCTCAAGGGCTGCTATATTGTTGATATATGAGTATAAATTTTGAAAACAATTTGGTAATACATACAAAGTTGAAAAGATGTCAGATATTAGATGACATTGAAGAGTCACTGCTTAATGCCCTAGAGAAAATTCCATGCTTGTATATGGAGAGGTGCAATACTGTGTGAGGAAACAAAATTGGGAGAAGCAAAATGGCTTGGAGAAAGGAATGCCCGCTCCAGGAAGGATTCATGAGCACCCACTGTTAGGGCCGCACAGGCTCTGGAGCTGGTTCATAGCTCTCAGATCAGGCAGGGCCAATCACTCACTAGTTACTAACTGCTTTGAGAGGCTCCTCTGGAATAAATCATACTTTACTCATCCAATGGAAGTTGTTCCACAGTTAAAATCAATGAATTAATTTTCCATGTCTTCATATGCATAAAAATAAAAAATAGTGGCCAATGAAAAATAAAATATATGTTTTTTATTTATGTTTATGCTAAACATATACACACATACCAAGTAACTACTGCTGTCTAAGGACACATACTGTATGGAAGTGCTATTAAAAACATGAATGGAATCAGCACATGCCTAGTATACACAGGTTCCAGGTGGCAGACACCACTAAGGAAGAACAGAGGAATAATACGGAAGAGAATTGTTTGAGGCTCTACTCTCTGAATGACGTTTTACTTCTTAATTTTAAAAGACCCAAAGCAAACATATAAATAGTTATATGTGTATGATGAAACAATAGCTGTCTATTTAATTACTTTTTAAATATTTATGTATGTCTGATATATTTTATAATTATTGCTTCCTGGATTTTAAGAGACTGTGTTATCAAAATATTTAAAGCATTCACTCTATGGAATCAAATCAACTGACTATAGTTGCAATTGACTTATAAACAGTATGAAAATTTCAGATTCATGAAAAAGAGCAGCAAACAGAGGATTATTAATCACATTAAAATGTATTCACTATACAATTCACAAATTAGAATGTTTTTATGATGCAATCAGAACTATTCAATTTATAATCATGTGATTTGTATTCAACTTTTCTAAAATATTCTTACTTTATAAATCAAAGTACACCTGTTAATTTATCTTTCCTGTACATGCTTTTTAGAGATTTCTCTGGGGAAAATTTTAGATGCAAATTAAAGTTGCTGGTTTGGAGAGGCATTTTTTCTAAAGGAAGAAAGCCTCCTAGAATTGTGACCAACAATTGGAATACTCATGCTCCCCCAATTTATACCATATTTCATTCTTTAAATAGATACTCTGGAATTTAAGTGAACTATGAACACCTTGGGAAGAGAACACAGCTTGCTGTTTCAGTAAAAGTTGACTAGAAGATACACTCTACTGATTTACTTACAGAGCAGGGTAGATGTCTGTGTACCAACGCCCATTGAAGCCTGGGCTGCTTCTCTTTTCATTTTCATGCTCTTCTTCAAGTTTCCTCTGAGCTTCTGCTTTCTCTCTAGCTCTTCTGAGGCAGTATGCTTTTTCCTGCTCTCTTATTTGCTGTTCAACTGCTGGATAGTTCTGCAATGCCTGAATCCTTTCTGAACGCTCTATTTCTTTACCATCCAACCACTTAAATAAAGAACAACAAACACAGTCCAATCATTCCAAAGTAGCACTGTGAATCATATCCAAGCTGATTTTGACTAGAATATTTCTAACTTGGAGATAATAAGGTATCATAGCAATAGAAAATTAAAAGAAAGTAATGAAGAGGATACATCAGAAATACTGATATAAAATGTACTTTACAAAGTACTTTTACCGGTAATAATAATAAGTATTAGTAATAAGTAATATTTAACAGCAAGCTCTCAAAATATTTATATCACCTTTACAACTGCTCACTATATTAATAATTTTGATGTTTAAATCAAATCACAGCTCTAAAATATAACAATGACATTTCCAATGCTCTCACAACAGGGTCTCGAATCTTGCACATTAGTGAGTTCTAACTGAAATCAGCCCATGTTCCACCCTTGATGAAAAGAAACAGGGTATACTATTAATTGTTATAGTTAATGTTCGCAACTGATATTTATATATTTTTCCAAGTTCAAATGAAAACCTTAGCTAAAAATCTGAAATGACAAATTTACCAGTTTAAAGACATCTATTTCTTTACCTAGCTTCATTCCACAAAAAATGAAGTAAGGTATCTAGAAAGATATGGTAGGCAGATAATGGTTTCCCAAAAATGTCTACATTCCATGAATTTCTACATTCCATAATGTCTGTATCTCCATGAATGCTGTCTCACGTGCAAAGGATTCTGCAGATGTGATTAAGTTAAGGATGGCAAATGATCAGGATGGTCCTTAGTAGGATCACAGAGGTCATATAAAGGAAGGTAGACCTGTCAGGGTTGGGGTCAGGAAGAGAGACATGAGGACAATACACTGCTAGTGCTAAAAGTTGAGGAAGAGGCCAACAGCCCAGAAATGCAGGCGCCCTCTGTAGGCCAAAAAAGGCAAGGCAAGGGATCCCCTCCTAGACTCAGAAGACAGCCCTGCAGATGCACTCATTTTAGCCAGTGAACCATTTCAGACTTCTGACCTCAGAATTTTCATATAAACATCTTTTGTTCTAAGCCACTAAGTTTGTTATTTTGTAATAGCAGTAAGAGGAAACTCATTCAGAAGGAAAACACAAAAATGAAGTAAAATGTAATTTTAAAACTTTTGAGATAAGTCACATACATCAAAACTATAATGTGGAGGTTTGGAAAAATAATTTTAAATAATAATAAAAACATGTTTTGTCATGATACTCATGTGCCTGTTATAATAGGGACATAGACTTAGTTGTGAGTTTCCTAGCAGTCAAAAGCAAAATAGAAAAACATGATCAGTTACATAATTTTCAATGTTTTTAATTTAAAAAAAACATAGTTTCTGGATTTCCTTTAATGTTTAGCTCTAAATTAGAGTTTCTTGAGAAATGTTGCAAGCTGTTTCTGTAGAAGTATGTCTACTCAGTCAAAGACTTAATAAAGTTGATTTTTTCTAGCATCCTTTAATGAAAGATGAGACCCAATGATAAATTCAAATTCAATAAGACTTGCTGTTTAAGTTAATAAGTAGTTGTAGTCCCTATACTTAAATCAACCTCATTTAAAGCTAGAGCTAACCAAGTTGCAAATTTCTAAATAAGTAAAATTTATTGATTATATAAATATAATAAATCTCCATAACAAATCAAAATAGTATATAAATAATAAATAAATTTACATAAATTATACTATATAAAAGTATTAACTTTAAATATTAAATATATATTACACATATATTATAAAGATTTGGAAAGTCTTGGATAAATATAATTTCACTAGAATCCCAATGAACTTTGAAAACAAGGTGATATTCTATTGTACCTGGAGCGTATTCATTTACTTATAATTTGTCTTTATATTGATTTAAATAAATATTGATTAAATTAAACCTACTGTTTCTAAAGACTGTGACAAAAAATGCTTCTGTCACCTTGTAGATAGTGGACAAAAGACTTCATGCTGAGAATTGATTTTGGACTATTCCCTAGCACTTATTCCCAGGACCTCAGCTGATGACCTCTATTAGGCAATTTTCAAACTGGCCCAAATTTCCTTCAAGCCAAAACCACTTCCAACTTCAGGAGGCCAAACAGAGAGTAAGTCTTAAGTGAGCACCTTGGTATCTCTTGACGTTTCTTCAGTGAGATCCCTGCAGTGTGTCCACACTGACTGAGGATAACTGTGCATGAGTTACTGCAAATAAAAGAGGGGAAGCTAAGATTTATTCTGGGTCACACTGAACTCTTTTGAAGTAAAAACTGCCACCTAGTTACACACAAGTAAAATGAGGCCTGCAATCCAGAGAGCATGGATAAAGGGTCAATCCCTAGTTTCTGTGTTAAGGAATCCTTTCCCCACTTCCTACAGGGAAGGACTCAGACACTGGTAAAAAACACTTGCAGGGCCACCTCTCCTCACACCTCTTCCACATGGTTGTCTAAAAGTCAGTCACTATTCTATTGAGATAATCAACTTTTGTAGTTTAAGCCACTCCATGGTGCTTTGTATGGCAGCCCTAGGAAAGGAATACTCCACCATTCCTGTCAAGAAGAGCGTAAGCTTTCAATGAAATGGTAATTAAGATTATGAAGTGTCTAACCTATCTGTGAGTACTAGTACACATTCATAAATGCTGCTTTTCAGAAAGCAGCTGGTGCCTTTTGTAGCAGTTACCTTGTTCCAATTGCTCAACATTAGTATAGAGAGAAGCAATGAATATAGGTATGGTGTGAAATGATGGAAACATAGGACCAGACACATGTGGGTTCAAATCCCATCTGTTCCATTTGCCAGGTGTGTAAATTCTGTAAGTCCCAACTTCTCTATCTCTGAACACACTTCACTGTCTCCTCATGGGCATGGGGGGGCATTTCTGCACCCAGCCTGTTTCCAGCACTGGATGGTACTTTCACACCTCTGGCCTGAACACAGCAACACAGATGGGCTCAGCTGTGGTGACCTGTGGCCTCCAGCTTATCTCCTTGGGCTCACAGAATTACCTGACAAGACCCATTCTTGGGATAGTCCACTTGTGATTATTCATTTTCTAGGAAGTCACTGTACAATGATACTCATCTGGGTTATGCTTGAGATAATTTATAACTTATTCTAGATTCAATTACCTGACTCATTCTTGTAATCTGAGAAATTTTACATCAGAAGAAATGTGTTCCATTAACTTAGCAGTCAGCAATCTCTCAACTGCAGGGAACACAAAAGTTTAAGAAACAACCATCCTCTGAGAACTGAGGCAATGCCTATTGCACAGTGATACATCCAGGAATTCTCTTTGCACAAGCATGGAGCCACATGCAGCTCGGGGACTCTTGGAATGACATGGAAACTAACACTGCCCCTTCAATATTCTCAATTGTTTACTTCTTCTAAAAGTATTAGACTTGGGGGATATGGTAGGAGTGTATCTCCATTGATATTGTGATAGTTTTGGTTTTCAACCATGGGTCCTGGCTTATAACTCCCACCCCAAGATGGATGCTCTGTTCCCCTACCACCATACCTCACCCTATGCATCTCTTGATGTGGATTCTTTGTAATATTCTTATAAGAAATGGGTAAATATAAGTGATTCTGTGAGCAGTTTGAACAAATTAATCAAAGACAAGGACAGGGTGTGGGAACCCCAGTTTATAGCTGTCAGTCAGAACTGCAGGCTAGTTACTGATTTAAAATTGGGAGAGGCAGACTTAAAAGTCTTGGGGACTGAGCCCCCACCTTGTGAAATCTGACACTGTCTCCAGGTGGTATCAGGTTTGAGTTGGGTTACAAGATACCCAGGTAGTGTCTGCTGTTGCATGTGTAGGGGAAAACCCAAATACATCTGGTGTGGGAAGTTGTTTCACTGTGAGAATAGAGAAAAACATAAGGCACTCTGATTTTCCACAGAAGCCACACAGAGGAGTGGTTCTCAAATGAGCTTCCTAGTCCAGCATCCTCATTACCCAAGAGCTTGTTAGAAATCCCCCACATCAAACCCAACCCAGAAACTGAGGATGGAGCATGACAACCTATGCTTGTAAAATCCCTCCAAGTATTCTGATGCACACCAAACTGACAGCCACTGCCATTAAAAATGAGTTAGGAAAAAAGCAATGATAAAACAAAATTTTTGAAAGCAGAGCAGTTTAAGACTATAATACAAAGGTATATCACCATAGCTACTTCTACAGCTCTGAACTTTAGTTTGCTCCTAGTAATGATGACTTATCAATAACAGTAATGGTGAATGTGCTTCATTATCAGTGATTTGGACTCATCAAGAAATAGTTTTAAGAGGGGACTACTGGAGGTGGGAGAGGGAAAGAAAATGTTGGAAAATGAAAAATATTGAAACAACCCGTCTAGATATGAATATAATATAGTGTACTGTACTGTATTACTGCAAACTATTAAATATTAGGGGAGCACAGTGGTAGAGAATGAGTAAGTAATGGGGGAAGTAATTTGATTAAAGTATGATATATACAGGTTTGAAGTACCAAGGCAAAACCCCCTTGGGCTTTCTATACACACTTAAGAAACAAAGGCAGAAGGGTAAGATAGGTCTTTTCCAGGGATGGGTTCCAGTGGGGGGATGGGTGTAAGGAAAGGGTGAATGAGGGTCAGTATGGTAGATTATTTTGTATTCATATATGAAAATAGAAGAATGAAACCTCTGAAATTGTCCTAAGGGAGATGGGAAGAAGTAGAACAATAGAGGGGGTGAATCTAACTAAGATATATTTAAACTACAAATGTAAACATCACAATGCATCCCCCTGTACAACTATTATATGCTAATAAATTTTTAAAAATAGCTTAATTCAGTTCTGCAAGTTTTGATAAGAATGGAGAAAAGTATGCAACTTATTTTTTAAAGATTTATTAAAACTATACAAAAATTAAAGGTCTAGAAATCAAAGAATGAACTTTGATTCTCTGGAATATTCTATTCTCTGAATCAGTACATCCCCTGGCAGCTGTGAATAAATGAGGAATTGTTGTGGTTGCTCATTTTCATTTTCCTGTGTTCTCCGCAGCATTAAAATAGCATACCTTTAGCTGCTGTAGAGTCACCACCACAAACTGCCTGTAGCCATCAAAGTCAGCACATGGGTTCCCCATGAGAAAGAGCTCCTTCAGGTGGATGTTGTGCTGCAGGGATTTAATGCTGCTCAGCTCCCCAATGAAATTTACGGTCAAGTCAAGTTTTGCCAGCCCTTCACATCCTATTGAAAAAAGAAAATTTTAAAAAGAATAAGAAACAAAAAAACACAATTGTAATTCCAGGATCCTCCCCCCCTTGCCTGCTTACTAAAACATTGGAAAGACCTTGATCCAGAAAGTCTTCAATTGAAGTGACTCAGGTTTTACTGCACCCAGGCCTGGCCACAGTATCCTCTGGGAGACGGGAAAAATGGCCAGAAAGAGGGAGCATTAATTACAATACCATTCTTCAATTAGATATGTTCTATAGAAAAGAGGGAAAGTAGACTGAAAATCTGTATGTTCAACTTTTCTTTTTCCTAAGAGACCACCTAGAATGGCTGAGCAAATGCAGGCTAGATACCCAGACCATGGTGACCCTTTGCAAAAAACCCCCAGACTCCTTTGAGGAAACAGAACCTGAAAAACCATCTGATGCCCAAGGGCCCAGAACAATGTCAAAGGGGGCCTCCCCCATGACAGAAATCAAATCTCCAGGGTAACCACAGGGGATGTATCCCACCCTGAGGAAATCAGTTGATGTCCCCACAGCTCCCCTTCTATCCCTTTACCCAGCCACCTTGCACTCCTGACATCATCCCACAGGACTACAGGACTCAACCCCTGCAGTTAATTCCCAGAGGGGATAGGCTCACATTCCTTTTAGATGAAGTGAGCTTAAAGAAATAAAAAAGGACACTGAAAACCCAGATCAGTACACCCGGGCATTCAGAGAAGTCAGCCAAAATTCTGAACTGAGATGGAAGGATGTTATGATATTGTTATCTCAGACTCTCACTTCTCTGGAGAAACAGTGAATACTAGATCAGGCAGCTACAGCTGGGGATGATTATCATTTAGATAAATGTTGCCCTATGGGCCTATCTCAGACCAGGCCCTGGGAGGGGGAGGCAGAGGAGGAAGGAAGACAGAGACACTAGATACCTAAAAAGGAATCCAGATTCCCAATTCCAACAGGAGATCAGGCAGTGCCTACATATGATCCTAAGTGGGACCCTAAGAATGTCAAGGATGAATGGACCTATAACCACTTCATCCACTGCATTCTTGAGGGTCAAAGGAGGGCCAAGATAAAACCCCTTAACTACTCCCAAGTCATGGCTGTACAGCAAGGACCCTTAGAAACCCCAGTAGCTTTCCTACAGACTTAAAGATGCTTTACAAAAGCATACCAACATTGCACTGGAATCACAGGAGGAGGAAATCATTCTAAAAGATAAATTTCTGACACAGTCAGCCCCAGATATTCATAGAAAGCTTTAAAAAGTGGTGCCTGAAGGGAGCAGAGATCTAGAACAATTGGTCTGTGTAGCCACATCTGTATACTGTAATAGGGACTTAGAAAAAGAAAAAAAAGGACCTGGAAAAGGAAAAGAGAAAGGATAAATGGTAGGAGACTCTGATCACAGCACTCCAAAAGGTTTGCCTGGGGCACAGTCCAAACCCATGGACATGTTTTCAATGTGGACAGGAGGGTCACTTTAAGAGGGAGTGCCTCCAGAGGATGCCACTTCTGGGACCCTGCCCCATCTGCCAGGGAAATCATGGGAAGACACACTGTCCTCAGTTCCCAAGAGAACAAGGCCACAGCCTCCCACCCAATGATGGGTCCCAGGTCTCCCATCTAGGCTTCTCTGACCACCATAAAAGCAGAGGAGCCCTGGGCGATACTTACTATTAAAAAGCACAAGGTCAGCCTCCTTATCAATACTGGAACCAGCATTTCAGCTATTCTTTTCTCTCCCAGAGCCAGGTCCTCCAAGAAAATTACTACTTGGGGCATATTAGGCCAGCTCCTAGAGTGTTATTTCACTCAGCCTTTAGCCTGCTCCTGGGGAGACTTCCACTTTTGTCACTCCTTTTTAATTTTCCCAGAAACCCCTATTCCTCTGCTAGGCCAAGAACTTCTATTTAAACTGGGGATGCAGGTCCTTTTACCTCCAGGGGAGTACTTTTGCTTGCCCCTGATAAAGGAACAAGTAGACCCCACAGTATGGATGGATGGACACACTGTGGGATGGGCACAAACGGCGGTCAGAGTCCTAATTCATCTCAAGGACTCCTCTCAGTTTCCCCATGAAAAACAATATCCTTTAAGACCAGAAGTTAAGGAGGGGCTAATTCCCATAATCAAAGACTTAAAGAGACAGGGACTGCTAATAGAATGCTCCTGCCCATATAATACTCCTATACTCAGTGTCAGGCAGGGACCTAACAAATGGAGGCTAGTCCAGGATCTCTGCCTGACCAATGAAGCAGTAGTGCCTCTTCACCCTGTAGTTCCAAATCCCTACACACTTTTATCCCAAATACCTCTGGGTACTGCTTACTACTCTGTCCTGGACTTAAAGGATACCTTCTTTTGCATTCCCTTACATCCTAAAAGTCAACCTATCTTTGCCTTTGAGGATCCCACACAAAAGGCTGGACAGGTCACCTGGACTGTCCTCCCCTAGGGATTCAGAGACCACCCCCATCTCTTTGGGTTGGTGCTAACCCAAGACTTGGCAGAGTGTCAACATCTACAAGCTACTCTACTACAATACGTAGATGACCTCCTCCTCTGTGGACCAACTGGGCCTGTCATTTCGTGAGCCACTGAATACTAAACTTCCTAGATATAAAACCTCAAAAAGCCCAATTGTGTCAGTCTAGGGTTACATATTTGATATTGTCCTGGAGAAAGAAATAAGGGCTCTAGGAGAAGAGAGAATCTGTCCAATCCTGACATTTCCTCTACCTAAGACTCTAAAATAATTGAGGGCCTTTTTGGGGGTGACAGGATACTGCAGAATTTGGATCCTGGGATATGCAGACCTAGCCAGGCCCTTATATCAAATCCTTAAGGAAGTACAAAAGGATACCCAGCCTTTTACTGAATAGGATGGCAAATCAGAAAGTGCATTACACCAGTTAAAAAAAGCCCTTATGACAGCTCCAGCTCTGGGTCTCCCAATACAGGACAAGTTTCAATTATATGTTTATGAAAAGGGAGGACTGGCCTTAGCCATGGTGACTCTGCCCTGGGGCATCACTCCCCAGCCAGTAGGCTACTTAAGTAAAGAATTAGATCAGGTAGCCAAGAGATGGCCAGGATGTCTCAGAACAGTGGCTGCAGTTAGTCTTCTAGTGTCTGAAGCTCAAAAATTTGTCCTAACCTGGCCCCTGACAATTTACACCCCACACAACATAGGGTGAATTTTAAACTTAAAAGGAGGTCTTAGGCTGTCCAATAGCCATCTGCTTAAATACCAGGCCCAGCTGCTGGGAGGGACAGAAATAACTTTAAGGACCTGTCAGAGCCTAAACCCTGTATCCCTTCTACCACAGGCAGAGGGAAATCCTGAACACTCATGTGAGGAGGTGCTTATGGAAAATTAGGCTGCCTGACTTGACTTAACTGATCGGCCCTTAAAAAAACCCAGATCTAGAATTATACACTGATGGCAGCTCCTTTGTCAAAAATGGTGTCAGACATTCAAGGTTTGCAGTTGTGACAGAATTTGGCATCATCAAATCAGGTTCTCTTCCTCCTACTACAGGTGCTCAATTGGCAGAATTAGTGGCCCTAACAGAAGCCCTAAAACTGTCAAAAGAACAGAGAGTCAACATCTATACAGATTCTAAATATGCCTTCCTGATCCTGCATGTTCATGTAGCCATAAGGAAGGAAAGGGGAATGCTAACTACAATGGAATCTCCCATTAGACATGCTCGTGACATACTAGCCCTCCTAGATGTTGTTCTATTACCTAAAGAGGTTAGTGATTCATTGTAGAGGTCACCAAAAAAGAAAGATAAGATAGCAGAGGGAACCAAAGCAGCTGACCAGGTAGCTAAATGGGCATCCATGCAGGAATATACAGCAGACCCTCTCCTCTGGGAGGGGAGTCTTCTTCCCCCAGAAAGACCACAATATCAGTCAGAGGAAAGTAAACAAGCCTCAGACCAAGGGTACCTGTTGGATCACCTGGGCTACTGGGTATCCCCTGAAGGGAAGCTATGGCTCCCTGAGGCACTCCAATGGAAAATTCTTCAGACCTTCCACCAACTTTATCATTTAGGCTTAGACAATACTTTGGTTTTGGTCAATAAAATATTTGGGGGACTAAACTAAGGGACACTGCCCAACAAGTTAAACAGGAATGTGAAATGTGCCAAAAAATAATCCCAAAAATAAAAGGCTCCAGGTGCCAGGGCACAGAGGCAGGGGTCCTACCCCAGGGAAGACTGGCAATTAGACTTTACCCATATGCCAGGGGGACCAAATTCAAAACTACTGTTAGTATTGGTGGACAAGTTCACTGGAGGGGTGGAGGCCTTTCCTTGAAGTACAGAACCATGCTAGAGAGGTGGTCCGAATTCTAATCACAGAAATAATCCCTTGCTTTGGTCTCCCAAAAGCCTTCAAAGTGATAATGGGTCTGCATTTAAGGCAGAAGTAACTCAGGGACTCTCTAGAGCACTAGGCATGAATTACCATCTCCACTGTGGCTGGCATCCCCAAGCATCTGGAAAAGTAGAAAAAATAAATGAACTTTTTAAAAGACACCTGGCTAAATTGGCCCAAAAAACCCATTCCCCCTGGACTAAGCTCCTCCCTATTGCTCTCATCAAGCTCAGAAACACCCCAGGCAAGCAGGGACTGACCCCTTTTGAATCTCTATAAGGCAGGCCCTTCCTAACCAATGACCCCCTTCTTGCCCAAGAAACAACTCAATCTCCCATGTCACTCAACTTGCTAAATTCCAACACTCTCAGAGATCAAACAAGCTATTCTCAAGGAGGATATAAAGGGACCCCCCTCTCTTTTGCCCTGGTGACCTAGTCCTAATAAAGTCTCCAAATCCAACCTGGGACTTAAACACCCCTCCTTGGGAGGGGCCATATCCAGTCATTCTGTCTAACCCAACGGTTGTGCAAGTGGCTGGCCTGGATTCCTGGATCCATCACTCAAGAGTCAAGAGCTGAAATCCCTCCATGAACATCACATCTCCATCTCCAGACCCACAATTGGAGCCTGCCTCCTTCTCATGCAAACCTCTGGAAGGATTAAAACTGCTGTTCAAAAAGAAAACACTTACTGAGATACAGATAAGTCACCTCCAAGAGCCTTCTTGACCTAAACATCCAATACCTCCTAATCAGTCTATTCATTCTGCTTGTAATTACTTTGGAAACAGGACTAGCCACTACAGCCCCTTCTAATTGAACTAGAACTAAAAAGGCAGCATTAGAATGTTCCTTTTATTTGCTAACTATGGGGCTTGGTGTTCTGGGTACACTAGTACCTCTGTATGAGAAGAGTTACGGCCCTTCATGGAAGACCAATGGGTTCTTAAAGCTCTCTCAAGCATTCACTCTTCTAAAATCCTCACTACAGGGCCCTTGGGTTCGCTATGAGAGACTGAAAGCCGCTTACCTGGCAGCATGGTTCTTATTAAATTTTACTCAGGGTCTTCTTCCTTCTTTGATATTCAGGCCAGATAACTTCTCCTATGCCATCGTTCCTCTTATAGGGGCCTATGAAAGAACTAGCCTACTATGTCTTACTCTTGGCTTAGGTTAATCTCTCAGACAAAAATATGGATGTTTAACATTTCTGTCCCAGATAGCTATACACTAGTTTGTCATTCATCAATAGAGGGCCTAGGGCCTACATCCCAAAGAAAGGATGTATTTGACTTCACTACCCTTAAAGGGTACTATTATCTGGCAGCCAGCTGGAGCTGTATGAATAACTCTAAGGGCCCCACTTTTATGGGTCCCAATGTGCTTAGGGCTAATGCTTGTAACAGGAGCCTTGTCTCCAATCTGACCAAGTCCTCAAACCACACTGGTAAAAAACTCTTATCGCACACTGGCTACTGGTCATCACAAATGTATCTTAACAAAAATACAAGAGGATTAAAAAAGCGTGTAACTGTACCTTGCCATTACTGTGCTTCCATCTTTTACCAGCAGGTTTAATGTCTCTGACTACCTGTTTCCAGGAGACACCTCTCAGGCCCAAGCTAACAACATCCAAAGGATTTTATGCCTTGAGGAAGGATATCTCTTTGTGGAAAGGTCACAGAAAAGCAACCAGGTATGGGGACTGCCATGTCTACACCCAAATCATACTCAAGGAAATTGGGCAATTGCCCAACTTATACCCAATCCTGAATATATCTCTTTTTGGAATAATACCACAATACAACAGACTTGAGTTTTCCCAATGAACAGGAACAACTTTCCATAGGGATAAGAGAGGGGTTACTCTAAAGGTATTAAGGACAATTGCATTGATTACAGCCCTTGCTGGAATAAGCTATGGGGTGGTTGCCAACCAAGTAACTGCAAAAAACCTGATCAAAGTAAAAGTAAAGACCAGATCAGCTTTGACATTAAGGACATGCAAAGGTCTTTGTCATCCCTTGCCTGGATGGTCATGGACCACCGCCTAGCCCTAGATTTTCTTTTGGCTAAACAAGGAGGGGTATGTGCCATCGCCAATACTTCCTGTTGCACATATATAAACACTTCAGGCATCACAGAGGAATATGCAGACTATATTCTCCAATAGGCTAAGTGGCTCCAAGAATAGTCCTTCAAAACTAAGATACCCATACAAATATGGGATCAAATAAAACCTGGCTCTCCTACAGGACATGGTTCCTACCATTCTGGGGCCTATATTTACCATTATTCTCTTACTTGTGTTTGGCCCTTGCATTTTAAACTTGTCAAGTTTGTTTCCTCTCACCTAGAAACCATTAAATTACAAAGATGCTCCTGAGGAAATAGACCAAAAGGAAATAATAATCATCAACCTGTATGCACCCAATGTCAATGAACCCTATTTCATCAAACATACCCTGAAAGACCTAAAAGCATATATTAACTCCAACACAGTGGTTGTGGGAGACTTTAACACCCCATTATCATCAATATAGGTCATCCAAACAAAAAATCAATAAAGAAATTCAAGATCTAAAATATACAGTAGATCAAATGGACCTACTTGATGTCTACAGAACATTTCATCCAACTTTTACACAATATACATTCTTCTTAGCAGCCCATGGAGTGGTATTGCTGGATCAAATGGCAGGTCAGTGTTTAGCTTTTTAAGTAGCCTCCAAATATTTTTTCAGAGTGGTTGTACTAGTTTACATTCCCACCAACAGTGTAAGAGGGTTCCTTTTTCCCCACATCCTCGCCAACACCTGTTTTTGGTGGTGTTGCTAATGATGGCTATTCTAACAGGGGTGAGGTGGAATCTCACTGTGGTTTTAATTTGCATTTCCTTTACTGCTAGAGATGGTGAGCATTTTTTCATGTGTTTTTTGGCCATTTGAATTTATTCTTTTGAGAAAGTTCTGTTTAGTTCACTTGCCCATTTCTTTATTGGCTCATTAGTTTTGGGAGAATTTAGTTTTTTAAGTTCCCTGTATATTCTGGTTATCAGTCCTTTGTCTGATGTGTAGCTGACAAATATTATCTCCCACTCTGTGGGTGGTCTCTTCAGTTTAGAGACCATTTCTCCCACTCTGTGGGTGGTCTCTTCAGTTTAGAGACCATTTCTTTTGATGAACAGAAGCCTTTTAGTTTTATGGAGTCCCATTTATCTATGCTATCTCTTAGTTGCTGTGCTGCTGGGGTTTCGTTGAGAAAGTTCTTACCTATACCTACTAACTCCAGAGTATTTCCTACTCTTTCCTGTATCAGCTTTAGAGTTTTGTGGTCTGATATTAAGATCCTTGATCCATTTTGAATTAATATTGGTATAGGGTGATATACATGGATCTAGCTTCAGTTTTTTGCAGACTGCTAACCAGTTTTCCCAGCAGTTTTTGTTGAAGAGGCTGCTTTTTCTCCATCATATATTTTTAGCGCCTTTATCAAAGACAAGTTGGTTATAGTTGTGTGGCTTCATATCTGGGTCCTCTATTCTGTTCCACTGGTCTTCATATCTGTTTTTGTGCCAGTACCATGTTGTTTTTATTGTTATTGCTTTGTAATATAGTTTGAAGTCAGGTATTGTGATACCTCCTGCATTGTTCTTTTGACTGAGTATTGCCTTGGCTATTCATGGCCTCTTGTGTTTCCATATAAATTTAATGGTAAATTTTTCAATGTCTTTAATGAATGTCATTGGAATTTTGATGGGAATTGCATTAAACATGTAGGTTACTTTGGGGAGTATCGACATTTTTACTGTTGATTCTACCAATCCATGAGCATGGGAGATCTCTCCACTTTCTATAGTCTTCCTCAATCTCTTTCTTCAGAAGTGTACAGTTTTCCTTGTAGAGGTCATTCACATCTTTTGTTAGGTTTACACCTAGGTATTTGATTTTTTTTTTGAGGCTATTGTAAATGGAATTGTTTTCATATATTCTTTTTCAGTTTGTTCATTATTAGTGTATAGAAATGCTAATGATTTTTCTGTGTTGATTTTATATCCTGCTACCTTGCTGTAGCTATTGATGGTGTCTAGGAGCTTCTGAGTAGAGTTTTTTGGGTCTTTAAGGTATAGGATCATGTCATCTGCAAATAGGGATATTTTGACAGTTTCTTTACCTATTTGTATTCCTTTTATTCCTTTTTCTTGCCTAATTGCTCTGGCTAGGAATTCCAGTACTATGTTGAATAGGAGTGGAGATAGTGGGCATCCTTGTCTGGTTCCTGATTTTAGAGGGAATGGTTTCAGTTTTTCTCCGTTAAGTATAATGCTGGCTGTAGGTCATATATAGCTTTTATAATGTTGAGGTACTTTCCTTCTATTCCTAGTTTTCTTAGAGCTTTTATCATGAAATGGTGTTGGATCTTATCAAAGGCTTTTTCTGCATCTATTGAGATGATCAAGTGGTTTTTGTCTTTGCTTCTGTTAATGTGGTTTATTACATTTATTGATTTTCGTATGTTGACCTACCCCTGCATTCCTGGGATGAAGCCAATTTGGTTGTGGTGAATGATCTTTTTGATGTGCTGTTGAATTCAGTTTCCATTATTTTATTGAGGATTTTTGCATCGATGTTCATTAAGGAGATTGGCCTATAGTTCTCCTTTTTGGAGGTGTCTTTGCCTGGTTTTGGGATAAGTGTAATACTGGCTTCATAACATGTGTTTGGCAGTTTTCCTTCCCATTCTATTTCGTCGAACAGTTTAAGAAGGGTTGGTATCAGTTCTTCTTTAAACATCTGATAGAATTCAGCAGAGAATCCATCAGGTCCTGGACTTTCTTTTGGGGGAGACTGTTGATTGCTGCTTCAATTTCATTTTTTGTTACAGATCTATTCAGGTGATTAAGTTCCTCTTGGTTCAGTTTTGGATGATCATATGTATCTAGAAATCTGTCCATTTCTTTAAGATTTTAAAATTTATTTGTATATAGGTTCTCGAAGTAGTCTCTGATGATTTCCTGGACTTCCATGGTGTTTGTTGTTATCTCCCCTTTTGCATTCCTGATTCTACTAATTTGGGGTTTTTCTCTCCTCATTTTAGTCAGGTTTGCCAGGGGTCTATCGATCTTGTTTATTTTTTCAAAGAACCAACTTTTTGTTTCATTAATTCTTTGTATGGTTTTTTTGGTTTCTATTTCATTGATTTCAGCTCTTATTTTTATTATTTCTCTCCTTCTATTTGTTTTGAGATTTGCTTGTTCTTGTTTTTCTAGGAGTCTGAGATATATCATGAGGTCATTGATTTGGGATCTTTCAGTATTTTTAATATATGCACTCATGGCTATAAACTTTCCTCTCAGGTCTGCCTTAGCTGTGTCCCATAGGTTCCGGTAGGTTGTATTTTCATTTTCATTGACTTCCAGGAACTTTTTAATTTCCTCTTTTAGTTCATCAATGACCCATTGTTCATTAAGTAATGAGTTATTCAGTTTCCAGCTGTTTGCATGTTCTTTGTCTTTACTTTTGTTGTTGAGTTCTACTTTTACTGCATTGTGATCAGATAGTATGCACGGTATAATTTCTATTTTCTTATATTTGCTGAGACTTGCTTTGTGCCCTAGGATACGATCTATTTTGGAGAAGGTTCCATGGGCTGCTGAGAAGAATGTATATTGT
This sequence comes from Castor canadensis, assembly GCF_047511655.1. Taxonomy (NCBI): domain Eukaryota; kingdom Metazoa; phylum Chordata; class Mammalia; order Rodentia; family Castoridae; genus Castor; species Castor canadensis. Next base: position 189,765,515 of record NC_133388.1, read on the forward strand.
GTAGAAGTTGGATGAAATGTTCTGTAGATATCAAGTAGGTTCATTTGATCTATTGTATATTTTAGATCTTGGATTTCTTTATTGATTTTTTTTTGGATGATCTATCTATTGATGATAATGGGGTGTTAAAATCTCCCACAACCACTGTGTTGAAGTTAATATATGCTTTTAGGTCTTTCAGGGTATGTTTGATGAAACTGGGTGCATTGACAATGGGTGCATATAGGTTGATAATTATTATTTCCTTTTTGTCTATTTCCCCTTTTATTAGTATGGAATGTCCTTCTTTATCTCATTTGATCAATGTTGGTTTGAAGTCTACTTTGTCAGAGATAAGTATTGCTACTCCTGCCTGTTTTCGGGAGCCATTGGCTTGGTAAATCTTCTTCCAGCCTTTCATCCTAAGCCTATGCTTATTTCTTTTGGTGAGATGGGTCTCCTGTAAGCAACAAATTGTTGGATCTTCCTTTCGTCAAGCAGAGCCTTTTGATGGGTGAATTAAGTCCGTTAACATTAAGTATTAGTACTGATAGGTATGTGGTGATTCCTGTCATTTAATTGTCTTAGTTGTTTGAAGGTTTGATGTGTGTACCTAAGTTGAGGTTATTCTCTACTGTCTTGCTTTTTCTTTTCTTGTAGTTTGGTGCTGCCTGTCCTTTCATGGTTATGTTTGGTTTCACTTTCTGTGTGCAGAATCCCTTGAAGAATCCTTTGTAGTGGTGGCTTTGTGTTCATATATTATTTTAGTTTCTGTTTATCATGGGAGACTTTTATTGCTCCATCTATTTTGAATGATAGTTTTGCTGGGTAGAGTATCCTGGGGTTGAAGTTATTTTCATTCAGTGCCCGGAAGCTCTCACCTCACGCTCTTCTTGCTTTTAATGTTTCTGTTGAGAAGTCTGCTGTGATTTTGATGGGTTTACGTTTGTATGTTATTTGTTTTTTCTCTCTTACAGCCTTCAATATACTTTCCCTAGTTTCTGAACTTGTTTTAATGATGATATGTCGTGGGATAGTTCTATTTTCATCTGGTCTGTTTGGTGTTCTGGCGGCCTCTTGCATCTGTATGGGAATATCTTTCTCTAGATTTGAGAAATTTTCTGTTATTATTTTGTTGAATATATTATGCATTCCCTTTGCTTGCACCTCTTCTCCTTCTTCGATGCCCATGATTCTCAGGTTTGGTCTTTTGATGGAGTCGGTGAGTTCCTGCATTTTCTTTTCACAGGTCTTGAGTTGTTTAATTAATAGTTTTGGTTTTTCCTTTAATTACCATTTCATCTTTAAGTTAAGTTCTGAGATTCTGTCTTCTGTTTGTTCTATTCTGCTGGATTGGCCTTCCGTTTTGTTTTGCAGTTCTGTTTCATTCTTTTTTCTGAGGTTTTCCATATCCTGGGTGGTTTCCTCTTTAATGTTGTCTATTTTTGTCCTGAGTTCATTTATCTGTTTATTAATCATGTTCTCTGTTTCACTTGTGTTTATACAGTGCTTCTATGGTTTCCTTTATTTCTTCTTTTGCTTTTTCAAATTCTCTATTTTTGTTGTCTTGGAATTTCTTGAGTGTCTCCTGTACATTTTGGTTGACCCTATCCAGTATCATCTCTATAAAATTCTCATTGAGTACCTGTAGTATGTCTTCTTTTAAATTATCCTTGTGGGCTTTATTGGGTTTTTTGGCATAGTTTATCTTCATTTTGTTGGAGTCTGGATCTGAGTATCTGTTTTCTTCATTTCCCTCTGGTTCCTGTAATAACTTTTTGCTGTGGAGAAACTGGTTTCCCTGTTTTTTCTGTTTTCCTGTCATTGCCCTTGGTGTTGTTATTGTCCCTGTACTGTGTGCAGTTAAGTATTTTCTGGCTTGTAATAACAGCACTAGTGATATTTAGAATGGAAGGGTGAGTAGGGATGGAAAGCAAAGAAGTTAAAGGAAAAGGGAAAAACAAATAAACAAGTAGAAAAAAAACCAAAACAAAGAAACTAACAAAAAAAGTTTCAAGGATATAAACAGGGAGAGACAGTGTACTAATCAACCGTAAGTTTGTGGTCTGTGTCTTCCCAAGCCATCTGGGTGCTGCCGTCTGGCGGCAGGCTGGAGGTGTGGAGGGGTCAAAGTTCTGCCTCCTCTCGGTGGCCTTGCCTGCAAGGTGTGTCTCCAGCATCTCTCCAAGATTTCACTTAAGGAGGCACGCTTTCTGCTTCCTCCCTCTAGCCGCCATCTTGGAATCCTCAAAAAAACTGTTCCTGGTTTACACTCCCAAAATTCTACAAGATTTTCTCCTCTAAAGGTGACCAAAGACTTTAAAATTGGCAGCACAAATAGACTGTTTTCTACTTAAAACAATCTACCTCACACAAACTCTCAACTGTCCTGTAATGCTGACACTGATCTCGCCTGGCTCTCCGTATATGGCATCTTGTTTCTCTTGATCTTTTATATGAACTTCTTTATCCTTTCAATGGCCACATAGCCCAGAGGTACCCCTTACCCAATGTTGTCCCATTGTCTTCTTGCTGACAATGGTCATGGTCACTGGTTTAACTAACCCCTGATTCTGATAAGTCCTACATGGTAACTTCATTTCTCAACCTCCAATTAGATATCATTCTACCTCTACATGCGTTCAAGACATGTCACATTCAACACATTCAAAACAGAATTCTCATATTTCCTGTCAGTCTTCAATCTTCAACACAGATTCTCTGCCTTCTTTATGTCTAAATTCTATTAATGCCATCACCATTTTGATATCAAATGTGAGTTTGATATTTGATATTAAGCTGTGAACTTGAAAGTAACCCCAATTTCCCATCAATCCATCACATCATCAGCCAAACCTTAAATTCTTAACTCTTAAATTCTTTTTACATACTCCCTACTACCAACACTCTAACTCAGATTCTTATCACCTTTTGCATGAATGTGGAAATAATCTCCTAAGTCTACCTATATCAAGAATATATGACATGGAAATGACAAAATGAAACACCTTGGATAACGATCTTAAACCAACAAAAAAATGTCTTTTTAAAAAAACAGAGAACAGGAAGGTAAAACAGGTCCTGTTTGGGGAGTTGGTACCAGTAGGAGGGGGGAGGACAGAAGGAAAGGGTGTAGGAGGGTAAATGTGGTGGAAATTTTATGTACTCATGTATGTAAATGGAAAAATGAGACCTGCTGAAAATTATTCTAGGAATGGGGGGAGGGGTAAAGGAGAATGATGGAGGGAGTGAATTCAACTATGACATATTGTAAGAACTTTTGTAAATGCTCCATGTACCCCCAGCACAACAATAATGTGATAATAAAATATACATATGAAGTATGAAAAAGGGAAGAATGGAAAAAAGTAGGAAAATAAAAAATGAGACTGGAACATTTTGACAAGCCTCTAAGAGCAAGGGAGTGCTCAGAGAATGACAAGAACATATCCAAACACAGAGGACTGCTTGAAACAGTTCCTCTGGCCAAGCCTGGGGCAATGTGATCATCAAACCAAATAATGGTAGTAGTAACATAATCTATTAAATAAACAAGAATCCATTACAAAAGTGCCGGCTGCCTAGCTGGTTTCAGTAAACACTAGCTATAACAAAAGAGCCCAGTGAGCACTCTTCTGATTATCATATGCAGTCCATAATGACAAAGGAATAATGAATAAACAAACAAATGGGGAGAAGGTAAGGTTCTTCCACAAGTAGAATGCCTTGTGATGAAGAAATTAGATGTCATTAATGAATGTAAAACTAACCAATGCGTAAAAAATGCTGAGGAATGGGATGCTTATACAATGTCAAAGTTCCTTTTCACAAATGACTTGCTAATTGCAAAGTAAAATGTAGTAATTTTACAGCAGAGATATGGGGTAGATACTTTCTTTGTTTTCATGACATTAGACAATCTCCAACAGACATTATGCCATTTTAATTCACTGTACAGCATTTGTCATAACTGGTATTTTTGACTGTTTGTAGGTTTAGGACCTGTTTTTTCTGTTAGAATTTAAGATCCTGGACAATGGGAAGTTGTCTTGTATGTTACTCTACTTACTACACATAAAAGGCTTGTGGAATAAGATAATTAAGAACTACTTGTGGAAGAAAAGAGTTGGAAAGAGCAGGAGAGGAAGGAAGAGAAGGAAGAATGAGAAAGGAAAACAAACAAGGAGAACAAACAGGCGCCTAGAGCAGATCAGTCAACGGGAGACTAGTTAGTTGGCTAAGGTGAAAACTAAAGGAATTTCAGCTTCTGAGACAATGGAGTAAGTGAGGAAAAATAGAATTGACAAGACTGAGTCCGGGTCCCATTCCTTCAGCGTCACCAGGAGACCATTACAGTTGTACATGAAGTTATGGCAAACACAGTTACATGGTATAAAATAAACCAGTTCACAAACAGAGAAACCTGCATGCTCAATTTAGAAAAGTGGTGAAGCAAACACTAACATATCTTTTCACTTCACTATTATAAGAACACTAAAAACGATGGTTATGAAATCTCCATCACAGTATGGGGGAAGGCTTGAGATAGTGTAAAAGTGGAAAAAGTAAGAAATAATATCACCCATATGCTATAATTACAGCAATGTAAAAAAAATGAGAGAAAAAACACAGTGAAGATGTAGCAGTAATGACAGAGTAAAAGCAAACTGTATTATATTTTTTCAAATTTTGCAATCTGGTTATATTTGATATTTTGTACATAAATAAACAAAATGAGAAAAATACATGAAATTGAGAGAAAACTAAGATGCAAATTAGCCATTTTCTCAGATGTTATAACAAGAGAGGACGATGGGAATGGACATGACCAAAGTACATTATGCATGTATGAAAATGTCATAATTAAACACATTATTTTATATCATCAATGTACACTAATGAAAGCATGCAAATGTTTTCTACGCATAATACAATATGCTATTGCCTCTAAATCTAATATGTTTATTCAACGCTTCTGTGCAGTGAGTTCTTCATACGCACGCCTGTCGGAAAGAGATAATTATTCCTCACTTGAGGTCAGATGGCGCTGCACATAATTTGTTTAAAACAGAAGAGGCTAGATACAGTGGCTCATGCTTGTAATCCTAGCTACAGGACACAGAGACTGAGAGGATCTCAACTGGAGTCAGCTGGGGTAAAAAGTTTGTAAGACCCCCATCTCAACCAATAAAATAAGCTGAGTGTGGGAGCATGCACCTGTCATCCCAACTACCCAGAAACCGTAAGTTGGAGGATCAAAGTCTAGGCCAGCCCAGGCATAAATGCAAGACTCTTTTGGAAAAATAACAAAAGCCAAAAGGGCTGAGGGCTCAAGTGGTTGCTTACCGGCCTAGCAAGCATAAAAGCCCTGAGTTCAAATCCCAGTGTTATCAAATTAAAAATAAAACCAGGCACCGGTGGCTCATGATTGTAATCCTAGCTACTCAGGAGGCAGAGATCAGGAGGATCGTGGTTCAGAGCCAGCCTGGGCAAATACTTTATGAGATCTATCTCAAAAATACCTAACACACAAAAAAAGGGCTGGTGGAGTGGGTCAAGGTGTAGGTCGATTCAAACCCCAGTACCACAAAAATAAATCAATAAATAAAACTAGGAAAAAGGATTTTGAATGTTTTTACCACAAAGAAGTGATCATTGTTTGAGGAGGTAGTATGTCTACCTTGATTTGAATATTACATGATGTATACACCTAAAAAAGCATCTCATGGTACCTAAAAGCATGCACAATTTTATGTATCTGTTAAAGTGTAAAAATATTAATCACTAAAAAGATAATACCCACAATGTACAAAAACAAATATTTTTAATAATTAAAACTTTACTACATAGGCGAAGGAAATTCAGTAACTTTACATTTTCAAAAATAACTACAAAAATTAAAAAGGACAAAAAAAATCACAATTTCTAATAAACTTGTAAAGATACAGATAAATTAAAAATATTGATAAGTCTACAAGAAAACAAGTATACTTTTTCAGCATGCAATCTGCCAATATGCAAAATAGGCTTTTAAATTGCATTTTTCCTCTCTGCCCAGAATTTCTTTTGTGGGAAAAGATCCCAACGAATGGTCTCTATTGGAAGCAGAGATCACCAGAGCAGTTCCATTCATAATAACAAATATAATTAAAACCACATGAAGTCCTGAGCAATAAAGAGTTCTTTAAAACACATCAATATACTTGCTAATGCAGTCGCTAAACTGTAAAAATGTAAGCTAAGCCACCATAGGAATGACATGCACAAACATAGTTCAGTCTAAATCTCTATATCTGCATGATTGTTTCACATGGCAGAAATGCTAGATGCATTTTACAAATGCAGAAGATATATTTGGTGTAGTCTGATGTAAGACATAGGTTATGTGGTATTAAGTTTGCTTTGGGAGGCTCTGAAAGACATTTTAGTGATTTTTGTCTTTCATATAAGATTGACATTTGGAAGACTCCAACAAGGTGGAAAATTCGTATACTTTTGGATTTTGCTGAAATTTTATAATGAAGGACCCAGGACACTCAAAGAGTTCTTTATAGTTTTCAAAGTGGTAAATGTTAACTTTACTTCCACCCGACCTACACATAAGGAATTAAACCACATTTTCTGTCACACTACACATGTGTGATCCCTGCCTGGCTGGCAAGCTTGAGGCAGCCCCTCCTCCGGAGATGAGAAATCATTCTGCACAGGTCCAACCAGGGACCCTGGGGGCCTGCAGGTCACTGAACTGACACTGAGAACATCCCAGCACCCCACCTAGGTTAGAGTGAAATAGGAGGAGGGAGGGCAAAACAAGCCACTTCATTCCACCCTGGTAACTTCTTAACAGGGAAGACAGAAGAAGAGAGGGAGGGAGGGAAGAAGGATGAAAGGGAGGGGGAACCAACTTATTTTAAATCACTCTAGCAGGTGAGATGTGTATATACCTCTCCCTTCTCAAACACTTCAAATGAAACAAAAAGTGCTTTTCTTGCAAGCAGATACAGTGCACCCTCCCATTAACATGTTCCTCAAATGACCCTGCACCTCCTTCATCCATGTTGTAGCAGTGTGGGGGGTAGGCAGACACCAAAATAGGAAGACCTGACCTGGTAAAAAGGCTGGAGGTGGACACTGCAGACTACAGCTTGCAAAGCTCAAAGACAATAGTGACAATGCTGCCCTCTAGTGATGGATGAACAAAACACATAATAACAACTGCTCATAGCTAAGATACTTAACAAAAATAACCAGCCTTGGAACTGAAATTTGTGAGAATTTCATTTCTTCTCTGGCATTGTAGATTGAAATTTTACTACCACAAAACATGGAAATTGAGTGCATGCTTATTCTGTTTGTTCATGAGCTGATGTAGTGACAGGGGTGCAGTGTTGGCAGGGAAGAAACAAGGATTCTGCTTCCAAAGCAGGAAGAATCATCCCAACTCAGCACTGACGCTGAATGAGGGGCCTGAATGTTTTGTAACTTGCTAGGTCTGGAGGATGAAAGTTAAAACTTATGATGCATATTTGCATCTTTGTTGATACATAATCTAAATAGTCACCATTTTTCTACATTAGGAGCAAACAGACTAAGAGCCACCATGACCAAAGTAAAGTGTTCCCAATTTTAGCTGTGGGCAGATGGGAGTGGGGTGGGGAGAGCAGCTTGCCTGCCTCTGCGCCATGCCCTGCACTGTGCAGCGAAGCTCTACCCGCTCACACAGCTCCCTCTACCCGCTCACACAGCTCCCTCTCTGCCAGGCAGGAGCGGGTGACTGGAGAAGCAGAACCTCACAACTCAGAATAAGCCACCCCAGCCCCATCCAACGAGACCTTCTGTGATTGTAGTTGCCTATCCAGCGTTTCCACTTAGGGAAAATAGCACAGAATAGAAGGCTGAAAAACCAAACAAGAAACCACACACGAAGGGAGAGTTAAAGTAGAGTTCTAACAAGAATCCTAAAAAAAGATGTTAGAAGCTATTTCATCCACAGGAGGACAATAGACACTGGTGCAGGAGTAAATGAGAATGGAAATTATGGCCCAAATCAAGATTTAATTGTAAATGAACTGAATTTTTTAAATGAGAAGGAATTGACACAGACTAATTATTCTGGGATTTAAATCTGGTAAAATATCCCAGACTGCAGAATAAAAAGACAAAGGGATTTAAATAAGAAATACAAGTTCAGGAGATTGGACAATCAGGGCAGAGCAACCAAAATCCAACTAAAGGAAGTTCTAGGGAGATCAATGAAAGCAAGAGAAGAGAAAGTTATCAGAAAGTGAGACAGACAGAGAGAGAGACAGAGAGACAGAGAGAGAGAGAGAGAAAAGTAGAAGAAGAAAGAGGAGGAGGAGGAAGAGAGAGAAGGAGAAAGGGAGGGAGGGAGGGAGGGATAGAAGAAGGAAGGAAGGAAAGAGGAAGGAAGGAAGGAAAGAGGAAGGAAAGAAACAAAGAAACTACATAGGTGACTATAAAAGGCAAAATAAATACATTTTTGTTTGTAATTCTTCTCCTTATTTTTAAGTGACTACAAGATATAATTATTACTCTATGCTGATGGACATATAATATATAAATATGTAATTGTGATAACAGCATAAAGGAGAGAGAAGCATCTATATAGAAGCAAATTTTTGTGTACTACTAAGTTAAGTTGGTGTTAATTTGGACTAGATTGTTATAAATTAAGACATTAATTATAATTCCTAGGGCACCACTAAGAAAATCACTCAAAAATATACAGTCAAAGAAACTAGAAGAGAATTAGAATAACACAAGAGAAAATCTAACAAAAAATGAAGGTGGTGATACAGAAAGAGAGGAAAAAATCAGACATGATTATATAAAAAGCAAATAGAAAAAAACAGCTGTGGTGGCATATTCCTGTAATCCAGCTATGCAGGAGATACAGGAAGAGGATTATGGTCCAAGGTAAGCTCTGGGCCAAAAGATGAAGATTCTATCTGAAAAATAACTAAAGCAAATAGGACCAGAGGTGTGACTTATATGGTAGAATGCCTACCTACCAAGGGTAAGGCACTGCCTTCAAACCCCAGGATCATCAAAAAAAAAAAAAAACAGCCAAGAGCAAATATAAATTTTACCCTATCACTAATTACATCAAAGGTAAATGGATAAAAGTATCCAGTAAAAGGGAGAGATTGACAAGATGGTTTAAAAATAAAAGCATGATCTATACGTTAATAATCAAAAAGAGAACAAAAGAACTGGAATGGTATGCTAATATCAGATAATATAGACATTAAGACAAAAATTATTACTAGAGATAACAAAGGGCATTTGTCATGATAAGAAGATCAATTCATCAAGATGATAAAGTAATTACAAACCTATATGCAACCAAGAGCAGAGACCCAAAATTCATAAAGAAAAATCTGCTAGCATTCAAGGGAGAAAATAGACAATTCAATACAATTTAATAATAGTAATTAGAGATCTCAATAGGCAGCTTTCAGTAATGGAGTGATTAGACAGAGCATCAGTAAGGAAAAAGAGGAGTAAAACAATATTTTATAAAGGAAAACTAGACCTGCCAGACATGTGCAGAACATTCCATCCAAGAAAGCAGAACCTCTTCCATGTCAGGTGAGACATTAGGCTGTAAAATGTGTCTCAATAAATGTAACTAGATACTAATCTAGGAAAAAACTCTGTAAATTCACAAATATGTGGAAATTAAACAACAGTCTTATATATTCAGTGGGTCAAAGAAGAAATCACAAGGGAATCAGAAAATACTTTAAGATTAATGAAAATAAAAATACACAAAGCTATCTGTGGTGGCACATACCTGTAATCCTAGCACTTGGAGGGTGGAAGAGAGGATGCAGAGTTTTAGGCCAGTCTTGGCTACAGAGCAAGACTGTCACAGAAACAAAAATTGGTTAAAAAAAAACACACCATATCACAGGACAGCAAAACTTAAGGGATGTAAGGAAAGCGGTGCTCAGAGGGAATCACACCTGTAAGAGCCTACAGAGGGATAAAAGAAAGCTCTCGAGCCAATTATCTAACCTCCCACCCCAAGAAATAGAAAAAAGGCAAACTAAATATAAACCAAAAGAAGAAAAAAATCATAAAGATTAGAGAGAAAATAAACAGAACAAAGAATATAAAATGAAGAAAATCAACAAAATTTGAGTATTTGAAAAGATCGACAAAATTGACAAACCTTAGGCTGTACTAACCAAGAAAAAGAGTAGACCCAAACTTACTAAAATCAGAAATGTAAGAGTAGACATTCTTATTGACTTACAAAAAATAAAAAGGAGTATATGCTAATGAATTAGAGAACCTATGTGAAATTACACAGATTCTAGAAAGACATAAATGACCAAACTGACACAAGAAGAAACAGAAATCTGAGTAGACAACCAAAGAGACCAAATTAGTAATTACAAACCTTTGTACACTAAGCCTGGCTCTCAGAAGGCTGAGGTAGGAGGATCACAAGTTCAAGCCCAGCCTGGGCTACAAAGCGAAACCCTGTCTCAAAAATTAAAAAAAGCAGCAAATAAAAAGCAGAAAATAACAAATATTGGAAAGGATGTAGAGAAATTAGAACCCTCATAGTTGCCATACGATCCAGCGATTCCATTCCTAGGTGTATACCAAATTAGCTAGAAACATACGTTTCCACTGAAAGTTACACATGAATGCTCACAGAAGCTTTCTTATAGCCAAAAGGTGGAAGCAACCCAAATACCTACCAACTAATGAAGGCACAAAGCCTTCATTAGTTCATTCCGGTACATTCGTAATCTGGAATGTCACTTAGCCATGAAAGGCGATGAATCAATGAAACATGCTACAACATGACGGAACCTTGAAAACTTAGGCTAAGTGAAAGAAGACAGGCACAAAAGACTGCACATTGTGTAATTCCATTTATATTAAGTGTTAAAAATGGAAAAACCAATAGATAGACAGTATATTGAAAGTTGTCAGGGCCAAGGCAGGCAAATAGGAAGTGAATGCTGACAGACATGGGTTTCTTTTGAACTGATGAAGATTTCTAAAATGGAGTTATGATGGATGCACAACCAGAGTAATTTCAGTGAATATACTGAAAACCACTGATTTGAGTATTGAAAGTGTTGAATTTTATGGTATGTGAATTATATCTCAATTTTAAAAATTATTCAGATAATTCAATGATGACCCATTTGAGGAACAAAGTACACTATGATTCATTTTCACATGAAAATTTTGAGATGGATTAGACATATCAAGTGTAAAAACTAAAATCATTAAAATTAGAATTCAATATAAAATATACTGTACTTACAAATCATAAACAAAAAGACTGATAACTAAGTATACTAAAATCTAAGGCCTGTGCATACCAACATTGGAACTGAAATGAATGAAAAAGTCGATCAAGGGGAAATGTGTGACATGTATGACAATGGCCTAATATCTGGAATGCATAAGAGCACATTAAAAACAGGACAAATCAATAGAAATGTAGCCAAAAGATCTGAAACCTCTAAGTCATAGCAGAAGAAATCCAAGTACTCAATAAACATCTGAAAGTGTATATGCAAGATCAGTAATAACAAATGTGCTGCAAACTAAAACAATCATCAGACTGCACTGCACTCCTGTCTTAAGAAGACTCGATTTATGGAGAGCCTCAGTGACTTTTTACAGGAACGGACACTCACAGGGACTCTCAACATCTGAGGCACCAACTCCAGGACTGGAGATTGAGACGGACATCCAAATTATTAAGACTGAAATTGCATTGCATATAAACTTGGAAGTTTTTTTGTTTTTTGTTTTTTGTTTTTTTTTTAATTTTCTATTTTCCATTTTATTTTAATTCATTTTTATAAATAGATATTACTTTCATATACTTATTTTTTATTTTTTTTATCTTTGATTTTCAATCATCTCTCTGTCACTCTATTGTCTGTTCAGCTTACTGTCAATTAGTACACTAACACTCCCTGTTTATACCTTTGAAACTCTCTTGTCTGATACCTTGTTCTGCTTTCTCCCTCTTGTCTGTATATTTGTTTTCCCCTTTTCTTTAACTTCTTGCTTTCCATCTCAGCTCACTCTTCCATTCTCAATATTACCATTGTTATTATTACAAGCTAGAAAATACTTAATTACACACAGTACAGGGACAGTAACAACACCAAGGACAATGACAGGAAGACAGAAAAAACAAGGAAACCAGTTTCCCCACAGCAAAAAATTAGTACAGGAACCAGAGGGGAATGAAGAGAACAGAAACTCAGAGCCAGACTCCAACAAAATGAAGATAAACTATGCCAAAGGACCCAATGAAGCCTACAAGAATAATTTAAAAGAAGACATACTACAAGTACTCAATGAGAATTTTATAGAGATGATACTGGATAGGGTCAACCAAAATGTACAGGAGACACTCAAGAAATTCCAAGACAATAAAAATAGAGAATTTGAAAAAGCAAAAGAAGAAATAAAGGAAACCATAGAAGCACTGTATAAACGCCAAAATGAAAGAGAGAACACAATGAATAAATGGATAAATGAACTCAGGACAAAAATAGACAACAATAAAGAAGAAAACAGCCAGGATATGGAAAACCTCAGAAAAAAGAACGAAACAGAACTGCAAAACAAAACGGAAGGCCAATCCAGCAGAATAGAACAAACAGAAGACAGAATCTCAGAACTTGAAGATGAAATGGTAATTAAAGGAAAAACTGAAGAACTACTAATTAAACAACTCAAGACCTGTGAAAAGAAAATGCAAGAACTCACCGACTCCATCAAAAGACCAAACTTGAGAATCATGGGCATCGAAGAAGGAGAAGAGGTGCAAGCGAAGGGAATGCGTAATATATTCAACAAAATAATAACGGAAAATTTCCCAAATCTAGAGAAAGATATTCCCATACAAATGCAAGAGGCCTCCAGGACACCAAACAGACCAGATCAAAATAGAACTACTCCACGACATATCATCATTAAAACAACAAGTTCAGAAACTAAGGAAAGAATATTGAAGGCTGCAAGAGAGAAAAAACAAGTAACATACAAAGGTAAACCCATCAAAATCACAGCAGACTTCTCAACAGAAACATTAAAAGCAAGAAGAGCGTGGGGTGAGATCTTCCGGGCACTGAATGAAAATAACTTCAACCCCAGGATACTCTACCCAGCAAAGCTATCATTCAAAATAGATGGAGCAATAAAAGTCTTCCATGATAAGCAGAAACTAAAACAATATGTGACCACAAAGCCACCATTACAAAAGATTCTGCAAGGGATCCTGCACACAGAAAGTGACACCCAACTTAACCATGAAAAGGCAGGCAGCACCAAACCACAGGATAAGAAAAAGCAAGACAGTAGAGAGTAACATCAAGTTAGGTACACACAATCAAACCTTCAAACAACTAAGATAACTAAATGACAGGAATCACCACATACCTATCAGTACTAACACTTAATGTGAATGGACTTAATTCACCCATCAAAAGACACCGTTTGACAAAATGGATTAAAAAAGAAGATCCAACAATTTGTTGCTTACAGGAGACTCATCTCACCGACAGAAATAAGCATATGCTTAGGATGAAAGGCTGGAAGAAGATTTACCAAGCCAATGGCCCCCGAAAACAAGCAGGAGTAGCAATACTTATCTCTGACAAAGTAGACTTCAAACCTACATTGATCAAACGAGATAAAGAAGGACATTCCATACTAATAAAAGGGGAAATAGACCAAAAGGAAATAATAATCATCAATCTGTACGCACCCAATGTCAACGCACCCAATTTCATCAAACATACCCTGAAAGACCTAAAAGCATATATAAACGCCAACACAGTGGTTGTGGGAGACTTTAACACTCCATTATCATCAATAGATAGGTCATCCAAACAAAAACTCAATAAAGAAATCCAAGATCAAAAATATGCAATAGATCAAGTGGACCTAGTAGATGTCTACAGAACATTTCATCCAACCTCTACACAATATACATTCTTCTCAGCAGCCCATGGAACCTTCTCCAAAATAGATCATATCCTAGGGCACAAAGCAAGCCTCAGCAAATATAAGAAAATAGAAATAATACCATGCATACTATCTGACCACAATGCAGTAAAAGTAGAACTCAACAACAAAAGTAAAGACAAAAAACATGCAAACAGCTGGAAACTAAATAACTCATTACTTAATGAAGAATGGATCATCGATGCAATAAAAGAGGAAATTAAAAAGTTCCTAGAAGTCAATGAAAATGAAAACACAACCTACTGGAACCTATGGGACACAGCTAAGGCAGTCTTGAGAGGAAAGTTTATAGCCATGAGTGCATATATTAAAAAGACTGAAAGATCCCAAATCAATGACCTAATGATACATCTCAAACTCCTAGAAAAACAAGAACAAGCAAATCCCAAAACAAATAGAAGGAGAGAAATAATAAAAATAAGAGCTGAAATCAACGAAATAGAAACCAAAAATACCATACAAAGAATTAATGAAACAAAAAGTTGGTTCTTTGAAAAAATAAACAAGATCGATAGACCCCTGGCAAACCTGACTAAAATGAGGAGAGAAAAAACCCAAATTAGTAGAATCAGGAATGCAAAAGGGGAGATAACAACAAACACCATGGAAGTCCAGGAAATCATCAGAGACTACTTTGAGAACCTATATTCAAATAAATTTGAAAATCTAAAAGAAATGGACAGATTTCTAGATACATATGATCATCCCAAACTGAACCAAGAGGAAATTAATCACCTGAATAGACCTATAACACAAAATGAAATTGAAGCAGCAATCAAGAGTCTCCCCAAAAAGAAAAGTCCAGGACCTGATGGATTCTCTGCTGAATTCTATCAGACCTTTAAAGAAGAACTGATACCAACCCTCCTTAAACTGTTCCATGAAATAGAAAGGGAAGGAAAACTGCCAAACACATTTTATGAAGCCAGTATTACACTTATCCCAAAACCAGGCAAAGACACCTCCAAAAAGGAGAACTATAGGCCAATCTCCTTAATGAACATTGATGCAAAAATCCTCAACAAAATAATGGCAAATCGAATTCAGCAACACATCAAAAAGATTATCCACCACGACCAGGTAGGCTTCATCCCAGGGATGCAGGGGTGGTTCAACATACGAAAATCAATAAACGTAATAAACCACATTAACAGAAGCAAAGACAAAAACCACTTGATCATCTCAATAGATGCAGAAAAAGCCTTTGATAAGATCCAACATCATTTCATGATAAAAGCTCTAAGAAAACTAGGAATAGAAGGAAAGTTCCTCAACATTATAAAAGCTATATATGACAAACCTACAGCCAGCATTATACTTAACGGAGAAAAGTTAAAACCGTTCCCTCTAAAATCAGGAACCAGACAAGGATGCCCACTATCTCCACTCCTATTCAACATAGTACTGGAATTCCTAGCCAGAGCAATTAGGCAAGAAGAAGGAATAAAAGGAATACAAATAGGTAAAGAAACTGTCAAAATATCCCTATTTGCAGACGACATGATCCTATACCTTAAAGACCCAAAAAACTCTACTCAGAAGCTTCTAGACATCATCAATAGCTATAGCAAAGTAGCAGGATATAAAATCAACATAGAAAAATCATTAGCATTTCTATACACTAACAATGAGCAAACGGAAAAAGAATGTATGAAAACAATTCCATTTACAATAGCCTCAAAAAAAATCAAATACCTAGGTGTAAACCTAACAAAAGATGTGAAAGACCTCTACAAGGAAAACTATACACTTCTGAAGAAAGAGATTGAGGAAGACTATAGAAAGTGGAGAGATCTCCCATGCTCATGGATTGGTAGAATCAACATAGTAAAAATGTCGATACTCCCCAAAGTAATCTACATGTTTAATGCAATTCCCATCAAAATTCCAATGACATTCATTAAAGAGATTGAAAAATCTACCGTGAAATTTATATGGAAACACAAGAGGCCACGAATAGCCAAGGCAATACTCAGTCAAAAGAACAATGCAGGAGGTATCACAATACCTGACTTCAAACTATATTACAAAGCAATAACAATAAAAACAGCATGGTACTGGCACAAAAACAGACATGAAGACCAGTGGAACAGAATAGAGGATCCAGATATGAAGCCACACAACTATGAGCAACTTATCTTTGACAAAGGAGCTAAAAATATACGATGGAGAAATAGCAGCCTCTTCAACAAAAACTGCTGGGAAAACTGGTTAGCAGTCTGCAAAAAACTGAAACTAGATCCATGTATATCACCCTATACCAAGATTAACTCAAAATGGATCAAGGATCTTAATATCAGACCACAAACTCTTAAGTTGATACAGGAAAGAGTAGGAAATACTCTGGAGTTAGTAGGTATAGGTAAGAACTTTCTCAATGAAACCCCAGCAGCACAGCAACTAAGAGATAGCATAGATAAATGGGACCTCATAAAACTAAAAAGCTTCTGTTCATGAAAAGAAATGGTCTCTAAACTGAAGAGAACACCCACAGAGTGGGAGAAAATATTTGCCAATTATACATCAGACAAAGGACTGATAACCAGAATATACAGGGAACTTAAAAAACTAAATTCTCCCAAAACTAATGAACCAATAAAGAAATGGGCATGTGAACTAAACAGAACTTTCTCAAAAGAAGAAATTCAAATGGCCAGAAAACACATGAAAAAATGCTCACCATCTCTAGCAATAAAGGAAATGCAAATTAAAACCACACTAAGATTCCACCTCACCCCTGTTAGAATAGCCATCATCAGCAACACCACCAACAACAGGTGTTGGCGAGGATGTGGGGAAAAAGGAACCCTCTTACACTGTTGGTGGGAATGTAGACTAGTACAACCACTCTGGAAAAAAATTTGGAGGCTACTTAAAAAGCTGGACATCGATCTACCATTTGATCCAGCAATTCCACTCTTGGGGATATACCCAAAAGACTGTTACTCAAGAGGCACCTGCACATCCATGTTTATTGCGGCACTATTCACAATAGCCAAGTTATGGAAACAGCCAAGATGCCCCAGCACTGATGAATGGATTAAGAAAATGTGGTATCTATACACAATGGAATTTTATGCATCCATGAAGAAGAATGAAATGTTATCATTTGCTGGTAAATGGATGGAACTGGAGAACATCATTCTGAGTGAGGTTAGCCTGGCTCAAAAGACCAAAAATCGTATGTTCTCCCTCATATGTGGACATTAGATCAAGGGCAAACACAACAAGGGGATTGGACTATGAGCACATGATAAAGCGAGAGCACACAAGGGAGGGGTGAGGATAGGTAAGACACCTAAAAAACTAGCTAGCATTTGTTGCCCTCAATGCAGAGAAACTAAAGCAGATACCTTAAAGCAACTGAGGCCAATAGGAAAAGGGGACCAGGAACTAGAGAAAAGGTGAGATCAAAAAGAATTAACCTAGAAGGTAACACCCACGCACAGGAAATCAATGTGAGTCAATGCCCTGTATAGGTATCCTTATCTCAACCAGCAAAAACCCTTGTTCCTTCCTATTATTGCTTATACTCTCTCTACAACAAAATTAGAGATAAGGACAAAACAGTTTCTGCTGGGTATTGAGGGGGGGAGCGGGAGGGGGTGGAGTGGGTGGTAAGGGAGGGGGTGGGGGCAGGGGGGAGAAATGAACCAAGCCTTGTATGCACATATAAATAATAAAAGAAAAATGAAAAAAAAAAAAAAAAAAAACAGGACAAATCAATAGAAATGTAGCCAAAAGATCTGAAACCTCTAAGTCATAGCAGAAGAAATCCAAGTACTCAATAAACATCTGAAAGTGTATATGCAAGATCAGTAATAACAAATGTGCTGCAAACTAAAACAATCATCAGACTGCACTGCACTCCTGTCTTAAGAAGACTCGATTTATGGAGAGCCTCAGTGACTTTTTACAGGAACGGACACTCACAGGGACTCTCAGGTGCAGGCACAAATTGATACAATCTTTATGGAGAAAAATTTTGGCAGTATTTTTCAAAATATGCATATTTAAACCCAGGAGTTCCACTTCTAAATAAGATCTTAGAAAAAAAAACTGTGCATATGCACACAAAGTGGACTGTAGAAGGATGCTCACTGCAGCCATGCTTATTATAGCAAAACGCTGGAATGCTCCCAAACTCCCATCTGCAAACAAATGGCTACAAATCACCCCAGTAGTCCCCAGCCCCTTCTCCTGAATATCAAAAGATCAAGGCAATTTCAAGGAATGAATTAATTTTCAAAATAATAGTTACAGAGTGATCCTATTGATAGAAAGAAAAATGAGACAAAGCCACAAAGTGTTAACTCCTACGACTCCTGGGAAAGACTAAGTTAGGAAAGGATGAAGTGAATTTGCATATGTGAATTTATGTATCACTTTATTGACTGAATTTTTATATGACTTGATAAGATTTATATAAAATGTCAACTTTAAAAGTATGCTTATTATTTGTGCAATAGTGTTTAAAGTTAATTATAAAACTTGATTTAATTCATAATAAATAAAATTCTTACCTTCCAAATTTTCAATTTTTTCAATGTTATTTAATGCTAAGTTCAAATATTCAAGCTTCTTCAGTTTGCTAACATTTTCTGAAATATACAAATAATATAATTAATTAACCTTTAATAGAAAAAACATTTTTAGATAATCTATTGTGAAAATGATAAGACAACCTGAGGATTATTTTTATATGTTTAGCAAATTCATGTTGCTTTTCAAATCTTTCTGTGTACACCAGACAATGGTTGCCTTCACAGCATTTCCCTCAGCCTCCATCCTTCCTAACGGAGCATAGATTTGTTCAATCTCTACCCAGACCCAACTCCAGGGGGCTAGGTTTAATCAAGCTGGGTCAGTACATGACCATTCAGTGTTACATGCTAGGAAAGGCTCTGGAACCTAGACTTAAGTCAACTGGCCATGGCAGTCTCCAGGTAGCCATGTTGTACAGAAGGGGGCATGCATACCAAACTCCCAAGCAGATGAAGGGAAAGCTCTACCTATCTCTTTTTCCTGCTGGATCAATCATGAGGGACCATCTGTCATATGTTGTGGCTGGTGAAACAGATAGGAGAACTAACCCACCCTGGAGTATGGTCTTCCTCTAGACTTACAGGTGAGTAAAATAAGAGTTCTCCTTACTGTTAGGTTTCTTTTACTTGAAGCCAAAAATCAACATGATACAGGATTATCTTTTATTTTTAGATAAATCTGAAAGCACATACAGACAAAACAATCACTATATACAATCAAGGTAGATTTGTTTACGCAGAATGAGGCCTTTAAAAACAGCTAATAATAAGTCATGGCTGCATTGCTGAGTACTTATTACATGTCCCACAGCATTCTATGCACCTTACATATGTTATCTTATTTGATCCCAGGAATAACTTTTTGAGGTAACAAGTATTGTTGTCTCTTTATTCCAAATGAGAATATCAAGGTGTTCTCTTGTCCAAGGTTAAATGGTAGAACCAAGAAATTTGACCCCAGAGCTGTACACTAAATATTTAAATTATACCTCAGAAGACCAGTTCCTTCTAAAATGACAAGAAAGATGATGCTCCTGATAAGAAATGTACATTTGAGGTAGCCTCACTTAAATAATACTTCTATTCCCCTTTCTCAGGAATATTATGACTACCAAACATGATGCTACATAATCATCCCACTTATCACCATTAACAATTCATCTAAAATTCATAGAACATCATATATATATGTAGATATATATTCTCATAGATCTGAGATAAAACAGTTTAGCTCTCAGGGTCTCAGTCTACTCATATTTTAAAATGAGGATTTAGGGATAAATGAAAGCTTCTCTCAGCAATTAAATTATTCAAGCAATACTAATGTTTATAGAAGGTTCTTTAGCACCATCTGAGCATTCAAGAGTCAGCAGATTTGGAGGTTTCTGTGAGCCAAGAATTATGACAAACAGTGTCTAGTCTGCATCCTGCACAGAAATACTCAAAGTTAACACTGTTAAAATTTCCAGCCCACAATAAGATAATACCTGTTCTAAACAGATTCCTCCTCCTGTTCCTTTGTTATTTGATTAACTCTCTAAATAGCAAAGACTCATCTGGTAGAAATCAACATAAGACTTGTTCAGTAAGATTTTACCCAATTAACTCCTCAAGACCAAGGGGCCAAACTGGTCAGGAGGAAGAACAAAAGGCTCCATAATTGAAAATGCCCAGGCCTTCCCAGGAAGCAGAAAGGGAGTCTGAGAGCTCCAAGCCACAGCATTCTGGGAGCAGTTGTCACCATAAGCAGGACCACAAACTTGTAATGAACCAAATCCCTTCTCAGATGAAACAAGCTTGTGGCCCTCACTTTATGAGGCCCTCAGGGAAGCTGTTGAAAAAGCTGATTTCAGAAGCCCACCTCTACCCACCCCTTCTGCACTTCAGTGGAGCCCCAGATGGTCCTTGGCTCACACTTGCATCAGTGCTGAGTACAGCCTTCCTCCGCAGCCCATCTGCACTTCCAGTGAGACCCAGGGCTTTAGGAAAGGCAGTTGTTTTGCAAACTTCTACCTCAGTGGCACAAGAGCAAGTGTGAATCCTAGAGAAGTAGTTTTACTTGCTAAATAAATGCCTAAAAGCCCATGGGTGGAGCAACGCTGAAAATCCCATTATTAGGATTTAAAAGAGTGTTTAATTTAAGAATACTTTGGAAGCAAAAATTTAAGCTTTCTCACAGTCTGAAAAGGCCTGAAATACTATGCTACTAATTAGTAATTGTGATGGAACCAGCTGTGGAGATTAAAATTTCAGGAACTCTTAGATCTGTACAATTAGACCCATGCAAAAAGCTGGCAGTTTTTTGTAGTAGCCTTTTTTACTTGAACAATGTGCCAGAGTTTCTAATTTCTGGTAAGTAAAAGATGCCGAAAATAATTATCTGAAGAAACATAGAGCTTTTTAGTAATCTTCAAAAAATGATGCAAATCTAGGCTTTTTTTTTTAATAATCTTAATGCCAATTTTCAATTATCTATGGAACCAGAGGCAACTATGCCACCAGAGTTTCTCAACCTCAGCAAGACTCACATTTGGGGTCAAATAATTCTTTCTTATGGGAAGTTGTCCTATGTGTGGTATCATGGTTCACACACACACACACACACACACACACATCAAAACTGTGTTTGGGCCAACTGCCCTCTGTTGAGAACCACCACATCACCACGGAAAGTTAACTGCAACCTTCAAGCTGCCCTCTGGTCTCCAGGGATAGGCTCTCTGTCTTAAGCAAGTCCATCTCTTTCCCTCCAATTCCACTCTCTTCTCCCTTCTGCTCCCCCTTCATTAGACTAGCCTAGGACACTCTAGGTTAAATGACACCATTACAAACAACAACGGCCCAGTAGCTTCCATCTAATGAGCGTTCAGCCCGAGGCGAGCACAGTGCTAAGAACATCTTTTCCTGCACCCCTTACACCAGTTCTGTACACTGGGTGTTGTTACCCCTGTTTTTATAGAAGCTAAAACTAAGAGCCAGACAAGTTGACAAGTTAACCAACTTGTCTATTTTTATACAGTCTGCAGATGGCAGAAGCAGGGCTTACAAGCCAGGTCTACCTGATGTTGATGCCAGAGCCTGTGCTTGCATTTACCATTAAATTATATAATATTGACAGTTCTTTGTTTCCACATGGCAGTTCCCCCTTCTCTCTGGCCCTAAATTCATTATTATGGAGGCAGAGGAGGTGGGGGCAGGGAAAGACCAATTTATCTGATGGGTAAACTGGAAGAAGAAACTGGGCATGCTGGATTCCACCCTCTTTCCTGGCTTCTGGGGTCTTCCTGTCAGCAGAAAACATGGGATCCCAACTCTCTCCTGCCATACAGCAGGGCCTACCTGGACAGGAGAAACCTGAGCTTACTCATTTCTGCTCATGACTAGTGATAGCTTATTCTGGGTATAGTATTAGCAAGCCCACCTGGCTGCAAGTCTTTGTCACATTGCCAATACTTTTCCAATACTTTGATCTTCATCTTCATCACCTGACTACTGCACTTACCCATCAATTTCAATCCAACCTGTACTCACTCAGTACCCAACACTGAGCACAGTGCTTTATGCTTATACAGTATGGAGGAACTAGCTGTCACTGTCTGTGGTAACCTGACAAGGACTTACACATTCCCACATAATCTTTTGGTTTTGCAGAGTGATGCAAAATCACGAAAAATGCATGAATTATATCCTCCTCCCTTTCAAACTTTTTTAAAAGATCAGGTCAACTAATGTCTTCTTTACACTTACTTCCTCTTTCAAGTCCTTCCTTAATGGAGATTTTCTCAGCTCAGGCAGCAAGACCAACTCTACATGGAAAGGCTCAGGGGAAGTGTCCCCACACAACCACTGAGAGATGACTGTGTCTCTTTTCCCACGCATTCAGTTATTATCTCCAAGAATAGCACTCCATTTTCCAGAGCTGTCCCATTCTAAGTACTAAAAAATCATGAGAACAAAGTACTGAATCTTACCAATTTTTCCAATGAGGTTATTTTGAAGATAGAGAATTTTTAAATCGCGGCACCATTTGTCAATATGTTCGAGTCTTTCTATTTCTTGCTGATGCAAGGAGAGTTCCTCCAGGGAAAAAATTACACAGTCATTGTGTTCAGCATTCCGCCTAATAAGATCTTCTGTGACTGAAAGACAATTTTTTGCATATTACATTTCCATTCCATTGTTCATCATTGGGTTATTACGTTATTAATGCACTAGATTTTCTTTGCAGCGAAATGTCAATTCTTGAGGTCCAAGTGATTTTCAAAAAGGAAGAGATCAGGGAAATCCTGCCATGAAGTGAGTCAGAGGGAAGAAGAGACATGGTAATAGCCTAAGTCTTCCTAGTCTCTGCATGTGTCAGGTATACCTATGTTCTGCTACTAATGGACAGAGCTGACAGCTGATAGTTATAGGAAGGCCTATACGGACTTTAGGTTAAACTGGACAAGATCCATGGACCTGAGGAGATTCCAAGATGGCGGCTAGAGGGAGGAAGCAGAAAGCAAGCCTCCTATAGTGAAATCTTGGAGAGATGCTGGAGACACACTGTGCAGGCATAATCACTGAGAAAAGGCATAACTTTGACCCCTCCACACCTCCAGCCGGCACAGAGAATCTCCACTTCACATTAAACGGAGAAACCAGGAGTGCATCCGGGCCACAGGCACCCGCCCCCAGATGGCTTGGGAAGACGCAGACCAGGTGAGCTTCGCGGTACCGCGGTTCTCCCACAGACAAGCCTGGGCCAGAGCAGCATAGCCCCCTGGACAGACTGACCTCCACCCGGGGAAAAAAGAGAAAGTGAGTAATAAGCAATAAGAGCAATAAAGACACACGGGAAAGAGGGTGGGGCGCCCTGAGCGCTGAAGATTGGGGGAAGGGAACCCTTCCTGGGACTGTAAATAAACAAGCCAGCCTGGCTGGAGAGCCTCTGGCGGGAGCAGGGGCACACACCCAGCAACTAGGAGCAGGAAAGCTTGTGAGAGTGGCGGAGGGAGGAAAACTCCACAGGAGAGGAGGGAAGACCCACTTCCCACGTGAGCTGTAAACAAACATGGCAGCTGGCAGAGCAGCAGCACCACCCAGTAATCAGGAGCAGGAAAGCTTGTGAAAGTGGCGGTGGGAGGAAAACTGCACAGGAGAGGGGGAAAGACCCACTTCCCAGATGAACTGTAAATAAACATGCAGGCCTGAGAAAGCAGGTGCAGTGTCACCTTTCCCAGTGTGCTTGGAAAGGGGAAAGCCTGTAGCAGAGGCTCCTGCACAGGAGAACTCCAAACAAACAAGGCCTGTGGGACCAGGTGAGTGCTAAGCTCACCCCAGAGATCTGCATAAATAAAGCCTCCAACAACAGCAGGCTGACAGCAGCGGGCAGGCAAGCCACAGCTGCAGATACCATTCTCAGAACTGTCTCCAGACTCTTTTTTTTCTTTTTCTCCCTACCTTTGATGAGAGAACAACCGAATTACATCTGCAAGCTGAAAAACTTACTGAAACTGTATTGCATTTGAACTTGGGACACTTGGTGGGGGTTTTTGTGTGTGTGTGTGTGTAGTTTTGTTCTACTTTATGTGTCCCCTTTGATGAGACAACTACAGAACAACATCTGAGACACCATCTACAGGATTGGAGACTGAGATGGACATCCAAATTATTAAGACTGAAACTTCATTGCATTTGAACTTGGAGGTTTTTTGGTTTTTTGGTTTTCTTAAATTTTCTATTTTTTTCATTTTATTTTAATACATTTTTATATATAGATTTTTCTTTCATTTACTTATTTTTAAATTTTATTCTTATCTTTTTTTTTTATTTTTGATTTTCAATCCTTTCTCTGACTCTCTAATCTCTGTTCAGCTTACTGTCGACTAGTACACTAAAGCTCCCTGTTTATACCTTTGAAACCTTCTTGTCTGATACCTTGTTCTGTATTCTCCTTCCAGTCTGTGTATTTGTTTTTCCCATTTCTTTAACTTCTTGCTTTCCATCTCAGCTCACCCTTCCATTCTAAATATTACCATTATTATTATTACAAGCTAGAAAATACTTAATTACACACAGTACAGGGACAGTAACAACACCAAAGACAATGACGGGAAGACAGAAATAACAGGGAAACCAGTTTCCCCACAGCAAAAAATTAGTACAGGAACCAGAGGGAAATGAAGAAAACAGGTACTCAGATCCAGACTCCAACAAATGAAGATAAACTATGCCAAAGGACCCAATGAAGCCCACAAGAATAATTTAAAAGAAGACATACTACAGGTACTCAATGAGAATTTTATAGAGATGATACTGGATAGAGTCAACCAAAATGTACAGGAGACACTCAAGAAATTCCAAGACAACAAAAATAGAGAATTTGAAAAAGCAAAAGAAGAAATAAAGGAAACCATAGAAGCACTGTATAAACACCAAGGTGAAAGAGAGAACATGATGAATAAACAGATAAATGAACTCAGGACAAAAATAGACAACATTAAAGAGGAAACCACCCAGGAATTCTATCAGACATTTAAAGAACTGATACCAACCCTTCTTAAACTGTTCGACGAAATAGAAAGGGAAGGAAAACTGCCTAACACATTTTATGAAGCCAGTATTACACTTATCCCAAAACCAGGCAAAGACACCTCCAAAAAGGAGAACTATAGGCCAATCTCCTTAATGAACATTGATGCAAAAATCCTCAGTAAAATAATGGCAAACCGAATTCAACAACATATCAAAAAGATCATTCACCACAACCAAATTGGCTTCATCCCAGGAATGCAGGGGTGGGTCAACATACGAAAATCAATAAATGTAATAAACCACATTAACAGAAGCAAAGACAAAAACCACTTGATCATCTCAATAGATGCAGAAAAAGCCTTTGATAAGATCCAACACCATTTCATGATAAAAGCTCTAAGAAAACTAGGAATAGAAGGAAAGTACCTCAACATTATAAAAGCTATATATGACAAACCTACAGCCAGCATTATACTTAACGGAGAAAAACTGAAACCATTCCCTCTAAAATCAGGAACCAGACAAGGATGCCCACTATCTCCACTCCTATTCAACATAGTACTGGAATTCCTAGCCAGAGCAATTAGGCAAGAAGAAGGAATAAAAGGAATACAAATAGGTAAAGAAACTGTCAAAATATCCCTATTTGCAGATGACATGATCCTATACCTTAAGGACCCAAAAAACTCTACTCAGAAGCTTCTAGACAACATCAACAGCTGTAGCAAGTTAGCAGGATATAAAATCAACATAGAAAAATCATTAGCATTTCTATACACAAACAATGAGCAAACTGAAAAAGAAGTATGAAAACAATTCCATTTACAATAGCCTCAAAAAAAATCAAATACCTAGGTGTAAACCTAACAAAAGATGTGAAAGACCTCTACAAGGAAAACTATACACTTCTGAAGAAAGAGATTGAGGAAGACTATAGAAAGTGGAGAGATCTCCCATGCTCATGGATTGGTAGAATCAACATAGTAAAAATGTTGATACTCCCAAAAGTAATCTACATGTTTAATGCAATTCCCATCAAAATTCCAATGACATTCATTAAAGAGATCGAAAAATCTACCGTGAAATTTATATGGAAACACAGGAAGCCACGAATAGCCAAGGCAATACTCAGTCAAAAGAACAATGCAGGAGGTATCACAATACCTGACTTCAAACTATATTACAAAGCAATAACAATAAAAACAGCATGGTACTGGCACAAAAACAGACATGAAGACTAGTGGAACAGAATAGAGGACCCAGATATGAAGCCACACAACTATAACCAACTTGTCTTTGACAAAGGAGCTAAAAATATACGATGGAGAAATAGCAGCCTCTTCAACAAAAACTGCTGGGAAAACTGGTTAGCAGTCTGCAAAAAACTGAAACTAGATCCATGTATATCACCCTATACCAAGATTAACTCAAAATGGATCAAGGATCTTAATATCAGACCACAAACTCTAAAGCTGATACAGGAAAGAGTAGGAAATACTCTGGAGTTAGTAGGTATAGGTAAGAACTTTCTCAACGAAACCCCAGCAGCACAGCAACTAAGATAAATGGGACTCCATAAAACTAAAAAGCTTCTGTTCATCAAAAGAAATGGTCTCTAAACTGAAGAGAACACCCACAGAGTGGGAGAAAATATTTGCCAGCTACACATCAGACAAATGACTGATAACCAGAATATACAGGGAACTTAAAAAACTAAATTCTCCCAAAACTAATGAACCAATAAAGAAATGGGCAAGTGAACTAAACAGAACTTTCTCAAAAGAAGAAATTCAAATGGCCAGAAAACACATGAAAAAATGCTCACCATCTCTAGCAGTAAAGGAAACACAAATTAAAACCACACTAAGATTGCACCTCACCCCTGTTAGAATAGCCATCATCAGCAACACCACCAACAACAGGTGTTGGTGAGGATGCGGGGGAAAAGGAACCCTCTTACACTGTTGGTGGGAATGTAAACTAGTGCAACCACTCTGGAAATAAATTTGGAGGCTACTTAAAAAGATGGACATCGATCTACCATTTGATCCAGCAATACCACTCTTGGGGATATACCCAAAAGACTCTGACACAGGTTACTCCAGAGGCACCTGCACACCCATGTTCATTGCGGCACTATTCACAATAGCCAAGTTATGGAAACAGCCAAGATGCCCCACTACTGACGAATGGATCAAGAAAATGTGGTATCTATACACAATGGAATTTTATGCAGCCATGAAGAAGAACGAAATGTTATTATTCGCTGGTAAATGGATGGAATTGGAGAACATCATTCTGAGTGAGGTTAGCCTGGCCCAAAAGACCAAAAATCGTATGTTCTCCCTCATATGTGGACATTAGATCAAGGGCAAACACAACAAGGGGATTGGACTTTGAGCACATGATAAAAGCTTTAGCACACAAGGGAGGGGTGAGGATAATTAAGACACCTAAAAAATTAGTTAGCATTTGTTGCCCTTAATGCAGAGAAACTAAAGCAGATACCTTAAAAGCAACTGAGGCCAATAGGAAAAGGGGACCAGGAACTAGAGAAAAGGTGAGATCAAAAAGAATTAACCTAGAAGGTAACACACACGCACAGGAAATTAATGTGAGTCAACTCCCTGTATAGCTAACCTTATCTCAACCAGCAAAAACCCTTGTTCCTATTATTGCTTATACTCTCTCAACAACAAAATTAGAGATAAGGGCAAAATAGTTTCTGCTGGGTATTGAGGAGTTAGTGGGGAGAGAGAGTGGGCGGAGTGGGTGGTAAGGGAGGGGGTGGGGGCAGGGGGGAGAAATGACCCAAGCCTTGTATGCACATATGAGTAATAAAAAATAAATAAATAAATTTAAATAAATAAATAAATAAATAAATAAGGTCCATGGACCTGAGACAGAGCAACTTCTAATGAGATAAAGTAGGAAATATGAAAACATCTCCCACCATTCAATCAGGAAAGGTCATTCACTCATTCATTTAACCAACATTTATTAATTTAACTAAAGTTTAAGAGAAAGGAAAGGAACACCGAAATAGCACTGCAATCTCATAAAGCAGCTGCCAGTTGTTCTGTTTCCAGGAGGAATGAAAAGCTGTTCACAGGAGGAACAGAGAGAGAGGGAGCTCCCACCCCTTAACAAGAATGATGCGTAGCAAGTGCTGCTCAGAGCAAAGGTCAAGAATATGGGATGGCAATGGTATGAGAATGGACACAAACTGTGCTCCACTGTTGGAATCAGGAACAAAATCATAAGTCAGCTTTATGAAATGGACTGAATCAAAAAGGCAATGACAAAGGAGAAAGCCTGCACTTCCCAGCACTACTAAAATGATACTAATGTAATCACAATTTTAGGTAGAATGTGTAAATACTGCATATCCGTTCTAGGAGATACTGATAACTTATTTATATTCATTTACAAGATGCAAGACAGTACTCTAAATGCTTTGGATGTATTAAAGGACAAATAGAGTTATTATTTACATTTGTCAGATGAGGAATTGAAGCACAGACGGTTTCATTAACTTGGCCAGGTCTCTGAAGCAAGTGCTAGAGCCAAGACTGTTTTGCTGTTGCTGTTGTTTGTTTCTTTTTTGTGGTACTGGAATTAAATCCAGGGCTTTATACATGTCAGGCAAGCACTCTATCACTTAAGCCTCACCCCTAGACCTTTTATTTGTATTCTTATTTTTGAGATAGAGCCAGGTTTTAAATTCATAGTCCAATGCCAGACCATGTGCTCTTAACCACTATGTGACACCACCTCAAACATGAGCAAATCAAGGGCAGTTCCTTGGGCTTCCTGAACGTGCAGACTCATCTAGCTGACACAAGTTCTTCATAGAACTTTGACAGCCCCACCTCTATGCTACATCCTTGAAAATGGATTTTGCCTTATGTCTTAATATAAAAGCATGTATGAACTTGTGTATAGTTAGCTGAATTCTGCTACTTCTGGAGATAGACAAGGAGAGTGCAGAGGTTGAAATTAAAATACCATACATGAGGAACATTCCTGTTGTTCTAAGCTTAGGCTCAACTGACAGGCAGAGATAGGTGCCATCCCCATTCTGGGAAGAGGCAGGTCAAGGGGCTGCAAAGGAGGCTAAAAGGGGAACCCATCATCCCTGGCTTGCTAGGATCCCTACTGCCAGCTGTACTCTGTTCTCTCTGTAATGCAACTATCAGCTTGGAGAACAGCTTATGTAGACTGCTCTATTCAAGGGAAAACCCAAAAACAACAAAAATCTTCCTGAAAACCATACCCAAAAGGGTATTGAACTTGCCTGTCACCAAGTTTGGATTTTGTTTGTTGTTGTTTTTATTATTGTTTCTTTTTCTTTTCTCTCTCTCTCTCTCTCTCTCTCTCATGCTGGGTATCAAACCCATATCCTCGACCACAAGGCAACTCTACTACTGGGTCTCCAATTTTGTTATAATATTTTAAAATCAATTGATGATGAGTAAGTGGGCACAGCCAATGTGAGGGTACAAAAGAGCTGTTATGTAAACTAAAATGTATTATATCTACCTGTAATTTATCTATAAAAGTTCTCTTAGCAAGGATGCCACATGAGTTAAGGGGTT
Organism: Castor canadensis; assembly: GCF_047511655.1. NCBI lineage: Eukaryota > Metazoa > Chordata > Mammalia > Rodentia > Castoridae > Castor > Castor canadensis. The sequence continues at coordinate 189,795,195 of NC_133388.1, forward strand.
GAGATGGCCCAATCAGTATTATCTGAGATGCAGAATTATTCACCACTAGTGATTAGACCCTCTGTGACCTAAACTACAGAAACCCATAGCAAGGAAGTGGCATGTTGGAGGATTATTTGCCCAAGTCCACAGGTCCAGGAAGATGTGCCCTCCCCTCCAGACCATGCCAAAGGAGGGAATTCACGGCTTAAGAGGTCCTAAATCTGCCTCCAAGTTCTACACTGGTCACTTCTCCAGGTTCATTCCCAAAGACAGACTACATGATTGGGTCTGCATTTCCACATATCATCATGCTATGATGTACATAAAACTAGCTGTCAAAACTTCCCTTTTGAGTCGTGTGGGTATTATGAAGGAATTATGTGGTCTATACCCTAACCACGAGAATTAAGGGCTAAAAATCTCTGTAGTTTAAAGAGCTGTGGAGAGGGGAGTTCTCTGAGCATGACTAACAGATTCACACACACACACACACACACACACACACACACACACACAGTACGCTGTATGGAATACCATTTTATAGCTCTCAGGAAACTATTGCTACACAATGCTGCTTGTAATAGCAAACATCATTGCAAACAACAGAGTTCCCCAAGAAGAAATGTATAAGGATATCTACATGGTGCATGGAGATTATACTGTTTCATACTTTTAAATGAGAAAGCATCTCGCAATTATACTCACTGTCAATTGCCACCAAGCGTTTTTTAACTCCAAGGAGCACTGTCTACCTTTTAGAAATTCCTGCTCCAAATATTTCAGCAGTACATTTACACGGCATCATTCTAAGATTTAAGAAGTCTTTAGAAGCATTAACATGTCATCATAAGCTTTTTCAAAAGTGATGGCATTATAATACCTATTAGATGGTCTAGAAGACATGCCAAGGTATGTATGAAACATTGGTTTCATTTTCTCACTTAAGAAAATTTCAAATAAGGAAATTAAAAAAAAACTCCAATGGGTTCTGAGAAGTCTCTCACCCAGAGAAAGTGCTAATAAATATCTAAATATCAGCATGTTTCATCTGTGGTTGATGAAAGATATTGACAGCTTTAACCACATATACATCATTATCTCACTAAAAGTTACTGCTGGGGAATTCCAAAATTGAACCAAAGCTCATCAGTCAGCCTAGGTTTGTCTCTAATTCCTTAACATTTATCAATAAAATGACTTTGTAGGTGCAAAGGGCAGGAGAAAAAGGTTTCTGATGTGTTAGAGTTTGTCCTGCTGTGTTTGCTTCTAAAAGCTACTATTCAGTACAGTTCTAAAAACTTCCAAAGCCAGTAATTTACTGTTCATTCCTTTAGACTTTATGGCATGTTTTGTAATATATATATGAAACAGAGAGTTTACAAATAGGAGAAGTATACCTCCTGAAGCATCTAACTTCTTTCTGTTATTTTCAACAGAAATTTTTAAAAGCAGGATTGCACATTAACCTGCCTTTTCTTACTGATTCAGAGTCATCATAATGAGTATCAGTAGCCAGACTGTTCCCTAATCCAGCTGTACCTTTAGAGGTGACAGACATAGAGTGTGCTTTGGAAGAGCACCAAGTGCTATGGTGCAATGACAGAAGTACCAGGAAAGTGTAATTCCTGGGAAGAAGGACTGGTCCATGCCACCGAATCAGAGTATGGAGGTGAGAAGAGCCTCATGGGGAAGAAGACTGGGCTCAATCTTGAAATGCAAACAGAAGTTCTCTAGACAAACAAACAAGGACAAGACATCCAAAGATATCTTGGATGATACAATGTGCTGTCCATTTTCATCTTCAAAACTGAGAGATTAATTCTGCTAGCTGCTGGAAGAAATGCTAGCAGCCAGTCCTCAGCTGCCCACTTTCTTTCAGAGCTGCCTCAGTTACAGAGAGAGATTTTGACTAAGGTCATGTCCTTTTCCAGGAAAATCATATTCAATGACTGGTTGATATGGAGCTGTGAAGGTTCAGTCAGTCCTTCTCCTCAACTCAGGAAGTCAGAAGGTCCCTTAGAGCTCCTGGGGTTGTTAAGCTAAGTCCCCACCCAACTCTTGCTTTCTACCCTACCCACTCCAAGAACACTCTCTAATTAGCTTCCTACATACATGCTAATCTCCATGTGAAAGTCTGATTCCAGGGGAACCCAACCTGGATGCAGTGATACCACAAGTAGTTCCTGAGAGCAAATGCTAGGTGAGATTGAGAGTTGGAGTCAGTTTCAGCCTACTGAAATCTGACACTGGAATGCCAATATGGGTACCATTACTGATGGTCAGTGAGACACAGAAGTGCCTGACTCACAGTAGCTGTGCAATTTTTAGGACTTTCAATGGTGTTGGGCTGAGATGGGATGCATTAGTAAGTGTGACATATCAGGCATAGGGAGATATGGGGGGTGACTATAATTTGTAGGACAATTATATTAGGTGACTATGACTAAATATATTTGGTAAGGAAAGTTTGTGAGACTACAAAGAACCGTTAAGAGCTAAGTGTGAAAACAATAGGACTGTGTTGGTAGTGTATGAAGAAAACGTTGGTAGGGCAGAAAAGGTTGAGGACCAGGACCATGCTTAATCATAAAGAAGAGCAGAGACTTTAGGTTCCAAATATGATGGATAGGATTTCCATTCCCAACCTAAAATAACTAAAACTCTAGACAAAATATATGAAACTAATATGTTAAAACTTGTCTATCAGGAAATCAAAAGGAAAATTCACATTTTGAACCAAATGAGAAATGAAAATAAAGCAGCCTATTGAAATTTGTGGGACATGACTAAAACACTGCTTGGAGGGAAATTTGTAACACTAAATGCTTATAGTAAGAAAAAAGAAAAGCCAGAAACATCAGCTTCCACTTGAGGAAACTAGAAAAAGAAAAAAATTAAACCCAAAATATGCAGAAGAAAGTAAACAGTAAAGATTTTAATAGAAATTAGTGAAATGGGAAGCAGAAAAACAACAGGACAAATCTGTAAAAAATAAAGTTGCTTCTTTAATAAAATAAAATTGGTAAACTTCTATTCAGTGTTATCAATAAAAAAAGAAGACACAAATAGCCAATATTAGAAATGAGAGGTGATATCTATGGTACACATATTAAAAGAATAATGGGGAACAATGGAAATAATGTTTTGCCAATAAATTCAAGAACTTAGATCAGATGGATAAATCTCTTAAAAAGATGAAAACTACCAAAGCTTTCTCATACACATGGATAGGCTGAAGAGCCCTCCATCTTCTAAGGTAACTAGATACATATCAAACACCTTCTAAGTCAGGAAACCTGGGAACAGACTCTCCACTGATATATCCTATCAAGCAATTAAGTAAAAATAATACTGTATACACAAATTCTTCTAGAAAACTGAAGAGCTGTTAGCAAGAGGCAAAGGCCATTTCCAGGGGAATGCGGGAGGGTGGAAAAGAGCACGTGTAAAAGGGATTGTGGTATAGCAGTGGGGAGGACCAACCTCTCTACCTCAAGCTCTCGAGTCTTTCCACTCTGCCTCAGTTCCTCAGGGGACAGCATACTGTAATGTAGGATCCAGAGGGTATCTTCTGGATTCAGTTCCCAGCCCTGCCTCACTCAACTCAATGGATATGTCATTCCTCCCTGCCTTAAAAGGTTGTTGGGAAGATTTGAGCAAGAATGAATGGAACGCACTTTAACCAAGCTGGCACATAGCAGATGCTCTTAAGAGAAGCACCATTATTGTTTGCATTGTCAACAGGACTTTAGTTCAGACCACTCTCTCCCACTTGAACTCCTATATGGTCAAGTCATGTCATGAAAAAAAAAAAAAAAGCAAACCTTGGTTCCCCCCTGCTCTTTTACGAAAGTGAAATCTTACAGATTTCTAAGTTGGCAGTGTAACATAGAAAACCTGCATGGTCTGATCTCAGTGTGCCTTTCTGTCAGATCTTCCTTCTCTCTCTGCCCTACATCCCTTCTTTCTGTCCCTCACCTGAGCTCGTGCAGCCACAACTGGCCATTAAGGGGACCTGTGAGTCCTCAGCTCTAGGCTTAACAAGCCTCTACTGTTTTCCTGGAAAATCCTCCCCTGGGGGTTAGGGCCCTGCCTGTGAACTCAGGGATCTCTCTCCCCTTCCCAGTAGGCAGCAACCACTCAATTCAAGTGCTTGCTTTCTCCCCTAGGAAGGTGGCCCACCTGTCTTGCCCATGACTGTATCCTCAATGCTTGCCTCAAGCCCTAGAAGTCTGATAAATGAGTGATTTAACAAATGAAAGTGAGTCAGATTCAGGGAAAGTGGGCAAAGAATAATCTAGAACAAAGTTTTTGTTTTTGTTTTTTAAAGTTGATGAGAAAAAAAAAAGAAAAAGGTAGAGGATCAGAGGCTGGGAAAGAGCTCTGAGAGGAAATGTCAGTAATGGGTTAGGAACAGGGTTTTAACACTTTTGAATACCCACACACACACACACCCCACTTAGAGGCGGTCACCAATTCCAGGATGAACCCCCATCATCTTGATTTAAAATGTTAATTATGGTATTTGCACAATGATAAGTGATAAATGAGATGAAATGTTATAAAAGTGTGGCCTTCAAAAATGTCTCCAAATCAGGATGGAGCACTGTAATCTAACACTGAAGGTCATCACATCAGCTTGCGGCCTCAGAATATTTTTAACAAGCTCTTTTACATTAACCGTGTCTGTAACATAACACTTACACACCCGGCTCCCTGGACCATTGAAAACCACCCTGCCTTCCAGAAGGGGCCAGGACCACAGCCTGACGTGGGGGCGAGGGGGAGGGACAGACGCCCGCGGGTCACCAAGTCCTCCACCAGCTGCCTCCCTTGCACCTCGCCTTTTATGTGACACGGGAGTCCAGCCTCCCCCAGGCGCGGCTGCCGGCGGAGGACGAGGACCCGCACAGACCGCGCTGCCCAGAGCGACGGGCGGCGCGGGGCGGGAGGGCGCCGGTGTCTGGGGCTGGGGACCTGGGGACCGGGGGACCCGGGACGAGCCCCTAAGGGGACTATCAAGGACAGAAGGCGGGGATGGCTTACTCCGGCCCATGGCGACTCTCTGGTTCACTGGCCCCCGACGTCACACGGGTCCCAGGACTCCCCGCGCCCTTCACAGCCGCGCCCCCGCGCGTCCGAATCTGGTAGTCATAGCAACCAGGACTCTACGGCGGCCGCGCGGGGCCAGGCGGCGCCGCGTTTCCTGACCCGGAGCGGAAACTGGCACTACCGCGCGGGAGGGGCTCCGGAGAGGACGCCGGGCTGTCCCAGCCCAAAGCTGTCCCTGTCCACGTCCCCGTCCTGACCTACAAACTGGTTCCTCTCCCCAGTCAAGGTCCAGACGGGATCCCGGAGTCACAGGACGCGCTTACTTCCTAATGGGATCCCGGAATCACGGGACGCGCCTACTTCCTAATGGGATCCCGGAATCACGGGACGCGCTTACTTCCTAATGGGATCTGCCCCTAGGCTCTCTCTACGTTTTTTTTTTTTTCCCCTCTGGGTATTTAACGCGTCCAGAGCCAGGCAAGTTGGATTTGTCCCCCACTGTATTTAATAGGGGTGTGACCTTCAGTTTCCTTAGCTTCAGTTTCCAAATCTGAGTAGTAAAGCGCTACAAGCATCCTTGTGAAGCTGTAACAAGATAATTGAAGTGAATGAAAGACACTTCTTAAAAAAATGACAGGCTCATTATAAAGCTTAGTTATCACTACTGTAGCTAATCCCCTTAAAATCACCACTAGCAAATTTTCTGAAAATACTATTCCACCACCTTCTTAACTGTAAAATACAGGAAAGTACTGCCTACCGCCCCCACTGCTCCCCTAGCAATTCCCTAGTCTCTTCTCCGCAAGTGCCCAACACACTTAGACTAGGGAGGAGGTCCCAAAGTTCATTCATCCTCAAATGTTCATAGTTTCATGTACCACACCCCCTAGGGTATGTGTGTGTTCTTATTACAAAAGTAATTATTACCCTCATTTGAAAAAAAAAAAACCATGCAATATGTGAAAGATAAAAACACCTCCTCCCCTTCCAGTTACAGTAAACTAATGGAGTGCATGCCTTTTTGTCTTGATATCTGTATTCTGATGCGTTTTAAAAGAAGATCCATAGAGCAATGCTAAGTGCAAAGAAATTTATTATTTCTTCAGATACTTGTTAGGCATTTACTGCTGGCTGTTATTACAGTTTGTCAATTGAGACAAGGGCATGAATGTGGACAGAGAGGCAGGAAAATCAAGGAGGAAGTAAAGGAGAAGCAGGGAATGTTGATAGGTTTGGCAAAGAAAGAACTGAGGATTTTGAACGATAAACCCAAGAGAACTGACAGTACGGAGCCTTAAAGGCCAGGCCAAAAGAATTGAACTGTAGTGACAGGATTCCAGGCTCCATGTCCTTATAGTGGGAAAAATACTTTGGTGTTTCAAGGAATATAAAATATTCCTCAAAACACAAACTTGGTGACATCTACCACTTCTGGTTCTCATTTCTGTTTTTTAAGGGCAAAGCTTACAGCTCTGGCATTGGAAATGTGATTCAAAGCCCATGCTTGTCACTGTGTAGCATTGAACAGATGACAAAACTGCTGAGAGCTGTACCTTCCCCATTTCCACCCAAAGATGACAATACAGGCAATCATCTGTGGCTATGACTCTGAGAACTGAAGATTACTCTGTGATTAGTAGGTCTATGAGTAACAGAGGAGATGAAACGCCAAGAGCAGTGAGAGGGTTTAATAAATACGCCTGTGCTTGAACTTGTCCATTTGGATAGCAAGAGGTTTATCCAGGCTAAAAGGGTCTAGCTTCTGGCAGGAAGCTGAGACCTGGGGTATTTGAAAGGTTAGTTTCTAAGTTAACAGAAGCATGAGACCAGGTGCAATATAAAGGATCTCAGTCTCTAGAAAGTTCTTAAGAACAGTTGCAACTCAGGTGTCTGTTATGTTGACTCAGAACTTCTATTCTCGTCCTCAGTCCCACTCACTCTTGAACTCTCAACCAAACTCTGAAGCTCTCCAGTTGTGAATGGGCCTGATAAGTTTTGAATATTTTTGTTCCCTTTGAAATTAATTTGAAACTTAATCCCTAATGCAAAAGTATTAAAGATATGTGGCCCTTATGAGGTGATTGAGTCACAAGGGCGGGTTAGGTGCCCTAAAAAAAAGTTTGACAGAAGGAGTTGGCCCCATTTCACCCCTTCCATGCCTTCTACTATGTGAGGACACAGTGTTCTTCTCCACCAGAGGACACTGTGGCAGTGTGCCATCTTGGAAACAGAGCTCATGTTCTCACCAGACACAGACCACATTGTCTTTATCTTTGATTTTCCAGCCTGCAGGATTGTGAGAAATGAATTTCTGTTCTGTCTGTATAAACTTCCCAGTCTTGGGTGTTGTATTATAGCAGCACAAAGGATGGGGCCTTAGGATTTTCCTCTGAACCCTAATATCTGTGGGGCTGAAGTATTTCATTCATTCATTCACAAGTAAACAAAGAATGGAGCTGTCTTTCTATTGGGTAAAATTCCCTAAGATGTTTATAGACCTCCGTGTTTTGAAATTACTCACTCAGTTGTCACAGCTGCCCTCAGAAGCAGCTCATGTAATCAACAATGTATTGTAGATAGGGAAATAGAAGCCCAGTGAGATTATGTTAATGGCGCAAAGCGAGCCAAGACTTTATGCCCAAATGAATTTAAATTCATTCTCCAATGAATTCTGTACTGCATGATTTTCTAGACCAAGAGTTACTTGAGGGCAGGAGGGAGTTCTTTGTTTGTTTGTTCATTTCCATCTCTGAATCCTACCTTCTCAGCACAACTCATTAGGTTTCCCATCAATAGTCATTGATTGACTGACTGTGGTTATCAGACAGTTCCTTGTCTTCAGGTCTTTTCACCAAAATCTAGGATAAGACCTAGCTCCATGGCAGAGTCTTAACACACTGTCCCACCACTCTGTAAGAATAGGGAAAAGCCTTGGTTAAAACAGCAGAGCGACCAGGGATACATTTGTGAGTATCTGTCATGGGCCAGGCTGGGCTGCATATGCCCTGTCTTTCCTCAACACATCATCACAGTCACTGTTTCTTAGAAACAGAGAACCCATGGGGAATAAAGGACATGTGTACAATTTGTTATGATTGTTGCATTATACTGACAGCCGGGGAAATGGGGAAATACATGACAATGTGACAAGTCTGAGTAAAGTCAACTTAAATTTTACTCAAAGTGAATGAAATAGTCTAAAGAGTCGTGATGAGTGTCTGCTTATGCAAATCATTATTCCAAACAGACTCCTGGAAATATAGCAAGATGAGCAATGTTTCCTGAGCAAATTATTGCAGCATTCTGTGTATCTAAAGTAGAATAAATAAATCTTGAAGACGGGGTTTTTAAAATTCCAGTCACAGCAAAATGGTCTTCTTATTTCTTTTGTGCTGGAAAAAAATTCATGGATATTGACCTAGAAAGCTATATGGCTCCTATTTTCATTGTTACAAATAATTTAGTATTTTTATGATGTATAACCAACATTATGGGTGTAGATCCATTGTATTTTGCATTAGTTTTCCTTCAAGAGAGTTTCTTCATTGCAACTTTAGAACAACTAAACCAAGCCCCCAAGTTTACTTATTTCCTCCTTCTTTCTCCCTCTCCTCCATTTCTCTTCTCCCTTCCTTCCTCCCTCCCTTCCTTCTTTCTACATACCTGGCTCTGCGAAGAGTAATGGACACAATACCAATAAAACCCTTAAAAGAGAACTGACACTGTGGGTTGAGTATTCACTTTTTGGGATCAAAGTGAGCTCCTCCATAGGAGTTGGTCCTAAGAAGTGGATATTATTGTTACTCTCCTTTTTTGCAGATAAATAAATCCATTCCACTTTGTCCCAATCCAATGAAAACTATCCAATAAAAATCAAACTTAATTATCTTGCTTGCCTCTGGGGAGAAAAGAAGAGGGCTGTGTTATTCAAGGTGGTCTGTGGAATCCATCTAAGAATGTCTTCTCCCAGTCAATGAAAATGAAAACACAACCTACCGGAACCTATGGGACACAGCTAAGGCAGTCTTGAGAGGAAAGTTTATAGCCATGAGTGCATATATTAAAAAGATTGAAAGATCCCAAATCAATGACCTAATGATACATCTCAAACTCCTAGAAAAACAAGAACAAGCAAATCCCAAAACAAATAGAAGGAGAGAAATAATAAAAATAAGAGCTGAAATCAACGAAATAGAAACCAAAAAAACCATACAAAGAATTAATGAAACAAAAAGTTGGTTCTTTGAAAAAATAAACAAGATCGATAGACCCCTGGCAAACCTGACTAAAATGAGGAGAGAAAAAACCCAAATTAGTAGAATCAGGAATGCAAAAGGGGAGATAACAACAAACACCATGGAAATCCAGGAAATCATCAGAGACTACTTTGAGAACCTATATTCAAATAAATTTGAAAATCTAAAAGAAATGGACAGATTTCTAGATACATATGATCATCCCAAACTGAACCAAGAGGAAATTAATCACCTGAATAGACCTATAACACAAAATGAAATTGAAGCAGCAATCAAGAGTCTCCCCAAAAAGAAAAGTCCAGGACCTGATGGATTCTCTGCTGAATTCTATCAGACCTTTAAAGAAGAACTGATACCAACCCTCCTTAAACTGTTCCATGAAATAGAAAGGGAAGGAAAACTGCCAAACACATTTTATGAAGCCACTATTACACTTATCCCAAAACCAGGCAAAGACACCTCCAAAAAGGAGAACTATAGGCCAATCTCCTTAATGAACATTGATGCAAAAATCCTCAACAAAATAATGGCAAACCGAATTCAGCAACACATCAAAAAGATTATCCACCACGACCAGGTAGGCTTCATCCCAGGGATGCAGGGGTGGTTCAACATACGAAAATCAATAAACGTAATAAACCACATTAACAGAAGCAAAGACAAAAACCACTTGATCATCTCAATAGACGCAGAAAAAGCCTTTGATAAGATCCAACATCATTTCATGATAAAAGCTCTAAGAAAACTAGGAATAGAAGGAAAGTTCCTCAACATTATAAAAGCTATATATGACAAACCTACAGCCAGCATTATACTTAACGGAGAAAAATTAAAACCGTTCCCTCTAAAATCAGGAACCAGACAAGGATGCCCACTATCTCCACTCCTATTCAACATAGTACTGGAATTCCTAGCCAGAGCAATTAGGCAAGAAGAAGGAATAAAAGGAATACAAATAGGTAAAGAAACTGTCAAAATATCCCTATTTGCAGACGACATGATCCTATACCTTAAAGACCCAAAAAACTCTACTCAGAAGCTTCTAGACATCATCAATAGCTATAGCAAAGTAGCAGGATATAAAATCAACATAGAAAAATCATTAGCATTTCTATACACTAACAATGAGCAAACGGAAAAAGAATGTATGAAAACAATTCCATTTACAATAGCCTCAAAAAAAATCAAATACCTAGGTGTAAACCTAACAAAAGATGTGAAAGACCTCTACAAGGAAAACTATACACTTCTGAAGAAAGAGATTGAGGAAGACTATAGAAAGTGGAGAGATCTCCCATGCTCATGGATTGGTAGAATCAACATAGTAAAAATGTCGATACTCCCCAAAGTAATCTACATGTTTAATGCAATTCCCATCAAAATTCCAATGACATTCATTAAAGAGATTGAAAAATCTACTGTGAAATTTATATGGAAACACAAGAGGCCACGAATAGCCAAGGCAATACTCAGTCAAAAGAACAATGCAGGAGGTATCACAATACCTGACTTCAAACTATATTACAAAGCAATAACAATAAAAACAGCATGGTACTGGCACAAAAACAGACATGAAGACCAGTGGAACAGAATAGAGGATCCAGATATGAAGCCACACAACTATGAGCAACTTATCTTTGACAAAGGAGCTAAAAATATACGATGGAGAAATAGCAGCCTCTTCAACAAAAACTGTTGGGAAAACTGGTTAGCAGTCTGCAAAAAACTGAAACTAGATCCATGTATATCACCCTATACCAAGATTAACTCAAAATGGATCAAGGATCTTAATATCAGACCCCAAACTCTTAAGTTGATACAAGAAAGAGTAGGAAATACTCTGGAGTTAGTAGGTATAGGTAAAAACTTTCTCAATGAAACCCCAGCAGCACAGCAACTAAGAGATAGCATAGACAAATGGGACCTCATAAAACTAAAAAGCTTCTGTTCATCAAAAGAAATGGTCTCTAAACTGAAGAGAACACCCACAGAGTGGGAGAAAATATTTGCCAATTATACATCAGACAAAGGACTGATAACCAGAATATACAGGGAACTTAAAAAACTAAATTCTCCCAAAACTAATGAACCAATAAAGAAATGGGCATGTGAACTAAACAGAACTTTCTCAAAAGAAGAAATTCAAATGGCCAGAAAACACATGAAAAAATGCTCACCATCTCTAGCAATAAAGGAAATGCAAATTAAAACCACACTAAGATTCCACCTCACCCCTGTTAGAATAGCCATCATCAGCAACACCACCAACAACAGGTGTTGGCGAGGATGCGGGGAAAAAGGAACCCTTTTACACTGTTGGTGGGAATGTAGACTAGTACAACCACTCTGGAAAAAAATTTGGAGGCTACTTAAAAAGATGGACATCGATCTACCATTTGATCCAGCAATACCACTCTTGGGGATATACCCAAAAGACTGTTACTCCAGAGGCACCTGCACATCCATGTTTATTGCGGCACTATTCACAATAGCCAAGTTATGGAAACAGCCAAGATGTCCCAGCACTGACGAATGGATTAAGAAAATGTGGTATCTATACACAATGGAATTTTATGCAGCCATGAAGAAGAACGAAATGTTATCATTCGCTGGTAAATGGATGGAATTGGAGAACATCATTCTGAGTGAGGTTAGCCTGGCTCAAAAGACCAAAAATCGTATGTTCTCCCTCATATGTGGACATTAGATCAAGGGCAAACACAACAAGGGGATTGAACTATGAGCACATGATAAAAGCGAGAGCACACAAGGGAGGGGTGAGGATAGGTAAGACACCTAAAAAACTAGCTAGCATTTGTTGCCCTTAACGCAGAGAAACTAAAGCAGATACCTTAAAGCAACTGAGGCCAATAGGAAAAGGGGACCAGGAACTAGAGAAAAGGTTAGATCAAAAAGAATTAACCTAGAAGGTAACACCCACACACAGGAAATCAATGTGAGTCAATGCCCTGTATAGCTATCCTTATCTCAACCAGCAAAACCCCTTGTTCCTTCCTATTATTGCTTATACTCTCTCTACAACAAAATTAGAGATAAGGGCAAAATAGTTTCTGCTGGGTATTGAGGGGGGGAGCGGGAGGGGGCGGAGTGGGTGGTAAGGGAGGGGGTGGGGGCAGGGGGGAGAAATGAACCAAGCCTTGTATGCACATATGAATAATAAAAGAAAAATGAAAAAAAAAAAAAAAAAAAAAAAAAAGAATGTCTTCTCCCTCCTGGTAGTCTGAAGACAGGAAATGAAAGGAGAGGCAGGATAGAATACAACCATTCAGGACCTCCTTGGCCCCTATAGGTATGAATTTGTGCTACTGGATAAGAATTCTACAAACAGCAGACCCTTCAATAATAAAATATAAAAGCACAAAAATACATCTCAAAATTAAGTGTTTTTAACTGATTATCTTAATTTATTTGCCCAAACCTCTGCCCAATTCCATTAGCTTAATAAAAGTGAGAGTCAACATTTTTGGAAGGACTTAGACTAAATTGTGTATACTCAGAGCAGAGTAGATGTACTACTCTCCCACTGAGGGCTAAAGTGCAGGGGTCTTAGGCAAATTTCTTAACTTCGCTGTGTCTCAGTTTCCTCATCTATAAAACAAGAAAAATTAAAGTGCTTATTAGATTGTATTTTAACAAGGTTTATATGACATGCTACATGGTGTTTGTCTATAATTAAGGCTTCAAATTTGAGATACAAAGTTTCAAAAACATGGTTACCAATAATTTTACATTGTCCCCAGTTGGAAAATGGTGCCTGGTCCAGGTACGGTGGTTCACATCTGTAATCCTAGGCAGAGATTGGGAGGATCATGGTTTGGGGTTCTAGAGGCTGCATTTCAACAAATAAGCCAGGCACAGTGTCACATGCCTGTCATCCTAGGTACTTGAGAAGTGTAAATAGGAGGATTTTGGTCCAGGTCTGGCTAGGAATAAATGGGAGCCTCTATTAATAGATGATAGATAGATAGATAGATAGATAGATAGATAGATAGATAGATATAGCAAGAAGGACTGGGGGCATAGCTTGAGTGGTCTAGCAAACTGCAGCACCAGAATAAAGAAGGGAGATAGGAAAGAAGAGAGGGAGTGAGCATGACCTGAAGGGAACTGAGACACCTAATCAATGATTTCTAGGTGTTGCTATAGGAAAAGAGCAGTACTTCAACTTCAACTTGAAGTTGAAGGTGGAATACCTGGGTCTAGCTCATAGAAAACTCCACAAAAGTGTGATTTGAAAACCACTAAGCCAAAGCTTCCCCAATAACATCTGGGGCTACTGATATCATATTTTATGTGCCCAGATCAACCCCCCCACACACATATGGAGTCTCTAGAGTCTTTTCTCAATCCCAAATTCCATAACTACAGTTTCTCTTCCAGCTTTACTAAGCCAATTCTCACCTGGAGAGTAGAATAGCATAAAATACTGGAGTGTGTAATAAATCCCATTAATAAAACTTAACCCTTTACTGTTGAGCAGATAATTTATCTGTTTAAGTGACTCCTCCATTACATCTTCATAATGCCCCCATAGAAAAGGCATGGATCAAGTTAGTCATTGTCACAAACAACACAATGTCTCTAAGTGGTAAGTCTCAAGTGTGCTCAGAGTCTAGGGGATGTAATAAAATGTCTCATTTCCCATCATGATGGCCTCTCTTGGATGGCCACCAGACACACTTCTTTTCAGATCTCCTGACTTGTTTTCTTATTTTTCCCCTGTACAGACTTCTCCATTGCCTCACATTTCACCAGTGCCCCTGTGAACAGAGACACCTTCTGTTTCTTGCTTCTCCCCAGCCTCAGTGGGAGGAGACTAGTTCTTCAGATTCTTCTGAGCAGAGAAATCTCTAATACAAAACTGCATCTTGCCTATGTTCATCATGTTTTGGTGTCTGGCACCCTTTCTGTGGCTCATGTTTCAGGGCAATTCCAAGGGCCAGTTTCCTTGTGCAGAAGCAAAAAGTGACTGTACTATTTTTCTCCCAGGCCTGGAAAAACAGCCAGTATGGGGGAACTCATGTAGACCTTATCTGTGGATGGAGACATGTGGGGGGGCCTTGCCCTGGTGTCCTGGCTGGACTGTTTCACTGGGAAGATGGTTGTGATGGTTCCTACATCTTACTTCTTGGCACTCCCCCACACATACTGTAACTGCCATTGCAGTTAAGGCCAAGCACAAAATTTTAGAGGACGCTTTTCTCCATACAAGAATTTCCTCTCTTCTGACACCAACTGCAAGTTGGGAAGGGTTTTACAAAAGCACCCTCAGTTTAAAAAACTCACTAAAAGGACTTACAGAACCTGCTGCAAGCAGCTATATTCACAGTTACAGTTTCCTACAGAGCAGGTACAGCTGCAGATGCATCAAAGAAAGACCCAGGTCCAGAATGTCTGTACTTGTCTCTGTGGAGTCAGGACACATTCCACACCGAGCATCAATGTGTCATCATATGTTCTGAGTCCTGCACTGCCAACCTGGAGAGCCGATCTGAGCTTTGGTGTAAGGATTTTTATTGGGGCTCCATCACATCGGGATGATTAGTTGATTGGTTGTTCATGTGGTTAATCTCAGTCTCCAGATTGGCTGATACAGTGCCACCCAGAGCCCTAACCTCACCCTATTATGCTGTTGGTGTTTCTGGTGTGGATAACTAGCCCCTACCCCAGATTATGCAGGCACAGTCACATTTTAGACTAATCTCTGTGACCCAAGTTCCCCAGAGAAGCAAAGACACTAGCTGAGGAAAAATGCTAGACCTTCTTTTAGGGTAAATTCCATACTATATAGCCCCTACAGATCCCCATAGCTTATTTGAGCTCCCTAATCTCTTCCAACCCTTTTCATTCTGTTGCCAGGGTGATTTTCATTGCTTATAACAAAGAACCCTCTCTGATACCATGTGATGCTGAAAGAAACCTTCCCCATGGCAGGGAGGAAGAGCAGGGTAGACAAGAGGACGAAGGCGACAGCATGCTCTATCCTGCCCCTACTCCCAGCAAAGGCTTCTGCAGAGAATGACAGTGATCTGAGCAAGATGGTGGCCAATTTCCCCTTGGTTACTGTATTTGATTCAAGTTCAGGGGTTTTGTCAGTTTCTGGCACTTCCTAGGAGACAAGTGGTAGCAGGTGCTGAAGGCCTAAAAAAAAATCATAGGAGGAAAAAAACCCCTAGAATTATCTAATTTAATTTTCTCTGAGAAACGAGTAAACAACGGCTTTGTTCAGGTTTGGTGTTAGAACACCTGGGGCTAACGCATAGAAAGCCTGGTGTCCCCAAGATTATTATTTGAGAACCATTGAGCTCATCTAACTGCACACAGGAACGGGAGAAAATGCAAGCCACTAAAATTAAAACTGTATCTCCAAAAACATTAATCTTTCCTAATGTAATCTACAAGGATAAACTTGAAATGAGGCCCCTGGGGAAATTTCAAGTAACTGCCAATTTTGCTAATGATAATAAGTTTATTTTAATTGCTAATATATTCCTAATTACTCCAGTTCTAAAATGTTTACTTCCCTGTCAGTCATCTTCCTTGATTTATGTTCTTTGTGAAAAGACTTTGTCATATCAATCAACCCTTTTCAAGTTTGGTGGCAGCTGCTGAATACGATCTCACCACCCTTGTCACACAGCTCTGCTGAGCACCATTTGCCCTAAAGCAGAAAGAAGCCTTGCTCATGAAGTCTCTCAGAATTCATAGCTGTCCATTCCAGCTTGGAGAGAAACAGTGTTTCCAAAGCTTTGGTTGCATGAAAAGGACTGATGGTTGTCTATTCTTAAGTCTTCTGTTTTTGTGTTTCTGTGCTTTTAAAACTGAACCATTATCTACATTTTATTTAAAAAGTCATAATATTTGCACATATTTAAGGGTTAGAAAAGTATAATAATTCAATACACATATAGAATATGTAATGATAGAACCTGCTTTTAATTAAGACCTGCTCTCTTTCATCTGAGTGTGTGTGTGTGCATTTGGGTATATGTGTGTGTATCTGTATGTGTGTATGTGTGTGTGAAGGGTTTCTAGTATGTGAACAGGGTATCCAAATAATTTTTCAAGAGTATAGTGTCTTTAATGTAAAGATTTCTAATTTGGGCAGAGGTGAGGGCCTCACAAACCCATTCACTCATGTTTTCTTTCAGTAAACAGTACTGAGCCCCTGGGAGGGGGTTGGTGAAGTACATTCTAACACGTGCAATTGGAACTAAGTGTTTTGACATTTTTCTTTAGGATGTTAATTCAGGAAAGCCAAAACAATATAGTCTGTTTCCTATAGGAGATTTTGAATCTAGTTTAAAAATTCTGCTTTGTATTCTGCATGTTTAAGCTCTAAAGATGGAAGAGGTATTCATTCCAGGTGATTAAACCTGAAGCATGGCACATGGTTCAAGACTGAAGGTTCTTTGATCCTTGTTCTCCAACTGATGAGCTGTGAAACTTCAGGCAAGTCGCTGAACGTCTCTTTACTTCGTCTGTAAAATGGGGTGGTATAAAACCTCTTAAGAGCTACTTGGACGTTAAGTGAAAGCATCCCTGCAAAAGTGACTCTGAAGCACTTACCAACGTCAGTTGTCTTCTTTATACTTCAAATGTGAATACCATCTAGACCTTGTAGTAGAACTGGAGGGCTGGTCCCAAACCAGAATCATCCTATGTTTTGCTTTCTCTTTTCATTGACTTTTATGTATTTTAGAGAGATGTATGCTCTTTATCACTTGTCAACAATAGAAAAATATACGAGGAAAAATCTAATAATATCATTCCAGCAATGTCATGGTCTAAATAAATGTTATTAACAGTTTCTTGTGTATCTTTCATGCTTGTATGGGTATCCCCATGTAACCATGTTTGCTTTTGTTTTTATAAAAATAAAAGCATTATCCTAAAATTCACTTTTTAAAAATTAATATTATCACTCCCCATGACAATAGTGACTTGACTCATACTTTTAAAAACTGCTTAATATACATTAGTCTGGGTTGCCTATATTATTTTGGCTTTTTTAAATTAAAATTTTAATTTTTACATTTTTATAAAAATCAAGAATCTTAGATTTTCAAAAAAAATTGCAGATAATATAGAGGCCCTATATTCCCATACTCAGTTCCACCTATTATTAACATCTTACTTTATTATGATCTATTTGTTATAATTAGAGAATTAATATTGAGAAATTATTACACAGTAAAGTTGATATTTTATTTAGATGTCTTTGGCTTCTTCTACCTCATGTTCTTTTTCTATTTCAGGACTCCATTCTGGATACCATCTTACATTTAGTCCCATCTCCTTGGCTATGGCAGTTCCTTAGGCTCAAGCTTTCCATGCTTTTGGTGACCTTAATGGTTTGAGAAGCACACACTCTTCAGATTATTTTGAAGAATGCCCTTCAATTGGAACTGTTTGCTCTTTTGCTCATGGTTAAACTGGGGTGATGGGTGTTTGTGAGAAAGATCTTAAAGATGCAGTTCCATTTTCATCACATCAAGGGTAAACTTTATCCACATAAAAGTGTTGCTCTTGACATTAGTCTTAATCACCTGAAGTAGTCTTTGCTAGATTTCTGCCCTTTAAAGTTACTCTTCCTACCCTTCTCAATTCTTTCATTTGTCTTGTTTGGATGAAAGTCACTATGTATAGTGCACACATAAGGAGAATTCCCCACCACGTGAGTGTGGAGTTTCTGTATAACTTGGACTCCTGCACAGGAGATAAAGTCTATTCTCCCCTGCTTGTTCAGTTATGTATTTACACCAATCTTATGGTGAATGGCTAGACATGGAAAGATGTTTGACGTTATTAGCCAAGGGAAAATTATAAAGTAAAACAACGATGTATCATTTCACACCCAGGGGAGCTAGCTATCATTTTACATAGATGCTGCCAAACACTGGAGAGGATGTGGAGAAACTGGAGCACTCATACACTGTGGGTGACGATGCAGATGGTGTACCCACTCTGGAAAGTAGTGTGGCACTTTCTTAAAAAGTTAAGCATATGACCTAGATTTCCATTCGAAGGGACCTGATGAAAGCACAATATATGCCCCCACAAATTCTCATATGTAAATTGTATAATGGCATTTTTCATAATAACCATGAGTGAAAAAAGGATCCATGTGAATGGATTAACAAATGTAAAGTGCCCATAAAATAGAATATTAGTCTACTGCAAAAAGGAAAGAAGTAGCGATTCATGCCAAAACAGGGCGAGCCTAGGAACATTATATGCTAAAGGAAAGAAGGCAGAAACAGAGGCCACATGCCATCGACTCCATTTAAATGAAATTTCAGAATAGGTAAATCTATGGAGACAGAAGGTTGCTTGGGGATGAGGGATGAGAATCTGAAGTGACTGCAAATGGTGGAAAGGATCTTTTTCAGGAGATAAAAATGTTCTGAAATTCTACTGTAGTACCTCTGTAAATCTAAAAATCATGGAATTGTACATCTGAAACAAATGACTTTTACATAAATTACAATAAAACTTTTATTTAGTCCAAAAAGGGAAAGAAACACGGCTGGCACTGTAAGTTGCACTTGCCTAGCATGTGCAAGGCTCTGTGTCCCATCCCCAGCACTCTGCAGCATACACCGACACACACTGATGGACTATAGTATTAAAGGGGACATGATATGCATAGTGAGACCTCCAGTCACCAAGAAGAATGATGGGAGTTGTGCTGGACAGAGCAACAGTGAAGGAGTGTGAAAATTGTCAAGGAACAAGGCGCTGACTGGTCACTAACTGCACTGAGAAATGATGGCAATGGTGTAGGCTGGAGTCATGAACTTCATAATGGGAGATTTCAGAGAGGAGAAGGGGACAATTATTCAATGTGACAAGGAGAAGCAAGAAGGGCACTCATCCTACTTCCAGGTTTATATAGGAGAGAAAACTGAACACATGTGCTCATAATTTATAGTTATTCAGAACAACCTCCTCATGAGGCAGGCAAGGAAGTAAATTGGGGAGAGACCCGAGACCCTGGCCTTGGCTCCTCCAAGGTCTGACAATGACCTCAGGCAAGAGACTTACCTTCTTGGACTCTCAACTGTCAAATGAGAATAATCCCATCAACTTTAAGCACTAGAGAACACAGGGAAATTCTAGGAGCAAAACTAGAGCAGGTGCATACCAATCCATCTCACATTTCACCATTTCAAAAGCTTTTAGCTTCTGCTACTCCTGAATTTTGCTGATGAGAAGTCTGAACTTCATAGAGGTTATGAAATTTGCCTAAAGCCACACAGCTCTTCAAGGGACACAGACCTGACTCCTCTCACCTACCATACCGCCTCCCTCCTGTCAAGAACCACTCCTTTCTGGTACTTCCATGCTGACTCTGAGTCAGAAACAATGCATCAACATGGGCGTCCTTTCAATTCCTAAAGGAGGATAAGGCTGGTGTAAAAAGGGCATCTAGGAAAATCTGGGCACAGTCAACATGTCCACCACCCCCTGGGCCACATGAGGCTCTCATTCTCTGCAGCAGACAGTGTACCTCTTGCTAGTTCTCCAGTAGGTCTACCCAGCCATCTGTTCACTACAATTATTTACTGAGTGCTCTCTATAATATGGGAATGGTTTTGTGTACTAGGAACTCAATACATTATAGGAGCTTCTGTAATGGTCTGGCAGAAGAAGACCAAAAGCAAAAACCAACAAAACCCACACATTACAAATGAGCAAGAGCGATAACTTCTGGTTATGAGACAGGTGAGTGAACTGGGGAGGTGAGATGGGGGAGAACAGGCCTAAAGTAGAATGGGAGGCCTCTGGGTGGAGGTGACATTTGCAGGAAGAAAGGAAGCTGACCTTGGGGAGTTCTGCCAATGTGTTCCACAGGTACAAAGGCACTGAAGTGGACTTGGGCTCAAAGTGTTGTAGGAACAGACAGGAGAGCTGGTTATGGCCACAGTGCACTGAGCACAAAGGAGAGGGAAATTGTATGGGATGTCTGTAACAGGGAAGGGAAGAGATCTGGGATGCATTTTAGAAAGGAACTGCTATGTGAAAACTGGGAAGTTACTTGGAAGAGCAGAAAGATAGAGGCCAGGAAGAACATTTCAGTACCCTGGAGCAGTTTCTCTTTTTCCTCTTATGTCCTTTTCCCATTCTCTTCACCTGACAAACATACCTCATAGACATTTCACAACAATTCACAATAGCCAAAAAGTAGAAACAAGTCAAATGCCTATCAATGGCATGAGTGGATAAACAAAATGTGGTATGTCCATAAAATGGAATATTATTCACCCATAAAAAGAAGTACATGCTTGAAAGTAGATGAACCTTAAAAACACTGTGTAAGTGTCAGACAACAGTGGCTCCTGTCTGTAATCCTAGCTACCTGTGAGGGTGAGATTGAGAGGATCAGGGTTCAAGGCCAGCTTGGGCAAACTGTTCACAAGATCCCATCTCCAAAATAATCAGAGCAGAATGGACTGGAGGTGTGCCTCAAGCAATAGAGCACCTGCTTTGCAAGCATGAAGTCCAGAGTTTAAACCCCAGTTCCACCAAAAACAATTAGAAGTGAAAAAACAGACTCAAAATGTCACATATTGTATGATTCAAGTTTCATGAACCACCCAGAACAGACAAAGTTATGGAGACAGGAAGTAGAATAGTGGTTGCTGAGAGGCTGGGAAGCGGAATGAAGAGTGACTTCTGATAAACTCAGGGTTGCTTGGCAGGGAATGAAGGTGTTTTGGTGGGTGCACAACACTGACTGTACTAAATGCTACCGAATCACACACTTTTAAGTGATAAATTTAATATTATGCAAATTTCAGTTCAATTAACATTTTTAAGGAAAAATAGTATTATATACTTTTCTGTTTTTTTTTTTTAGCCAGGCATGATGAATGTATTCTGACTAAATTAAGCTAAAAGTAGGAACCTATTATAAAGACACCGAGGTTCCTTAGGGAATCTGAAAACCCCATCAGCTGGGCTTTGGGGACACCAGCAGCTAGAGAGACCTCAGTACACATTCCCTGGCCTTCCTCCTGTCACCTCTGTCCCTGGAACAAAGAGAATCTGACTGATCAAGCTTGCCAATTGTTGCCATTTGCCATTCACTGTATCCGTGTGTCCTTTCTCCCCATCTCCCTGCCTGTCTTCCTTTCTTCTTTCAACTCTCAGCCCCTGTGTGAGTCCTATGGTCCATGCAGCTCAGAGGCGCAGTCTAGAGTAAAATAACAAAGAGGTGGTGACATTTGGGTGATGAGCTATAGTCCCCATGGTTTCCATGGTTTGGGGACTGGGTTTGAGATCAGCAGTTTCACTGGAACCCTCCCACTGAGGGGGGGGGTAGTTGCACAAAGAAATTTGCGTTATAAAAAGCTGAATTGGGGTTTCTTAGTCTTGTTTTTTTTTTTTTTTTTTGGTGCTGCTATAACAGCATGCCACAAACTGGGTGACTATAATGAACACAAGTTTATTGGCTCTCAGTTCTGGAGACTGGGAAGTCCAGGATGGAAAGGGTGGCCGCTGGTGAGTGATTTGTCACAGCCTCATCCCAAGGAGAAAAGTGGGAGAGCAAACATGGGAGGAACTCACCTATTATAATCATACCAACACACCCGTCTCTGAAAGGGTCCCACCTTTTAATATGATTTTGATGACAATAAAATCCAGTATGAGTTTTGGAGGATTCAAACCTGCATGCAAATAGTACTAGGTGAAGAATAAGACAACAGGTGTCCACTCCAAGCACCACCCAGGCAGACATCATTTCAATAGCATCATCTGATTCATGTTCACTGAGTAGCTCCTCAGATGTTACTGACTGGGCACTGGGAACAGAGTGATGACCATGACTAAAATGGCCTATACCTTCTAGGAGCTAGTCATCACAAGGAAAGACAGACACCAGACCCAAACCAATGAGTTGAATGCTGCAGGAAATTCAGAAGATGTGGTCTTCCCTGTGGTCTGTTATCTAAGCAGAGGTAGAAGGATATATGGAGTCACCTCCATCCTGTTGTCATCACCTGAATGTCACCACCTCTGTGTTATCTTACTCTTCAGACTGTACCTCTGAGCTGCATGGACCACAGGACTCACACGGGGGTTGAGAGTTGAAAGAAAGAAGGAAGACAGGCAGGGAGAAAAGACACAGATACACGGAATGGACTAGATTTCATATCATGTCCTGCTTCCCTTCAGATAAAATGGCTGAAACTAACTTTCCTGTGCCCAGTGTTGAGGGTGGGGCTGCGATGACATTGGTTTAAGGTGCCAGCTGATGGCACTGGCCTTACAATCATCTCAGCAGGAAGCTGGGCCTGTCATCTGGTAGAGCTCTATGCTTCCAACAAAGCAATGGTCACATGACTGACCCCAGATGGTGGCAGCTTTTCTGTCCAAAGCCTCTCTGGTGGCCTTGTTTTCATATCTCATCAGCCTTGCAAACCAGACAGTTTCCTTGGATAAACACCAAGAAGTTGGCCTTGACTGCCCATGGGTTGAGGGTTGATGGGTAAGCTTTCACTATTTCTTACTTGAATTTTCTTTTTTTATTTGAATAAAATGATACAGTCACCTCCAAAATAAAGAGAACCAAACAAAAGTAGTAAAGTTTGAAGTCAACCCCTTCTCCTCTGATATATAAGCCTGCATTCTCTATTTGGTCTCTGTGACAATATATTGACATCATCTTTTCATTCTGCAATTAGCACTTCCGAGAAGTCCTCACATATGAAATCATGCCTGGTATGTAGATGAGGAATGTGAGGTTTAAAGAAGTTGAGTGATAGATCCAAACTCACAAAACTAGAAATGGTAGGACAACAAGAAGTATATGTCTGTGTCTATGCCTGAGTCTACACCTGGCTAGATTCAAAATCTATGCTTTTGTCTTATACCACTCTGCATCTGGTTAAATGTTGGAAGTGTTTATTTAACTAGATTCACACTGCCCTGACCACACCACTCCCACTGCTGATCTCTTCCTTCTATAACCTCTAAAAACAATAACAAAAAACAATCCTATGTTCCCACAGGCTAACATGCTATCTTCACTAATATTATTATGAAAAAAGAAGATGATGATGACATGATGACAGTAATAGTGATAACAACAATAACAACTTCCCATTTGGAAGAACTTTTTCTTTCAGAAAAAAAAGCAAAAAAGAAGAAGACAGACCTTGCTGGCATTGAGTTTCACTCCCTCCCCTCAGATAGATCCCTTACAGCCTGAACTTGGCCTTCACCCACACAGAGGTAGCTGTTTAGATTTGGACTGAGCTACAGAAGTGGCCCAATGTAAATAGAAATGCAAAATGAAATAACTTTTGCATTGAAAATCCAAGTCCAGCGATACCTTTGTTTTTCCCCAGGCATTTCATTTTCTTTGTTTTTATTTCCTTTGAGGCTACAAAAGGATGAGAAAATTTTTGCAAAGTGGTTGACAGGTTTTAGCATCCACCTGCTAATTTGCCCCCCACCCCAAGGTACCATGTCTGGCTCTCTAGCAGGTGTATCTGGCAGCTGTAGTAGATTATACTCAGCATGGGCCAGATGGAGGGGATGCAGCCGGCAAGGCACAGTGGGATAGATTTTGTTTTTTTAAATACATGCTCAGACCTTCAGCAAGGCCTGCTTGGGAAATGTAGCATTGAGGCAAAGTATGCCAAGTTGGCAGGTGTCTGTGTCTGCTGTTTTGTGTGAGCAATAGTGGGATTCCTTTTGGGGGGCTGGCATCCCGTGCAGTACTGGTAGAGTTGTCTGCATCTGAGTTGTTTTGTAGTGACTCTAATAAATAGCTCTGGCAGAAGATTTGCAGTGGGGGTGCAAGGAGTCATGGGAAAGGAGCCTTTGCAACCTGGGGTGGATGCAGCTTGGCTCCACCTTCTCTGAAATTTGTGACTTGGGACAAGCGATGCATCCTCCCTGAGATTTGCCCTTCACCTTTAAAATGAGGGTGCAGAAGACTTGTTGGAGCTCACCACAGTTCCTGACTTCCGTGCTTTCCCCACTGCCCCTGCAGAAGTTGGGTCATGTGACTAACTAAATCACCTGAGACCATTAAGAGAGGGCACAATGGGCAAGCTTGGAGGCCATATATGGCCAGTGGCTTGCTTGCAAGAGGAAGGCAGACATACTGGTCCGCAGTGGACCTTATGCGGGTTTGTCTCTTTTGGCAGCTGATGTACTACTATGAGGACCGTTAGCAAGGTGGGAAAAGCATCCACAGGGCAGCACCTGTGGCAGCTGGCTTATGAGTTCCTATCCCCGACAAGGTCAGGGGATTTCTCTCCTATACTGCAGCTCATTCATGTCTGTTCCCTGAGGAGTAAGACTTGAGAAACTTGAGATGGAATGACAAAAGTAGAGATCATGACTGTCCCTGAAACTGATTGTTTTGATTTAGTCTTTTGCCTCATAAGACAATTTCTCCAGTAGCATTTCTGGGAGAATCGCTCCTGCAGCATTGGATCTTCAAGATGGCTCATCCCTCGCCTACCCTTCTCAGCAGCAACCAACAGTGAGGAGAGCAAGTGTGGAAGGGCAAACAGACCTGGCTTTGAAACATACAGTCCCCACTTACCCTCCTGAGAAACCCTTGAGAAAGGAATTAAACCTCGCCAAGGTTAGCTGTTAAGTGTATAGATCACAATTATCAAACCTGCTGCACTAGTCAGGACTCCAGAGAAACAGATGCAACAGGGTAATAATGTATCTATAATCTGTGATTGTCTTATCTAGATCCTATGAGGTGTAATGTACCTTGTAAATACATACTAACTGTCATATTTAGCCTATTACATACATTAGTTATGACATATTATAAAATTATATTCTTTCTCTGTGTGTGTGCATCCATATATACATGCATATAGAGAGAGAGAGAGAAAAAGAAGAAAAAAGAGATGCAAAGAGATGAGAGAGAAAGGGTTAGACAGACACATACACACACACACACACACACACACACACACTCACAGAGAGAGAGAGAGAGAGAGATTTTAAGGAAATGGCTTACAGGATTGCGAGGGTTGGCAAGTCCAAACTCTGCAGGGCCACCTGACATCCTAAAGATTCAAGTGAGATATGATGTAGCACTTTCAGGTTTATAGACTGGAGACGCAAGAAATATGTTATATATTGCTAACTGCGGGCAGAATGCCTTCTTTCTTGGGAAACCTCATGTTTTCTTTTAAAACCTTCAGTGATTGGACAAGGTCCATCCACGATATGGATGGTAAGCTGCTTTACTTAATGTCAACAACTGTAAACATTAATCACACTTGCAAAATACTTTCTCAGTAAAATCTGGACTAGCATTTGACTAAACATCTGGGCACCATAGCCTAGTCAAGTTGACACATAGTATTAGCCATCACAACTGCTAGAGGGGTGATAAGAAGATTTGATAGAAAATGAAGAGTGACATTGGCAGAGGCAGGATAGGGCACAAGGTCAGTTCCCCAATGGTCATATCTCCTAGCACTGTTTGCTAATTACCACTAGAATCATTTCTCATATTTTCATTTCCCCTTTTCCTGGTTTTGATACTTGCCTTCTTTCTCTTGCCTCACCTTTCTCTACTCTCAAGAAAACACAATAGCCCAGTTCTCATCAACCTAGAGGAAGAATTCATCTACATGAATGAAAATTGTGAATTTATTCTTTATTTATTTTGCAGTACTGGGAATTGAACAGAGCCTTGTGTTCTACCACTTGAGTGCACCAAGTCTTGTAAATGTATTTTTTAATGCTTGTCTATAAATGTATTTATTTTGGCTCCTAAGCATATTTATTACTTGAAATTGCACTCTTAGTCAGTTCTCTCTCTGCAGACATCTACTCCTTGAGAATAGGATAATTTTTCCTTCATTAAAGAAATTCTGGTTCCTAGAAAGCATCAGGTAATTATCAGGTGATCGATAATTTTAATGATTGATTAAATTTCTATATGGATGCATGAGGTAAGACGAGTGTAAACTGTTTGCATTTTATAGAGCAGCAAAATAATGTCTTTGGTAAAGATATTTGAAAAACGTGTGAAAGTCTGAAGACTGATGTTACATTCAGCAAGTATTGAATCTCTACCTAAATTGGGCACATACTTTGGATAAGTCAGTATCATAGCTTATTTGTTTCTGCCCTCCATACCAAATTCATATGTTGAAGCCTTAATCCACAGTATGATGGTATTAGGAGGTGGGGCTTTGGAAAAGGATTATGTCATGAGGGTAGCCTTCCCACAAATGGGCTCAGTGCTTTATAAAAAGAGGCGACACTGGCTCTCTCTCTTCACTATGTGAGGATGCAATCAGAAGACGGCCGCCAGCAAACAAGGAAGAGGGCTCTCACCAGATACTGAATTGGCCAGTACCTTGACCTTAGACTTCCCAACCTTCAGAACTATGAGAAATAAATGTTTGCTATTTAAGTCACTCTATATATGGCTTTTTATTACAGCATCCAAAACTAAGACCTTAACCAAAGTCTTTGGCACCTCCCACCAGCATCGTCCATGTGCTACTTCCCCTTTTTACTTTGTATACTGCCCTGTTTCCCTGTGAGAAAGGAAGTTTCTTTTGGGCAGGCACCAAGTCTTAAAATACTGTAGACCTGTATGCTTTATATTTTGCACATAACACGCTCTCAAAAAATAAAAAAGAATGCTGGCTGAATTTTAAAAGTTGAGTTACTTCCTACACATTTCTTATCCCTTAATTTACTTTTCCAGGACTTTTGGTATCTTGGTAAAGTAAAAAGCACATAGAGTTAGGGAACTAAAGCTTTCTCAGAAAGTCTGCATATGAAACATAATTCCTTCATGATTATGCATACCATCCTAACCATATCTGAAAGATGCTAAGGAACTAATTCTGTCTGAAAAATGGTAAGTAAAGGGAAAGAATTAAGCATTCATTCTTCTTTTCCCATAAGAATGGAACCCCTGGGCAATCAGATGGCAGATGATTCTCTGTATAGACACATTGTAACAAAAAAATGAAGGAGGCAGGATTGAAGTAGAATGTCCTCATTGTCAATGCCTAATGTACTTAAGGTCTCAGCACTGAGCAGAAATGTCTTCTGGCATCACAAAAAATTTATTGGGTTCTTCTTGATGAAGAATCTGGCACCACCCTTGAAGTAGTTGTGTCCCCAAACCTTAATACTAAACCTTAATGATAGAAGTGATCAACCATCTATTGGCAGGAAATGCAGAAGACTGAGGGAGACATTGAACTTGATCAGAGGAATGTTACCAGCAAAAGTGCAATGGAGGAAACTGTCAAGACAAATGATCCACAATGAACAGCCTTCGAAGGGTGGGAGGGATGGAAGTCAGAGGAAGAACATATGCATTAAAGAGACCCCAGTGGTGTGTTAAGCAAACAATAGCAGTGTTATATGATAGTGTTGAGGATATACACTGACAATGAAACTACAAAGCAAGGTACAGAAGTAATTACCATAAAATCAGGATAGTGAGGACAGGCATGACGGTACATGCTTGTAATCTTAGCTATTTAAGAAGTAGAGATGGGAGGATTGTGGCTTGAGGCCAGCCAGGGGGAAAAGGTAAGTGAGACCATATCTCAAAAACAAGCTGGACTGGTGCTTCATGTCCATAATCCCAGCTACACGGAAGTCAGAGGTAGAAGGATCGTGGTCCAAAGCCAGCTTGGGCAAAAGTGAAAAATAAGCTAAATCTAAAAAGGCTGAAGACATGGCCCAAGTGATAGCGTATTTGCCTAGCAAGTTCAAACTTTCATAACATCAAAAGTAAATCAGACTAGTGGTGATTCTGAGAGTGAGGTGTCAGGAGGGAGTAGCTGGTGGTATAACTGCAAAATTTTGTTTTTTATATTTAATTCTTAAAAGGACATTTGCCTTATAATAATTTATTGAATTACACACTCATTTTGCTTCATTTTCCATACTTCTGGTATTTTAATTTTAAAGTTTTTTGTTTTTCTGACTCTTCTGCCTAGCTCACAAAGGAGCCTATGTCAACATGACATCTTGAAAGGGGAGCTTCCAGGGCCACTCTAAAGATGGCTAAGGGAGAAAGTACCCACAAAGGTACTCTGACATAAATATCATAAATGTTTTGCCCGCTTTCATTTCAAATTTAAATGACAGAATTAAGCAGTCAATTATCAGCATTTATCCTCCTTGATCCACTCAGTCTTTGGTACACTGATCCAATGATGCTGTTGGAGGGGACATGAGCCAATGCTAAGCTGGCTGCAAACCACACTGCATACCTCTCCCATGCTCCATGTCTGGAAGGGTGTCAGAAAATGACAGAAGGGAAAGAAGGGAACCCAGGTGCTCATGTCACAATAAATTATAGGGCACCTGTCGTGGACTGATTTTAGTTGCTGCTTTGGGATCAAGGCCATTGACTGCCCTCACTGTGGAAGGACAGTCCACCAGCAGACAGGAGTCAGGCTAATCTTCTGCCCCCAAAGTCAACCATTCTCCAATCAGACCCAGATGCCATGATATTCACTTACTGAAAGCCCTGGCAACAGAAATTACCTTAATTCATTTGGAGATTAGAAATATTTTGTGGAAACCCTAGACCTGAATTTGGCTGGTGGCTCTTTTCCACCAAAATTTGACAAAGTGACTTGAGATAGTTGCACAAATCAGCATAGCAGCAAACTCTCACCACTTCAGGAAGGCATAAGAGCTGGACTGTGAAGAGAAAACCAGTTGAAAGTGAGACAAAGCCTTAGCACAGCCCTCACACACAAATCAACACCTGCTATCACTTCTTGCTTGGCTTCAACTGTCTGCAGCGAATCTGACACAGTAGTGAAGAACTGTCACATGAGTCTTCCCAGAAAGCATGCAGTTGGTATGCTAGATCTTTAATATTAACAGAGGAGCATAGGTGTGAAGACTTGTGGGCGCCTAGGGTAGTGGTGATCACATAATCTTAAAACTTAGTCAATAACTACTTTTGAAGACCTTAGGGGGAAAGGATAGCGTCTTCAATAACTGGTGTTGGGAAGACTGGATATCCAATTACAAAGGAATGAAACCAAACCCTTAACTCACACCACATACAATAATCAATGCGTAATGGACTGAAGACCTAAATGTAACACCTGAAATCACAAAACTTCCAGAAGAAAACATAAGGAAAAATTTCGTTCATGTTGCTCTTGGCAGAGATTTTTTTGACTATCACACCAAAAACTGAGTCAACAAAAGCAAAAATAAACAAGAGGAATTCCATTAAACTAAAAAGCTTCTGCACAGGGAAGAAAATAATGAAAAGGAAAGCTATGGATGGGGAGAAAATAGTTGCAAACCATATATCTGATAAAGAATAAATATCCAAAATATATTAGAAACTCACACAATTTAAAGCAAAAACACAAATAAGCCAGTAAACAATGGACAAAGGGCCTGAATAGACATTTTTCCAAAGACATAAAAATAGCCAATAGTTACATAAAAAGGTTTATGGATATACATGCAAATATGTGAGGTATATATACTATATTCATATACAAATATATATAAATTATTAATGGCTTCACTCATTTATTGGTATTATTTCTTTCAACCAAAAATGGAGTAAATGCAAAGGATATAAAAAATGGTATTTGATATTGCCATTTTTATTCACACAAGAATTTCCAGGCAAACAACATAGAATAAATTATTATGGAAGGAAATTTCTGTCTTGCTTTCATCTAACAGATGAGAGTTATGAAGACAGCCCCTCTACTACACAACAGTTTTTGTACAACTGCACCATTTTCATGTGTTTTAAAACACTTTAATGTTTCATCTTTATTTTGCACTTAAGGATTTTTTCTGTATAATAATTCTATTTTAATTGCAAGTTGAATAAAAGGTGACCATGAGTCCAGAAAAGTGAAAAACTTGGTAAGAAAATGGTTCAAAGGTATGGTGGTGCACATCTGTAATCCCAGCACTTGGAAGGCTAAGGCAGATTGAGCATGAATTCAAGGCTAGCCTGAGCTACATAGTGAGACCCTGTTTCAAGAAAAAGAAAGAAAGGAAGGAAGGAAGGAAGGAAGGAAAGAAGGAAAGAAATGGTTCAAAAGAAGAATGTACTTTCCAGAAAATGGTTCCCTTCTGCCCATTTTCCATTAACCATAATCTACTATATTTGTCTGTTTCCTATTGCCATTTTGAAATCCCTGAGGCTAAGTACCTAATAAAGAAAAGAGGTATATTGGCTTACAGTTCTGGAGCACCATCTTGGCTCTGGCAGGGCCTCATGAGGATATCATCACAATGCTAGGAGTGGTATGAGAGGGAGAGGCAGGAAGCCAGAGAAATAGACAGGGAATAACTAGGATCCATGAGGACTGTGTTAATCCCTTCTGAGGACTTGATCCCTGTGACCTAAGGACATTCCAGCAGGCCCCACCTCTTAAAGTTTCCACCACCTCTTAACATGTTCAAGCCCCAAGATGTGAACACTTGGGAACGGGACAAACATCCAAACCACAGCACCTACTGTCACCGTCTAATATCAAGCTACATTTGGGGAGAACAATGAACTTCCAGAACATTGTGTTGTAGTACAAACTCTAGTCATTTATTTTCAAGCCAACATTGGGCATACAAACTCATTTTTATTATTCAGTTAAAGCAGGCCAGTAAAGCATAGGCATAGACAGAAGACCCAGGAATCTGCAATGCTGAAAGCATCTCACAGAATTCTTCAAGGAAAGTTAATGTTTGGCCCTGGGGATAACAGGGAAATATTCACTGCCAGCATTCTATCCTCTGTTACTTTCCCCAGTCCTTTTCCTTTCAGCTGCCAGTGTTTGCAAAGGAAAGGCAAATTAACATTACTTTCACGAGTGTATTACCAAAATGAGGGGAAACTGAGATTTCTTTTTAAAAAAATCACATACCCTAATTGCAATTTTTTACTCAATTATCCAATTGCTCACTTCCTTCCAATAAAGCAGTTGATTGCAAGTAGACTGCAAGTCGGACAGTTTCCGGATACTCAGATTGAAGACATTCATCAGCGGCATTTCTCACTGGTTGTCAAATTTTGGCAAATCTAGATTGGAGAATGGAGAAAAATGCATAATTCATCCATATACACAGGAAATGCAGAACTAGTCAACATTTGTGCACACACACACACACATGCACACACAACAAGCTTGAATGAGCACAACTAGGAAGAATGGAGTCTCGATTTAATATAATTATTGACATTTGGTTTCAACCACGGCAGTTCTCAGTGCTTTCTCCTTCTTCTTCTGAAGGTCTTTACCAGGAAGATTTTTAATCCCTGCCTTCAGCAGAGCAGCCTACAGGGTATTGAGAAGGTTTCCCTTCCCTAAAGTTTATTTACTCAATCACAGAGTATATGAACGTACCTGAGTAGAGGGAACAAATGTAAACCATATGTTACTGAGAGGTCGTAAAAGTGCAGAATATGCACCCTGATTCTAATACATCACTGGCAACATGGGATACCTGTGCTGATTTTCAATGGCATGTGACCTCCAGGCCAATGTTGAACAAGAAAAGGTGAACTGTCCTTAGAGTTGCAGACTTTAAATTGAAGGAAGAAGGCAGTTGAAAAGAAATTGCACTGTGGTGTAAAAAGGATAGGGTTTGAGAAGGAAGCGCTAAAGAAGAGGTCCTGATTGGATCTACCCTTGCACAGTGTGGGATAGGGATGGGCGGGGAAGGACTGCTGCATTAATGCTGAAGTGAACCCAGTGCTTGTCCTCCACTTCCTTAGGGTCTCATTGATTGTTAGAGGAGATGTATGACTCATTCTTGACTCTTGATATTAATAACCATGTGTTTGGCTTATTAGCTTCTGGATATGTTTAGATGAGAGAGAGAGAGAGTTGTAGAATCTTTAATATACACGCACAGAGCTCTTGGCTATAAAAGAAATACTTCAAGAAATGATGCAGCAGATACCTTCAATCTGATGAATATTTATGGAGTAGTTATGGTTTTCAAGGCATTGGTGTAGATACAAAAATAAAGTCAACAGTCCTTGTTTTCATAGGTCTTAAATGCAAAAGTGTGTGTTTATGAGGCCAGGTGGGCAGGAAACAGTAATTGGAGAGAGAACAGGAGTAATTGGAGAGAGAACAAGAGAAGAAAAAGTAAAATTATGTACATAAATAATCATAGCAAAGATCTTGTCTCATAAGTGAGGCAGTAGATAGGAATGTTTATGTATCATAGAAATGTGGTCCTGATGTAGTTGTTTTTCACAGAGAATAAACAAACCTCTCAGCATAGTGACTGGTGCTATAAACCCAACATTTTATAGTACCTGCTATAAGTCTGATGTTGCCTCTTCCCAAAATCCTTCCCTGCCTATACTCCCCACCCTTCCTCATCTAGGGAACCCAGAGTTCAAACCCCAGTACTGCCAAAAAAATTTAAGACCCCTCAAAAACTTTGATTCAGAGGGACTGGAATCAGGGTCAGAAAATCTGTCTTTATACAGGATTCCTAGCAGATTCTAGAGCAGACAGTCCCCATCCATACTTTGAGAAACTCTGCCCTCTCCACAGAGCCTCTGTACAAAATAATAATTTGTCTTTGCAATTAATTGTACATGCTAATATGACTCAGAGAGAGGGGGGCTTTATGCAATTCTCACTGTCTGACAAACCATAGTAATATTTTTACTTTTGAAAGTTGGGTTTTAAAATAGCTCTTTGAGTGAAAATCTTTTCATGGGAAGTTTATTGGATAAGGCATGCCTACCCCTTTACATAGATCTTGAAAGAAACGTGTAGGTAGAAGGAAGGAAGGAGGTATCTTAAGAGTTTTAAACTAATGTCATTAACTTATAAGGGTTAAAGTACCAGCATTTGGGGGTTACCCCCAGACTCATATTTCTAACTGTCAGATTCAACAAAACTTAGCTAAATCAGTGACTGCCCCTAGATACCTAAGTGGCCTAGAAATTATTGGAAGTGTCATTCAAAGTGTTGGTAAATCAATATTGCCTAGAGTTGTAAACAAAATAAAGCTTCACTCACCTCCTTTGTGATTTGAAAATCAACACAAAGATTTCATGAACAGGAAAGTAGGCCTTTGTCAAGAGCCAAGGCCAACAAACTAATTTGAATTACAGATCTCAGTCCCCAAGCCATGGGATCTGGCCTTCACAGCCACGATGAACTGAAGGCAATTAACTTGGTCCATCTTGCAATGGACAGTGCAGTGCAGACTGCTTAAAATTCTGTGAGCATCTCCCCCACACCTCAGGAATCATCTGAAAAATGCTATACCACAGCAGTCAGCATGAGGGGATCATTAGGTGAATAAGAGAGAGCAAAGAAGTCCCATTCCTGACTGAGCTCATTTCATGGGCAGTTTGCCAGCCATTTGGAAAACTGTAAGATAAAGGTCTCCTAACATGAGATATTTATAAAATACCATGCTATGAATCTAGAAAAGCACTTTAAAAATGATTGAAAAGAAACTTCTTTTTAGGCCAGTCCCTAAGTCTTGTTGCCTTAAATATTAATTCTATATATTTTGAGAAGTCAGGTGTGTTGACAGTACTATCAAATTTTAGCAATAACAGCAATATATTCTTCAGGATGAATGAGCAGGACCTTTCCTGTTCATCTGTTACTCAGCAGAACCTTTTCTTGGATATTCTGGCATCATGGATTAGATAAGGAGGACACCTCAGGCAGTACTTACTGAGCACAGGCAGTGGTTTTGAAATAGCTGGCGAGGCTGTGAAACAGTGATCTCACAATGTCTTGGGTGGAAAAGAGAAACGTTAAAAAATTAAATTACCAAAAGCTAAGTGAAATACAGGAATCAGAGCAGAAATTTGGGGAAAATTACTTACAAACTATAGTTAGTATCAATGCACATGTGAAGACATTGGCTACTGCACCTCCTGTAAACCATCTGAAATGACAGGATTGCTTAGATTGAGTACACTAATTCTACATTTCTAACACGTGTCATGTTCTTGTAGACTTACAAAGACTTAAAGCTAAAAGATTTACTATGAAACTACATTAATAAACACAGTGTGGTATTGGCAAAAAGGTAGACATACAGATCAATTAGAGAGCAAAGCATCCAGAAATAAACCCATGTGGATATAGTAAGCCGAACTGTAGCAGAAATGCAAAAGCAATTCATGGAAAGGACAGTCCTTTCAAAAATGTTGTTGGAAAAATTAAATACTCAACATGCAAAATAAGGAACCTTCATATATACTTCTATTTTAAACAAAATTTAACATAAAATAAGTCAGACCAAAATGTAAATCACGAAAGTAAAAAAAAAAAAACTTTGAGAAGAAAACATGAAAGAAAAACTGGATAACCTTGTGTTTGGCAAAGAATTGTTTAATACAAGGCCAAATGTACATACAACACCAAATGCCCAAACTATCAAAGAAAAAATGATTCATTGGACTTTATGAAAATCAAGAAAAAA
This sequence comes from Castor canadensis, assembly GCF_047511655.1. Lineage (NCBI taxonomy): Eukaryota > Metazoa > Chordata > Mammalia > Rodentia > Castoridae > Castor > Castor canadensis. The sequence goes on from NC_133388.1 coordinate 189,829,949, forward strand.
ATTTCTGTATGTGAATGACACTACTATAGAATGAAAAGTAAATGCACAGTCTGGGAGAGCATACTTGCAAATCACGTATATGACAAAGGACTTCTACTCAGAATATATAAATACAATTAAAACTCAATAATAAGAAAACAACCAATCCATTAAAAATGCACAAAAGATCTGAGCACACACCCAGACACCTCAGCAAAGATAAATATTATAAAAGATAATCAACATTATTTGTCATTAGGCGATGTGAATTAAAACATGAGATACACTGCACATCTATTAGAATGGTTAATACCCACAAAACAACACCAAATGCTGGTGAGGATACAGAGCAATAGGAACTGTCATCCATTACTGATGGGAATGAAAATGGTTCATTCACTTGGGAATGTAGTTTGGGTCTTTCTTGCAAATTTAGAAGTAGACTTCTTACATAAGGCTGAAGCACCATGCCTTCATGTGTACCCAACTGAAATGAAGACTTGTATCTATAAAAACTTTGCACATGATTGTTTTAGGAACTTTTTTCTAAATCATCAAAAACTGGAAGCAAAGCAACCAAGTCATTATTCAATAGGTGAATGTCTACACAAGCAGGGGTACATTCATACAATGGGATTATTTCCAACAACAAAAAGGAATGAGCTGTTAAAATGACATACTTATTGTTGACATGAGTTGGTATCTTTTCTTATAAAAAAAAAAGCTTTCTTCATTAAGCATATACAAACAAAATGCTCGATGAGGGAAAGAATTCATTCTGACAGGATAAGGAACTAAAGGAAGACAGGGGAAACTTAGTTTTGCATAATGTCCTTTTTTCTTATCCAGATAACACATTATGCTTGGTCGTTCATCATATTTCTTTGGGTTATAGGGATAGAAAAAGACCAGTGGCTTCCAGGTGTTTGGGAAAGGAGGAGAATTTGACTAGGAAAGAACAGATAACTTTTTTTGAGGATGGAAATATCCCAGTGGCACTATAGTGATGGATACATGGTGTTAAGAAGTTATCTAATCTCACAGAACTGTATAGCACAGAGTAAACCTTAATGCATTTACACTTAAAAATTAATTAGAGATTGGGAAGCCCCAGCATAAAATGCAGAAAAAAGAATCTAAGTGTATCACAAATGTATGATGCAACCTCATTGAAAGCATGGGGAAGGCGGTGAGCTAAATAACTTCAGGAAATAGTTTCAACTAGAACTCTAAGACCAAAGGCAAAAGGAATTATACATAAATGCTGTAGTCCAATCAGTAAGGTTGTTTCTTATGGGGGTCATGGTTAGCAATTCTGAAACTTCTGCACATAAACACAGGGATTGAACAAATTCAATGGGTGATGTGGGAATTCATTTCCTAAGTGCTGGAGCAGGAGCTTACAGATAAATAACATGAGGGAGAAGCCTGGAATGAACCATGTGGTATTGGATTAGAGTTGGATATATCAATATGAACTCATGTTTAGCTTAGTATATTTGTAGACAGATACCTAATTATTTTCAGCAAGTATGAACTATGTGAGTTAATACACAGGCATAGTATATACCTCCTCATTCTGTCTACTGAAGGGACCTAGAAGCAAGATTTTCCCAGTAGCTGTAAGTATATCCAACAGCTGGATCATCCAATATTTTACAATAAAAGAACCCAGAAATTCTCAGAGAAATGACTGAGGGTGGGGAAGGAAAAATACAAGAGCATAAATTATTTGGTAGTGTCTGAAAACAAGACAGGATTTAAAAGAAAAGGTATAAATGGCAAAAAGGGAACAATTTAAGCAAGAAAAACTTTTAAAATGTTTTAAATTATAACCCAGAGCATAAACTAAAGATCCATGACCATACAGAAATATAAATACTTAAATTTGGATTTTTCAGTTTTTGTCCCTCATGTCCTTTATTTTTCTATTCCAGGACCTCATCCAGATAGCACATTATGCTTGGTTAGTCATCACATCTCCTTAGGCTCCTCCAGGCTGTGACAGCTTGGTTTTGATGACCTTGGCAGTTTTGAGGAGAATGGCTCAGATGTGTCGAAGGCCCTCATTTGGGTTTCCTGTGTATTTTCTCATTGTTAGACTGGATCCTGAAGACCCTAGAGTTAAAGTGCGTTCTCACTGCATTGAGTCAAGGGTCCATGCAATCTACAAAACATGCGTGTTGATGTCCTCATTCACCTGACATGGCATTGGTCAGGTCTTGCCATTGCAAAGGCACCTTTATTCCCTCTTTCGTTACTCCTTGGTTTGAGAACAAGTTTCTAAACACAGCTCACTATCAAGAAATAGGGAGTTAAACTCTATCTCTTAAAAGTAGGGAGTAACTACATAAATGAATCTATGAGAAGCATTTCACCAATAATCCTGTGAACTAAAAGACAGGGATCCCCCATCAACTCAAATGTTTGGGGAATACTAAGTTCAGCAATGCTAAAATGCCTCTTCTGTGCATGATCTCACTGAGCCTTTATTATATCAACGCACATTACAATTTTCCAACTTGGATATGCAATGCAGATTTTTGCAAATCTATTTTTAACCACAGGGCCTCCCTTCTTTTGTTTGTTTGGTTCTATTGTGATCTAAAAATGCTTCTTTAACCTCATAATTAACTGGCAGGCTTGTTTTAAAATGCTGATTCTCACTAGACTAAATTAGTATCTCAGGGGATAGGACCTAAGACTTGGTATTTAAAAAGTACTTTCCCCAAGTGACAATGAGGTATTATACCCTAAAGAGACAAGACTTGAAAATAGGCATCATTTTCTGCCCAGAGTTGAAGGACTGTAAAGCGTCCAGGACTGTATTATTCACTTTGTCTCATTGATTCAACAAATATCAAAGAGCCCCTGGCATGAAGGATACAGAAGTGAAGGTGACACACAGTCTGCCTGCTCTCGGTTCACTCACATTCTTGTAGCCTGAGCTAAATCATTAATATTTACATAAGTGAACATGTAACAGGTCAAGGGTGGGAAGTGCTCTGAAGAAAAGTAAAGCATAGTGTATTTGTGAAAGAGTGACGTGCTGTTCACACAGGGTTGTCAGGGAAGGACTCTCTGATGATGTCACATTTGAACAAATTCCAGGAAGAAGTAAGGTCATGGGTTATAAGGTTTTCTGGAGAAGAGTTATACCGTACAAAGGGAATGACAAATGCAAAGGCTTTGAGGCACAGTGGGCTTAATACTGATGGGACTTGATCACTGCCCTTGAGTTTCAGAAGCAAGACCAAGAAGGCAGAGCAAAGACATGTGGGACAGAAGGTAGAGCAGAAAAAAGCGCCTGACTCAGGCTCAAGCATTATGTGCTCTGAGATGCTGAGTGGGTGCTCTTGTCATAGAAAATTTATGTATGAAAGGAATGTAAAAGTTGTCAGAGTCAAGATGGAGTTATTTATGTCTAACAAAAACCCTAACAAAAGTAAGTAAAGCTGAGAAGTTAAGAAGAAGGGATTCTTACATTTGATTTCCTGATGGTAACTATTACAAAAGAATGCCAGAACTACAAGTTTGCAAGAGGCCATCACAACCTAATACAAAAATTACTCTAAGAGTATGTGCCTAACAACTGTCATTCAGTCTCAGGCTAAGGTCACCCTTATTGTTAATCACTGCAGACAAAAATTGTTGCTTCAAAATATCTGATGCAACAGTCCTCTCCGCTTTTTCCTTTTCCTTTAAACACTTCCCCTTGCCTCCATCTCTTTGAATACACCCATTGTTTACTATGGTGGGTGTTTCCCACTGCAGTGCCCAGGTAGTGCCAAATAAGTGTTGTCATTCCTTAGAGAATCTCTTTCTGATTGTTCTTGTTAAGATTTACAAATCTTAGGATAAAAATTGCAAAAGGAAAAGTAGATTCACAGTGGGAACTCCAAGTTCTCTAGTAGAGAATTTCAAATTCCCTTAAGTTCCAGAAAGGGGCACTTAGACTGGATCCTAATCTTAATCACTGAGTCTTTAAACAAAGGATTATACATGATAAAATCCAATTTTAAATGCACTAGTTTCTGTGTGCTTTGCTAGAGAACTGAAAGAAGGAGGATGAGCGAGAAGAGCCACTTACCATGGCAGATGCATGAACAAATCTTAGCAGTATAAGGCAAAGAAATCATCAATCAATTACAGCTTCATTAATTATGAAACACTGCTGCATAAAATGAAATCTGAATTACCTTGCACATGCGGAAATAATGAAGCATGTAATAAGCAGAACTGTCTGAAAGGAGGCCTCTCGCAAAGGACTGGTTTCTAAAAGAAGAAGCAATATAAAGGAATTAGAAGCTACTGTTGATTAAATAATCCTAAACAAGAATTTGTACCAAACCTTCTTTTCTTTCACATGTATGTCAGTTTAAGCAATTTGTCAAAAGTAACAAGATAAAACCATGTAGTGTTATATAGGGCAAGTCATTAGGAAAACTCTACAAATAATATTTCCTTTATGACTATAAAATAAGACTATGCTGCTCACACAATTTGGGGAAAGGTTTTGTAGAGTTTCTGCTAATATCAGAACTCTAAAAATGGTGATGATGATTATGATGGTGATAATAAAAATAATCCCCCAAATTTGTATAATGCCTTATAATTCAAAAATACCCTTCATTCATCAATTCATTTCAACACAATCATGCAAGGTGGACACCATTATCTTAGTTCTGCAAATGTGAAGCTCGAGATTTAGAGAAATGATGAAATTGTCCAAGGTCACACAATTCTGAGGTGCTCAAGCCAAGATTTAAAAATGACATCTAGACAGAACATAATGTTTTGTCTGAAGTGGGGCAGGGAGAGACAATTGCAACCTAGCAACCCAGGGATTGTTAAAGAGCAAAAAAAAAAAAAAAAAAAAAAAAACCAACCAAACCAAAAAACCCCATATACTATGAATTATTTGTCCTTGCAAAACTTTTTGCAAGCAATGAAATACTTTAGCACTGTTAAACCACAGTGGAAGTGCATGCAAAGATTCCATTAGTTATAAACATGAGAATCAAACCAATCATGATATTGCACGTTATACTCATCACCTTAAAGAAATCAGAGCTGGCTTAAGGGTTACCACACAAAGACTTAAAGGAACCCAGGAGCATTTCAATTTAATTTTTTCAAATGTTTCCAAAGTCCAATTTTGTAACAGCAGTATAAAACTTGGAATACCTTTATGCTATGAATGTATTTATTTTTGCTGTATCTGCTGTGAATCAGCATTGAGTCAGCTACAAAACCTAGTCAACCCATAATGCAGGTGGAATTCTGAAGACTGGCAATTCGGAAGGCAGCAATGGTGAATGGTATCCCTGTACATAAGTAGTATTTTATGCATTCTGTGAATTAAATAAGTTATTGTGGGTTAGATTGAACACTCAACCTTCCTTCCATAGTGCTTTCTATTCTTTGCCTCCCCTGATTTCATGTGGAATATGGAAAACATTTCCTAACAGAAACAAATTCATGAATTCAGCTTGAAAAACTGCAAGGATTAGTAGCTGTGCATAATGAAAATGAATTGGTTGAAATGTGAGTTCTACAAAGAGTTGAGCTGTGTGATTTGGGGCCAGTTATTCACTGATTCCTTCCTTCAGTAACTATATACTTAGTACCTACTTTGGCTTAGCTCAAATATAGCCTCCATCAGGAAGTCCTCCTTGATTCTTCCAGCTCCCTCACTGGCCCTTAGCTATTCCCCACTGTGCTCCCATTAACCCTAGCACTCTTCACCTCAATTAAAATTTCTCTATATTCTTCCACCAGGCTGCATGCTGTTGAGATAACTCAGCATCTATTTGCTGCTTTTGAAAACAGCATCCATGTTTTCCTGAGGGAATCACCTCTACCCACCTTTTAGTGCATGCTTTACGTGGAACAACTGAGTCCTCCATTCCCCTCCACCCAGTCAGCATTTGATCCATCCCAAGCTTTCTGGAGCTTCACATACTTATCAACAAAAGGATTGTTTTGGCCATATAAGTGGAACCTTTCTAGAACCAATAAAACTCAATTCTGGGCCTCTTGTCATCACTGTAGACAGATAGAATCTCTTTCTGTTAGATTGGAAAGATATAGGCAAAGGTATAAATTACAAAAGTATAGCCACAGAGCCACCAGACACTATTGTACAGAGATGCCCCTGTACAGAACAACATAGACACAGGAAAGAGACAACAGAAGATAGAGAATGACAGAATCCTGCGTTCCATGTGTAGAATTCTCATTGACATGAGTCAAAAAATTCCATTATTGATTAATCCATTGTATGTTGGGTTTCCAGCCACTGGAACACAAAAGCTCTGATTGACACAGAGGATGTCATGTATATGCCTATGTACTCAGCACCTGGGGCATCACTTGCAACAGAGTGCACACTGAAAACCTATATGTGAACACTAGACAGAAGAAGATCCCATCTACCCAGGATGACACAGCCAAGCCAGGAAGGGAAAAATAAATAGTTCAGTAGAGGTACACATACAGAATGAAGGAGTAAAGTGCAACCTCCACCAGTCAGAAGGGACAGAGAAGGCCCCTCACAGATAGTCCCACTTAGCATGGGCTTTGAGGAAGAATAGGGGCCATCCAGGTACAACAGGTAGGAGAGACACTCTAGACATAACAAATATCATGCACTTGATCTGGCAAAACTCCTTGCAAAGAGTACCAAGGCTTGTTCAACCTGTCTGGCAATATTCTTATCTGTAAATCAGAGCTAGCACACTTATTAATTGGTCTACCGCAGTTGGAGAGCATGCTGCATGCCAGGTACTATGTGGTCAGTTTGGAATTTGTGGATGACTCTTACCTTGTGCCCATTAATAGGGAGGCTCATGGCCTAATGGGGGAGGCACAGAGGTAAGCATGCAACAGCAGTGCAGATAGAGGGCATGGCAGAGAAGAGCCCTGGGAGCTGGACAGCACAGAGGAAGGTGGCTCCCTGGAGGAAGTGGTTGTTGATGAGTCAGCCTCATCGTGTGTTGATAACCTGGCAATTATCTAAGCAATGAAAGTTGCCTTCTCTGACACTGCAATACTTGGATAAGGGAACTTGAAAAAAATCCTTCAACACTTATGTGACAGCTTCACTAGGAACAAAATGCACTGGGGTATTTGGTCTTTGGGAGTGGGAGGAATGGTCAGTGAAATCAGTATTTATGATTTTGTAAAGGCAAATAAAGAGAAAATATTTTCCACTTAATCTTAGTCTTATATAATAATAACCGCACAACTGTTGAGTATTCAGTAGACATAACACAGTATGCTAGGCTTTACATCAATCATTTTAGTTATTATAAGGTAGGAACTAGGATTATCTCTATGTACAGAAGAAGATGTTATGTTTAAAGTTTGGTAAACTTCTAACGTGGTTCATGGAGTTGTGGCTAACAAGTGGGGAGTGGGGCTCTGAATCTTGGCAAGCTGGTGATAGAGTCAGCTCTCTTCACTGTGTTACAACACTGTGTCTAAACAAGATTAATCTGATATTAGCAAACCAGAGATTCAGAGACATGCTTGTTGAACTAATTCAAAATTTTCTCCTGACAGGAAATACTGATACCAATACCTTTCTTTCTTTCCTTTCTTAATGCTGAGAGCATAGCATTAAAGAGTGTTCTTTTTTGGCTTTTCTTTTTCTTCTTCTTATGGAATATGTCAAATACACAACTAACTATACAGGAAACTAAGAGACCTGTACTCCTTCTCCTCGGCTTCATTGAAGCCTAAGGTTTTACCAAATATCTTCAGGGTTTTTGAAAGCTAAAATGCTGATCCAATGCTTCTGATGACTCTACCATGACATCCAGAAGCAAGTCCCTCTTTTGGGAATGCATCACCTAGACTCTGCCAGAGAGCCAGATCCTCCCCTTCTTGTGCAGTTTGATCCTACTTCCTAAGGGCACATTCGAGTCCACTAAGCCATTCTCAGGCCCTGAAAGGAATAATTCCGTGGGTGTGACAAAGATTAAAAAGGACTCACTTGAATGATCCAAAATGTTTTCTCTGAAGTGTTTAGGAGCTCTCTTTGAAGACTGAAGAGAGGAGTCCTGGGAGAGTTTCATGGGAGGTTGAGCTAGGATGTGGCCAGAAAAGGAGGCTTCCACCGACTCTGAAATTGTCTTTGCCAACTTGGAGTCATCAGGCAGAGGACTGTTAAAATCACCTCCTGAAAAAACAGAATGGTTCAGTGTATGAGCGTGTGTGTGCACACGAGCATGGTATGCACGTGTGCGTGCATGAGTTTGTGTATGTGTTCAGTGGCAGCTGGTTCCTTAATAATCACAACAGTAACAACGTTGATGCACTCTTGGAGTGAGATAGGAGAAGGCTTTCTGGAGAAGATGGCATTTCAATTTGTTCTCATCCATGAAGGTTGGAAAGGAGGATATCTTTAGTGCAAAGATAAGCAAAGAACAGAGGCTTGAAAGTTTGGTGAAGATAATTGCAATGTGGTTAGCACAAAGTGACCCAGGGAAGTGTAGTAGAAGATGAAGCTGGAAAACCAGACCAAGGACTGATTGTGGAAAGCATTGACTTCTCACCTGAAGATCAGGGAATCCACACTGCAAGTAGTGGGAGTGACAAGGTGTTCCTGAGTAACTGCACACACAGTAAAGCACACAGTAAATGTATACATAATCATGCCGAATCTTTGCATAAATAAAATAACATGTAATATTGACATATGATAAAATACATGACTCTGGAAGAAAGACTGAAATGGCATTCTAAAACCTGTCCAGGGAGAACTGTACAGGATACCTTGCCCTTAATTCCCAAGTGATGTTGGATAGGATATGGATGACAGTGATGGATGTGTAATAAACAGATAACCCTCGCATCTTTATAGCATTGAACTTCATAGTATGACCAGCTCCTTATTCTACTACTTCTGTTTCATTCACTCATTCACTCACTTTACATTTTTTGAATGTGACTCTGTATCAGGAACTGACCAAGTCTCTGGAAGCAATGGTGGCTTAGACAGATGTCATCTTCGTTCTCGTGTGGCTTACATTCTGGTAGAAGCAGAGTGAACGCTGGATAAAATACTGTATAGCATATATGTGATTTCATTTTTGCATTCAAATAAACTATTTAATGCAAACATAATTTCAAGAACACATGCTCAGTCTTTTCTATTATGGTTCATTCATAAATGTATTTGCCAGTCCTAAAGTGAGCCCAGGACTCCTTCCTAAAAAGTCTAGATCATCTCAAAAATCATGCAACATGAAGTTTCAAGTGTGCTAAGACAACACCTAGAAACAATTGGTGTTTTCAACATGAAGTAATCAAGGAATGATATTTAATCTTAGTTGTTGATTTGACTTTGGGATTAAAAGGTCTAAAAACTCCTCAAACCAAAGCTTCTTGGGCAAGAATGAATGTGTTAAGAATGACTTTCAACACCATGGAAGTCTAGCACTGTACCTTTGGTTCACTGGACATCTATGGTTTGGTTCATCTGGCACTAGTATGTCAAGGGATTCTCTAGGATCTGTCTTTGGTGGTCTGTATAAGTCCACCCAGAGCTTAACTTTACTTCCTTGACCTTAGGTAAGAACTTGAGCCAGTGTAGAGCTCACTGGTGTAAAGTTACTCAAAAAAGAGTAAGCAGAATTTCTGCATGGGATGCAGGTGTTTCCTGGGCTGATATCTAACAGATGGCACATATCCTACAAACATTTTTAACTATATAGCTCGACTTAAAAGAAAAGGATATTCTTAAATGACAAGTCAAGGAAATTTATAACTCGAAACAAAAGCTGTGGCTAAAGTTGACCAGACGGATGGGAAGGGGGAATTACAAGTCCTAGTAATAAAAGTCTGTGGTTTAAATGATACTATAGGGACTGAGAAAAGACCTCAGTCTCAAGAGAAGTAGAAAATTGTAACTGAGTCCCTGCAAGGACTCAAAAGTGTATTTCTCTAATGAAAAAGTAGACTAAGAAAAAATGTTCATTAGTTCAAGAAGAGCGTTTATTCCCTTTGGCCTAGGCAATGAGTGAAACTGTCTCTCTTAACATTTTAAAAGCGCACCTCAAATCAAAATGTATACTAAACTGAAAAGTTAATATTTATTATTAAAAGTCTCAGGCTGATACTTTCCCTGTAACATCAGTCAGAAGCCAATGTAAAAGCACAGGATAGAAACTCTCTCAACCTAAGCTGCACAGCTTCCCACAGATAAAGCCCAAGGTTGTTGAGCTCACAACAAAAAAAAAATTATAAAATGCTCATGGAAGTTATCTCCCACGACCAAGGAAAAGAAATATGGCACTGCAGAAAAAGACATCCCTAGAGTGGAAGATGCTTAAGGCATCTACTTAATGAGATTAGCTGTGAGCAGTATGAGTCATGTCTGAGAAAATTGTCCTAAATTATTTTACCTTGAGGAAATTCTGAAGTGGACCTATAACTTTTTTGTCTATCTATAATATCACCTTATTTTTGCTTCTTACCTAAATAAAAATCAACTTTATGGTCCATATGAGTCTTGATTTTATGACTAAGAGAAATACTCAAATAATTAAACAGTTGGCAGATATTAAGCAAACACATATATTGTAGTCCACTCAGAGAGATGGGAAGGACACAAGTGAGAAAATCCAGACATTGATGCAAAAGAGATGGAAATCTTTGTGTGTGTCTGTACACATGAAAGTGTCACTGATGCAAAACAGTAAGAAAGGCAATACTCACTGGATAGAAGATATGTGTAAACAGATAGCATTTGTTAAAAAGAAACAAAATGTGGTTTGTTAGAAACTACAAGGACTTGGGCTTCAGAAAGACTAGAACATGAATCTTAATAAGAGTAATACAGGGCACTTTATTTTCTGACCCTGAGTTCCCTCAGTTACAAAATAGGAAAAGTCTCAATTTTTCACCATTGTTGTGATAACTGAACAAGACAAGGACAGAATGTAAATATTCTGGAATATTTACAGATGGAGGAAATTGAAACTTTCATAATGAATAGTCTTTATGCTAAATAGAATCCCTAGTTATAGCCAGGATGTTCAGGTTCCTTGGTGGGCATAGGAGGGTGCTGGAAGGTGGAAAAGGGATTATCGAGAATTTGTAATTATAGCAAAAAATGAGCTTATTGTTAAACCTTCAGAAAGGGAATTTTTAAATGTACATTGTACTCTAGGAAATTGCCCAACCACGAAGGAATTCTTTAACCTATTCTCAGAATTCTAGGCACAGAGTTTATCATATATGGCTGCTTTATTCCCCTGAATTCACTATATGAGAAAGTGCCTTGTAGAAAAAAGCATCCCTGGGGAGGGAAAGGGCTGTGTCCTCTGCCACCTGTCCCATTGCAGAGTTAGCTATGCCTAGCAGAAGGGTCTCCAGGAAAGACACATTTGAAGTGTGGCATGGAATAGCCACAGCTTTTAAGGCGGGTCTTGAGACAGCGCAACAAAGGAGTATAAGGGGAGAAATGAAGGAATAAAGAAGGTTTTTTTATAGCAAGTAGTAGAAATTTCATGAGGAACAAGTGGGAGAATGTGAGTAGCCCTAGTTAGTAAATAGGAAGGGTTCTCACTTTGATTGTTATCATGGAACATCTAGAGTATCAAATGACTAGGGACAGATACCAGCTGAGGTATCTGAGGAGGTCACAGTGACACCCCAGAGAAGACCCCAAGCCAGAGGATTTTGGCAAGTGTAGCAAGAGTAGAGAAGAAAATAAAAGTTTGTGGGAACAATGCAGGAGGTATCACAATACCTGACTTCAAACTATATTACAAAGCAATAACAATAAAAACAGCATGGTACTGGCACAAAAACAGACATGAAGACCAGTGGAACAGAATAGAGGATCCAGATATGAAGCCACACAACTATGAGCAACTTATCTTTGACAAAGGAGCTAAAAATATACGATGGAGAAATAGCAGCCTCTTCAACAAAAACTGCTGGGAAAACTGGTTAGCAGTCTGCAAAAAACTGAAACTAGATCCATGTATATCACCCTATACCAAGATTAACTCAAAATGGAACAAGGATCTTAATATCAGACCCCAAACTCTTAAGTTGATACAAGAAAGAGTAGGAAATACTCTGGAGTTAGTAGGTATAGGTAAGAACTTTCTCAACGAAACCCCAGCAGCACAGCAACTAAGAGATAGCATAGATAAATGGGACCTCATAAAACTAAAAAGCTTCTGTTCATCAAAAGAAATGGTCTCTAAACTGAAGAGAACACCCACAGAGTGGGAGAAAATATTTGCCAATTATACATCAGACAAAGGACTGATAACCAGAATATACAGGGAACTTAAAAAACTAAATTCTCCCAAAACTAATGAACCAATAAAGAAATGGGCATGTGAACTAAACAGAACTTTCTCAAAAGAAGAAATTCAAATGGCCAGAAAACACATGAAAAAATGCTCACCATCTCTAGCAATAAAGGAAATGCAAATTAAAACCACACTAAGATTCCACCTCACCCCTGTTAGAATAGCCATCATCAGCAACACCACCAACAACAGGTGTTGGTGAGGATGCAGGGAAAAAGGAACCCTCTTACACTGTTGGTGGGAATGTAGACTAGTACAACCACTCTGGAAAAAAATTTGGAGGCTACTTAAAAAGCTGGACATCGATCTACCATTTGATCCAGCAATACCACTCTTGGGGATATACCCAAAAGACTGTTACTCCAGAGGCACCTGCACATCCATGTTTATTGCGGCACTATTCACAATAGCCAAGTTATGGAAACAGCCAAGATGCCCCAGCACTGATGAATGGATTAAGAAAATGTGGTATCTATACACAATGGAATTTTATGCAGCCATGAAGAAGAACGAAATGCTATCATTCGCTGGTAAATGGATGGAATTGGAGAACATCATTCTGAGTGAGGTTAGCCTGGCTCAAAAGACCAAAAATCGTATGTTCTCCCTCATATGTGGACATTAGATCAAGGGCAAACACAACAAGGGGATTGGACTATGAGCACATGATAAAAGCGAGAGCACACAAGGGAGGGGTGAGGATAGGTAAGACACCTAAAAAATTAGCTAGCATTTGTTGCCCTTAATGCAGAGAAACTAAAGCAGATACCTTAAAGCAACTGAGGCCAATAGGAAAAGGGGACCAGGAACTAGAGAAAAGGTTAGATCAAAAAGAATTAACCTAGAAGGTAACACCCACGCACAGGAAATCAATGTGAGTCAATGCCCTGTATAGCTATCCTTATCTCAACCAGCAAAACCCCTTGTTCCTTCCTATTATTGCTTATACTCTCTCTACAACAAAATTAGAGATAAGGGCAAAATAGTTTCTGCTGGGTATTGAGGGGGGGAGCAGGAGGGGGTGGAGTGGGTGGTAAGGGAGGGGGTGGGGGCAGGGGGGAGAAATGAACTAAGCCTTGTATGCACATATGAATAATAAAAGAAAAATAGAAAAAAAAAAGAAAAAAAAAAAAGAAAAGTTTGTGGGAATAGGACCCAAATATCCATTATTTGTTCAGTGCAGTTATTGTAACACACTGCATACATTACCCTGTACAAGGAGCTTGGGGAACCAGGTCAAGTTACATCTTCTGTTCCTTATTCGTGGTCTAGAGGAGAGACCAGAATACAAGAGAGCAACTAGGATGCAATGAAGTCATTGTTACTATGACAGCTGTCCTAAGTTATTCAGTGAGAGTCTAGGAAGGGGTATGTAAGTTTGTCTGCAGAAGCCCAGGAAGGCTTCACAGAGGAGGCAGTGCTTAAATGGAACTTGAAAGATGAGTAGGAATTTTTTCAGAAGACAGCAAAAAGAGAATGGACCAGTCAGAGAGAAGGAGGAAGTATAGGAGGAGGAAGTATCAAGACATCAGTCTGTGAGAGAATATGGTAGATTCCTAAATATGAAGTTCTACATGGCTAGATGTGAGAGCATGAACTTGGGGGGTCCTGTAAGATGATTCTGCCTGGACCCTGAAGCCGAAGTTGCATCATGAAAGGCCTCCTGTTGTACTCAGGGGCTGTTATTCTGTGCATATTTTGGCACCATTAATATATTTCAAGCATGATTGTAACATGAAAAGCCTGTATGCTTAAATGCACACTCATCTGTGAGATTCCAGAGATCCACCTCCTCCACTCCAGGAGCCAGAGTGATGGAGGAACTCTAAGAGACACTTGAGGTTCTTACATAACAGGACTTCTTAAGCAGGGGTGATTACTCCTCCCAGGGTAATTTTGGAGACATTTAGTTTTGGTTGTCACAACTTGGGGTGTGTGGAGTGCCACTGTCATCTTGTGAACACAGGCCAGGCATGCTGCTAACATCCTATAATGTACAGGACACCAGACATCAGGAAGAACAATCTGGCTCCAAATACCAGTGATGTTGAGGTCGAGAAGTGCTGTCAAGGAGAAGACAGACCTTAATGTATAAGGCATTGTGAATACTGGGTCTCCTTAACAGCTCTGGGCAGTACTGACAAGTGGGGAACATATGTCCTGTTTTTCCTTGTTGTGCCTACTCTTGAATAAGCACCCTGATCTCTGACTTCAGAGGTCAAATCATAATTTATGATCTTGTAATTATTACATAAACGCATATAATAGATTAAGTATTTTTTGTGATTTTATTTTTGCTTAATGTCTGACTGCCTTACTAGACTGGAAGCTCCTTGAGAAACAGGTCACTTCATCTGTCTCAGACACCAACAATTAGTACCCATCCCTTACTTAGCACTTAATAAGATTTGTTAGGTTAGTGAATAGAGAATTCCCGGGAGGGTGGGCATGTGAGGCAGGTTGCAAGACCCAAAGTCTCACCTCAGCCTGTTAGAATGGGGCTACAGGAATTACAGACAGAGTAGATCACTTTTCACTCCTCTCCTGTACAGGCTAAGGCTGACTTGAGATTCAGGCCTTGAGGAAGCAGAATGGCCTCCTTGCCCAACCTGGGAAGGGGGTTCACTTTACCTATAGTCCTACACAGCCTCGATACTGAGCCAATGAGGTGGGACTTTGGGACTGGAATATTCCTGCCAACCCTCCAGGTTTTCTCTTCCCATTCTACCCATAACTTTTGGCCTCTTGACAAAGCAGTCTGTGAAAGCATGCTTTCCAGTTGTAATAGGAAAAGAAAGTGACAGAACAGGGGCATACAGATCATCCAGGAGCAAGCACACTGCAGAAGAGGTCCTGGACTATGCTATTGCAGCACTTGTCACAGTAGCCAAGATGCAACACCACCCTAGCATCTACCCACAGATGAACCAACAAAGAAAGTGTGGTAGTACATACAATGGATTGCCATTTACCTTAACTACAGAAGGAAATCCTGCCACTTGCAATGTGGCCGAACCCACTGGAAAGTGTGCTAAATAAAATAAGCCCGTCACAGAAGGACAAATACCACATGAGTCCATTTCTAGGAGGATCTAAATAGTCAAAATTCACAGAAGCAGCAAATACAACAGTGTCTGCCAGAGTCTGAGGGGCTGAGGGTTAGGTACAATGGGAGTGACAGAGTTTTAATTGTGGTAAATGGATGAGTTCCAAAGAGTGCCTACAGTTAACAAAACAGTATGCATTAAGAGGATAGCGCTCATGTAAGTGTTCTTTTACCCCTCCCCCGACATAGGGACATGAGAAACCTTTGGGTGGGTGTTGGATATGTCCATAACTTTGAGTGTGATGATAGTAACACTGGTGTGTGTGCATATATCCAACTCATCAAATTGTACACGTTAAATATGTGAAGATCTTTGTGTATCAATTATACTTCAATACAGCTGTTAGAAAAAGAGCAGACTAGATGACCCAATTAATACAGAAGTGAGAAAGAACTAGGCACATTCGTGGTCAATTATGTATTCATGAGAGGCTCATAACCAATCTTGGGAGATGCAGATGGGACTATCCGTGTACAGTGTTCCAAGGCTGTCTGGATGAAATAAAAAAGGCATCCTATGTGGAGTATTGAAAAATTTACACAGAATTTTCTAAAAGAATAGATGGCATTAAACAAAGAAACCACAAAAACCCTCTAACATTCAGAAATGACCAAGGATTTTTTTTCATTTCTGAAAAGTGATGATTTGATTCACATTTTCCCTGACTGACATTCAATTTTTTCCCAACCTTAATAATACATGAAAGGATTGGAATGCAGAATGCTTTTCAACAAATAGCTTAGTTGTATTATGTTGGGAGGCATTAATTTCATGTCCTTTCACTTGATTGCTTTAAATTCAGCAGTTTACTTCTGTCAAAAAGGGACAATTCTGTATCTTCCGAGCACACTCTCTACACCCTTACATGTAGAGTAGGCATTATCACTTGCTTGAGAAGCATCAGTTCTAGAGAAAACCTCAGATTATGAGGTAGGTGCCTTGTCTAACCTAGGGCTGGCAAAATTACAGCTAATGGAAGGTCCCCTTCAGTCTTCCCTGTGTGAATTCTCTCTTCTTTTTTTAGGATGACTCACAGACTGGGAACATATCCCAAATCCCAGTAGTGAGGTTTGGGGAGCTGAAAAATGCCATGGCTAAAGAATGAATTACAACTAATGAGAAAAGGTGTCTCCACGCAGCTGGGGAAGAGGTGAAACAAGGACAGACAACGCAGGCAAAAAGAAAAATACTCTCTTGCCTGACAAATGAAGCAAGAGAAAAGAAGCAGAGGAAGTAGGGTTTGACTGCATCTATTGCAGAGAGAGAAAACAGCAAATAATTTAATTTTGATTTCTCTGGGAGTCTTCTAACCAGGCTATATTTCCAGAAAAAAATAACTTGCTGATAAAAGTCATGGGGCCTTGGGTAAATCTGGAAAGCAAGAAGTTGAGGGAAGATTTGATTACAGCTGACAGCAGAGATGAGGTATTTCAAAGTCCTGTGTGCACCCAGGTTGACTAATTACTAATTTTAGAGAAGTGGTTTGGTTTGTTATTTGACAACCATGGGAATTTCAGTAAGATACCTCATGCACATATAACACTGATGTGGTCTCACTCCTTTAAAGTTCTTTGGACATATTTGGAAGAGGCAACTATAGGAAAACTAAATGGTAATTTCCAGATACACGATTTTGGAACAGTAGTTCTTAAATTTTAGTCATCACACATCATTTTCCTGCTCTTTGCCATTCCTGGAACTTTCTTGCTCTTAGTCACTTAATATCTTGTTCAAATTACCTCTTTCGGGGCTTTTATTTTAAAGAAAACTTTATATCAGTTATTTAAATATTCTAAATAAAAAGTAAATGTAAAAATAAAGAAGTACAATGATGTGCTCAAAGTCCAATCCCATTGTTGTGTTTGCCCTTGATCTAATGTCCACATATGAGGGAGAACATACGATTTTTGGTCTTTTGGGCCAAACTAACTTTGAGCACATGATAAAAGCTTTAGCACACAAGGGAGGGGTGAGGATAGGTAAGACACCTAAAAAACTAGCTAACATTTGTTGCCCTTAACGCAGAGAAACTAAAGCAGATACCTTAAAAGCAACTGAGGCCAATAGGGAAAGGGGACCAGGAACTAGAGAAAAGGTGAGATCAAAAAGAATTAACCTAGAAGGTAACACACACGCACAGGAAATCAATGTTGAGTCAATGCCCTGTATAGCTATCCTTATCTCAACCAGCAAAAACCCTTGTTCCTTCCTATTATGGCTTATACTCTCTCTACAACAAAATTAGAAATAAGGGCAAAATAGTTTCTGCTGGGTATTGGGGGGTTGGGGGGGAGAGGGAGGGGGCGGAGTGGGTGGTAAGGGAAGGGGTGGGGGCAGGGGGGAGAAATGACCCAAGCCTTGTATGCACATATGAATAAAAAAAAAGAAGTACAATGAGAATACATCCTTATTTATTTTACACTAAGTACTGGCACAGCCACTCTGAACCTGTTATTTCCTAAAAGAACTTAGTTAAATCAAAAGAGATAACAGCAAATGTTTGACAATCCAAAAACTATTAGGGCTCTATGCTAGGTGGTCTCTTTGGTTCTATCAGAATGGTGAAGGAATCTAAAACATGACATAGCTTCTCTCACTGTGTGATTCAGTGCTCATCTGCTGTGTCCCCAAGACATCGTCAACACCACTCCACACTTTGGGAAACATTGCTTGAGACATGAGAAAAGACTTTCCCAATGTGATCTGGAAAACCAGACTACAATCATGGAATGCTTGAGCAGGTATGTGCTACACAAGCAACCTGGTTCTGTGGCAGCATTAGCCAATGAGAGGAAGAGACAGCCTTCAATAGGAATAGGCAGGTGGAGGTGGAGATGGGAGATGCTGGTCAAAGGGCAGAAGATTTCCATCAGAAAGAGTGAATAAGGTCTACAGTTAGTAATCATGTATTGTACACTTGCAAATTGCTTAGAGTAGCTTGAAATGTTCTTACAACAAAACGCTGAGTATATAAGGTAATAGATATATGTTAATTAGCTTGATATAACCATTTCCCAATGTATACATATATCGAAGCATCACATTGCCCACAGAAAATGTGTATAAGTTTTATTTGGCAACTATAACTTAGTAATTGAAAAATGAAAGTTTGAAGTAGACAGATCCAACAGGAGTCAGTTAGTGGTTGTTGGCGATGGCAGGGAATAGGGAGTGACTTAATGACTATGGGCTTTCTCTTTGGGGGTGATAAAGTGTCCTGGAATTAAAAAGTGGTCGGGGTTGCATAACATCTCTTAGGACTATACGAAAAGTCAGTGAATTGAGATGTTAAAATAGTAAATTTTATGTGATATGAGTTATGGCTCAAAGAAAAGTAATGAGAGCGCCTTATTACTATAGGTATTGTGCCAATCTGCCAGAGATGGCTGAGAGTTGGTAAGATGACCTCTCCTTTATCTTCTGAGTGAAGATTCTATATAGAATTTATTTTCCAAAGACTTCTGAAGAAATACAGGATACTTGGGTTGACCTTTTTTCTTAGCCATTTCTTTATATTTTCTTCGCTTAGGAACTTTGATCGTCCAGGATCCTCTGCTCATTTGTCTGAGAGCCTTTCCCTGGTGTAGCATGGAACCTAACAGCAACACACTCAGACTTAATGCATTGGATCTTAGCTGTGCTACTTCCTCACTGTGTGGACTCATGAAAAGTATCTCATCTGCTCTATAAAGGAGGGATAAGAATGATGCGTCCTTCATAGGCTCTGGAGAGCTACAATGACTGCCATATGTGGATTTGGTGGTTTGGCACTGGTCCACATACTCATTACTATGAGGAAACATTCTCAAATTCTTTTCTTAACTCTCCTCTCTGCTAATTCACTCATTTTGCACTGGTTGACTCCCTTATTCCAGAGTCCTCTTTTACTTCTCAGATTGGTTTCCAAATCGATATCTCTAGATCCCTTCTTTTAAATTTTTCTCTCACTTCCTAACTCCGGTTATCTATGTCTCAAAATTCCCTCAAACTCAACTCTTATGGGATAAGATTCATTGTCTCATCTCCTCTCTTCACTCTGCATTTTTTTGCCTTTGTAAAGCTAAGGTGTATTGAGCAGACTACCTGCTTCATGTGATTTTTAATAAATTATTGCATTTCATCCTCAAAGCAATTCTATGTGCATTTTTTTGTGCATATGAAGAAATGGAAGATCAGAGAGGTTAATTAACTTTCCCAAGAACTTAGGTAGGAAAAAGTCATTCTAGGACTTGAACTCTGGTCATCAGTTTCAAAGACTATTCTTTTCATCATGTTATCTTCTAGGCCCTGGTGACTAGCAGAACTGTTCACACAATTCCCCAAATTTAACACATCCATTTTCTTTGCTTTCTCCCACTTCCTCACAATCTCAGTCAATCTGTCACCAGCCTGTCAATTTGACCTTGAAAAATATTCCATAAATCTCTTCCTCCCTTTCCGTTTCCAGGGCCAATTCCAAGTGTACTGTTTGGTTTTAATGGCTCTGAGCTCCTGCTTGCTCCTCTTCATCCAATATTCATCGTATGTTACTAGAAAGGTAACTTTGAAAATCCAAATCTGAGCTAGGTGCTGGTGGCTCATGCCTATAATCCTAGCTATGTGGGAGGTTGAGATCTGCAGGAGTACGGTTCAAAAACAGCCAGGGAAAATAGTTAGCAAGACACCCATCTCCAAAATAACCAGAGCAAAACAGACTGCAGGTGTGGCTCAAGTGGTAGAGTAGCTTTGCAAGTCTAAACCCCTGAGTTCAAAATGCAGTTCTGCATGGAGAGAGAGAAAGAGAGAGATCCAAATCTGATCCGTCCTCATCCTGCTTAAGAGCCTTCAAAATTATCCTGATTCATTAGATAAAATCCAAATCCTCAATGTGGCACAGAAGGTTTTTCAACCATCCACAGTCCAGCTTTCCAAGTCTACCCTCTATGTCTTGTCCCCTTCTTTTTAAGGCATCCTGCTTATGCTTTCTTGTCATCGTAGTGCACTAGAACATACTGGGTTTAAGTGAACATTTGGTCAAATTAAGAGACTGTTTCTTCATTGAACAAGCTCTTATTCTACTTTCAGAATGAATCTAATATCACACACACACACACACACACACACACACACACACACAAGTGCATGTAACATCTGTTAGAGTCTTCGTGGTATTGTCAGTATCAATTTCCTGATTTTGACAACATTCTGTAGCTGTATAAATTGTTACCAGTGAGAAAAACTGGACCAGTGCTTCAGAGGCCCTCTATTGTTTCTCACAATTTCATGTGTGTTTTTAAAATAATTACTGCAAATTTAAAAACTTAAAAATAAAATGTAATTTTTGAATTTTGTGCCCAGGAACCAGGTTGAGAGAAATAGCAGACATATAAAGACTACACAGTAAAAATGTTACGATTGTATTACATGACTCTAGCTGCTTGCTCTTTGGGCTTGAGCTATGAAGTACTTGCTGAATTTGACATTAGAAAGGACAGCAAAACCTTTTGTAGAAAAGATCAAAATCTGGTCTTTCAAACCAGACAGACCTGGGTCGAAGTCCAACTCTACCCTTTATAAGTCAAATGAATGTGGACAGTGTAGTTAACTCTGAGCCTCAGTTTTACTCTAACTATAGGAAACACAATAGCATGACCTAATTTTTAGGGTTTGGAAAATGAGCTGATATGTGAAAACAAGGCAATACGCTTAATCAAGACATACTGCACGGTGCCTGGCATATATGCCTTTGGCTTCTTTCTCTTCTTCCTAAAGCACACATTGGCAAAGCCTATTGACTCTGCCTTTGAAATATGTCCAGAATCCCACCCTTCTCATCACCACCCTGTGTCATCTTAGTCAAGCTACCATTGTCCCCCACACCAATCACCCCAACCTTCTCTTAACCAGTCTCCTTCTTCTGCCTCATGCTTGAGCTCGAATCTGAACTCAGAAGCCAGAGTTAGAGTGTCAAAGTGGAAATGGAATCATGTCATTTCTTTGATAAAATCCAAAGCCTTTGAGATGGGCTTCCAGCTGTCCTTGTCCCTCCTCACTGGCATACCCATTTCCCAGCAGCACATATACATACCTCTGGGCTGCTTTTCTATCCTTTCCTCTCACTTGCTCTGCCCCAGACATCCTCCTGGTGAACAGCTTTTGCTCTCACACTTACTGGGCCTGGATTCTTCCTCTGCAGGCTTCTACTTAACTGTTTTGCTCCTGATTTTAAGTCCATATTCAAAGTCTTCACAAGGAGGCCTCCCTAACCACCTAATGTAAACTCACATCCTCATCATATCTCCTTTGATTGTTTTCCATACCACCCACACGTTTTAGCATGCTCCTTCTCCAAAGAAAATGCAAGTTCCATGAGAACAATGGGTTTTTGTTGGTTTTGCCCTTCTCTGTGTGTAGTGTACAGATAGTGCCTAGAAGGTAGCTGGTCCTCAATGAAATCTTACAAGACTGAAGGAATGAATTTCAGTAGACTAAGCAACCTAAGAAAAGCCATAGATGTTGGAAAGAGCATGGTTCATTCAGGAAACTGGGGGCAAATTACAGTAATCAGAGTCAAATGCATTAAGGGAAAGAAAGATGAAGTTGAAGACAGGACAAGAGACAGGGGTCTGGGACAAGTGCAAATGCTCAGAGGGCCCCGAGGTAAGAAGAGCTTCATCCTGGGATAACATTCTGCTGTTAACATTTGAAATTCTCAAGTATTTTAAACAAGAGGCCCTGAATTTTATTTTTCAATGGACCCTACAAATTAAGCTAATTCTGGTTGAGAAGTAGGAAATATTCAAAGGAACTTGTAGGTTGTGCTAAGAATGACTAGGCCACATACATGTCTTGGAAAGTCTATGCTCCCAGCAATTTAGAAGAGGGAATGGGAAAGCTGGAATATCCAAGCTTATTCCTGACCAACTCAAATGTTACCTGCTCCTGAAGCCCTTCATCCGAGCCTCCTCTAGGCTGAACTAACTGCCTCTCTGGCTTTCCCTCTGTCATTCTCTCCACACTCTGCTTACAACTTAGAATGCTTAAGGTATTCTACTGCAATTATTTGCAGGAGAATTGAACCAGAAGTTTCCCAAGGTTAGAGCTATGCCTTTCTTATTCAGCTATGAAGATGTATGTTTAATATAGTGACACCCACAGAGCAGGCAATCAGAATTTGTTGAATGAATGAACAAATAAGAGAATATAGTTTGAGTATGCAACACTGTGTTTGTATGTATCCATACATAAGCACATATTTACCAATACTCCTATTATGTAGTGATTAACATATATACATATGTTAACCTATTTCAATAGAAATATATGTGCCTACATATACATATATGTGTATATACACACACATACACACATATGTATGTTTCTTTTCTTTTAATGAAATCAAGGCTTAGCAAAGTAACTGTTGCAGTGTGCCCAAACTGGGACTTGAACTCTAGGACACTTTCTCTAATACAGAAATCTGCATTAGATCTAAATTATACTGATTCTAAATCTAACTCCAGTATCATTTTTCCACCCATATGCAGAAAAATTCGAGATGTGCAAATATTTTCTGAATATCAGCAACTTAGTGATGTACCTGTTTAAAATCGGCTGTTTTGCATTGCATGAACACCTATGTATTTCAGTCACACTAGTAGTGTAGAAAAACAACAGTGAAATTTTAAATGTGGCCCATTCCCTCTATCAAATGACTGTCATCTGTGAATTGGACATCGGTCCAGGACCACATAGCTGCCACTCCCCATTTGAAAATGACATTTCACTGTGGGAAGCTAGATTCAAACTCACTGTTTTCATCAGAATGGTTCGTGTCCAGCCTTCTGACTCCTTCCAACCAGATGTCTTCATTTGGGGAAGAGCTGATATCACCAAAGATACTTCCATCCAGCCAGGATTTAGAGGTGCTGAGGTTGAAGAGAGAAGAAAAGGAACGGCGGATTCTCTTTTTCTTTCTAAATATTCTGGGAAGAAATAATGTAGCATGGCAAACAACAGTAGCAGTAAGCTTAGTTTTAAATCACAATCTGGTGACAATGCTTGATGTATAGAGTACATCTCTGCATCTCAAGTCTGGTCCCTTCAATAATTCTGCAGATATTTCTTAAAGTTCTGCTGTGTTCTGGGGTCTCTGATTGATTTCAATAGTACTGAGATAAAGACAAAAACCATGTCTACACAATGATCACAATTTACTCTGGGAGAAGGAAAACAATAATGCAGATACATCTAATGTTTTCCTAGAGCTTAGTCTTTGCCAGGTAGCTTTCTCTGCGGTTTACATAGACAACTCACAACATCCTCAGAACAGCCACATAATGCAGGTACTCTTCTTACCCCCAATTTTTAGGTCAAAAAAGTGAGGCCCAGCAAGGTTACTTGGCTGATATCACTCAGCTAATAAAGAGCAGAGCTGGTTAGCAAACCCACAGTCTGGTTCCGCAATCTCTACTCTTGATCTTCATGTTACAGTGTGGACATGTGCTCTGCACGAATACCTTCGAGGAGCCTTGAAAGTGTAGGAAAGGCAATCCTAATTGAGATCAAAGCAGGTTTTCTGGGATAACTGAGTTGTAAGTTGTGTAAGATGATCTGACCTGATCATTAGAGAATAAGTAGGTCTTTCATTAGATCATGCTAAGAAATGAAGCTGGAGAGGCAAAAGAGGCAGACAATGAACAGTCTTGTATCTTTTGTGGGGAGATGGGGTTTAATGTTAGCCAAAGAGAGACCACAAGAGAGTGTTGCGGGGAGGGGAGAGGTGGTGAAGTGGTAGGGTTTGCATTTCCCAGAGGCTCTTGGCCTGGGAGAATGACTTGGAGGAGCAAGCTTGAGGGCAGAGAGGCTAGTCAAAATTCACAGCTCAGTAACTTTTGTTTTGTGCCTGCCTGGAATGTGCCAAGTCCTGTGCGAAACACATTATACTGGTGAGAAATGCTGAGGACCTGAACTGAAGCCAAGAAGTGCAAAGAGGAAATGAGACACTTTTCCTATTATAACATTCTGCTCTTCTGTGGGGGCGTCTGCAGCTGCTCTCAGAAGATGAATTTTGATTTGGGTTTTCCCTTGGTGTTTAGATGGATTACAACAAGCCCTGTGCATCCTTATCTGGATGGTTCTCAGCCAGGATGATTTTGACCAGAATTTGGCCATTTTTGGAGACCTTTCCTTTTCATATTACACCAAGAGGAGGCTAATAGTGGTTAGAGGCCAGTGATACTGTTAAAAAGCCATAATGACCAAGACAATTGCCCACAACAAAGAATCCTCTGGTAGAAAATGTGAACTGGATTGTGGTTGAGAAACTACTTTATTTTAACTTTCTCTGCCATCAGTTTCAGGAAGCAGCAAGTTGATAAAAATAATAGAGTTTGTGACAATGGAGTAATTTTTTGTGAAAACTAAACACAATGTGATTACTGTAGCACTTCTATGCTGTAGCCTTGAGGAATGAAGGAAATTGACATAATTCCAACCTAATGTCAAACTCAGTCTAATCCAGACTAGATCAACGTACAATGGCTAACTTCCAAACATATGTATTCATTGTTACATGTCACTAAGATATTGCCATTGTTTGTTACACACCATCTTTTTGTCAATAGCTGACTGATACAATCCACATGTAGGTGATTTGAAGCAAAAGAAAGTAGATGTGATTACCCAAATTCACTGATCCGAAGTGACTCATTTATCTTCTTTCTCAAAAAAATGCCCTTCCTTCATTAAATGGTGCTACTATTCATCCAGGTGACAAGCCAGAGTCTTGGTTTCACACAAGTGCCCTTTCCTTGTGGAAATTCCCACACCCAAATGGTTACCAGGCCCTACCTTCTTACATCTCACTTATCTATTTTCCCGCCCCACTCTCCTTGATACTGATACTTTCTTTCAATGTATTGACCCTTGCTTTCAGTTTTTCCTATTCTGCTCACTCTCTACTTACATATTCACACTCTCACTAGTCCATCTTCACAGTTATCTCTCTAAGACTCAATTTGATAATTTGCCAGTAACACCTCTCTATCTACAGAAGAGAGCCCAAACTCCTCAGACTGATACTTAACTTTCTCCCTTCCACCCATGATTCTGTGCTCAGCCTTCTTTCTTTCAGGGTGCCTCTTCCCTTCCCACCCTAATTTGTATCATTACCAAGCTACTTGCATTCCCCTAATTATATCAGTGTTTCTCAGGATCCCGTGCCTGTGTCCTCTCCCCAAAAGTTCCATTTCCTAGTTTATTTTAACTGGTGTGCTACATCTTTTAAGACTTGAGTTAATCACCACCTGAAGCTTGTTTTTAGCCTGTTTCCCAAGTGAAATGGCGTCTTTCCCTTTCCCTCCACTGCGCCCCATGCAGGTTTCTCTCCCCATGTCTGTATCGATTCACTTCACTTTCGTTTGTTCTCACATTGATTGCCCTTTGGTTTCCACAATCTGGAGTAATAATAAGCTCCTTATAAGTAATTGTTGAGTGAATAAATGAATCAATGATAGTTGTAACAGACTCAAGATGGCTTTACTTAACATTCTTTACTTACCTAACTAAGTTCTCCTTGTACATAACACTGGTCTGAGAAGGGTTCAAACTGATGTTGCCATCTCCACCACAGAGGAAACTATCCTCTGTCCAAATGTAGTAGCCATTGGTGAGGAGTCTGGGACTTCTGCGGCAGGCACAGTGGCAGCCTGTCAGGGGATCTATAGTGCAGCATTCAAAGGAAATGTCACCATCAAGGAAATCAAAGCTACAGAGGGAAAAGAAAAATCCTCTAAGTCTTTATTCAGTGCGTGTAGCCACACAAAAGCCACATGTGAAGGAAAACCCACCTGTTCACATTCATGACTACCAATTACTTTGCAACCCTTAAAAGAATGTCACTCTTAACCTTCTGGGTTTTGACCACATTAAAATTTAGTGATTCTTTCTATTTTAACCTTTGGTGACAACACTGTGGCTAATCAGTTTCATTACCATAGGATGTATCTCTTGACAGTAATCCATTTTCTTGGAGAGAAACATTGCAAATCAGCCTTTCTGGGATGTTGGAAGCTCATTGCTCCATTCACTCCCCTTGATTTTAATGCCATAGGCCATGTCTTTACTCTTGTCATATGACAAAAGAATTGTGGTTTTCATTTTCCTCCCAGCTCACATTTGAGAACTGTTAGCTACCTGAAGAGTTTTCATATCCTGTGTGGGTCCTCTTTTACCCATACTAAAAGTCTTCTGATTCATTTAACTCAACTTGATATGGCACAGAGTGATAGTGATCTGTTCACTGCCATATCATTACTGCTTTCCCCTATTTCTCAGGTTTTAAAGCATTCTTTCATGTACCATGCATGGAACCCTGCCATTTAGATCTTTCTGTCCAGAGGAGATTGGGACTGTAAACTCTCTCATTATAGAATTATGTCTTTAATGATTAAGTCTAAGTCATGTTAGCCTGATTCTTTTATTTCTTTACCCACAGTCACCAACACATTGTTATAACATTGAATCCATCATCAACTTGCAGTATATTCCACATATTATTTAATATATATTGCCTCTTTCAGACTTTGTGGCCAACTTCTTTGTAGAAAGTAAGTATATAGTGAAGACTGAGAAAAAAAGGCTCTGCATCTAGAGAAAGCTAGGTTTATACTGGGAGTTAGAATCTTGATTATGCTACTTGTTAGTTGTTTATTCTCTCGAAGACTAATTTCTATCTAAACAGGAATCTGTACAATAAAGGGTTTTCAAAACCAACCGCACAGAGTTGCTGTAAGGATAAAACTTCATACTTTAATAGAAGGTTGTTAACATGTATGACTTCCATATTCTAAGTGTTCTAAGCTAAATCTATTGGCTACTATTTCAGTATGTGTTCTCATAGTTTTGTCTTCTATTTGAATTATAGCATACTGTACTCAATGTCATTACATGAATGTTACCATTGGTGTTTATAGGTCCATACTTCAAATCATTGATGAAATATTAATAGTACAAGTAGAGACCTGGGACTCTGGAAACACCAGGAAATGCTACTTTCTAGATATGCACTAAACCACTTCATAAGCACATTTTGCTTAACATTCCTCCATTAGCAGATAAGAAAAGGGAGACTCCAGTAAGATGTTGATTGTTCAAGATCTTAAGGCTGAGTGAGAGAGACAAGATAAAGAGCTACATCTTTTGCCTCTCCCTTCTCCTTTTCCCTCTTCATCCATTCTGCATACTCAGAAATTAGTATGGTAACAATAATACACTGGACACGTAGGAGATTACAGATATCTAGACCTATATTTCTATCTGCATTCTAATTTTTGAGGTTTCTACTTTTAACGAATTTCAACCACAATCTCTCTAACCCCTGGTCATCTCTCTTTTTTAATGCCCTTAACATTGACTCTTCTCTTTATGGTAAACAAAATGGAGATGAACAGCATCGAGACTATAGTAAAAAGAAAGAGATGCAACTCCAGTAATATCAAACATCTTAAGCTGATTACACATTATCTGTAGATCTTGACTATTGCTTTAATTCTACTATAAAAATTGTAGTAGCTGTTTATTTTTAGCAGGTCCCTTCCAATTGGCTTCAGAAACCCAACCTCATCACAAAGCCCAGCAACTTGCTCAACTTCTCCAAGACCAAGTCCTTTCTTGTCTTGAGAGATGACTAACAAGGTCTAGAGTTTATGCATCCTAGGATAGCACAAAGGTTGGATGAGGTAGGTTAAGGGACAAACACCACTAGGGCCTTTAGAGTTTTTTATGTAATTAAACACTCATTGATAGGTTGTATAATGTCTCTCATCTGTCTGCATATCTTGCTCATCCTTTACAAAATTTCTGATTTTTTTCAGCTTAAAAACCTATACTCAATATATGTGCTTATTATTAATATAATAGTATTTTAACTGATATTATGATTGAACACTTACCATTGATCTGGCCCCAAATTTTGCCCTTTGTCTACTCTTCATAAATCTCTTTAAAAGTTAAGTATCATTATTACCCTTCTTGTGTAACAGGGAAAAAATAAGATGAAGAAGGTAAAATTATTTGACTATTTTACATAGATAATATGCACAGAGCTAGGATGCAAACCCTAGTTAGTCTGACTCTTAAGATAAGAGTTCATTCCACTTTTCTGCTTGGTTTTCCTTAGCTGACTCATTTGGTAGTATCAGGAGACATAGAAGACCTAGAATTTATAGGCAGGTGCAGTTTCTAATATCAGTTGCTTGATCCCTGTATACTATGGCATATTTCACAAAATGCTGGGGGAAATTTCAGCTGATGTCTGTGGAAGGAATGAAAGACAAACAGAAGCTCAGAAAAAAAGAAAGAAGAAAGAAAAAGCCGAGACTCTATTGTAGTACTTGTACAAAATAGTAGAATCTACTTATATAAATGGAGCATAAAATTGGTCAACTTGTACATGGGTGTAGAATACTGTGACTCTTGTAAAATGAGACAGGAAGACATTGAAGAGAACATCTATTTGATAAAAAAATAACCATCTATCAGTATTCATTATAGCTTCTTCATTCAACAAAGAAATAAATTACACATGCTTATACACTTACACTAAAAAGAAAAAAAATCAATCCATCCTTAGATTTAAGCAAGTTTTCATTTTCTTTGGGTATAGGGCTAAAAATACATAACTATACAAAGCCTGGACAGATAAAATGGTATTTTAAAACCAGGACAAAATAAGACAGGCATGAAGGGAATTTGATCATTTGATTCGGTTGAGAAAAACCTCATACCATACCTTGGGAAAATGCACGTGGGGGGATGGCTCTCTAGCATGTTCTCTGTCCATTCTAGAGGGATCTGTATAAGAAATGGCAGATGAATTTTTCACACCTCACCAACATGCACAATCGATCATCAACTGTGTTAGCACATAAGGTGTGAATAGCTGATGTCCCAGTCTCAGCAGAAACATTCAGAATAGTGCAGTCATCCAGCAAACGAGCCTGACACAACTTGTCACTAAGCCCCTAGGAGAAGCATGAAATGATTTTGGAGCACCTGTCTTCTGTCTCTTATACTGTACAGTGCTTTAGAGGTTCCTTGGTGTAGGATGCAACAATAATAAATCATTAGCATCAAACTGAGCTTAGAAAAGGAAGGAAGAAAACATCTTGCATGAAGCTGGAGGAAAGTAAAATCAGTTACCCAGAGTGTAATTGTAACTTACTCAGTATTGTGAGAAATTCAATCATTGGCCCTGACTCTCTCTCATCAGTGCGTTTAAGATACTTCTACTCTAAGGTAATGAGCAGAAGACTTTAGCAGTGAAAAAAAAAGTTTTGGGGTTTTGTTCACATGACTTTCCAGTGTATGAAGCCTGTGAGTAATCTTCAGTAAACAGAGCATCCACTCATTTTTTTCCAGGTATGGCACTGAACTTCACATGGAGAGACTTGCAGCTGATAGTCTAAACTCTAAAGCAGAATTTTATCATGTGCAGTGATGGTACCAATAAGTCTAATAACCACCCTCAGTGAAACTTGATTCCCTCACAGTCAATTACTACCCAAGACAAAGAAAGGAATTTAGACTTTGGGATTGGGCTGGTTGGCTTGTAAGGAGAAAATTGTGGGTGTGTGAGGGAGGGTTAGAAGTGGAGTTGGGGGAGAAAATAACAAGAGGAAGGAAGAAGCAAAACCACTACCGTTTTAACAACGCCCTTATTTTCTGCAAGTAGCTATCAAAATCACTTAGCATTTTTTATAGACAAACAGTTTTGCATCTTAATAGTAGCTGATAAACAATCTCCTTTCACATTTATGCACAAGCATCTAAAAATGGTGATTTTTTTTCCTACTAAAAGGAAAAATACCACATTTCTCTCAAGGAAAGAAATGAAGTCAAAATCATTGCCAAAGCGCACCCTGGCATTTAAGAAGCAAAGCTACTGACAGATGGTTAATGGTCTGAGTATCAGCAAAATCAAAGCAAGGAAATTGCTGAAAGGAGTCTAATCATTCAAAAGATAATTGCGCATAGCAGTTCTCCTACATTTATTTGCTACTGGTGTTGACATCAGTTGAGAGATTCAGTACATCTTGGGAAGGCCGCTCGTTCAAACTTCACAGATTTTCTGCAAAAGATGTTAAAAAAAAAGATGGACTATATATTAAAAATAGAAAAATGATGCCAAAACAGATGGCATCTACTAATTGCACTAGTCAGATTTGTTTGCTGAAATAGTACAAAGATGGAGGGTTGAAGGCAGGAGACCAGATTGCAAGACTTCAGTAGGGTTGGGTCTGCCTCAAAGACTTGGTATTCTGTTTCCCATTGTCTTTCTTAGCAAGGCTGATGAATCTTTTTCTGTAAATAAGGGCGGAATTTTTTTGGACAGACAACATTTAACAAAGGTTGATTTGTCATGAAGATAAAATAGTGTAAGTGAGTTACTTAAGAAATCTGAACACATTGATTGGCTCTAGAGCCCACCTCCTGCCCCTCCCCCCTCCAAAAAATCTTATTTGTATTTAAATCATTTGGCACAAATCAGTTTCATTATCAAGTTGCAAACACTGCTTAGGGAGGGATTGGTGTCTGTCTTTTGCCCAATGACTTAAGTCATTGACAAGTGGTCCTAGAAAGGCTCCATGGGTTTTTTTATAGCTGTTATAGCCTGTTATCAGCTTGGATATTCCTAAATAGCATAAGTGGCATTGAGCTAAAGATAATATTACACTGGGAAGATCTCAAAACTGTTCCCATGAACATATAATTTGTCTTTTCAATTACAAATGAATCACGTAACAAAGTGTGTAGTTTATGTAAACTTTGATCACTTACCTCATCAAATAGTCTACCTCATGGTGACCACTGAGCTTTGCACAGTGATGGTGCACTCTCTTCTGAATTACAACCACTGCTCATGGGAAAGCAATGATAACTAGTAATAGATTTTTTGAAGCATGATACAATTAATCTAGTATTTCTAGAACTCCAAATTATTTCAATAAAGTATATACAAACCTGTTAAGAAACATATAATCCAGCTTACAAGAGCCCTTTAAAGGTTAGAAATCTTTAGAAAATGCTAGAAATCTCTAGCATTCCTTGGAAAATCTTTAAATTAAAGCACACATTTATAAAATCTCATTTGTTTAGAATATAAAATAATAGTTTACCATCTAATCTATTAGTATGTCACTTGTCATTTTCATTTTTGATAAATACGTTATGAATATACCCAGCCCAAATTACCCTACATTAGTTTTGCTCAACTATGAAGCTTATTTTTAAGTGAGCAAATCCTGCAACAGAAAGCAAGGTCTTATTGTTTTATCTTACAAATGTTTGTAGCTGTTTACAGACAGTATACTGACAGTTAATCAAGAATTAGTAACAGTGAACACAACTTCCTTTACAACTCTACAACCTTTCAAGAAACAGACTGTCTACCAGTTTCATCAAAGCAACACATCTGTTCTGAAAAATAATTTGCCCATACATGTTCCTTCCAGAGGGAGTCCCCGGTCTCTTCTTCCAAATGAGAAATGACAGAATAATTACTGAAATACAAAGCTTCCTGTGGCTGACAGCAGAGAAATTGAGGGTTGAGAAGTTGTTCAGCTGAAAGCAGCATCAGAATGTCAACAAGTGCAGAAGTCCTTGATAAGAGGAGTCCTACCCTCCTGTCTAATGGGCACTACACACACCCCTGCTGTGTGCAGGCATCTGCAGAGAAGTTTGGACTTCAGTGGCCTCTTATTTTGGGCGCTGTTTCCTTGAAGAGAAGAAAGTGTAGTTCTTAGGAAAGTCAGCCTTACAGCAATACTTGTTTTCTTTCAAAAGCAGCCTGCGTAACCAGCGGCAGGGCAGCAGAATGAGATCATACTTCCTGTTGGGCTCTTGAACTGAGGAGCCTGGTGAGGATCACAGTCGCCTGGACCAGCAGCCAAGGTTTTGCAGCCTATGTGTCAGGCCACTTAGATGCATCAGTTGCTGAAAGATGCTTTTCTGAGCTAACCCATCACTGTAAGCAGTAAGAACAGGAGAAAATCTCTCAGCAAAGCAACTCTTCTTGTTTGTCAATGTCTAGTCACATTCAAGTATGATTAGTGCATACTTATGTTCTTTTGTCCAAATCACTTAAATTCATGAAGGATAATATACTGATACTATTAAAGTCAGAATACTGTTAAATAATGGGACCATGGTTTTATGAAAATTTCTAGAGTGGCAATGTCGATTCAACAAAAGTTGGATTTAAAAAAACACAGTATGGATGGCATTTTACATTAATGTTTTAATAGAACCTAAAGAACTTGACACGCTTGTACATCCCTCCACACTTGTGCTATTTAAGTGATGAAAGAAATATTCATTCCAGGAACAGTGAGGTCACATTGGGTGCTAGAGAGAGTGTAGGTTTAGAAGTTACACAGAGGATCAAACTGTCACTGTACTAGCAGTGTTATTGACCTTGTGACTTATCTTCTTCGAACTGCAATTTTCTCAAATACAAATGTAATAATATATGCTTCATAGGATGGCTTGGAGAATCTAGTGAGATGAAAGAAATGAAAAATAACTGAGTCTTCAGTGCAAATGTGCCAGTCTGTAAACCCCCTTTTTTCTCAGACCTTGGTTGGTCAGGTTGGCAGAAAAGTTTATCCCATCTAATTCTCCTTCACTCCTGAGGTTGTACAATATGGAAGGATCTTCTATAGAATGGGACTCAGTCAACCAAAATTGTGAGGAGGATTCAAATCCTGGCAGGACCCCTCCCTGGTTTATATTCTTAACAAGCGGTAATGATTTTATCAAATGTGTTCGAGCACTTTCTGTAACTCAGGAGCTGCACTAAACACTATATATATAAGACTTCATTTAAACCTCACACAGTTCTACAAAGTACATGGACAGAAGGTTAGAGCTTACATAATGCTCCCTCTCATCAGTGCCAAGGGTCAGTGCTGGAATTTCATTGCTGAGGCTCCATTGCTCTTCTGTCCTCAGGCACACTCATCTCCTGCTTTGAATCTTGGAACTTAGTGTCGTCTCTGCCCCTGGACAGATAGCCACAGGCTTTCTTCCTCTCCTCCCTTAGTTCTGTGCTCTTCTGCCTCCTGTAACTGACTTCCCTTCCACATCACTCCTCCTCATTCTTCGCCTGCCGGACTTGATTCCCTCCTAGAACATCTCAGCCTGAAGCATGCCCAGTTTTTTTTTTTTTTTGTAATGATCAAAAAGATCCTTAGCTACAATGTGAGCTTTAAAGGGATCAAAAATGTTGTCATTTTCCCCCATTTCTATTATAGCCCCAACATCAAGAAGAGTGCATCTCATATAGGAGGTCATTGATTCATATTTACAGAATCAATGAATAAATTAATTAAAGTCCAGGCAGATCTGACTTCAGAACTCTTATTCTGCATGCTAGAAACTGGTGTTTCTAGAACTATGTTTTGAGGAATTCTCAATCCCCCACTATTAACAGAGACTGTATGTGTGGATGGAGAAAATAAAAAGGAGTACATTTCCTAACAAAAACCTTAGCCAGGCACCTATGGCTCATGCCCATAATCCTAGCTACTTGGGAGGCTGAGATCGAGAGGATTACAGTTAAAGGTCAGCTCAGGCAAATAGTTTGTGAGACCCCCATCTCCAACATAGCCAGAGCAAAACTGACTGGAGGTATGGCTAAAGTGGTAGAGCAACTGGTTTGCAATTGTGAAGCCCTAAATTCAAACCCCAGTTCTAGCCTCTGCCTAAATAAAGAACAAAAAGGTCCTAGGAAAAACAGACTTTAAAAAATAGAGGTCACTATGGACGTTTTAATGATATTTAGCCTTGTGACCACATACAGGAAAAATTGTTTTACCACCTCTTAAATTATTTGCCTGGAGAAATTTTTGGCCAGATAACATTTCCCAAGACCTGTGTTCCAGAGCAGTATTTCATACATTCCAATATACTGTGAATCACCCAGGAGTATGTAGAGGCAAGTAGGAGTGAAACAGCATTTCCAGCTAGTGCTTGGGAGTAGCCACCACTTCTGGGCCATAG
The DNA here is from genome assembly GCF_047511655.1 of Castor canadensis. Lineage (NCBI taxonomy): Eukaryota > Metazoa > Chordata > Mammalia > Rodentia > Castoridae > Castor > Castor canadensis. The sequence goes on from NC_133388.1 coordinate 189,864,411, forward strand.
GATGCTCTTTATAAGCAGGATGCGTGAGAACACTTTGGAAAATCCTGCTGTGTATTGTTGCAGTTGACAAATTAATTTAAAAATACCATAACCAATAAACATACCTGCTTGCTTGCTTAATCCTCATGTACTTTTGATCTCTCTTCCTACCCAAGTCTCATCTTTCTCTTGTACTTTGGGTTTTGTTACTTGGCATCACATTCTGTCCAAAGGCTCAAGCCAAAAAATTGGGAGAAGACAGTACTGTTGTCTATGTAGGTCTTGAAGATGACATATTCTCTATCTCCATCTTGTCTTCCAGGGCTCCAGCTACTGCCTTTTTCTGCCTGGATTTCATACCAGCATTCTGTCACTTGGCCTCTCTCCAATACATTTTCCAAATCACAACCAGAATGATCCTTTCCATTTGACTATCGGATTATATCACTCTTCTAATTAAATATGTCAATGACTTGCCACTGCTCCTCTTACTATTTTATCCCTATAGCCTGTGAGGCCCTGTGAGGTCCAGTTCTGCTTATTTTCCAGCCTCATCCCACATCCATCCCACATTTCTTCTCGATTTAAATGATACTGAATTTCTTTCAGCTTTTCTTATTCAAGTTTGGTCTCATCTCGGGCTCTTTGAATATGTTATTCCTTTGTCTCATCTTTTTCCCAAATAACTCTTTCTCTAAGCAACTTCTCTGACTCTCTTAGACCACATTATAGAGTTCAAAGCTCCCTGTATTTTTCCTCTGAGCAGGTATCACAATTGCAGTTAATGAATCAAATTTTTCTTAATGTTTGTGATAATGCTCCACTCTGGGGTTTGGATTCATAAGAACCATGCTTTTCTATTGTGGTAAAATAGTGTCTATAATTAGCATATAGTCCAGTGCACAGTAGGCACTTAATAATATATGAATATGATTTTCTATACTCTATGTCTGGCTGGACTTTTTGCCACACATGGTATAGAATTTTATCAGGGCTAAAAGGAGACACATGGGCCCAAATCCAGAAAGGCTGGTTATCTGGAAGGAGTTAGAGGTGAGCCACTTTATCACAGTAATTATACTACAGTAAAAAATCAACCTCCAAATCTTAAGAGGTTTATAGCAATACATTTTTATTTCTCCATGTGGTAGCTTTGTAATGTGTCACCTTGGCTAAACTACATTTCCTTTTATTTTCTAGTCAGGCTGGACCATAAGAGCAGTATGTGTAAAATTCAAAAGGTAAAAATAAATTAGGAGCCATGCTGATTGACTGAAGGCCAAGATAGGGCAGACTCTGTTGTGGTTCATGCACATTTTCATAGATCTTTTGCCTCACTGTGTGGACAGAGTCCAAAGCTCTAAACCTGACTAGATCATTCGATCAGCTTCACAAATCCTGGACCAGAAGTGGGTGTGAATCTGCCACAGGACCATTAGCTTCTCTTCAGAGCATCCCTGGCAGTATGTGTGGGGTTCAGAGATGTGAAGCTGCCAACATTGCTGCCAGTGAGAGATGGCTTCAGGTTCTAGCTGTTTCCTGTGGATTCCAGTTTTCTCTCTTCTCCCCTCCTTCATGTTTATCTTCTGATCTTGACCAATGGCCCTGTGACTTTCAGTTCAGTGCTCTTATAAGAAAAAAGCAAATTTAACTATTTTACCAGAGTGCATAATCCAATGAGACTCAATCCCTATTTCAAACAATTACGCATCATATCTTATTCCTAGTTGCCCTTCAGTTTTATTAATATGCCTTGCCCTATGGTGGCTGCATGTTGGCTGTAGCTCTTCTCTTTGTGACATCATTTCAGGAGGAAGGCTGGAGGATCAGCTCCTTCTTCATACAGAGGGGAAAGTACAAGCAAGGTGGGAGAAAGACATGGTAGCTTTTAAAACTTCTTTTTTTTTTCAGAACAGGCATCTGAAATGTTCACTCACATGTCATTGGGCAAAGCATGTGTCATGACCAAGCTCAATGTCAGTTGGGTAGGCTAGTACAGTCCATTTGTTCAAAGCACTGTAAGTCATAGAGCAATGGGTGCAGAGATACAGTAGATGTGGAAAACAAGAGGGAATAATTTGGAATGATCATCTAATTTAATGTAGTCCTCCACCTTGGTCTTAGATATTCATATCCCCACCTTTCACTTTCAAAAATGATGTATTCACTTCTCCCCTGAAGACACCCCCAAATGGCCATTCAGTCATGCTGCTAGACTTCAAATCCAGGATCTGATAGTAATCTCTATGACAAAGTGGTTCCTATTGCTATGGAGACCTCTGAACCATCTTTCCTGTTCTACCCAACATTTGATACTGAAACATGGCAGACTAACTTCCACCCAAACACTCCCATTTAAAAAGGGCAGCGGTGGGGGTCACATAGTAATGGCTAGTCCACAGACACTATGAAACTGCAAGGTCAGAGGCAACAAGAATCCTATACCCTGTGGGTGGGGAAATGCTCCTTAACAAAGCCCTGGTTCTGCTCTCTTGTGTGTCAACATAGTCAGTTATTTGTGACTCTTGGCTCTATCCTCTGCAAAGTAAAAATGTTCCTTTTTCCATTTCCCTCATTAGCCACCTCCAAAGGCCAGAAACTATGCCTTGCTTGAAGGCAGAGCAAATCCTCAACTTATTTCCTTCTTGTAGAAATTGGAAAATGGGAAGACACTTTGAAACCTCGAATCGCCATGATGCTCTTCACACCAAAGTGGTACCTCATTCATTGTCTATTGTATCATAAACAAAGTTGAAATCTTTTGTTCTTCCTGTTTTATCCCATTAGTTCCCTGTGCCCTTATTCACACCTATAATTCTTCTAAGACACACCTGTTTGTTTTTAATTGCTGGTATATTGAATTTATTAATTTCTTGGGTATCTGTCACGTATTGCATGAATAATTCATTGGCACAGTCTCTGAAGAACTTTCAAATTATTTTTGTGAGAAGTAGGAGATTATGTTGTCTATATAAGCTACAATTAGATTGTGGAATCAGAATATCACTAAGAGTAATACGTAAGAAATATGGGACCATTCATATTACTGGGATTAGGATTATACATGTCAGCATTTGGAGAACATGATACAATCCAATATCAATTGTATACTAAGAACATCAAGGAAATCAGAAAAATGGTAAACCAAGATAGATTTGTACTTAAACTGGCTCACTTTAGTCTCCCTGTAATAACAATGAAGCATCTCATGTTCAGATAGGGTTGTAAGTACATCTCTCATGAGTTCTTCTGACTTTTAGAATCTACAATTTGTTGTGACACTTTCACCATTTGCCTTTAGATATGACTTTCATTGTTTCACTTATTTTGGTGGTTCTGAGCTTTGACCTCAAGGTTTTGGCTTGCTAACTAAGCAAAAGTTTTACCACTTGAACCATGCCTTCATCCCTTGACTTTCTTGTAATTGATAGTCTCAAATTTCTTTTGTTGCAAATGTGTCCTTTTAAGATTTATTTATATGATTTATATGATATTTACTGCATATGACTGTAGTCGAATTTCTGACTACATCTGTACAGTTTTTATATCCCTACTGTTTGCTCAGGGCAAATATTCAAATTACACAATTTTTGGGGAAGAGAGAGAGAGAGAGATTAAGAAGTGGAAACTGGCATACAGGATGGGGATCTAAAGAGCTAGAGAGATTGATTAGCTAATGAAACCCTTAGTAAAAGTCAGTAAAAGCTTACATCCTGGGAGGCAAGCATAGTGTTTGATTCATCTCTGTACTTCCCAGGGTTGTATGAAAAGTATGCAAAGAATGCTGAGAAAATATGTGTTTTCATGGACTTTCAAGAGAGTGAAACTGGGGCTACCTTTAGAGATTTTAGTGACTGGATAAACATTTCTCTGAAAAGGACTAGAAAGGACATTTAGGAAACACCTGGCATTTGCACATTGATGATAGTTTGCATGACTCTACGTCTTGGTGCATCTAATTTAATTCTCATTACAATTTTATGGAGTGGGTTTTAAATTTCCATTTACATAAGGGAAGGTGAGTAAGAGAACTATCTAGTCCCTAAGCATACTGGTAATATGTCAGGTCTAACATGCAATTCCTGGTCTTATTCCAAATCCCTAGCTCTGATATGCCTTATTGTTTCCAGTTGCTGTTTTAAAAAACAGCAAGAAGCAAGCTAATGGATTGATTTCCTTCAAATTTACAGCCTCCTATGATCTTCAGGATGCCTATCGTTCTAAATACAAAAGAAATAAATTAAAGAAAACCAAAGGATGCTTATCCCCATCCTGGTAAAACTGGCTTTGCTGAATGTTTTGCAAAAATACAGAAGAGGAAGTAATTCAATACCTGACCACAAAGCATGTGGCCTCAGAATTTCTACAAAGGCCAGCCAAGGACTGTGGCGATGCTGGTGCCGGCAGGTCCTCTACCCACCCTCAAAAGGGAAACTGCTCTGTCACTATCAGAATGTCTAGCAGTTACCTTGGAGATGTGGGTATTGTTTTTCTGGTCCTGGCCCAGAGGACAGTCACAGACAAACTGCAAGTGGTCAGTTGCATCAGTCCCTGTATGTTCCTCTACGCTGAGATGTACACTGTATCCGACTACTTCTGTGCATCTTGGTCTACTTGACCACATGGTTGAATGCCTTAAGATCAGAAATTAGGCTTATTCATCATTTTGGTATTCAAACCTAGCGCTGTTCTTGGCATATGGCAGATCTTCCATAAATGCTTCTGGGAAAGAAATGGAAATAGAGTCATAATTTTGTGCACACTTGAATCAAAATTATAAAGAACTGTAAGACATTAATAATTATATCATCTGCAAAGAACTTTTATGTGAAGTACTCTCATCTTTCAAAGTGTAATTTGAGTGCCACTTCCTCTATGCAGTCTACTTGATTGGTCCAGTCAGAGTGAACCTATTTTTACAGTTTCTCTATTTCAAACTGGTTTATATTTGGCTTCATATTGTGTTTGGTTGTTTCTTTATCCATCTTCCCATCATGGAGAGTAACTTTAGTATGGACATGTTCTTTTAGTTTTCTTCCTGTTCCCTCACTCTACATCATCCAGTTTCTGTCATTAGGTTCAGAGAATCAAATAAAATTTGTAGAGTGAATGTGTCCCCTACAAATTCCTCTGTTGAAGCCCTAATTTTCATTATGATGGCATCTGGAGGAGAATCCTTTGGGGGTTAATTAGACCATGAGAGTGGAGCCCTCATGAATAAGAACAGTGCCTTTGGAAGGCATAAAAAAGACTTTCTCCTTTTTTTTTTCTCTCTCTCTCTCAGAAACTGTAAAGTGGTGTCCAACTGCAAATCAGTAACAGAATTCCAGGAATCAAATTGGTTGACACTTTGATCTTGGCCTTCTGGGCCTCCAGAACTGTGCAGAAGTAAATTCCTAGTGTTTAAACCACCTACTTTATGGTATTTTTGTTACAGGTGCCCAAACTGACTACAACATCACATGATTGGGTAAATTTTGAGCGAATGTGTTGCACACTGGCTGTATTTGAAGATGCCATTGAACCTACCTAAAAGTGTTGGTTACTCCTAAATTGTGTAGTTAGTATGTTCTGTTGCTCATGTACTCCTCCCTAGTTGTGACAATCCCCAACAATGTTTTTCTACATTGTTGTTTCTTACATTTCTCTAAGGGAAAACACCTAAGGAATATAAGGAGTCAGGAATATGAACATTAAATCACTCTCTCACTAGATTTGCCTCTGATTTTATAAACCAGGAAGCATACTCTCTACTTTTATGGTTGGCTGTAACTTGAATTAGTATAAACCAATTGAATTGAATACTAATTACTTTGGTCAAAATTTCATTTTCTTTCTTTCAAGTGGCAATCTTAATTTTACATACAGTAGCCTGTTCATTTCCATCTCTCAGTTCATGAGGTTTGAGCCACTCTTCACTCTGACTTATTTGATTGGGATTTGAACCCACGTCTGAGCCAAATCCACACTAAACACCACCCATGGCCATGCCTCTTGTTTCAGAGTTGGGCACGGACCTTCTTGGAGCCAGTGAGAGAATGATGTCTAGGATTTGTTCTTATGTTCCAGGATGTTATAATCACAAGTCAGAATCTTTTGGGGATCAGGATATAGATCTTAATAATCAAGTCAACTCCAAGGTAGCAGATGGAAAAATTTGATCCCTGAATTGAAAACTTAACCAACATGAAGACTTATCCTTTATTTCTTATAATTCCCCAAACTATTAAGTTCCCCTTATTTATGCCTAAGCCTCTTTTCATTAAATTTTGAGTCAAGGGCAACCAAACAAATCATAATTTCCAGTAGGTCTGAAATTTTAGTAAGTATCAGAATTATTTAAGATGGCTTGTTAAAATGCTGCCCCCAAAAACCAAGGTACAAAATAGAACCTTGGACTTGTATTTTAACAAACAGCACAGGTAAGTACTACACATGATATGAAAAGTGCAGGTTTTTTGAGCAAAAGTGAGACATGTGAACAACAAAAATCACAGGAGGCATAAAGTGTCAGCATAGCAATAACAAGTAAAGAGTTTATCCTTTGTTGGTATTTCAAAGGGAAAATCCTTTGAGGACTCAAGAGACTGTTCGTGTTTCAGAAATCCTTACCTTGTTTCTCACTATTATGTCTTCCCACTTTATGTAGCATGAGCATATCTCTCTGTTGGTCTGGGACTGCCCAATGTTCCACCTGTTCTGGTATAACTATTAGTAGAACTTCTTTCCACTCTTGAAAGATTCCAGGGTTGGGTGATAGTTTTTATGGTCCCTCCCTTTCTTCAGGGAAATCCGCACAAAAAGGAATTCTTTGTCTCTCTTGAGCATTTGCTTAAACAAACATATGTATGGTATGATCTTTAGTAAGTGTGATGTCTCAAAATCATTTTTGCCAACTCTAAAAGTCTTTGAAATCTCAGAATCCCAGGTGGCTTCTGAGTAGCACATGAACTTGCAGTAAATATGTACTTACATTACACATACATATTATAAAGTCACCTGAAACATCCTGTCATCCTTAGGATTGGTTTATTCTAAGAAAGTGGCTTGCTATAAACCTTTTCCCCATTACTATAACAGTGGGGAATGCATTAGCAATGTGAACAGAATGCTGTATGAACATTGGGAAAGATGATGCCCATCAATTCATTCCTGGCCTGGAGCTCCAACTATCAGTGATTCATTCTGGAACACTTCTGTCACTTGTAATAAGTTGCTAAAGGGCTGTGGTGACAAAGAGACAAGATAAGTAAGCTTTTTGCAGGTGAAGTAATTGACATGAGTGCCATTTTCAAACACATGGAGTGGGGAGATTTGCCAGAGGTGTTTATTGTAGCAGTTTAGGCTTCTACTAAACTCATCTATTAAGAGAAAAACCTTGAGAACTTCCAACTGGTCACAGTGTTACAATACTGGAAGGCTCAAAATAGGTTCAGCATATGTTGTCTCACACAATTGAACCACCTTTTCCACTCATCTGTAGTAAGTGGAAATAAATAGGAAAGTAGTGACCATCTCTGCAGAGTTTAGAGTAAACCATGGAATAGACCTTAATTGCTGCAGCTTCCATTTTCCAAATAGGCTGGAAACCATCAGGTACTTTTTATGTATTTGTGTCTGTTGTAAGGGAATCTGCCTGGAATAGATAAGGCGTGGTGCTATTTGAGATATGAAGATAGCTCAAGTATGGCTCCTGCTCTCAGGAACACTGATGACAACTCCTCTCTACTTTTCTGATAGGTTATTATTTTTCAGAATATTAAGCATGATTGGAAAAATAGAATTGCTTTGATTATCTTTATTCATGCTGGTTACAAATACTAACTAAACACACAAAATACCTTTCTTGTGTTTTATATGTAATCAAGGAATAACTGGTGTCTAGTAGTGCCACGTTTCTCTCTAAAATCGGTGTACAATTGTCAGATACTCCAGGAAGTATTATGGTTTCATATTCACATTTTTAATGTTGGAGGAAATTTAGATCAGTGATTTCTGCCTAACAACTGTTGTCTCAAGATAATTTGCCCACGACTTGTTTGGTTCTGCTCAAACACAGCTGTAAGTTCTTTCTTTCTATATTTGGAGATGGAGTGACTGATGGCTAGCATCAGCCATCTGGAGAGGGTGTATTGGGTGAAAAACAGAAGAGCGGACACAGCCATACATACCTCTGCTCCATAGCTGGGGAGTCATCCTAGTCTCTCTTGACCCTGTACCCCAGCCAGGATCCTGAACTCTGACTGTAGTAAAAGAAGGAATGAGAGCCTGCATTATGTTTTTCTTAGTTTTATCAGTCCTAATGCTCTTTTTTCAGAGTAAACATTATGTAACATCTTGTCCACTTTCCTGAAATCAAATTCATAGAAAACAAACTACACACATTTTTAAAATATCAATATGACATAATGATAATATAAAGTACAAATGTAATGGAAATAATGTATAATAAAATATTTTCACTATATAATGTTCAACTATGACTCACCAAGAGATATAATGAAGTAGTAGGATGGCCCATATGAGTGCATCTGAGAAGTGCCTTAGATACTCTGAGTAGCTTAGCTATTGATGACATGATCTTTTAAGATAGGATCAACTCTTGGCAATGTTCAGAAGAAAGAATGCTCTTCCCTTATATTACATGGTTACTTCATTTTTGAAAAATTGAATATACATTAAAACCTTGCAAAAATATTTGGGCTTACATGTGAAACTCGGTTCTTGGGTAGATAATTATAAACAGGGTTTTCATCTATATGAATGTTTGGAGACACATTCAAAAGTTGTACATGATCTGTGACAAATCTTCAAAGTATGGGATTGCACTGTGCATTTCAGGATGTCTAGCAGCCCTGGTCTCTCCTCACTAAACAGTAATAGTGTCCTACTGTAATAATATAACAAAAAATGGTACACACTCCCCATTTCCAACATGTGCTTTAGGGGATGGCATTAACACCATGGAGAACCACTTGCCTACACCATCCAGTCAAGCCATTTATTTATGTAAGATTCTCTACAGATAGTGCACAATAGATATAACCTGTGTATTTATGTTTTATGAAATTACAAACATCCTCAAAATTTCATGGTATGCAATTATTTTTTAACAAAAATTATGAGTAAATAGGAGTTCTGCTAGGCTTCAGTAAGATTTAGCTCTAGGTTGAAAGTCAGAAACTTGATGCTGGTATTACCACTGATATTGGAGAGAATTTTCCTTACTTTGAACATCATTAGCAATTTTGGATACAGAGTCCTCAGTATTAAGTTTAATTAGCATTGCTGAATTTGGCACATTATCTTGGAGGAAGACTTAGAACATGAGTTTCTGATAATTTCATCTTATTTAGTGATAGGATGGCTCTGTCTCCAAGATTGGTAACAGGGTGGATCAGTTAGTTTGGGTAAGATTATGCTGTTTAACAAATAATTCCCAATAAATAAATATTTTAAACAATAAGTACTTATTTTTTCCTTAAGTGCATATTAGTTATGGATGATCAATGGTACCTGGATCATCATAATCCAGGATTTATGGGTTTAGAGTAGCTATTATGTCAAGCATTGCTATTCACAGTGCAAAGCACCGAGAGTTTGGTGAACTGACTTCTTACATTACCAGATGAGTATGATGAAATTCACTTCTATTTTCATTTTACAGCAAATCGAATGACACACATAATACTACAGACGGTGGAAACTATACTCCACTTGTGCCCAAAGAAAGATTCTAGAAATACTTGGTGCACTGAATTACTGTCAACCATTGCAGAAGTTTCTCAAGCATCAAAAGTAGTACAGATGTCGGGCAACCAAAAACAAGAAGACAAACATCAGCTAGAGACTGCCTTATTTATATCTTTTCTATGTATCACTATGCTCAGTGTAGCTCAGTAGCTATTAGCAACGTGGTAGGTGCTGAATGAAAGTCTTATGAATAAAAGGATGACTATGAATATGGTTGCTTAATTTACCAAATCCCACTGTAATTGAAGCTTGAAGAGAGCTACTTTGCTATTTTAACTCCACACTATGAAGCGAGATAAATATAAGTATGCAATGATACACTTAAAAACTTGGGAGCCAGAGAGGTACCGTGTAAAGAAACAAAAAATAGATGTTTCATCTTACTATTATTCTGATTGTTATCACTTGTAGGTTCTCCCCATGGCAGTGACGCTATCTCTTGGTAGACTTTGGGACATGTTAGTTACGCTATAAAAGTAGTTCTGCTGTCATTAGTTGTGGAGTCTCTTGCGGAAGTCGTTTCAAGGTAGTCAATAGGCTCCGCATCTGTTCACACACACACACGTTAGTGATATTTACAATATTTTGGATTGTAAAGATTTCCTAAACTGTAGAGAGCAGTGCCGTTGTGCATTGTGATTGTCATGTGATATATTTATGGTAGAGTGTTTGCCATAAACATCCATCCAAGAGATGTAACAGCAGCTACTGCGCTGCTCTTAATTTGGAACAGTATGGACATCCAAGAAAATGTGTAGTGCATTTAGAAAAGTTTGCCCAGGGTCCTGGGGAGATGGGTTTTGGGGAACGGCTTAGCACGTATTCAACAATAATAATCAATGGCCTTCAACCTCATCGTTCAAAAGTCAAACACTTCGCAACTGCCAAAGTAAGCTGACGGTCCTTATTCTTCCCCTAGCGATCCCTAGCCCCTCCCTCTAGCCCTCAGCCAACTGGCGCAAAGCCCCGCCTTCCAGGGCAGCCCTCCAATCAGTTGCGCAGCCCGAGCCAAACCTTCGCGAGTCACGTGACCCTGCCAGGCCGGCTTCCGGCGCGTCGCGGGCGGCTGACGTCGCCGGGCCGGGCGTCGCATCAAGGGCTGACCGGCGGCGGTAGTGGCGGCGGCTGAGGAGGCAGAGGCGATGGCAGAGGACCCCGAGCGGGTTTGAGAGCTCGGACCCAGCTCCCTCCCGCGCAATTTAGGGCCGACCCGGCGCTGCGGCCCCAGCTCGCTCCGCTCCTGCTCCCTCCCCGGCATTGCCTGGGTGGAGGCGGAGGCGGAGGCCAGGGCTGGCCGCCCTGCTGGTGCCCCGGCTCAGCCCCGGACGGCCCGGCTGCTGTGCGGAGAGGAGGCCGAGTCGGTAAGAGGCGGCGGCAGGGCCTGTAGGCTGCCTGGCCCCCGCCGAGCCGCCCGGGACGCCCCCGCGCTGGTGTAGCTCTCCAGCCCGCTCCCCGCCCGCCCCCCTCCCCGCCACTCGCCGGCCTATTGTCTGGGCGCCGCCGCTCCCGCTCCCCTCTCTTCCGTCCCCCCTGCCAAGGGCCCGGCGGCTGTCAAACCTGCAGACTCTGCGGGCGGCGGGCCAGCTCAGTTGGAGTCTCTTCTGCAGGTCTCTGGCCACCCCCTCTCGTCCCTCCTTATCCCCGACCTTTTTTTGGCCTGACTGTTATTCCCTGACCATTGCTTCACTTTTTTCGCGTCTGTGCCTTACTAATTTTCTGTTCCCTCCCACTTGTCATCTCTCACAACTTACAGCATCCTGATTTTTTAGGGGCATTCTTCCTCTCAACCCCCCGCCACCACCTTTGCGTCCTATTTTTATTCCTTGGTACTCTTTGCCACCTTGTCTCTTATTTTGCTTCAAGTTTTTTCCTTGCAATAGATTGGCCTACTTGGCAAAACTTATTTCAAATCCTTCCTTCTCCCCCCAAGAAAAAGGAAATCTTGCCTTTTCGATGCCTTCTCCCTAAGTGTCACTTGGAGATTGTACTTATTAGAGATTCTTAAATTTGATTTTAGAAAATGTTAATGTAACTGGAGAGCTATCCCCATACTGACCTCTTCCTGTGAACAACAGAAGAAATTCTGATTCGATTTCCACACATTTAAGTAATTGCCTTATGTGTTGCACACTTAACAAGATTTCTGTTAAAAATATCCATACGTTTGTTCCCTTTACACCAAATACACTCTGGCCAAGATTCCTGTTAACTTTTTAATCCACTAATATTTGCTGATACCATGCCAGGAGTAGCTCTCCCCATATCCCTCAAGCCATGAGTTTTGAAGTTTGATTGCACATATTTTCATAGCTAGTGTGGATGCTGTTCTTTCCCTCCTACCTATCATATTGTTTCCAAGAGAAAGGAAGAAGCAGTTGGAATTTTGTTTGCTATTATGATTTGTCTGATTTAAGTTGTGATCAAACCATTATAAAAAAACAAACAAACCACAGTGCACATGTGTGTTTGTGTGTGTGTTGCTTTTAAACTTGGAGCATAGTTGATACTAATCTTAAATACCAAAACATGTTTTAGGGATCTCTCCTCCAATAAGAATAGCTTTATATTCCTGATTGCCAGTTATATTTTGATTAGACTGCATGCCACGTTTATTTCTATTAGTCTGTGTATGCATTAGAAAATACACTCATATTCCTCAAATACTTGTTAGTGGGAAGGGGGCCACTCTAAGCAAGATATATGGCCAAAAGAATAGTAAATAATTTATAAGTGAATGACTTAGAAATAGGTCCTACTTTGCAATTTTTTAAAACATTACCGCCACTTCATTGTCAATGTAGGTACTGTATTTAAGACAATCCATATCATCATTGCTTATTAAATGTGAAGTGTAAGAAACATTTCCTTTGCAACTGTGTGTTACAATTATTGAATCACTAACTGCCAAGGTGAGGGATCATAGGTAATGAGACGTTCTAATCACAAGAGGAATTATGAGACTCTTCCCTGGCAGAAGAGAATGGCTGCTCTTTCTTCCTTCTTTTGGTGTCTCTAATGTCTTATATAATAGGGTTTTGTATTATGAAGCATTAAAATATTTCTTGAAATGTAACAAAAAATGTGATTAAGTTCTCTTATGGGTTTTAGTGGTCATATTCCTGAACACTCAGCTGTCTTAATTTTTAAAAGATACAAAAGCATCTGCAACTTTTCTTGGGCATTTTCATGTTAACATTTAAAGCATTTTAGCTCTTAGTAAGTTTTATGGCCCATCTATTTACTCTTTTTAGCTAGTTATCTTTTCTATATCCTTTTTCTTGATTTTTTAGTCTAGATTGGCTGCAAGTTGCACATTATTTTACCTAAAGATATTGATAGTTATCATTAAAATTTGTTTTAAAAAATGGCAGGTATTTTGACTTCTCATATATTGTTTTAAAAATTATTTAATGTAAATTTTGCCTGTTCCATTACACTATATTCCCTATGCATTTTATGCATTGGAAGCTAACTTTCTTTTTTCCTCTTGAGGTAGTCAAAAGAGAATCTTGAAGAATAAGATCTCAAGATGAGTAAAAAGCCCCCCAATCGTCCTGGAATCACTTTTGAGATTGGTGCTCGTTTGGAGGCACTGGACTACTTACAAAAATGGTATGGAAAATATAGAATTTTGCCCTAAAGCACAGTATCTGTAACTTTACATATGTCAATTAATTGCCATTCATTCTACTGATAGTAGCAGAAACATGAGTATATTTGCATTTTGAATACACATGTACATTATTGTTTAGATTTTAGGCTTTTCAGGTTTAGTGTTTAAAGATAGGGTTATTTAATGTTTAGATATTTGAGACCTGAAAATAATTTTCTACAATTAGAAGTGTGTAGAGAATATTGGTTCCCTTGTATATTTAACATGAGCTATATTGTGGAAGTGGAGAGGGAGTTAATGCAGATAATCAGCTTCCTAAGCTTTGAATACAGTTTAATTTGTCTAGTTTCTTGCTCTTTGCCAGAGCAAGTCTTTCAAACTATAGCGTATATTGATGGTTAACATAATATTTTATCCACAGTGTACACTTTCAGGAATATCTCTACTACTGGCTGTCCCACCCCTAATCACACCTAACCTCCTCCTTCCCTAAGGTCAGAACCCTAAGGCAGGTCTTGAAGGTCTCCAGTACTAGATGGGCAGTTCTCTCAGAACTCTGCCTATTCCCCTTGTCTGGCCATATGTGATATGTGGTCAGTGTGAACACTTGCAACATTCCCCTTGTATGGTGCCATAGGAAAAGGTGATCAACTGGCCCACCGTCTAGAAAGGAGAGAAGAGAAGCAATGTACAGGTTCACTGGGAATTGACAATTCCCCTAGGGAACAAATTCCTCATTTAGACTAGCTAGCCCTAGTTCTACTCCCTTGGCACATGTCCTCTCATTGCCATTCTCAGACCCTAACCTGAAAGGCATTAGAGTGTTTCCTCTCTGGGAGCAATGCTGCCTTTGCTCCTGCTGAAGCCTATGGATTTGGGGGAGGGGATCTAGTGGCTTAACAACTCCAGGACTTTATTTACCAGATGCTTTGACATTTTCTTTCACTATAGCTCCATTAAAAACAGTGGGCATTTTGTAGATTTGATTTGATTGATTTACAGTAAGTAAGCTTCCTGAATTGGATGGCAGACAGAGAAATCTTGTTTAGTCATGATATTTGACTTTAGCCCGCCTAGTACTGATGATAAAATTGCTTCCAGATATTGCCAAATGCACTGGATGGTAGGGAGATGGTGGTGGTGAAGTGCTCCCAGATGTCAGGTTATGCAGCAGTTGGCTCTCTTGGTTCTCATTTGGCCAAGAGAAGCTTTTCACTATGAAGACACCCCACTGCATCTATGTGTGATTCAAGAGTATAGAAAGAGTACTTCTGTTTTAATGCTAATCCAGTTATTATTGTTCTTAAAGTTATTGATTTGTGAATTGCCAGTTAGCTTATTTTCATATATTCTCTTTGGCTTCTCATTAGACAAGACTGTGACTGAACTACTATCTGTTTTTAGAGAAGCACGTTCTGTAGTTTTCATGGTAGTTTACAGACATGGTAGCATAACTTTGGTATTGGTGAGAAACTTAACTTTTGGTGGTAAGATGCTAATGCCATGCTGTTAAATTTATGATCTCGTAGTTAAAAGAAAAAAGTTATAAAAACGTACTTTTAGTGTACTGTGCTTGTAGATAGAGTATTTGGAATTTCAAAGAACAAATCAAAGTTGTAGCTTCGCACCAAGAAATTCCTAAGTGCTTACTAGATAGGCTGATACCATGCTTAATAATTGTCTCTTTCAGTGTACATTAGCCAGAGTAATCACATGGTCATCACAGAAACTTGTCATTGAGTTGGTTTTTATGAGCTTATTTATATAAAGCTGGCTTTTTAATTAAGAAAAAATTTCAAATATCACACATGCATATTACAGGTAATTAAAATAAATAATTTTCCTACTGTTCATTTTTCTTTTTCAACGCCAGTAGTATCAACAACTAGTTAGATTTGTATTAGTCTTAAATTTAGTATTAAATGGCTTATCACAGAATAACTATTAAATTGCTGAGATTAATTTTATATGTGGCACAAAGTTCTGTGAGAATTAGTATTCTTGATAGGTTTTATTCTAAATGAGGTAATAAATTTTATTCTTCATATCATTCCATTTTAAAAGATCTTTCTACATTACATATGAATTCTGAAAACTCTTTCTTTAGTATCAGGTAAAAATATAAGATTATTTGATTATTGAGAAACAGAAACTTTGACATTTTCATGAGGACCAGAATAGTTAATACTGCAAATGTACTAAAATAATTCCCTTCCACCTTCCATCTTCCCTCCTTTCTTTCATATTCTGCTTTTTTGCATCCATATTGAATGCTTCATTTTCTGAGTTTATTCAAAATTAAAATTAAGTCATTAAAATTAAGTAATTAAAATGACTTAAAAATTAAGTCATTTTTGATGTAAGTATGCTGTATACTATTACAGGCAGGTAGAGTTGAGCAGGATTGCAAATCTTATCTTCTCTGTTCCTGAGACAGTTATGCTAAATAGTGCATCTGTTATTGAGGAATTAATTTATCACATGCTGATACATTTCCTTTTAAAGAAAATGAAAACCACGTATGTGCCACATGCCTGTCATCCCAGTTTTGGGAGGTTGAGGCAAGAGGATTACTAGCTCCTGGCCAGCCTGGCAGCTTAGTGAGACCCTGCTTCAAAATAAAATAAAAAAGGGCTGGGGCAATAGCTCAGTGGTGGAGCACTTGCTTGCATATGCAAGGTCCTGGGTTCAATTCCCAGTACTAAAAAAAAAAAAATTAAAAATCACAAAGGAAAATGGTAATAGTGGAATACGCAAAATCCTAATTAACTTGTTCTATATGTAAGAGGATTTAAATACATAAAAAAGGAAAAATTGGGTATGTGCCCAGAAATAAAAGAATAAATTAAATTTAGCGGACATAAATAAACTGAAGTTACGCTGCCACTTTAGTATTTGCTTTTTGATACTTAAATCTCTTCTACATTGACTAAACCTAGCTCCTACTGAGTAATGTGGGCTGTTGTAATTTTTTAATGTTCTGTAGTCTTACTTAACACATTTTCTACACCTTCTTCCTCAATAATCTGCATAAAAACTTTGACAAGCTACTTCAGCTAACAGAATCAGTCACTTTTTGTCTCATTTCCATCATATTTTCCACCATAACCTCTGTCCATCCAAAAGTTGACATTGAGGTTTACAGTCTCTCTTAGGCAGTAACATAAGAATGAAGATTATACAGGTATTTTGATTCAGGAATACACGTAGGGAAAGAGAAGTTTCAGAGTAGAGTTATATTGGTGACACTGTAAATGGATGGGATTAAATTCAGACAGTTATTAATCGTGTAATATGGGTAAGCCCTGGATTATTTATCAGTAAAATGGAAGCAGTATTACTGGCTTTTATCTACAGATTGGTTTTAAGGATTGGATAGACTTGTGTATTTAAACTTTCATGTTTAAACTTGCTTTGAAATCAGCAAATTGAAACAAAGTATTGGCATAAATGTGAGGGAAGAAGGAGAGTTGTAAAATATATCTCTGGGAATGTGAAGACTTAAGTGTTTAAACTTTTAAATGGAGCTTCAGTGTTCACATAAGTGACCAGGAATGATAGCTTGAAAAAAATCTGTCATTGTAGCACGCTATAGACAGTCTTTTCCAGGGATAATCAAATCCTCTTATATCCATAAGAGTTTTATAGCTTATGGAACACCCTTGCAAACATTAACATGTCTAACCATTATGAATATTGTTTGGTAATAAGTGGTAAAATTAGGCTGGTATTGGCTATTGATTTAACATCTGTCTTTTGATTAGAATTAAAATAGTTACTCTATAATAAGTGATTTAGCTATGAAAACAAAACACATCAAGTAATATACTCTGGTATCATCTTAAAAGAAATTCTAAATATAGACTCAATTTAAAACATTCAGATGAGTTATGCTCTTCTGACTCTTTTTTGGAATATTTCTATTTAATTCTCTTCTAGATCTAAAGAAAAGAAAAATGAAAGATTAAAAAATGTGGAGATGTCTCCAAGTATCAGAGTTTGATAGAACAGTATAAATTTGAATTGGCAAATGCTGTTTCCACACATTTGGAGGTTTTTGAACTGTATGGAACATTTACAAATGTGAGTTTTTAAGATGTTCATGCACAGAATTTTAATAGTGTGGGAAGTTAAGATCATAGCAACAAATATCTTCTAATTAAAAAATAATATATATTTTCTGAATAAAAAACACTTTTTTTCTAATTGGATTTAGTTCTTCAAAGAAAAACATTAATTGAAGTATATGGATAGAATTTTTAAAATGAAACCATATTTAAATTATATTAGATTAAATTGAAATAAGAACATTAGGTAAATACTTTTGAAATTGAGATTTTATGAATACTTTTTAAGTTGTAATTCTTTTGCTAATATGAGTTAATTTTTTGTTTTTATATATGGGAAGAAAAATGGAAATTTTGTATATATTTTAAAGGTAATTATTATTATTTTGAATCATTAATTGCCTTTGAAAAACTAATTTCAGCAGTAGACTCAGGAAAAACGTATAGGTATATATCAAAATAATTGAATTATACATATAGGTTCCTAAATTCACAAAAACTTGTCCATGTTCTATAGGTAAAACCCTTTTTCCAGACAATTTAAATTGAAGTCAATAAGATTTTTAGGTTCATTACAATCAGAAAGTCAAAACTTTTGAATCTTTTAAAAATTGTATTAGCATAAATTGTACAAAGAGGTACATGCATGTAATGTACTTTGATCAAATTCACCTCATCTGTATTACTCTTTCTTAACTCCTCTACCTCCTTTTTAACAGTTTTTAGTGGGTTGCCTCCTTAGCGCAGTAGGCAGCGCGTCAGTCTCATAACAGTTTTTAGTGGATTTCATTATGCCATTTTCATATGTGTATATAAAATGTACAGTAAACCTTTCAGTTTAATCACCAGGCAGGTCTGCACCAGTGTACAGTGTTTTAATTCTTTAATATTTAAAATTTCCACTAAGTAAAGGCACATAAATTCCTTTTAATGATGCTGAAAATAACCCCCTCCCCCTTAAAGAAGAGTGACAGGTAAGATTAGAAACTGGGCAGTGTACATGGTCTGATAGCGTTACTTCTTGATTTCATGTGTTCTTTCTTTGATTATGTTGATTTATTTTTTAATAGAACTTTTCTCACCTATAAGCCTTTTTTTTTTTTTTTTTTGCTTATCCTAGTTTTCTTGGAATATTAGAAAAAGTAAATTTAATTGGAAACCAGAAAATAAGTGTTGTAAGCACTATTTACCATGAGCTGTATGACTGTGGAAGGGCACTTCTCTGCTTTACAGTCCTTCCAATGGGACCATTCCATTGCAAATAATTGTTCAGGTCTTTTTGAATGATATACTCAAATTTCTTTTCTCTACTTTCACCTATTCTGGGTAACATATTTTTATCTCACTTTTAGACAGGTAAATAACACAAACCTGAGGCAGAAGTAAGGTAGAGGTGGAAAAGTCAGTACTTTGTTCAAAACTAATCAGTTACAAGAGAAAATTGAGCTGAGAAAAGCAGAAAAAGGTGATTGTGCTGGAAACAAAGATAATAGAGATTTGAAGTATTTGGATCATAGATTCTTTTGGCTCTCATGTAACTTTTTGCCCGACATACTGATTCCCTGAAACTTGAGATTCAGTTAGTGAATGGGCTCAGTGTTCACAGGTCATCATAATTCCTGACTTAATCTAGTGGTATGTATATGTCTGGCATTTAAAAGGGCCCTAAACATCCAACAAGCCTGTTGCTCTTGCTCCTTGGAATTAGAGACTTTGAGCAAGGCAGGTAAATTTTAAGTTCATTTGTTGTACAGACCTTACTCCTGTGCTTCCCTTAGAATCAGATCTCCAAACTTGTGAAAGTATATAAAGTATATA
This sequence comes from Castor canadensis, assembly GCF_047511655.1. Lineage (NCBI taxonomy): Eukaryota > Metazoa > Chordata > Mammalia > Rodentia > Castoridae > Castor > Castor canadensis. The sequence continues at coordinate 189,883,641 of NC_133388.1, forward strand.
AAGTCCTGGAATCTCAGTCTTATTATGCCATCCTTTGTGTGCATATTCATTTAATGACATGGACTGGACCAGAGAAAAGATGCTTTTATTTCCCTATCTGACATTTGGTTGAATTGAAGTCATCACATATCATTTGCATCCATCTCCCTATCCCTTACATCATTCCTGCTGTTTGTCATCACTGTATTTTGTAACTTTCACACTTGTTACATCACATGAGATAGTGGTTTATTTTTTTTTCAAGGGGGTTGATTAAAGCTGTTTATCTGTTGTGGTAGGTAACACTACTAAAATGAATATATTGCAGTTCTAGTTTGCTGAGTGGACAGAACTGGATTTTGCCAGTGTTTCTGGGTTTTCAGTTTTGGTTTTAAATAATTTTTTAAGTGGAGGGAGAAAATGCTAGTTTTAATTTTATGTTTCCAATATCAGTAGTACAGTTTTTTAAAAGAAATTAACAGAATATTGAAAAGCAGCTTAGTTATGTTATTCTTCATAAAATTCCTAGTTTTCACTATTTTTACTGTAACTTTATGTATTGAAGAACTGTTGACCACCACATACCATAGATCGTTAGTCATGTATTTTTATTAAATTCAAATTTGATATACAAATATTGTGCTATGTTAGTAATTCTGGTTAATTAACTTTGAGAGAATTTTTGCAGTAAAGTTTAAGGAAGAATAAAGCTATTATTCAGAGTGTCTTAAACATCTATTTATTCATCAACAAATAAACCAACAAAAAAAGCAAACATCATCTTCAGTAAAAATTGTTTCCAGCCAGGCATGAGTACATGCCTATAATCTCAGCACTCAGGAAGCTGAGGCAGGATGATGGAGAGTTATAGACCAGTCTGGCTACAAAGAGAGATCGTGTTTCAAAAAAAAAACCAAAATATATATTACATTCTGATTAGCTGAGGTACTTAAGTATAAGTTATTTACATGAAACGACATACACATGCAAGGTATCCCACAAAGTTTATTGAGTTTTGTGGGTAGGTAAAGAATGAACATGCACATTTTAGAGCTCTTGAAATATCTGGTTACCATTGTAAAAAGTTATTGCAAGTGAGTTTTGGCTTATGGGTTGAGTTTAAGATGATAGTTATCAACCTAGATTAGCAAATTTAATTTCGTTTTTAAAGTCATTAGTGTTTCCTTAGTTCTATAACAAATCATATTCTCGATTTTTTCTTAATTTAAAACTTTATAAAAATTTTAAACATGATGAAAGTTAAGCCACTTTTCTCCAAGTATTTCATTTTAATAATGTGATATTTCATTCTTAGGCAGAGATGCAATGCCCTTTTTGTTTTGAGAAATTTTGGTGGTGAAAAAGAACAGCCTTTTTTCTTTGCTTAGTCTTTTTATTCATATGGATTCATATGGGTATTTTATACAATATAATAAAAGCAGTTTTCTATACTCTGGGCTAATAACAAACAGCTTTTGCATGTTGCTTATATAAAAAGTAGTACATTAAATTTTCAAGAAAAACAGATAAAGCAATTCAATTTTCATATTATTTTTAATCTGTTTTCTGTACCTTTTGGTAAGAAACTGCTAGGTTTTTTTTTTTTTTTTTAATATCATCTTTTTTTTTTTTCCTTTTATTATTCATATGTGCATACAAGGCTTGGTTCATTTCTCCCCCCTGCCCCACCCCCTCCCTTACCACCCACTCCACCCCCTCCCGCTCCCCCCCCCCAATACCCAAGAAACTGCTAGGTTTGAAATACCACAGTAAGTGACAAGAGTTGAACATCATCAGGTGCATGATGTAGAATATATAATGGTTAAACGTATAATTTTTATGGACTGAAAAACCTGAGTTTAGAGATCCATCATTTATTATTTCTTTTACTTGAGCAAATTATGGAACCTTTCTGAGCCTCTATGAACTCCCCTTAAAAAATGAGAACAGCCAGGTGTGGTGGTGCATGCTGTAATGCCAGCATCACAGCACATGGGAGTCTGAGTCAAGGTCAAGGCAAACCTGGACTACATAGCGAGACCCCTATTTTAAAAATAAAGAGGAGGAGCCAGGTGGCCAGGTGCCGGTGGCTTATACCTGTAATCTTGCCTACTTGGGAGGCTCAGATGGGGAGGATTGCAGTTTGAGGCCAACCTGGGCAAAATGTTAAGTGAGATCCTATGTTAATAGAAAAAGCTGGGTGTGGTGATGTGTGCCTGTCATCCCAAGCTATGTGGGAAGCTGAGATTGGGAGGATCACCATTTCAGGCCAGCCCAGGAAAAAAAGTGAGACACTATCTCCAGCAAAAAAGGGCTGGAGGCAAGGCTCAAGTGTTAGATAGCTTGCCTAGCAAGTGCAAAGCCCTGAGTTCAAACCTTAATACCACTAAAAAAAGGAAAGGAACAACAATGATGTCTTGCACACTGAAGCTTGAGGGTTTAGCAAAATGGTACATGAGAATATAGCATGGTTTCTGCCACTTTGTAATAATGTTTGTAATGTAATAAACATTAACATTATTCAGTAGTAACATGAACAGTAATTTTAAGAAGGTAGAGTCAAGTGGAAGAGAAACCAATACAAATTCTTAAAACTTAAATCAATAACCATATAAACAAATATGACTATAGGAGAAAATTTTAACAATTAAATACCAAGTAGAACTAGGCAACTCCACTCAGTTTGCTAGAATTTTGTCTTACTGGCATAATTAAATAACAAGAAGTTTTGTTGTAGAAGCCCGAAAAAAAAAATCATCTAAGTACATCAATTCTGAGTCCAATACTTGTGAAAGGGAGAGTGTGTTGCAGTAGAGGTAGAGAAGAATTCTTGATGGTAATGAATTCTTCGGGTGGGAGACAGTGATGAACACAAAAGAAAGAAGCAGATTGAACTGGCTGCTGTGTCATGGTGTGTCTGGGTCTGGAAGTTCTGAGAAGTAATGTAATGAGATTGGGCACTCAGTGTGGGAGAAGATAGGAGTTTAACTCATTAAAGTTCTAGATTATTTTGTATTTTTATATCATTTTACAATACCAGGTTTGATGTAATCAGAAAGGTTTTGTTTTCAGTGTTGTTCTTAAAGTGTGAAACAACTTACATGCCGTGTCTGAAAGCACTGAATTTTAAAATGCAGGTAGATAATATTCCATAACACTTTCATTGGAGGTCTAATCACTGGGTGAATTGCCGAGGAAAACTATTTAATGCGATGTGCATTTAAAGTGCTTGCAGGAAGCTAAAAATATTAAAGAGTTACTAGGCTACAAGAATATTGTATTTGTTTTGGATTACATTTTACCTTAATTCTTGTTTGGCAAATAATCTTCCTCCTGACAATCATATGTAAGGCAGTTCTTAACCCTCTTATTTCTAGCTCTTCTAATATTTTTTAGTTATTTTGATGAACATCATGTTATAAATGAAGTTCTTAGCCACAAAACTATTTTGAATCATTAATCTTCATTCCTTAGGATTCTGCTAACATTTAGATTGTGTTGAAGTCATATTTCAAAAGTTGCCATCCTTTAAAACATAAAACTACCTTATCCAGGAGAACATTCCTTTAGAATAGTCTTCCTCATGCTAGTATAATATAGCTTGCTAGTGTGTTATTTGATCCCTTTTCTTTACTGATTAAATGAAGTTAAATGAGAAACTGTTGATTTCTAAATTTACATAAATTTTGATTATCTTAACCAATATAAATAAGAAAATAAAATACATAAATCGAGGCAATATAAAATACTTTCATAATTTTGGTTGGTAGACTGTTTATTAAAATCATTCAGTTAATTCACTACCCAAATCCTTTAGTGAAATCTAATATTCTTTAGGACATTTGATAGCATATTCTGGTCTTGTTCAGTGGGTTATAACCTATTAATAGGTAGTAATCAACTCTTCTTTGTTTTAAAGCAGTTGATTTTAGATCTTAAGTGTACCAGGGAATTTTCCTTGTCATTTTACTGTGGTTGACTTCTTTTATCAATGTAGATAAAATCTGGATATATCAAACTAGATGACAAGTCAGAAAGAATTCCTTAAATTAAAATGTTTAATTGTTTTACTGTTACTACATTGGATACAAAGTGATTTTTTAAAAAAAATTAATATATCAGATAATATTTCTGGCATAGCTACATGCCCACTATTCCTTTCCTCCTTTACCCACGGATAATAGAGCACTGCTGGTTTGAGAAGTAACAGATGATTTTGCCTCCCAGAAGTAGTTTGTTCATGGTCCCCTTTAAAAATATGATTAAACCTGGGAATTCCCATCTCTAAATACTCAAACCTGTCTACACCAGGCTAGAAGAATTTTGCATATAGCCTCAGGGAATTCACAGTATTCAGACCTATTGGATGAGTCAAGACCTGCTTATATAAAACAGTGAACAATGTGAGCCAGTACAGGGGTTCATCAGTAATGGCAACTCCCATTTTAGGTTTCTCACATCCTCCTTATATTTTGTAACACTCAAGAGTTGATACTATCATGGGAAACTAATATGATACATTCCATTGTTATTTAACCTCTGGTCAGTATCTGGTTCATACTGAATTATGGGTTTAATCCAGAATTTACAGATATAACTACTCTTAAACAATTTTATACAGGTGGAGGCACCAGTCAATGTTAAAATGACAGTATGTCAGATAAGGCAGTACAATTCTGTAAGAGTTCAGAGGAGGTAAAAATGAGTTTTACTCTTGGTTGTAGCTTTACTGTACTTGTAATTGTGTTCACAATTTAACTTGACCATTAGAGAACTTGGATTCAGAAAAGATCACACACTCATTCAAAAAGGGATAATTAAATTTTGCAAAAATTAAGTCTTTTCTGTATTTTGATATGATTTTCATTTCCATTAAACCAGGAAAGCTAGAACTCATTTTAGAGTAAATTATTTTTCTTGAGTTTTCTGAAAGTAAACTGTTCTCCAGGATTCAAGTGTAAAAGGCTTATGAGAGTGAAGTAGACCCTGAGCATCGCAGGCCATCACTTACTTTCTACTTAAGTATCACTGGGATTATAAGAGGAAAGGCAGATATTGGAAATCCTATGGTATTTTGAAGTGACAGATGAGGGAGAAAAGAGTTCTATATAGAATTTTAGCATTGAGAAATCATACTTTTATTGAGGTTACCTTCTCTCCAACTCTTTCTGTTGAACTTTAAGAGGTGGTAACTGTGGTTATTTTCTCTTATTAATGCTCCTGATCATTGTTTTGGCATCTTATCTGAGAATTTAAACTATGAACCACCATTCTTTCACTTAAAATTTTCACAAATCATTCATAAATGTCTGGGGCTGAGCTTAATCACTATTCTTTACTTTAACAGCTCTATGATTCAGTCTTTTTAAAAAAACAACAAAAACATTAACACTATACCTTCCAAAATTAGTAAAAAAAACTTACGTTCCTTTCATATTTACAGTAAAGCATGAATAGTTCATCAAAATATTATTATAATAGCTCAAGACAGAGAGTCATTTGTGAATACATTTGTTCAGCAATATTTTTCTTTCATGGTGTGTATCAAAACATTATTACCATGGGCCATCTGCTAGAACAGGGAAGTCATTTCACTGTATAAAACTATATGTTAAATTACCATTTGGTGCATTTTACATGTGTTGCAAAGCTCTTTTATACTTTTCTCTCTAATATATAAACTGATCTATAGAATAAAGGATCATTTCATTAATTTGCTATTTCAAAACCCTTCAAGTTTGAAACAAGCTAACGAGTCTGCTCTGATATCTTACTGTTCTCCTTTATCTATCTTATTATTTATCACGTAGCTTAACCGAAGGGAATCTGTTTCTTTTAAGAATCCTTCCAATCTCTGAACCTGAGGTTCGTGAGGACAGATATCACATCCTGCTTGTCTCCGAATCCTCAGTGGCTGCTCTCTAACTCGGAGTCACATAATGGTTTTAAGTAAACAAACATTGAGTAAATTAATTATGTTCTCTGTTTGGTTTACCTTTGTACTCTGTTTTAATCTAAATCCTTGAAAACCCCCACCAAGTCCAACATGGGTAATGTCCTCTAAGAACTTCAGTGGACTGTCCAGTGTTCTCTGAACTGTTAAAACTTGTTATGTGAATTTTCATATTCACCACTTTTATCATGTATGATATCATCACTTAGACATAGGCCTTGTCCCATTTCTTCTATTAGCATGGAGTATAGGCTTTTGTGCTAGTTAGTCTCTGCTTTGAATAATATCACACCATGTATATTCTTTGTCTAGTTTTCATCTGTAAATGGAAACTTATTTTATTTATTCATTGGATAATGAAGATCAAGTAAGTGGGTACGTGTAAAGAACAGATACATGGCAGTAAATACTCTATTTCTCTCTTCTTATCTGACTCTAAGCTAAGTACATTGATGGTAGAAGTTGTGTTTCTTTTCCTCCATCAACAGTACCTAGAAGTGCCTTTGTCTTACTAGATATTAAAATATACGTTGATTAAGTACAGAGAATTTTGTACATTCTTGATAATGGTAATATTTGTGACATCTTTAATATTCAAAATTTCAAACTGGACATGTACAGCATTCCTGTAATCCTAGCACTCCAGAGACTGAGGGATGAAGATAGAGAACTCAAGGTCAGACTGAGCTTCATTGTGAGTCTTTGTCTCAAAAAAAAAAAAAAAGTAAAAATTTTATTAGTAAACTTTGTCCAACAGATTGTCATCCTGGGCATTTGCATTACTTATTAAATTCTTAGTTTTCATCTTAAGTATACATACCATTCCAAAGGTATTTATGTAGAGATTACAGCATGATATAACTTATCCTGAAGAGGTTCTTCAAAATGTAATTTTAATCTGGGTATTGCTTTAGGCATCCTTTCAGCCAACAGAATTTGAAATATTTTAGGAAAACCACAAGTTACTTAAAAATGCAATCTAGATTTACATTATTTAAACTCACTTAGATTCTCACTTACTATTGAACTGAACCATGTTATGAAAATAGAGCTATGAGCTGATGGTTTATGCCTGTAATCCCAGCTACTTGGGAGGTAGAGTTAGGAGGATCACAGTTCCAGGCCACTCCAGGCAAAAAGGTAGTGAGACCTTATCTCAAAGAACAGTTAAGGGAGCCTTGATAAAAAGCATGAGACACTATCTGAAAAATAATTAAAGCAAAAAGTGCTTGGATTGTGGCTCATTTGTTAGAGCGCTTGTGAGCTTGAAGCCCTGAGTTCAAGTCCCAGTGACAGCAAAAAACAAACAAAATAGAGATTGAATTAGCTTTGTTACTATAGACTGTTCTCACTTTGAGAAATGTTTTAAATTGAGTTAGCACACATCTAGAATTTGAAGGAATGTAGAAAATAAACCTCTTGTTTATTTTATTCAAAATTTAACAGATGTTATGATGACTTAAGAATGTAAAATTAGAAGTGTTTGTTTTGAGAGAAATTTATAGTTTTTATAATTTATACAAAATTTGTTCATAGTACTTCAGTGACTACTGAATGTTGAAAATAAAGGATAACCTTATTTTACGCTTCTCTAAATGCCATTGACAGTTTTTATGTTTTAAAAATCAGAGCGTCAAAAACAAAACAAGAGGAACACTGTAAGAAGAAGACATTATTAGCATTGACTGTAAGTGTGCTCAGTAGGCATGTCTGTCTCAGGAAGTGTGTGATTCTCCTAAATTTTCTTCTCTTTATGCTTTCCTGTAACATACTGTTCCCTCATCCACACCCACTTTGCAAAAAAGACTAAGACCTAACTTCAGGTTATAATTGAGTCAACAGAATTCATAGTTATTAGGAAACATGCAGATCATCATCTTCAGTGTCACTTCTTATTCCTGTGAAGCACTCTGGGTGGCTGTTGGGAGTCATATCACGTGCTAGCTGCTGGGGGCTATAGAGATGAACATGACTCAGTTATGCCCAAAGTCCCAGGCTGGAGGAATGTTCTAGCATCATGTTCCTTAGCTATATACTATTCCCAGAAATGTTAATAAACAGTTCATGGTAAAATCATCTACATATTTTCCTAACTTCAGTAACATTGAATGCTTTATCTCCATACTGTTGACAGCATCAAGAAGTCTTTCAGTAAAGAAAAGCTTAACTTGTTTAAATCCAGTATTTCCCTTCCTTATTTGTCCTTGTTACCTTTTTTTTTCTTTTGTGCCACACATTTCTATGTCTCTATTGATACAAACTCTCCAGTACCAGCTTGGGAGCCCATACAGCGATGATGATAACCTAATTAGTGCTGTAAGAGCATCAGGGGAAAGGCAGTTAGGGAAGGCTTTCACACATGTAGCCACATGTTAAACAAGTCATGAACAATGAGTAGACAAAGGAGGGAAGAGCAATTTAGGGCTGGGCAGCAAGAATAGAATATACAAAAGCACAAATGGTTTGATCAAGCATGCTGTGTTTGAGGAAATTACAGATAACTCTGTATCATGAGACAAAAATGGGGTTAGCTTCTTAGTTAAAGAACTAAGAAGATATATCAGTGACAGATTCAGGCCATTGAGATATGTAAAAGGCCTTGTGTAACTTGATTGATCTATAAAACAGGTAGGAATTTCAAAGTTATACAGTTGCTATTGTGCTTTATTTATAAAGATACTTTTCAACAAGGAAAGCAAAGATTCTAAATTTGCCGAAAAATAGAAAAATACTAAATTAACTGTTGTGGCTGAGTCATCTCCCATGTGCTGCTATTGAGTTCTTAATGTGATCTAATCATATTTGTTTAAAGAATGAGTCTTCTCTTTGTGTTTGAATATAGTACGTTAGGAATGGTGAGGAAATTTTCCTTATAAAAAGTTTTAAGTGAACTAATTTTCTATTTGGAATTACTCATAGGAGAATCATCACACATGAAGACAGAATGATTTCCTTATTACTTTTATATTTTATACTTGAGGTTTTAGTGAGTTTTTCCCTTTCATCACTGATACTCAGAATACTGGATCAAATATATGTTGGTGTATTTGTATCTTTTTTATCATAATTTACATATTTATAATTCTGTGTACTTCTTATGTATACATTTTTTAACATTATACATGCTCAAATGTGTAAACACATTTAAATGCTAATACTCTTCTATAGAAATGCTATTGTTTGCATAACATAGAGAGTCTTCAGTTTTTCTAACTTTATTTTTAGATGGATTCTACATTCTTTATTATTACAAATCAGACTTTGTGTATGTAGTTCTAGAATTGGAATTATTGGGTCAAAACAGTAGGAATATGTTTAAGGCTGTATATTGACACATTAGTTACCAAAACAGTGCAGTAATTTATATTTCTACTTGGAGTGTATTAAAGCGTTTATTTTCTCAGATCTTAAGAGCAATCATTTAAAAATAAGACATCAATGATAATGCAAACTTTTGGGAGTTGATAGTTTAAAAATATGCACATATATACTGTTTTGTTCATTGCTCATGATTTTAATGATTAGCAATAGTTCAATGAAATCTATTTAGTACTTTATATCAACAGATATAAGGATTTCCTCTTTATATAAAACATTTTTATTTTTGAGGTATCCATCACGAATTGAGAAAATTGACTATGAGGAGGGCAAGATGTTAGTCCATTTTGAACGTTGGAGTCACCGTTATGATGAATGGATTTACTGGGATAGCAATAGGTTGAGGCCCCTTGAAAGACCTGCACTAAGAAAAGAAGGTCTAAAAGATGAGGAAGATTTCTTTGTAAGTAGCAATCTTTTTCCATTTGCTACTTTTGCTAGATATGTAATGACATGTTTTAAAAGGATTGTGTTAAATTGTACAAATGCCTATTTTTGTTAAGGAAATGTTTATTTATTATACATGGAATTGATCTTAAAAGTTGTTTAAAATAGGATTTTAAAGCTGGAGAAGAAGTTCTGGCTCGCTGGACAGACTGTCGCTATTACCCTGCCAAGATTGAAGCAATTAACAAAGAAGGTATGTATTTGAAATGATCTGAGATTTAAAATGGGGCTGATAACGAAATTTCACTGTGTTTTAAATTTAGCATATGTAATTGTTGCATATAACTTTTATATCTCCTTTTTTATATTGTACTGAATGAACTTCCTGCTAATAGTTGTCGGGAGCATTTCTTACATATTGTATAGAGTAAGTTGGCACATGACTTCCTCCTTAAACTGTTTAATAGAGGTAAATGGTTGAAATTTTTCAGCTTTTACTTTACAGGCTTACATGCATTTTATTTCGACTTCCCTATTTCCAGTTTGTGACTAAGTTGTATCTATGGGCATCTCAGCTAGAGTGCAAGGAAAGATTAAAGATAAAGAGAAATACAAATCAGTTCACAAATATGTACAGTATTTTTTTAGGAGAGTGTGATTGGAAGATTTTCCTTATTGTATCTTTGTCCTCTTCCATTAATATATACTATATATATATATATAATATACTATATATTAATATATATAATTGAGTTAATTTCCTAAATAGCCTTTTGTAGACAGTTGTTAGACTATTTGACACTGAGCAGAAATGTGTAGCATAAGACTGGGAAATTTTCCAGACAGATAATGAACTTAAAAAAATAGAACTTATATATTGATTAATTTGGAAAGGCATAAGAATTAACATTTAAATTGGTTTTGAAAATATTCCTGAGTATTTTATTTTGAAAAGTTCTCATATAAAAATCTATTTAAAGCCACTTGTGAAATACTTGAAGGTATATTTTTCAAGGTAGTTATATGCTACTTTTCTATTATAATTATTTCTTAAACTTCACTACTTATTCATTATTTGTCCAAAGACACAGACATTGAATTTTGGCTTCTTGGCAAGAAGAGCATTTGTGCTAAGAAGGGGACACTTCTTTAAACCAAGTCCTGAAAAGCACATGTAAGTTAGCTGGAGAAGGGATAATTTTTGGCAGAAGAAAGGTCCACAGAAAAGACATTAGAGAACCATGCCATTTTAAGGAACTGCAAGTTGTTTGAAGTGAAGAAATCCTTCACAGGGGGTGGAATAGTGGGGAAACATTAATGAGAGGCAAAATCTGTACATGAAGTATCTTAAAATCTTGCTAAAGAATTTGAATTTTATTTGGGGATCATGGGAGTGATGGAAGAAATTTAAGCTATGGATTTAAGCAAATAACAGACTTGAGAAACAGAAGATAAGTTAGAAGAAGACATTTTTTTAAAAAGATCTACATTAAGGAATATTAGGTATGAAAAAACAAATGACAGCAGTCTTACTCTTAATCACAGTAGAGTTTTACAAAGACCTTAATCCCATTAATTGTTGTAATGAATTGAAACCGTAGATATGGCTATAGTTTTATTACTAGTGGTTACCTACTGCAGGAAGAGTTGAGAGATAACCCTAATCATTAGGCATGCATGTTATTTCTCCTTTTCCAGTGGAGAACTTAGTCTTGTTCACAGAGTCTCTTGTTGTTCAGTTCAGAGCCTAGCACAGAGTAGGCATTCAGGAACAGTCAGTCTATAGAAAGGAAGAAAGAAAGAATGACTCTGTTCTGGAGCTTGGGGGAATTAGGATTCATCCAAAACAAAACAAAGCAAAATTAAATAATTCTTTCTATTTTAATTAAGAACATACTTTAAGTGTGGGGAGCTTTGGGACTTTCCATGTTTCAAGTTTCCGAACCATGTGCATATGCAATTATATGCACACATACACAAACATATACTCAGATACAAAACCACCCTCATTCTTTACCCTGTTCTGTTTATCTATAGGTATTTGTTACAGAAAATTAAGCTTACTATTAGCAGAGAGGTGATGATACTGGTACTATGATTGATGACATTTCAGGAGTAGTTCCAGTGAGCCCTTAGTGCAATATTGGCAGCTATTATTTATTTTGTAAACATCTCCACTAGATGTATTAATTTTATGACATTTGGATGAGCCTGCCACTTCCCTCCAAAAACAAAAATGGCAAAGGAAGACCTCAATTCACTGTAAAAGCAAAACAAAACTAATGCAATTGTGAAGATTTAGGTATTTGCTATACAAGTTATAAAGTGAAGAAAAGGGTCTGAGATGTGTGGACAGGAGTGGTCAGAGGAGTTTTCATTATAGGCATGGTCCTTAAAGAGTGGGTGAGTTTGACAGACTCCAGGGAAGGAGGAAGGGATCACAGTAGAGGAAAAGCATGAGCTAAGGTAGGAGAGATGAAGGCCATGACAACAGCCCAGCAAGCACCTGGATGCTTCTAGAATGCCACGTGGAGGAAGGAACTAGGTAGACAGTTCAACAATGATGGTAGTGCAAGGTGTATGTAGAACTTAGCACTCTCAAATTTTCCATTATGTTTACATCTTCGCTGTTCACCTGATGGCTTGTTTTCCTGACTCAGGTTTAGATCTTTATGATATTTAGCATTATGCTAATAGATGAAATTAAATTATGTTTTTTTGTTAGCAGAAAAAGAAAAAATCTGGGTATATATATGTGCCACTGGCTTTAGTCAACACCAAGGCCATTAATAATAATTATCACATTATTTGTTTATAGTTCTTTTGTAAAAATTAAGAATGTGTTTACTTAAAGTGGCGCTCTGCTCATATTTGGGAAATGGTAGAAAAACACTTGAATTTCCACAAGTGCAAAATCTACATAACCTTTTTCCTAGTAATCCTATCTTATATTGACTTGCTGGCTTGGGAGCTATAACAGAAAGTGAATATGCTTTAGAGTCTGCAAGTGGCCATGCAAACAGAATCTTGAGACTTGAAAGTAGAATGATTTAAGTAGGAAAGGCATGGCTGGCTAGACAAGACTGAAAGCAGTAGTTACCCTTGTGCTGCTGTATAGCTGGATGTCATCTGATGCAGTCTGGAGCCTTTCTGGAGTCTGGTGTGTTAATCTGCACATGAAAACATTTATCTTGTTGATTTGTGAAATATTTTCTAGCTTAAAAGTCTGTGAATCTATGATTCTTATTTGCGAGTTCAATACTATTGCCGAAGGAGTAATCTTTTCTTGGGAAAATGATCTTTTTTATATATCAGATTTTTCTCTCTGTTATTTATTTTGAAAGAAACTTTCTAAGGAAGCCAGTGATCATTCCTATGGAAATAATTGTGTTTTTGTAAGTAGTTAATTTTGTCATATATGTCTAAACATACTTAAATTGTTACAAAATAAATTTTAAAATTTTTCAGTAAAATTCAAAGTTACATGCACTAACTTACCAATACTTACCTAATTTGTGTACTTTTTAAGGGAAATGTGAGTTCAGAGTTGTTTTTAGGAGAGAGAAAGTTTACCTAATAAATTTGATGGAGTCCTAAAGAGAAATGTATGTTTGTAGTTTTGTACTCACAGAGCATTTATTATATCTGGTCACTACTTGTTTGCTTCAAAGTGCTGCAGTAAGTTGTATGATATTTATTTTCTAATTATTCTGACTGCTCCTATTTCAGGAACATTCACAGTTCAGTTTTATGATGGAGTAATCCGTTGTTTAAAAAGAATGCATATTAAAGCCATGCCTGAGGATGCTAAAGGGCAGGTAAGAGTGTTCAGTATTCCTAGCTATTCAAAGGGATGTCTTCTTTAATGGTGACTGATCAACATTTATGTATATGTTTTTAAAGTGAACTAATTGTAGGGTTATGTGCTGATAGCCCCAAATAGCAGCAAGAAAAAGCAGCTTAGAATGTAAAATAAATTATACACTTGAATTTTGCTTCTTTGGTTTTAGACCTGCTAAAGTTATAGGTCACTAGTTTCTGTTCCAGGTGAAATCCCAGCATCCACTAAGCTGGTGTTGTCCTATCGACCCAGCTGGATCGTGTAACCAGTCTATGGGAAGTGAGGTAAGTGCCTTTTTTTAAAAAATTTTGCTTTGCTTTATCTGGTATAGAGTTTAATTTAGAAAGTTAATTTTTAATATGAAATCTTACATTGAGTTTCTTGTCATCTTCTTTCTTTCTACAAATCATAGTAGTTTGTTGTCTTTAAAAGGCGCTTACCTGACACTCTGTAGGCTGTTTCAGGTAGGGCTGTCTGAGTAGCATGATGGAACAATGTATTCTATGCTTTGTCACTGCTCAAAGCAAAAGTGAATGGTAAGCATTTGAAGGAGAGTCTGGGATATAGTTAAAATTAGGATTCTACTTGTTATGTTTCCTGAAATACTGAAAAGAAAGGTGCCATTAGAAACTTAAAAGTATTTTCTTTTATGTTCTGCTGTTATTTGGGATTTTCAGCACCTGGACCTACAATTACTTTTAAGAACTTGAAAGTAATCTGTGAAAATGTCTGATATGGAAATATGCTACGTATTTTTTCCATAGTGTGCAGCAAAAAGTGTCAACCTGAAATGTGTTGAAATCACTTGTTCAGCTTCAGTTAGGTGTGAATGCTTAAAAGTGTTTATAGTTTGCAAATGTATAATACAACATTTAATATAATTGCTTCTGAAGAAATCTTCTGAGAAGTGTGATTGTTTCAAATTACCTGGTTTTTAAAAGTTTATTTATGAAACGATCAGCTAAGCAGTTACATATTCATTAGTATGTAAATACAGTTTAAAATGAAAATGCTTTTGATCAGGAAATTACTGTGTCTTCCTGCATGTATGTATAAATAAAAGGTTCTCTGAAGCATTCAGTGGTGTGATTTCTTGGTTACTGCATAGAAAGGTTGATTTAAATGTTGGGTACATAGTTGTAGTACATATCTGTTTAGACAAAAGTCTCATTAAGTTTTTTCTGCTTTCAAACTGATTTTTCAGATGTGTTGAAATGGCACTGATACTTTTGCTTTAAAGATTTCTTTTTTCTGAAAAGGGATAATTGAATCAGTTTGATTTATGGTAAAATTACAGGCTATATAGAAGCTAGATTTGTTGGTTGGTTTGGACAATTATTTTTATAAATATTTTAGTCACAACATGATGTATGTTAATGGTAAAATCAATTATAAAATATAAAATGACTGAAAGTGTTTGGTGGCCATGTATTTCCTTTAATTTTTAATTTTTCTTAATTCTTTCATTATAAGAAATTAAAAATATTTGTAAATTAATTTTTATAAACTATTTCCAGTTTATGAGTCTTTTTTCCCAAGTGTTTTCACCTAGGAAATATGCTGAATCAGGTGATTGGACAAAGTTAAGACAATCCTATCTCACATATTATTTGTTGCATATTTCAGATTTTGAGTACCTTGAGAATTCTTTTATAAATATATAAAGTAAGATTTCTTTTGTTAAATTAGCAAAGAATAATGTATCAAATAAAGGTACTATGGAAATGCTCTTCCTTAAATTTCCCATAGGACCTGTTTTATAAAATGAGACATTAATAACTACTTTATATTTGAACTTCCAGATTAATTAGTATTTTTAAAGCCTAAATAAAAGCCTTAATGCCATTGTTACTGACTTTGAGCCAGTTGGTTAATACTTGTCAACCTCTGCTTGCTTTCAGAAGGTTGCTTAAAGGACTGGGACGTGGTTCAAGTGGTAAAGCACTTGCATTGCGTAGCTACCAGGGGTCCCTGAGTTCAACTCTTTAATCCCCAGAACTGTCAAAAAATTATATATGTATATATATATATATTTTAATATATATATTTATATATACCATAAACTAATCCTTCTTGCAATGTATTTGTAGATGTTTGTCTCATTGGGGAAGAAGGTGTGGTAGAACTGTTGACTGTCCAAAGTAAGAACCCCTCTTCCCATTCCTCCCTTCCCCTTTTTCTTCTTTTACACAGTTTTAAGTGGAATGGTAATGATCCATAAATGGTATGGTATTGATCCATAAATACCTGTGAAGCTGACATTTTATAGGGTGAAGATTGAGTCCTCCATGTAGTGAAATAACTTACTTCTTACTGTTACTTTTGAATTTTCACCCTAATAAGTAATAATTTCAGGGTGAGAGACTGAGCCATTTATTTTAAATTTGGAATCTTGTAACAGGGGAGGGACTTGCATTTTCTCTCCTATTTTTTCTTCCTGAATGTGTGCTGATGTAAAATTTATTTTTAAAGGGCTGGACATGCTCAAGTATAAAGCACTTGCCTAAAAAGTGCATCATGGCCCTGAGTTCAACTCAAGTACTTCAGGAAGACACAACAGATTAACTCAAACTGTCCCTTGCTATTCACAAAACATTTTTATATACATTGTTTTAATGGACTTCTCGTAGCAGATCTTTCCATTTAGGTATGGTTTGTATTTTTATTTCACAGTTGAGGAATTCAGAACTTAAAGAATTAAATGACTGATTTAAAATTTCATAAAACCATTATGTGCAAAGTGACTCCTTGAACCCAAATCTCTGGATTTCAAACATAGCACTCGTTTTTAAACCTAGTTGTCATACTTTATTATGCCAACTGCAGATTTGGAATATGTCATTATTAGTTCTATTCATGGAAAGACCACACTTAGTTATTTTTGACAGTGAAACTTCCCTATGTAAAAATTCAACAAAATAATAATGGGGAATTCTTTAACTACATGGCTCCCATATTTCATATTATTAACATCATATGATCAAGAAACTTTTTAAAAAATATCTAAGTTTTTAAAAATAACAGTGAAGATTATTAGCAATGAAATTAGCATAACATGACAAAAGTGGGGAGAATTGGGGAAAAAAAGAAAGAAACATTTCTTGCTCCCCATGTAGGAAATGGGAGTAGAGATTCCTAAATAAAGTTTTGAAAGTTGCAGTGATTCACTTTTTTCTAGTTCCCTCTTTATTGGAGGTAGTGAACACCTTGGAATGGAAATTATCCCCACTGTTATCCAGCATTGCTCTAACAACTGAAAACTTTCCCCACGGTGTAGATCCTAGAATTAAATGTTCTGCTTTTAAAAAGTCTAATGTATGCTCTTTGGCACATGTAACAGTTTGCTTGTCTGGTTGCATTTACTCTTTCTTCTTTCTGCTTTGTTGATTGCTGTTACTCATTGGTTGCACTTGCACCAGTGAGTACTTAAATGCTAGTCCCAAGCTATAATGCTTTTATCTTCTTCGCTGTGAGTTTCCATCACTTATTCCCATTCCTGCACACTCTGACTTCCATGCTCTTGTTTAATGTTTTTCCTGTTGCATGAAAGTCCTGTTTTCTTCTTTATAGCTGCCCTTACCTAGAAAATTCCTAATGTTCAGAGGTGAACTCTTCTACCATTGTCTCTGAAGCCTCCCACTAGTCTTTTCTCTTCAGTCATAGTTAATGTTTTCTGTTGTCCCATAGTATTTTGTTCATTCCTGAAGTGGGTCTCCTGTCACAGTGTCTTATGCTTAATTTTGTTTGCCTGTGACTAATCAGCTTTCATTGCTTCTTACTTAATTTCATGTTATAATTTTGATTTCAGTTGCTGGGCTAGGTAATGTGTTACACATCATGGGTGAATCTAAATTGGTCTGTTTGACAGCTTAGTTGCCTCAGTGGAATATTAACTCTAGAGACATTACAAATAATTGTTTAAAGTAATTTTTCTTGCGAAAATTAAAACATCACGACTTTGTACTACTTTACTACATTCTGTATTTTTTACAATAAGTACTTTTAGTTAAAATGAAATAGTAAGATTTTTTAGCCACAAACAAAAAAATTAATAAGGGGAAAATAAATATGTGCACCATAATAAAAATGGTAATTAACCTATATAGAGAAAGCAGTTGAGGGAAAGAATGAAGTCTGGAGTCCAACAGCATGTTACTTACTTTGGTCAAGTCCTATAGCTCTTTTTTTCTTTATTAAGCTGTTGTGGTAAATTGATTCTAACTTCAAAAGGTTTAGAAAAGTAATAAAATCATAGGTTGAAATCAACCTACGAATTGAATGCTACATACTTCCTAATAAGGAGTAGTAATTGGGTCAGTGGGAATACAACGCCTTTGGTGTTCACAGGATTGCAGTATAAGCAGTTCTCTCTCTTGTGTTCCATTACATTACAAAAAAGAAAGGTAATGAAGCACTTAAGCCCTAAAAACTAATGTAGCAGTCTGGATTGTCATAGGCTTTCTAAGTTATTTTAGGTTTTATTCCATAAAAATACATCAAAAGAATACTTGTTACTGAATATGTTCTTATTTTATAAAACATTTTACAACCCAATTAACACCTGGATTATTAAATTTGATAACATGTTGATCTGACGTGTAAATATAGTTAACTTGACTTTCAAGTGTATAAATGTGAAAGTACCTTTGAAGATCTGATACATCTTTTTATTTATTCATGTAACTACATTATCTTTAATTTTTAATACTTCACATTTTGTGTTTTTTCCTTTGGAGGATTGGATAGCATTAGTCAAAGCAGCTGCTGCAGCCGCAGCCAAGAATAAAACAGGGACTAAACCTCGAACCAGTGCTAACAGCAATAAAGATAAAGAGAAAGATGAGAGAAAGTGGTTTAAAGTACCTTCAAAGAAAGAAGAAACTTCAACTTGTGTAGCCACACTAGAAGTTGAGAAGAAGGAAGATCTACCTACATCTAGTGAGACATTTGGTACAAAATACATTCTTATTTTCCTTCCTTATGACACTGCTAAATTGAGGTACTGAATAAATTGAATCCTTTGACTATCTGTAATTTTAAACTTATAATTAAATCATTAGACTCTTTTTGCCCCAACATAATAGGATTACTGACTTTTAAATCTTACTGACAGATCTGAAGAGTAAAGTTTCACTATCAGTATTTGATATTAGATACTGTCAATATTCTTGAATACAAAAGAATAGTTATTGTTTAATTGTTAATACTTAGTTAATAGAATAGTTAATTATTGAATAGCTAATAAAATAGTTATTTTGATATTAAGTGGTAATGATATTCTTCAATAGAAATGTTAGAATAGTAATTTTGATTT
This sequence comes from Castor canadensis, assembly GCF_047511655.1. NCBI lineage: Eukaryota > Metazoa > Chordata > Mammalia > Rodentia > Castoridae > Castor > Castor canadensis. The sequence goes on from NC_133388.1 coordinate 189,902,493, forward strand.
GAAATTTCTTGGTAATAGGTGCTTGAGGGGTTTTTTTTTTGTTTTGTTTTAAAGGCTTTACCATATATTTCAATGTTATATAGAAGAAGCAGCAAGTCATTTTCTTCCTGCTTTCCTTTCTTACAGAGTAATTTCTTAATGGTCTTTTATTTCTAATATAGCAGTCTGGAGGGATTTATGTTTTTTAAAGTTCTAATCAAACATTAGATTAAAAATATCTGAAGCATTTTTATCATTTTGCCATTTTTAGTCATCTATTGTAATTTCAGATTCTAGGTAAACTCTCATATATGTGTTCTGTTAAAAGTAGGACTTCATGTAGAGAACGTTCCAAAGATGATCTTTCCTCAGACAGACTGCACATTATCAAACAAGAGGAAAAATAATCAAGGCAACTCATTTCAGGCAAAGAGAGCTCGACTTAACAAGATTACTGGTAAACAACAATGATTCTTTTTGGGGGAATTGGAGGGTTTCATTTTATAGTGTATTACTTTTAATAAAGTAAAATAATTTTTGTTTGAGTGTGATGAACTGTTTACTAAGAAAGATAGTTATGTTCAACTTTTTCATAGTAAATGTCTTTCAACACTGTCAGCTCTGCCTGTTATAAAATGAGAAAAATAGCACGTTTTCAGCCTACCTCACAGGGATGTTGTGAGGATTCATAAGCTCATTCCATAGGTTTTAAATGACTGTAGTAGTAGGACTAATTTCCATAAGAAACTTATTATCTGCTTTTATCAACCGATGGTGACATAATTTCTGAGATTTTAACTTTTTATATAAACATTCTTATACTTTACCAGGTTCATTTAGAGATGGATATCTAAATTAAATTTTATTCTTTAATCACTTGTTAAAGTACTTCTGCCAAGTTTGTGTTTTACTGTTTTTATTTCTGTCCTTCAGATTGGTCTCTGGAATCTGGGCTAATTTCTGTATACCTTCATATAGTATACAATATAACAGTGCTAGGATGATTGGAAATATAGACAATCCTAGCTGGTTATGGAAGAGGGGATTGAAGTGTTAGGGTTAGGTCTAATTATACCATGCCCTTCACTTCCAAGTTCTGTTCATCCTAATGTTTCTAATATTTAAAAGAAATTGTGAGCATATTTTATTTTTTGAATTTGTGTTAAAGTGGGTTTAAATGTTTTTTTAGTGCATTTGGTCTAATAAAGTTATTGAACCTTTGTTGGTATTCATTTAAATACTTTGAAGAAACTTGGTTTCATTGTCAGAATTAGGAGTAAACATAAATTATATGTTTTGGGTATTTTCTGAAGCCAGGAAGACTACTGAAAAATGACTCTGGGATTGAGAGTTCTTTAGAACCAGTCTTATAGTGTTCATCTATATGATTTTAATTTCTTTCAACAGGTGAGAGTATTTGGTTTCTTTCATTTGTTCATATTATTTTCATGTCTTTTTCTGATAAAGGATATATTTGCCCACAGGACAGGAAATATTTCAAATTATTTCACCCATTAAACCTTTTCTTTAAAAAGTGTTAGCTTTGAAAAAGCCAGAATGTTTTTTTTACCTAAGTGATTGTTCTGATGTCAGTCTGAGACTTGTTTTTGTTTAAAATATGGAACCCAGTGCTACATGCAGGGCAGAAGTGGAGTATTCCTTCTAACTCCTATGATACAAAGATTGAAAACGCAATACTGGAGGAGTCAACATAAAGGAAGACGGAGGTGACACTGATAATGATACAGCTGCCAGCTTCCCAGCATCGTGGTTTCTTCCCTTCAGTCACATAACCTGCATTTAGTTTCAGTCAGTATACTCTTACATATGCCTGCTTCCACATGCTTTTCTGGAAGATCAAGCTCAACATTTAAAGAAATAAAAAAAGAAAGATGAAAACAGCTGAGTCCACAGTAACACATTATCTCTGCCTCTGCATGGCCTTGGAGAGAGAATAGTGGGGGAGAAAAGAACCATTTTACCATGTGCCTCAAGTTATCCTGGTTGCTTAGTAACACCCTGTGCCTTCTGTGGAGGGGCTTCCTCTTCACTTTTCCTTGGGAATCTCAAATGTGATAGTTTGGCAGCAACAGCAAAAAATAAGATGTTATGGATATGAAGCCATCCATGATCTTTTCCCCTTAGTTATGAAGAAGATTTAAGTGTATGATAATCCTTTTAGTAGTTCATCTCTTTGCATCTAGTTTTGATTTCATGTTATAATTTTGTCATTTAAAAAGATAATAGATATTGGAAGATTGTTTTCAATGTTTGAAACCTGGGCTTGCCTGTACAATAAATTTCATTTGTGAAAAAAAATTATAACAGATAAAATAGCTATTTTGTGTTGAGATTGTATTTTAAGTTTATCAAGCTCACCTATGTGTGTTTTTGCCCCTTAACGATAAGAGAAGAATGAGACTAGGATTATGGCAGCTTGCTCTGATGTACTCCCCTCCCTCCATTCTACTTAATTTTTAAAAATAGATCTAGCTGAAGATAGCCGCTGAGTAAGTTTAATTCTTTATTTATTCACTCTATTCCTTTCCCCACCTGTATACTCTAAAGTGATTATAAATCTGGTTTCTGTATAGAGAGTGATATAAGGATGCTTTTTTTATTTCCAAATAGATAGACATTGAAAATGTTGTATACTGTTGAGTGTTCTTCTAAGGTCTTGTTTTTCCTTATGCAGTGTATCTTACTAGTTGTTATATCATATGCTATACGCATATTGACTTAAAATAGACATTTTTTACATAGATAATCATGAGCCCATGCCTTTGGGACAAAGTTGCAAGCAAACTGAATTTTAGTAGATTTTTAAAATAAAAATTGTCCACAGCATAAAAGAGGAAAGAATAGTAATTTGTGCATGGTGTGTCTTAATTGTTTCTTGGCATCCCAGATGTTCTTGATATTTAGATATGTTTGTTCAACTTAAGGAATTTTTAAAGCAGTTTTTAAAATCTCAAGGTTTAAATTGACCAGTAATAATGTTATTGACAATAGTATCAAGGATCTTTGATTTTTTGATCCTAAAGCAAAAAGACTGTGTTTCAAAATCCCTAGATGAAAAATAGACCAAGAATGTAACCTCTTTGCTCTTTGAGTGCCATTTTTTTGCATTTCTAGGATCTCTGGATTCTTGTCTACTAGTATTGGCAGGGAGAGAAAGACTGTAGTGTATCAGTGAAGTAGAGTATTGTGAAGCTGTGACTTTGTGGATAGGACTCAGGACTATTTGATATTCTACTTCTATTCAGTGTTTAATATTCTTAAAGCTGGGTAATGCATTTTTTTGGGATATTCTGGAGAAGGGCCTGTTATAACATGCTGATAATAAATATTTGTTAATAGTTAAAATTAATTTCATTTCTGTCTCTTTCCATTGCTTCTCATTTACTATGGATATTACATTTCTTCTTAGAATGTTAGCAGATAACAGATTTTGGACTTCCTTTGAAGGCAGAAGTAGTCTTCTCTTCAAGTTCCTGTCTTATCTGTCCCCTTTTGTTGCTGTATTTAATAAATCTTTTAAGTTGGTGTGAAGCATACAAAATTTTGTTGTTCATACTGGAGGCTTTTGAATTCTCTAGATAGAAAGTACTGCATTTTAAAATCTAATTTTAAGTAGATTTTCTTAAATGCCCCATTACTTTTTATGAGCATATTACAAAAGGCTTTATTTTTCCTTCCTAAATGGCTTTCATTTAATTAACATCTCTGATACCCTTATTAAATTCATAGGTTATGGCTGAATTATTTGATTTCTTTAAAAACTTGTACCTTATTTTTAATTTTGTAGTTTGTGATTCATCCCATCTAGTGATGAGTATTAAAAACTTTCTACCACCTGTATGAAAGGAAATAAAATATAAGATATAATTATTTAATATGTTGAATGGTAAATGTTTTCCTCTTTGAATAACCCTTAGAAATAGGACCTCTACTCAGTTACTGGCAAAAGAAGAACTTGTTTCCGTAATGATTTTCTTTTTTTATTTCAGTAGTTCATTGATTCTCAGGAATATTAGCTGGAGAAGAAAAACCTAGTGAATGTGGTTTTATTATGGATGAAATATGCCATACTACATCTTTTTTACTCCTATAAGATATGTTCAGAGTATAATTAGGATTGAATCTATAGTTTAAAAATTTTGTAAATTGTTTATATGCCAGTTTTTTCCCACTTAAATCTACACTTTGTGGGGTAAGAGGAACAAACTATGTAAACTGCTATCTCAAACTAGTTCAAGTGCCAGTTTTAAGACCAGTCACTGATGTATCAAAATCATTGTTTGGCACAGAGCCTTTTCTGTTTTATAGTATAAACTGAGCTCTAGGTATGAAGCTTTCCAGTAAAGGGAAGGTGCTTTTTGTCTAATATAACATTTGGCCCTAGTGCTACTTTAAGAATATAATTTTAATATGCGAATCCCCACCTGATCACTTGGTGTCTTTGGGGTAGTTATTTGGTAAAATTTAAGACACACTGTCTTGTTGGTAGCTCTATATTTTGCAGTAATTGGGGGCATCTTTTTTTCTCCTGGGAATTAATGTGCTGTAGTAAGTTTGGCATTACAGTGTTAGTTGTTAAACATGCTTCTTAAGCAAGGTTTTGCATGACCAAGTATTTTTTGGTGGTCTTTTATGTGCAAGGTGGCTGTAAACAAAAGCAAAAAGTTGTCGTGATACAAGCTTTATAAACCTGGCATCATTGAAGGTACTGAAAGACTGAGCAAAGATTTTTAACCAAGTAAATGCCTTTAATTTATTAATTTAAGCAGAATTTTGATGTTTTGTGAAATTAATTATACATATTCTAACCAAGTATTCTGTCTTCTAAAATTGACAATTTGTGAAATCTAGAATTTTCAGTTTGTGAAACTAAGTTCAGATGTTCTAGGAAGGACTCATGCTTTTCCCTGTTAACATAAAATAGATCCATGAGACTATAGGTATAACTGAGGATAGAGATAAACACATGACGCTTAGGTTAAAGTATCTAAGTACAATTAAAAACTTAAAATTTAAAATTTAAATTTAAATTTTATTTTAAAATTAAAATATTAAGTGAATATTTTTTCACTTAATAACTCATCAAAAAACCTTATTTTCTTGTCTGTTTTTATAAATATTAGCCGTCTAAATCTTTATCTGGACTTTGAAACCATAGGATTTAAAATTTTTCAGAGCAAATGTGTGTTTGCATTTAAGGATCTTTGTAAATATTTACTTCCTGTACAGTAAAGTATGGAAGATTTCAAATGCTAAATATTTTGAGAAGTTAATTAGGGTGAAATCAACATTTTTTCTAATGAGGCATTTCTGTACAATTTTCCTCAAGGTTTGTTGGCATCCAAAGCTGTTGGGGTGGATGGTGCTGAAAAAAAAGAAGACTACAATGAAACAGCTCCAATGCTGGAGCAGGTATGAAATGGTAGCATTTGATTTTTTTTTGAGGTTCCCACTGGAATGATCACCGAGCTGTAGTATCTACGTAATTGAATTTGCCCTTTTGATCAGATGTGGGAATAGAAAGCTAATTCACTGATGATATATTTTTTAACTCTGCCTTCTTTAAGGTTTACAAGATAAGCTACAGACTTTGTTAGCATTTGTTTTCAGTAGACTGGCATTAATGCCTTTGTCTCCAAAATTTGAAGTTCTGGAGGCAGGCATCCCAGGGTAAAGCTTTCAGCTGGACACCTTTAACTAACTTACAAAAAGACCCTTACACAAATACTTTTAATTTGTGATTTAAAACAGGGTTTTTTGACATCAAATACAGCTTCTTTTGTAAGAAGTTTCTTTTATATTGTAACAATCGATGTTGGTAGACTGACTGTGTTTTATGAATTGATCAATGAGCCATACATTTTTGCTAGGATGTATATTTTAATAACTACAATAAAAAGAGAGTTTAAAAAACTGTTAAGGGTCTGTCTTTAAACCACCTAATACAGGAATTTAAAAGTGAAGGTTGCAGTTGCTAGATTTTGCCTTGGCTACCTTCGGATTCCCACAATACCTGTACATAATGAACCATGCATGCTTTTACATTCTCTAAGGGCTTAACTTCTTAGAAGCACTGTAAGACTATAAGAATACAGTAATAGCCATAACTTGGTTTCCTTGGTTCTCCTGTTTTAAAATCTGAGCCTTAATGTAGTTTTAATATCAATATTTCCTTTTTGTATTATTTTAATTTTCTTTATTAGTAGTCTAATAAAGAAGACTTTTTAAATGAGTATGTTTTGCTCTTCTCTATATGCATTTTAAAGGATAGTCCAAATTTAATTGATATTGTATTGAGTTTTTCAGTGTTACTTTAGGCCTGATTTGATAAAAGTGCATTGTTTTGGTGCCTCGATTAATGTTGTATTAAATCAGTGGTCTTTTAAATTAATTAATATGTCAATGACTCATATCTTCTGATTTTCTGTGATCATCATCAAACGGTTAAGTCTTTGCCGTTGTCAGTATATCAACCAAATTTTAAATGACTTTTTTTTTCTGTGTATTACTATATTCACCGTCCCAGATATAACAGTATTTTGGACTTTAACTACTGTTATGGTACTCTCAGAGTGTTCTCTCTCTCTCTTTCTCTCTCTCTCTCTCTCTCTCTCTCTCTCTATATATATATATATATATATATCAGGGACATGGGTAATAAAATATTTCTGGAAAATTCATTACAATGTCAATCTTTCATTACACACAATCTTACAAGATGAATGTGGTTGTGAAAAATACTAATTATATGTGGAAGTTAGTGTAGAGAGTAGTACCCATTTCAGAAAAATTGAGTTAAAAAAAGAAAGCAAAATGGAGCAACTTGGCTATTTGTGTTTGCATAACTAAAAAAAATTTTGAGACTTCTTGCCAGTTTTGTAACAGAGACCAATTATCTTTAATGGAAAGTTTGTACATTATTTGAGATTTTAAGGAACCTCTTGCTGTTCCTTCATTTTTTGTCATTCAGGTTGGTTTCAATGTGAAAATGTTTTGTATCTAAACTCTTAATTTTTATGCTACATGTTAGCCCTGCTTTAAAGTTAAAAAGCCGAGTTATAAAGCTCTTAATTACATCTCAGCTGCTATCAACAATAGACCTAAAGAAGTACCGATTGTCACTGACTTCTGTTCTAATGAGTAAAATATCACTCATGACATAGATTGATAACAGGCTTATAGCCAAAACTTACTGTACTGATTGATTTATTTTATTTATATTTTTAAAAGATTTGAACTGTGTGGTCATAAACCCCATTCTCAGATTATTAATTATAGATTATTTAACTGTATTAGGGAAATGTCATGTTATATTTACTTTTGAATAAAACTTGCATTTGATGCATAATAATTCAGTATTTTAAAATGTTAAATTGTCCTTGTTTAGAAGTTAAGCACCTTATCAAGATATTAATTTAAGTTTTAAAATCTTGTTTTATAACTTTGTAACTCAAAAGTAATGGATGCTGTAGTGATGTCTTTCACATATGTGAAGATGAACAATAAAATTGTTTATTTACAAGTAATGGCTCTAATTACTTTTCTGGCAACACCTTTTATATAAGCTTAGGAATACTTTCCATTTATGGAGTACTTTTCCAAGTGACTAATCCCACTTGTGCACATGTATAATGAATAAGTTCAAGAATAGAAATGATGAGACTTGAGTGAATGAGACACTTGACACCAGGCGTTTCTGTGGTATGTGCAGCATGCCATCTGTAGAGCATTCATTGGTGCCCTGCTTAATACCAGATGCATACATTTTTCCTCTCCAAAATTTTAGTTTCATGAGACCAGAAATACTTATTTTGCCCTGGCAATTATCTTTCATATTTCAGAGAACTATGGAGTGCAGTTTTGATAGTAATCCCTCAAAAAATAGAAGTGAAAAGGTTTCTTGGGACAAGCATGTTGTTCGTAGTGCTAGTAGTTGACTCTTATAGTGGCTAATCACAGCATAGATTTTTAAATATGTGTATTATGTTTTACTCTCAGATCCTTATATCTGAAAGAGATACAGTATAGACATTTCAGCATGATAGATTTGCAAACCCATCTATGTGACTATTTTCTGTTGACTTTGAACAGTAGACATATGTACACATATTTTACTTATGTAGGGAATTTTACTGCCAAGTGAATAAAATACTTTTTATGAAAGAACTGACAAAAGTTCCAATTTCTTTTTAAAAGTATCAGTTGGCAGGAAGAAGGTAAAAATCTCTCATCTAAGAATGCGACGTATTTTGTTTTTAAATCCAGTGTTTTAACTTACACTTTATCTCTTTGGTTTTTTTTGTTGTTGTTGTTGCTTGTTTTGTATTGTTTTTTAGTCTTTTAACTCTATTGCTGGTGGCTCTGATTTCATGATGCATTATGCTTATGAAACTAGCTTTCAGCACTAAAATGAGTTAAAGATAATGTTTTGTTAATTTGGTCATTGTTTTCCTGTTGAGATCTTTCTTTAAGGGGAAACTGTCTACTTAGACCTCCACTTTCAACTTGATAATGATTTTAAGAAACATGTGAAAGTTAGAAGTTTAAATATATTCCTCTAAAAGTAGTATGAAATATTTGTCCAGTAAGATATTTTATATTCTGATAATATTATGGATACTTTAAAATTTCAACTGAAAGTTGACAGTATCCCTTTAAAGACAACATATTCAACTTTTAGTTAATAATTTGTGGGGTTCTTTTTGGTTTTTCATTTGTAATAGAAATGTTATATGTTGCTTAACAATGTTTTTTGGATACTAAAGTTGCTTAACAATCAAAAATAGAAGTCAAGAACAAAAATGAAGAAACCAAAATAAAAATATCAATTTTTTATTATTCATTCAGGCGATTTCACCTAAACCTCAAAGTCAGAAAAAAAATGAAGCTGACATTAGCAGTTCTGCCAACACTCAGAAACCTGCACTGTTATCCTCAACTTTGTCTTCAGGGAAGGCTCGCAGCAAGAAATGCAAACATGAATCTGGAGATTCTTCTGGGTGTATAAAACCCCCTAAATCACCACTTTCCCCAGAATTAATACAAGTCGAGGATTTGACGCTTGTATCTCAGCTTTCTTCTTCAGTGATAAATAAAACTAGTGAGCACAGATTTTTAAAAAATAGTTACTTATCCTGTAAGATACATTAAAAACAGTTTGATTGTAGTTATATTGTATTTTTATGAAGTTGCTTTTTAAAAACTCAAGTGGATATGCTAGGGAAGCTTGAAGCTATTTCAGGGGCAATATTCGTAGACATTTATGATCTATTGATCTATTGATCTATTGTTCAGAGACTGTACAGCTGGTTGAGAGACCTTACCATTTAGTAAAACAGATTCTACTGTAGTTGCATTCTCCTCAACTAATAATCCAAGCTTAATGAGAGGCCTGATTCATTACAAAAAACAAAATAAAAAAGCACCAAATAAGCAACCCCCCCCCAAACTAGAAGTATGGAAAGACCCATGGAAGATATTTTTACTTAACTTCTTAGCACTATTTCTGTAAATAGGTAACAGTTAATATCCTCATTTGACTATACTTCTCTGCAATACATTTTGTTTATTTTATTGTAATGTTTACAATGTAGTCTTTAACTCAATTCTTAATGAGAGGAGAATGCCTCCTTGATTATAGTTTTAAAGATTTTACTGTTCCCATTATTAATCTTTCAAGTGCCAACTTAGTCTTTTTAAAAATATTTTTCAACATGAGTTTGGAGATAATATATGTGTATGCTTATATATACATATACACATTTGTATACAAATATGTGTATATATGTGTGTATATATGTGTATATATATATATGAATAATAAGATTTATGTTGACCCCAAGTTTCTCTTATTAGCTTAGTATTCTAAGTTAGAGACATGAAACACTTACCTGGATAGTCACACTGGGTAAATAACATTTTTCTTTAGTTCTTTGTACAACAAATGAATTAGTAACATGATCAATAAATTGGTATGACACATTTCCTGATGAGCTATTCCATATTATGTCTCCCAGAATAAGGATTTTGGCTTTCAGAAGACTTATTAAATGTATTAACTTTGTTCATCAGTTGACATATTTGCTACTAAACCATATTTTTCAATTTTTGATCAGAATTTTTGTTTTGATTTCCTTCTTTTAAATAAGTGGATAGGAAGGAAGTGAACAGAAAAGCTTATAAGCTTCCTCATAAACTACATTATGACATTTATTATGAAATAATGTCAATAGTCACTAGAATGTCACATGACATTGTCAAGCATTTTATTTTGAAGTTCTTCTTATCATGGTGTTAGAACCACAGTATCTTAGAATATGCATTTTATTCTTTCATTTTTCCCCCATGATCACCATGTCTTTTTCATTTGGATTGTTGTAAAATTACTCCTAAATACTTAAGGCTTCAACTCTTTTAGACTACTCATTTCCAAATTAATAGGAAAATACTGGCTAGGTAATTCTGTCTGTTGAAAATTGTCAAACAAGTTTATATTACCAAGTACAAAGAAGAAATCTCAAAGTTAAAAAAAAAGTTTACCATCCATTTTTAGTATATTGTTAGGTGTTTCAGTGACTCTGTAAGTTGGTTGTTAAAGACAAAAATACATATGAAGGCAAGAATAGTGTCATGCTCATTTTAAAATCTTATTTGCTCATAATAAGTACATTAACTTGTGTTCATTTTTTTGAATGAATCAGGCCCAGACATGTATTTATTTAAAAAATCCATTCTGAGGAATGAGAATGGGATACAATTATTTACTTTGGCAAGTAAAGCAAAGCATTAACTACAGTGTATGTAAAAGTTCTGTCACCTGTGCCCCTGCCTTTTTCTTTTCCTTAGAATTTCTAAGTTTGTAATGTAACAAAAAGGATATATATCAACATAGATTTATCTTTTGCTACTTTCCCAAAGAAAAAAGGGCAGTTTACACAATGATCTACAGCTGCAGAATTAACTATAGTTTGTCACTTGGGGGAGCTATTTGAAATTAATGTTTCACGTTATTTTCTTTTAATTCTAGTAGGTTTTAGAATTTTAGAATTTTTTATTAACTCTTTGTGAATAGGGCACAGTTTTTGCCTTTGATTACCTTTGGAACATGCCGTTCCTTGTGGATGTCTTATAACAACATCAGAGGGCAGAATACAAGTCATTTTCCCATTTATCTCCATAAATATTGTAAGATGACCCTGGTATGTATCTGCTTCGTGAACATTGAAGATCTTTTTCTAGGTCCTCCACAGCCTGTGAACCCCCCTAGACCTTGCAAACATAGTGAGCGGAGAAGAAGATCTCAGCGGTTAGCCACCTTTCCCATGCCTGACGACTCTGTAGAAAAGGGTTCTTCTCCCTCTCCAGCTGCTGATGGGAAAGTATTCTCTGTCAGTTGTCAAAGTCAGCAAGCGTCTTCAGAACCACAGGGTAATGTATACTGATTTCCTATAGAACCAAACATGAAGGAAAATTAAAAATATATATATAATTACTAGAATATTCTGCTTTTTCTTCTTAAATATGTTGGACTTATTTTATTCTATAAGTATTTATTGAGCACCTTCTTTGTGCCAGGCACTGCTTAACTTATATATCACTGATCCACATACATATGCACTGGTTCAGTTTATCTATGTTAATATTATGTTACGTTTTTCATTTGTGTAGTGCCTGATATTGCACATGTGCCACTTGAGAAGCTGGGACCCTGTCTCCCTCTTGACTTAAGTCGTGGTTCAGAAATTGCAACACCATTAGCCCCAGATTCCTCTTACCATAATGAATGCTCCAGGGCAGAAAAGGAAGATACACAGATACTTTCAAATCCTTCCTCCAAAGCAGTAACTGATGCAAGAGGAGCTTCTACAGCAGGTAAGGAAGCTCTCATTCTCTAAGTAGTTTGGCTCATAGATACTGGGTGTAAACATTTGATGTTTAAGTCCACTTTAATTTATATGTAATCCCGTTTTATAAGAACTTTCTGGTAACATTTGTGGAAGATAGAGTTTCTCCACTGTTGTAAAGTTTTTTTGTGTGATCATTTCCCATAATACTTAGATGTACTTCTGATCTTGTCACTTTATGTCCCCCTACTTCTTTCTTATATGCCTTTTTCTACTAAATAGAAATTATTAGCACTAAAAATAATTACAGAAATTCTTACTTTTGAAGCCAGAATGTACTTAATATGATCAATTCTTAGGTTTAAAGACTTTAATAGAGTTGAATTAAGAAGTACTTAGATTAAATTTAGCCATATACCTGTATCTTAAACACAGCTCCATATTTTAGGGCAGAATCTAATTGAATGTAATTCGTTGTAAAGTTATTTGACGACTATAATATGCAAACTCAGCCATGCTTATTGCATTTTTTGAATGAGTTTCTTAATTTTTGTAGTCTAAAAGCATTTTGCAGTATTTTAGTAAGTTGATTTTTTAATACTAACTTTAAAAATTAACTCCTATTTCCCATGTATGGTGGTAGCATTTTATTTAGAAATTTTATGGGATCTTAACTTAATATGAAGACTATATGTAAGTTTTAAAAGGCACATAACTAGCTTCAAGTGCTTTTCTAGTAAATTACTACTTTGGAATTTGCTGAGTGAAGAAGATCTGAATTGAGTCAACTCTGGCAGTCTAATGTATTAGTGATAATTGTGTTTAACATTATCTGAAGCATAATATAGAGCTTGCTCTTTTCTGGTGGTGGTAGATATTGAAATAAGATGATATATGTAACTTAAGAAACGTATACCTATTTTTAGCTTACTACCTTTTACTTCTCATTCCGTTAGAAACTATCTACAATTCCATGTTATCTATAACACACAATAGTGTTTTCTTATCTTGCTTAAATCAAAACAAAACCCCATAATGCCTACATGTGAACACCTGTAGGTTTTGAAACATTTCTTGCAATTTCTCAAATCTAATCTATTGTCTTTGAATAGTTTTTCTAAACCTGTTCTTTCCTTAGGGAAGTTAATTTTACTTTCCACTTTATCCACAAGATTTTTGAATTATCAGTGACTTTTTGAGATTGCTGATGAAGGTCTTACTCAGTTCTTTAACAATCTAGAGTTTGCTGGTATACTGAATATTATAAAAATATGTTGAGTTTATAATAGTCTGTATTCCTTTGGGAAATTAATTTTAGATATGTGTATGAACATATTTATATTTTCCTTAAAACCCATTCAAAGAGCAGTAATAGTATTGAAACACATCAACTTAAGTAGCCATATCATAACCAAGAGTATTATGTTAGTCATATCATATATTGTAAAATGCAAAAGTGCACAGAAATCCTTGACCCAAGGATTTTGCTTGTAACTTAGCTTCCACCCCCAGAATTTCTGGCATGTTTGTTGAGATATGATTGACTACCTTGTTGTTGCTCATGTAGTGAAAATGTACTAAGGGAGAGGGAAGGTACAACAGTCTTTTTGTTTTTGAATATTAGCAGTAACTATTTGGGAAATAAAAGTACTAAGGAAATATTGTAGGCTGATGACAGACAGAAAGCCAGCAAGTAGCTTAGATTTACCATATAATGAATTTGTAGATCTGTTTGTGGAAGTGTGAAGCTCCTCTAGGTACAGGAGTGAACTTAATAGTAGAAAAATGGTTTGTGGTTTTAATTGCTTACATTAAGCAAATGCATGGTTTTAAATGTTAGTTACTGAAAGTTGATGTATTAGAGGGATATACACAGTGTTTGAATAAAGGTACAGGACATTTTCATTCATTTCCATGACCCCTTTTAATTTTTTTGAGGAATGTAATGGAATTTAGGTCATTTTCTAATTGGACTTAGTCTGTTTCACTTACATTGAACTTCTCAGTGATTTGCATGCTTTTCTCTCAGTATTTTTGTTTACCCTCTCTACACTGTTTTGCAGTATTTTTGACTTCTGTTTGCTTCTTACATTGTCTTATATCTAGAGTTAAAGCTTTACATATGACTTGTGCATATGTGCACGTGCATTTGCTTGGTTGGTGTTCATCTTAATTTTAAAAGTAAATTTTGTTACTGTTAAATTTTAAAACTTCTGTAGAAAGCATTATTTAACCAGTTTAAAGGAGGGATAGAGCCTCAGAAAAACTTAGTTCTGTTAGTATCTGAGAATGCAGTAAGATGAAGTTTCTTAAAAAATAGCCTTTTGAAATAGCAACTTTTCATGACCTCAGGCCCACACATTATCTGTTTTTTCTTGTCAGAATTCTGTCTTGAGGTAAGGAACACAGTGTGCCAAGACAGAAGATTCACCCTCAAGAAACTTAAAATCTAGAAGGGACATAAAACTAATAACTGAAATATAAACATAAGTAACTATTTTTAATTAAAGATGTAAATCCCTTAAGTGGTATAGAGTACTGTTGGGTACAACGAAAAGAAAAAAAAAATACTGGCCTCAGAAGCCTGTGACAGAGAAAGATGGTTTTTTAGGTCATCTTAGCTGGGTTGGCAGGATGGCCTTTTAGGGTTCCTGAGAGGGACCATCACCCATCTACTCTCTTTTGTTATATTCTTTCAGCAAAAATTTAATAAATCAATTTCCTTAAGACTTGACTTTTTGTCTGTATTATGAGGAGATTGTAGTATGTGATGTCTGTCCATGTTTGTCTCTAAAGGTTTGATTATTATATTTTTAATCATGCCTTTGGTGAATTGTAGGTTTATTCCAAAGAAAAATCATGGTATGGTAGAATTATTAATTTTCAACTTTACAATATTAAAATATTCTTAGAAATGATAACATATCTTTGCATATTCATATGCAAAGTTCAAATCAACATATGAGTGTAATTTTAAGCCTTTTTAGTTAGTTCTATGTCAAAAGAAATACTTTCAGTAACACATCTTCAGTTTCTCATTTTGAGCAAATTAACATAAATATCAAGGAATATTTACCTTGTTCAATTGCAGAATATTTAATGTGGATATGAGTATTGAATTGACTGTACCTTTTTCTCTTTTTTTTTGGAGGTATTTGTGCTTCATGTCAGGGCTTCAGGCTTGCTAGGCAGGTGCTCTGCTGCTTGAGCCACACTCCCAGCCCTTTTGGGTCTGGTTATTTGGTTATTTTGGAGATAGGGCCTCAGTTTTTGCTAAAGCAGGTGTGTACTGCAGTCCTCCTATTTATGCTTCCTGTAGTAGCTGACATGTTAGGCATGTGCCACCATGCCCAGTTTTTTCCATTGATGTGGGGTCTCACAGACTTTTTGTCCTGTTGGCCTGGAACTGTGATCGTCCTAATCTGAGCCTCCCATGTGCCTTGGACCACAATGCTCTGCTATTGGTTGAGATAGGGTCTCACAAACTTCTTCCCCCACCCCACTGGTTGGCTTCAAACTGCAATCCCCTGATGTCATCCTCCCAAATCCCAAATATCTGGTATTACAGGTATGAGTCACTGTACCTTTCTAAGACTATACATTTTTAATATAAGAATGTTCATTTGCAAGGCACTAAGTTTTTGGTGAATTTAGTTTAGCTTTAGATGAAATTCATTAAGCTTTTCTTCACTGTCATTCGAAGTCACTTCTTGAATTAGTTTTTAAATGAAATTGTAGATATTAGTAAATATTATATACGTTTGTCATCCTAGTTAAGATAGTTTGAATCTTCTTATTGAATACTCTGTAGAGAGTCCATGAATTATATTATTAATTGGTTCATATAATACTTCTAATCACCAAGGAAAAACATAGTTCCTGGGGTCAGTTTGAGTTAGTATGACAAAAAGCATGGCACAAAGCTCTACCTGACCTGTCTGTGGCTGGTTTTAAAATGGCATTCCTTTCTATCCCCACATCTCAATATCAACTGTGCATTTACTATTTAAAAGTCTTTTTGTTTTAAATTGCTTTTCAATTTACTTTCCAGAATTGTTCAAAACAAAACTGCAAAAGGAGACTCTGTAATCTACCTTCACCCCCACAACAAATGTTCGTGGCTTCACTAGAGCTTGGGGTTTCCATGGAGAGTGTCAGGGATTGCTTTTTTCTAGCCAGAAGAACTCTGAGATAATTTAGTATACTTGAAGGAGCTTGAGAATTTACTCTGCACTACTGAGTTTGAAGTTGTGTGAAAGCAAAAGTGATCAGAGGTCTTCTCTTACTTTAATCAGAGTAACTTCATTTGCTTTTTGCTTTTTGTTTTTGTGTTGGACTTCACTTAATAGTTAAAGAAAATGTTTAGGTGATAAAATTTAATTTAAAAATCACTATTGTATAAATATTCTAGTACTTAGGTTTTCTAGTTCTAGCACATGGTAAAATAACAATCTATTGAATTTCCTATAAACCTAAATGTCTTCTTTTGTTGAATTCTAAGTGTATTTTATTTTTCTGTTTGTGTATATTTCTAAAAGTTTTGCTAGTGTTGCCTACCTAAATATTTATTTTAATATCCTTACTTGTGTAAAAATGTTGACCACCTCTTGTCATTCTCCCAATTTTGCTTTTGAAATTTTACCACCTATCAAATCAAAAGATCTGGGCACTAGCTAACTCTGGGGCTCACTCTCTTAGACGCACCCACATTGACTGGTCTTCTATGCCATCCCCTG
The DNA here is from genome assembly GCF_047511655.1 of Castor canadensis. NCBI lineage: Eukaryota > Metazoa > Chordata > Mammalia > Rodentia > Castoridae > Castor > Castor canadensis. Next base: position 189,919,072 of record NC_133388.1, read on the forward strand.
TGCTTTGCAGCAATGGCCTCATCATAGTATTTGGCTCCCTCATATTCCAGGAAGACACACATTCTTGTCTCAGAAAGTAGCTCAGTTTGGTATTTCCTTTCATTTGGCACCCCTGCCCCACCTCACGGGATCCCAAGCTTCATTGCTCCTCTACTTTTGCCCTGCACATCCAGTGCCCCAGAAAAGGAGAAGCCTAAGGGGTAAAATTGTGTTGAGTCTTGCTTCTGAATGTACCTGTTCTGTCAGGGAAGATTTTGAAAGCACACTTCTCGTTGTTTCACTGTAAATACTGTCACTGGTTTAAGAAATTTGCATAAAACTTGCAGTTTCTATGGTTCAATAATTAGAAAGCAGAAGGAAGTAATGCATGTGTTAATCATCTTGGTAACAAGAAAATTTGTTTCTCTTTGCCCTTACATCTCTTTCATTTTTTCTGTCATGACCAATGTGATTCTTAATATTCCTATTAATTTGAGACTTACTTATTAGAGTCTTAGTGGTACTTTATTTGAGTAGTATTTTTATATTTTTATGTTTTAAATTACATGAAATACTTGAATGAACTGAGGTGCTAGCTTTGTGATACATTTTGTATAGAGTGATTTTAAAACATTATAAAAACCTAGTAAATGACCCTAGCCACATGTAAGATATGACCATTGGAAAATGTTGACTGCGAGTTGAATACCTTGCTCATTTAGTTATACAGTTAATGAGATACATATAAAAATGTATTTTGGACTACTAAACAATAATACCTAATTGTCATTAAATTAGAATCTTTTATAAGTATATGTGCCTTTGTATTTTACATTTATGTAGACTATAAAAAATATTCAGAATATTTATTGTTATCTAACAAGTCATAATGGAATTCAAAGATTTCAAGTTTTTTTGTTTTTTTAGGCAAGAAGAGGTAAATATGAGCCTAATAAATGTTACAGGTTGTTGAAAACGAGTATACTTTTATATTAAATTTAATATTTCAGTTGAGTTGCTAAATAGTATTCATGTTAAAACTGTCATAGAACCAGAAGTGGTATGTGGGCCCATTACTCAAATGGACTTCAACATCTGGATTACCAAAGACTGTGGTGTGGCAGTAGACCTTCATATATGGCCTAGGACCTTATGTTAATTGTTGTTTACGTGAGACTCATATTTATGCTACTTCTAGAAAGGTATAGTCTCAAATTATTACCCCACCACAAACGAGAAAGTAAAATAACATACTTACCAGAACCAGACCTAAGCATTTTACATGTTTTGACTCATATAATCCTTACAACAACAGAAGTTAATACTCTTTGTTTATACTTGACAGATAAGGAACTGAAGTACAGACATTAAATGACGTACTCAAAACCATACTTCTAGTAAATTGTGGAACCAGAATTCCAGGTAGCCCAGAGGAACAAAAATAATTTTTAATATCTCAGTTTTTTAAAGTAAGAAATCCCCCTAGTTCAGGCAGAACAATAATATCACCTTTTAGGGGGAGAAAAGTCTTGTGTAGAGTTTCACGAGCAATTGTAATTTAAAACATTGTGCCTTATTTTTAACTTTCTAACTAAATTTACGTCTTTCCCCCGACCCACAGGAATATCGAAAACAGAAAAAAAAGTGAAATTGGAAGAAAAAAGCTCAACTTCATTTGGTATGGACAGAAAGTAATCTTTTAAGCAAAAGGCTAGAAAGTTTGACAGAGAGGGAGGACTGTCTGTCTCTTCCTCTCCCTGTTTGTACTCCTTAAGGTGTCTGTGATTATTAGACTTCAGATCAGCTTCAGTGCTTATCAGTGCTAGTGGGCTCCAGATACAACAGCTATTCAGAGCATATTTTGTAGTTATGTAATATTTTCTTGTCAAGACAGCCTCTGGTTTTCTCTGAGAACTTCCTGTGTTTCTGAACATACCTAGTTAAAATTATGGATGGTTATTTATAAACAAGCTTCCATTTAATATTGTTGAGACTTAGAGAATGAGTGATAAATTAGTCTTTTTTTCAAACTTCTTTCTTAAGCATGCCTCATAAAAATGGCTACTGAACTTTATGCTGTGGTTTCTGTCTTTTGTAATGTAATGATTAAAAGTCACAAAATAATGGATGATAGTTGTAAATATTCTTTAGCTTAGCTAACTGGAGCTTGGATCACTGAAAATTGGCTAAATATGGTTGCCAAATTGTGGGCTAAATCATTCTGAGTTGGAACAATAGCTACTACAATATATGTTGTGATTTATCTTAAAGTAAAAGGTTCTAGGATACTCTGTATAATTCATTTATTTTCTTTAAATTACATATGATTGGAGAAGAGAACGCTTTACATTTGGGGGAAATTCAATATAATGAAATAACTTTTTTCCCTTCATGTTTTTAGTATTCATCTATGTACACAGAGAAAGTGCTTAAGTACAGCAGAAGTTATTTGTGGATTGACTTAATTGATTTTGTTTTTTTCTGAAGGAAAATGTCCAAGTTATTTTTTAATTTGCTAATAATTTCTTCATTAAATTATATTTGGACATGCTGTTTTCCTCAGTGAGGTCTGTTTTTAAATTATGAAGTTACTTCTTGCCACATATCAGGATATTATTCTATAGCTCATTTAAAGATTTTTAACTACTGTCTGTGTTAACTTTAAGGTGTCAGGAGTTGGGATTTCTCAACACTGCTAATGAAGATCCCCTCTTAGAGTCCAATAAGCTAAGCAGGAGTTCCAGAATCATGACATGAACAGTTTAATTGAATCCATCCACTCTGGGCAGGTGACTGGAATAGCTGATGAAAACATAAATGCTGCTTTTAGGTTAACCACAAAGGAACAACTCAGAATTATTCATGATTAATTGAAGTATTCACTTTTACCATTTAGGTAAGAGGAAAGAAAAGGATAAGGAACGAAAAGAGAAGAAAGAGAAAGATCACTACAAACCAAAGCAGAAGAAGAAGAAGAAAAAGAAAAAGAAATCTAAGCAGCATGGTAAGTATGCTGAGATGGTTATTTCTGTTTCTTAATACTCTCTGGTTGTTTTAGCTCTCCCTTTTCTTTTACTATAATAGAGGTCTGATAAGATCCCCATGTTGTTGAGAACTGAGACATTCTTGTAGCTTTCCTTCATGCTATCATTTCAAAATTATGCAACTCTGTTTTACTCTGATCTAAAAATTAAATGTTACTGTTGTAGAGCTATTTCTAGCATTATGGTGGACTAGATACTCTGACCAAGCGCTCTTCAACATACTAAAGGAATTATTCTCAATCTAGAGTCCCCTTAAATTAGCTTCCCAGAATGAGGGAGAGTTAGAGGTATTTTTAGAAAAACTTGAAAAACCAGCAGTCCATTACTAAACGAGATACTGAAGGATGTACTTGAAAGGGAAGGGCAGTGATGACACAGGGAAGGTGTAAAATACAAGAGTGTAAATGTGTGGTAAGTCTAAAAACGCTGACTGTCTAAAACGATTTATGGGTAAGACAGAACAAAATCATAGAGAACAAAAATATGTAATATTGGCTTATACATTGGGAGGTACATCACTTGCGTTTCATTGTTTTATAGCCTCCTTATATTGTTTTGGGGGACTGAAACAATTTGTTGTTTATAGGCTCCAGTAATTTAAATTTGCAATTTAAAATTTCTCATATAAACACTAATGAACAGGGTACAGTTTCCAAACTGGAAAGGAAAAAAAATGTAGTAAATAAACCATACACATCCAAAGAAGGCAGTAAGAGAAAATTGTAGAAAAAAACAGAAATGTACAAATTATAAAATGAATCCAAGTGTCATTCATAATAGCTATATAGCAATAAGAATGATTATTTCTTATGGTAAAGTACCTAAGAAAATAAACTTAAAGGAGGAAAGATTTATTTTGGCTCACAGTTTCAGAGGTTTCAATCCATGGTCACTTGGCTGAATTGTTTCTCAGCTTGTGGTAAGGCAGAACACCATGACAGCCAGGAAGCAACAAGACAGAGGAAGGGGTCAGGTATAAAATATACTCTTCAGATACATGCTCCCAGTGATCTACTTCCTCTAATAGCCTCAATACTCCATCAAGCCTTGAATCTATGAATAGATTAATCCATTGATGAAGTTGGAGCTCTCATGATCCAATTACCTCCCAAAGCCCCTGCCTCTGAGCACTGTTTTATTAGAGACCAAGCCTTCAACATGTGAGCTCTTAGGACACTTTTCAGATCCAAACTGTAACAATAATAGATTTTAAAATCCATTTCTTTATTATTTGTAAGAGATTCCTGTAAATATAAGAATAGTAGGACAGAGAAATGTGGAAAATAAAAGTGTGGGAAAATATTGCAAGCAAATATGAACCAAAGAAAAATTAGAGTAGATATAATAGTAACAGATAAAATAGTCATAAGACTAGAGATAGAAGGTAACTATAATAAAGGTTTACTTTGTATCTTCTTAGATACAAAATTTCCTGATTTTATTATTGAATAACATCATCATTTCTTTCTTAGTAATTAATAAATAAGCAAAAATAAAAAGAATTCTGTTGAGATAAGAAACAGCTTGTATCACTGCACAGTTAATGTAATAGGACATTGAACTCAGGAGCTACTACTTAAGTTATTTTTCTCTGCCAGGCACAAACAGTTCTTAAAATTGACCATTACATGCTACTTTAGGCAAATCTCAACAAATTTTAAAGGTGGATACAATGCAGACCACTGTTTTCTGACCACAAGAACCACCATCAAAAAATAAATATGTTTAGAAATAAAGCAACACATTTCTAAATAGCTGAGGGATCAAACAACAAACCCAAAGGGAGAGTAAAAAAGATGCTAAGAACTATAAAAGATGATGTCAAAACTTTTGAGCACAGTCGAAATGACACTGTTTCAGGGAGAGTTGGTGGGAAACAGGGTCTCACTACATAGCCCAGGCTGGCTTTGAACTCCTGATTCTTTTGCCTTAGCTTTCCAAATGCATGCTCCACCGTACCCAATTCTTTAAAATTGAACTTATATAAGCAAAATGTATTGTTATACTTGTATTGTGTAAGGATGAAAATCAGCTAATTCTGCAGCTTAAGAAGTTAGAAAAGAACAGGAATAAATTCAGAAATGTAAAAATAAGTAATCAACATAAAAGCAAAAATTAATGATGTAAAAAATTTGAAGAATTTTAAAATGCATAACAGTATAGTTCATGCCTGTCATATTGGCAAAAATTACAAGGTAGATAATATAAGATGTTGCTGAGGAAATAGAGTCAACGATATAGCTTTCCTGGGAAGTAGGTTGAATATCAGCGCATGAAATTGAAGTGGTGTATACCACAGGGCCTAAAAGCCCCTGAGGAAACCCGTGTGGTACACCCAGAGTAAATCCCTGTATGTTTCCAACAGCTCAGGAAGCAGCCCTGCTGTCCAGGACAAGTGCATGTTCATTCAGTGGTGGCCACAGCATAGGGTAAAACATGAATTGCGTTAGAGGAATCTCAGTGATAGAATGTTAAGCTAAACAAAAAATGTTGTCATGCTAAGCAGTATAGTTTAGGGATTCACCTGGAAGTGAGAAGACAGTAAAGAAAAGCAAGGTAGTGGTGAACAAATCTCAGGGTAGTGGGAAGTCTGAGGGGAAGGCCCAACTCAAACTGGAAAGTGCACAGAGGACCCTCTAATACTGCATGACCAGGACCGAGTGTTTTGTGGTATTGGTATTCTTGATGTTGCAGCTATTTTTCAATAAACATTCAGTAAAGCCAGTTTTAAGAAATATAAACCCAAACAAACCGTGGCATCGTGGATAATCATGGTCAGGAAATTCTTCAGATTTCAACTTTCTCCACAGTCCAAAAATATCATCTAGTTTTTCCACAGGATATGACATTTCTACATTCTATAAATGAAAAGCTTCCAGAGTAAATTTGAAGCTACAGAACCTGTGTGGGGTTGACAAACTTGAAACCACTTACCAGGGAATCTAGAACATTCTGGGCACTCTGGTGCCCACTTTGCTTCTCATCCCTTCCCTGCTGTCTCACCCTAGCCCTATCCCCCTCTTGTATAATGCTGAAGAATTCAAACTGGAGGTGACCTCGGGTTAGAAAACAGGGATCTCTGAGAACTAAACAGCCGCCTATGATTGTGTGGCATAGCCTTCAAACTTCAGCTAAAACTTACAGATGACATCCAAGCTGACTGTGTCGCAAGGTTGTGTTTGGCTTGGGTGTTCAGTGAAGACTGTGCGCCATCAAGGTGAGAATGGCAGTGCTTTGTGTTTATTATGCTACCTTGGTGTGCTGAGGATTGTTCTAGTATTTAGTACCAAACCCAGACTCTTACATGCCGAAACTCTTGGGAAAGTGGGGCAAGAAAACAGTGAAGGACTGAGGAAAAACAGAAGAGGCCATACTTGGTAACACATGGTAAGATGGAGAGGGCTTGTGAGAATGTAACCAGGAGCAGCTCAAGGAAAGAACTGGTATTCAGGATGTGCCAAGGAGCATTTGCAAAGAAAACCTGTACCTTAGAATGGTGACTAGCCCCTCATTAAAATGAACCATTTTAAAAATAGCACTTTAAATTACATATCTGTCAGTCTGTCTTCATGAAAAAGAAAAGAACCTTCTACCTTTGTTTAAAATCACGCCTGTGTGTGAAAACCACAACTTTGTCATGGAGCACTGGTAAATACAGAAGATGCATGGAAACATCACTGTTTATAAACAGCAGGTGTTGAGTCTGGTGATCACCAGTATCTTTGCAATTAATTATTACATTAGAAAGAAATTTATTTTGGGATGTTTACATTCATCTTGGAAAGTGATACTTTTCCCCAGATGATTAAATTAGAAGAATAGTCTTTAAGCAGGAAATAAGGGGTTTCAAATAGTTTTAAAGTGATCTTAATGTTAAAGAATTCACATTATCACCGAGATTCCAACTATAATGTTTCTTGTCTTCAACTAGCACTGTAAGAGTATTTTAAAATTTCTTCTTTTATTCACCATTCAGTGTTGTTTTATATATCCTGCTTGGTACCAAACGTTGTCTAAGCAGTTGATGTGTATTAATTCATTGAGTCTCCATGTTAACCCTTTATAGTGTAGCATGGCTTCATTTATAGTTAACTATATCAGACAGAGATAAAGAGAGTGGCCTAAGTTGCATAGTTACTAAGTGGTAAAAAACAAATTCAAACCCATATAACCAGACTTTAGAGTCTAAATTTTTAACAGTAACCATCTTGCTATGTTGTTACTTTTACTCCCTGTACCTTAGATTGTCTCAGTCTGTGTATTCTTACTTCAGGGAGATTTTACTCATCTTTGTTGGTATAATGAAAGTTCTTGTCTTCATCTGTTATTTTAAATGAACATATAAAAGTAGTTAATTTAGTTAAGTGATTCTTTATAGTTCTTTATAAGCAGTAGTGGGTTAACATATGTTTTGATTATCAGAATTTTATAGAGATAAAGTTAGCATTGTGTTCAATCTATACAATATAAGAAGGTACCATGTTGGGATTTACACATGCCATCTTTACCAGTTTTTAGCTTTGTTACTTTGAGCAGGTCACTTCATCTTCCTGTGAGGAAACTGAAGACAATAAAATTCAAAAGAACTGGAGCTAGAAATGCAGAGAATCCCAAGCACTGTGCAGTAAAAACAAAGGTTCCCTCAGAGATCTTATAACCAGGCATCTAATTATACAAGACAAGTAACAAGATGCATATGTGCATATGTACATATGTACCAGGAAAGTGTTATGGGTATGGTAAAAATGGTACAGAATGAATCTGTTTAAAATTTAGAAAAGCTAGATGGGTCAAGGAAGGGGATTAACGGAGATTACTTCTCAGCTAAGCCTGGAAACTTGAGTGTGTGGGCTTTTATTCATAGTAATCAAAGGGAGTTGGAATAGAAATGCAGGTAGGCTATAAAATGTCAAGAAATTTTACTTATTTGCTAATATAAAATAGAAGAATTAAATATCAGCCATGTTTAACATGGCACTAAATTACGATTTCTCTCACTATTTTTGCAGTTAGCCTCTACTTTTCCTTTTGCCGAGAGGTCAATTGTAGAAGAATGTCATGGGTAAGAGGACCGCTTTGAAGATTAGCATAAGGTTTAGATCCCAGGCAGAACATTTATAGCTGCATGGGCCCCCTGTAGCAAGCTATTAAATTCTCTATACTTCATTTTCCTCACATATCAAATGACAATGATAGTTTCTGCTGCATCTGTGTAATCATCAGGAGTAAATAGGCTAATCATTGTGAAGTGCTCTGCCTGTGCCTAGATAACTAGTGTGTTGCTCAAACTGCACAGTTGCCCTCAGACCATGAGAGGCAAAATAGCACAGTGCTAGACAAAGATGGCTTCATTGCCTGGCAGTGTTCCTGCTCCCCACCTACTTAGATGATGAGGCAGAGGAACCTGGGCTTTGATAAGCCTTCCAGTTTTACATACTTTAAATGTTGAAATCCACCAATAGACTGTTGATTAATAGTGAGACTCTTGGAATTGGACATTGAGCAGTCTAAGCTTGAATGTTGACTTTGCCTACATAACTGAGTGTCCTTGCACAAGTTAATTCACCTGTTCTGCCGTGGTCTTTTTATTTGTAAAATTGCACTAGCAATCAAATCTCTTTTATTGGGTGATTGTGAGGATTGAAAGAGTTACTGCATTGAACACATAGTTGTCACAGGCATAGAGAGTCCTCAGTCAGTATTGACTATACTCTACTATTTATGGTCCTTGTATATGTTTCCCATGGCTGCTGTCACAAATTTCTATATAGCAGTGACTTAAAACAAGACATGTTTATTATATCCAAGTACTAGAGGTCAGAAGTTCAAAATGGCTAAAATAAGGATAACAAGGCTGTATGTGTTCTTGGAGGCACCAGAGGGCAGTTTATGTTCCTGTCTTTTCTGTCTTCCAGAGGCTGTCACATTTCTTGCCTCTTGTTCCATCTCATCTTCAAAGCCAGCATTAGCCAGTCAAGTCTTTCTTATATTTCTTAACTCTTGACATTAACTCTTTTGCCTCTCTCATTTTTAAAGACCCTTGGGATTACATTGGTTCTACCCAGATAACCCACTTTCTCTATTTTAAGAGAAGAAAAGAGAATGATGGATAATAAATATTGAAATATATTTCATATGTGTATGAAGATAGTATAATGGAATGCATTGAAAGTTGTTGAATAATAGGAGAGCAGGGCAATAAAGTCACTAATAAGAGGAAGTTAATCTGATTAAAGTATTAGCTATACATACATGAAATGCCAAGGTGAAATACTCTTGAACAATTAATACACACTTTAAAAAAATAGACAGGAAGGTAAAATAGGTCTGTCCAGGGAAGCATGAAGAAGTTGAAGGAGGAAGAGGGTAAAGGAGGGCAAATATGGTTGGTGTACTCTGTATAAGTGTATGAATAATGAAACCTGTATAAACTGTTGTAAGAAGGGGGAAAACAGATAAGGGAGAATGATGGAGGGAGTGAATCTAATTAAGATACATTGTAAGGACATATGTGAATGTTTCAGTGAATCCTCCTTGTATAAGTAGTACACACTAATTTAAAAAAAGAATTAGGCTGTAAAAGAATGTGCTGTGTTAATTCAAACAAGTAATTCAGTGTTATCTAATGGTTTTACATGGAATATCTAGAGGCATATTGCCTTGCTTTCTCTATCGAGTGACTTTTAGGGCTGGTGGAGGGGCTCAAGTGGTAGAGTGCCTGCCTAGCAAGCATGAAGCCCTGAGTTAAAAAAAAAAGAGTGACTTTTGATCACTGAAATTCTTCCCTGTGGCCATGATTAGCTTTGCTGAAGGATGCATCTGGTTTAATTGTTCTCTTCAGAAAATTGATTTTGAAAGCTTTTCATTAAGCAAACTGAAAGTCAAAATGTTGTAAATATTGATAACCTGAAGACTAAACCTTGTTATGTAAGGTGAACTACTCATCTCTAACAAGATGTCTCAGGGAGTCATTCTTGTAGCAACTGAAACCTCAGTGAAGTACAGGGGAGAGCTAACAAGGAGAGCTGGATTATTTGATGGGCCTACTTACGTCTTTGACTGGACTGGTTTTTGAAATGTTCGTTGGAGATAAGGTGTTTGGTCTATCTGAATTCTGCTGTCCAGCATCTGCTTAGAGTGAATACAAACAATGTGATTGTTCCTTTTGAGAGTCTAGATTTTGATGATTGTAGCTGAGTATGTCTGGATGACCATCCTCTGCTAATACACTTAGACTCTGAGTTTCAAGTGGACTTAAGCACTGCTCACTGCTAGAGGAAGGAGATACATTAGCTGAATTGAATATGCCTCTTTTTCCCTTGCTGATTTCTGTAATAAACTATAGTTACGAATACAAAAAAAACACAAAACACCTATTTAGATTTGTTCCCTAATTTGCCTTGGTGATATAACTAGAAATGGTTGCAAGCTCCAGGGATTAGGACATAGATGTGTGGGAACTGAATTCTGCCTACCACAACCACCAGCTTCAAATGGACACTTAGTACTAGCAGTGTTATTACTCTTCTGCTGTATGCTTGGTTTTCTGGTTTTCTATCCTTTTCCTGCCTTTCTTCAACTCTTCCTGTTTTTTCCACCTCTTATTCTCTACCTGTCTCAGTGGCAGACTTTGCCTCACATTCACTTTAGAAAATTTTCTCTTCTATCCACATGTACTTCTTACCTGAATGTGTCCATGTTTTCCTTTGCCTCTATTGAAATGAAGGGAATCGTAAAATCCTGACTGTTCTCACCACCCTGCCCCTTTATCTTTAGATTCACATAGGTGATATGTGTATAGGTTCTCCCATCTTAAGAAAACCCTTGACTGGGCACTGGTGGCTCAACTACTCAAGAGACAGAGATCAGGAGGATTGTGGTTCAGAGCCAGTCCAGGCAAATAATTCATGAGACCCTATCTTGAAAAAACCATAACAAAAAAATAGGGCTGGTGGAGTGGCTTGAGGCATAGACCCTGAGTTCGAGGTCCAGTACTGCAAAAAGAAGAAAAGAAAAACCCTGCTCTAAATTCCTATGCCTTCTCTGCTTCCCATTTACTGTCTAGCCCCATTTGAAACCCACATTCATCACCAAGTTCATTAAGTAGAAAACTGGGTATCTATCTTGACACCATCTTGGCTCTCTACCTCCACCTGCATCACTGCATCTTCCTCTGCATCTTCCCCTTAGCTGCCACCATTGTAGTTCAAGGCACCAGCATCTTTTACCTGGATGCTGTGCCCTCTGACCTGGCTCCCTTCTTTTGCATGTACCTTTCTCCATTGCCTGCTCAATTCCATCACTAGAGTGACCAGAGCCTGGTGACTTACTAGCTACTTGGGAGGCTGAGAGCAGGAGCATCACAGTTCTTGGCCAAGTGGGACAAAAATGTTTGTGTGACCACCAAAACACTGGGCTTGGTGGTGTGCACCTGTCATCCCAGTGGTGATAGGAAGTTAAAATAGGAAAAACGAGGTCCAGGTCAGCCTGGGCAAAAAGCAAGACCCAAAATAACTAAAGCAAAAAGGACTGGCGGCATAACTCCAGTGGTGGAGCTCCTGCCTAGCAAACACAAAGCCCTGAGTTCAAACCCTAGTACTGCCAAGAAAAAAAACCCAAATAAACCTAAAAAACTAGCTAGCATTTGTTGCCCTTAATGCAGAGAAACTAAAGCAGATACCTTAAAGCAACTGAGGCCAATAGGAAAAGGGGACCAGGTACTAGAGAAAAGGTTAGACCAAAAAGAATTAACCTAGAAGGTAACACCCACGCACAGGAAATCAATGTGAGTCAATGCCCTGTATAGCTATCTTTATCTCAACCAGCAAAACCCCTTGTTCCTTCCTATTATTGCTTATACTCTCTCTACAACAAAATTAGAGATAAGGGCAAAATAGTTTCTGCTGGGTATTGAGGGGGGGAGCGGGAGGGGGTGGAGTGGGTGGTAAGGGAGGGGGTGGGGGCAGGGGGGAGAAATAAACCAAGCCTTGTATGCACATATGAATAATAAAAGAAAAATGAAAAAAAAAAAAAATTTAAAATGTGGAATTGGACTTGTGTGAGATCCTGTTCCCTCTTACAACCTTTGAATGTTTTTATATTACATTAAGATAAAACTTATTTAAAAATAAAAAACCCTTTAATCCGATGTGGCTCCTCTCATACTCCTTTCCCTCACTGCTCTCCAGCCAAAGCTCATGCTTGTCAGCTGCGCCATGTGTTCTTGGGCTTCACAGTCTTCCCACATGCCTAGAATCCCTCCCTCCCCTGGCTTTTCTTCCCCTCACCACACCCTTCCTCCTGTAAACCACACTGGCCTCTTCCTTTGCATTCCTCTGAGTTCCCTATCCCACATGCATTACTCCTGAGTGACCCATCCCAAGCTAAGAGGAACAGAGCTTTGATAGAGTTCCCACAGGACCGGTCCATCACCTTCAGAGGATTTTTGCCTAAAAATTTATTGATCAAATTTTCACCATAACATTGTGCTAGACATCAGGAGAATCTCTTATCCAATTACAAATAAGGCTAATTCCATCTTGTAAATCTTGCTGCAGATATAGTTGTAATTATAATGGAGGAAAAGAAATAATCTATTTCAATTCTGGACTACAGGAGTTTACTGTACCAGTTAGAAGCTGACAATCTTGACTGTGTACTATGTGGATGTGGAGTTACTAACTTCCCAAGTGTTCTTGCCAAACCCTTTTTATCAGATGCTTAATGATCTACATAGTCATGAATGAGAGAGAAAGTGTTAGCATAGTTGTTTTATATATCTTGAAATACGACTTCCTTGTGGCTTTTGTAGCAACTCTTCTTGATTACTTGAGACTTTACTAATATGTCTTTATATATCTTATGTTGCAGACTATTCAGACTATGAAGACAGTTCCCTAGAATTTTTGGAAAGGTGCTCTTCTCCACTAACTCGATCTTCTGGGAGTTCTCTCGCTCCACGAAGCATGTTTACGGAGAAAACTACAACTTATCAGTACCCAAGGGCAATTCTGTCCGTTGATCTTAGTGGTGAAAGTATGTGTGAATGTATAATGGTTAAAACAAGACTCATGATTCCTAAATGTGAGACTGAGAATAAACCTACTTCATTGAGTGACTATTCAAGCAAGACACACAGTTTACAAAGTCGTTATGTAAACTAATAAGAGAATCTCATTAGTAGAAATTTGAGCTACACTCTGATTTATTTAGAATAAAATTGACTTATTGCTGGAAAAAATGACAAGAAAACTAATATCAGTGCCCACTACTTAATGATCTCCTATAAGTGTTTTTACATGTGTTCATAAACTTTACTACCAACTTATAAAGTATAATTGATACCTCATTTTATAGATAAACACTTATAGGGTTAAGCAATTATATGGCTCCATTAGAATCAGAGTTAAACTCAAACAAAAGTTAATCTTAACTCCAAAGAAAATTTATTTTAGTCCTTAAATTTTGGATTCCTTGTCACAGATACATCTATAACCAAAGATCTGGGCCTGTGTTCAAGTCAGTGATTTGAATACAGTTGGGCACCTTTACATAGACAGGTGGCTGTGTCTGGATTAAAAGAGACCTGGAATTGAAATACATCAGGTCTCCTTTGAGTCCAGTTCTACTGGTGGAAGGTATGAAGGGCTCTTACCTTCCTTCCAGTATTGCATGCAATAGGAGCAGAGATCCTCCTGGCTTTTAACACAAGGGGAAATGGTTTGAGAGTAAAACTCCAATACAGTAGGAACCACAGTTAAGGACTAAGGAATAAAGGGAAAGAGTCTTCATCTTTGGTAAAGCCCTGGGATCCTTATAGATAGGCTCATTTAATTCTTTTCCCTTCGGAGTGCCCTAGATAGTAGATCCTACATTGTTTTCTTTTGCACTATTTCTGCCTGCTATCTTCCAGGCCTAACTCCTCCTTGATTCCCTAAAGAAAAGATCATTTTTTCCTTTTACTATAAAATAAGAACACAGCACTTTTGAGATTTTAATTTTTAAGAGTTTGAGATGGGGAAAGAATTATGAAAAAGTCCCTCTCTTCCACATTTGGTCCAGTAATGCTTAGCAGAATCAAGTAGTCATTGTTGTGCAGCATTTAAAATATACCAATCCTGGGTCCTGCCACAGAGTGCAATTAATTGAGATTTCTGGGAGAATACAGCTTCTGGGTGATTCTCTGTGAATCACATAAAAACACCTATATGTGAGCCATCAAGATTGGAGGATGAGAGTTTATATCTGGATTAGCCATGCTGCTAGAATGGGAACACTTGAGAAGATATGGAAAGGGCCATACATCTGTACCCTCAATTCTGCCTTTTCTCTGTCCTCCCCTTTTTATGATCAAGCCCTGAACTAAGAGAAAGAAAGAAGATATTAGTAAGAGACAGACGCTCTCAAAGGTTAACATGTGTCATAACCACCTGGAGAGCTCATTAAAACACATTTCCTGAGCCTTACCCTTATAATTTCTAATGTCTAACTAGTTCCCAGGTGATGATAAGGCTGCTGGTCTGGGAGCCACACTTTGAAAATTCTGTCTTGGGAAATAGCAATGATAGTTCAAAAGAAACTGGTGTCCTTGTGACCGTCCATTTAGAACCATTGTCCCCATGGCTGCTCCTATGTAAGAGGACCTTTGATTTGCTATTCTTATATAACTTTCAGCCCAGAGACCCATAAATTCAGCCAAGCACATGTGAAATGCTTGTGAGTTATTCAAATCAGATTTTCTGATCAGTTCGTTATGTTAGCATCATTAAAATCTGATTATTTGGGCCATGCAAATACATCTGAGTTGCACACTAACTAATTTTAGTTACATACTTTTAAATTAAATTCATTATTGTATTATGATTACCATCCATTTACTATCATATATGTGTGTACACACGCAACAGTATTTAAAACTTCTATTCTGCCATATTCTGCCATTTGAAAATGAACGTATACTCAGGAATGTCCAAGAGAAATTACTAATTTTGGATTTAAGCCAGCATGACTATGGATAGATGAAATTTTCATCTTTAGATTCTCAAAATGAGTCATATTGTGAATATTAGAACAATTTTCCACATTTTATTGATTTACTTCTGACTTCTTGAATGTTCTCTACAATTATCTCATCTCTACTGACTTTACTTTCTCCAACATATCTTAAGACCTCAAGGAGAAGAAAACATTTTTCTATAAAACATTAACTTTTATCAAAACTAAAGCATTCAAAAATACTGAGTTGGGGAAAAATAGGATTCGAAGCTGATAAGAAAGCACTCAATCAGATAAATTATTTATTTTGTTTTATTTTTGGTCGTGCTGAGGATTAAACCAGGGCCTCATGTTATGCTAAACATGTGCTCTACTATTGGGTATACTCAGAGTCCCATATTAAAATATTTAAAGTCTAAATAGCGTGATATTTTTTAGTTTGAATCCAGTCAACTTCCATCTGATTTGATTAAGTCTTAAAATTTTTGGCCTATATCAGCTCCTTATCTCTTCCACTCACATATTGTATGGCTACATATATATGTCAGGCTTCCTTCTAAGCAATAGAAGGGAGTATGCAGTATTATTTCAAATTATTGACCTTCTAGAAAGGAGAGAGGTGTGGTAAACAGGAAGAAGCATCTCAGAATGTGACTGAAGGCTGGGAGGGTGAAATAGGAAGGAAATGTCTCTGTTACTCAAGTGCCCAGGCCAGTAGCCTCCATTGTTGGTTTCCCCAACAATTTTCCATCCTAACTTTTGCATTGAAACCTTCTTTGGTGTCAGGTCCTCATTGCCATAAAGATCCCCTTATGTTTATCTTGATTTTTTTCCGCCAGTAACTTGAACTAAATGATGGACTGGCATCAACACTGTTAGAAGTACAAACCTAAAATCTGGCATTTAAATCTAGTTGTCATAGTCATCCATATAATCTACCATCTAATATATGCTTATAAATTTTTATAATATTTTTATCAAAACAAAATTTAAAAAAAATCATTCCTTGGGGACTCCTGGCCAATACCGATAAAATAATAACATGTTTCAGAATCAAGCAGTCAGTTTTCCAGCTTTACCAACACCTGGACTGTATTACTCAACCAAATTAAGTGTCTCCTATTTAAAGTGTTAGTATAGTGGCTACTGTATATGGTACAATGGTAGTTGATGCTACTGGTACTGCTAATAGTATCATTAGTATTAGACCTAGGGTAACTTTATCACCTCTTTGAGATTGTTTATCTCTATAGGACAAATAGTTTACAACCAAAAAAGGGCTAATGTTTTGAACATTTGATCAAAAGAGAAATGTTTGTGAAAGTGTATGGGAGCTACAGATTTTAATTGTTCATACCTGTTTTAGTCATAACCTTCGTAAGCAGGAAGCATAGGGGATACATAGTGTTATTTACAATACTATACACATTAGGATGGAAAACAATCAGAATTACCTAAGCTTCTATGATAGTCTGTTTCTTTGTCAGGACTCTATTCACATTTGTTTTCCATTGAAAATATGAATAGCTTATAGTCTCTTTCCATAGCTCTTTTTTTTCTGATAAATGACATAAAAATAGAATAGTGTGCTAAGAGTACTTTTTCTGGTTCTTCTAGACTTGTCAGATGTGGAATTCCTAGATGATTCTTCAACAGAGAGTTTACTTCTGAGTGGGGATGAATACAATCAGGACTTCGATTCAACCAATTTTGAGGAATCTCAGGATGAAGATGATGCTCTTAATGAGATTGTGCGATGTATTTGTGAAATGGATGAAGAAAATGGCTTCATGATCCAGGTAGTTGGTCGGCTTCTCTTCCATGCTGTCCTGGATTATTTCAGGTGCTCAACAGGAGCATATGAAGGGATGCTCTTCCTTCAGGACAAGGGGAGTGCTCTCTCTTTTTACTAGTCATCTCACTGAAGATACTGGTTTCTCACACATTGCCATGTTCAAGATGGTAGCAACCATGCTTAGGAAATTTCTTCATCAAATGAAGTAGACAGTTTTCTTAATTTAGGGTCACTCTCTTTCCTAGGGTATTTAGATTGAGGCCTTCAAGCTGAAACTCTTTAAGGGCTATTAAGGAGGATCAACTCCCACATTGAAGGGTGGACCACAGTAGCACTTCTAAAGGTCTAGATCCATGGTGCTCAATAATTAATATATAGGGTATAGTTATGTTCTGTGATGACATGACATAAGATTTGGAGACATTGGTTACAGGGATGCAGAAAGTTCAATTTCCCTTTTTCCTTGCCTTTGTCAGTGGTGGTCTCAAATAAGGGAACAGCAAATTTAGAGTTTCAGCAAAGAAGTAGTACTTTAAGAGGTCACTGATACAGGCACTGCTATAAATTTGCTTTAAGAAAACAGTGCACTTTAATAAGGTGTTTTAAAGAGTTTTGATAATGTGGTTCCCTAAAACTCAGTGAAAAATAGATAAAATTCTGGCTTTTTATTACCTAAGTAATTTATCAAAGCATATTTTAATAGGTACAACAAAAGTTCTTGAAGTAGTTGACTGTTTCAAAGGTAAAATTCATCTTAAATCATAACTTTTGTTATATGTACTAGTTGAACTGCAGTGGCAAGAAAGCAAGCCAGCTAATTAAAAGCCAGCTTATCTGTTCTTGTTGGAGTGGTGACCATTGCTGTCAGCACTATTAAGTCTCTTCTGTTCTCTGGCAGTGTGAAGAGTGTCTGTGCTGGCAGCACAGTGTGTGCATGGGGCTGTTAGAGGAGAGCATTCCAGAACAGTACATTTGCTACATCTGCCGGGACCCTCCAGGTGAGGCCCTCTGTTGTGTGCTGATGGCCCAGTGCTCTTCCAGAGCATACCCACCCTATACAGTGCCACTACTTCTTAATCAACTAGATTCCACTTCCATATTAAAATTATAAAATACCTGTATACTGGTATAAGTTTTATTTTACCATTAATTACTTAAGTTTATTTGTATAAATGTACCATCAAAATCAGCCCCTTACTGAAAGGGGTGGGTGTGTTTTTTTCCTGGAGAAAACTTAGCCTTTGTTCACTCCCTACATGCTGATTTTGGCTATTCTTATTTGTGGGGAGTTTCATTGGACTGGCATTCTTGCCCTTGAATTCCTCCTAATAAGGTTTTGAAGAAATTTCTGGTAGTACTACATATCCAACTCACTATAGAACAGATGGAGTCTCAGATCGGTGGCTGCAATCCCTTAATTGTACTGACAGGGCTGCTACAGCACTGAAAGACACATGCTGTGTGCAAAGAAGTTGCACTAGACATGGCTGACCGAGATGAAATAAGTGTATTGGCTCTCAAGCTGTTGTGCCTTCCTCCATACTTGGGGAGTCTGCACATAGATTGTAACTTCAGCCTGGGAGGCAGAAAGCAGTGTTCTCACACAGAAGGCAAATGAGTTGTTCCACTGCAGCTAGAAGCCAGAGACTTCTTCAGACCTATGTGAATGTGGACATTTTTTATTCATTCAGTAAAGCATGTATACATTCATCCAGTGACAATTTGATGCCTTCTATTTGCCAAATACTGTGGTAACATGAGTAATTCAAACTATGCTTTAAGGTGTCTGTTTCATAGTATATAGCTGGGGACACAGACACATGAGCATCTAATTGTAATAGGATCGAATTTGTGTTAACATTGAGGCTATGGGTAATAGAGGATTCTATGAAATCATAGACATGGGGGAAGGAGTCCCTGTTTGCTCAACTAGAGATCTGTTTCATCTAGTTAACAGCAGGTCAGTGAAAAAAAAAAAAAAAACTAGTTTGTATCCCAGCCCTTTTAGCCATTTAGGACAGCAGGTCAGTGAAAAAAAGAAAATAACTAGTTTGTATCCCAGCCCTTTTAGCCATTTAGGAGACAGGGACTGAGACATGAAACTGAAAACATCAGGGTTTCCTTTGCAGATGTCATCTGCCTTTGACCACATCCATAATGGAGTTGCTTCTCCTTAGTGGCTTAGTGTACGGAGGGAGCCTTCTCATAGCACTCTGGTTTTGAATGTACTCTTGGTCCCAGAGCTTGCCTTGCTTACTGAAGAACATTAGTAGGGAACCAATGGAAGAGGGGTCTGAGTAAGCAGTATCCTTTTTGCCTTTATTGTGAACTTCATCAACAGGTCAAAGGTGGAGTGCAAAATACCGTTATGATAAGGACTGGTTGAATAATGGAAGAATGTGTGGGTTATCCTTTTTAAAAGAAAATTACTCTCATCTCAACGCAAAAAAGATAGTTTCCACACATCATCTGCTTGCCGATGTGTATGGTGTAACAGAAGTGCTGCATGGGCTACAGCTGAAGATCGGGATACTGAAGTAAGTGGAGAGGGAGGATCACATGTTCATGCGTGTTTGAATAAAAGTCAGAAAAAGGAAAAGAAAAAATTAACAAATGTAAAAACAAAATCAAATGCAGGTGGCTTTTGAAGATCTAGAATAGCAGTTCAGAAGACTGAATAGACATTTAAATGACATCTCCTTTTTTAATAATAAGGATAGATAAATAACTTTTGGATGACTAACTCTGCCAGCCTTTTGCCCTAGAATAGATGAGCATGGTTAAAGGTTGATACTGCATGTAATATTTCATCCAGTTTCGTTCCAGTGATTTATGTGCTCACTGTGTACACAAAATTAAGTTTAGTTGCTATATTTCATATCCTCTGGGAATGTAGTAAAGATGACATTGATTCTAGGAAAGGTGAATGTATTCTTTGTCAATGTTAAGATTGATTAGATACTTGAACCTGCTTATTTGCTGTGCACCAATTGTGTTGTAATCCCAGTATTCCCTTTAAGAAAAGGCTTAGGCCCCCTTAGAAAAATAGCAGAATGTCATTCCAGGCCTTATATTTAATCCTTCCTAATACCTGACCAGAATTCACCTTTAAAAGAATAAATATGGGCCAGGAGTGGTACCTCAATACTGTAAGCCTAGCTTCTTGGGAGGCAGAGATCAGGAGGTTCACAGTTTGAGGCTAGCCTGGACCAAAAGCTTGCAAGACCCCATCTCAACCAATAAAAGCTGAGCATGGTGGTACATACCTCTCATCCCAGCTATATAGGAAGCGTAAATAGAAAGGATCATAGTCCAGTCCAGCCCAGGCATAAAGTGAGACCCTATCTGAAAAATGAAGCAGAAAAGGCATAAAGTACATCCCCCTGCCTAGCAAACATGATGCCCTGTGTTCAACCCCCCAGTACTACCAAGAAATAATAAAAAATAAGTAAGTAAAAGAAATGGCCAGGTGCAGTGGCTTCCACCTGTAATCCCAGCTACTTGGGAAGAGTGGGAACATGGCAGGCAAAAGTTAGTAAGACCCCATCTCAACAAAAACTTGGCATGCTGGTGCAATCTCTAATCCCAGCTATGTGGGATAGATAGGTAGGAGTTTCACTATCTAAGGCTGGACCTAGAAGAAAAAAATATAAGTCTGTGAGTGAAAAATAATCTAAAGCAAAAAGGGCTAGAGGCATGGCTTAAGTGGTAGAGTGCTTGAGACCTTGAGTTCATACTCCCATACTGCTGAAAAAATTCTAAATAGAAGACTTAAACAGGAAAAAAGAAACCCTCATATTTTATATAAAAACAGGCTGACCTACTGGTTCTTCACAAGATTTTCTTCATTTGTACTTACTTGCCATGTCTAGAAATTTGCCCATTCCTGCCTCCTATCTGTCTTCCTTGGTCTTCCTGTTTTCTTCCCTTCTAATTCCTGAACCTTCTTTGGTCCTTTGCTCTCACTTCCCACGGGTACTGTCTTAGCCAGGCTGCTTGATTTCACATGAGCACTTGCTGTACTTTTAAATCCCAGTGGCTCCAACCTTGTGCTCTTTCAGTTCACTCTTCATACTCTTGCCAGTGTGATCTTAGTGAGAGGTAACTAGTTAATTAGAGTAGATGGGTAATAAGTATTATCAACCACTGGAGTAGAAGTGAGGGAAATCTGTGTGTACTCATTTTACAAGATTTCCACAGCACATATGTATGAAAAAGACAAATTTATGAGTCCCAATTTTGTAAAAAGAAAAACTGTATGCTCACTTAAAAATCATTTTATGTGTATAGAAAAAGCCTGGAAGATTATATCTCAATTATGATTGCCATGGAGGAGGAGGTTTTCATTTTATATATGTTTATAGATGGAATTTTTTTATCATGAGCAGCTGTTCCTTTTTAATTGAGATAGGTCATAAAATATGCGCACCTGAAAGTTTTTGTATTGTACCATGAAAAAAATGAAATGAAAAATATAGAGATAATGCATAAGTTAATCAATGATATTAATGATCAACACAATTAAATTCATTGTTGCTTTTCTGAATATATTTTTTTTTAAGTTAAGAGAATTTGAATTTTGGATGAATTGCTGGAGTAAGTTAACAAATTCCTTTGCTTTGGTCTAAGATTCTGTCCTCTTCCTAACCTGGTTCTAAGATTTTTTATGGTCTTTAACTTGTTAACCACATTTTTTTTTTCTGAATGCTACTTCTCCAATTTTGTTTTAAGGAATAAACATCATCCTGACCTTCATCTATGGTCTTGTTCTGGGAAGCGAAAAGATCAAGATCAAGTAATAGCTGGAGTGGAGAAAAAAATAACAGTTCGGGACACAGTTAATGTAGAAGAAAAGAAACATGTACAGAACCACAAAGAACCACCTCATTTTCCCCTAAAAATAGAAGGAACTTACATAACAAGTGAGCATAGCTATCAGAAGCCACAAAGTTTTGGTCAGGACTGCAAATCTCACGTGGACCCTGGGAGCTCAGATGATGATGATGTTAGCAGTTTTGAAGAAGAACAGGGATTCCACCTTGGAGACAAGAGCCATTTCCGGTACTCCACAAAAGAGTCTGGAATGCCAGAAAAGGTAAAACTGGTTCATGTGGAACAAAAGAGGAAGAGTTTATAAAATACAACATACTGAAAACTCAGGTTTTACTTATATTTTTAAGTTTACAAGTACCTAGTTAAAACAACTGCTTTCTTTTCTCTACAGGAAAATGCTATCCATTTAAACATTTAATTATCCCTTAGTTCAAAATTGTTGTAATTCAATAAATGGTTTCCCTAACAGAAGTTTCAGTTTTATATAAGTACACTTAAATGTCTCCAAAAATTAATGAGCTACTTTATATGTATACATACATATGAAAATATGTATGTGTGAGAACTTGAAAGTCCATATGAGTATAATAATTTGTCTTTTTTATGTGTTTTAGATAAAACATGATACTTTAACTGTCTTTTAAATTTTTTGCCATATTTATAAATGCACATTTATTCCATTATTCAGTAAACTAAATTCTTAAGGCTACATGAACATTGAGTATCTAATTGATTTCCTATTTGTTGGGGTTATCTTTGAGATACTCTATCTTCATTTTGTTATTGACTTCCAGTTAGCAAGCCCACTTTAAAAATTAGTTCTTTATTTTTCTGGCTTATCAAATAATCTCCATAAAGTACATAACTGAATTGGAAAACTTACATTTCATTAAATTTACAGTATGTTATTTTGTGGCACTGGGATTTGAAACAGTTATTTTGTCAAATTACTATCCTTCCTTTGAAATGAGTTATTTTTGGCAAATCCAAGTTCAGTTTGTGTGTGAGTATGTAGTAGTAGTAGTAAAGAGTCTTAGCTTCCCTTGTCTCCTTGATGTTACTGCAACAGAAGAGTCCATTCTGTGGTTAACTAGACTTTATACTGATCTTTCACAGTTTTCTTGATTTTCCTGTCATTGCTTTGCCCTCACTTCACATGTGTCACCAGCTGAATTGATTAACGAAGGAAATAGTTTTAAATTGGCTGTGCATTCAAGTATAGCAGGATAGAATTAGTGACTTGATTTACTTAGCACATTAGTGTGAGTAGCACTATGCTAGGCTTTGTGGAAGGATGTACTAGTAAAGACCGCCACATGTAATTTGCTCTTGTACCTAAAGACAAGATGTCTTTAAAGACATCATGGAAGTCAAATTAGATTGCATCAGTCATTATGGTGATGAGGTTTTTCATGTGTCTTTCCCTTTCTGACATTGTATTTCATCCAGTTCTCTGTGTTTTGTTTTGTTTTTCCCAATGGTCCTTTAAAGAAGAACCCAGTTTCAGGGAATAAGGCATCTTTTTATAATGATAAAAAGAGCACTGAGAACCCAGGAGACTCACATCTTCAGTGGCAGCTCAATCTCCTTACACATATAGAAAATGTGCAGAATGAAGTCACCAGCAGGATGGACCTCATAGAAAAAGAAGTGGACGGTAATTAAATGAAGAACTAAAGTACCAATGTGTGTTTAGGGTTACTGTGAAGAAACTGTTTAAAACTTTTAATAATAGGATGAAAACTAGAGATGCTCTTCATACCTTCACCTCTCTTTTATACTATACTTAGCACATGCAGGGTCTTTTAGGCTCAGAACAATACAGCCAGGTATTTAGACTTTTTTTTAGTGGATTTTTATTAAATGCTGCCCATCATCTGCCAGGTTCAATGTAGAACACTTACAGAATGTGTATTAGTTTCTTTGAACTATGTTTTCTTTGGAAGTCAGCATACAGAGTGTAAGCATGTTTGAAATATGACAAACATTCTGGATATATTTTTTCACTTTGATTAGTATCTGTTAAGTGGAATTATCAAGCCACGCCTATAAGTTATGTAGGTAAACCATAAGTTTTATATGTTATACTTGAGAAACTAGAATAAGTTGAATTACTGGATTTCCCAATTCCATGTATTCCTATGCTTTTCTATGCCTTCATCCTCCAAACCTAATATATTGCATCCTGCCTCCCTGCTTTATGGTTCTCCCTGTGAAAGCATTTGAAACCACCACTGTGCTAAGGCAATTCTCCTACTGCTGCCACCCATGAACACAGGATTGACTTTTAATTTGGCTGTAGAGTTAGTTTAATGTGACTAGATTTTTGAAGAAATGAAAATGCAACTTCATACAATTTCATATTCAGGATAGAATTTCAAAGGAAACAGTAAAAATGTAGAATGTAATTAATTGCATTCTGCATAGAATTTTAGTATACTTACATGCTTTTTTTAAAAATAAAAAAATAAATAAAATAGTGGTGCTGAAAAGGATACTGAGATTGAAATTGCTACCTCCTTTGTTAAAAAGGAAGGTGAAGTAGAGATGATTTAAATCTGAATTAGTAGAAAACTTGACCAGGCAACTGTTGTTTCCTATTCCAGAAGAGTAAAAGTGACTTTCAAAATGAAAGTTGGTTTATTTACATATAGATAAAAGAAAATATGGGGCTGGGGCTATAGCTCAAGGTTAGAGCACATTCTTTTGATCCCCAGCACTGAAAAAAAAAAGTATAAAATAACAGATAAAGGTTATCCAGAGGGCTTTTAACTCTGTGGGAGGGGAAATAAATAATATTAAGCCATTCACAAATGGCTTGAGTGTGTTGTCCTCTGAAAACAGAGAAGTGAACTCTTTCCTGGATCATTGTTCCAACCTTCTAATTACACCCTTTCCTGACAGTTGTTCCAGATGCCTTTAAATTTGTTTATTCTCTTCTCTCTTTTAGTTTTGGAAAGCTGGCTTGATTTTACAGGGGAGTTGGAGCCACCAGATCCCCTTGCAAGACTGCCCCAACTTAAACGTCACATAAAACAGCTCTTAATTGACATGGGCAAAGTACAACAAATAGCAACTCTTTGCTCTGTATGACAACAGTGAACACCTAATCACAAAAGTGTGTCTGTCTTCAGTGGAATCATTTTTATTATCCACATGGTTGCTAAGTGTATCGTTAAGAAGCTTAGTAATGCTTGGTCATTTACTGATTTGTGATATCAATTGGATGGCACCTTGGAAGAAAAATGAAGAACAACTTTATCACAGAAGCTAATATTAAAAATGTCTGAGCAAGCAGCAAATGAAGTTTTCTGTGCCAAGGATCAATGGAGTAGGATATAATCTATACTAAGGGACTCAAATTGGCAGGATTTTTGATTAGTTGTTTATATGAAGCTCAAGATACTTTTAGAAAGAAATTTGGTGTGTTTTATATAGCTTTTAGTAGAAAGATCCATGTTTATTACCCAGCATTTGGCCAAAAAATGAAAACTGTTATGGAAATTTAAATTCTGGAGAGTTCTACAAGGTTGCTGTAGGAATTGCCTTCTCAGCAGTTGGATCCAGCTGCACGGAAATTTAGGTTATTTAAACTTCCATAGGATCATGAGCTGTTTCTTGGGTGATGAATGTATTTAATCAGAAAACTGACAGTAGAAGTCTCACTTTTGAAAAAAACAGTTGTGGAATTCTGACTTCATTATGAATGTATTTAAAAAAACAAACACCAAATAATTGGAATTTATTGCAGGCATTAAGCTCATTAAAAAAAAACAAACTGGCTTGCAGAAAGGTCCAGTGTGCCAAATGCTGATGATACTGCTTGGACAGAGGATTTAAATACTGTGGGAGTTTTCCCACCTGAAGTCCTACATAGTGCCATCAGTCCATCCAAAACCTACATGTCACATATACTATATGTATCATATATATAGTTGAATGGCAGTATTCAGGCTTCAACATACAGTTTGATCCTGGATAAGCTTGGTGTTTGCCTTCAGAAAAAAGTTATAAATATCCTCAGCTGGGATGAGGAGTGAAAAAATATCAAAATAATTTGTGGCTGTGGATTTTTTTAATTGCTAGTAGTGGAATACTGGAAAAGCTTCATTTCTGAAGATGAATTTTATTTTTTAAAAATACATGCACACTCAAAACTCTTAGCTTTGATCGCAAATGGACAGATGTCTGAAACCAAAGGCAACTAAGTTGCTGTCTTAGCTCTTGCTGGATTTTGAGCCTAGGTCCTACTGTCTGCCAGTCCTCATGTGAGTTGTATACTCCCCCAGTGCTACATACGCAGGTATGCGTAAGTGTGTATGCTTGTTTTAAACACTCAACGTACATATGTACATAATCAACATATTTATATCACACATATCTAGTTTTATTACTATAGACTCTACAAATTGGTGGTTAACATGAAATGTTACCTTTTAACAGACTGTTTTTAAAAATTAAAAATGTATGTACAGGTTTTGAAAATTTTTAAAGGGGGAAAAGACTGTTAAGAGGAGGCTATTTGATGACATATAACACTTGAATATTTTATGCCTCATTCTGTTTATCAGTTCTAGCGATCTGTATAAATGCATTTTAGAACTGATAGACAGTGAACTTGAATTTATCTTTGATAAGAATACATGCCACTGTACATTCAGATATTATTTAAATTTGCAAACACACTGTTCTATATGTAAGGTACTGTATGTAAAACTCTTTATTAAAACTATTCCACCTGTCCTAAAATTTCAGCTTGCCTTTTTGCGGCCTTATTTTTGACTTAAAGATTAAAAGAATGTGCAAAATGATCAAATTTTTATTTTTTGAGATTTTCCAACTTGACAAATGTGCCAAAGATCAACAAACATAAGTCCTGTGTATTTACTTGTAATACATAAACTTTGCCTAAGATCTTACTGGTAAATGAAAAGCTTTAGCAGAGGTCATATTGTGGGGTAGTTGCTTAAATTTGCTTATTAAAGTAAAAAATAGTGCCTATATTCCATGTGTGGAGTAAATTTGCTAGTGTCTGTGTTTCAAGATTGATACAATGTCTTTGATTTATGCTGAAAAATAATGTCTAATATTTGCCCTGTCATAGAAATTGAATTTGTATCTTTTTGGGTTTTTGGTTTGTTTTTTTTTTTTTTTCTTACAATTTGAACATATGGAATCCCTAACCTGTAAGTAGTGGTGTTGTCTATACACAGAAGACCTCTGTGCCCCATAATATTCGTCATCTCAGTCCTGTTGAACATGGTTAAAGCAATGCATATTTATTCTTGTAGTACAAACTGAGCATCCGTAACTCAAAAGTCTGAAGTACTCCAAAATCCAAAGCATTTTGAGTGTTGACAGGATGCCAAAAGTAGAAACTTCCAAATCTGACCTCATGTGATGAAGTCAGTCAAAATGTAGGCTCATTAAAAACACTGTATGAAGTTACCTTCAAACTATGTATTTAAGGTATATATATGAAACATAAGTGAATTTCATGTGTAGACTGAATCTGAATGTGTAGACTGTGTCATTGTAAAATGCAAAGATTAACCACCACCACCCCCAAAGAAAAACCAAATCCAAAACATTGCTGGTTCCAAGCATTCCCAATAAGGGATACTAAATCTGTAGCTTAAAAATAGATCACTTTGTTAGCAGCAAGCACATTGCACATACCTTTAATAATTAGATTGTTAAAGGTTTTGCTCTACTTACATGTATATGAATTGGAAATCTGTTTTTTTAAATTTAGAACTTTAAAGTACGTATGAGGTTATTTTTATGCACATACCCATTTAATATGGTGTATCAACAATTGGTTGAAGCCTTTTAGCAAGTAGAGGGATGAGCCTTTCCTTTGAGAGAGTGAGTTAATTTTTGAGAAGCAAATCAAGTGTGAAGTGTCAGATGAGAAGATTATTTTTTCCCTTTAAGTCTTTTTAGAAGAATCATTGTACTTAGATTACAAGCAATAAACTGAAGAGGGGGTTTCTTTAAAAGTCGGTGTTTTATTTGCCATTCCTACAGAATAGAATGAGCCTAGATGGGGAAGGATCCCTCCTAGTATGTTTCTGATGAATATAATTTGTACTTCCTCATACTTACGTGTGGTCCTGAAAGATTGTACTTTTTCCTTAAATGAACTTGGTTATTCTTATCATTTCAAGTAAAACCCTCTTCCTAACTCTCATCTTACTTTCACTGACTTCCTCTCATACTTCACATGTTCAAGATGAAACACACTATTTCCCTTCAACAAACTGAATCTGCTGCCAAATATCAACATCCAAGTCCAGACATGACATATGTTCATTCTTGTCACCAGTCGTGGTGACTCCACAAAATGAGTGATGCTATCTGTCTCCTCAATCCTGCTGGCAGCCTACTTTTTCATAAAATAATTCTATGGAGATATGAACATTATTGCTGACCTCTGGTATTCTTATGTTGTCTTCATTCTAAGTCTTCAGAATTATCCCTGGCCAATTCTCAAGTCCATGTAAACAAAGCCTCACTGTTAGGACAATGGTTATTACAATGTCTTGCCTTTATATTATTTCCCTGTTTTGGTAGATTGTCCCTTGTTTGTGTCTATAAACCCAGACAACCTGGTTTTCATTTTCTCTTCCTATGAGAAGCAATCCATTGTTGAAGGTTTCTTTTTTTAATGTTTTATTAGTATTTATTACTTGTGCAGGGAGGTTCATTGTGACATTTCCAAATATCGTTCCCCGGTTTGGTTCATCCCCTCCACTATTCTCCCTTTTTCCCCTCCCTCTTCTTAAAATGACTTCACCGGGTTTCAGTGTTTCATATTCATATACGTATTGAAGGTACATCAGCCATATTTACTCTCCTTTACCCTCGCCTCCCACTAGTACCCTCCCTTCATCATGACCTTGTTTTACATTCCTGTCCTTTATCATTTCAGTGACTGTTCTTTGTTCATTGGGGTTTTGCCTTGGTATTTTACCTGAAAATATATTGTACTTTAATCAGTCTAACTCCTCTGTTACTCTGCTTTACACTTTCCCCCACCTTGTATTGTTCAACAGTTTTCAATGTGTTTTGTTCCTACACAGATGTGATGTATTTCAGTATTATTCACTATTTGTTCTCTTTTTTCCCTCCTCTACTAGTCTTCTCTAATAGTCCTACTATTGGAAATATATGGGGTTTCTTATTGGGTCCTGCATTGTACTGAGCTATGGGGTAACTACATCAGTGAATAATAGTGTATAGTGGAACAGGCGCAAACTTTGCAATCTGTCCTAGATCTTCACTCTAGCCATTGACTAGCACTGTTTCCTCTGAGCTTTGGTTTCCTTGTCTATAAAATAGAAATAATACTTAACTTACAACTTTGAAGAAATAAAGTACCTAGAAGCTCTTATTAAATAAATTTGAAATTCAGTTGACATACTGAATGTCATCTGTGTGCTGACCATCAAGAGGATTGGAGTGAATAGTGTTAGTAAAATAACAGTCTGTAGGCTAATGGAAACTATCCAGTGAGTGTACAAGAAGCCAAGGAGGCTTAGGAAAATGAGATAATTATACTCTAGGTAGAGGAGTTTGGGGAAAATAGATGATGTATATTAATTAAAATAGTCATTGCTTATTTGTAACCTCACTAAAGGAATTTTGAGGAATTGCAATCCATTTCTGTTACCTATTATCTTTGAGTACCCCTTAAAGTAGAGCCAGGCAAGACTTGAGTATACTTAGTTTATTAGGGAGATAGTCCAAGGAAGTCAGTGAGGGGGAGGAGAGGAGGACAAGTCCAAAGTAAATGCACACAACTGACCACACAGCTGTTGGCAATGGGTTTTCATTCTTTTACTTGAAGTTCATAAATTTAAACAGTTGCAATGGGTATGATTTTCAATTTGTTAATATAAACCCTAAACTCAGTTACATCATTTTGAAATATATACAATTGAACCTGAGTACAGTTTTGCCATTTACCAGCATCTCCGTGTGTTCCAGGGGTTTGAACTCAGGGCTTCATGCTTGCTAAGCAGGCACTCTACCACTTGAGTCATGCCTCCAGCTCTTCCAGTATCCATTTTTAAAAGTATATGAGCAATCTCTTCCCTAACATTTGGAAGTTTCACAAAGTTTAAATTTTCATTTTTGGCTTTCCATTTTATTTCCCACAGAATATTCCTTTTTTATACTTACGAGTATTTATCATCCTCATACTTTTTCCCACAAGAAAAACATGATGGTGCACTGAAATTTTAAAATGTATTTGTACGCATCTTAATAGAGTATCAAAATAAAGCATACACTGGTATCATTGAATGGAGAAATAGAAAAATTTACAATTTGAAAATTTCAACCCGTTTTTAGCCTTAACTAATGGAACAAGCCAACAAAATCAGTAAGAATATAGACAAACAAAAATAGTCATTGTGCTCCACATAACATACATTTATAGAACATCCCGTCCAATATAAATTTCCAAGTGCACATGAGCATTCAAAAAGATAAGTTATAGCTAGGCGTGGTGGCACATACCATAATCTCAGCACATTGGAGGCTGAGGCAGGAGGATCACAAGTTTGAGGCCAGCCTGGGCTACATTGCAAAACCCTGTCTCAAAAAAGCAAACAACAAAAAGTGATAGCTTATATACTAGCCTTTAAAACAACTTAATAAATGTAAAATAATTCAAACCATGCATAATATGGTCTCTAACCACAACAGAATTGGCTGGAAATGTATATACCAAAAAGATAAGTGGAAAACTTCCCAAATGTTTATAAATCAAACAACATCTCAACTCATGGCCCACAAAAAAATTGTAAAATACTTTTAAGTTGAATGGAAATGAAAACCGCATACTAAATTTTGTGATGTACAGATCAATATTAGAGGGAAATTTATAGCTTTAAGTGCTTATTAAAACGTACAAAATCACTAATCTTTGATTTTATGTTAAGAAACTGTAAGAGCAAATTAAAACCAAACATGCAGAAAAAGTAAGTAAAGAATGATATGTGCTGAAATCAATGAAATACAAAAGGACAAACTGGGGAAAATACCTATGTAAGCTAAACCTATATAAACAGAATAGTAAGATTGATAAACTGCTAGGTGGTCTTATCTAAATATTAGAATGAAAGATGGACTATTTCCAAGTATCCAGTGAAGGGATATTATAAGCAACTACATTCAATAAATTTGAGGCTCACCTAAAATGGCAAAGTTCCTCAAAGGACAAATGACCAAAAAGAAACTAAAATCAAATTTGCAATTAAAAATCCTCCCTTAAATTTAAGGAAACTCCAGGCTTAAATGTGAATTCTTTCAGACACTTATGGAAGAGGTAATCTCACTTATGTATAAACTTTGGCAGAAAATTCAAAAGAGCATTATTATATTTGAGACAAACTGACCTCATACCCCAAACCAGGAAAATACAAAGAAAGAGGTCAATACATTTTCCTCTGAACATAGACACAAAATATGCAAAAAAAAATTTAGCAAACCTATTTCAGCAATGTAGACTAAGGATATTTTATCAAGCTCAGGTTGGGTATTTCCCAGGAATATGAAGTTGGTTTAATATTAATTAAGGAATATTAATTAAAGAACTAAAGAATATTAGCTGTTCTTTTAGAGTAGATCTGGCAACAGATTCTTACAGCTTTCCTTCATCTGAGAGTGTCTCAATTTCATCTTCATTCTTAAAGAACATTTCACTGAATACAGAATTCTGGACTGGTACTTCCTTTCTTTCAGCACTTGCGAAGTGTCCTGCCACTTCCTACCTGCCATTATTTTTGATAAGTCTGCTGTTATTCAAATTATTTTCTTCCATGAGATAGATCATTTCTCTCTTGCTACTCTCACAATTTTTTGTCTTTAATTTTCAGAAGTTCAACTTTGATACGTCTTGACACTGGCTTCTGTTGACTTATCCTTTGGGGTTTCCTCAGTTTCTTATATTTATAGAACCTATTTATTTATAAATATTTATATTTATAGAACCTATTTATATTATAGGTTTATGTATTTTGCCAAATTTGAGGTTTCTCGGGAATTATTTCTTCAAACTCTTTTTATCTTCCACCTCTATTTTTTCTCTTTCTTTCTAGCACTCCAATAAACAGTGTTAAATCTTTTGTCACCAAGGCAAAGCTACTGTTTATTTTTATTTTTAAGTCTATCTTTTCCCTGTTATTCAGGTTGGGTCATTTTTTATATTCTGTCTTCAAGTTTATGACTCTTTAGTTCCTTTGCACATTTGTTGAAGTTTTTGTTTTTTATTTTTTAGATACAAAATTTCCATATGGTTATTCTTTATATCTTATCTTCATTGAAACTTTCTAATTTTTCACTTTGTTCATAATTACTCTTGAAGCATTTTTACAATGACTGCTTTAAAATCTTTGTCAAATAATACCTGTGTCATCTGGTGCTTACATCTATTCATTTTTTGTTTTCATGTAACTTGAGGTATTCCTGGTTCTTGGTACAATGAGTGATTTCTTTTTAAATCAAAACCTGCTCAGTTAGGCTTATGTTAAGAAATTCTGGATCTCATTTAATTCTCTTTTGGTAGACTTTTCTAATATCACTACAATAGAAGAAAGTGAGACCACCTCACTACCATTGGAGCAGGGACTGGGAGTGTAGGTTCTTGTTCTAACCTATTAATACCTGGCGGATGGCATGATCCTCATTACTGCTGGGTGGGCATGGGAATTTGGGCTCTCTCTAGGCCTTCAGTGTTGTCAATTGAAGGGTCAATAGTGTCTCCTTAGTGCTCCCATGTGACCTCTGCTGACACTGCTGAGCAGAGATGAAATTCCTAACTCTTCAGTAGTCCTCTTCTGACCCTTTATTATATTGGGAAGAAATGGAAGGTCAAACTCTCTGTGAGGTCTCCATTGATACCACACTCGGGGAATCATTGCAGTGCAGTTGTGTGGGCATCCTGTTTCCTTATCTGTTCTCAGACACCACCCTGTTGGGGGCTTGAGGATCCTTTTACAGCTTGACAAGGGCAGAATTCTAGAGTGCCCACTTGATCTTGTTTAGCTTGGGTAAATATTTGGAGCGACAGTTTTCTTTTGGCTTTTGTTCATTTTTGTTTTGTTTTTCTGCGAATGTTTGCTATCACCAATCGGTTATTATCTAACCTACTACTTTTCTGGAAGTGTGACTTGGGACGCTTTTCTTGGGTTCGTTTGTTTTATTTTTGTCTGTGCTCATTGGCATTTGTAAGTTACCAGCTTCTTCAACACTCAATACCAGTTCTGATGCTGCCGGCCAGTCTGCCTCATTTCCCTCTGCTTTCAGTGTCGTCTTGTTTGTTTATAGATAATGTCCACAGTTTTAGCTATACTTAGTAGGAGGGATAGAGAAAAGTATTTCTACTCCATAATTAACTTCCAGGAATTTTTGCTAGTGTTCTGGTCACCCAGGTAAAGGATGGGGTATGTGGGAGAGGGGTAGAAGCTGTCCCTAAAAAGCACATTGAATTTGCCAACATGGTGGCAGGCTGGACTAGGAATGAAGGGCTGGTATGCAATTCCCTGTGGGGATGACAGGGGTGATGGATGGATTCATAAACAGTGGTGATTGATATTCCATTTTCAGCATCTCCTCTTCTATATTTCAATGATTATGCATCCCACCCCAAATCTTCAGTAAACCTGTATTATATAGAGAGTCCTTGCATTAGGGAAAGAAGAAGACGGAGGAGTTTACACCATTTGTTTGGGGCCAAGCAGAGTGGGAACCAGTGATGAAGAGCCTGCTAGGGTGATGGAAGCCTGAGCCAGACACTGTCATGCAGTTGCCATCAAAGACTGCATGTTCTCTGCCTCAGGGAAAGAAAAACACTACAGGGTCAAGATGCTGAGTCATTCTGACAGGAGAGTTTCCTGTGGAGGAGGCCTTTGGCTTGGTCCTCCAAGTGCTTGCTTGCTCTGCTGCTTGGGTGGAGAGAAGCACCCTCCTTGCTGCACAGGGTAGTTCTTTTGTGACCTTTGAGGAAGCCCTGGCAACTGCCCCACAGAGTGTCTCCACTCCCTTCTCCAGTGGACTCTGGAGACTGTCCACTCTTGTGCTACCATCCCTCTCTCCTCTTTGTCCTGGCCTGCTTTGTGGACGCTGCGCCCAGAGCCTCTAAAAGCACCAAACCCAGTGGAGCACAGCCACCCTGGTGAGGGCCTTCTTGAGTGGATGCCACTTGGTTGTTTCCCAGCAGCCCGGCCAGGGACAGTGACTCAGCAGTCTGCCCACCCAGCCAGTGTAAGGCACACATTTGGGGGTGATGGGAAGCACAGAGGTCAGTGGAAGTGTGGGGCAAACCTTTAACCATATTCAACTTTTTCTAAGATTCATCTGCTTGAGAATTTGAAAAAGAAGAGAAGAGTAGTACCGTCTATGCCAATCCTATTGCTGTATTGAGTAGGGGCATGTGGGTGCCCCATGGCCTGTGATCACCTAGGTCCAGGCAGTAGAGGGTAGGGAACAGAGGGAGCTCTCCCCATCCCTGGGTCTTCTTTTCCAGTAGGTGCCACCATATGTCCCCGAACCATCTTTGCCTGACTTCTAGGTTTTAGCATTGGTTGTTCTTCCTGTTCCCTAGAATGATGGGTCTCCCAGACTACCGCTCTCATGAGCACTGTGGGTGAATCTCTATCCCTGTGGTGGGACCATATTTTTAGATATTTTCCAGGATGGTCTGAAGCTGGTGAAGAAGCCCCAGTCAGGGTCAAGCTATAGCTGTTCTTGTTGACTAATCCAGAGCTGTGGTGACCTGAGAGGAGGGAGAGTGCAGATACAGAAGAATGAGGCTGGATGAGAAGACAGGGATGATTGGTTGTCTGGTGGGATTTGGAGGCTGCTGAGAAGTTTAGGAAGGGGCTCAGATTGGTGACATGTGGGGTGGGTTTGAGATGTGCTGAGCTGTCTAGGGGGAATTCAGACAGAGTGGATCTGAGCTTAGTGGAGAAAGCCAGCTGGAGACCCAGGTAGGGAAAGATGTGTGAGCCCTGGGCATAAGGGTCCCCAGAAAGGAGACAAGGGGTAGGATTCCTTATCCATTTAAGCCCTCCCTCTAACATTGGAAATGACTGATAGTTTTATGTTCTATGGTTTGTATTACGAACATAACAATGTCAGCAGCTTTGTTCCTCAAAACTCCTATGTTGAAGTTCTACCCCCAAAAGCTCAGAAGGTGGTTGTATTTGGAGATAGGGTCTTTAAAGAAGTAACTAAATTAAAATAAGCCCATTAGCATGGACTTATTTTCCAGTATGACTGGTGTCCTTGGGAGAAGAGATTAGGATATAGGCATGTACGGAGCAAAGACCAGGTGAAGAAAGAGATAAGACAGTCACCCACAAGCCATGGGAGAAGTTTTAGGAGATACCAACCCCACTGGCACCTTGATCTCAGACTTCCTAGCCTCCAGAACTGTGAGAAGAGAAACATCTGTAGACTAAGCTGCTCGCTGTGTGCTACCTCTCAATGGCAGTCTGAGCTGACAACCACAGTAGCCAGTACTGGACACTTCCTCCCTGTCCAACACCATCTTAAGCACGTCAAATATCTTCACCTGGTTAACATCCACAACACCTCTATTCCCAGCACAGGTGCTGCTCAGCCCCTAGGTGGCCCTTAGGTTCTTCCCCATGCAGGACATGCTCCACCTCCCAGGCTGTTCCCTTCCTGCACTGGGGACTGTTTCTCTAGATTCTGACCTGCCCCTCCTACCTCCCCTCAGTGACCTTCAGTGTCATCCATTGACCCCTGCTGCTACCCATCAGTAGCCCCTTATCCTGCTGAGCTTTCATTTGACATATTTGTCATTACCTGCAGGATATCCTTTGCTTAAATGAGAAAACAATGACAATAGGAACTACTAGCATACCTAAGGAACACTCAATGGTCCATTTACTCTCCTGCTGCTTCTGAACAACAGGGACACATGGGTACTCTTCTTGCTGCTTTGCTTCTAAGAAAGAGGCTGGGGCTTAGGGTTGAAGTGCATTTTCCCAGATTGTACAGGGGGCAGCAGGAGGAGGGAAGCTGGGGTGCTGAGAGAAACTGTGCTAAGGTTCTGGCTGGTGTGCAGGAGAGGCCACCTCCTGCTCTGCTAGCATAGCACAGTTTGAGGTCCTGGGAATGACAGGAAGGGAATAGGAATAGGAATGTGCATGTGTGTTCCTGTGTACACTTGGCTTCCCTCACGAAAATTCTAGCATTGTACATTAAGGGGGCAGGATTTTGCTTGTTTTCTTCTCTGCCATATCTTCATTGTCTGGAATAATGTCTGCAACTGTTGAGCTCTGTAAAAATATTGGAGGAAGAAAAGAGGAAGGGAGGGAGGAAGGGAAGGAGGAAAGTAAAGTAGGGAGGTTGAAAGGGAAAGAGAGGAGGAAGGAAGGAAGGATAGGAGAAAGGGAGGAAAGAGGGAGAGAGGGGAAAGAGGGAGCCGGCTTTTCCCCCCCTGTAGTGACACCATCTTGTTGCCACACAGCTATAAACCTTGGGCTTTGTCTCTAAAGGACTTCGATAGTACTCCACCCAGTTCTGCTCCCCATGGTCTAGATGGGTTCTTGTGCCTCTCTAGTCACTCAAGTCAAGTGTCCTCAGAGGGGTCAGAGGCAGGTGGAGGGCACACCCGTGACCAGCAGAGAAAACAGGGCAAGCTGCTGCTCCACCAAGTGCCCTTGAATGTGAGAACAGTGCCCGCTGCTGCTCTATAAAAGCTCCCTGGATGGCCAGGGCACCTAGGGTGGACAGTGCTCCTACCCCTTCATCCCAGGAAGGGGCCAGGAAAATGGCACTGGTCCTGTGGGTCTTTAGCCTGCTGGGCTCAGCTTGCTTGGTGTCAGCCAACATCTTTGGTGAGTTCGAGGCTCAGGGCAGGGAGGACAGGGAGGATGCTATCAGACCTGGAGCTTCTGTATCAGCCAGGCTCTGCCCCAGAACCCTTACATATGTCTGTTCTCCTTTAATCCCCAGAAATGCCCAGAGGTGGGTTATTTGCTCTTTCCTTTTCAGATGAAGAGACAGAGGTTCAGAGAATTGGCCCAAATTGTTGGAGGACACAGAGCTGGTGATTACAGTAGAGATGGAAAAATCAGATTTTATTAATTCTAAGTTTCCTTTGCCTCACCCTTAGGTCAAGTTTTTGCCATTGACATTTTTTTAATCCCCTTGGCTATCCCAAAGTCTGTGTCATCCCTGCAGTATTTGGGAAGTAGCCAGGAGACAGTAGAAGTAAATTTCCCTGTGGCATGAAATAGACTTAACCTTTGTCCTTGGCTGAGTCCTCTACCTGATGACTTTGGATAGACTACCAAGCTGCAGTTTCTACTTTAAAAAGCAGGCACATACACCTCAAGGTGTTGTTCTGATCTTGGAGCGGTCCTGCCTGTTACATGGCTTCTCATTGATGAGTAAGACACCGTGCACCTTGTTAATTACTTTGTATTCCCACTGTGTGCCAGGAAGGTGCCACATCCACAGGGAGTAGACAAGGTCAAGAACAACTTCCTGATAGTGTTCCCACACTATCACAATGGCTTGGGCCATGCTTCCTTCAGGATTTTTGTGGGGGATCCTTCCCTTTTCAGCATTTGACATAGGGTGTTACTTCCACTACCTGAGACTTGATGCCACATAGGTGAATGCAGGCATACCCACACCTCCCAGGGGGAATATAGAGGATTAAAGCAGCTAATGGGAAATGGTGAGTAGCTACCAAGTGGCAGTTTGACTGTGATGGTTAATGACCATGCCCCTAAAGAAGCGTGTGTGGGGATGTAGCTGGGATCCAGCCCTGCACTCTTCTCTCCTGAATTGCTTCCCTTTGCTCAGAATACCAGGTAGATGCCCAGCCGCTTCGTCCCTGTGAACTGCAGAGGGAGAGGGCCTTTCTGAAGCAGGCAGACTACGTGCCCCAGTGCTCCGAGGATGGCAGCTTCCAGTAAGCCTGGCTTCAGTGAGGGGACACCCAGGGCTCTGGCCTTGGAAGAGCATCTCCTATCTCTCTTCCCCAGCTGGGCTCTCCAGCTCCTCAGAGTCTATGAGCAGGGACCCCTTTCTCAGTCTCCTAGGCTAATCAAGCCTTGGCAACCTGACAAAGGGAGAGCCCCAACCCAAACTTTCCTACTTACCAGTGCTAGCCCTTCTCTTCCTGTCAACACTTCACCTACTCTACTGTATTAAAAAGTGTGTGCCTTTTAGTAAATCACAGAAGTGGGGTCCCTGGCTCTCTTGCCCCTGCTATCTGTCCTCTTGAACAGTCTGAGCAGAAAGAAGCAGGGGCTGGCTGAACCTTAAGGTTCAGGGTGCCTCCCACTGACCCAGTCCAGCTCTGGAGCTGCCCCTAGCTGCTGGGCTGATATCCTCTTGGAAGCTTCTTTGTGAAAGGTGCTTTCCTAGCTGCCCTGACAGTGTGAATCCTGGGACTGTCTGTGGGCAGGGTGTGGTGATGACCTAAATTCCTTTTCCCTTTGGGAGAGAGGAGAGTCCTCCTAATGACTGTGTGGCTGAAATCCCCTCAGCCTTGCAGTGAAGCTGAGTTGGGGAACTCAGTCTGTGTGACCTCTGAGAGGTGACCTTGAAACACCTGCCTTCCCTGCTGTGGGCTTCTACACATGGCATGTGCCTACCCTTAGCCAGGCTTCTGGTACTTCCAGGCTGCTGCTCTGGTCCCTGCCAGGACTCCTGAGAATTTGGGGTGGCAAGGGAGGAGTTAAAAAAAACGCCTCCCCTTTTCAAGTGTTATTTTTGTTCAGGTCCACATGTCTTCTGTTCCAGCCACTGCAGTTTCAGGCCTGCCCTAGTCCCAGGAAGCTTTGCATTTGCTTTTCTCTTCCTCCAGCACCTCTTATCTTCTACCCCTGGTCACCTGCTGGCCTCTCACTGGGTTAGAGCCAAAGAATTGTTTCTGGGACCCATCATGTCATTTGATGTGTCTCCTCTTCAGGATTGTCCAGTGCCAAAATGATGGTCATTCCTGTTGGTGTGTGGGTGCCGATGGCAGTGAAGTGCCAGGCAGCAGACAACAGGGGAGGCCAGTGGCTTGTAAGTACCAATGGGGTATTCAACAGAACAGGGCCTGGCTACCTCATATCTGGAAATCAGCATTGGACTTGAGTGGTGACCCTGGCAGATCTCCCTCCTGGCTGCTGTCTCCTCCTCTTGGAATAAGAAGAGTCCCTGCTCATTACGCAAGGTCCTCAGATCAGGCAACTTGTCTGGTGCTGGGCAGACAATGACCAGTTGACATCAAAGTGGCCAGAAGCAGGAAAGCAGCTGTGAAATTCCAATATTGTGGGAGTCCATAGGATTGGGGACTTTGGTGAAAGCTATCCACTTACGGCAAGTAGTCAAACAGCCCCCATTTAACTGATGTCAGTGCTCAAAACCAAGGTCAGTTAAGAAGATCATCTAAAAATGGTGACACTGAGCCTGAGGAAAGCTATCCTTTAATGATCAGATGATAGGGCTCTGGTTTTATATGGCCCGTGTGGCTGGCTTGGGGACCAGTGTGGTTCCTCACACTCCCCAGTCCACTCTCTAGTCATATGGCCTTGGTCATGTCACCTGCCCTCTCTGAGCTACAAACAGCTTCTCACCTGCAACATGAGCTGAGAATCTGCCTCCCATGATAGGAAGATTTAAAGCACATGTACCATGGGGAATGTAGTAGCTGGTTGGTAGGGGCATGGATTATTAATGTCACTCTCCCTCATGGCCCTGGAGGGACATCTGTCTTTCTACTACAGATGGGGAGAGAGAGGCTCGGAGGGGCAAAACAGCTGCCCCAGGCCACATAGCCAGCATGTACAGAAATCCAGATTCATCAAGCTTTCACTCTAGGCCTGGTCTCCCTCTGTGGCCCCAAGGCAGTTGGTGTCCACTTGACAAATGTGGCATTAGCAAAGTTCACCCTGATAGCATCCCCAGGATGCTAGAGTCTTCTGACTGCCTGCTGAGTGTCCTCAGACACTACCACCATCTCCCTTTCCACCATGCAGCTGAGGGAGGGAGTAAGGAAGGGAAGGAGTGGGGTAGGTAAGGAGGGATCAGGGCTTAGCCCTGGGCATTCTTCCACAGATCTTCTCTGACACTGCTCTCCCTGCCCTTAGGTCTGTCCTTCTGCCAGCTGCATAAACAACAGATCTTGTTGAGTGGCTACATTAACAGCACAACCACCTCCTACCTGCCTCAGTGCCAGGATTCAGGGGACTACGCACCTGTGCAATGTGACCTGTGGCAGGGGCAGTGCTGGTGTGTGGACACAGAGGGGATGGAGGTGTATGGCACCCGCCAACTGGGAAGACCAACGCGATGTAAGTTTCAGGGGTCTCTGCATCCCTGGGTGGGCTGCAGCTTTGCTTACTATAAACCAGTTTCTTTAGATCTGCCTAACACGATGGGCAGAGCCTGGCCCTCAGAGGGGAAGGGAAAACTCCTACAGGAAGATTTTATCACTCCCATGTGATAAAATAAGGGTAATGGCCCTTATTCCTTGGATGACACTAGAGGCACAGGCAGGATTGTGATGAACACTTGCTGGTCTCCTGGTGCAGTGCTTAATCACTGCTGGGTCTTTAGCTGTCACATGTGCAGCATAAGTAGATGTAGCTCAACTGTAGAAATGTATGTACATCTGAAGAACCTGACAGTTTTTAATGAATACATTTAGGTCCAAGGAGCTGTGAGATAAGAAACCGTCGTCTTCTCCATGGAGTAGGAGACAAGTCGCCACCCCAGTGTTCTGCAGGTGGAGAGTTTATGCCTGTCCAGTGCAAATTTGTCAACACCACGGACATGATGATTTTTGATCTGATCCATAGCTACAACAGGTAAGTGGAGCCATCCCTTGGCTGTGCTCATCACAGGGTAATAGGCTGCCGAAACTCACGCTCACAGTGGGAACTGGGGGCTTTGTGTGTCACGCACACAGCCTGGTGGAGAGTTAAAATATGCTTTATAATGGTGGGCATGGTGTCCCACACCTGTAATTCCAG
Organism: Castor canadensis; assembly: GCF_047511655.1. Classification (NCBI taxonomy): domain Eukaryota; kingdom Metazoa; phylum Chordata; class Mammalia; order Rodentia; family Castoridae; genus Castor; species Castor canadensis. Next base: position 189,959,736 of record NC_133388.1, read on the forward strand.
CACTTAGGAGGTTGAGGCAAGAGGATCAAGAGTTCGAAGCCAGTCTGGACTATATAGTGAGTTCCAGACAAGTCTGGGTTACATATGGAGACTCTGTCTCAAAAAAATATTATGCCTTAATCTCATATGCTGCAGATGAACAACTGCATGCTACAGCGCTTTTTAACAAAGCAAGCTGGCCCAGCCAGCTCATGTACATGGAAACACCAGGATGAGTAGAAATGTGTCCTAGGCACCTATAGTATTGCTTTCCATCATAGCAGAAATCTGGGAAAAGTGACTGATCATCAAAGGGGTGGATTGCTGAGCAAATGTGGATTGGACATAAGATTTATGCAGTCTTTCAAGAGTGAATGAAAGCTGCAGCAGTTGACTTGGAGAGGGTTCTACAGTAGTTAGGATAGTGTGGTACGAGGTATAAAGCACAAGTAACAAGATTCAATTAAAAAACAAAAACCATTCTTTATACATGCTTATGGAATTATATGATTCTGTCGTGTCTGTGTAGGATGAGGGCAGCCCAGAATTTTTGTGAATGAGTGCATGGTTATCATGGGTTGGGGCTGCTATGGAGAAGGAGGTGTAGGCTGAAGGGCTATCATCCAAAAAGGAAAAATATGGTCATATTTGTGAGTTTCTGCGAGCTATGTGTGCATGTGCACTTATAAAGGACTTTACATGATTTAAATGACAAATGCAAAAACAAGCATGTATCATAAATCTTGACTCAAGCAACTTCTGCTTACTCAAGACCTCTACTTGATTACTGTAAAGGGCCTGTGTAGACCTCAGGTGTCATAGGACCATTCTGAGGAAAAAGAAACAGCCTGTGGTTAGTGCTAGCCATTCTGTTGAGAACTTGAGCCTAATGTGACTGGCTTCCAAAACAACCAGTTTCTCTCCCTGTGTTGGAGAAGTTCTCAGACCAGGAGACGTCACAGGCTAGCTTCCTGTGTACAGAACAGCCCCAAAGGCAAGCTTTGTTTGAGCTATATAGTATTTTAAAAACTGGGAACCGTCACTGATAATCAATTATAGAAATGACCCCTGAAAGTAGTCTTTGGGAACTGTCATTAAGTTATACCCTATGAAGTTTCCATTTTTGCAGGTAAAAAGATGTTTCATATGTTCAACCTGACACACAAAATTCTGAATTCTTGTTCTTAAAAGCTTGAGACTGTATGCATTTACCCAAAGCCTGGAGAAGCTGGGCTTGAACTATCCTTTGTGGTCTATGGCACACCCTTCTGTACCCTGGTTCCCTCTGAGCTCCATTGTCACACTCTTGCCAACTCCATTTGTTTGCATTATGTCTGTTTCAGAGCATTTGCTTTTGCAACCTGCATTCTGCCTCTGTCACTGCTTTGCACAGTGATCTGCTCCCTTACCTTCCTAAAGCCTCAGAGTCTCCAGCTGTGAAATGAAACACAATGCCCTGCTCACTGGGTCATGGTGAAAATCTGATGAGACTCCATTTATGAAACCATTGAGAATTTACAAAATTATAAATTATTATTCGTCTGTAGGGAATACTCACGCATCACCCAGTTTCAGAAAATGTAGGTTAGAGTTGTCCCCCGGTGACTAGAGAATGGCTTGCCTGTGAGCACATACAAATTTCCATCAGCCTGATTCGCTGCATGCACATCAATGCAAACCAGAGTGTCCTCAGTTCAAGTTCAGCTGAATGCTCGCTACATCCAGGGAACTTTACATACTTTTGCTTACTTTAATAGAAAAATCATTTGATAATTATAATCTCTAGTATATAAATGAAGAATCTGAAATACAGAGGCTAAGGAACTCACCCTAGGAAACATAATTAGTGGGTTTCAGAATAGTCTTGCTCCTTTTACTATCCATGCACTATTGCAACTCATCTCTGTCCTCCCTCAAGTGCATATCACACAGTCTTGCATGTAGTAGGTCTACAATCCGTGCTTACTGAGTAGGTGGATGTATCCAAGAATTCTGCAGGTGTCATCTTGAGATCGAGGCACAATTCACAGCTATTTCCACAAGAGGGCAGTCTAGTTAAATGCAAAAGTTGATAATCAAGCATCCATTGTTTAACAAAAATAAACAAAAAAAATTCACTCTTGAAATGGGATCCTTTTCTTTTTCGTAAGTGAGCATGTCTCAGAGCAAATTCTAGTTTAGGAAAGTCATGGGAATTGTTGGGTGATTGGTTATTGCAAGCCTAGGGGTAATCAAGGATTTTCTGATACTTGTGTAGACCTGGCAGGTCCCAGGCCCAGTGACACCTCTGGGCAAAAAGCAGGAGTCCTGGAGGCCACATAGAGAGTTCAGCCTTAGCACCTAGGATTGCCAGATAGAGGACAGGACAGCCAGTTATGGCCCAATGGTTCAATTTCAGATAAGCAAAGAGTAATTTTTTTTTCTTGTATGTTCCCAGTATTGCATCAATCATTGTAAACCTCGGGTAGGACAGAGTATAACCACCATCAGACTTTTGGCTGGATGGGGGAAGAGCAGAATAAGTGCTGGGAAGAGACTTTGAGTTTGGAGGCCGCTGTACTGAAATAGCCCCGAGAGATCATGGTGACTCAGACTAGAGCAGATGACAGACAGGCTAGCTAAGAGATGGGTGGGACTGGAGAAATAGTTGGCAGACATATCGAATCTACAGAATGTAGGGGAAAGAACAGGTTTGGAGGTGAGGGAGGGGAAGAGGTGGGGCTGACTCCTAAGTCTGCTTTTTAGGAGGATGGTTAAGGATGCATTTGGAAATGGAAAGCTTCAAATTTGACTTTAGAATATTTAGTCTGAGTGGATCTCTTGGAGAAGTGGCATAAGGCAGTTTCCTTACTTCCATAGAGCCACAAGAGGCCTGAAATTTGTGGGCAGCTCACTGTGAGTTCTTGATATGTTGGATGATGACTTGAAATTGAACTTGGCCATGGTGTTTGCCTATTTGAAGTAGGCCTTTTTGACTCTTGAAGAAGGCCACTGCTTACTACACTTATTTGTCTGATGACTTTTTAAAACTATGTCATGATAGGGAGTAAGCTTCACTAGTACTTTGACTCAACCTCCCATCCCATCTTTGCTACAGTCCTAGTCTAACCACTAACTGTGGAAGCTTGTTCTTCTGCTAGGCAGATTGTAGGAAAAGGTCTGCAGAGCCTTTAAGCAGGGCTACCATTATAGAGGCTTTGGTAAGCTGAGTTAAAACTCAGCTAATGGGCTTCCTTATCAATTTTTGTCTTTAGTGACTAAGTTTACCCAAGCTTCTTAGCAACAAGTCTCACCCAAATGCCTTAGCAATTTCTGCTGTCCTGACTGTCAGGGGCACCTAAGTATGTGGTGAAGTATCATCATAATTGGAACAGAAAAGAGACTGTGGGGAAATGTTCGCAGATGGACCATCTGACCACCCTCAGAGGAGATACCTCTGGAGGTGTGATGCCTCCGGTAACGTGCTAGGCTGTAGTCCCTCCCTTAAGGGACACACGCTCCAGTGCAACAGAGAATCAAACACATACTTCATTTATGAATTGATGGTTAGTTTTCTGGAGGGACAGAAATCTGTCACTGTAAGAGGAATTAGAGAATCCCACTGAGTAGGGAATGTCACCTCCTGAGCCCAGAGGCGTGAGTCCCACTCTACAAATGGCAGGATGAGATGCCTAGGTGTGTATGTGTATGGAAAACCAGTATTTTAGACTCCACCAAGCGTTATTTGTGATTTCTTTAAGTCTGGGTTGGCCACAATCCAAGCATAATTCAAACTCAAAGATACCATCACTTGCCCCTTCAGAATTTTCTTCCTTGAGGTCTCTTTTGTGATCACCCTGAGATACCACTCTTCACTTTCTATTCAATAAGAGGTAAGCAGCCTTTTCCACTAGATAGATACATATCATTTTTATGTTTAAATATTGTGTTCTTATTTTTCTTCTTACTTCTGATATGCCCAGAAGAGGGGATAAAGGTAGAAACTCAAGGAAATCATCAAGAAGGCAAAATAAGGGTAAAAAATAAGTCAAGGCAAGTATTGGTTTGCATCGATCTATCTGTAAAGGTATATTAAGTGTTCAGGGTTTCATATTCATCTCTGAACTCCCCATAGCCAGAGAAGATGTAAAAAAGCCCAAGTTATTCAGTCTCCATCAGATAGCACTAAGGCAATTTCTCACGGAACAATTTTTTCTTCTATCAAGGAGGGAGGGAACTTTGGTGATCAGGTTCTCCTAAAGAGGTCGATGTTGTGTGCCCTCTGGGTGACATGAGCTGATAATGAGACCATCAATTTCTTAAGCTGGTGCCCATAAGAAGCAGTGCACACAGGGTTTCCACACATGGATCTCAGTGGCGGTGATGCTGGGGACCCATCATTCTCTTCCATACCTGTTTCTCCTCTCTAAGCACCCATGTCTCCATCTTTCCTCTTGCCCACACTTGGGCAGGTTGGAAGTTGGAAGCATGTTAATGATGGCTTTAGACGTGTTTTCTATTCCTCCTTCTTCCTGGTCAAATTGCTATTTGTGGATTCAGAATCCCAGTCAAATTCCCCTCCTTTGGGGAAACCCAACTGTCCCAAGAATAAGGGTAGAGCAATGGCTGTCCTGCACCAGTTTCAAAGGTCTGACTTTCCATGATTGTATAAGAAGATATACTAAAGATGAAATTGAAAGCATAGACAAATTCCTCCTGCCCTGATACAGTAAATTGCCAATGAGAATAGCAGACGCAAGAACTCAGCAATCTTAACAGTGCAAATCATTATGCTGAATGGGATGTACAATATTTGTAGGTAGTGATATCATGTCATAAATTATCCACAAAGATCTGATCATGGGAATTCAGGAACTCAGGATCATTTAGAGCTTGAACTCAATTCTGGTGAAGGGAGGGCCCTAAAGGACTAAGCTCTATTAAGTGTGGAATCTTACTATTTGGCCACCATCTGTGTTGAAGTAGCATTGGAAGTGAACTCAGGATGCCTGGTCCCTGATCTCGGCTGAGTGAGCTGAGACTCACTGCTCTGCTTTTTCATTTGTGAAATGGAGATTTTTCTAAAGGATTAATGCAATATGATGAGATAAAATATGGATAATTCCTGGCATAGTGTCTGGTTGTTCAATATATGTCACCTGCTAATATATTTGAATTGCAATTAATAGTGATAATTGCATGTGGCTACTCCAGAGCAGGAATTCTGATATGCTGGCTCCAACAGACCTGATCCTGCAGAGACCGGCTGCTTCTGCTAGCTTATGGTTTAGGGATAGATTTCCCGACATCGATAGAAACATGTGCTCTGGCCTCATGCACTAGTTCTATAGGAAATGAAAGAAATCTCTTGATGCTGTGTAAAGATGAAAAATTTCTCTCTGCTGGCTAAACTATTGCACATGGGAAGACCTCTCAATGGAGATTTCCACACCTCAGCCTCTTATTTCATCTAGGATGGGGACCTAGCCAATGAGCTCCTTGTAGCAATTACCAGATTGGACATGATTAAAGAAGACCTTTCCTTACAGAAATAGTGGTGCCCTTGTTAGTCATGTCATATTGCTTGTGTGTTTTTTCAATGATGGAACTAGAACATTCATTTCCTTCTTATGGTAGAATTTGACTTCTTCACTTGAAAGATTGTAAAGACCCCTGTAGTTGTTTGATCTTTCATAATGAGATCATCTATCTCCAGTGTACCACATTGGCCTTTGGTCTCTAGAGTTATACTCTAGCAAAGAAACCAGCTAATGAAGCATTCATTACCCGTTTTCTGCCTGGCCCTGGGAGAAGCATGCGCGGCCATAAATTAGCCAAGTGCCACAAATGAGGGAAAGGGTTAATGGGAGGATGACAGTTAAACAGAGCTTTATTTCATGAGGCCAAGCCTCTCTCTGCACTGACTGCAAGCCCATGGGTGTTTGGCATGGAGCCCAAAGCAGACACTCTTTTCCTAGCTGAGGACTTGACCTCACTGACTTTGTTGGGAAGAGGAAGTGATGACTTGTCTTTCATGAAATGGTAACCATACATCTCATTCCTTCTCAGGTTTCCAGATGCCTTTGTGACCTTCAGTTCCTTCCGGAGAAAGTTCCCTGAGGTGTCTGGGTACTGTTACTGTGCTGACAGCCAAGGGCGAGAGCTGGCCGAAACAGGTGAGCTGGCACTCCTTGGGCAATCTGAAGGAAGAGAATGTGCTTCCCTGGCTCCAGAGTGTAAGGCAAAAATAGCAATTTCTGGAGGCCACCCACCCCCCTACCAGCCTGCTGTGGGTATGGAAGAAGATGGTGGCCTTAGTGAGATTTCATCTACAGTGCTCTGAATGCTACTGCTGCCAGCCCAGATAGTGCCTTTGTGCATGCTGAAGAGGTGCCCACCTCTAGGCAGATGCAGCTCTGAGCTTGACAAGTGGATTTAAACCTTTCAGTGCTCCTTTGTGCTGTGGACAACCTGCACAACTAGACACAGCTACTCTGACTTTGGGAATGATTGAAAAATCGTTCAGATACAATGCATAATGCTGATGGTAGAGGTTCTGGCCCTCCTGATGTCTGTCAGCATAGCAAGGTCAGGGCTTGCTTTCTGAATGAGCCCACCCCTGAAATACTGGCTGCCTCTACTCAGGTTTGGAGCTATTACTGGATGAAATTTATGACACCATTTTTGCCAGCCTGGACCTGGCCTCCACCTTCACTGAAAGCACCCTGTACCGGATATTGCAGAGACGATTCCTAGCTGTGCAATTAGTCATCTCTGGAAGATTCCGATGTAAGTAGTCAGCTGCCAACAGATGTGTGTTCCTGCTGGGGGAGCCACTTGGGCTTAAGGTCACTGCTGTCTGTGGCTGTTCCACCAATGAAAGTGCCGGGATTGAAAGCGCTGTGACTGCAACAGCAGTGCACGCTGCAAACACAGCATTGATGACACTGTCTCCTTTGTTACCATATCTCTTCCAGGCCCCACAAAATGTGAAGTGGAGCAGTTTGCAGCCACCAGCTTCCAGCACCCCTATATCCCAAGATGCCGCAGAGATGGGGAGTACCAGACGGTGCAGTGCCAGACAGATGGGCCATGCTGGTGTGTGGATGCTCAAGGAATGGAAGTCCCTGGCACTCGGCAGCAAGGGCAGACACCATCTTGTGGTGCGTTTCCTCTCCATAGCCATTCTTCCAGTCTCCTCAGATAGTGTGACTGTCACTGTTTGTCCACACCAACCTCTCCAGAGCACATTAATGAGTATCCCCTGTGGGCCCTTCTCCTCAATGTGACTGAAGAGCAATTTGTTGTTATTAGCTTCAGCGTGCTTCTCATCTTTGCCAGACACAGCTGTACAGGGAGTCCTGAGGGGATCACAGAGGGCCAAGGGAGAAGAGTGTACAGGTCACTGGAAGAGCACAAAGTGGGGGTTGGCAGTTCTGTCTGGCAGTGTGTGAGGAGAAGCCACCTGAGAAGACTTCGCAGAAGAGGGGACATTTACTCAGAGTGTCTTAAATGAAGGCTATTCCTAAAGGAGGAAAGGAAGGAGAAGTCAATGACGAGGCATGAAGATAAGGCACTGCCATGCGTTGGACACTGATTCTGCAAGGAGAGTAGAGAAGACATTGTGGGAGCACGATCGGATGTGCTCTGCACTTGACCATGGAGAAAGGGGTAGGGGTGCGATGGTGACGCCTTTCTTATCATAACCAGGGCTCAGGGGCTTTATGCTGGAGGGCAGGTGAAGATGGCGTGAAGTTCCAGCTGGAGTTGCCATCATGGGCTTGCATGGTTGAAAACTCACCCCATAATCTTAGAGGAGGGATTAAAAGGAGCATTGAACCTGAGGTAATGGGGTCAATTAAAAGGTCCCTGCAATGTCCTGAGGAGAGATGGTAGAGAACTCATTGGTTCCTAGGGCTGTTATAATAGCTCTTCACAAACTGCACAGCTTCTTAGAACAACCAGAATTCACTGTCTTATAGTTCTGGAGGCTAGAAGTTCAAACTTGAGGTGTGAGCAGGACCACACTCCCTCTCAAGTCTCTAGGAGAGGGTCCTTTCTGGACTTTTCTGGGCTTGTGGTGGTTACTGGCAATCCTTTGCATCCTTTGGCTTGTGGCAGCATAACTCCAATCTTGGCCTCCATTATCATATGACTATCTTCTCTCTGTGTCTGTCTCTCTTCTCACAGGAACGTCCATTGTGTTAGACTACAGGCTCTCTAATCCTCTGTGACCTCATCTTAACCAGTAACATCTACAATGTCCTGTTTGCCAAATCATATCACATTCTTTGGTCCTAGGAAGGACATAATTTTTGGAAGGACACTACTCAAACCTGTTTAGGGACCAATATTAAAGCAAATGAGGAAAGAGAATGAACCAAAAACTACCATGATGGGCATTTTCAGTAAGATCCCCCGATTCCATCTTTCCAGTGAGATTGTGAAGGGTGTTACTGAGGGGAGAGAGAAAGCTAGGAATACACAGGCTTCCCACCTAGGGGAGCGAGGTGCTTCAGAAAGATTTGAAACAGTAAAAGAGGAACACATGTCTGTCTGTATAGTTTCAGATTAGTTCTGTATTAACATTCATTTAATAATTTCTATTAAGTCAATTTAACACTTCCAACATTCTGCAGGGTGTTTGGTAGTATTCTATCTGCTGAGTGCGAGAAAGTCAAAAAAGAAAAATTTGAGGCCCTTCCTTGAAAGTATTTACAAATATATTTCAGTTCTGTTAAAACCTGGGGAATGCTGTGCTTTCTAACTCTCATGTGAAAATGAAAAACTATGCCTTTCCAAATTAAAAACAGTAACACTATCAAATGCATGGATGGGTCACATATTTTTACTTTTCCTCTCTGGTGTCTCCATTCTGTTGCTATGGAAACAAATGGCAAGTGGAAACAGCAACTGGGTTTCTTTGCCTCTGAAACCCTACACAACAAATGTATGGAGGGGAAGAAGCAAAGCAGTGAACTTTAGTTCTCCATACCTTCCCATGGCAGCCATTAATGGAAGCCAGGCTTTGCTGACGAAGGTGTTATGTGTTCTTATGTTGCCAGTCTTTTTTTCCCTCCTCACATGTTCCAGTTCTTTCTCTGTTGCTTGGTTACAGAGGGAAACTGGTTGACTTCCTTTTTGGCATTTTTGTGAACCAAAAGGAAAGAATTATTTTAAAATATTGAAGCAGTTTAAAAGGTCCCCCAAGATTTATGACTTTATAGAGAAAAATAGAGCTCACTTACTTCTACCTATATGCCTGGGACAGCCAGTTGGCATTTGAATTTTATATTTTTCCTTTAATGTGATTAGAGTCAGCCTAGGATATTTAGATAGAATGACCTGACTATGAATGGAGTTGGCCAAAGTTGATCACCTTCTAGTCTGCAATTTTAAAAAAAGGTCAAGAACCCAGGTGGGGGTGTGTGTGCTAAGTATGTTTGCTGGGTGGACATTGCTGTATTACATCATAGGAAAGAGTATATTCCCTGTACTATATTTTTAACATTATATATTATAATCTAGGAAATATTTCTTTATTATAAACAATACTAATAGCATCCAGTGTATGGGCCTTTAAAAGAGACAATAAACTAGTTAGCTTAGAAAAGGCAACCCATGAAGAGGAATTAAGCAGCCACACAAAAACCTATAGTAAAGCATTAAAGTCCATTACAAATTCTAAGAAGAGAGTTCTGGAAAAGCAATATTTCAGTAAATACAAATAGGAATTTGTTAATGGACCAGCTTCCTAAGGCTGCTATCACAAATTATTACAAACTAGGGTGGCTTAAACAACAGAAATTATTCTCTCACAGTTCTGAAGTCTGAAATCAAGATGTTCACAGGGCTGTGTTCTCCCTGAGCATGGTTTTTGGCAATTTTTGGCATTCCTTGGCTTGTGGCTATGTCACTGCAGTCCATGCCCCTGTCCTCACATGGCCTTCTTCCCTGTATCTCTGTGATTTTGGATGAGCTTCTCATACGGATACCACCCACTGGATTCAGAGACCATCCTAATCTTGAGTTACCTCATCTTAATATGATTACATCTGCCAAGACCCTATTTCTAAATAAGTTCACATTCTGAGTTTGCAGGTAGACATGAATTTTGGGAGGAATACTATTCAAACAAGTACCATGGGCAAATGTGGTCAAATTTTCAGAATGTGGGCTGGGGTCTCTGAGACTTGTAGAAAGCATCACCATAGTGAGAACTGAGAGAGGACTGGTGGACTGGAATAGTCTGACCCCACAGAGATGGCTCTGAGGGAAAGGTGGAAAAAGAATACAGAAAAGAAAGTGGACAACAATCCAAGATTGAATTTTTGGTGTCTGACTACAAAGAAAGTTTGTGGGACTGTGTCAGCATTGCCTGTGATGCTAAAATCACCCCTCTTGTTCTCTTTGCTTATGTAGCTGAAGACCAGTCATGTGCTTCAGAAAGGAGGTTGGCCTTGTCCAGGCTCTACTTCAGAACTTCAGGCTACTTTAGCCAGCAGGACTTGTTTTCTGCTAATGAAGAAAGTTGGGTCTCTCAAAGAGGAGCCAAGCCTGCTACATCCTGCCCACCCAGGATCAAGGAGCTCTTTGTTGACTCTGGCCTTCTCCACACAATGGTGGCAGGGCAGGACCAACAGCTCCCTCCATCAGAAAGTCTACTCAAAGAAGCCATCCGAGCGATTTTTCCCTCCCGAGAACTGGCTCGTCTTGCCCTTCAGTTTACCACCAACCCTAAGCGACTCCAGCAGAACCTCTTTGGAGGGACCTTTTTGGTGAATGTTGGCCAGTTTAATTTGTCTGGAGCCCTTGGTACAAGAGGCACATTTAACTTTAGTCAATTTTTCCAGCAACTTGGTCTCTCGGGCTTCCAGGATGGAGGGGGACCAACAGATCTAGCCAAGCCACTCTCTGTGGGATCGGAGTCAAATTCTACCTCAGTAACCCTCAGTGCCTCTAAAGAGAGTGCTATGAATAAGGCAGTTGTGGGTAGCTTTGGCTTTGAAGTTAACTTGCAAGAGAATCAAAATGCCTTACAATTCCTTGCCTCTCTCCTGGAGCTTCCAGAATTTCTTCTCTTTTTGCAGCATGCTACTGCTGTGCCAGAAGAGGTAGCCAGGGATTTTGGTGATGTGATGGAAATGGTGCTCCGCTCCCAAGCCTGTGGGGAGACACCTGTAAGGCTCTTTGTCCCCTCATGCACCACTGAAGGCAGTTATGAGGATGTCCAGTGCTTTGCTGGAGAGAGCTGGTGTGTGGATTCCCATGGCAAAGAACTCCCTGGCTCTAGAGTCAGAGGAGGTCGCCCGAGGTGCCCCACGGAGTGTGAGAAACAAAGGGCTCGCATGCAAAGACTTACAAGCAGCCAGCCTGCTGGGTCCAGCTTGTTTGTCCCTTCTTGTACTAGTGAGGGATATTTCCTGCCTGTTCAATGCTTCAACTCAGAGTGCTACTGTGTGGACACTGAGGGTCAGGCTATTCCAGGAACTCAAAGTACAATTGGCGAACCCAAGCAATGTAAGTCTGCTGTGTATTTAATCTGTAGATTTCCTGGGGGTCTTGTTAAACCTCAACCTAATGCATTGCGGGAAAATGAATTCATTCTTGACTAAAGGGCAAATTTCAGTTAATGCAAAATTGACTGCTTAAATTTAAAAAACAATCCTGGAGAGCCAGGCTAATGTCAACCATCCTAAGAAGCAAATAGGGAGATTTGTTTGGCCTTAAAACGCTGCCATATACATTTCTGTAGTGCTGACCAACAGCTGGTCTCTGCAGTGCTGTGTCAGTCATGGGGTGCTCTCTGTCTAGATGTTACTTATAAATTTAAGGCTGTTGGTATTTTCTGCAGCTAATGAGGCTCTAGATGGTATTTGGACAGTTAAGTGGTCTCACCTCAGTCTTTCTGACTCATTAAATTTTTTAAACACCTGTTCATTCTTCCTATGCAGGTCCTAGCCCCTGTCAGTTACAGGCTGAGCAAGCACTCCTTGGGATCATACGGCCCCTACTGTCTAACTCCAGTGTGGCGCCTGCTCTCTCCAGCATCTACATCCCACAGTGCAGTGCCACTGGGCAGTGGAGACAAGTGCAATGCGATGGGCCTCCTGAGCAGGTCTTCGAGTGGTACGAACGGTGGGGGGCTCAGAACAGCGATGGCCACCAGCTAACCCCCACAGAACTGCTGACGAAGATCATGAGCTATAGAGATGCAGCTTCTGGAAACTTCCGTCTCTTCGTTCAAAGTCTTTATAAGGCTGGACAACAAGGTGTCTTCCCAGGGCTGGTGCAGTACCCTTCTTTCCAAGATGTCCCACTGGCAGTGTTGGAGGGGACCCTGACTCAGCCTAGAGAAAACGTCCTCCTGGAGCCCTACCTCTTTTGGCAGATCCTAAATGGCCAGCTCAGCAGGTACCCAGGGTCCTACTCAGACTTTAGCAGGCCTTTGGCCCACTTTGACCTCAGGAGCTGCTGGTGTGTGGACGAGGCTGGTCGGAAATTGGAAGGAACTCAGGCTGAGCCAAGCAAAGTCCCAAAATGTGAGTTAATTCACGTGAAGAACCTACTTTTTGTTATATGTTAATTTGTGGTGGAAGGGCATTGAGCATCATGGCCAGAATGGACTGCGGGGTTGACCAGGTACAGCCCTTCAATGTGTGTTTGAGAGAATTAAGGCTCTTGGAGAAGTGGCTTCCCCATGCTACACAGTCAGGTGTTGATAAGGGTAATGTCATTTTTAAACTAGCATGTAATTAATTGATCATTTCAATAAGTACTTAGTTTTTTACTGGATGTTTTCTTTGTGTGGAGCATTATCTTAGAGCCAGTGAAGGTGATGAAAGTGATCATGATCTAGCTCTTGTCCTCCCATGGCCAAAGCATTAGTAATCTTCACTGAGTTGGGTGCAGCACTGATCTGTCAGCAAGTATTATGATGGTCCTGCTACTTGCACAGAACACATTAAGTGCTCAGAACCTCAGGAAAGTGCCACATATTCACATTTAATTGATTGGAAGGATTTAATAAGGGATTAATTGGAGAGTTGCTGATGGAGGTCTATAAGTTCAGCTTTGTGGCAGGTAGACTCATAGGAGAGTTGTGGTGTATGAGGTAGAAATAGAATGAAGATGACTGTGTCTTCAGTTAAAATGCCTTATTCCCAAATACTCCTGCCAGCAGTTTGAAAGAACAACCAAACAGATTCAACACTACTATCCAATCAGAATCTCTATCCAGCAGTTGCTAATATTATAGATGTTCACTGAATGAAATCTCTCAGTGCATTCTTTTTAATGTTAAACATTCATGTTAAAATCCATCTGACTGACTATTTGACACTAGCCAAAGTTTAGGCTTTAGCATCAGCTGTATTCTTAGAAGGTTGGGTCAAAGGGGCCATGGGATGAGAATAGTAATACTCCCAGCGTTTTAAATAGCCTGGAGATGGCAGTACTAGGATTTCTCATTAATATACAAACATGTAACAATAGGACCCCCCAAGTCAACACATCAGTGTGGGTATCAGCTGAGTTGCTGATACCAAAAGTACCTTGTACCTGTGACTAGTCGCATCCACCCTGGGCTGAACAATGGAACTAGGCTGAGAGGAGAGTGGCTTTTCTAATGAGTATCAGGAGACTGTGTGGGGTAGATGTCCAGTTATAGGACAATTAATTAGGAAATAAATACTACAACGCCTATCTACATCCAGTATTGTGCCTTCCTTTCGAAATTAAGTTATAGTCTATGGCCATACCACCCTGAACGTGCCCGATCTCTTCTGAAATTAAGTTGATAAAAACTGAGAACACTTCACCTAGGACATTACTACAGGGCTTCACCCACATGCTTTATAAATAAAGCAATGCTCACATTCAGACTCTTGTTTGATGAGGGTATGTGATCCAAAGGGTTAGAATGTGTGCCTTGTTACTCACGGTGTGACTCTGTAGCATCAGCATCCCCTGGTGACTTGCTACAGATTCAGGATATTGGGCTCTCTTCATCTACTGAATTGAAACTAGCATTTCTGCAGTATTTCCAGGCAATTCAAATGCACCCCAAAACTATGCAGGGCCAGCATAGTAGACAGGATTCCAGCTCTTCTCAGTCCTGGTTCTGCCATCTGCTGCTGTGTGTGCTGGAGGAAACTCCTGAGTCTCAGCTTCTTCTGCAAAATCTGAGTTACAATAAATCACTACCTAGGGGTTGTAATGAAGATTAAAAGGGAATAGAGGCAAAGGGCAAGCTCACTACATACCAAGTATGTATTAAATGATAGTTGGATTAATAAAATTTATGATAGTGAAGTAACTTCCTGAATGCATGTAGAGATGGTAGCTCAGGCCTCTAGAAGTATGAGGCTACATTGCTGTCTCTGGCCTGATGGAAATTTTGCTGTCATTACTCATGTACCACCTACTGTGTGCACTGTGTCATGTATGACAGGGAGGCAGTCATGAGAAGAATGGCATCTTCCCTGAGGAACTCAGAGACCAGTGAGCAATTCAGGTCAATAATTAACTGCAGTGGTTGAATAGATGTATACACAGGGATAGTGTATGGAGGATGCCCAGGGGACTAACAGGGCTACTAACTGATTGGGGATTGATGTAAAGACTGGTGTGGCGCTGACTTCTGGAATGAAACCCAAGGTGGATTTGTCTAGCCACAAAGATGTGGTTGACCCCTCTGGGCAGAGGAAATAAAATGTGCTGTGCCAAGTCTGAAGGTGCAAGAGGGTTGATTTTGTTTGGATGGGGTGGAGACAAGGTTAGCGGTTGAGAAGGAGGGGGGTTAAGAATGGAAGAAGTGGAAGGCAAATTGGGGCCAGATTTAAATGCTCTTATATGCCTGGTTAAATAATTTTCATGTTACCCTGGAGGAAATGGAGAGTAAACAGATTTAAATGGATGGTTTCTTTTTTTCCCTTCAAGAATACCAAATCCCTGTGATTGATAGAACAGATTATTTAATCAAGAATATCTATTTGATCAAGAAAACCATAATGTCTTCATATGCCAGAAGTCAATGATTTCTGTTCATTCTGTACTCTCAAAAGAATCCACTGGCCAGGAACCAGTGACTCATGTCTGTAATCCTAGCTACTTGAGAAGTAGAGATCGGGAGAATTGAGGTTCAAAGTCAGCCCAGTTAAATAGTTCATGAGACCTTATCTCAAAAATTCCTACTCACAAAAAAGGGCTGGTAGGGTGGCTCAAGTGGTAGAGTGTGTGCCTAGCAAGCACAAGGCCCTGAGTTCAAACCCTAGTACCGCCCCTCTCCCTCAAAAAAACAAAAAACACTTCCATAGTTGAATTCACAATATGATTGGTGGAAATAAACACTGAAAGGTGGCTTTTGCTAGTAGTGGTAATTACAGGGACAACATATGCCAGGCACTATGCCAAGCCCTGCACATTATAACACCTCATAGAATTGTTAAAAAGAGAAACTCATGGAAAGTAGAGCAAAGTTTTCTATTATTCCCACTATAGATAAGGGTGAAATTCAGAGACGTGAAGCACATTACCTACCACCACACAGCTAATAAGTGACCAAACAGTAGAACCCAGGTGTCTCAAGAGCCATGTTCTTTCTAATAAGAAAGGCAAATGCACAAGAATACCTCCACCACATACAACACTTAAATGTCCATCCATCTTCCCATCCATCATCCATCCATCCATCCATCCGTCTACTCTCCCATCCATCCATCTATCCATCCATCCATCCATCCATCCATTCCCTCACACACCCACCCATCCATTCATCCACCCACCCATCCATTCATCCACTCACCCATCCATCTAACCATTCCCTCACCCTCCTATTCCTTTACCCATCCACTCATCCATCAGTCCCTCTATCCTTCTATTGGTCCATTCACTCATCCATTCATCTATCACCTGCCCATCCTTCCATTAGAGATAGCTCGTCCAGTTCATTGTTTCTAGAGTGAGACTAGACTGGAATTCCAAATCACCTACTTACTAGCTGGGAGCTTGTTTAAGTTATCTGACTTCTCGAGGCCTCAGCTTCTCTTCTAAGATAGAGGGCTAAGACTATCTTCTTAGTCTGTTGCATAAATCAGATTAGATTGTGTAAATGTGCTTAATACAATGCTTGGCATGGAGCAAGCATTACCTATTACTAATCTTATGCAGTAGGTCCTCCCTAAATATTGAATGAATGAGATCAAAGAGATGAGGCAGAAGGAGCTCTACTTGGTGAATGAATCCATCTGTGATGTTTTTATTCCCCAGGTCCTGGCTCCTGTGAGGAAGTGAAACTGAGTGTCCTGCAGTTCATTAAGGAAGCAGAAGAGATTGTGTCAGCTTCCAACAGTTCTTCAATCCCTCTGGGAGAGAGTTTTCTAGTGGCCAAAGGAATCCAGTTGACCAATGAGGAGCTTGACCTTCCTCAGCTCTTCCCATCCCGGGAGGCTTTCTCGGAGCAGTTTCTGCGTGGGGGTGATCATGCCATTCGTTTGGCAGCACAGTCTAGTGAGTGCTGTGTATCGAGGTTTCTTGCTCCGTCTCTGGGGAAGCAAGATTTTGAATCTCTCTCCTCAGTCATTTCTAGGACTTTGCTACTTAGTTTCCCCAGGCTTCTGGGTTTCTAGGGAAGAAAAGGTAAAGAAGTTTGGTGCCCTCAGTCTAAACTGGGATGTGCACATTTCTTCAAAATATTCCCAGACCCTCCAGCAGAGCCACTGGGGGCCAGGTCTGCACACTTTGTATTGCAGATGGCCTTGGAGTCCTGATGAAGCTACACAATCCTGTGAGGGAGCCCAAATGTGAATCCTCATGCCTGTTCCAAAGCTTCCCTCCACTACCAAGGATGCATGGAAATCACAGAAGAGGATAGACAAAGGACCCTCATTGCACATGGGAGACCACTGAATTCTGAGAATGATTCTCAGAGGCACACATGGGACACAGGAAGGAGCCCAGAAGCTAACAATCCTGTGGCTCCAGTAGCAGTCAGACAGTACTTGAACCTGGCCCTTGATCTGGCACTTCAATCCTCTAACACACGCAGGAGAACAAAGCCATAATCACCTGTGATTCTTTACACATAGGAAATGGAGGGTTGGGTTAAGTAGCTTGCCAGGCTTGCCCATCTAATAACTAGTGAAGTCTGGATGTGAAGTCCATGGTCTGGGTCTCAGGCCCACGTCCCCGGTTTCTCTGTCCCCTGCCAAGCTGATCTGTGGCAGCTGAGGTCAGGATTGAGACCTATGCCATCCTACAGCCTGCGTCCTTCCTCCTCTGTCCACAACCTGCTCTGGCAGGAAAGCCCAAACCCTCTGAGTTTCCATACTGGCCCCACACCAACTTGGCAGAAACCCAGGATCCACCTGTCTCTCAGCCTTACTTGAGCACCTTCTGATTCCCCATCTGGAAGGTGCCGGGATTGGGTGACAAAACAGCAAAGCTCATGCCACCTGTGCATCCACCCCAGTGAACTGGGACCTTCCTGTTTCCCCCAGCTGGCATCTGTTTCAGACTTGGGAATGGCATCTTTGTTCTTCTCACTGTACGTGAGAATCTCCCAAGGCCATCTCTGTTTCCTGTCTCTCTCTTACCAGAGGACTCTTTTAGAAGACAAAGTACCATATCTTGTTCACTTTTATCTATATCCGGGGTCCTGTGCTGCACCAGGGGCAGAGGAGGAGCTCAGTAATAATGGTGGTTAACTATTCTTGCTGCCTCCTTCCCCCTTTCCTTTCTCTTCTATTTACTCCCCTTGCACCTCTTTTCTCTATTCCTCAGCAACCTGGAGACCTCTGCTGTTTTTCTCCCTGCTTTTGAGACAGGGACTTTCTGTGCAGTCTAGGCTGATCTTAAACTTATTGATTAGCCCAATCTGTCCTGTAAGTTGCCATGCTCTTCCCTCAGCCTCCTGAGTGCAGGGATTCCATGTGTGTGCCACCACACTTGGTGGGACTTTTGCTTTTGACAATAAATCAGTTATTTGAAAGTTTATGCATAGACAGGGTTTGATGCAATCAGGAAGAGAAAATGGCATTGATGACTCTTCAACTGTGACCACTGTGGTCAGGGTGTGAAATGTAGAGGAAGGGAAAGAAAGTTGCTGATGCCATAGAGATTTGTTTCTAAATGGCAGTGACTTTTTCTTTAGGCATCAAGCTAAGGAAGTTCCTTTTCAGCTGGCCACAAGCTCTGATTTTGCTGGTCTGAGGCTGTAGAGAAAAGAGGAAGAGTTCACAGAGAAAGGGACAGGGCTTTCCCTAAGAGTCTGGGGATGGAGGGCCAGAAGTGTGTTTGGCCAATATAACATAGCAGCACTGTGTAGGATGTGATGAGGGTAAGGAGAGGCGATGCACATAACTGCCTGGCATGAGTTCCAGGCTCTTTTGATATAGGTATCATACTTTCCCTGTTAGGTAAGTATAGCCATTCCACGGATGAGCGAACCTGGGCTCAGAGAGGTTGAGTTTGTCTCTTTAAGTCTACCAGCTCTCCCCTCTGAAGACATGAAGCCCATTTCCGAAGGGTGACAAGTTGGGGAGAATTGTCACCTGGGCGGCCCCAGAGGTGGTCATTCCTCTCTAGGAGCCCATGAGGAACCACAACCCCAGTCCTGTGGAAAAGAGATTGGAAGCCAGACAGGAGAAGGGACTGGGAGACAGGTCATGGCCAAGTGGAAGCATGATGGCAGTGGGGCCAGTGGAGGCAGCTGGCCATGTGCTCTCACCACTGCCCGCCTCTTTTCCTCCCTCTCCCCACTCATGTATGCATTCATGGCTTCCTTTCAGTTTTTCGTGAGTGCACTCTGAGCCAGGCATTGCTCTCTATGCAAAATAAACACGTACCCAATACCAAGGACCCTGAATGCTGGCCTGGGAGAGACACAGCACAGACAAGTGCCGTGTGTCTGATGTATTGGTGGAGGATGCCGGGTGAGAAAGCCTGGCAGGGCAGGGGTGTAAGAGCTGAGGCAGGGTGTAGTTTCCTTATTAGGGTGCCACTGGTTCATCGCTTGGCCTTCCTCACTGAACTTCTACTTCTAACATGGGTAACAGTTCTGACAGTGTGGAGCTGAGGAAAGATCACACAAGATGTTGTAGATGACCAAAGCTTTGAAAGGGTAAAGAAGAAAATTGCAAGAGTTTAGGAGAGATGATTAAGAGAGCAGCTGAGAGGGCTGCCCTTGTGTGGTCCAAGCCTGCCCTCCACTTCCCAGCTCTGAGACCTCCATGTAGTTATTCCACCCATCCCTGCCTCAGTTTTCTCATTATTGAATGGGATGATACTAACCTCGAGGATTAAACAAATCAGTGTATGTGTTTAGACAGTGCCTGGTGCACAATAGTGCTTGTGAGTCTTATCTTAGGTGAGGGTGCCTCCCTGACCTAATTCTATATGGAAGTTCCCATAGAGAGCTACAGAGATTCTTCCATTTGCA
This sequence comes from Castor canadensis, assembly GCF_047511655.1. Taxonomy (NCBI): domain Eukaryota; kingdom Metazoa; phylum Chordata; class Mammalia; order Rodentia; family Castoridae; genus Castor; species Castor canadensis. The sequence goes on from NC_133388.1 coordinate 189,979,132, forward strand.
GTCTATGGCTTATTTTTACACTCCATCTGTGGAGGGTCTGTTCACTGTCCAAGGAGTCTCTGAATATTTCACATCGAGATGTTTATTTATGAATAAGGAGGGTGCCTTACGTCAGAGCAGAGGTGTGTTTGGCTTACCTCAGTGACAGAGCCCACAGGGCAGGCGTCACATTCCACTCTTCTCTTTCTATCACTCTAGCCTTGAATTTCTATGGGAGCCTACGCTCTTCTCTGGGTAATTCAGCTGGAGCAGCCGCCCCTCTGTGGTTGGGCCCCTACGTGCCACAGTGTGATGCGTTTGGAGGCTGGGAGCCTGTGCAGTGCCACGCTGGGACTGGTAAGGGGGACCTCAGGAGGCCGAGTGACACCCCTCCTTTTTATTTAGAGGAAAGAGCCCCAAATGAGAAGCAGGTGAGCTGGACTCTCCAGCCACTCTTTGATAGCTGGGACACATCCACACAGATACACACACACACACACACTTTAGCTTCTCTAGCCTCCAGTTGTCTGTCCTATGTGTAACCAGGACCTGGACCATCCTCAAGGTCAAGTGCCTGGTTGCTGGGGCTTCAGAATGCTTAGACTGTGACTGTGGATAGCGTTGTGTGTGGGAGGGTGGAGCTGAACTTTGGGGACAGGCCATCTTTCTAGCACTGCTCTGAATCAAAGAAGGGAAGTTGTTCTCAGGACACTTGGTGAGTCCTCAGGGTACATCTTGAGCTCTAGGCCTGTGACTGTTTTCCAGGGTACTGCTGGTGTGTGGATGGGAAGGGAGAGTTCATTCCTGCCTCACTGAATGCTCGTTCCTCACAAATCCCCCAGTGTAAGTGAAACCCACGGAACTCACCTGTCTGACACTGGTGGGGGACTCTTGACTGTTGGATCTAGATGTGGTCACCCAACTGCAGAGGACTCTGTGGCACAGCCCCATCAGACCTATCTCTGAGTGCAGTCAGACACATTTCCCAAATCCCCAAGTCTGGAGCTTGTGCCGACCTTCCTGACTGGTACTCCCAGTTGGAGGAAGTGAAAGGAGGAACTGAGTGGTGATGAAACCCTGGTCCTTGTCCTTGTGCCCTGCTCCTTGGGCAGGTTTAGCTGCTTCTGTGTTCCTGCCACCACTTCACATTTGTTCCTCCTGCCACAGCCTCTCCCTGAGGGTCAATCCTGTGTAGTCCATGGCCCACTGAGCATCTCAAAGCTAGCATGCCCCCTGTGCATCGTCTCTGAATCCCAGTCTGAGTCTCCTCCGAGGGTCTCTGCAGGGAGTACTTCGGCACCTCAGGTGCCTGGCCAGCTAGGGCTCCCACTTTCCTTTGGTGTTCATGGCCAATCTGTTAACAGCCCCTCTCTTTTCCACAGGCCCCACGACCTGTGAGCAATCTCAAGCCAATGGGTTGCTTTCCAGTTGGAAACAGGCTGGAGTCCAAGGAAACCCATCTCCAAAAGACCTATTCACACCAAACTGCCTAGAGGTGAGGCTCTGAGGGTTTTGAAGTGGTACAGATTTGGAAGGCAGAGCTGGTGTCACTTGGTTGATGATGGCTTTTTCACTTTTCAGTTCCTTTGGCTCAGTAAAAAATTTATAAGGAGATCTGGGCCTGAGTGTTTGTCTTGGGCCTGATAGACCCTGGCTGTGTGCCCCTGAGCAAATTACTTACTTTTTTGTGCCTCAGGTTTGTTTCTAATCATAGGATCAGGGTACATTTTTGTCCTATCTAGTGGTAGGATTGTTTTGAGACTCTAGGACACATCTTTCATGAAAACTCTTTGAAGATTGACACCTGAATAGTTGCTATTGTTTGTCTCCTAAAGTCACCTCGGCAAAGTCACTGAGCTCGTGTCTCAGGTTCCCAACTAAGTGAAGGATGTTACTCAATGTCCCTCCTAGCTTTCTGGATGATTGTCATAACTCACAATTCAGTGAAATGCTGACACAAATTCTCCCAGAGAAAGAATTTGTGCCAGAATTAACCACTTACTTGGCACATGATAGAAGTTCCCATGTTGTGCCTCAGTTTCCTTTCCCTAGAATAGGGATGACATGACCTGTTCTGCTCAGCTCGGGGAATTCTGTGAAAACCAGATATCAGCAATTAAGACGTTCATGGAGCCGTAAAGTACTGCACAAGCTTCCTTTTTATTATGGATATTGTGGACACAGATCCCCTTATGAATGAGCTCTGTAGAGAAACTCACCAGTAGGATTTAGTCTTTTATTTTGACTGATAACCACCTCCTGTTGAAACACAAGTATGCTTCATGTCCCAGGCAATGACTCTTGCTCGTGAGGAAAGAAGGGGGGACCCACATCTTCTGAGAGTGGGGGAAGTGGCCCAAACCCATGGCCTACTGGCCCTCTGATTTTGTAGTTATCTCAAGTTTAGCACCTGTGTGTAGGGGTGAGGGTGATTAGCACAGGGCCAGCCTCCTGGTTACCTTCTCAGTAAATGTCAATGTTCCTCATATTGTCATTGGTTATCTACAAGTGAGGCACAGCCGGCTTGAAAGTGAACAAGTGACAATTAAATAGGAAAGGCAGCATCCGTACAGTCAGTATGCAGCAACAACTGCTTTTCTCCAGCTTGCCTGCTTGTGCTTACAACTCCATTGCAAATGTAGGAGAGCAGGCTTTTCTGCCTTTGAAGTTCATAGAAGGAATGTGCTCAAGAAATGATCTAATTCAACATCCTGGTTTCTTTAGGTGGGGAAACTGAGACCCAGAGAGTTGAAATGGTATTTTAGGGCCCCCAGCTGGCCCAGGACAGGCAAATGAAGAAGGGACTAATACTGGAAGGCTCTGATCTGTGGGTCCCCAGCCAGTGATGGGGTCTGGGTGGCTGGCTGGTACCTGGGTTCCCCATTATGGATGCTTAGGGCCTGTCTAAGAGTACTTATTAAAAACCCTGCCTGGAATTGGTGGAGTTTGTTCAGAGGCATGACTGGGCTATGAGGCTGGGTGGGCAAGGGCCCCCCGCCTAACTTGCCACTCAGCAGCTCTGGGACATTGCTCCAGCGTGTCACTTCTCTGAGGGAGCCTGATTTTCCCTGCCCTTACCTGGGATAGCTGCTGTTCATTCTTTGTGATGTTCTTGGAACCATTAGTCCAGGTAGGCTGTGGTGGCTAGGTTCAGGACAGGGAACCCCACATGAAGAATTGCCTGCCCATTTAGAGAAGTGGTCACCAGTTGTTTTGGAAGACCACCAATCCTAGTAAGTGGGCCTCCAAAGCATTGCCTGTGGCTTCCTCTCAGGCAGGAGAGTATGCCGTGCTTCAGAGGTTGGAGATGGGCACCTGGTGTGTGGACCTGGCCTCAGGAGAAGGGATGTCACCCAGCACAAGCAGCAGTACCCAGTGTGAGTAACTCTCCCTGTCCTTGTCACCTCACAGCATTCCCAGTGAGCACTAGGTGTGGAGTCCCTAGAGATGCTTCCTGTGTTAGCCTGGCTACTTCTGCAGCTGGGTACACACTCCTGGCCGCTGTGTCCCAGGCTTCCCATCTGTAAAGCAGGGTACATGCCTGCAGTGTCATGTGCTGATGTTCCCCTCTGCCTGAAACCACTGAGCTCCATTATCCTCAGGGTCAGCCCCAAGCTCCTTGGCATGGCCCAGGGCCCAGTGCACCTGGTCCTGTGTGTCTCAGGCTTCTTTTGCTTCTCCATCACTTGTGCTTCAGAATCTTGTAACAAATTGTGGTCAGACTTTGGAGGAAAATGAGCACTTTCTCTTCCCAACCCCTACCCTCATCTGCCTCTGCTCAGCTACCTACAACACATCCATCCCTCCCAGAAGGATTCTGAATCCCAGAAGCCTTTGCAGGTCTCTCCCATTGCTGACTTGCTTCCCTAATGTTCTGTACATTGCTTACTATGGCCCTTCTTCTCCTGATCTGGAGAAGTGTTTTTATTCATGCTCCTATAAGATTCTGAGCCTCTCAAGGGCAGGCAATGGAGAGGGGGAGAGCACAGAACCCTGGGGGCCCTGTGGGTGGTTGAAAAGGCTATGCCTTGAGTGGGGAGCAGGGACTACACACACTACCTGGCTCACCTGACTTGTCTCTGTGCCCAGGCCCAGGTCTCTGTGAAGTTCTTAGGAGTGGAGCCCTGTCCAGAAAAATTGGCCCCAGCTACATCCCAACCTGCCGCGCACAGGATGGGGGCTTTGCCCCAGTGCAGTGTGACCCAGCTCAGGGAGGCTGCTGGTGTGTCCTGAGCAGTGGAGAGGAATTGCCTGGAACCCGCAGGTTGGGCAGCCAGCCTGCCTGTGAGAGTAAGTCTGACCCCTGGAAGGACCACAGCTGCACATCTCGTGTTTTTTCCTGTACCCAGGCCGATGGGGCTCCAAGAAATGGTGTGTGCAGATAACCGACTACATTCTAGAATAATTGACCAAATACAGGTCTACATCAGGGGCCTGGAGACTCAGGGGAAGGAGGCTTATGTGTGACTGGGAGAACTGCTGAGGCTGCTGGAATGCTGGAGTGTTGAGCTGATATGTAGAGGTTAAATTTAAAAAAACTTCCAGGCAATGAATAGGCAGAGAGAAGGGCATAGGGCATTCAAGGAAGAGTAGCCTGGCCTGGAGGCAGAGGGGCCAGAGGAGATGAGAGTGGAGAGACAGGGAGAGTGGCAGGGACAGTGGACACGGGAGGAAATTGGGAAGCCATGTCCATCTTTGCAGTGGAGACTGGCTCAGATGTGGAAGAGGTGCCACATGGGGGGCAGAAGTCTGGCCAGGAGGCTTCACTGTTGGTTCAGGCAGAAGCTGAGGGAACAATGTAGGCTGGAGTGACACTGAGAGGCATGAGCCACAGTCTCACAGATGCTGCTGTGTTTCTTGCTCAGGTGGCAGCAAGGCCAGAGATGCCACTGCTAGGCTCAAGGTGCTAGAGCAGGACTGGTCATGGGCTGCTGTGTCCAGAGAACTGGGCTGTGGCTCCAGGTGGGAAGTGGAGAGGATAGTTTGGGAGCCCAGGGATTTGGAGGGGGAAGAAGAATAATGAAGGTGTCTGAGCTGGAGAAGTTGCTGCAAGACTCAACTGTGCTCGGGGGTCTAGTAAAGGTGAGAGATGGTGGACTTGTCTAGGAGGAGGATAGAGAGGGAGGGGAAAGCCTCAGGCCCTGGCTGAGAGCTGGGTACAGTCAGGAAAGGACTCAGGATGCTGAACTGGGGAAGCAGAGGAATAGGGAAGAGTTGAGACCACAGAGTCGGCAGACACCCACTGCTCTCTTCTCTCCTGATCCTAGGCCCGCAGTGCCCACTGCCCTTCTCTGGCTCAGATGTGACTGGAGGAGCAGTCCTCTGTGACACAACCTCAGGCCCAGGAGGGGCCGCTATCCAACAGTGCCAGCTTCTTTGCCGTCGGGGCTACAGGAGTGCATTCCCACAGGCGCCACTGTTGTGCAGCCAGGAAAGCAGACGCTGGGTGTCGCAGCCGCCACTGCCCTGGGCCTGCCAGCGTGAGTGCCCTTTGGGACATCTGCTTTACGCCCCACTCCCTCTCAGGGCTACTACTGAGGACTGGAATGTGGCTGTGTGACTGCTTTCTTTCCCCTCCCCAATGTAGCCTTTCCATGGTAAGCCAGGTGGCACCAGGAATATCAGAGCTACCCATGAAACCTTTCTTCTGGAAGGGGCACATGTGCTCCTCAGGCCCCTTGAGTTAGGCTTTATTTGTGACTTCTCTGCAGCCATCTGCCCCTTGGGAGAGTTGCCATCATTGCAGCTCTCCTGGATGTCTTGGGTTCAGGACAGATGTTTGGCAGTAGGTATTCAGCAGCTGAATTGGGGATGATATGCTAATGTGCTCAGAACTGCTTGTCCAGCCCGAGAGTGGCCTGTCCCATCAGCCTCCAAGCCTACCTGAACCTCCAAGGTAAATTCCTGGTAGGACAGGGGTTCCAGGCCCTGTGCCAGGTGGGCATCAGTGCCCTATGTAAACACTAGCCCTCCTTCTGTGCAGAGTCCCTTCTTCTGCTGTCACACTGAACCCACATGACACATGTAGGAGTCATGCACACAACTGTGTGGCACTGCCAGGCTCTGACCATGTCTGCTTTGGAAAGGACTTGTTGTGATTACTCACAGCCAGACCAGGCATGGGTGGACATCTGAGACAAGGCACTTGGAGCATCTGGAAATGAGACCCCGATCCTGGGACTGACAACCAAAAGACTCTGGGTGGCTTCCAGAGTCTAAAGGACAGTGTTAGTTGCAAAGCACTCTGGGCTATAGAGTATTTTCATCCAGAAAAAGTTTAAAGTATGACTTGGACAAATAAGTGACATATCCTTTGACTTTGGCAGGGTGGCCTAAGATGGGATTAAGACCAGGCTGATCACCATTGAGTCAAGACAGTGAACTTTGGGAGAGTAGAAGCCTGGGCTGGTAGCCTCTAAAGTTGACTTCAGGGCTCCTGTGTATGATTGTGCAGGTTGTCAACTGAGCAACCTTACTCTGCAGAGTAATATGGAGTGTGCTTGCTTGCATGCAATGCAATATGAAAGATTTTCCAAGGAGAATGTTGAGGACCCCTGTAAATCATCCTGGTTTAGGGGCAGAGGCAGGACTGATTTTGTGAGGTGCTAAATAATTCAGATACAAGACATCATGCTATTTACAGTGTGAGGACAACAGTGCAAAATGGCAGTGTTTGTATGTTTTACACTAATGAGGAAGAGTTATTTTTTGTAGAGGAAAATCCAAAGAAAAGGATCCCACAGGTCTGTTGCCTCTGCCTGCTGACCTCCAGTGCTTGCCTGCAGGGCCCCAGCTATGGCAGACCATCCAGACCCAAGTGCACTTCCAGCTCCAGCTCCCACCAGGAAAGATGTGCAGTGCTGACTATGCAGGGTTGCTACAGGCTTTCCAGGTATTCATACTGGATGAGCTGACAGCCCGAGGCTTCTGCCAGATCCAGGTATGTGCCTGTCTTTCCCACAGTGAGGGTCTGGGCTAAAGTCAGGGCCACTTCAGAGAGCCTCAGGGCTCAAATGAGCCCATGGGTCAGGTTCACAGTCACTTATTCTACCAATGGGTGAACTGAGCCCAGACCTGGAAGGAAATTTGGCCAAGATTAAGCATGTTGAAGCAGAGGTAGAACCCATACTCATCTCATAGAGGGCATTCTCTCCATGTAAGGATGTCACATGTGTCCTGAACACTTATGTGCTAAGAGTTATGCAATGTGATCCTGATAGGAACTGTCATTACTGCCACTTTGTAGATGAGGTAAAGGAAGACCAGAGAGTTATAATAATTGGCCCAGAGTCACATCAGCCAGCTGTGTGCACTCTCTCTTCACATTGGGGCCAGCTGTGTTCTCCAACAGACCTTCGAGGAGATCTTCTGAATCCTCCCTGGAAGGAGAATATTTCATGACTCCTGGAAAAGCATCCTATAATCAGTAATGCAGAGCAGAGCTTTTCAGCTGTGTAGGATCAAGGAATTTAGTCATTTGAAGTCACAAGTGTTCACAGAGAATTTTTCCAAGAATTTTTAAGTTGCTCAGTTAAAGAAGTTCTCCCACTAAGGTCAGCTAAGTCATCAGAACAGTTCATTATTGGCATGTCATGTTAAGAATTTTGAAGAATACACACTTTCAAAAACTACAGAGTATTAGTTTTAAAACAGAAACAGAAATAGATATTATCCTTTTATCCAAAGCCATGCACTTAGCCACGATATTAATTACTGAGCACTGACTGTGTCCCTGGCGCCATGCCAAGGGTTCTGCATTCCTTACCTCTAGTTATGCTACTGTCCTGCTGGCCAGCTGCCACCAGCCCCCAACTTACAAATGGATTAACTAAAGCCTACAGAAGGGAAATAAATTGCCTAAGATTTCTCATAGCTTAGTAGGTCCATGTCTGTCTGACTCGTTCACTGCACCTAATTCATTTTTCATTCATTCATTCATTCATTCATTCATTCTTCATTCTTGAATTTAACAAATGTTTGAGTGCCTGTTGCAGGCCAGGCATGATTGTAAGTATGAGAATTATCAAAGAGAATCAAAGTCAGGCATTAGTTAAAGTGGTAAGGACAGATTTTATAGTAATAGACTCAGTGATGGGGAAAAGAGTTCAGTGTGAAACAAATTCAGCTTTGATTTGCTATAAGTCACTGGCATTTTAAAAGGTTAGTGAGGGAATAGGTTGGAGCAGAGCAGGGATTCACTAGCAAGCAGGAAGTAAAGAATTTCAAGAAGATTGGGAAGAGGGCATTGTTCCCTGTGAAGTCCATCTGGGTTTGCCAACCAGCACTTAATGGACTTAGGCTCTGCCTGTCATAGAGGCAGGTGTTGACCGGAACAAGTAGTCCATTCTGCTGGGAGCTTGGAGTTTTCTAGGCAGGCACTTTGAGGGAGGGATTGGTTATTCCATGATATGACTTTGAACTGTTGGAAACCATATCAATGCTTGCTCACGCTTCCATAGGAACATCCTGAGGTCCAGGAGGAAGTCTCAGAGGAACCCGATATAGCTTGAGCCAAAAGAGCATCTTTTGCAGGCTGCAGTGGGGATATAGTCTTTGGGGACTGTGACACTGAACTAACTCACATCAGTGACTCAAAGGGCTGAAGGAGAAACAAACCAGGGCTGATGTGGGAGAGAAGATGGAGAGGAGGGAGAGGGTTTAGAAAATGGCCAGGCAGGCCTCTCCAGGAGCCATCGTTAGAAGGAAATGAGTAAGGTGAGGCTGAGGCCTGCGAATGTATGGTCGGATCTACTGTAGAAGAAATAGAAGACATACCCAGTCTGACCCATAAAATCAAGGGAATGTGTAGTGGGTGCAGTGAGAGTGGGCCTTGTGGGTTCAGGGCATGCATACCACTCAGGGCCTCGCTACCTGTAGCTAGGACAGGTGGCTTATTCTACATGTGGTGGAATACTGTTGAGGTTAACAGTGACATAAATGATGTGGGTTTTCAGGTTTGGTCAGCTACTTTGTGGAGAATGGACTCTTAGGGGACAAGGGTAGGAGCAGGAAACCTTGCCACTATCTGGGCAAGGTGAGGGTGGCTGGGGTGGTGGGAGAATATGAGAAATGGAAGAAGGACTTGTGACATAGTGGCAAGAATTGGCCCACAGAATCGGGTGGTAGATAATGTGATGTGGGGAGAGGGAAGCATTGAGGATGATTGAGTTTTGGTTTTCAGGGACTAGGTGGAGGAAAAATCACATGGTGAGGAGCAGAATGTTCTAGAATCCTGGGGACCTGTGAGCTGAGAACAGTACTGAAGATAGGGCTGTATCAGAAGGGAGCTGGATCAGGGGTCCAGTGATGGGGACTTCCAGGACAAGGAATCAGGGTGTGACCATAAGACAGAGCTTCTAAGTCTGGGCAAGCCTTATCTCCAGAAGCAGAAGGTAGTACACACATTTCCCTGGCAGAGAGTTCTGGATTTTGGCTTTTACTCCAAGCTCATCCCAGCATGACCTGGGCCCCTGACAATCTTGTTGACCTTCATGTCCATCACTCGTTCACAGGAGCTCCTTGGAGGCCAAAGGGAGAAAATAAGTGGCTTGAAAGCCTTTGCACTAGGAGCCTTGGCTGAAAGCCTAACAGGTTTGCCAGGGTTTGAGTCTTGGCTCTACCACTTAGTGGCTGTGGAATCTTAGACAGTTCCTCAGGTTCTCTGAGGTGATTCCCCATCTGTTACATGGGGTGGAGATAGTCCCAACCTCATAGATTTGTTTTGGATATTAACCTAGCTCATGAGTTTAAAGTACTTCACCCAGGACTTGACTAATGAAAAATGTACAAATATTGTGCCATATTGCCTTCTAAGAATATTAAATGCCTGTCACACAGCAGGTTCTCATTATATGACACAACATCCACTTACTCACCTTTGCCAGGGGGCATTGAATGAGGTGCAGACACTTAGGATACAGTGAGAAGGTACCATCCATGAAGGAAGTCCTCACCAATACTGATTTTATTGTTACCTTAATTTTGTACTTCCCAGTATCCAGAAATTAGAAAGTATTTCTTCTGTGTATAATCTACCAAGTCTGTGAGATTTTGTTAAAGCAGACTGGATAGACTAATACACTTTTTCAAAACGCATGATATGAAGAAGGAAGGATATAGCTTGTGTTTGACTCTGGACCCTTGCCAGGCCCTGTCTTTGGGTTAACACACTCCTAACAGTTTGCATCCCTGCCCTTGCCTGAGGATCCTGCCATCCATCCATTCACAGATATGCCACAGGTGTGATGTGGCCTCACTCAGGCTGGGAGGGGACATCAGGCCAAAGAGCCAAAAGGAGGAACCAGTGGAGACTCTGGGGTTCAGAGGTAGGAGGAATGCAGGGGCATGTCCTGCTGGGTATGTGATGGTGAGGACATTTGCCGAGTCTGCTGAACTTGTGTCACCAATGAAACAGGTGACACAAGTCAGGAGCACTTGGGCTTTTGATGCATAGAGCTTGGTTCTTCCTCCACTTTCACCTCTATTCACTGGGTGACCACAGCTGCTTATCTAGTGTCCCTCGACCTCATTTCCTCAGGTGGAGAAGTGGGTCCTATTGCCTCACGCCCTGAAGCAGGATGATGGATGAATACAGGAAGTAATATAAGCCTGTTCTGGTCCCTGGCACAGGCTTGACACAGCTAGTGTCCTGCTTGTATTACTGGACTAAACACGCCATTCTCCATGCAGGTGAAGACATTTGGAAGTTCAGTTTCCATCCCTGTCTGCTACAACAACTCGGTGCAGGTGGGGTGCTTGATGGGGGACCGTTTAGGAGTGAATGTCACCTGGAAGTCACAGATGGAGGACATCCCAGTGGCTTCTCTTCCTGATTTGCGTGACATTGGTATGTTTTTGTGCACTGCTACCTTGAAGAAGCCAGGCAACCTCTCTGAGTCTCAGAGTCCTCATCTCTTCCTGGAGCCAGTGAAGTCTCAGTGCCTTCCTGTGGTGATGAAGGGAGAAAGTCAGTCACCTGGCCCAAGGGAAGGACTGTGTATTTAAAAACATATAAAAATCAGTAGAGTTCTGATCAGCAAACAATATCATGTGCATCAGAGCTTAACTGTGCTTTTGTGAGAGCTTCCAATTCTTCTCCCTATTTCCTGTGCACAGAGAGTTGGGACAGAAGTGTGAAGGGGGAGGTAGGGTAGGGCAAGGGTGTCTTTACTGGCTTATAATTTATGTCCCAAACATTTCCTAATAAAATACCTCAGACCACTGTCACTATTTAAAACTAGGCAGCTATGACCTAGATGAATTGAGAGAGGACAAAGATCTGGGAAGAAGGGGGTAGAACAGATTTTATGATGGCTACTGCGGTTAGCTTAAGCTTTCTGTGAGGATAGGAAATAATGCACATGTTTGTAACCAGAGGACAGAGGGCAACCCCTCTCTGTCCTTGATCATCCAGTGACCAAACACCTAGTGTGACCCAAGGTAGCTGGAACTTGGAACTTGCCCCGTCTTCTATGAGGAGAAGCTTCTGGAAAATATGGCCAGAATATATCCTAGGAGGCTAATTTCAACTTCATCATTCTCCTTCCTCCTGCTGTTGTCATGGCAATAATCTGTGTGAATGTGTCTCCTCCCCCTTCCCCAGAATTATGAATTAGTGTTTCCATCTGCCTTCCTCCAGAGAAAACTTGGACAATTTGGGCATGTCCGACATGTAGAAGTATGAGACATTCTCCCTGGCATCAGTGTGGAAACAGAACGGTGGCTCCAGGCCATGGCTGGCTTTCCCGTAGCTCAAGGCTGCATGAATGTTTGCTGCCTGCTGGGATCCACTTGGCTCTCCCTGTCTTCTCCCTAGGAAACCAGAGTTGGGAAGCTGGAGGCCTCAATGTTTAGCTGAGTACTGAGACAGAAGTCATTGCCTCTGTTTCCCTTGAAATGGCCTTCCACGTACATTCCTCTTCAGGTCCTCACCAGTTCAAGAGAGGCATTCCAGACCCATTTGGCAGATTTGAAACTAAGGCTCAGATCTGGTGGCTTCTGAAGATCAAGGATCTGGACAGTGAACCTTAAATCAGTGACTGAAGATTGATATCCTATACTAAGATGAGCCTCACTGGTGCTACAGACATGACAGGAGCCCAAGACCTGGGTTGGAGTCCTCCTTGTTGTTCTGACTCCTCTGTGACTTTGGCCAGGCCAGTCCCCTTCTCTGGGCCTCAGTTTGTCCCTCTGTAAAATGAGAGAGTACATGATGTCTATGTCTTCTTTCAGTCAAGATGGTCTAGGCTGCTCTGTCACTTTGACAGAGCCTTGCATAGAGAACAGTAAGGTGACCTCTGCCTCATCCCTTGTCTTACAGAGAGGACCCTGGTGGGCCAGGATCTCCTTGGGCGCTTTGAAGATCTAATCCAAAGTGGCACATTCCAGCTTCATTTGGATTCCAAGACATTTCCTGCAGACACCTCCCTCCGTTTCCTACAAGGGGGTGATTTTAGCACCTTTCCTAGCACATCGCTTGGGTGCTTGGAAGGATTCTCTCGAGTGTCAGCCACCAGCGGGGCCAGTCAGGACCCTTTGGGGTGCGGTAGGTCCACCTTTGTCTCTGGCCTGCTCTGTGGAGCATTGGGAGGCTTCAGGAAGGGGCACTGAGTTCTGGAGACACACAGAGTGGAAAACTGTTCGTGCTTTTGATCATCTGCTCTGCAGGGGCATCACCTACTAGCCCTCATCCAGTAGGAGGCACAGCGAAAAAGAAGAAGCCCATGTGCTAGGTTATCCTTTCTGTTAGTTCTGGACCAGCTCGGACCCTGGGGCTGGGTTGGGCTGTGGGTGAAGAAACCAGTGTCCATCCTGCATCCTGGGTGGAATTACTTGATCTGGTTATAGCAATATGTCCCTTGGCACAATCCCCAGATGGCATTTGCCAGCTGAGACTCAGGGAAATGGATTCTGGGGAAGAGTTACATAGGCTGCTCTGCTCTTGCCCAGGAGTTCCTCTGGAGGTTATTTCCACAGGACTGCAGCTGCAAATTCCTTGAGTGAAAGCTGTGTTAGCACCCTATCGCTACCATGACACATGCCCACAGATTTAATGGCATAAAATAGCACAGTTTATTATTATGAAGTTCTGTGGGCTCTATCCCAGCATAGGTCTCACTAGCTAACATCAGGTATCTATAGGGCTGTGCTTCTCCTGGAGGCCTTGGGGGCCGTGCCTCCTGCCTTCTCCAGTTTCTAGAGGTCAGCCACATTTCTTGGCCTGATGTTCTTCTCCTTCTGTTGTCAAAAGAAGAGGGGTTGCAGCCCACTGACCCTGCTTCCTGAGCCACCTCTCCTTCTAAGAACTCTTAATTACACACAACTGAGTAATCCTGGATTCCCCCAGATTGTAAAGTCAGCTGATTTGCCACCTTAATTCCATCTACAACCTCAATTCTCTTTGCCATTTAACCTAACATACTCAAGGGTCTTGGTGCTTGGGATGTGGACCCTTCTTTATGGGGTGGTGCTATTGTTCTGACTGCACCAAAAACTTTTGAGGGTTTCAGAATGAGGGGTTTCCTCCCATATGGAGGGAGATGGAGAGGCATTTTTATTGAGCTGAAAAGAGAGAGAGAGATGTTCTCAGTTATTTTCTGTTCATTACATTGGTTGCGATACAAAAGCTGCATGGCTTTTCCTTTTCTGAAATCCATGCCAACTTCTAGACTCCACACTGGATTTGAGATGCAGCTGAATCCTAGCACAGGGGACAGAAGCCCAACCACTTCCTACTAACATTTACAGGTTGCTTTGCAGTTTTCAGTGTGGTTCTACAAGTATTTAATATTTACAAGAGCCCTTGGTGGCAAAGAATCTCCTCATTAGACAGATGAAGGGACTAAAGCTCAGCTTAAGTGGGACTATGCACCTGTCCCAACAAGAATGATTCACAGGAAAAACTCAATGTTGGCTGAGTATCTGTGGGGATGATCTTCAGGTCTCTGGGCCCAGAGCCCATGATCTGTCTTTCCACATCATCAGAGCTGCTCATACAGGAGGAAGATAAGCATGGAGCAGAAGTGGATGGTTCCACTTGCCAGGGTGGATGGATTAGGGTCATGGAGGCTGAGAGTTACTCAGAAATATCTGCTACTATGTTCTCTGATTTTAATATGAGGAGTTCATGGCTCCCTACTAAAGACTTGAAGTAGCAGAGTGTGCATGTGTGTGTATGGGCAAGTGTGTGTGCATGTAAAATTCACAGGAAATAAAGGGGATGGCTAAAACTCGGACCCTAAACTCCCTTTTTGGGAACTTGATCAATAATGACTATCAGTTCCTATTGCCTAAGAGATGAGAGAGAATTAGCTGGGATGGTTTTTCCTTTTTTAAAAATTATTGTACTAGGGGTATATTGTGACATTTACAGAAGTTCTTACATATATCTTAGTTGGATTCACCCCCTCCATCATTCCTGGAACAGTTTCAACATGTCTCATTTTTCCACTCACATACATGAATACATAATATTTCCACGATATTCACCTTCCCACACCCTTTCCTTATATCCTTTTCCCTCCTACTGGTACCAACCCCCAAGACAGGACATATTTTGCCTTCCTATTCTCTGTTTTTGAGAAAAAACAGATGTTTTTGTTTGTTTAAGATAGCTACACAGGGTGTTTAATTGTTGTATATACATATTATAAAATGAATTGGTTCATCCCTTCTATTTTTCTCCTTTCTACTTTAGTCCCCTTCTTACGGTGATTGCAGCAGGTTTAAAAATTCTGTATTCATTCTTATGTAAGAAGTATTTTTCTCCTGAGAGAAAGCCCTGTATGTGTCTATGACTCTAGGAACTGGTAACTGGCTCAGTGTGGCAGGGGCTTCAGGAAGCTCTTGTGGGAGCTATAGGGTATTGTCTGGGGAAGGGACCCACTGATAAATTTTCCCAGAATGTACTTGCTCTAGAACAGGAGAGTCACAACTTTTTTCTATGAAGGGACAGATGATAAATAATTTTAGTTCTTTTGGTCACATAATCTCTCTTTCAATAACTCAACCCAGTCACTGTAGGAAGAAAAATATGGTTGGGTTTCAATAAACCTTCACTTACCCATACAGAAGGCAAATTGCATTGGGCTCACAGGCTGTAGTTTGATGGTCTTTCATCAAGATAAGCCTAAATTCTGTTTTTCAGCTGCTGTGATTGTCAGTCATACCATTTGGCCCAATGCCCTTCCTCTAAACAAATAGAAAGGTCCAGAATGGAGTTCAAAAAAGCAGTAGCAAAGACCTTGGGTCTTCTATAGTATCAGTTATAATGCTAAACGTCCCTTACTGGGCCTCTGATATGTGTGGGGCCTCACTAGCATTCCTCTGTCCAGAAAGTTCGGTGTTACTAATCCCATATCATGAATGAGGAAACAAGGGCTATGAAGTTATGTACGCTGTTAGGAAACTGGTCTCTGAAGTCAAACACACCTGGCCTGGAGTCCTGGCTCCAACGCTTCCTCATTGTGGGAACCAGAGAAGTCATTTTCCTCATGGGTATAATTTGAAAAACTATGACAATAAAACCTATGAAAACATGGAACCGCCAATACAAAGCACATCTCTTGGCTCATAACCAACTCTCAATGAATGGTTTTGTTGTCTATTAGCAGTGTTGCTATTTAAACTTAGTTCTGTCTATTTCCAGATTCTTTTGTTCTGTCCTTTGCATCACACCTCTACCATTTAAATAAGGGGTCCCAGTGAAATTGTGCCTTCTCATTCTTATATCTATCCTTATTGGCTCTTTTTCTTCTAAAACACATCTGGAACACAGTTGTGAAATAACAAAGCAGAGCACTGTCCCATGGCTTCTGTTTGTCATTTGAACGGGGCTTATATTGATGGCCTCCTGGGAGGGCAGTGACTCAGGCTAGTGTAAGCATCCATCCCCCATACGTCATGTAGACATGACATCACCCATCCAGGGACCTGGGCACATTTGTGGAGTGGAGGCCTTGTTCACAGCTCTAATGGAGTCTGCTTTGTTCACATTCATGCCTTGGAGCCTGACATATGGTTCCAAGGCATCCTTCATAGCAGACTGGCTCAGTAAAGAGGATCACAGGGAGATTGTGCTTTCCATTCTAGATGACATAAACTTTCACTTATTCACTGTAAATTCTTATAATAAAACTAGGTTCTTATAGATTTTCTCTGGAGTAGTATGTTATGACATTTTCTCTCCTTCCTCCACACCTTCTTTTCTTCATTCCATCCATCTCCCAAGCTTTATAAATACAGTTATGTCCCAACACCATGTCATATACTCAGAAAAGCAAAAGACAGCTCCAATTTGAAGGAACTCAGAATTTAGTTGGAGAATGATAAGTGTATGGGCAGCTGAACTATAATGTGAAAAGTCCATCAGAGTGGGGAGTGAGGCAGCTGGGCTGGTGTTGAAGATGCTGGATGTCTGTAAATGCGGTTAGCCATTGCTTAGCTAAGAGCAGTTGGGAGGCAGACTCTCTCTCTCTCTGTGTGTATGTGCTTCTGGGGGTGACAAAGTGATGAAGAACATTGTAGAAATGGAAATTAGTGCAAAGGCAGGGAGTGGTGAAGCAGTTTGGCTTCATGAGGACAGTGTCTATTGTTTCTATAGCTGAAGAATGTTGTCTATGGCTGGAAAGGGAGAAGGCAAGGGTCAGGTATGGGTGTGTTTCAGAGAACTTCCTAAGGGGTGAAAGACTACATTTATTCATAGATATTTTTCCACAGAAGCATGGCTGTCACTCCTGGGGTCTATAAGAAGGATTGGCAGGAAGTGTAGCATGCCCCCAAACCTTATAAAACCCTCAAACTCCAATAGGCAGAACTGTCACATTACACAGAGGGGCTAAGGGGCTTTCCCAGTGGCTCTGGGGGAGGCACATCGTTGAAGGTGATTACCCATTGACACCATGAACTTCTGGATCTTGAGAGGGCCACCTGCTGAGAGAAGGATGCTGATCATTGAGCTTCTGTCTATTTTGGCCTACAAAGTGACCTTGGGTGGACAAGGCTCTTGATGTCAAGGGCCAGACAGAACCTGTGGGAAGAACTAGCACACATCTGGGGCAGACAGGAGGCGTGGGGCTTGGCCTTGTAGGAAAAGGTATTCCATCTCTCTTCTTTCTATACTCCCCCAATACCTCAGGTTGTGGAGGAAGGGCTGCTCAGGCTGGCCAGGAAGGTTTTGTTTTCCTTCCTCACTGAGTTTTAAGGGCACTTATTTGAAAAAAAAAATTCTAAGTTCTGAAGTGCTAGAGCCAGTCGTCAACAACCTGACTCATAGAAGTAATGAAACTCCACTCTCTGAAAGAGGATATTGTTTGAGGCAGGCCAGAAAACACTACTCAGTTTCCAAGATGTGCCTCGAGTTTCTGATTTACTCAGAAATGCCAAGTGTACACGCAGACCAGAGGCAGTAGTTGCTACATCAACATTGGCTCCATCCCAGAGCGTCCCACTCCTTTGGGCTGATTTCTTTACCAGAGGGAGGTAGTTGGACTGGTAGATGGAACAAAGGCTTTGGTTCAGAGATGAAGGGGTGGGGTTGCAATCCCACCATTAATCACGTCACTGGCTAGTTAACCTTGAACTTGAACCTCAGTCCTCTACAGTCTAGGATGGAGATGATACCTTTCTCATAGGATTGTGACATAATACATTAGAACATCTGGTACTACACTTAGCCTATTTTATAATTTTGCCTAGTCAATACCCTTTCAAGAAAAGCACACGAGGAAGACCCGCATGAATACCAGGAAGCTTAGCTTAAGAAAATACTAACCCTTGGCCGTGAGGTGTTAATTCACACAAAGTACACAGCAGAATGCCAGATGCAGGTAAGCACTCCCAAATGCAGGCAAGATTTCAGCTCATTTACTGAGTAAAACCTCAGTCCTGGAAATTATTTGACAAACTTTTGGGAACACGACACTGAAGCAGGAGAAAAAACAAAAAGATCCTCCAACCCCTTCCCTGAGCCATCAGAATCAATGTGACCGAGTTCCTGCACTGGCTTCAGAGCAGAACTCCCAGGGCCTTAACTGAGACCTAGTGAGAGATGCATCTTTCCAGGTGGGTTCCTGGTTTCCTAGCCTGTGTCATATTAGAAAAGGGATTGCAGGTGTTAGAACCTGAGGCACAGAAAGCACTGACTATTGGTGGATTAGCAGTATATTTCCAGGAAGGATTAAAGTAAGGCACTGGCACCCAGGACACCAAGTACAAGTTTTGCCCTCAGGGCTGGATTTGGGTATTTTGAATCTTTCAGAAATTCAGCAGATCTGATGACAAGAACCTCCTTTAATATTGTACTCTGGGCACCCCATTCACCTCACCCTTGTCCAAGGTATGAGCAGCACTATTAGTGACTGACTGACAGCAATGGAGGGACTATAAGTTAAGTAAAATGATCATGAGTTGTTGAAACTGTTCCATACAGAAAGATCACCCTGTTTGGAAAGAGTGGGTGTTAAGAATGGCTACCAAGAAGGACTTCCTCAAATGCAAAATAATTGTCACTTATTGCACACACACAACTCTGGTATTATGAAATGTACTGTGTGCTCATTATCCCTACACCCTAATAAGATAGCATTTGTAATCCCATTGCTCACAGGAAAAAATGGAACCTCAGGAAACTCTGAAGCTACTTACATGGGTGCAGTGGGCAATGAGAGAGTTTACTCACTCTGTCTGCATCCCCAGTGTCCCTCCCACCATGCCCTTAGGTTTGGGAAGTGTTCCCATGGTAACCCATGGATGGCTCTAATCTTACAAGTTTTCTCCCATCTTCATCTCCTGCCATTCTCTCTCCCCCTGGCAGACTAAACTGGAATGGTAGTTGGGCCTTTTTCTTGCTGTTCCTTGAATAATCCAAGGAATGGAAAGAGATTTTGCACTTGCTGTTGTCTCTGCCTGGGATTCCATTCTCCTAGATCCTTTCCGGGGGTCCTCTTCACCATTCAAGTCTCAACAGTCACTTTTCAGAGGGGCCTTCTCTTGCCAGTGTGCCCTTGCCCATATCTAAAGGTCTTGTCTGGCTCCCTTATCTCTGGAAGCACTCGGCACCTGGAAATCTGGGTCTGTCATTCTTCACAGCTCTGCTCTTGGCTTTGGAGACCAAGGTCCACTTGGTTCTCAATGGACATTCATTTAACATATGAGTTCTTGGGCTGATTTTAGGATTTTACATGGTCTATGTGTCCTGCAGCTATAGCTGTAAGGTGAGCACCTTGTTCTTTAACATAATTTTTCTGTCTTTCTTCCTAGTTAAGTGTCCTGAAGGAAGCTATTCTCGGAATGAGCAGTGCGTTCCCTGTCCTATTGGGTTCTACCAAGAACAGGCAGGCAGCATGGCCTGCATCCCATGTCCTGCAGGCAGAACAACAGTGGCTATTGGAGCATTCAGCCAGACTCACTGTAAGTCCTATAGAGGCTTCCATGAATGAGAAGCCTGCAATGCAATGACCACCGGAGAGCTGCCAACCTCGGTGCTGTGGCCGTGTGGGGATAGATGTTTCTATATTGGGAGACTGTCCTGAGTATGGGAGGAGGTTTAGTTGCGTCACTAGGTCACATCCATTCCCTGCCAGCAGCACCACCTCCCCCAAGTTGCGACAACCAAACATGACTCTAGACATTGCCGTGTGTGTCTCTCAGACAAGGGCAAGGAACCAAATTGCCCACTATTGAGAGCCACTGGGCACACAGCACAATAATCAAAGTATCCACCTTCTTTAAATGCCTATCCCCACCAGACCCTGGGATGGGTGACTTACCTGCTCTGTCTCATCCAACCCTCCTAACCTCTTCCAGGTAAGTAATGTAGCCCACATTTTACATACAGATAAGGTTAAAGCTCAGAGAAGTGAAGTAACTTAACTAAAGTCACGCTGCCAATACAGCTGACCTTTGAACTAGGTTTTATGTGATTCTGAAACTTCTGATTCTTGTAAGTGAATCTTATCAGATCAGGAAGTGGAAGATACTTTCCGTGCATACTCGTTACCATCACTATTCCTACCACCACGACACTTATGTTCCTTTTGTGGCCCTGTGTTTGCCAGGATTATACGTACGTAGCCTTCCCATATGTCATGTGATTTCACTTGGCCTATTTGCTTAACAGTCACCTGTGTATTGTTGGGTTTTTCCTAGCAAGGACCCATGACTTGCTTTGGGCACATCTTTCCATGTTAGTCTAAAATTGTGTCACACGAGGCAAGCCCTTCTTGCTTACAGTATGAGTAACTTCCAGAGCTTTTAAAACAAGCAATCAAAAGAGATCAAGTCAAAAAGAAAAAAGAGAGATCAACAAGTCATTTTCTTTGATATGGGCAGTTTCCCTGGTCAGAAAGGCAGTGCTAATAATTCCAGAAAGTTGAAGTCAGAGGATTTTTGGAGGTGGGAATCAGCCATTACCCAAGAGCAGAAACCTCTCCAGCAACTGGTGTCCTTGACATTGGGCATCACCATCTGCTTGTACACACTGACCTCAGCCCCCATGGTTGGAGATAACTTATGCTAAAACCATGCCAGAGGAGCACTGTCTTAAAAGGGCATCAACGTCATATACTACACCTCATTTATGGAGGGAATGTGATAGGAATGGTGGGGAGCAGAGTACAGAGGCAGAGGCTTGCACCAGCTAGAGCCGACTTGATCCAGACCCAGCTGCATCCTCTTACTGGCACTGTCTACAAAGTCACCTTCCTTCTGTGTGTGTCAACTCTGTCATCTACTAGATAAGGCTGGTGATTCCTCACTCATAAACATGCCTTAGTTCAGGCTGATCTTACACGTGACCACAGACTGTGCAGCTTAAACAGTAAGCATTCATTTTTCATTGTTCTCATTGTCTGGGGGTAGTGTGCTGGCATGACTGGGGTGTGATGAAGGCTCTCTGTCTGGTCGTATTCTTACATGGCCTTTGCATGGTGGGTGCACAGAGCCTGCCCATATTCCTCATGGAGTAGTCCCTGCTGGTGCTCCACCCTCAAGACCTCATCTCTACCTAATTATAGCTCAAAAGCCCCACCTCCAAATACCATCACATTGAAGATTAAAGCACTAACATAGAAATTTGGGGAAGAAATGACACAGCATTCAGTCAATAACAAACCAGAGTCAAAGTGTTTAATGTGACAATAAGCAGTCAGCCCCACCCTGTTTTTTGAACTTTCTCTGTGGTAGAAAAGGGCTGGTCTGCAATCTTCTTTGAATATAGAATTGGGGTTAGTGGACTGTTACCCATGGTCAAGGATGGGATCACCCCTAGGGTTCTGTTCCTCCCTAAGTTCTTATTTAACTCTATCTCTCTGCCTTGTTGCAATCATACTACAGAGAAGTCTGTGGCAGGAGAATCTGCTGAGTTTTAAACAGTGTTCAGCAATTACAGTATTCCCTGGTTTCTTTTGGGTGTTAGCATGGCTTTTAGAATCCCAACTATTCTACATAGCTGAAGTCTATATTCTTACACTTTTCTTGTGTATCTCCTAATTTGGTGAGGCCATGGGATCATGTTTGGAGACCTGTTGATATCAAATAGCTCTTTATTTATTTGTTTGCATGAACTCATGTTTAGCATGTATACCATGGAAACTATTTTATTTAAAAAGTAGACTTTTAACCTCCTCTTCCCAAATTATTATTAATTATTATTAATTAATTATTAATCAGTGGTGTGTAAGTCAACTTTCTAGTCACTGGGACAGAATGCCTGACGTAACTCAAAAGGAGTTATTTTGCTCACAGTTTCAGAGCTTTCACTCAGTTATGGGCAAGGAGTACGTATACATGGCAAAGCAGCTCACATCATAGTGAGCAGGAAGCAGAACACACGGAAGAGCAAGGGCAAGACACAGTCCCCAAGGATCCCCAGTGACCTTTTTCCAATCAGGTCCACCTTCCGCTGTTCCTCCAACTCCCAGAAGTCTAATCAAACTTTGAGTCCTTCAGTGGATTAGGCCATTCATTAGGTCAGATCCTCATGACCTAATCTCTCTGGAAACGCACTCACAGACACACCCAGAGTGTGATTTACTAATTTCCTAGGCATCTCTCAATACAATCAAGTTACCTCAAGGCATATGGTCTTATAGGAAAAGGAAGCATGTGGACTATGTTGCAAATGTGCTGTAATGTAATCAATAATGAAATGGAGGTGGGTGTTGGATACCATTACAGCAGCCATGCTAGGACTGTGGGGCCCAGATGGCTAAGACTTCCAGGAAGAGAAAGTAACTGGAGTACAGGGAATTGACCTATCACTACATTTTGGAGGGAGCATGTGTAATGTGTCAGACAATGAAAAAGGCATTAAGATTCAGTCATGAGCAAAAGCAGACCCAGTGCCCACCCTCATGGAGCTTCTGTGGAATGAGAGGCAAGTAGTTACCAACTACTTATGGAAAAAAAAATGACAACATGCTTCTGCTGTAAAGGAGAGGTGTTGGTCCCAGGGAGAATGTGTAACAGTTGGACAAGTCCTAGTTGGGAGGACCCAGAAGTGTAGCCAGGTGTCTTTTAAAGAACAGAACTTTCTTTATCATAGTTCTGGATGCTGGAAGTTGAGAATCAAGGTGCTAGGAGGTTTAATGTTTGATTAAGGTATCCCAGACTGCACCTGCTCTCTGTTCTCACATGGCAGAAGGTACAAGCATTCTTCCTTGGGTCTCTTTTATAATGTCACTAATCTCATTCATGAGGGCTTTCCACCATCATGACCTAATCACCTCCCTAATGCCCATCTCCTAGTATATCACACGGAGGATTAGATTTCAATGCATGGGTTCTAGGAGGACATGCACATTCAGACTGTAGCAAGAGGACTTCCCTGAGGCCATGAAGATTGAGATGTATCAGCATGTTTTTTTGTTGCTATAATGAAATACTAGAGGCAGGCTAACTTTATAAATAAAGAAGTTTCTTTCAGTTTATGGTTTTGCATGTGCAAGGTCTTGTAGCTACATCTGAAGGGTCTTCTTGCTGGCAGAGTCCTGAGGAGATACAGGGCATTGTACATGACAGTCTTTTCTGGTGTCTCTGCCTCTTCTTATAAAGCCACCAAAATGGAATCATGGATGCTCCACCTTAATGACCTTATCTAATCCTAATTACCTTCAAATTCTCTCCCCCTTCCCCCTCCCCCTTAAGAGTAAATTTCCATCCTTAGTTTAATACCTCATACTGGAATAAATTTCAACCTTTGGGGAGAGAAGCCGTATTGGAACAATAATGTTAATGGGCATGAGTGAGTGGTGGGGGATCCACCCAGCAAGGGCTGGGAGCAGTGTGCACCAGCAGAGGGGCCACTACTTCACCTGTGTTTGAGCAGATGGAAGCAGAAAGTCTGGTGTGCTCAGGACCCAAAGGCAGGAGATGATGTGTGGAGCTCAGTGTGTCTGTACAGGTGTTGGGATGAGGGGCACTTTATGGATCTTGACAGGAAGCTTGGGTGTCATCTTTTGGAGAGGGTGGGGACACTGAAGGGCTTTCAGCTAGACTGTCTGGGTCAACATGTGACTTGGCTATCTTACCAATGCCTGGTGCTGGGAGTTGGAGGGAAGGTGAGGACTCCAGAGTTCATCCCTGATTGCTATGTCCATCTCTCGTTCCAGGTGTCACTGACTGTCAGAGGAATGAGGCGGGCCTGGAGTGTGACCAAGATGGCCAGTACCGAGCCAGCCAGAGGGACAGGGGTAGTGGGGAGTCCTTCTGCGTGGACAGCAAGGGGCAGAGGCTGCTGTGGTCACAGACAGAGGCCGAACTCTCGGATGTTCAGTGTCTGAGTATGTTCTGACGGGTAGATTAGCCACAGTTGTTGGTGACAGGGGTTTCTGGGGTGCCACAGAAACAGGGGATACAAGGGATGCATTTGTCTCCCACACTCTGTTTTGAAAATGTCAGCCTCCATATACATTGGAATAATGGTACTTTGAACAAATATTCTTTACCTAAACCCAATAATTATTAGTACTTTGTACTTTGTTTCTTAGAATCATTTGAAACTAATTTTCAGACATCATGAGACCTACATACTTTAGTATGCACAAAAGATGAATTTGTACAAAAAATAATCAACTAAAGCTTCCATCCTTGCAGGCAGCTGGCCTCTGTGAATCTTGGCAGCGCTGCATGTATGTGGGCAACACACACATGCACCCACATGCATGCTTATGCATGCACAGTTGTATGCCGTGGAAAGGTTGGGGGTCAGTCCTTATTCATACCTTCTCACTGGGTGACCCAGAGCAAGTCCCTCAAAACCTCTCTGATCCTCAGTGTCCCTCATCTGTTTTCTGAGACATGGAGAGGGTCAACATCATCCCATAATATCAACAAATACCCACTGAGCACTACTCTTTGTTAGGCACCATTTCTCAATGAGGTCACAGGTGGCAAAGTCCCAGATGAATCATCAAATGTCCTACAAAACAAGGTACGATGGAAGTCTGTAGAGCAGACAGGTAGAGCATGGGCTAAGGTCAGAAGTGGTTTAATTCCATAGGTATTCATTGTTATGATGTAGTCTTGGGTGGTCATTTACCCTTGGTGGATTCCTCTTCTGTGAAATGGGGACATCAGTACCTACCTGGTGAGGATGGCTGAGTAAGTACATTAGCAATGCCATGCGCAGCAGAGGTAATGAATGTCAGGACATTTCCTCTAGGTCATTAGCCCCTTCCTTCTGCTCAAGGTCCTGTGGCTTCCCTTTCCTTTCCCATTGGAAAAATCAGTGTGATCTCTGCTTGCCACACTCAGTATCACTGTGCAAGAAGAGGGTCTGGCATAGATGGGCTTCCCACATACCAGCCTATGGTCATCTTAAGGGGTAGATACTATTAACACCAATATTTTAGTTGAGAAAATCCAGGCAAAGGGTGTTGAAGTGCTTCTCCTTATCCCGGTTAGAATATAACATGTCTACAATGTGAACTGGTTTGTGTCTGACTCCCAATCACCTGTGCTTTCCATTGCACCAATCTGTCCTTCTATCTAGATTTATCTACTCCCTCCTTAACACACATGTGCACACATGCATGCAGATGCACACAAATGCACAGTATACACATGCACACACACACACACACACACACACACACACACACACACACACAGCCTTCTGTCCTCTAGGGAAGTTGGTAGAGTTAATGAGAATATATCAGAGAAAATCCAAGTGAGAAATTATCATTTTCTAATACTCAAAGCAATCATTCCCTTTATTTAGCAAAGAGCTAACAAATCCCAAGGATTTCTAAGAAATTTTTGTTTGGCATGAGCATGTCTCTGTGCAGCAAATCCAACAAAAATCTTATTCTTTTTCTAGTCTCCCTCCTCTTGGACAGGGCTAACATCGTGGAAGTTGGAGCTGGCAAATGCTGTGAGAGATCAGTGAGGAAGCTTCCTCCCAGATGAGGGAGAGGGCGTCCACAGAGGGGAGGCCACTTGTCCTATGACTCGAGTGCCTACTGGCCACTCAGGGATTATTGCCTAGCTGCTCTGAGCCCCCTTGCATCTCTGCTATGTGTTGGTCTGAGGATTGGTGCATGCAGTTTGGAGGGCATTCTTGGATTGCTCTGCCCAGCAGTTCAGAGCAAAAACGATGCTTTAATCAGTAGCACAAGAGCATCCATGAGTCACAACTCAGATCTGACAGCTAGAGGATGCCTCTGGAGATGTTGCCTCATGCATAGCCTGCAGGGCATCCTCAGATCTTTGGCTTCTTGTCCAAAGCTTTGAGCTGAAGTTTCGCTTCCTGGTGGTGCAGCAGGATTTCCATGTTAATAAGCTGGCCCCACTGGGACACCAGTTCATCTCTTCTCAGCATTGCTAACTTGCCTCGGAGAGGAGCTTCCACTTCAGGAGTGGAATTTTAGTCACATTTGAGCCTTTTGTCTTTTAGAGAATGCACTGGACTCAGAGGTCAGCTGTATAACTCCCAGCGCAGTGTCACCCTGAGCAGGACTTGCCTTCACCTACCCTATTGCCACGCTCTGTCCAGGTCTCACTTGTTACCTAATCACATTGCTGCCAGACCCTCCCAATTCACCCTCCTGCTCAATCCATTGATCCCCTAGGATGCTTCCAGCAAAATTATGCTAAAAGGCGATTGTGCTTTTGCCATGTCCTTTAAAGTTTTGCAGTGGTCTGCACCACTCTCGGGATATAGTAAAATTGCAATATTATACGTCCTCTCTGGACTCTTGCCACTTTAGACTGTGTGTTCCTTTGGGACTAAACTCTATCTCATTTCTTGTTCTATTCCAGAATGGTAGGCACTTGTTGACAGACTGAATGAATTGTTCCACTTAACTGGGCTTCTTCCAAACTATTTCCTGAAGGTCTTTAGGGAAGTAGATTCTCCCTCCACTAGAATTCCTGTGGCCAATTTTATACTTAGGCAGGGGTCCTTGTAGAGGACAAAGGGACTTGGTTTTTGGTGAGTTGTTAACCATGCATCAGTTCTTCCATGTCATTTTATTTAATTCTCACAACCAGGAAACTGGGACTCTCTGAGGTTGAAATGTGTTTGAATACACAGAGCTGATGAGGAGTGGTGACAAGAGGACCTGACCTGGGCTGACGTCCTCTTTACCCTGCTACCTCCAAATCTTAAATCCCTTCTGTGGCAGCATTGTGGGGTTCCCTTGAACTCTCTATGATACTTGAGTAAATGTGCTTCTCCACATTGCCTTTGTTTATTCAAAGAGCTCATCTGACCTTGACCAAAGGAGATATTTCAAGTTCATCTTCCCTTTAATTTTAGAACCAGTTTTCGAATTCTTTGGTCTTTGCAACCCATGCTAAAGATTTTGCTTATCATATCATGTACCTTTGCAGAGGCACGTGCTTGCCGTTGGAATCATACCACCATAATGTTCTCTCCTGGTTTCCCGGTGTCATAATGATGTTGTTAAACATTCATTTGTTCATGTCTGCATTCATGCATCCTTCCATTCATCCACTCAATAAACACAGAACTAGTGCCACTGTCTCTATGCTAGCTCATACGAGTTCAAATATGATCAGAACATTTTCCTTGCCCCAAGACAGCTGTAAATGTCTGCTAAGAAGAAATTTGGTACATGGGAAATGATACGAACAGAGCATATAAATTTCTAAACTCACTCAGTGTTCCACTGGCCACTTGGTTGATGGATGGTTTCTGCTATGTTGGCAAGAAGCTTCTTCCCAGAGTGCTGCAGTGTGATGATCTCGGTCATCAGCCTCCCTTTTCCGAGTAGCAGGAGATTCTCTCAATGAAGAGCTGAGTTGATTGCATTTTCACCAGGGTGTAATTACAAATGGAAGGACCTTGCAAATTTTTTTTTTTTGTCTCTCAGAATGTTCGAGCATGTGTCTATACCAACTTTGACTTAGGCTTTGTTTTCTCCCTTCTTCCTCTTCTTCCTCCTCCTCCCATTCCTTCCTCCCTCCCTCCCTCCCTCCCTCCCTCCCTCCCTCCCTCCCTCCCTCCTTTCCTTCCTTCCTTCCTTCCTTCCTTCTTCATGGCACTGGGGTTTGAATTCAGGGGAATTCAGGACCTCATGCTTGCTAGGCAGGTGCTGTTATTGCTTGAGCCACTCCACCAGCCCTGGATGTACCACTTTGCAAACTTAAAATACTTGGCTACATCAAATTGTTGAAGACTTAAGGCATGCTATTTCTATATTAATGCTTCCTTCTGCCAACTCCATCCCAAAAGGAATAGAGATTTCTTATTTTTATGTTCTTTTTATGAAAACTGAGAGGGATTGCTTGGGATGCATTAGATGTATCTTCTACCTAGATTTATCTCCTTTCTCATTAAATGCAAATTAACCTATTGACTTGATGAAACCAATGTAGACGTGAGGCTCGATAAAGCAATGGATACAGATGATAAGGAGCACTTATGTACATGTTTATAATGATACCAACAAAGAACCAATACTTATATGCTTTGGGGCTTGCAAATAAATCTTGCTTTTTGATAGTTTCCTGCAAAATATTGACATACTTGGGTGTTTGTGGCTTGGAAGATGGATCTCGCTCCTTGAAAAAAAAAACGCCATGAGTTTTTGCTTGGCAAGGAATGAGTTCCAAGTCACATAGGCTTGAAAAACTATCTTTCTTCCTCTTTGCTTGTCTGGTTCCATGAGTATGTGGCTATACTATTCCCACAAAATGGACCTCAAGTGTGCCTATGGTAACTAGAGAAGCAGATGCTTGCTTACAGCTTACACAAACACTGTCTTACAAATTCTTGAGCCACATGACATGGCTCCAATTTACACAAACTCATATGCACATGCCTGATTTTTCTTTTAAAAAATAGCTTACCTCATTTCAGAAAGTATTCAAGTTGTTTTAGGGAAAGAACATTTTCAATAAAATAATTATGTGTTATAATTAGCACACAAAGTCAAGGACAGGGAGCTATAAGTTTAGGTAAAAAAAATCAGAAGCAATGGGAAGAAATGAGTGGAAAGGCCTAATATAGTACTAATTTTTCCTCTTACCTCCTGATAATGAGGTAGAGAAAAGGAGTTGTGGTAAGTTATAGTGCTCAGTGTCAGATGTGAGCTCCTTAAGGACTTGCCCTGCTAGGGTCATTTGTGTGACAAGCAGTGTGAGTGGAGACATGGCTTCTTGATTTCCTATGACTTGACTCTTAGCTTGCCTTAGCACTCTTGGGCAGAATCTCTATATCCTTCAGAGACAGATTTCATAAATCCATTTTATATTTTCAGTGATGCAGAAATTTGAGAAGGCTCCAGAATCAAAGGTCATCTTCAATGCTGACACTCCTGGGTTGGTCAAGTCCAGAATCCCTGGTTCTGAATCCCCACTGGTACAGTGCTTGGCAGGTAAGGGCTGTGGAGTGCTGCACATAAGGAGAATGTGCAGAAGATGATTTGCTGATGTTGGCAAGACACACCAAGTCAAACCACTCAACCTATGATGAAAAATGCAACTTGTCAAAAACATTGTTAACCAATTGATTTTTAAAATGAATGCTCAATTCACAACTTCATTGCAGAGTTTACCATGTATCTACTAAATGCCAAGATTTCTAC
This sequence comes from Castor canadensis, assembly GCF_047511655.1. Lineage (NCBI taxonomy): Eukaryota > Metazoa > Chordata > Mammalia > Rodentia > Castoridae > Castor > Castor canadensis. The sequence continues at coordinate 190,008,159 of NC_133388.1, forward strand.
TAAATGTCAGGGAATAGAAGTGAGCAAACTTGGTTCATTGTGGAGCTATTTGTCCAGGTTGGAGTATGCATCTGTCTTTGGAGAGGTAGTGATAACAGTTATTTATTGAGCATGTATCTTTATAAAGATTAATTGTCCATACCCATTGTGTCTATCCATATAGTAGACCTTGTTATCCCAAGTTACAGATGGGAAAGAGAATTCATTGAGAATGTAAGTGGTTTGTTCCATGACACAGAGCTCAAAGCAACAACCTACAACTGAAGCCCAGGCCAATGGATAGTAATGTCTGCAGTCTCAAGCATTGTATTATACCTCCTTCTGTGACCAAATGTGACAGAGAAGTGAGCCAGGGAAGCTTCTGAGTGTGGACTGTTCTGCTAGGGCTAGGGGGGCACAATTGATCCCATAAGAAGCACCGAAGAGATTTTATGGAAGGTTATGGGACAATGTAGAAGAAAGGAGAATGAAGTCATTTTAGCAAGAAGAGAGGTGGATCCTGTTGTTGGTAGGAGAAAGAAACTGGTAAGAAAGCCAAGGCCTCTAGAGAATCAAACTACATTATGAGAATGAGAGGGAGGTGTGGTCTAGTGGGCATGTGCCCATATGGGGGACGCTATGCTTGGGCCAGGGCAACAGCCCAGGGTCTAGATTAGCACTGGACCAACCAGAGTAGAGAGTGCTGACTGCTGACTGGTCTGATACTGATTTGGAACGCTTCTTGTTGTACTGACCTTGTCCCGGAGCCTGGAGTCAGGCTCTGCTTGCAGTGAGGACCAAGTTCTTTTAGTTGAGGGCTGGCCATAGGGCCAGAAGTAGGTGTACCAGTGGGAATTATTTTCTTGGGGTTCTGAATGGTCCAGGTAGTTTATGGGCCAAAAAAACCACCAAAAACCACTTTCTGCTCCTTAGTGTCTTGTTCACAAGGCATTGGCACAATGGGTATGGGGGGGAGGTAGAAGCCCCAGAGGACCACGCTTACACACAAACTGGATTGTGGAGCCATGACTCGTGAGCTGTCCTGCTGGAGAAAAGGAGCACACTTTGGTCACAGGATTTGAGGGGAGCCCTTGCCCTGCAGCTGGCAAGGGGTGGTGGGGAGACTCAGGGCCTGCTGCAAAGGCCCATAAAGGATTTCTCTGCCACTTCCCACCCACAAGACCTTGCTAAGTCAGTCTTGGTTCCTCGTCTCTTAACTTTACCTCTTCCTAATGCAAGAATCCACATGGCTGATACATGTGAGAGTACTCTGTACTGATAACACTTTCGTAAATTTCTTTTATTTCAGCCAACTTATATTTTTTATCCATACATCCTATCCTGATCAATCTTCAGTTGCTATCCTTACTCATGAATTTTACATACTTAAATATGGCCCATGTTTTTAAAAACTCATTCATTTAGCAAGCTTTTAGAGCCTTCTATGTGCTGGATAGCATGCTTCATGCCTGGATACGTGTGAACAAAAGCAGCTCTGGCCCCCGCCCACCCTTGTGAAACGTGGAGGCACCTCATATAATCGGGGAGGGACCTGTTGTGAGAAGTGTGGATGTCATCACATCCCCAGGACGGCCATCAGCTCCCAGGGGGAGGTGGAGCCCAGCCTTGAACACAGCTGTGATACCTGGGCTTGGTCCTCACAGAATAGAAGGAACTGAAGTGTAAAACACTTTCAGTTTAAGTGGGTGCAGCTTAGTGACTACCCAGGCTCTCAAGTCCCATGACTCAGATTTAATCCCAGCTCTACTGCTTGGTGACTTTTTGTCTGGTGGTGCAGAACTGGACTGCACTTCAGTTTCCTTTCCTCTGGGATGGGTGTCATGATTCAGTGACACAGAAAGCACTTAACACAGTGGGTGTGCAAGGTGTCTCTTCAATAGACCCCTGTGGATGGGTGTTTGTGTGTATTTATGCTTGTTTATGTATGCGTGTGTTTGTGTCTTGGTATATGTATTCAGGTATGTTGTGTGTAGTTGTGTGTGTGCTTATGTGTGTGTATTTATGTATTTGTGTGTGTGTGTTTGTGTCTGTGTATATGTTAGTGTGTATTTGGGGAAGTACACTTGGTTATGTTGTATACAGTGTATTTGTACACAGTACAATTCTGTGTGCTTGTGTGTGTATAGTGTGCATGTTTGTGTACAGTGTGACTGTGTGTGTACAGTGTGAGTCTGTGTGTGTGAGTCTGTGTGTGTTTGGGCATGTGTGGATACTGTGTGAGTGTATGTGTGAGTCTAGGATCCCTGCCGGCCGTCCTGAGCACTACTTGAGAGCCTGGTCGTGACTGTTCTGTGGTGCTTGCAGGTTGTGCAGAGGACGAGGTCTGCAGCTTCCTCACAGTGTCCATGACCGGGTCAGAGGTCTCATGTGATTTCTATGCTTGGACAAGTGACAACTTCGCCTGCACGTTTTCTGAACAGGTGAGGTGTGGACCACGTGGAGGTTGTGCTCTTCTTCTATCAGGTGCCAGACATGCTCTGCTGTCCTCTGAAGCCAATCAGATGACAGATTGAGATCATTGATGATAACTTTGGAAATTGCATCTGTGCCAGCCAGATGGTGACTGAGGCTGCAGTGGTGTCAGGAGCAACAGCATCTCCTGGAATCTGTTGAAAGGGAGTCTCAGTGTGAGGACACATGTCCTCCTCCCCACACTTACCCTGTCAGGCAGCTGGGACCCTGAAGCCTTGGGATCATTGTTCAGAGCCTGAAATACCATCTACCCCTGAGTCCTGGGCCCCACTATTCCTTCTATTGTAGAAGCAAACTTGTTTATGGATTGAAGTTAAATATTCATCAGAACCACATGAAATTGCTGTTTCTATAAACCAAAGTTGGTAGAAAATTGAAATGTTTGTGGTACCGGTGAATTAGGATAGAAAGGTATCCTGTAAAAGTGAGCCTCCTGTTCTGATTTCCAAATTCCTAAGAACACACAGATCTCCAACTTCTTAAGCCTCCTCTAGAAAGTGTCTAAGTAGTCAGAATCATGTTTTGTTCATATGCTAATATTTTAAATGTGTGTTCTTTTGAACATTGATGTCCACATGAGGCTTATCTTTCTGTGTCATAGAAATCCACTTTCCATTCAATGGTACCTTGCCAATCCACTGGGTGGATGTCCCTTATCAATTTCACACTCCCTCGGGACATGTCAGCTCATGGCAGTTTTGTAACACTGATGCATTGCATAGCCCTGTTCCTGTATATTTGTATCATAAGCTACACCCTGGAGGGGACCTGGAGGCAGATCCCCTGAGTTTTGAGCTCTTGAGCTGGGATCTGTAGCTATGAGATGTAGAGAAGAGGCAGCGAGGGATTTGAGTTCAAAACCCAGTCTACTTGCTTGCTTCTGTTTCTAGCCCCTTGGTTCCTCATATTTCCCATATAATATGTGGATACTGACGGCATTCACATCTCAGGATTGTTGTGAGGACTGAATAAGGTCTTAAGTGGAGCAGCTCACAGAACAATTTCTGTGGCAGAGGAAGTGTTTGGTGACGATTATATGTTAAAATTATCACACATCCCCCCCTACCACCACCATCAGATTAGCAGGGAGTTCTACCTGGGCCACTTATTAAGGCTACTCTCCAGGGACCTACATTCTCTATTTATTCTTAGGTAGGAGCTTAGCCATTGGTCATCCCTGACTGGTTCACCCTGCTTGATGTTGACGTCCCCTGTCCCAGCAGACACTCTCAACTTCCCCAGCTCTGCAACCCCCCAGACTCCACTGCTTCTAGACCAGGCTTGGGTTTGGATGCAGAGGGGACTCTGCCAAGGCAGGAACCTGAGGGCATTTGATTTACCCTCCTCAGGTCCAGTCATCCATCTGGCATCTCATGGCCCCTTGCTCCCTCAGGGCACAACTACAGAAAGGACAAAGGCTCCTGCTACTCTAGGTCACTAGCTTGAATCCCTCTCAGATCTGCTGCAGTCTCTTCCCTCTGTGCTGTCCAAGGCCCCCTGACTCTCCCTCCCCAGGCCTTCATCTCTTTTAGAGAATTTAGGCTTCCTGAAAAGCAAGAGGAGCTGCAGCCTTCAAAGAGCCAGTGCTTCAGGCCCTGCCCTCCAAAAATGCCTACAGAAGACTCCAACACAAGGGATGTGGTCTAACTTATCCCACCCACCTACATGGCAGAATTGCTGAAAATAAGTCAGAGGGGAGACCAGAGATAACCAAGAATGGCAGGGTCTCTGGGGGTCTGATTTCATCACCTCCAAACTTATAAACATTTCCCTGGATAGAAACTGTGTACCTACAAGGCCATCTATGAGCTGGCTCCTGCCTCTTTGCCCCTCTCACTGAACCTACTTCTCAAAATGCCTGTGAAATTCCAGGTCTCCATGTCTGCTGTTTCCTCTACTTAAAAATCCTCCTTCTCTTGTTTCTGCCTGGCTCTTACTCATATATCAGAACCTTGCCCGATCTCTGAGAAATGTTCCTGGGTTTGTTTGTCAACAGAATTAATCATTCCTGTCTCTGTAATGGCCTTCTCTCTAATCGTATCTCTTTGGACCTAACACTCTGAGATAGAATTTGTTGCTTACATGTCTGTCTGCTCCAAGAGAACGGGAGAAACTAAGGAGCAGAAATCTTGCCTTGCTTATCTTTGTGGTCCCAGTGCCTGGCCATGGCTAAAGTTGGGTAAATGTGGGTCGAGTTGAACTGCTAAAACTGCTAAACACCATGGGACGTAACACAGGCTCTTTTCATCTCCAGGAAGATGCTCTCGGGAGCTCAAAGGCCACCAGCTTTGGAAGTCTTACCTGCCAGGTGAAAGTGAGAAATGGAGATCCAAGTTCTCTGGCTGTGTATCTGAAGAAGGGTAGGTTGGTGAGGCTGATAGCTCGGGCCTGAGGGGCTTTTCTTGGCCACGTTTGGAGATGGTTTCCAGCAGGTGGATTTAGTAGGGAACACACTATCCCTCACCCAACTCCGTGCACTGGGCCTGCCTTCTCCCAAACCAGCACTGGCAGGCTGAGCCCAGCTGCTTCTGCAGACAAGCAGGATCTCCCAGCAGCTGCAAAAGGATTTTCACACCACATTGATTTGGATCATCAAATTCCATCCTTACCCAACCCTTCAGGGGCTGTGAGTCTTGTTCTACAGGTGAGGAGCTAAGCTGCAGACATGCATAGAGCAAACGTGCAGGATCTGAGCAGGACCTTGCCCTCCCAGCTTGTGTGCCCTCCTTCAAGCCCGTGATACTGCCTGTAATGTGGGCATCCCAGCAGAGCCTGGACTTACTCCCTGCAGCTGCCCCTCTTGGGAGCCTGACTCCTGGAGCTTCTCCCTCTCCCTCCTCCCTTGACATCACCAGACATTTTCATTCTAACCAATTCAAACCTGGAAAGTCTTCTTTCTCCATCCTTCTGCTTTGGGGACCACCTCCAGCTGTCGCAGATTGTGAGCCAGTAAGTCGGGGAGGGTGCAGATGCTGCTTTCCTAATAACCCTCCCAAGGCCTGGTGGCCGCACTGAGAAGTAAGAAGGATAATAGTTTAGAGTCTACAGCTGACTTTGCCATTCAGCCCTTCACTTCACCTTCAGAGAAACTTGCAGGAAGACATAGGGGGAACTAAATACCTTTATTATCACATGATGTTCTGTTAGCTAGTTGGGAACTGGGCTTGAGCCTCAGTATGTCTGTGTCCTCCTGCCCCACTGCACAGAGGATGGCAGGGAGACAGTCTGGGCTCCTGGTAGCCTGCAAGGAACGAGCAGCATCTCTGTAGAATCCTATGGCCTGTGCTCCTCTCCCCTTCCCTGTTAGCCCCCTTCACTTCATCTCCAAGGACAGGAGGTACCATTACTTGCAGAGATCAGTTCTGCCCCATGGGCCCTCACTTCCCTGTGGTTCTGAGAGATGAGGCCCACCTTGAATGTCAGGACTTGGAGCCCACCTGTCTAGGCTGAACCCCACTAAACTCATTCTAGCTGAGTGATCTCAGGCACATTTCTAGACATTCTGGGCTCCCATGTTCTCCCTGGTAAAACAGGAGTCTTACATGGACCCAGGAAGGGGAGGTTGGGAGGAGGTGACCCATATGAAGATCTTAGAGCAGTGTTTGGCACACAGCAAATGCTCAAGAAGCCTGGGATCTTTCTATGCTCACTGTCATTCTTGCTAAGAAATTATGGCTATAGACCCGAACACAGCTAGAAGTGGGACTTGGGGGCTGGATGGAAGAAAAGCAGAGGTGTAATTCTCACAGGTCGCCAGCTCAGGGTTGGTGGACTGGCTGGGGTTCTCCTTGTGGCTCTGTCCTGACTAAGCAGAGAGTTTACGCAAGGCACCAGTGTCTGACAGAGCTCAGGCTTCTGTGATCCATGACCAGGGCCACTAGAATTTCTGCCTCAGTGTTTATTCTGATTATTTTTGCCATCCATTTTTAAAACAAAATGTAGGAAATGTTTCCTAAAAATAAAAAACAAAATAAACAAGTAGCCCCTGCTGAAAACCATAATTTAGACTTTTTTTTCACATGTAAAAAAAAGTAGTTGTATTTCTTAAGGTTTGTCGTTCTTTTCCTACTTGGGTCCTGAAAGTTTATACTTGGAGGAAGATGACAAGGAAATTGAGAAGACTCCTTGTTGCCAAACTAAATCAAGGACAGAAATTGGTTTCCTGTTTTGGTTTTGGTTTTGCCGTTTTTTAAAATTTTTTTAAGGCGGAGATGCACACGAGCAGCATGCTGGCTCTGTGATCCTGAGAGGAAGGGGGCTGGGTCAGTGATCCACCTCCCACATCCTGGAAGGACCTCCATCTGTGATCAGGAACAACTTCTTACTTTTACTTGAAGCTCAGTCTCTTTTCTATAAAATGGAAATCATATGTTACTACCAAGGAGGAAAGAACATAGTTTCTTAATGGTCCTTGGCACCTAAAGGTCCAGTCACACCTTTACCCTAAGAGACCTGGAAGATGAGGCCAAACCAAAGGACAGAAACTCCTAGCTTTATCTGTTGTCCAGCACTGTCTGCTCTCTATGTCTACTTGCTCTCTGTGAGCCTTGAACCTGGAGGAAGAGCATATGAGCTTCAGCATCAGAGGAATTCAGTGCCTGGAAGCTTCTCAGAGATTGCCATCCACAGTTGAGGAGTAGAAAGGTGAAGCAACTTGCTACCTACTATATCCAGGTGGACCTTCCCCAAATCCTGACTTGCACTAGTATCTGGTATGTCACTGGGCACTCACTGGATTATAAGGACTTTTATGGCCCTGTGGTTGCAGCTGTGAGCAGCACAGAATTACTGAGTGGCCAAGGAATGAATTCAGCAATGCCATCAATTCCAAGATAAAAATGTACTGGACGATGGGACAAGGATGGACATGAGCTGCTGTAGGGTGGTCAGGAAAGGAGCCTCAGAGATGGGGACATTGGGACTGAGACCTGAAGGATGGAAAGGAGTTTACTATGTGAAGGTCCCAGGGTCCTCTGTGGAACCTGCTCTTTGTGGAGGACACCAAGGTCCAACTGAGACTTTGGTTTTGGGAAGTGCCAGGCCAGCACTACCTAGCAGAACTGCAGTGCGGAAGATGGTCTATGACCCAGTGCTGTCCAAAGTGATAGTCATTCTCATCACATGTGACCTTTGAGTATTTGGGATGGGGCAATTGCCACATTGGCTTTGATTCTATGAAGTTGACAGAAGGTGATAGGCAGCTAGTGACTACCGCATGAGACAGTAGGAACTCGCAGTCTGCAAGGCAGGCAGACACTGGCACCAGTAGCTTAACTCCTCATGGCATGGATAGAAACGCTCCAGGCAGCACGGGTGAGTGAGGCCCACTCTGAACGAGAAGACGCTGGCATTTTGAGATGAGTAAGACACCTGAGGGGCGTAAGCCAAGCGCCCAGCTCATTGCTCAGCCCCTTCCTGTGCCATCAGTATTCAGCTTCTTCTACATCTATGCAAATTACATGTTCACATCCCAGTGTGCAGGCAGGGAGCAGAGCTCTGAGGAATAAGGGACTGACTTGGTGGCCCTTGGGGTCTGCCCTCAGGTTCGTAGGAACTGAAGCTTTCTTGAGGCCATTTTATTAGCTTTTCCACTGTCCCCAGGAACAGAAGTCAGTGCAGGCCTGCAGCACTGCTGTGATAACAGGTGGTGGAGGGGCATGGGCTCTGGTGTTCCTTATGCCTCCCACCAGCTATAGATCTGTGCTAGGCAGTTCATGTTCCTTCCTATGCTCATGAGAGGAGGACAGGCCTTTTGGCTATTGTGCTCTTGTAAAACCTCACGTTTGCAAACTGGTGCTCTAAAAGTAACAGGGTTATGGGGAAATGAGAGTTAGGAATAAGGAAAGCTCAGACCATACCACCTTTAACCCGAGGACCAGCACGACAATGACAATCCTGCTGAACAGACCAGCATAGGTTTTTAAAGGTGTTTCAGATTCCTAATAAAGAAAGAACTTCTGCAGACCATGTAAGATAGCAAGGTGGCTTAAAGAAAAGAGCTTCAATAAGGGTCCAGGCTGCTGAGTGATAGAGACAAGGACCTGTCATGTGTAGTGAAGGGAAAATGCTCTGTTGTCCCTTGGAAGGCAGAGTCTCAGGCCAGTGTGAGGCAAGGGGAGGGGTTGTGCTTTGCCCTGTGAGTCTCTGCAGCTTGTTGCGTGCAGCTGCATTTGTCCATGCTGGGTTCCCCTGTTGATATTTGATGACACAGGCAATGACACCCTGGGGGAAACAGTACATAGGGCAGCCAATGTGACTTCAGCATGACAGTGACCCAGGTTCCCTACCTACCATATGTCCAAACTAATTCATGTTACAGAAGAACAGCGACAGTAGGGCAGGGCAGTAAATATGACATGCAATGGTGTAGGCACAGCATGGGACAGAGTGTCTGCATATAGAGATAGACCTTCATGAATATTTGCTGAGAGTAATAAACATAATTACACATGCCAGTTTTCCAGGTGCACCATTTAGACCCTCAAAGGTGTGGTAGGCATTTGGTCTGCTAGTTTTAGGGTCACTACCTGGTTGGATCCACTGTCCTCCTGTCCAGAGGTTTCATGTCCCAGATTGTGACTCATCTTGATCCCCACTTTGCCTCCAGCATGCTCAGAGCTGACAGAGCAGGCTACCCTTTGAGGTCAGTAACCTCTGTTCAACTCTGCAGGGTTTTGAAATCTTTTAAATCTTTTGTCTGTCTTTCTGTAGGCCAAGAATCTCCTACAACAGGTCAGAAACGCTTTGAACCAACTGGTTTCCAAAATATGGTCTCTGGGTTGTACAGCACCATGGAGTTCTCAGCCTCTGGAGCCAACCTGACAGATGCATACCTCTTCTGTCTACTTGCCTGTGACCGTGACTCCTGCTGTGATGGATTTGTACTCACGCAGGTCAAAGCAGGTAAGGCTGATGGCAAGGCCTAGCCTAACAGAGGACAGGGAACCTGTGGGATGCAGAAACCAGGACACACAGCATGGGTGATACCCACGTGGTAGAAAGTAATATTCACACACAAAGTTGGAGACAAGTGCCTTCCTCCCCCCTGTCACATACTGTGCCAGCCACTTCATGTTGTCACACTCAAATATTTCTTATTGCTGAATTTAGTTTTATAAACCAAGAAACAGAGACTCTGAGAATTAAAATCATTTTCTCAGGGTGAGATTGCTTGCAAAGTGACAGGACTGGATTTGACCTGAGATGAACCTTCAGCAGCATCTTCCTACCTGTGGAGCAGTGTCCAAATTTAAAAACTCAAAGTAGTTTTTCTTTCTATGGCCGTATAGAAAGACAATAAGCTTGGTCAACAATAAGCTTTAAGGGGTCACTGTATGTGGACAGCCCAATGTGCTGTGTGCTAGGAATAGAGAAAAGGCTCTTTAACATGGGGTGAGGCAGGTTGTACAATGAACATTCATTCATTCATTCAGGCCTGCACACTTTCATTCATCTCATATGTGTTGAGCCCTACTTAGTCAGGCTCGGTAAACAAGGCAGTGTGTGATGAGACCCAGTGCAGGTAGGAGGTTTGTGGAGTGTGAAGGAGGGTGAGACCAAGGGCACTTGGTGGTCTTCTGGGAGAGGAGAGACTAGGCGAGGTTTTGTGGGATGAAAAGCACTTAGATGACGAGTGAGGTATGGGATTTTGGTTCAGAATGGGCATCCCTGGGAACTAATCTAGAGGCTGGGAGACTATCTGTGTTGAACAATATTAACTGAGAGATTGAGTTTCTTAGTAAGCAGGTGTTTATTAAGTATCTACTGTGTCTTTCCCCGGGGCTGTGGCCAGCTCCAGGATCTCCACGTCACTCCCTCTGGTGAGGTTGGAGGGTCTCTCCTGAAAGGACCAGCAGCCTCCTGGGAATCAGAGCCTGTTGTTGCCACCTTCCAAGGAGCACTTCCCTTTCCCTTCCTCCTCTATCTCTTCCTTTCTTCTTCTTCCATTTCCTCCGCCCTTCCTTCTTTATTTCTTCTTTTCTTCTTCCATCCCTCCCTCTTTCCTCCTTCCCTTCCTTGCTTTCTTATTGATCTCCATTGTCACAGTCCAGTGCCTCCCTGGCTCCCTGCTCTGAGGCACATGCAATGTTCTTAGCCCCTCCCCCTCAGCCTCCTGGCTCTCTGTAGCTTCTGTCCCAAGCTCTCCTTCCCTACTCTAGCCAGACCCAGACCCTTGAGGTTCCATCTTACCCCAGCAATTCTCTTCTGCTAACTCCTCACTCTCACTTCTTGTTTACTTCTTCTTGTCATCTTGGGATCTAGGTTTGCTCCATCCCCATCCCAACTGTCTCTAGTTAGGCCTGCATTATGTTATTTTCTTGATAACCATGCCATCTCTTAGCTAATGTCTGCCACCTACCCCTCTTTCTGACTCTAAATTCCCCACCACCCTCACACACCTCTAAGACCTCCTTCATGCTTTCCTCCCTATGTACATGTGTCCCTTTTCTGTAGCCCAGAGCACAGGACCCTCTCCCTAGTGGGTTAGAACTCCCTCAGCTGGGCAATAGCCATTGTCCTCAATCCCTAGGGTGGCCACACACACTGTAGGCACAAAAACAGGACTCACCTTTCCTGATGTACCTTCCCAAGAGCTGGCACCTCTCTCACTGCCACCTCCTCTCAGGTCCTAAGGAAGAAAAGACTAATTGTTAATTACTAGGTCATGAGAAAAGTTACTTTGTCTTATTCAGAGAGATAAACTGAGACTTCTTTAAGTCTCAGACCATGTGTAGGTTTTCTTTTGGTGAAGGAAAGGGAAGATAATTCCACATAGAGGGGATACTTATGCAAAAGCCTGAGTGATAAAGAAGATCTATGAGCTAGCTGTGGTATGGAGGCAGGGAGAAGCAGTAGGAGGTAAGTCCTTGGCTTAAGAAGGCAGGGCCATGCCATGGAGAATCTCGCAGGCTGCACTAAGAGTTGTTTCTAATGAGATTCACTGGAAGACACTGAAGGGTTTATTCCAGGAGGTGTCACAATCACCTTTGGATTTGGGAAGCAGCCTGAGGGCTGGAGTATGGAGAAGGTGATGATGGGCTTCAAACAGCTTTTAGTGTTAGTTACCATGTAGGGGAGGCTGGTGATTTGGGTGAGGCTGATGGCAGCAGAGGTGGGGAAAAGGAGACAAGTTCAACAGGACTCTGAACAAGGGAATGAAGGAAGAAAGAGATGGGCAGGCGACTTTTGAGTATCCGGTCACATGGTTGGAGTGTCTGCTCCTATAGTGCATAATGGAAGACACCAGGGTCAGACTTGGTGACATGGGAGAAGGAGATTCAGGAAGGCCAGGAGTCCATTTGGCATACTGTAAGGTTGAACAGTATCTGAGAGATCCACAAAATGTGGGCTCAGCTTTTAGAGGCAAAGCTCCAGGGTGCAGAGGGCAGTCTAGACAAGAGATGTCAGTGGGCAAACCTGTAGCAGCCTGAGGTGCATCAGAAGGTGTGAGTGCAGTAGGTTTACTAGGAAGGCAAAAAATCAGGAGGGAGAAGATGAAGGGGATGGGGCTGATCCCAATAAACCCACACAAAAATGGTAAAGAATCTGCACAGAAACGCAAAAGGAGCTGCCAGGCAGAAGGAGGAGGGCCCAGGGAGGGACACCCAGTGGAAACGACAGTGGGTGAGTGAGAGTGGGCCATGCAGGAAACTGTCTGCCTTCTCCAGTGCTGCTGAGAGTTCCAGAAGGTGACTATTGAAAATGCTGGCTTTAGTTCATAGCAGTCAGTAATGGCTAAAATGAGAATGTTTTGCTGGAGAGGTGGGACAGGAAGCCAGACTAGAATAGGTTGACTCCTACAACTCCTTCTAGGTTCAACGCCCTGTGATTGCATGCTGTGAATACTTGTTAGCATTTAGACAGGAGGAAATGTTTTCTAAACACACACACATTCACACTCACACACATGTACGTCTTTACGCATATTTAGAAATCCAGGATGCCTATCTTCTGTGGAGACTCCCAACTCCCCAGATGCTCAGTTACTCAACAGACCATATGATCTTTCAAGTTGGAAAGTTTGACTTCATCTTCCTTAGGATCATATATGAAAGAACTTTGTGGTTCTATGAAGCAGCAAGCCCACAAAATCCTTTTTTCCATGACATTTCTTACTGGAGGTTTGCGTGCTTTTCCTCCAAGTCTAACCAGTGATCTGTGAATTATGCTGTGCTGAACAGCCCCCTCACAGTGCAGGAAGTTAACTCTCCTTTGAGACACACATGAAACATCCATCCAGCAATGTCCTCCTAAGGCTCATCCAGTGGCTAGGTTTGGAGTTTTAACTTACAGAACTTTGGCTAGATCTGCTGGCAACCAGGAACAGAATTCCACTACATCCTTCTTCCACACTCTGGAAAGTCACTTAACTTTCTGGCAGATTGCCCCCTTACCTCTCTTTCCTCCCAGCCTCTAACTCTCCAAAGCCTTTCAGCTGCCTCCCACCTCCTCCAACCTCCACCTGTTTCTACAGCTAGTTTTTCAAGAGAACTCATAAGGCTCTGACCTTGAATTTCAGTTGGAAGTGGGGCTCAGGGGGACTTGTGTGGCCTGAGGGTCACACCAGTGAAATTGAAGCTGGCATGGTATGATTGATGAGCAAGGTGACCTAGTCTCCTGCTACCTTAGCTTGCAGGCATGAGGACTTTTCACTGACATTCCAGCACTAGTGGAAGAGGAAGCTGCCTGGTTGTGCTTCTGGCCTGAGGGCCGAAGGACTAATACACTTCCTTCTGGTTTAATTCCCTTACTGTTTGCTAGAGAGGAAGGGTGGGGAAAGGGAGAGACAGAGGGAGAAGGAAAGAATCTGGGGACAAGGAAGAGGAACCAACCATGGTGCTCAGGCTTCCATTGAGCTCCCATGGCCTCCTACTGCACTCTTTGTTGCCCTTGCATCCCACAAGGGCAACAAAGGTGCTTCTTCAGCACCTTGCTGGGCTCTCACTGCTTTCTGGCCATTCCACTATTGTTCAGAACTAGATAGACTATTTTTCCTTTCTGTGCTTCTGTTTTCTCATCTGCGAAATGAGGTAGTCTAACAAGGTCAATGATTCTTGAACCTGGATGTGCACCAGGCCCCCTACAGACACTGATTCCAGAATGCTGTAACAGCTCCCATGTGATCTATGAACCTAGTGAGTCCCTGTTTGATGCCTATATGGGATCATTTTCCAAACTCTCTCTGCATTTTGATATCATCTGTCTAAACACATTGGTTTGGGAACCACCATATTAGATGGTGACTCAGGCCATTTTAGGAAGATGAATTCAGTTTCAAAACAGATTCAGAGTTCTTGTGTCCCTGTCCACTCCGGAAGCATTGTTTCCTGTCTCCAACTACACAGCTCCCAGAGTACAGATGTGCCTGTGTCTGCTGGTCTCCCTCACACCAACCTCTCCTCCCCTGTGGCTCTGTAGGGCCCACTGTCTGTGGACTGCTGACTTCCCCCGATGTCCTGCTTTGCCACATCAAAGACTGGAGAGACACTTCTGATGCCGAGTCCAGCACTACATGTCCTGGGGTGACATATGACCAGGAAAGCCGACAGGTGACATTGCGTCTGGGAGGCCAGGAGTTCATGAAGAGTAAGTCTCTGCCTTTTGTCCATATTCTTTCAATTATTCTTTCCTCAGCAATGGCCTCTGCTAACCTCTTAGGAGCTCTCTTTGCCTCCTGAGGAATTCATGCTGTGGAAGGAAAACATTATCCATAATTTTGCCCAGGAAACAGCCACAGTATCTCTGCTGCCTTCCATCAAAGCACTGACATAGCTCACAAGGCTGCAGAGCACTGCAGGCAAGTTGGCTGCTGGGTGGGTCAGCAGCTCTCACAGACTCACTCAGGAGTTTTGGGTTGTGGGCAGGTGGGTGATCCAGAGTAAACATGGCTGGGAGCCCCAGCTCCTGTAGGTCTCCTCATCCATGGTGTTCTCCTGCAGGTGACAGAAGCAGGACAGGACAAGGACCTTGTAAAGCTGAGGCTGGGACCTGAGACATGCCGTTGTTTCTGCCTCACTTTTCTGTATCAGGCAATTCACATAGCCAAACCAGAAACCAAAGGGTGGGAAATATACACTACTCCTTTTGTGGGAGTGTTAACCACACTGGTGCATTCTCTGATCAGAAGATTTCCGAATTCTTCGTGTCGCACGTGGAAGAATCCATGGCAGGACACAGGGGTGTAAATGGAGTTAATTAAAAGTTAGGGAAGATGGGCACAAGTGGCTCTCACCTGTAATCCTAGCTACTCAGAAAGCAGAGATCAGGAGGCCAGCAGAAGCCAGTCTGGGCAAAATAGTTCACGAGACCCAATCTTAAACAAAACCATCATGAAAAAGGGTTGGTGGAATGGCTTAAGGCTTAGGCCCTGAGTTCAAGCCCAAATACCACCAAAAAAAAAAAAAGGGAAGAGAATTACATGGTCAGCCCAGGTGGAAGCTGGAAGCAGAGCATTCCAGGTGCTTTTAGAATTTATGCTAATCTATGGGAAGGGAAGAACCTGGTGATTCCCAACTAATAATCAATGAGTGGGGAGAGGCATGGGTGGTCCCTGGGCCAGGTGAGGGTGATTTTAGTTGTTCTCGAGCTAGGGTGTGGATAAACTACACACACATCTGCAATTGAATAGAAGGCTCAGAGAAAGAAAGGAATGTTCGATCTGAAATACAATATCAAGTCATATATTTTCTATGAGTCTCGAACTTTCCCTAACTCTAGCCTGCCTCAGGAGAAGCTGTGAGTTAAGTGCAAAGTGTGCGAATACAAGTAAAGGTGAAGAACTAGAGCCAAAATGCAACCTGACCACACCAGGTGGTGCCTAACTCAATGGCTTCTAATTACAGGAACATGGGGATTCAGTAAATAGAAATGACAGTAGAGCCTTCTTCCCCTGCTTTCTTTCCAAAGCTCTTCTAATCTATTTTGAAGACGTATAAACCTTAGTCTAGAAGGCCCCTTGCAATCCTGTGC
Organism: Castor canadensis; assembly: GCF_047511655.1. Taxonomy (NCBI): domain Eukaryota; kingdom Metazoa; phylum Chordata; class Mammalia; order Rodentia; family Castoridae; genus Castor; species Castor canadensis. Next base: position 190,023,600 of record NC_133388.1, read on the forward strand.
CCCATTCCTCAATTCTCAGAGATGGGTGGGCACTGAGTGCCTGAGGCCTTGGCCTGTCAGGTCTCCTTTCTTCCTCTTATGTTCCTGATTGTCCCTCCCAGCAGACCCTGTGAAGGGGAAGGGCATTCCCTGCTCTGTCCTGACCTGGGGACTAGGCAGGCCAGTGCTGCCCATGGGGTCATCCAGCAGAATCTGCATCACAAGGAAATGGTTAGACATAAACATCCTCAGGGCCTCCAAATGTATGTTCTACAACTTACCTGGATAATTCTTGGGTCTGCTGCCAGCGAGGTTGAGGCAGCACTGGTGTGCAGAAGTTTCTTGCCAGCCAAGGCTCTGGGTTATAGTGAGAGCAGGGCCCAGGTTTCCTCCTGTCTTTTGGTTCCAGGTGACTGAGGGCAACCTGCCTGTTTTCCCTCCTCTCTGCTCTATTGATCCCCAGCAAATTAACTCAGCACATAGGGCCAGCCTTCGTCTCTACCCTCATAAGTCAAGGTGGGGGCAGAGGCCCCTGGAAGAGAGGGTCAGAGGAGTCATCTTAGTGGGGCTTCTGGAGCCTCTTGTCATTACAAAATGTGAGCCCCCAGGGGCTGTCAGAGGAAATTTCTGAGACTACATCACCATGTTCTGCAGTTCTCAGATGAGATGGTGAGGGACTCATTGCTTCCTCCTCCAGGAGGCTTCCTGAGGACCTGCAGGGGTCATTGCTTCTTCCTCTGCAGAGGGTCCTTCCTCTAGTTCTCTTACTTTCCTCTATCAGGCCGTGTCCTTGGCTGTGCATTTACCTATCTATCATGAATTGCCTGTGATGCAGAGTCCTTGTTTCCAACAGAAATTGTGTGATCTTATGCAAGCCAGGACATCTCTTGAGGCTTAATTCCTTGTCTATGAAATGGGAACACAGGATTGTAGAGCTGCAGGGAGAAGAGAATTAGAATGACAATGTCATAGAAAGGTCTCACTGTGAGTCAGGCGTCAATGCCTGACAAAACAATATTTTGAGGGACTTTTGACTGTTGCTGTAGTCCCCGTTTTACAGCTGAAGAAACTAAGGTGATGAGAGTGAGGTAACTTCCCAAGGTTTTTGAGCTTGTGTGGGGGAGGACCAGTCTGAAACCAGGTATCCAAGATGGTGTCTTAGCTACTCCTTCCTTGGCGTGCCCAGGGAGCACATGTGGAGACTTCTATAGTGCCTGACACACATAGTTGACATTGGATGATATTGTTACTATATATTTTTTAAACATCTATCATTGCTCCTTGTTATATTTTAAGATCCAGACTATGCCTTATTAACTTCTGAATTCACACTACAGAGCATAAATTCTGGCATAGAAAACTTACATAGTATCTTTGAAGTACATAATTATCAAAGCCCGAAAAAAATATTGCAGAATTTGATGGGATTCCACGAAGTCTAAATCGTTTCTTTTGGGTGTAAACACAACCAAATAGCTTATTTATATGATGGATACTACACATATGGTATTCATCACTCTGAGAGGTAGCCCAGGGTGAAAACAGGCCTTTCAGGAAAGACAGATGCTAGATTCGTGGGCAATGAATCAGAGGGAATTACTTAAATCAGAGCATGCGCTCAGCATATGCCCAAGGAATGAGGAATGTGCCCTTGCCTGGCCTCCCTAAAAAAAGAGCGATGACTAAATCACTTTTGAAGGCTTTGGAGTTTTTAGTGTTGTGTGTGTATGCACACACATGCATGTATTCTGGGCTGAGGGAAAGGTTTAAAAAGAATGCCCTGTGATGGCGTCATGAGGCAGCCTGAGGCCTATTCTTGGAGGCACTCCAAATTGGAGGTTGCCTTAAGTATAGAATGGCCAGAAGGCTCCTTCCAGGTGTTAGTAATTGGAAAGCCCTTCTTCTCCACAATAAGAGGTCAATGTTTAAATACAAATCACTGCTGGGAAAGAAACAGAGTGGTTTAAATTTTTGCAAAAGAGTGAATGGCTGATAGATACCTTACCTAACAGCAAATATTAACAGAGGAAAAGGGGAGTGAAGATTCTGGGGATATGAACAGTGGAAAAGGAGGACATAGGACAGACTGAAAGAACATGTAGAGGAGCAAGGTATAAGCAAAACAGAACAGAACAAAACAAGGGCCACAATAAACTCTATCCCTCCCAAAGGTGGTTGAGGGCTGACCTTTTTCACCCACTTAACAGTTAGAGAGATGGAAGTTAAAATGTAGACTTTAGCACCAGATGCCAGAATTCAAATCCCAGTGTGAATGCTTGCTCAGTGTCTGGCCTTTCCCAGCCTTGGACTTACCAGCTGTAAAGAGGGGTGTTGATGACTCTGACTCAGGGTAGCTGAGGATGCAAGGAGGCAGACAGGACAGTCCTGGGAAGCAAGGCAGGGGAGAGACTATGGAGCAATGGTTTAGATTTTAAATTCCTGGAATTGCATCATGCTTTTCCCCCATGACTCTTTGGCTTTATTCAAGGCCTTTAGCTACCCTCTCATGGTCTCCATCTGTAAGATGGGGGACATTTTTTATGCTTTATTGAGTAAAGTGCTACATGCTATGCAGGCTGTAGCATAAAACATTGTTTTCTGAGTCCCTGCTGGGAATTCAGTGGAGACTCTCAGTAGGAAATCTTGTTGCCTTTGATCTTCTCATGGCTGCTGCTAGCTCAGCATTTACCTAGAAAGCATCAGTGAATAGGTTGCTGGTTGCAGGAAATTACTGCCTAACAGAACACATTAAATTCAAATAGCAAGCATGCCATATGTGCTTTCAGGTCCCTTGACTCATCCTTTGGACAGTCTACTTCAGAAATGTTAAGATGCTGATGGGAGGAGGGGCTAGAGGATTCAGGGGCCCCTTGGAGTCAGGTGTGAGTAGCAGAGGTGAGGGAGAAACAAGTGAACAGCCATGGGGGAGGTGAGTTGGTGGTGGTCCTCGCTACCACTCTGGCCATTATGCTGTCTCTTCCAGCAGTCACACTAAATGCCTGCCAGGCAGGTGTGAGGCACAGGCTAGGTGTGGGAGTGCAAAGGTGCGTGAAATGAAGGTTTCTGTCGAGGTGTGGATATCATTAGAGTGCACTGGGCCCACCCTTTTCCGTCTTCGTGGACTGAGGAGAATTGTAGGAATGTGGAATATTCCATCAGCACATCTCTTCTTAGTTGTTAGAAAACACTCATTCCAGTCCACCTGCTCCACAGAAGTTTAAGGCTCACTTCTAACACCACCCACAATATCTTGAACAGGACTTCATCCTTCTTCCTGCAAGGGAGAGTTAGTTTAGCTATGTCCTGAACCCAGGTGAGTATCCCTACAGTGGGATTGGGATATGGCCAAAGGTAGACTTCGGGTGGAAGCAATGAAACTATGGTAATGTCCCTCAAAGACCACTCAGACACTTGGATCAATGCAACAACATTTATTCACACTTCAAATGCACACTTATAAGGTACAGGAGGGAGTCACAGCATGCTGTCAGTTACCTCACAAGGCACTGTGGCAGGTAAGGCTTGTGCTCCACAAGGGAGCACCACCAAGCAGTCAGTTCGTTTGGGCTAAGAATGCCAGGAGCTCAATCTGCTTGGGAGGGAGAACTAGTACATGGCAACAGGTGCCCTTTTTATATGTTTTCTCCTCCAGGGTGTTCCCCTCTTAGTCATTTAGTCCTCTGCTGATTGTCTACACCCAAAGATGGGGGTCCTTGGCACACAGCTCTGGACATCATCACATCTAAGTATGAGTGTAGCCATATTGGGCTGCGTGCCTTAGCAGTCCTGTCCATATAGGTGGTGTCTTGGAGTTGGGGACAGCTGTTTATCTATAGTTCAGAGGTCTGCTAGCTCACTGATTCTAAACTGCAATACACCCAAAGTGCAGACAAACTTTGAAGTTTGTTAAGTAAGACTTTATTTTCTCTACACACAACAAACAAATGCACCCACAAACAACCCCACACAACATCCAGAAAGCATTTTATTTTATCTGAGCCCCCGGAGGAACTTGTTGCTGTAAAGTTTCACTCTTCTGCCTCAGGGATGTGTGCTGACTGAGAATGCTGGACTTCTGTCTAACCTTTATGCCAATGTAGAAAGAAAAGAGGAACCTACCCAGGGTCTTCAGCTCCCACACTTCCCATGGACATCTCTAGATATTTTCAACTTGTTGGTGCTGGCTCCACTGACCTATTTCTATGATTAGAAGGCTTTGCAGACTTTGCAGGCTTTGGAGCTACATGCGGCAAGTTTCTGACACTGTTTGGAAGTATAAATGAGTGAGGTATAGGCAGGATAAATAACCCTTGTGCTCACACACGACTTACCATTTGACAGGCAGAAAAGGCCAGAAATCCTCCTGAGTTGCTTCTGAACCCAAAATGATCAGTGTTGCTGAGCAATTGTAGAGTTCAGCCCAATGTGTGACATTCTTTCACTAGAAAGCGGTTTGTGTCAATGACTGTCATAATCCTGGGGTGCCAGAAGCAAAGTGGGGATACCCACAGTGCATCTGTGAAACCCATTGTAACTAGATGCATCTGGATTAGCTGTCCCTGGAGCACTCAAAATAGGAAGTGGCATTTAATGACCCCATGACACCTGGGTAGAGTGGTTTTTTAAGACAGACCCAACAGCATTCTAACAGCTAAATCCTTCTGGATTTCCAATCAGACTCTTATGAGAAGAATTCTTCAGCCAAGGGACTTCACAGGCTGATTTTGGAATCCAGCCACAGATGGGTTCCTAGAGAGGGCTATCAAGGGCTGCCTCACTCTCCTTGCAGGGGTAGGAGTGATGGTGTGATTTCAGCCAATTCACATCTCTGACACTACTAAGTTCATCTATTAATTAGCTTTCATTATCAGGAAAGTCCCCTGAGAACCATGGGACTTTCCACCTGTGGCCCCTCTCCAGGAGACTAGCTCCTGACAGCAGCTTCAGTGCTACTCAGCCACTCTTGGAGTGTGTTCTCCACTTAGGGTCCTGCCCACTCCACAAACTGACACCACCAGATATCATGCGTCATTTCTGCAGAAGTGTCCCAATGTGAGTGAAGACCACACAGCACCCACCCACTCTTAAGACCAGCTCCATTCTGAGTGCATGGTTCTCGGCGTGGATGTGGACATGTTCCACAGCCTCGGTTGTAGTGTTCCCCATGCTGTGTCAGAATTCAGATGCTTGCTTGGACAGTAGGGACAGTGGTGGCCAAAGAAGGAAAGAGATATCTGGGTGAACACAACCTTGCTGTGTAGTAGGGAAGAGTAGGGATAATGTTTGCCTCACTGCTGTGCACTTTCTCAAAATCGACCAGGGAAGTGTTGGGGAAGGGAGTAAAGCCCAAAAGTCTGCCTTAGTCCTAAAGGAACACCGACTTGGTGGCTGACCTTCTGATGCATGGGAGGACAAGTCTTCTTATGTTTATTTGATGGGCTATGGGTGTGATTAATGACTTTGTTTGCCCTCACTTATCCCTCTTCAGATTCACTTAGACAATGAACACTGGTTCTGTGCCAAGGAATGTGCTGGTGGTAGGTGATATAAAGAAGAATACAGCCCAGTTCCTAGCCTCAGGAGGCTCATAGGACATTCAGGGAGTGGGACACTGACCATAATGTGTGAGACTAAAGACAGAGATGTTCTTGGGATGCCATACCAACCCAAGAGGGGCATGGAACCCTCCCAACCAGGGGCTTCAGGAAGGCTCCAGAAGGAGCTGATATAGAACCTGATGTAGAATAACCAGAGGTTAGTCAGATGAAAAGGGTTAAGGGCTGAAGGCAGACGGAGAGAATGTGAGGGCAAGTGTCAGGTGTGACAGGAGGCAGGCTCCTCTAGGATGGAGCTGACCTGAGCTGCCAAGAATGTTGCAAGGGAAAAAAGAATAATCCTGTCTTAGTTGGAAACTGAAGCTCTGTAACAAAAGAAGATTGACAAGAGGAAAAACAAGCTGGTTAACACATCTATTATGTATTTACTTAGATACACCCAAGGAATCGATAAATCTCAGATGTGGCATTGAGTTCCAGCTTACACAGCATCTTCAACAAAGAATAGCACAATAGTATGTGTTTTCAGAAGTCACAAGAACAGCCAGGCACTGGGGGCTCACATCTGTAATCCTAGCTACTCAAGAGGCAGACATCAGGAGGATCATGGTTCAAAGCCAGTCCAGGCAAATAGTTTGCAAGACCCTACCTCAAAAAATACCTATCACAAAAAAATGGCTGGTGGAGTGGCTCAAGCTGAAGGCCCTGAGTTCAAACCCCAGCACCACAAAACAACAACAAAACAGAAGTTGAAAGAAAAAGGGAAAGGACTATTGTGGAAAGACAAATAACTGGCAGATACAGGCTAGATAGTAAAGCTTGTTCATGACAATTCCTTTGTGGCCATCGCCAGGTCACAAAGGTCCAAAGGTGACTTCGGTTCTCAACCTTTGTTCTCCCTGGTAGAGGTTATGGATAGGCAACTTTTGTCTTTGTAAATATATGTCCTGTGTTTAGGCCTAGTTTCCCTCAGAGACTTGGCCATAACTAGGACCACTAGGGATTTCTACTTTTCTTATGGTGATTTGCAAAGGTGCTTTCTAGGACACAGAAGTCTCTCAAGACTACTGTTAGGTGAACTTCTGGATGCCCTAAGGTGCTCACCAAACACAGGTTGACTTGAATCCAGTGTAATAAGCAAACACAGGACCAGGTAAAGACCTACAGTACTTCCCAAAGACGCAGGGTGCACTGCCTTCAGGTGAATGAAGTGTCACAGTTCAGTGCCTCTAAGTGGATCTAAACCCCGTGTACACTTGCTTAGGACAGCTGTTCTTTGTTTGGGTGATGAAGGTCATCTATGATTTTCAACTTTATTTGAAGCAGGACATATGCAGACAAAAACAAGATGGTCTAGACAGAGCAAAGGGACCAATTCACCTCAAATTAGAAACAGTGGCTGTTTAATGAACTGTTTCTTAACATGGTCATCGATTTAGCCTTAGATTTGAGAACGAATCTCTACTCTAGAGATAAGATGCTGTTTCTCTGTATTTTATAGGTTATATAATAAATCATAAAGCACAGTCAAAAGTATTTGAAAACTTTTTATATTTACATTAATAAAATATATATCCACATTTCAACTAAAGGTGGATTAAAAAATATCTAAAACTAAATTCTCAGGTTTCCCTTGGACAAAGTCTAAAATTCCATATCCTGAACTTTATGATAAACAAATGCAGACAGCAGAAGAGGGAGTGAAAATGGAGCACATGCTGGGGAAGTGGCCGCCTGGTCTGTGCCATTGTCAGGCGGGTATGGTGTGGCCTCAGTGGGGTGGAGAAGTCTCAAGATGTCAGAGGTCCGAGGCTTGGTCTTCCAGTTACACAGCTTATACTTCCTCTGTTTTATTAATGACTTCTGCCCTGCGAAGAAGACTATGACAGATGCTGAGTGGATCCTAGGGGACAATCACTACTTGGAGAGGTAGATCTTTAAACTCAGGAATCTTTAGAATTCTTTTTACCATTTTGAGTAGAAAGAGTTATAAAATATGTTTCTTCTCCTGTGTGTTGGTTAACAGGATGAGCTATGGAACCAAATGGTGGAATTTGAATTCTGGCATTAACCTCCCTTGATCTTGGTTTCTTCCCTTGGTCTTGGGGACCTTACCTTACAGCATGATTGTGGAGCTTAATTTAGCAATGTATGAAAGGTGCTCATTGCAGTGCTGGATAAACAGTAGTAACTGTTTATTAATAACCAGCTTTTAATAATAATTAGAAATAAAATTGGATCATTTGTTGGTGTCTCAGGTTTTTACCCCACTGTCTCCTGAAATGTGTGGGGTTGTTTGTCTCCACACGTGGGTTTTCTAAGCTCTTTTCTCAGCCCTCTACATTCATAGGGGGGATTGACAGGATAAAAGGGATGAACAGGGCAAAAGAGGAATATTGATCATTAATTAATGAGGTAGAGAGGCCAACCTTGTCCAAGATGATATCCAGGGGAGGAGGGTTTGCCAGAAAGAAAATTTAATAATGTTAGTAATGAATTAAATAACAGCAGCTGCCAATAGTGGGGTGCATATCAAATGGTGAGGACTTGAGAAGACAGCTTATGTACATTCTCACCCTCACAATGACTGTCCCCATTTACTCAGGAGGCAAGACTCTAAGGAGTTAAATGACATGGAACACTAGCTTTCCAGTTTCCCAGGAGCTTTGTTTTCTTAAGCAAGTCCTCAGCTCCTTAAGTCACTCTCCTGTGTCACAGGTCCATAACCCTTCAACACTACAGACCCTCTGATGCCTTGAAACTGACACCTGAAGTCTGACCTGCTCTGGTTTTGTGTCAGGGGCCAGAATAAAGCTCTATGAAGCTTTTGAGGGACCCCATGTGGGAAAGAGAGTGCTCAGGCCAGGAAGATTTGGGGAGGGTGGGGTGGAAGATAGGGCATTTGTGGTAACAGTGGGTACCCCATGACAGCCAAGCACATTCAGGCTCATAAAAATCAATAATCTTCCTTTGCAGACCTGACACCCCTAGAGGGGACTCAAGACACTGGTACCAGTTTCCAGCAGGTTTATCTCTGGAAAGGTGAGCTCCAAGGCTGGACAGTGGGGTTGGTGGGACATTGGCTCCATGAGATTGACCTCAGCTCTCATTCACAGGAAGCTTGGCTCCTGTATAGAAAGTGCACAGACTTGCTCTCTAAGGGAGTGCTCTCACTGGCCCTAGGGAGTCTCCACTCCTCCCTGTCAGATAAGATACATAGCCTAAAAGGAAAGTGCAGTCTGGAAACCCTAGAAAAGATGGAGGGAGAAAGTGCACAGGTCAGGAAGATAGAACCCACTGGCACAAGCTGCCCTTGTCACCAGGGCAGGAGCTGGCAAACCACAACATATGCTTGTCCTAGGTGACTGGGCCCATGTGCCTCTCTCCCTAAGGCTCTGAGTGAAGGGATGGTCTCCATGCAAGAGGTGCTGTGAAATTTTGTTAATTTTTTCAAATTCCTTCTTGTCTGCTGACTATCTACCTGAGTGGCCTGGGTGGCCCTATCTGAGTCTTAGTTTTCTCTAGATTATATGGAAACCTTATTCCTTATGGTCACTGGGTGCTATGAACACCAGCTTTTATGAGCATTTCATTTACTATAAAGGACAAGTATCCATAATGACACTATAATAGACAATCATAGCTCTGTTATGGAGAGGTTGGCTGACGTTCAGAGCATGTCTAGAATGCAGGGTTGGGCCACTGGATCTGTCCCACATCTGGTCTGGAGCACCTGGCTCTGTCCCATGAGAGTTTGCTATATTACTTCTACCATTTTTCACCAAAAGAGTACTACTCCTTCTCCTAAACATTACCAGTGCTCTTCTTTTATTCCTCCTAGATTCTGATATGGGGTCTCGGCCTGAGTCTATGGGATGTAGAAGAGACACAGTACGAAGGCTAGAATCTCCAACAGATACAGGTATCAATCCCAGATCTTTCACGTACTGGAGTGTCTGCTGTGGAGATGAGATGGTGGTCAAATCCAGGGCAGGGTTCACCTAATGGTGGCCAGTGCTCCACTTATGTCAGTCCTGAAGAGTGTAAGCAAAATGAGAAAATTCCCTTGGCTGGAGGAGTACCTGAAGTTGTAGAGTGCTGGCCTAGCAAGTGTAAGTCCCTGAGTTCCTACCCAAATACTCCCCAAAAAAAGAAAGGGAAGAAAGAAAGAAAGGAAGGAAAGAAAGAAAGAGAAAGAAAGGAAGAAAGAAAGAAGGAAAGAAAAATGTGTTGACCAAAATGAGAATATTTCCACACTGTTTTATGAGAGAGTTGTCTGTAAGGATCATTTGAAAGTAAGTCATGACATTCAGCAGAAGCAATGAATCCAAACACTAACAGGGCCACACATGAGCAGTGTGGGAGACCCTCCCCCACACACCTCCAGAGCCTGCAGTCAGTATTACTGAGGCAGAGGTAAGACTCAAAGAAAGTAGGAGAAAAACAGAGGGGAGGGAAGGGGAAGGAAAGAAAGAAGGCAGAGGGAAGAAGGAGAGTGTCATTCCACTTGGTGCTGCTGAAACAGACCTCCAAAGGCTAGATAATTTAAAATTAATGGAAGTTGATTTGGCTCATGGTTCCAAAGTCTGGGAAACCCAAGCATGAGGACCACATCTGTCTAGGGCCTCATGCTATATCCTAACATGGTGGAAAGCATCAAATGGGCAAAAGAGAACAGGAGGGATCTGAACTCGGCTTTTAAATCCACTCTTGAAATACACTATCCTACCATGTGAAACTGGCATTAAGGAATTCATTGATGAGGGCAGAGAGCTCATGACCTAATCACTACTCGTTAGTTCCCCCACCTCCCACATTCTGCCACTGGGGACTAAGTTTCCAGTACCTGGACTCTGGGGCCATATGCATACCATGGTACAGTGGGGGAGCACTACATCACAGAGTAAAAAGGGTGCTTTAAGACACATTTCTGCACTTACTGACTGTGTTGCCAATGGTAATTTGCTCATCTGATAAGGAATTAGATTCCTCAGGTGTAGAATAAAAGGATTGAACCTATGTCTTATCTCATTAGATGACAAAACACTGCACCTCACTTGGCTCTTAAAAGAAGCCTGGAAAATGTCAGTCCTTCTCCTTCCCAGTGTTTCTATGCAGATCAAATGAGGCAATATAAAGAAACCACAGAAAATCAGGCTCATCAAAGGATGGTATCCATCCTGTCTTTCTTCCTGTATTGCCTGTAGGTAGCAAATTCCAGTGTGGAACCAAAAACAGGGACACAGTCTACACTATTCATACTCCTCTCTCAACCCTCCTGGTGAAGGTGTCCTTCTGCCCTTCCATGGGAAGCTTCAATTTTGATAGCACAATAGGGTGCATCTCACCAGAGAACCCCCTGCTTGTTGTCATAGCCAACAACCAACCTGGTCTCATTTGCACCATGATCGGACCTGTGCTCCTCACTTTTCTGACCTTTGCCCATTGTTGGCAAATTGGCTAATCAACCTCCTAAGCACAGTATTGGCATGGTCAAGTTCACCTGCTCCCTACCTTCATGTACTGCTAAAGACCTCTGACCTCCCTAGTAGGGTGCAGGCCTGCATTTGGTGCTTCATGTATGTCCTCTCACATGCTGGGGAACCTCTGCTGTTCCATGTCCATTTCACTGATGAGAAATGTCTATCTAGCACTAAGCAAGCAGCAGCCCCAGGATTCAAACCATGGTCAGTGACCCGAAAATATGGGTTCTTCCTGACCCCAACCACCACTGTACAGGGACATCATGAACACAAAAGCTCAGTACCCATAGACCTGGTCAACAGAATTGAGTGGTTTTACTTTGCAGAGAGTACTGCTTTTAATTTTTTTTTTTTACAATTGAGCCAATAGTTTTAAAAGGAGAGATTTTACATAAAAACTCAGCTTTCCAGCTTCTCTAGAGAAAACCAGGAAAAGGTCTAGACACATTGGCTTTAAGCTTCTGCTGGTGGACATCCTCTAAGCTGAGCCATGCTGAGTTGAATGAGCTGAGCAGTGCTGAGATGAGCCACCCTCCAGTCTGGGGTGGCTGTCCAGTGTGCCCCAATCCCCAATCCCCACTGCACCTCCCTTATTCCCAGCCTCAAGGTGATGTGTATGAGTTAGTGGCACTTGAGGACACCTTTTAAATTCATTATTAAACACCACACCAGGGCACATCTACAGGGCTATTGTGATTCCCACAAGAAAGGTCTCCCCCTTTCATACCTCTCAAAGACCTTGGAGGGATTCAGGGACAGCAGGCAAAGCTCCACTTGGCCAGGTTCTCCCTTTCATAGTTGATTACATTCCTAAGCTTAAGAAGAGTGAGTGTCTGGAGGCAAACCCCAGGGAGGTAGGGCTGGTGGCTTTTCCAAGTGTCCTTTCACTCTCTGCTTTTCCACATCAATGGGCACAGACTCAGATTCAAAGTACTGGGGGGTGCGGAGGATGTCCTCTTCCTGCATGAGGCTACTGCAGTCAATCTACGTGTCTGAGAAAGCACAGGGAAGCAATAGGAACAGCCTGCCATCAGCCAACTTGTCCTGGTCTCCTTGCCTTTAAGGGGGTGTGGAGTTGAAGAGACCACATAGGACATGGCCTTTTCCTAACATGTAAACCTGTTAGGAAGTGGCTACAGTGTTCATTCTTCCCTCCACATGGCCCTTAGAAATTCACAGGCTAGTGAGAATTCCCATGTCAGCCATGGCATGATAAGTGGTGGGGTGCAGTGAGGATGATTGACAGGGACAGTGAGAGGCAAGGTGGGAAGGGAGGCAAGCAGCGTGCAAGATACCAAAAGGATCTGCCAGACACTTCCGGGGACACCTGGGAGAAGGTGATCTAGCTAAGAGGAGCTGAGGCTCCAAGGGTGAGTAGTTGAGGGATGTCAAGGGTGTCTTTAGGCTTATTTTATCTCCTATACTCTGCTGTATAGAGAGGCAATCTATGCTCCCCCTCAACTCCTATCTTGTGCTAGGTGCATTTCAGAAGGAAGTTGGACCTGCAAACAGGACCTCATGAATTAATATCAGCTGTAGTAACCCAAAACACCTGGTTTTGGTAGCTCTGCCAGCAAGAGCTGGCCTTTTTTCCCTTTGGTGGCTGTCACTGGTGAGGATGCTCAGGCTCCATGCTTTGTGCAGTGGGCTTTATAGTGTGGGAAGTGAACTACTGAAGATGCGCAAGTCCAGGGCAAAGGGTTGGGGCATGTATAGAGAATGTAATGTCCCTTATTTCAGATCCCTAAGCTAGGGGACTTGTGAGGTACAGAGCTGAGCCCCTGGCCTGAATGATAGGCTCTTGGCCCTGAAAGCCCCTAAACAGAGCCTCAGAGCACCAGAGCAGAAGGGACAATGCTGATCCTTGAAGAATAATTGGCTCAGTGGGAAGAAAGGTACAGTGGAGGTGTGCAAAAGAGGAAGTGCACAGATAGTGGCTGGGGGATGCAAACAGTGAACTGGAATTGCTGCATGTAAGCACGGAGGTAGGACCCTTTGAGGCAATTGGAGATGAGGTGCAACATGTGTGCAGAGCTTGGGCAGAGAAAAGTGCTTGGACCTCAATGTTAAGGATAGTAGGCATCCCAGGAAGAGCTCTGACTGGGGACCACAGTGTATGAAAACAGGAGAGATGAGGGGAATGGTTGAGCTTTAATGCTCTGGTTTGGAGTTGGGTAGAGCCCAGAGTTAGTTTTATGGATGAGTGTTGCCATTTGATCTAGAGGCTGGAATTCCATGTGGCTTCACAATACAAAGAAGCTGTGGTTAAAGTTACAGAGAGTTGAGCTGACTCCACAACTCCCTGATGATCGAGGGTTGCTATGGTAGGCTCAGGGTGGCACATGGAGGCACAAGAGCATGGGCCAAAAAATTTGTGGGGAAAAGCCTGCCTTGAGTGAAGAAGTAGACCAGATTTTAAACTCCAACTTTTAAGACAGTCTGGGATCTCTGAACCTCTCCCACCTGACCAGGCACTCAATCCTATTGGCTCTAGACTGGCTCTGATCTCACATCATCTGAGAATGTCTTTGACTCTGTCTCTGACTCTTTCATATTCACTGCAGAGGTAGAGGTAAAGGAAGCTGACTCTATCTTCTTCTTTTTCAGCTTTGACAACAGAACTTTTCTCCCCTGTGGACCTAACCCAGGTCATTGTCAATGCAAACCGGTCCCTGCCTAGTCAGCAGCACTGGATTTTTAAACACCTGTTTTCAGCCCAGCAAGCAAATCTGTGGTGCCTTTCTCGTAAGTATCCTTAGATTTCATTGTTTTTCTCCTAGAGCCTAGGCCATCACAGGCCTAGTTCAATAAACTAGAGATACAATAAGAGCAAACTCAGTGGCATAACTCAGAGGTTGCTATACTCTCAGAAGAATAAGACCTAATCCCTGAATTCTAGAAGCACACACTAAATAGTTAATTTCTATTCTGCTCCCAGAACCTGTTACCCATCCATGTTTGCATCCATCCACCCATCCATCCATCCATCCATCTATCCATCTGTCCATCCATCTACCCAACCATCCATCCATCCATCCGTCCATCCACCCACCCACTCACCCACTCAGCAGTTATTGAGTATGTACTATGTTCTGGGCCTTGTGTTTGACTTGTTGATGAAAAACAAGACAGAATCAGCCATGTGCCTTGTCCTCAGGAGCTCATATGTACACCTGGCAAAGACTGACATGGGTGGAGGACAAGGTGGGGTGGTCATTCACAAGGTACAGTTTTTATAAGGTCTCTGGTCTGCAGACTCTCCCTGTCTCTGAGGTAGCCATGGGCAGAGCCAATGGAATGTTATCCTTTCGCTTCCTGTGTTGCTGAATTTGAATCTTACCGTTCATCCTACTTTGGCTCTGCCTTTATTCAGTGTCACAGAGTCTCTCACTCACCAGCCAGCAGGTTTGGGCCTTCCAGACTGGACAATTACAACTCTCTTGGTCATCTACCTTAAGAAGAGTCCCTGCCAGATAATCCTATAGAGGTAACTCCCCTCCATGAACCTCCCAAGGAGTACACACCAACTGCTCTCTTGCCTGTAGGGTGTGTCCAGGAGACTACTTTCTGTCAGCTTGCAGAGATAACAGACAGTACTCCCTTGTACTTTACCTGCTCCCTCTACCCAGAGGCCCAGGTTTGTGATGACATCATGGAGTCCAGCACCAGGGGCTGCAGGTTGATCCTGTCCCACCAGCCAAATGTCCTCTTCCAGAAGAAAGGTGAGTATCTGTGGATACTACATAAAATGATTTCTGATGGGCTTTGTGGTATATCCAGATTACTTCCTGCTTCTTTTGAGAAATAAAATTATACACATTCCTGGTAGAGATGAGAAGCCACTCAGAAACACCTTGAGGTAATTCTGGAGAGCAATCTTCTTTGTAGTCTAGCCTCAGAGAGCCAGCATAAGCCAGTGAGACCTCCATGTAGCCTTATGACATAGAGAACCTCATGAAGAGTGACTTTAACACCATCTGGGTCTATGCTTCTCTTCAAGGACATTAGTGATGCCATATTTTGGGTTTTTTCACCCTCGATGGTCTCTCATCACCCAGATGTTGTCTCCCCTAACTTACTTTTCCATTTTCTTTGCTGAGGCACTTCTCAGGTGTCTGGTGGCCCTTAGGTTCCCATTCGAATGAAGGGAGTTCTTCAGGCCATTGAGAAGCTCTGTTTGGTGGCAGTTGCATGTTGCTCTTTTGGATGATCTAGTTGGGCCGTCCTTTGGAGGTTCCATTCTATCAGTATTTTTACATTCTTCCTCCAGAGGAATCTTGCACCACCTGGCGGGATGCATATACCTGACCCATAGTGGTTCAGGAACCAGATAAGGTTGCAAGATGGGGGGGTCTCAGAGTCACAATGGAGCCTAACTTGAAGGACCCCTTTCTCACTGTGCCATCCATTCCCCCTAGTATTTTGGAGAGCCCCTCTTCTGTCTTCTTTGGGGATAAACTTCCATCTTCTCCATGGAAGGAGGGCACTTGTCATTGATGGAAAGCAGAGGGGCAGTTGGAGACATGATTCTTCTGGAAGAGATTCTCAGTCCATACCTGTGTTTTAGGCCACCTTCTCCCCTAGTCTTGCCCACACTTGAACCTTCTGGGAGTCCAGAGGCATATAGATTTGCTTTGCTTTTTGGTTCTTTCCACAGAAGAGTAAACTGTCTTCTTAGATCTATGGGAGCCAAGTTTTTTTTTCTTTTTTTTATAGAACTGGGGCTTGAACTCAGTCTTCACATTGAGCCACTCCACCAGCTCTTTTTTGTATTGGGTTTTTTTGATATAGGATCTTGCAAACTATTTGCCCCGGGGCTGGCTTTGAACCATTAGCCTTCTGATCTCTGCCTTCTGAGTAGCTAGGATTATGGGCCTGAGCCACCATTGCCCAGCTTCCTACTTTCTTTATCCTCCCAGGTTCATGCTTTTACAAGAATCCCATGACTACTATTTTAGTCAGATTTGAGATGGGAGCTGAGAGTAAATACACAAGTTTAATATGCCATCTGTCATAGAAGCTGTTGGTCTGATTTTTCTTCATATCTCATGTCTTCACAGGTACGATATGTTTCCCTCTAAATGCTATCATTTCTTTCTTCCTCTGTGTAGTTGTACTGAAGGACAGAGTGAAGAACTTTTATACTCGCCTGCCATTCCAAAAGCTGATTGGGATTTCCATTAGAAACAAAGTGCTTATGTCTGAGAAATCCATTTCCAACGGGTAAGCGACCTCTCCCCTACTCCTAATATTTATTATTAAGACTCTCTTCCCTCCACAAAAAAGGTGATACAATAGCAATTAAAGGCAGAAACATAATAAAATAGGAAAGGGAAATAAAAACAAGGAGATAACCATATCTAAAATCCTTGGCTAAAGCAAGTTACTGATATAAAACACCAAATTTAGCTCTTAACCTCCAGTCAGCTGATGGAAAAAAGAGACATAGTAAGCTCTGTCTTGTCAATTAACAAAAATTATCAAGCATGATAATAAACTTGATCCTCAATGTCTCACAGTGCTGTATTCAGAATCAGGCAAGGAAATAGAACTTTTAACAGAACTTAGGCTTACAAGGACATTTTATTTTACTTATTATCTTTAAATTTTATTTACTAATTCATTTATTAGATTAGTTGTTATTTAGTTGTTTTAGTTGAAGGTGGGCTTTCTCTAGCATAGTCTGTGAACCTCACCCTTCAAAATCACCAGGAAAACTTTTTATTAGCCTCATTTCTGGTCTTTCCCTGGACCTACTAAATCAGTGTTCATGGGCTGAGGCTAAAGATTTGGAATTTTAAGGGAGATCCCAGTAATTATTTTGTATTTTAAAATTCCTTGATCCATGAACTGTTAATCTGGGAAGTGCTATCAAGTTATGAAACTACATCATACTGCTGTCATTTATAGTCTTCTTTTGAAAATGAGGTAAAAAGATGATATAAGCAGTTTGTATTGAGATCCTGGACATCACCATGTAGATGGGTGGGGGTAGGACCAGACTCAGCCTGATTTTAGTGCTGGGGAACAGAGCTTTTATCCTGATTCAGGGAAGTGTGGTTAGCTTGAAATGTTTATGGTTCCAGCTGAAGCTTAGCAATAGACTTCCAAGAAAGGAAAAGACATGGTAGGTGGTCAGGGTCCTAGGGGAGAGAATGCCTGGGAGATGGCTTACCAAACTCAGGGCACAGAGGCAGCCAGCATTGGAGAAACTGCCCAGCAGATACAAGCTTTACCCACTGGGATACTACTTGGGTTCAGGGAATGAGAACAGCAAGAATGAGTTGGGGTCCCCATTCTTAAAAGACCAAGAGTTTGTGCAAGCTCTCAAGGAATGAGTGATTATAATTGGTGATGTGGACAGGGCAAGGGACTTAGCTGAGTGCTAGAGCTCTGGTTTGGAGCCAGTGGGCTTATCCTATCATGACTGGTCATAGAAGCCAAGGATGAGGCTTAGTACCAAGGCTGAGAAAAAAGACAAGTGGATTCTAAACAGAAAGAGAGCCTGGCTGAGCTGAGTCAGAAAACAGAAGTGTCTTCCTAGAGTGTGAGTAGTCAATGTTGCAGGATGAGTAAGAGAGGAAGCCAAGGGGAGCAAAACTTAACTGCATACTGCTTAAGCAGTCCCTGGTTGGGTTGCTTTTACTGTAAGCCCATGGGAAATACCACTCCCCTTTTTAGTGATGCCTTCCCTGCCATTTCTGCCTTTCCCAGAGCCCAAAGCCAAGACTTCCTCCTTATCCAAAAGGATTGTAGGAACACATTCAAGATCCAGATCGGCTTGACTTAGAGCCTGGTACATAATAGGCATAGAGTATCTGCTTGAAGTTAGGTAGGTAAGAAGGAAGGAAACACAATATTCTTACAAAAAGAGTAGAATTTTGTTTTCAGAAAGATTCTCAAAGCTAGGTCACTCTCAAACACTGACCAAAGCACTCACACTTCGGATAGTTACAAAGAAAGCTGGTACCCAAAAGTAGGAATGACTATATCTCAGAGGCCCCCTCTAGTAGTAGGTAGGTCCTAGGCCCTCACCAAAGCCATCATGACCATTCTTTCTCTTCTGATGCCAGGTTCTTTGAATGTGAACGGCTGTGTGATGCAGACCCATGTTGCTCCGGCTTTGGCTTTCTAAATGTTTCCCAATTAAAAGGTAATAATGGTTAGCAACATCCTCTTCCCTGGAGACAGCATTTTACAATGTAGAAAACACATTTCCATCTGTGATCTTATCTTGTCTTTAGCATTCCTTCAAGGAATGTGGGATGTTGCGGTCTAGGGGCCTGGGAACTCTTGATTGTGAGTGACCCGGCTTCTTGGCAAATTGAATAAAGAATCGGATAAAAAGCACAGAAGTAGCACGTAGAGTACAGATTTACTGCATGCAGAAATACACTCCCACAAAGGACGAGAGAGGGCCCGAGCAAAGAAACTCAAGGTCCTTATTGTTCTGTTTGTGTTGTAATTTAAGGCCAAAGTTGAGCTTGGCTGGGGGGAGAAGGAAGGGCTGGAAGGGGCTAAGAGGGGAGCCCCTCTTATGATTGACAGCTTTGCTTGACAGGAGAGTGTCATATAACTTATTTTTGACCTTGCATGTGTCTACTCATGATGCATTTTGTAATAATTGCATGCATGAGATGCAAATCATATGTATGAAGTTTGAAGTGGTGGTGTGTGTGGGGGGGGTTGTCTCAAAAGGTCATCTGAGGACAAGTTACCCACTCCCTAGTACATGCGATAGTTTTGGAGTTTTCCCTTCTGGGCAAATATCCTCCTTTATCATGGAGTGGCAGCCACTCCATGACGGCCAAAAAGAGGTTCCGAGGACATTCCCAACCAGATACTTCCTGAAGGCGGCATGTCCTAGATAGGACTTGGGGCATGTCCACAATAGAACTTTGATTAGCACCTATTTACCCCTTCTTAGTCAACCTCCACTTCCCTGTCTTCCTGCCTAAAGGAGAGGTGACCCTCATTCACAAGTAGGGAAGTAGGGACTCATCCATACAACATCTCAGACACTACTCCTTGTCCATGACCTTATATACAGTTCTACCTGATTCTAGTATCCTTCTTTCCACTCAAGCTTCCCTTAGTTGTCTGTTGCTCAACTTTCAGAATTCTGGCCAGATGCTGTGATGGTATAAACTTTGGATACCTCCCCCTGATATGTGTTCAACACTTGGTTCAATTTCTTACTAGTGATGTGATTCTGGCTGAGTCACTTAGAATCTCATGAGCCTTAACTTCCTTGTCTACAGATAGGAATGCACATGCTAGTTTCCTCACCAGGACCAAGTGAAGTGACTTAACCAGAGTCCAGCACAGCTCAGCTCTGGTGCATGATAGGCAAGTTCACTTTCATGGTCTTGGCTATGTCTTGCTCTAGGAGGAGAGGTCACCTGCCTAACTCTGAACAGCATGGGGATTCAAATGTGCAGTGAGGAAAATGGAGCCTCCTGGCATATTTTGGACTGTGGTTCTCTGGACACTGAGGTCCATACTTATCCCTTTGGATGGTACCAGAAGCCTGGTAAGCAACCTATTCCTAATAGCTGTGTAGAGAACTTTAATTAATTGTGTACCAACCCTGCACTAGGATGACATCCTTGAGTTGGGAAGTAGATTTTTCAGGATTTACTGGGTTCCAGCAACAGACATTGATTTCATTTAACTTAAGCAGAAAGGAAGTATATTGGGAGATTCCTCATTGACCCAAAGGAACGATGACTAACTAGAGCTCAGTAAAGATAAAACTGGATCAGCTCCATAGAAGTGCTTAGCAAGAGCAAATGGCCAACTTCTTCTATGTGACAGGGGTTGCTTATTGTATCCAAGCTTTAATTTCAAGGGAAAGTTTGCGCCAGTGTGGGCTATGACACCACCTACTGCCAGAGGGAAGATAGGACAACTTGAGTGGCAGTTTCAACAAACGTGGACACCAGGGAAGGGGAAGTTCCCCCAAAGTATGGTTAAGGTCCTGATGCTTGACAGCCAAAGTCCACAGATATCCACGTGGATAGATTCCCTGGGTCTTTTTACCTTGTCAGTTAATCAGGATGATGTAATGTTGCCATCTCAAGGAATGAGAGGTGTACATACAATTAGGATTTCGGTACAGGCTGTGTTGGCCCAGGGTGACTCCTGAAGGCAGATGTGTTTAAAGTGCATATATCTTAGCACCTTTAGTTGCTCCATCTGAAATCAATGAAGGGCAAATAAATGCCCTTCATGGTGCAGTGGAGACACCTCTAGGTGCACATGAATAAATGTTAGTGTCTCCCAGTTCTGCTGTCTACTAGGGTCTTGCCTTTAGGAAACTCATACCTCTTCTCAGTTTCTTCACTGATGAAACAATGAAGAATAAGGCTCACTGGGGTCCCATTGCCTCTTGCGTCCTGGGTGTTTATGAGGTGACTGCATTGCTGCACGGAAACTAGAGAAGACTGGACATCTGCCTGAGGGTCTAGAAGCAAACTCAAAAAGTTGTCCCAACCCCAAAGGCTGAAACCGCGGTCTCAGGGAGAGTCCAAGGGAGTCTTCCTCCTCACTCTTGAAGTGAGTGTAGAACGGGCTGGCCCTACCTGCACTTCCCTGCACACTAGTCATAGGATGTGCAAGAAGTCCTGGAGAGCCGCACCCTGAGCTCCACATCACCCAGCACATCACTTTGCTCAGAGGGAGGAGAGAATTGACATTCTTCATGTGTCTACTGTGGCAGACACCTGCTGGGTCGACATGGGCCATCACTTAGTCCAGAGTCCCCCCAGTGAGTAGGTATCATTTCCTCTGTTTTCAGAGGAGAAGACAAACATGTAGCATGGCAGGTGTCAGCCCAAGCACCTGGCTAGTGAGATGCAGAGTTGATTGTGAGCCTAAGGCTTCTGACCCCAAACTCCTTCCTGTTACTGGAACCAGTGAGGCTCCAGAGCGGTCCAAAAGGGAGGAGACCTCTACCTGACTCTTGGGTATTGATGTTGCTAAAGAATGATTTTAGGACACTTTGAAATAGAGATCAAGAAAATTTATCAGTAAAGCAAGGTAAAAAGGATGGCACACACTCAGACATGGATGTGGGTACACCCAAGATGAGGCACACTGAGTGTCTGACATCAGGGCTACAAATGGTGAAAAAGTGGGTTGGCATTTGGTTTAAATTTGTCTTAGGATAAGTGCCCCCCTTTGTTCTGGACAGTTAATACATTCACTCACTCTTGCTCTTACACTGTTTTGACATCAGTGGGGCCCGAGATCTGGTCAGGTAACTAAATTTGTATCTGTGTGAAATAGATGTCTGTGTTTTTTGATTATCGGTGAAACAAAGGAGGGGGTTTGCCAGATGCTCCTTTGAAGACAGGTGTTCTTCCTTTTTTCCTTTGCAGACACTTTTGAGATCAAAGCAGTCATTTAACCAAATGTTTGGTCCCAGGATATGTCTTTCTTTAAGATATTCTTCCTCAGTTCCTAGAGCATGGTAATCATTTGGAAAAGGGGACAAGTGGGCAAGATCCAAGGTCAGAGGGAGAGAGCTGCTTTTTTTTAAAAAAAAAAAATATATATATATATATACACATATATATATACATTATATATATATACATATATATACACATATATATATGTATATATATGTATATATATATGTTGCATTTTAGTGAGGGAGTATGAAGCTTAAGGCAAAGAAAGCAGTGTCTGTGCTTTTTAGTCAAGCTATTCACTAATGCAATGCTTATCTCAGGATTCCCGACTCCCATGTCTCTTTTCCCCTGGTTTGTCCTGCCCTTGCTCCTATAAGATGATGTCTCCTGGAAGGTATTTAAGTGAGTGAGTGTTAAAATGTCTAGGCACCTCGGCTGGGCAAAGTTTTTCTTTCAACTCAATTGATTGATGAATTGAAGAATAAGAAGAAAAAGAAAAAGACTAACAAACTAGCACACCAACTGCTTTGTGGTTTGGCCTCTAGTTAGAGCCACATTCTAACTGAAAGGTCTACCTTGGGGTCTGGGCCAGGTTCTGGTTCTTCAGCCTGGCTTGGGAGCCTATGTGTTCTTCCACTTCATGGCAGATTGTCTTGGAGTTAATGATTTCCAGGCCGGGTGAATCTTCCTGCCCTGTTGTCTGCCTCAGTATCCTGTGACTTGATTTCAAGTCACTCTCTTGGCTTTGTCATTTCTTTTAACATCTTGAATTATTTTAGGAAAAATGTTGGAGTTGCATGATGAAGTGACCTCCGTGGATTTCTATTTAGGGAGGAATGTTCTGTATATAATGGTCTCCAGGCTTTACCTCACAGGCTAGGGAGGAAAGAGATGGGCCTACGACTTCAGCCCTCAAGGACAACTGTGGCTTTCACCCGAGAACCTACCTGCCTGCCTGTCCTCTTACCGCCTCACCCCACCAGAGTCTGGGAAATGCCATTTTCCATCTTCATATGACTCATGGAAGAGCTGGGTAGAAAGAGGCTTAAGTAGTAATTCATTTGTTCAGAAGTATAATGGAAATCAGACCAGAATGTTGCAACATCTTGACAGGAGTTGGCAAGGAAAGGGACCCAAGGTGCTCCTTGCCCCGCTCATTCCAACTACTCTGATTCTTTTTATCTGACTGCCCACACTGCTAACTTTTTCCAACACATACTCTGTGCGGTCAGAGGACTAAGGAGTTTTGATCAGAAACCACAGAACAGGGAATGAAAATTCACAGAGGGGTTTTCATTCAACAAACATTGCCTAAGCATCTGCTGTGTTATAACCTTAGCCTCCGTCCATGGGGCTCTTACTGCATGGCTACATGCCAAGTGTTTCATAAGCAGTATCTCATTTAATCCTCACGTACAGTGAAGATGAGCAAACAGGCTCAGGAAGGTTGAATCATTTACCCAAGGTCACAGAGCAGGTGGATGGCAGATTTTGGTCTTGGACCCAGATCATTCTGACTCTAAATCGCTATGGTATATGGCTAAGTGTGAAGGAGACATGGTCTGCCCTCTAAGCACTCACAGTCTAAGATGGAGGTGACTGGGCTCTCGCGTGGTGAGGCTACACGCTTTGAAACTTTACTGTTTATATGGCTCATACAACATGCTAAGCACCAAGAACTGAGAGGCTAACAAAACATGGTTGTTTCTCTTAGATACCCACAGCCTAGGGAGGAAGGCATGAGCATATGTAAGTGACTAGAGGGTAGCAGACTGAGTACTAGAGTGAGCCTTATGCATACAGTGCTGTGGGAATAAGAAATGAACTCTGCTGGGAGTCATGGATGTCTGCTGCAGAAATGCACCCCCCCCCTTTGGCTTCTAAAGTCACATCCTGCAAGTTCCTTTGCCCACTGGCATGGAGCTGGCCATGCAGGCAGCCTGTCACACTGTGTACTGTCTGCTTTCAGAGGCTGAGTACAAGGGAAAGAAAAGAAACACACTATAATGACATTGTCTTTCATCTTCCACCCCTGGATAGAAACCACCTCAGCACGCACAAGGCTTATGACATTCTGGAGTGAGTGACCAGCATCACTCTTGGTCAGAGCAGAACTTTTCCCTTAAGTGGTCTCTATCAGCAGTGGGACGAGGAAGTCTTAGACTATGGTTCATCTCCTCTTAAGGCCTAGACAGAAAAAAAGAAAGCTTGCTTATGGAGGCGTGCTGAATAAAATAGCCTGTTCTTCCTGTGGGTCATGGTTGAGCAGCACAAAACCATCTTTTGAATCATGATATATTTTGAGCCAAAGCATCTTCAGTGACTGAACCTTATGCACTAACATTCTGTTAGATTTTCTTTTCCCTAGTGAACAAAGCCACACCAGCAGATGTTGGAGAATCCTAGCCACTGTTGTGGCTACCTTTCTTCCTACCCTGTCTTTGTGTTAGCCACACACATGTACCATCGCAGGGAATTACTCTACCGGCTAGGGAAGGCCCCAGAGGAAGGGTGCTGGGCTGACCCCTGAAGGGTGTCCTCAGGCAGTCCTCACACATGAGGGGTAAACTTCACAAGCAATTCTGATGAGATCTATCAGCTATAGACTGGTCTTGCTGCAAATCCATGGTTTGGATCATTTAGTGTATTGACACCTATATTAACTGTGAGCCATTAACACTAGGTCCCTGTTGCTGAGGAACTGCCACTAGAAGTGACACTCATGAGTTCCTCCTATGTGTTCAGCACTTTGGAGGCATGAGGGATAATGGTCTGACCCATGAAACAGACATGAAATAAAACAGCCTGAGCACTCTTACTGTATGTTAGCCACAACACTGTGGTGCTTCTCTGGGTCAGTGTGTACTTCCTGTGTGGTGGGAATACTTCCTACCCCATACTGAAGAGATGAGCACTCTTTCTGTGACCACAGAACCACAGGAGTGTGGCTTGTACCACTGTGGAGGGGGGATGTCTAGAGTATGAAAGGGGACAAAGGGGGGTGTCTGGTGTATGAAAGGGGATGAATGAAATGACTCTAGGAAAGAATTGGCCTAAGATAAAGGGAGAGGGTGAAGGAGCAATGAGTCCACTGTCTGCAGCAGGCACGGGGTTACAGAAATGAGGGAGGCATGTTTCTACCCTCATCTCACAACCTCAGTATAGACATGCACATCAGCCATTGCATCTAATCCTCCTTACCATGGCTGGGGTCACCTAATAAAGGACAGAGCTGAGTCTGCCAGTGTCTAGAAGGAAAGGTCACAAACCCAGATCAGGAAGGCACTAAGAGGGGCCTCCAAAGACCCTGTGGTGACAGGCCTTCTGACCTTGCTGTCCTAAGTGAAAAGGAAGCTCCATGTGTCTCAGCACAGACCTGCAGAGGCACAGGCTAAGTGACTGTGGATGCAAATGAGGTTGTCAGCAGCCTTTCTGGGCAGCAGATCCTAGAACTGTAACACCTCATGTTTAGAAGACCAGATGAGTATGGAGGGGACTAGTCACTCTGTGTCAGCAGCGCTCTGAGCCTAAGGCTTCCAGAAGGGGCAGGTAGGGGCCCTAGGGCCCTCTGCTCTTAAAGAGGACTAGGCCACCCCTTCCTCTTTGCAGCTGTGCCCAACCTCCAGCGGGGGCAGCGGGGGGGCAGGGCTTTGCTTTGTCCACATAGCCAAATGTGACTTCTAAAAAGGAAACTCCCCACAGTTCCTCTCTTCTGTTAAGCAAATGTACTTGGACCCTGTCTTAGTTCTAGACACAGGAATGGAACCTGGAAAGGAAGTGGCAAGTCCTTCTAACAAAGCCTCACTGTGACTCATGTGCACATAGCACCATCATCACATCACATAGGCAGCTCCCACACCAGCCAGCCACGGGGACTCATATTCTTCCTGCATTTTTGCACTAGCCTGGGCAAGGGGGCACTGGTTCTGACACCCAGGTGGCACTGGGCTGGCTCTTTTTCACTCACACTTCTAATACCAAATGTGTGGATTTTTGTGCCCCATACCAGCCAGTTCTCGAACTCTCTAGACACCAATTGGGTGTTCCATGATTCCATTCAATTCCAATGCTAAGTGCCTGCAGCTAAAGGCAGAACCCAAAACTTGGGTGCACTGACCTCCACAGTGCATGCTACCTACCTTCACAAGCTGTGGGCTCCTGTTCTTCAGAACAGATGGCTATCGATGGGATTTCCATAAGCCCCTCATGAAATTCGTTAGTTTCTAGAGTGGCTCAAAAAACTCAGGGAAATATTTAGTTACTATTACTTATTTTTTATGAAAGGTGCAACATGGGTGGAGTGTGGCTTAGAGGTAGAGCACTTGCCTAGGATGTATGAGACCCTGGGTTCTATTTCCAGCACAGCAAAAAAGACAAGGTGTGACTCAGTTGAAGGACAGGTGGGGACCAAGGACAGCAAACTTTCCTGCCCTTGGATTACAGAACCCTCCCAGTACCTTAGTGTGTTCACCGACCCAGAAGCTCTCCAATCCTGGCTGCTTTGGGGTTTCTGTGAGGACTCCATTGCATAGACACCATTGATTACATCATTGGTCCTGCTGTGTGAACTTAATTTTCAGTCTCTCTCCTTTATTTGAGTGTCAGGGTGAGGCAGAAAGTACAAGTTTTTGTGGAAGCTATCAAGAGTTACCAGTCACCAATAACCTCATTAATGTACTAACATGTGCCCCTGGAGATCACAAGGGTGTTAGAAACTCTTGTATTGGGGATCAGAGACTAAGATAAAATATAACAAAAAATGCGTTTACTCCTCTATCATTTAGGAAACATCAAAAGTCTTAGGAACTTTGTGTTCTTCTTAGGATGAAGAGCAAGTATCCTTTCTTATCATATTATAGTATCGAAAGTGCTTGCTATTTTCCCTGGTGTAAATTCTTCCACCAGGACTGATTTTGAACTGCCCAACTGCAGTTGAGCATTGGGGAGTAGCACACACAAATTGCTGCTGGGAGCCCATGAGAGCTGACATTAGCCAGAAAGGCTGGCATTCATCTAGTCCATGGGGTAAATTAGCTGAGCACTTTTCCCAGGGCCACATGGGAAGGTTCTCAGTGGGAAGATCCCCAAGGGAGTCTCCATTCTCACAGAGAAGGGATCCAATGAGGTTTTCAGTGCCCAGGGTTCAGTGGAGTTGAGAAGGAGCCCTTGGGGCTGAGGAATGGATCATGAGAAAGACTGATAACATCTGTTGACCTATTACTTTACCTCACTGACTGTGGTAAGAAAAGGGAATAAAACCACAGTAACCTGAATGCTCTGCTGAAGTGAGGTGCACAGCTCTTCTCCCCACTGATAGACTGATACTCTGTCACCTGTTCTCAGTGATAGGCATTTTATGTGTTTCCAGCTTCTATTAGTATTGGATCCTTGCTTCCCTTGCACATGGAGCTGGCTTGGAATTTCAAGAGAGATTTCTAGAACACGATTACTGGGTTGGAACAGAGGACATGGGCATTTGAATGCCTCAGTATAGGTAGTCAAATTGTTCTGTGGAACTTTCACTCTCAGGAGCCTTATTCTGAGAGTCTTCCAGGAAGGACTGCCATTTAAGCAAACAAAGGACAGCAAAGCAAGATGACGATCAGCAGGTTGTGGCAGGATATGGTGGTGTATTGGGGAAGTTACCGGTAACTGTTCTGTGTGGAGCTCATAGGAGATGGGGTGACAGAAGCCTTATCTCAGTGGTCCTCAAGGTGTGTCCCTGGACCAGCAAATCGGCCTCCCCTGGGAACCTGTTAGAAATGTGTCATCTGTCTCTGTCCTGTAGAATCAACCCTCTGGGGTGGGGCCCATCAAAGTGTATGTGTTCCCTGTTACCAAGCACCCCAGGTGATAATGAGGTCTATAGAAGTTTGAAAATCAATGCCTTCAAATGATGCTGGCAGGTGCTTCAGGCAAGTAGAGACAACCAGAAATAAACACAAGGCAACTGAAATCACAGGCGTCCAGAGAAGATGAAGGTCTCAGTTTGTTTTAGGTGTCTGTAACAGAACACTATGGATTAGGTACGTTCTAAAGAACAGAAATATTTCTCAAGTTCTGGCTAGGAAGTCAATATCAAGGTGCTGGCACCTAGTGAAGGCCTTCTTACTGTGTTGTAACATGGTGGAGGAGGGGAGCAGGGACAAGAGGACATGCTGGAGAGGACTGCTGTATAACAGAGCCACTCCTGAGACAACTAACCCACTTCAACAGCAATGACATTAATGTATCCATGAGGGTGGAACCCTCATGACCTGCTACCTATCAAGGTACCAAAGATGACTGAATTTCAACAGTTTTGGAGGCAATATTCAAACCATAGTGCTGGGTCTTGGCATACCTGACCAAAGTGAAGGAGGTGGGAGACAGGGGTCATGAGGTAACTTATTAGGGACTTTTGGGTGAGAATGGAGGATGACTCTAACCCAAGGCTTTCATGGAGGGAGATGGGAAAAGAGACAGTGACATGAACCTGTCATTGTGAGAGGGCAGTGTGTGAATGATAGCCAGTATTTCTTGAGAGCTTATTATATGTCCAAACTGTGCAGTATCGACTTCTATAAAGCTGACAACCCTGAGGTAGTCCTGATAAACCCTATCAACATAGCATTGATAATAAACTTTATATCAACGAGGAAACTGAGGAAAGTGAAGGCAATTTGCTCATGATCACACAGTGAGAGCAAGCCAATCTTGCTCCTGCCCACTAGCCTAATATGCTTTCCTATAGTTTCCAGTAGACCTGGGGAGACTTTGTGCTCAGTCCGAGTTTGAGCCATTGGAAGAGGAAAGATGGCTGAGGCTTTGAAGATTTAGATGCCTTCACTAAAGAATAGGGAGGGGAGGGAAATAATTAACACTCAGGAATCACCTGCTGGGTGGGAGTGGTTTCTTATTTAATTCTTATATCATCCTCATCTTACCAATGCCTTTTCCTTTGCCCTACTCCTCCATGGTATACTGAGTTTAAATCCAGGTCTTTCCTCAAAGTCAAGGTGTCTCCTTGCCAGGCAGTCTGCCATTTATTGTTGAGGTCTTGTGCCAGCAAAATGCCAAATGTCAGATGTCAAGTTGTCTCCTGTAATCCCACTGTGCAGATGTAGAAACACCTGGAGAGGTTAAGTCTCTCTCCCAGGTTCACAGAGTAGGAGACAGTAGTAGCAGACATGGGTGTTGTTTGGCACGTGTTTCTGACTCCAGCAATCTTGGATGTGGTAGGTCACACTTCCTTATCCTGACTTCACTCCTGGCTTTGGCCAATGACACATGAGTGGAAGTGGTGTATGTCACTTCTGGGCAGAAACTGTGGAGGTATGACTGAGATGTGCTGCACCCTCTGCCCTGCATGGTGGTGGCTGGAGCATGGGCTGAGATGGGGCCTTTCTTGGCCAGGTCCCAAGGGAGGAGGACATAGGGTAGAGATGGAGCCCCTCTGTGATGTGGATGAAAGGTGTTCCTGCACTGTTTAACCACTCAGATTTGAGGCTGATTATTACCTCGGTGTTACCTGTCCCATTCTGCTGCTACAGGTGTGGAGCCTGCCTGCTACAGAACCCAGCTTCCTTACCGGTTATCCTCTACCTCTGCTCACATCTTCATAACCCAGTGATGCCACAAAGCTAAAAGGATGCCTTTTCTTTTCAGTTACTCCGAATGACGTTCCCAGTTTTTGCCCTTCGGTTGCTCTGCATTCCCCGGAAAAGGGTAAGTCTACCATATACTTGAGCAGCTCCTTTCTCCTCCTTCCCTTTGCTTTTGTTCAGCAGCTTAGCACATGTGGCACTCTCATATTCATGAATGAGCGCCTATTTTATAGCTTGTTTATAGCATAGGCAGGACAAATGCCAGCAGTGTGCTCATTCCACAGATGAGAAGAGTGACTCACAGAAATGACACAGTGCACTCATAGGATGCAGCTCTCCCATCAGAGTGGCCCTTCAGCTAATTTTCTCCTCTGCCATGTTATGGAAAAAAAAAATCCCTTCCCACATCCTAACAAGACCTGCACAATCCTGGCCCATGTCAAAAGAGTGGTATTGGTGGCCAGAAAGTGCAAAAAGATAGATATTTATAGGTGTGAAACAGCTGGGGCTGCAGTTCCTTGTGAGGGTGACAGCAAAGGATGGAACTGTGGTCCTGCAACCAAAAGTCCAACCCAGGCTGAGGCTATGATCTTCTGATCCCCAACATGCTCTGAGTGGCTGGGAGGTGGTGGGAGTGCTGGGTGGGCTTGGGATCTGGATAGGGTGAGGTGAAGGGTGGCAGGCCGGTCCTGCAGGTGGGCCCCCTGCACCAGGCCCTCTTCTTCTCTCTGTTGGAAAAGAGGCTCAGCCTGGGCTCCAGGCCCAGCTCAGCCAAGAGGCCACATGAGGTTAATACCTGTGATGTGATGTGGGGGAGGGGTTCCTAACATCTGTCATCATAGCCCTAGATGAATATAGCTTATGGTGTAGGAGGGAGCTAAAAGTGTGAAAATGTCCTCAGCCCATGTTGTCAGTTTACTTTAAATAGTCAAAATAGCTAAGGTTGGAGATCATATAGTGCCCCATCTATAATTTTTCCTGTATATTCTATATCAAATATCAGTTCTAAGCACTTTACACACATGTGCTGGCTTCCTACAACATTGTGAAGCAAATGTCATTTTAGCATGTCTTGGATGGCAGAGGTGGGGCTAGAGAGGGGTTACAATACCCAAGACCTATCAGGTAACACATGTCTGAGCTGAAATCATCAAAATGTCCTCCAAAATTTATGTTTTCAAAAAGCAGTTCCCTATCTCACCTCTGCCCACCTGCTGTTCCCACTCCAGAGACTGCCACTTTCAACTCTGTCAGATGTTTTTTCTTATCCTGGCCTCCATGTTGTTTCTAAATCATATTTGGATCTTCCTATTTCTTGATTTGTCAATTTTAGCTTATTTCCTTTCAGTAATAGACTTTTCTGCATGGACTGACATGGTGGTCTCTACTTACAATGTTGCATATTTCCATTGGTAACACTGTAACATGTGGGAAGCTCTAAAATGTCACCTATCTCTGAAAATCATGCATCATCAAGCATTCACCCTTTCGTGTTCCAGTTCTTATGACACTCATGCTCTAGTGATGAATGACCAGGACAATACAATGGTTGTACTATTATTCCATTAGTTCACTAATATTCCTCTCCTCTGCCTTTGGTCATTTCATTGTTTGTGACTTCATCATTACAAAAATAACATGATCAATGAATACTTGGGTACCCAAAGCCCTTTCTGAAGTCCAGATCGTTTCCTGGGAAGAGTCTCTGTAGTGGAATTTTTGTGTTGGAGAAATGTAGTGTTCAGTACTCTGGTGTATGTTGTCTAATTGGTCTCAAACAGTTGTTCCTAGCAGCATTCTTAGCAGCAGTGGATTAAAGTGGATTTTCCCCATCACATACTTGCCATCCTTAACTATTTTCATTTAAAAACAGTTAAGTTTATTGATAAAGATGTCACAGATGCACAAACTGAAGCATGCATATCTTTGAGTGACTTTTATGTTTTCACTCTGTTTTTGCTAAGCATTTGTATTACTGAGACTTGAAGTATCAACAAAAGAAAACCCAATGTTGTGTTGAGCATCTCCCTCCAAGCACATAGTCTGTGGGCCTGGGTAGAGGTCTCCAAGGCAGAGCTGGATGTCACAGCAGTGTTAAAAGCAGGAGAGGAGTTGGAACCAAACTCTCACCTGTGTTGTGCTGTCAGATGAGAATGTGGAGTCTGGTCATGTCCCTTGATGTGAGCTGGAGGGAGTGTGTAAACCACCTTCAGGGGACTGAAATGTCTGTGTGTGATTATGACTTGGATTAAGTATGCCTGGTGCACAGGTAAAACACTCATCTTTATGTGCTTTCTATTTAGGGGGAAAAGGAAAAATTTATTAAATACCAAGCATTTATAAATCGTTTAATGCTCCCAAGAAAGTTAGGTGACAGCATGGTCTGTTTTCAAAATAAAGAAGAGGTTGAATGATGAGTTGGGATTGAGCCCACGCCCATCTGGCAACTTCAGAATTAGATAAGATCACTCAGTTGACGTTTTGGAACAGGTAGTCAGAGATGGACTTTCGAGTCTAGATCTGTATAATGGAGACCATTGGCCTCATTTCTCATGTGTGTATAGATGTGTGTGTGTCCGTGTGCACGTTTGTGTGCATGCCACAAAAGTTCTGCCTTGAAAAAAGATCTGTTTTTGGTGATAGTGGGGTTTGAACTCAGGGCCTTAGGCTTGCTAGGCAGGTGCTCTATGCCTTAAGCCACTCCACCAGCCCTGTTTTGTGGTTACTGTTTTTGAGATAGGGTCTTGTGAACTATTTGCCCTGGCTGGCTTTGAACCACAATCCTCCTGATCTCTGGTTCCTGAGTAGCTAGGATTACAGGCATGAGCCACTGGTGCAGGCTCAAAAAAGATTCTTAATTGCTCCAGTTGGTCAGTGGAAATGGAGTGAGGATGCAGATGACTTCAGTGGTCTCATGGGCCTGTCATGAGGACACACTGTGTGCTAAGGTGTCCCCTAAGCACTTTGTTTCTGTTGCTGTATTGCAAGCATTTAGCTGGTTTGAAGATAGCAGGAATTTGCCACACAGGCAAGTTTCAGAAAGTTTTTCCAGAGTGAGGAGTTGGCCTGTACAGAGGCCTCGGGCTGGAAACAGCAAACAGCAGTGAGGAGCTGGGAAGAGTTCAGTACAGCAGGCAGAGGACCACTCATGGGATGAGGGATAAGGTGAGCAGTGGAGGCAGACATCAGCTGGAGTATGGAACTGGTGACGTGTGTGCAGTGTGCTCACTGAGTGCTCAGGTGGAGTCCTCAGAGTCTAGGCTGTGACAAGATGTCCTGGACAGCTTAGTGAAGAGAAAAGGCACTGCTGGCAGCTGAATGTCTTGATGGCACAGATAGTAGGTCACAGTCTAGTCAGAAGAAGATACAGAAAGGAATGGTGTAAGGCAAAGAGCCATTTTCACAGTATGTGTTCCAAGATGCAATGGGGACCTGGGAAAGCCACCCCCAAATTCCCTGCAGACAGGGAAGAAAGGTGCCACCAGTACATCGTGATGGAACTGTGACATAATGGACAGACATACACTTGTCAGTTGGCCAAAAGGAGGAAGGGAGAGGAACTAGGTAGTGGCTGCTGCTTGAACTTAAGGACAGTGACATGCAAGTGATTCAGGATCATGGGGGCCCACAGCACCTTGGGAACTGCAAGTTATGGCTTTGAGCAGGTGACCCATGAGCTTGGAGTGATTCAAACACTTCCTGACTGGGCTGTGTACTGTGCACTGTGGACGGACAGTTTGGTTCTGTGAAAGTGGTGACAGTTGTATCCCTTGTGTGTAGTGGGCCATTTTACTCTTTTAATGGGGAAAATCCATATGCTTTTGTAAATATGTAAAGATGTCATTTTCTTCATAAGAGAAATATCCACAGCATCTTCAAATACCTACAGCCACCAATCCAAGGATTGGGTTAGCATAGAGTGAGTGCCCTCTCTGGCATGGGAGTCCCCTGTGTGACCAGCACAGTCTCCTTGCCTCCCAGGACCACTGTCATGTGGCTTCCATCCATACTTTTGGAGGCACTGCCTTCGAGGGGCTGCTGACATAGACTCAGCATTTGATTAAAGTAAGAGGATCACCAAACACGGTTATAAGATATTGTACTTTACCTTCTATGTGCGTTTCCATGGGGAGAGCCAAGATGCCCTCTAAACAAAGCCATGACCCTTGATGTTGAACCCTGTGAACAGTGGGTGCAGCCCAGGCTGCTGTGGCTGGGAGAGCCTGCAGGAGCCTGCAGCTGAGTGGGCAAGGTGGAATAAGGGGAGGAGAGGTGCCTTGGTGAAGGTGAACCTGCTCAGCCTTCTAGAACCTCTTCCTATCCTTAATCTGGAGCTCTGCGACAGGTGTAAAGGCTAGGTTCAGGGAAATGGCAGTGGCTGAAGGAGCAACCCTTTGGGCCACATGGTGGACCTCTGGATGGATGGAAGGGCATCATCACAGTCTATGCTGCCTCATCCTTGCATCTTTGGCTGTGCCAGTGGCTGACAGAATTTGCCCCAACTTTCTCACATATGGCCTTGGTTAAACTGCAGACAGAGTCATGAGGCTCTAAAAACTGTTGGCTCTGGCAGGGAGTGTGCACATCATATCATGGAGGAAGCAATGGGATATCATGGTCCCACACGGCCTTTGCAGCTGCCATCCCTAGGATAGCCTTCTTAGCCTCCTGGCACAGTTTGCTATGGAGTGGGTGTTGAAAGAATGCCAGCATCAATGCTCAAGTCCAAACCTGCCTTTCCACAGGAGAGGAAACTGAGGCATGCAACAAGAGCATGACTCTATCAAGTCCCAGCCTGCAGAAAGAGGGTTATAAAATGACCTCTTTCAAAAATTCCTAGTCCTGAGTGACACGCAAGTGATTTTCTTGTTTTACCCTCACTACTGCCCTCTGAGGTGTGCACAATTGTGTCCACCTTACAGATTTGGAAGCTGAGGCTCAGAGGAGCCCAAAGCTACATAACTAGCTAATGGTAGATCTGTGATTAAAACTGAATCAGAATCCAGGCCCACAGTTGCCGCACTGGAGCACTGACCCTGGGAGGGAGGTTAGTATGACACTGATTTATCTAGGGAATTCTATGAACTGGGGGGTAAGGAGTGAGAGGACGCCAAGACCTGGGCAAAGCAGAATGTTGGGCTGCGATGCTGTCTCAGTGGAGGCCTCAGTGGCCCCTGAGGGATGGCAGTCTTACAGATCCATCTCAGGTATGCTGTCATCTGCTTCCAGTAGCCATTGGTGGGTGATGAGAAACAGCCCCATAACACTAACCCTAATCCTTTTCAACCCTGGGGCTTGAAGGCCAGGAGAGCATGCACTGACTCCACAGTCTTTGTGAAAATTTTAGCTCTTCTTTCTAGACACGCACAGAATTTATGTGTGTACATGCACAGATGCACACGGCACATGCTATGCAGTTATTTTATGAGACTAGCTGCCTAGGATTGGTTCTGTGTCCCAAGCCAGCAAGGCAGGGCCGGCTGGCACAGTGTGTTTCCTCCAGTGGCTAAGAGTAGTGCCTGGTCAGCAGCTGCAGGGCTAATGGAAGAACTGCTGCCACTCCCAAGCCAGCGTGTGGCCTGGAATTGCTGTGATGGGCAGGGCTGGGCACAGTAACCCACACTGAGATTTAGGTAAAGGACATCTGTGAATGTAGCACAGTACCTAACATGGCATTGACGAAGGCAACCACAGAAGCTGTTCTTCGACCACAGAGGAGGCTGAGGAGTTTATAACACAGAGGGCAGAGGGCAGGCCTGGTCTGACTGTCTGGGTTTGAGCTGGCTGTGTGAGTGTGGGTGAGCTACCCATAGTCCACTGAGACTCCTGTTGGCCTGTCAAAGCTGGCCTCTGTGGTACTGGAATTAAAGTGCACCTCACATCAGTTGCATTTGAGTCTCCAAATGTCTGCAATTGCCCAGCTACTCACAATCATGCCTGTGACTCCAAGAAGGTGGAATTTAGACACTTATAGAACTCAGTTCGCACACAGTCTGCAGGTAGCCTGTGGAGGAGGTGGGAGGTAGAGGAACACTTGATAGGAGCCAGAGTTCTTAGCGAGAAATCAGACATCCTGCAGAGCCTTTGAACGTCACCAGGAATTTTTCCTGTGATGAACATAGCTATTTTTCATGAGGACCTAGAGTGAGATCCAAGTCTGGTTTCATGTATATGGTTTTCTCCTAGTTGTAAATTTCCCTAGAACTGTCTTTGAAGTTAGCATAAAAGATGATCACTCAGCAACCCACAAGCTTGTAACTCAACAGATGTGGAGCACTACAGATGTTTTTGGCCATTAAGAGAACCGCTCCATATCCCATGGAGAATGAGGCAGCTGTGCCAGAGTGGGGACTGGGAGGGACAGTGTGGACCAAATCCCTGGATCACCCATCAAAAGCTGTGGTCTTGCCACGTTCTGTATCAGCTTTGAGCCTCATCCCACTCCCTGAAAAACAGTAACACAATCAACACACAGGGTGAGGTAGCTATTCATTCATTCAGTATGTGAATAGTGTTTTACAAACTAGAACACACCAGGTAAAGGTGATGCATTAGGAAATCAACAGCTCCTTGTTTGCTTTCTATATGATTACTTAATTAGCTACTTAATTTATTAATTTATTCAGGTCTTGTGGTATGCACATAACTATTGTTAATAATCATATTAATATAATAATTGTATTAATCTTTATAGAGTTGGGAAAAAGAATTGGAACCCCATTGCTCCTTTCTTAATTAAAGAACTTAATTAATTCTTTTAATATGTATTTATGGATTGGGGCAGTTCATGAAAACTGATGATTTAATTATTTCTTTGTAGCATGCAGTGAGCATGAATGCTAGCTCCTACTGGCTCACCATTTCCATCCTGTATTCTCACATGCTATTATAGTAGGTCGTGGAGAGACGATGAGAACTGAGGCAGAGTCTTTGATACAAGTTGCTTATGATTTGACAGCAAGATTAAGTCACTTGCAGTGCAGTGCATTGGTGAAACAGCAGATGTATCTCAGCTCTTAGAAAACAGGAATGATCCAGGTGGTGGGGACAGCAGTTTCAGAGCCACTCCAGAGTGGACAGAAGACATTTGTGGAAGGTTTGAAAATGATGTGGGTGGATCATAGGAAAAAGATGATTTCAATTTGCGGGTGAACAGGGACACTCACACTTATAGTGAGAAAGTTACACAGCATAGAGTGCTTTGATAGGCCACTGAGTGTAAATTCTGAGGTGGTAGAGGTGACCCAATGATGAGGCTAGGGAGTTGGCAAGGAGGAAGCAGGCAGAGCCTGAACCAACTTGGTACCATGGGTTTTGTGTGTGTATGTGTGTGTTGTTTTTGTTTTGTTTCACTAGAAACTCAGATGGGATGTGTTCACCCTAGGAAAGAGCATCCACTTATAATGGAAGCATCTGAAACTTGAACTTAAATGAGCATTGTGTCTGACTTTGGCCTTTCTAGATACTCATTTAGTCCACTTGAGCATCACTGAAGGCCAACACTTAGGGTTCCACGTTGGGCAGCACTGTGCCTGATGATGTCTGTTCCCAACACAGAGGACATAAAAGGGGAACTGGTTGAAGGCTGTGGATGAGTATGGAAGTAAGACTGAGCAGCTTTGTGTGTGCTGGTTTGGGGTGCCTGGGGATATCTGCTTGGATGTGTCTAGTAAGCACTGAGTATGTGTGCATGGAGCCTGGGCCAAAGGTCTGACCTGAGGGTGCTTGGTGCTCTTCAGCATGTCACAGGTATCTGAAGTCATGGAGCCATGACCTCACCCTTGGAGAAGGTGTGAGAGGTAGAGTAAGGTGAAGGGCAGACCAGGAGGAGTTGCAGTATTTAAGGATGTACAGAGGAAGAGACACTAGAGGAGGAGCTAGAGGCAGATGCCATCATGGTGGCATATGGTATCATGGACAGGGGAGGGGATATGGCCATAACTTCAAGCAAGACAGACTCAGCACACAAACATTGATTAATCATAAGAGCCCTTTGCAAATCCATGGAGTTACAAGGGAAGAAATTAAATAGCATGATTTGAGGAGGTGAAACTACAAACTGTTCCCAAGAAAAGTTTGGCTGTGAAGAGAGAGAGAAAAAAAAGCAAGAGGTAAAGAAAGAATTGTGAACCATTCATTAATGACCGTGTTCAGGTCATGGACCATCAAGGAGGATATACGAAAAACAGTGTTCCCCTCTATGCTTACCAAATGGTGCCTATAATTGCAGGAACATGACTCACCTAGACTCCAAGCCCTAAGTCAAATAGTCATGGGCTAAAATGTTGTTTTTATAATGAGGAACTTCAAGCATGTCTTTATGCAAAGAGCACCCAGTGTCAAGGGACAGGGTGACAATAGCAAAGACCTGAGTAGGGCCAGGCTAGGGAATAACTTAGATGGATGTAACATTCAGAGCCCAAAGCCAGGCATTTGGAGGCTGTGCTGAGGCAGATATGCCTGAGTGTTTTCTAGGCTCATGAATGCTAAAGAGGCTGAGGGGTGCCTGTTACAAATGTAAGGAGTTTCTCTGTGGGGAAATGCTATGCCAGCACGCAGCTCTTCTCCCGTTTTCCTCTTTCAATGATCACAAAATAACTCTGTGCTTTTTCCTCTTTTCGTTCTTTACTACAGGAACATCTCTTTTTTTCGTAAGCACTATCAAATGCAAAGATAGCTCAATATGAGTATGATTTGGTTCTCAGTTGAAGAATGTCTGGTGAGAAGGCAGGGTGTCTGAGCAGTGACTGGTCCTGCCAGGTGACAGATTTGAACAGCACAGAGCTGAGCTCTTCCCTCCAGGGAACACATGTGGCTATAAAGGCTGCAAAAGCAGCATTCAGTCTGTTCCATTCCTCTTACCCCAGAAGTGTGAGATCTGCTGTATCCTAAGAGGCTTTTCCTGACTAAAAGTTCTCAAAACTGCTATTAAGCCAGCATGGTGATGCACACGTGTAGTCCTAGCTACTCAGGGTGCTGAGGTGGTAGTATCACTGGAGCCCAGGAGTTTGAGGCTAGCCTGGGCAGCATAGTAAGACCGTGTCTCTTAAAAATAAAAAATGAAGTCCTTGGCTGTTTATCTTAGCCAGCCTGACCAGGGATGGAGAACCTGTCTACCCTACCCTACAGCTTTCCCACACTCAGGACCAATCTCTTGGATTGCTAAGGAACCAAAAGGAATTCTTTTCAGTTTTCATTGTAAGAAGAATAGTAAGAACTCTGTAAGCTTTTGGTGCCTTAGAGAGAACACTCACTGCTATTTTTATTCTTGGTGATTCTTAGGAAAATCATGTGATCTGTTCATTAAAAAATAAAATGTGATTGGACATTTTGGGGAGTAAGTATGACGGGTATTTGTCACTGCTCTGACACTTCGGCTCTTTGAAGACAAAGATAATTGAAAATCATCATTTCTCAAGTACAAAGCCAAGGTCAGGGTAAGAACTACCTTTGATAACCTGTCCAGTGAGCCACTGGCCTTGACCTTGAAGTCTTGATGTAGTCCTGGGTTCTGTCATCTTTATTTAATCAATTTTTTAACACTTGAAAATACTCTGAGCTTTGATACATGACATTTCCTTCTTTACTTAATGTCTGGGAAGGAAGGAGGGAAGGAAGAAAGGAAGGAAGGGAGGGAGGAGGGAAGAAGGGGAGGTAGGGGAGGGAAGAAAGGGAGGAAGGAAGGAAAGGAGCCATTCTTATGGCTAAGAATGTTGAACATTTCTTCATGTATTTATTAGCCATTTGTATTTCTTCTTTGAAAACTATAATTTGTCCATTTATAGATTGGATTATTTATTCTTCTGGTGTTTAATTTTTGGAGCTCTTTATATATTCTGGATATTAAATTCTTATCCAATGAATAACTGGCCAAGACTTTCTCCCATTCTTTAGTCATTAAAAAATTAGTAGCTTTTCTATACACCAATAATGAACAGATTGAGAAAGAAATCAGGAAAACAGTTCAAGTCACAACAACCTTGAAAATTTTAAGTACCTAGAAATAAACCTAACTAAGAAAATTGGAGACCTCTAAAATGAAAACTATAAAACATTGAAGAAAGAAATTGAAGAAGACCCACACTAGAAGATGTCCCATATTCATGGAAGCAGAATTAATATTGTGAGAATGGCTATAATAATAAAAGTAATATATAGATTCAATGCAATCCCCATCAAAATTCCAATGTCATTCTTCAAAGAAATAGAAAAATCAATCTTAAAATTCATTTAAAAACACAGAAGACCTAGACTAACTAAAGTAATCTTGATCA
Source organism: Castor canadensis (assembly GCF_047511655.1). NCBI lineage: Eukaryota > Metazoa > Chordata > Mammalia > Rodentia > Castoridae > Castor > Castor canadensis. Next base: position 190,062,895 of record NC_133388.1, read on the forward strand.
AAAAGAGCAATGCTGGAAGTATCACAAACCTGACTTTAAATAATACTGTAGAGCCATAATAATAATAAAAAAAAGCCAGCGTGGTATTGACACAAAAAAAGACATGTAAATCAATGGGATAGAATAGAGGATTCAGAAATAAACCACATACTACAGCTATCTGTTTTTTAACAAAGATGCCAAAAATCTACATTGGAGGAAAGATAATCTTTTCAACAATTGATGCTGGGAAAACTGGATATCTGCAGGTAAAGGATTGAAACTAGACCCTATCTGTCACCTAGTACAAAAATCAATTCCAAATGGATCAAAGACCTTAATGTAAGACCAACACTTTGAAACTACTAGAGGAAAACCTAGGGAAAAACCTTGAAGATATAGGCATAGGTAAGACTGTTTTGAATAGAACCCCAGTTCCTCAGAAATAAGAACAATTGAAAATGAGGATTGCATCAAGTTGAAAAGCTTCAGCGCGCCAATGGAAATAATTACCAGAGTCAAAAGAAAACTTTTAGGATTGGGGAGGGTCTCCATGCAGCTGGATACCTCTGGGGACTTGCCCTGCTGACCACGTTTGCCTGCTTCCCTGGAGGATGTCATGTGAAAAGTGTTATAATCAGATTTGGATTTTACAATGGCCGCTGGGCCCAGTGGTTCAAAATGGCTCCAGGCAGGGCTGAGATTGGTGATAAGAAGGCTTGCCTGGGGTCTGTGGTGGCAACAGTGTGAAATTGATGGGGCTAGAAAGGGAAGGACCTTTGCTGGAGGGGATAAGAAGGCAGACTAGACAGGAGCATGGGATAAGAAAGGAGAAGAAGGCCTAAGCTGTTGGTTAAATAGCCTATTTTTTCTAGGCTACCCTCATTTCCTGTCAGATGGAGTCCCTGGAATATAGAAAGAGGGCTGTGTCAGTCAGTTAGCATTCCATCACTGTGACAATATACCTAAAAAATCAGCTTAAAGGAAGGATTTATCTTAGCCCATGGTTTTAGAGGTTTTAGTCCATGTTTGCTTGGACCTGTGGTGAGGCAGAATATCATGATGGAAGCTCCTGGCAGAGGAAACAGCTCACCTCATGGCTAGAAAACAGAGTAAGGATGTGTGGAGGTCCCTATGACCCCTTCAAGGTCATGCCCACAATGATGTCACTTCCTTTCACAAGGCCCCACCTCCTAAATGTTCCACCACCTCCCTTAAGATCCAACTTAACAAGGCCAACAAATAATTGCTGAATGAATAAACGAATGAAAAAGAAAACACATAACTAAGTTAGTTAATACAGAGGATTCTCAAACCAGATCCCACTGAGGCCTGTCATTGCTAGCTCTGAAATACAGTTTTGGTTTCATTTTCAAAGAAGTCTCACAGTACAGAGCCCAGGTTTCACCTGTGGCTATAGGCCACATGGATGGTGAGTTCATTGAGGACTCCTGTTGGGAATATTAACGCACAAACAAAATGTCTTCCTGTATCCCAGTCTTAACCAGTTTAAAAATATATTAGAAAGACATCCATTCCATTTCAATGACATCAAATATTCAACAACATTAAAATCAAATTACAAAACAAACTAATGTTTAACTTTGAGATCATTCCAGGAGATAACCCAAAGGAACTTTTTGAAACTTGGCAAAATAGTTTTAAATTAGATCCAAAAGAATAAATAGCCAAGAAAATATTTTACAAAACAATGTGGGAAGACTATTATATAAATATGTTATGATAAATATGTTATGATGACTTTAGTTTAAGCAATGTGAGGTTAAAGCCAGATTTTACAAAGAGATGAATGAAAAAGAAGAGACACACACCAAAGCAATTTCTCTTATGTATATTAAATACAGCATAGATTTTAAATTCATGGAAAATTGTATTTGTAATAAATAAACTTCAGTCTATAAGTTATTTCTAGAAAAAAATGAAGACACATCAGTAAACCATTGATTCACTGTTTAGAAGCCCTCCCGTTGGGTAAGTCTGGAGCACTGATGGCTTGCTCACCTGAAGAGGAGGTCACTCTGTTGGATTCTGAGTCCTGCATCTGCAAAGCTGAGGTTAGGCAGAACTAACACCATCACCTGGTTGGCTAAGCTAGCACTGCCGACGCCAATTGGCTAAGCAAATGGTGAACTACTGATCATCTGCTTCCATGTCTAAGACAAGTGAGATAGCTACCCAGTTCATGAATCGTGCTGAATGTTAAACACAGTGCTGGGGCTGGCTCATGGCAAATAGTAGACTCATGAAATGCTACTAACCCCAGGCTTCATGCTTCAGCACGCTTTTGAATTCACAAAGAGCTTGTTCTCAGAATGGTCGTCTGGGGGTGTGGACCCCCAGATGTCAGGGTGTTTGCAGACAGCAAAGGCTCACCCTGGGGATCTGCGTAGGGCAGGGAGGGAACAGAAAGAAGTCAGGGTCTTTGCTCCATTCCCTGACTCATGTGGTGACACATGAGCTGGTTCTCACTTTAGGGAAGAACTACCCTCTTCAATTATAGTGCTTTTCCCTAGATGGCAACCTAAATGTGGAGTGCGGTCAAGGCTACCATTTTAGGACAGTAATTGGCCACTTTGGTCCAGAAACCCATCATTACGCTTCTCTAAAACTGCAGTGTTCTCATCATCTAAGAATATGCAATTCAGTGTGATCCTGTTGCAAAATGCCACTTGTTCTGACCATGAAAATAGCAGAGTACAGAAGATGGCAGAGGAAACGAGAGACCAGAGTTTCCTGCAGCCCAGCCGGGTCTGTAGTCTGAAGCTGGTGCCCTCACTCCAGTACAGAGAGGGGGCTTCATTTCCTTATTTCTCTCTGAACCCATGGGAAATCTGGATTCATAAGTTGGCAGCTTCTCTGGATAAATCTTTTCTTTTTTTTTTTATTTAGAGAATACTTTATTAGTTTCTGTAATCAAACCCACGTAGATAAGACCTTACATATTTAATACAGTGCGTTACCCCTGTACAAATGGAAAAAAAATTAAGTTTAACGTTTCTAGACCAATATGGCTATTAATTTCTGTACAATGCCAACTCAACACAGTAAACTGGGATACTTTTTTCCAAAGTTGACAGCACAGCTAAAGTTTCCAAAAATTCAAATTATATATATATGTATATATATATATTTATATTTATATAAAAAGACCAATAATAGCAGTATGTTATGCATCAATAGCAGCAACAGCTTTTCCAGGTTCTGCAGTCATCTGAACAAAATTATAGTCTTTTTTTGTTTTTTAATGAAAAACTATAGTGACATGTCTAAGGGATATGTGCTGTGCCACCATTCCTATGTTGAAACTGTGCGCCCGTTGGGATAGTGTTAGCAGGTGGGGAATGGGGAGGTGATTGGATTGTGAAAGTGGAGCCCTCTATAAGACAAGGGTACCCTTAGTGCCCCCTCTAGAAGGACAGGAGAGAGTGTTCTTGCTCTCTCTGCTGTCAGCGCTTGAGGATGGGGCAAGAAAACTGCCACCTGTAAACCAGAAGGAGGAAGCAATAATCTGTCCAAGAGCCTACCCTCCAAACTCTCCAGGACTGTGAGAAGTAATGTTGCTGTTTCAGGCAGCAGTCTGTGGAGTCCAGTTGCAAGGATCTGGGGCGAAGGTGTTTCATAGTTTTATTTACCGCTGGAATCTTTAACACAGGTGCCATGTTAAATAAAGACAGGTTGGAGATTTAAATTTCAGATCCCCGTAGAACTAGGAACTTGGGGCTATCAAAGCAGAGCCCCTCCCACACCTGGGGTAATGTTCTGGAAAGAGTGCTCAGAGACAGGGATTCAGAGGGATAGGAGGAGTTTGGACTAGAACCAAGAGGCCTGCTGTGATCTTTCCAGCTCCTTCTTGATAACCTCCCATACCTCTGACTCCCTGTTTGTGAGGTGGCAGTAGAGCACCTATCCCACCCCCAGTTGGGGTGCTGGGATCACATCTGATGAACTGGACATGCTTTGTAAAGCGTAAAGTGCTATAGCCAAGATTGCCACAGTGTTCTGCTTGTCCGAAGTAAATACTCACAAATATCTTTTAAAAGGATAAACTCTTGTGGTCTTCTAAAAAGAAGAGAGAGAGCAGAAAGGAAGGAGAGGGAGAGGGAGAGATTTTCTCACTAACCTTCAACACTGCCTTGTCTCTGGAAGGTTCTGTAATCTGCATCCTGAATGATCATGGCAGGCTCTGTCCTCTTTAATGTTATCCAGGGGCAGGTTAATAAGCTCATAAAACACACAAATAATAAATAATAAATATAGTCATTGACCTAGACACAGTCCTTCCAAGAAGGGCACCTTTATTCCACTGCTTAGGGCCACCTTTCTCCTCACAGGGACATATAGCCAGGTTCTAACCATGGCCATGACGCCAAATGAGACATGTCACAGACCTCTTATTTCTACCCAAGACGTCTCTCTGGCTGCTACCCCTTCATCCCCCTTCCATGTACCACGTCCTGTGTCCTGGACACCCATCATCAAAGAGCACAAGCTCTAATTGTGAAGAGCCAGTTGCTCTTATCCACTACTTAGGAAGAATTCAGAACACCAGCAAGTCATGGTAGCATCCCATGCCTCATTTTCTGTGTGTGTGAAAGAAGGCATCTGTGCTGGACTGTCCAGGTAGTGACTCTGAAATGGAGATTGGTGTGAGATGGACTCTGCAGGCAGAATGAGGTGGGGATCAGCAGCTGAAAGGAGCAGAGTAAGAACAGGGCTGAGCAGAGGAAGAACCTCATGCAAATCAAACCGTGGCTCCACCTGTCTCCCAGGAGGCAGCAGGGAGGCTGGCCCTGTAAAACCATCCGTCCCAGAGTGGGACCTGCCTGGGACTGTCCACAAGGACTAGTTTTTGGACATGGCTGTTTCTGGGGAAGGACTCAGTTGGGAGCCACCAGCTTCCTAATCATTGGGAAAAGGAAAGCCTCTGTTCTGCAGGGGCCTGGGCAGCACCCCAGTGTCTTCTGCAGAGGGTAGCAGGCTTAGGAAGGATGGACTGATATAACCTCTGTAGAGCCCTGAGCACAGTGCCATCTGGTACACCCAGCAGGGATGTTCCAGTCATCATTACTCACATTACTATGACCATCGTGTTGTGCGGTGGTGTCACTAGGTTTTTTGTCTTCTTGACTTCTGTTCTACTCTCACCTGCTTAATAGACACAGCCATGCTTCTTGTATGTTTTGTCTTAGTATGTTTTTAACTTTGCATTCCTAGGCTTGAGCATAGGACTTGGGTCATAAATAAATAAATACATGTAAAATGGAAAGATGGATAAAGGCATAGGGTTACATGAAAAAGGGGACCCCACACAAGTTGCCCTAGGGACTGTCTTTGGGAACACTGGGTGACCCTACCCTGTCTTTATTATGCAGCTGATAACTGTGTGTGACCATCCCCTGATTTCTCTCTTAGTTGCACTGGACTTGTGGCATCCCCTGGCCCTGTCATTGGTAGTTGTGGATCCATCCATCAGGGACTTTGATGTCGCTCACATCAGCACCACTGCCACCAGCAACTTCTCTGTAGCCCGAGACTTCTGCTTATGGGGTAAGGGAGACATCCTCCTAGAGAGGGTTAGACAGGGTCTCAGTCAGGTGCTATTGAAGATTCTGACTTCAGAAGCAGACAGGATAGTCCATTATAACTTGGGGGACTTAGCAGGAAGGAGAAGACAAAGGGAATCTCTTCACTCCCTACTGGGTAGTCCAGAGTCAAGGTCTGCAAGGGAATCAGTAAACCAGCCAATGAGGGACCCTGAACTAGGAAGCAGGAAGATCCGAGGATGGAACTAGCGGTTGGTATGGGGCAGAAGAGATGCATGTCACCTTGGTGGCTATCCTCAGGCAGCAATGGGCCATCATGGTGGGGAGGAAGTACATCTGTTGGGGCCAGAGAGCTGGAGCAAAGCTAAGACCTATGGGTAAGACTCAAATTTCAATAGAAATCATTCAATGCAATTTGAAGAACTTTCTAATAAGCACAGATATCCACAGACACAAAATTCCTTTAGAGAGTCTCTAGTTATTAGTAACTCAAACAAAAGCCAGGTAACCACTTGAATAGAAGGTTCTATAACAACTTTTAGCTCTTAACAGTGGCTGAATTCAGGTGCATTTATACCTCTCCAAGATTCTGAACCCCTCTGGAATTCCATGGATTTCGTGTCCCTCCTTCAATTGGATAATAGTATGCACAAAGCTATGCTTATCATGTAGACTAAGCAACTATGTACAGATGCACAAGTTGTATGCTGCACAATGCTGAGTGGTGCTATTCAAAGACTGGTCTAGAATCAGGGATCTCAGGCCAAGCACAACTTACCCAATTGAATGAGCTCTTCTTAGTACCCAATGCCATGGCATAGTTAAAATTGTCTATGCAATACCTGGCTTGCTTGGGAAATGGCATAGTTCTTGATGGAAATGGCTACTATGCTGCAGGCTGTGGAAGCATTAAAGAGGGGCAGAGAGAGATAAAATTGAAGAGGAAAGAAGGGGAGCATAGAAAACCTTGACTACGAGGACCTCCTCCTGAAGCCCATGAGTTGTAGTGTTTTAAGCAAGGGACAGATGAGAGCACATTAATGAGTTAAATAAATTAAGAACCCGATTGTTATATAACAGCTGAGGAGATGGTTGGGTTCCTCCTACCACCATTTTATCCTCAACCCCTGGCCCAGTGCTCAAATGTAATAAGTGCTCAAATGAATCAGTGATTGCCCAATGAATAGATGGGTGGAAGGATTGATATATGGATGAGTAGATGGGTGCATGAAAGGATGGATGCATGCATTCATGGGGGTATGATTGGATAGTTTATGGGTCACTGGATGGGTGGATGGAAGGATGGGTGGGTGGAGAGAAAGATGGAAGGAATAATGGATGCAAGAATGAATGGAGGGAGGGATGGATGGATGCATGCATGAATGAATGTATACATGCATGTGGGCATACATGGTCACATAGCGAGGTAATATATCTGGGGCCTAAGCCTTACTCCTCCTCTTCTCTGCAGAATGTTCTCGTCACCAGGCCTGCCTTGTCACCACCCTGCAGACCCGCCCTGGGGCTGTGAGGTGTATGTTCTATGCTGATACCCACAGCTGCACATACAGCGTGCAGGGCCAGAAGTGCCAACTTCTGCTCCGTGAAGAGGCTGCGTACATCTACCGGAAGCTTGGTAAGTCCTGGTCTGGGCCTTTACAGCTATCCCTGGGGACATGGGGATGGCTGGAAAGGGCTATTTGCATGATAATTTGGTGGGCAGTGGCTTTTTCTGATTCTTAAGGGAGAGTTGGCCAAACTTACCTGGGCTAGGTGGCACTCACCTGTGGTGGACTGGAGGAAGGTAGGGAAAATTACCACTTCTGTGTCACTTTTATTCATTTATTCCTTTTGTTTGTAGAAGCCATTTTGTCCTTTGAGCTTCATTGTAAAACAATAAAATAAGCCACTTTTTGCTACTGTCTTGTGGTTTAGAAATTTTTCTCCATACCTGATCTCGTTTGGTGCTCATGCCAATCCTGCAAGGTGGCAGGATAAGCATTTTATTCCCATCTTGGAGAGAAGAGACGGTAACCCAGAGAATTTAAGTTACTTCTTGGACTTCACACAGCTAGTGGTAGCAGAGTAGGGACTTGGAGCCAGGTCTTCTGTTTTGCAATGCCTCTCTCCTACAGACTCACACTACCTGATGACCACATCTTAAGTATAGAACCTGTTACCAACTGGGTTAAGATTAAAAACATTCAGGGCTGGGGATATTTCTCAATATCTCCATATATGGAGTGCTTGCCTAGTATATATGAAGCCCTGGGTTCAATTCTCACCCTCCTCAAATAAAAGAAAACAGGAAAAGGAATCCATCAAATATGGAATTGTTATGAGTCAGACCTAGTGTTAGGTGTTGGGATACAGGGATGACACAGGCAAGGGGTGAACATCATGCAAATCCAACACCGAGGAAAAGTGGCAGAGCTACAGGTCAGGAAACACAGGAGCTGGGAGTGAGGAAGCTTCCCCGCAGTGGACATGTTCACAGAGGAAGGAGTGACTGCTATGGTGATGGTTGCTGCTGCCATCATGTCTCCTACAGAAGGAGGTCATGCATTTTCTCTGTAGAGTCAGATGATAAACATTTTAGACTCTACAACCACGTGCTTCTGTTACAACTATTCAACAGTCATTGTAGCATGAAAGTAGCAAGAAACAAAATGTCAAAGTAATAGACATGACTATGTTCCAATAAGACTTTATTGAACAAAACTGAGAGCAGTTCAATTTGGCCCCCTGCTCTGTCCTCTCTGAATGCAAGGGACTCTCTTTCTCCACCTGTCTTCAGACCATGTGAGAGTTTCTTCCAGGCCCGAGGAGACTGTTGTCTTCTATCTATCTGTACATTTATATTATTAAGTCAAACTGAATAGGTTTTCACAGTCCATTTAACCAGTGGTGTTATCTGTGTGGTGCTTCTGCTAAGAAATGGCTTAACATTGAGGTTTGAGTTCTGTAAAACAAATTAGACTGTTTCTCTATTAATTCTGTGATGAAAGCTCACTTCCTAAAGAAGCAGCCTGCATATATGTGTATAAGAAAATACAGAGACTTTTCCTACCCAGGAGTCACATGGCCAAATATGTGGGTAGTTTGGAAGGGATCCACCATTTCTGCCAAAGAACTCAAAAGGGAAAAGTGCACATGTAACATTCTCCCCATGTTTGATCTCATGGGGCTCCTGGAAGGGCAGATTGAATGCCACTGTCTGTGGGAAAGCCAGCCTGGGTTCTCTCAGATCCACAGCCTTTGCATTTTTCTGGCTTAACTACTGCCTTAGGATGAGGCCTCAGTTGTGAAATGTGGCTGTTTCCTATAGCAGAAGAAAGCTTGGCCTGAGACCCTTTGATTTAAGATTGTAACAGGAAACCTCCTGAGAAGGAACTGGAGGAGGGAGGTAGTCATGATTTGTGATTGAGGCCAGATTAGAAAACAGCAACTCTTTCTTTCCATCCCAAGTTTCCATTTGTGATTCTAACTCATACTCCAGCGTGTTTTGGGATTCTTTTGCAATGTTCACTCTTTTCCTTTCTGTATTTTTTCTCTCACCCCCTCTCTCTTACCCTCTGTACTTCCCTCTTTTCTTCGCTCCTTCTCTCCCTCTATACCTTCTTTATTCCATTCATGCATTTCCATCCATCTATCCATCCATCCATCCATCCAACCATTATCTCTCCCTCCATGTATTCATTCTTTATCCATCCACTATCCATCAGCCCATCCCCCATCATCCCTCCATCCATCTTTCCATTCACACATGGATCTTCTGCCACTTACCAGGCACCAACTTGGAATATTTCCAGTATTACCATTTATTCTCAATACCATCGTGATGCTGGGCTGCTACCCTTCCTATTTCACAGGAAGGAGACCGAAGGTCAGGAAGATTACAAAGTTCTTCTAGTAAGCAGCTGTTCTATCATATGAAGTGCAGGTGTGCTTGACTCTCCAGACCATCTATGAGTTCTGCTTTACCCTGCTGATCCTCAGTGCCAGGAAGTCATGTCATGAACAAACATTATAACATTAACCTCAGAACCCACTGCATTTCAGGCTAGAGAATTCTTTTTTGAGTGTATGTGAGAGAGGGAATGGGACTCAGCGCAACAGACTGTTCTGGCTATTGTAGGATGTTTAGGATCTCTGACTAGACGCTGGTAACATCTCTTCCCCACCCTGTGACAACTGAAAATATGTCCAGATGTGGTCAAATATACCCTAGGGACAAAATCACTTCCAGCTGAGAACCACTGCTCATAATAAGCTCTTAAAGAATGGATAGACTTCTGCCTGCCTGCCTGCCTCTTCTCCCACACTTGTCTCTCCTCTGTGACACACACATTTTTATAGAAGGGATTACAGAGAAAGCAGAAAGGCTTTGACTATCTACAGCCCAGAGTGGAGCTGAGCAGACTGAACCTAATTATTTGGATAATAATTGACTCTCTCTCTCTCTCATTCTCTCTCTCTCTCTCTCTCTCTCTCTCACACACACACACAAACACACATACACACACACACACGTCTTCATGAGTGGAATGTTGGTCAGTTCCTTTGGACAAGGTCCCAAGTCTTGTTGGGAAGTTGTCATGGCCCTTTCTCAAGTCCCTAAAAACAGTACTTGGCACTGAACCTGGGTCCAACAAACATTTATTGACAATAAATGAATGAAAGAAAAAGCAGTGGTGGAAATAAGATAGGGTGACAGAGGAGCTGATAAGTGGCTGGTGATTAGCATGGGATTGCATGCAGGATGGATGAGACTGTGGTCACTAAGCAGGGGCGGCACACAGGTTGTTCTGGTCTTGACCTATGGACAGGAGAGAGGGACAAGAACACCCAGGGAGCAAGCCTGTGTGTGGGCCCATGGTAACAAAGCATAGGAGGGTAGCTCAGACCTGGCCCTGGCTTATGTGAATGGGTTATGGTCCAGTTTTGGGTTCTGAAGGGGGGCTTCCAGGGCTATGTCACCTGTGGTCCTGACAGGTTACCTACCTGTAGCTTCTTATCCTGTGTCCTCCCCAGGGATGTGTAAATACAGCCCCAAATCCTTTAACTACACGCTGAAATCCAAACACTCTGAAAATTCATTTTTTAGTTTGTTTGGTTTTAGTGAATTCTCTGCAAACTCACTTGTTGGCAAAAATCTGACCTGATATGACTGAAGAAATCATATTCGTTGTTTGTCCATCTTAGTATGAACAATTAGAACATTTTGTCCTAGAAATAACTGATGTGTTTGATGACTGGCTCTACTCCAGAACTCCTGAGATGTTGACTGTTGCCCTCTGTGTGCCCTGGTGTCCCTATCCAAGCCCCTAGGGTGCAGGGCTAGGGGTGTGACCTGGGTTACACCCAGGATAATTGGGAAGAATCCAGGAGATAATCCATGAATAAGAGGAGTTAGCACCCTACTTTGCACATATTTGGTGCCTACTAAAGGTCAGCAGTCTCTGTTGTTATCTGCTGTTGCTCTTGACATTGAGAGCTAACTGACTACCAAAGGCATGGGTCTCAATGGTCTACTGACATTTCCCAGTAGTCCATTTTCCACTGCAAAAAAAAAAAAAAAGCAGTGATTTTTTTCTTTCTGTTACTTAAAGTACACTTAGAAAACCAGGGATGAGAGCACTCACTGTCTCTCTCCCTGCCTGCCCTTTCTTTCCCATAGGTGACCCTCTTCTCCGCTCTGAATTTGCACCTTCTGTGTCCATTGCTACCCATGGCCAGCTGCTGGGCAGGTCCCAGGCCATCCAGTTAGGGACTTCCTGGAAGCAAGTGGATCAGTTCCTTGGAGTTCCGTATGCCACTCCGCCCTTGGCAGAGAGCCGCTTCCAGGCACCAGAACCCTTGAACTGGACAGGATCCTGGGATGCCACCAAGCCAAGGTAGGGGTTGAGTGGTATGCATTTGGAGACTGGGCAACAGATTCATGTGTTCTGGTTTGAGCAGTACATGGGCTGGGATGGATTAGTTAAGAGAGAATTATGTTTGTCAGATGGTCCTCAGAATCAGTGGATAATGCTATTCTGCTCATGGGAGGTCCACTGGTGATGGAAGAGCCTGTGTGCTCTGCTCCACATCGTGACTCTGGGACCCGGCATGCCAGAGGCTCTGTCTTCTTCAGCAGAAATCTTCCATGGTCTGCTGGCATTGCATCCAGGACAGTGTAGCTGTAAAAGCTTCTACAGGGAGGTTCTTGTGGGCTGGGCCTGGAGGTGGGTGATGTGTCACTTGCACCAGTGTTACAGTGGCCAAACGGTCCCAGCAACAACTGACTTTTTTTTTAAGTGCTGTTTTTCTTTCTCTTCTTTTTGGGATAAGGTCTCCCTGTGTAGCCCAGACTGGCCTCACATTTGAGATCCTCCTTTCTCAGTCTCATAAGAGCTGGGATTACAAATGTGTGCCACCATGCCTGGCCACACATGATTTTAATGGAACCAGAAATGCAGCATTGCAGGAAAAGTAAATGAGACACTGAACAAAATTTAACCCTCCCCAAATGGGACAATATTACAAGGAGTTTTGTTTTTCTTTTTAAAAAACACTCATATCCTATCATTTCCCCTCATTAAAGATTTCATCTTGAATAGTTGACATATGAAGAATACTTAGTGACATTTCCTACTGAACTGCCATCAGAGTCCCCATGAAGAACCCACTGCACTACAACATGTCCCCCTCCCCTGTACCTCTCTACTCAGGTCCCAAAGTTCTGTCCTCTGCAGCCGTATCCTCCATGTCTATTGCCACCCAGGGTGGGTTGCTGGGAAGGCACACAACCTCTGGGCAGGTAGATCACGAGTGAGGAGGCTCCTGAAATCTATCCAGAAAGGGACAATGAGGGACAATGATAGCAGGATGGACCTGGGCCACCACTAGGAAAACAGAGACCCAGCAGGCAGTAATTAGGGGCCTGCCATGTTAGGATGGACCCACCAGCCAGGGGACTTGAGTGATAATGATTGAACAGCTCTGGTAGCTGTAGCCAGGGCTAGTGAGATTTGGGGGTGAGTCAAATGGCCTTTTGGGTGGATGGCCTTTGTGCTGCCATTAGGCATGATCCCAGATGTGGTCTCAGCTCTTGTACAAAGAAATGCTCCACTGGCACTAGCTCTCTGTGCTGGCAGAAAAGGGGAATCAGACACCTCTTCCCAGCAGAAGGTCTCTATGTGAGGAGCAAGGAAGGGCCACAGTCCTGAAGGCACCTGCTATCTCCTTCTCTATTTCAGGCCACTGGTCAACATGTTTCCCTTTCAGGAGGTCAAGCTGTACCTGGGAAATGTCCCTCCACAGGCTGGCAATCAGAGATCTATGTATACCCTGCTGTCCCTTCCATTCCCTGACCACACTGGTGGCCTAAGGAATTCTGATCACCACAGAGCAGGCTGGCCAGGCCTTTGGGACAGAGCAGTGGCTCTGGCCACTGTGTTGGATGATAAGAGAAATGGAGCGTACCTCCTTGTTATTTTTCCTGAAAGTTACACGGTCTGTCCCTCTAGGGCCAGCTGCTGGCAGCCAGGCGCCCGCACACCCATGCCTCCTGGAGTCAGTGAAGACTGCTTGTATCTCAATGTGTTTGTCCCAGAGAACATGGTGAGTACCCAAGCACTTGCTGTATTTACTCTGGAAACTTTCTGCTGAGAAATCCTTTTCCCCATTATGGCGGCCCTGGTTCTCCCCACCTCCCCTGACTCTGCCTTGCTGTGCTCCTCCAATGCTGTCCTCAGCCTCTCCAAGATTGGTGGAGGCTGAAAGTGAGCAGAGGGGCTTGAAACTCTCCAAGTGGACTCTTATTTGAGGGTGGAGGTGGATGAGGTGGTGGACTGTGACCCTGAACCCAGTTTTTTCTGTTTTGAAATCTGCATCTGCCTAAGAAGCCATGTTAGCACTCTGAGTGACTGAGTTCCCTGCTTTGAGGGCAGGGTTAGCGTCCACAAGAGAGAAGGCTTTGGAAAACATGAGTTTCTGGCTATGTTAATATGGTGCGTACTGAGTAACCATTCTAACCTTCCTAGTCCTCTCACTCTTTCTGTGCCTTGCCCTCATATCAAGGGTGGCTGATACCAGCCTGCCCTTGCTGGTATTCTACCAACATGACTCATTGAGGGCTTCAGGAGGGGCCCAGAGCTCACCCTGACATGCCGCACAGCTCCCAGCCAAGGAAGCCAATGACACCCAAGATTGGTCTCTTTTGTAACATTCAAAAACCCAATATTTGGAGAATCCATAGCCCTCACCCTGCCTGCAGGGGACAGCATCCAGGATAGTGGGATGAGGAGAGACCAGAACTAGAATTCAGGGCTGGTCTCTTTTTTTGTATAGATATGGTAGCAAGTGATGTCACTGCTAAGCCTGTTCACACCTGCATGGTGGGGTGCAGATAGTCACACTCTGGGCCTGTTCACACTTGCAGAATGGGTGCATACAGTGGCACTCTGAGCCTGTTCACACACATTTGTCTTCTCCCCATTTGGAAGTCAAGATCAAGGGGCAGCAGAGCTGGTTCCTTCCACAGCTTCTCCCTTTGGCTTGCAGATAGCTGCCATCCCCTACTGTTGTCACATGGTCTTTCTTCTGCGTGTGCTTGTGTCCAGTTCCCTTCGTCTAATGAGGACACTGGTCATATGGGATTAGAGCCCACATAAATGTTCATTTAGATTACTTACAAAAAACTTACATGTTTTACCTCCAAATACAGGCACTTTCTGAGGTACTAGGGGCTGGAACTCCAAGGTGCTAATTGAGTAGGGTTAAGTATGCCTCCAGGGTAGAATTATAGGAGGATTGTACATGGACTCATAGTCTGGGTCCTTTCAGGGAAAGGTGCCCCCTCAAAGTCTTGGGGTGAAAACAACGGTCTGAACCACTCGCCACTTCTCTCCAATCCCCATAGGTTCCCAATGCATCAGTGCTGGTGTTCTTCCATAACTCTGGTGAGGTGGAAGGCAGTGAAGGACAGCTGACCATTGATGGCTCCTTCCTTGCAGCTATTGGTAACCTCATCGTAGTCACTGCGAACTACCGAATGGGAGTCTTTGGTTTCCTGAGTTCTGGTGAGTTGCTGGAATTGGTGGGCACATTGTTGAGCTTTCCATCATTATAAAATTTACCTGTAAAGAGGAAAGGTTTGTTTTGGCTCACAGTTTTGGAGGTTCCAGTCCACGATTGCTTGGCCCTGTTGCTTTGGGCCTGTGGTGAGCATAGAGGAAGCACATCGTGGTGGCAGGGGGTAGCAGACAGAACCCCTCACTTCCCAACCAGGAAGCAAAAGAGAGGAAGGAAAGGGGGCTAGGGCACCCACAATTCCCTTCAAGGGAATGTCTCCAATGATCTACAGACTTTCCACAAGGCCCCACCTCTCAAAGGTTCCTCCAAGACTGCAACCCTGAGACCAAGCCCTTAACACAGGGTCTTTGGCAGCCTTTCAGATCCAAACTATTGCGAGGGGCTGCTCACCCCTGAGCTGAGGCTTGCTCCTTCCAGTGCTCCTCCCTTTGTTCTCCACATCTCAGAGCTGTTCTGCTCCCACTCCTCCTGAAGCCCAGTTGGGCTCATAGCACACAGTGGAAACTCTAGAACATTCAGGAGGCCTCCAGCCAAGCCCACATCCTCCTTAGGTGAGAATAACAGCTGCTATTTATTGAGAACTTGTTATGTGTCTGAAGCTGTTCCAAGTGTGACATGATGTAACGTGTGTGTGTGTGTGTGTGTGTGTGTGTGTGTGGTCTTTAGGAGAGAAAATTGAGGCCCTAGGAAGTTATAAACTTTCTCAATGTCATGTGGTCACTACATTAGCAGAGCCACATTTCACAGGACTTAACGTTCCCTGGCCAGTTTTACAGAGGGACATATGATAGCTCTTCTGCTGCAGGAAGTCATCAGATTTGGGTAGAGGCTCTATCAACAGAATGATTTCTACTTCCCCTTATTTCTGGCCTCACTTGCAACATTGGTCCATCTCTATCAATGCACTGACCTCCATCCTCCCCACCAGTACAGAATTGAGACTCAGACCAACACAAACACCTTCCATTCATGCCTTCTTCTTCTCCTCCAACCACCACCATAGGACATTGAGGGGAGAGGCCTTAGAATCTGAAGAGTCAACATATCTTCTGTGCTAAGAATGGATGGGCAGGTGGAAGGGCTGAAAAGGTGGGCTAAACTGGCTTGTGTGTAGTGGGTGGGTACTCAGCTCCCCAGTATAAGGAGAAATTCAGGGGCACCGGGTTACAAAGGCTGTGTAGACAGAGTGTGAGGCTTTCAGAGCCACAAAGATGTTACACTGGACAACAAGCAAGAAGATTTGCCCTAGGAACCAAGTAGTGAGTGAAGGCAAAGCACAGCCCAATGCCAGTGTGGGAGACATGAATGAAGAGTGGGTCTCAGGTTTTCCTTGGGAGGAGGGTTGGCTGGGACCTACGGGTACAGATGGCTTCCTGCTTCCTGGCTCTTCTTTCTGTAAGAGACGCTGGGTAGCGGTGAAATAGAGCATGGTTGCTGGAGTTTTGTGAAAGATTTGAGGAAGTATAAAGAACTAGTTACATGTGAATTTATGTTCTTTACAGAAAAGCTTCTCACTAGGTTTTCTTAGTCTTTTCAAATATAAGGCTGACAGGGTGTGCTGAGCCTGCAGCTCCTGCCTGGCAGTGTGGGCAGGTGAAATTCACAGCTCTGGTTAAAGCAGATCCCAGGGAGCTTTTCCCAGACACGATTGTCTTTGGCTCAGAGCATTTCTAGGCAGAGGAGAGTGAGTTTCCCTATGTTCCTCTGTCTCCAAGGGGGTAGGGACTATGACCTCAGAGAGTAAAACCTGTGGAGAAATCTTATGCTTTTGGAGAGGTGAACTCGTTTTGGCTGCTGCTATGGGCAGCGTGTGGGGAGGTTATGAAAGCTTCCGGAATACCCAACCCTTGTATTCCTTATTTGCACCAATGCTGCCTGATCATTTTTTTTTTGCAGCAAAAACTACTAGCAAGAGTGAGGGAAAGTGACACTTTCCCAGTGCCTCTCTTCCCCAGATGTTTTACCTGGTGAATTTGTTTACTTCTCAGCAGCTCTGTGAGGCTCTGTGGCCACTTTGCAGATGGAATAATGAGGCCAAGAGTGGCTAATGAACTCAATTGTCCTGGTCACAGAGGTTGACAGGGCTTAAACTCTGCTGGTTGACTCTGTACTGAAGCTCCTCCTCCAAGGTCCAGAAATGTCCTGTGGATCTGCTTCTCTTCTGGATCTCTCTTTTACCACAGGAAGCTTCCTTTGTTCTATTCACCAGACCTCCTATCAGGGCCCACATACCAGAGATTTCAGGTCTCCTAAGTTGGGCCTCCCTGCAGTTCAGCCCAGAGAATGAGCAAAGATGATAGAGGTCCACCAGGAAACTGAGGCACAGAGACCATGGTGGTGGAGGAGCTGTAAAATTGTATTGCAGATGGTCCCTGTCCTGTTTGCCACTGTAGACCAGTGACAGCAGGAGGCATCTGCTCACCACCTCCACCTCAGTTCATACTCAACAAACCTACGACACATGCACAATCATTCCTTTTTCCATTAAAAAAAGTCACAAATTTTATTATCTACAGCAGTTTGAAATGTACGGAGAAACTGAACAGAAAGTGCAGAGTGTCCTCATACACTTCCCCCCTCAGTTTCCCCTGTTTTTAATACATGCTTTGGGATGGTGCATTTGTTGTGAGAGATTAGCAATAGTGATGGATGATTATTCATAAAATGCATGCTTTGCATTCAGGTGCACTGTTTATGTTGCACGTTTTGCTAAATCTTAATGCCATGGACCCACCATTCTAGCCTCCTGCAGAAAAGCTTTATCGCATACAACTCCTTTGTGTTCTACCTATCCACTTCCCCACTCTCCTCATTCTGTACAGTTGAAACTGCATTTCACCACAGAAGTCTGGAAAGAGCTGGGCCACGGTGGATTCCATTTTCAGTTAGCATCCTGTAGGGAGTTCAGGCTTTGCATCTGAACAAGACAAGGAGCTAGCTCCCTTGCTCCATGGGGCCAGAGTGCTCTGGATGATTCTTACCCAACATAGACTGCCATGGATAGAAGATGCCAAGACTTGCAGGGTGGCTCATGACATGAATCATAGCAGCTCATTTATCTTAGCTCACCCTTTCTTTCTCTAGCTAAGCAGGGGCTCCTTCCAGGCAGAACTGTGCTTTGTCGTTTCCTTGCTGAGCCTCTGGCCTGTGGCCAGCACCAGGTGCCTCCAGATTACACAGGCAGTGCCAGCAGCCCTGGGCCTTCCCTGAGTCAGGCTGAATTGTCACTCGAGCCATATCTCATCTGAAAATGAGTTGCGTAACTGCTTCAAGAATCCCAGAATTTGGAAACAATTTGCAAGAGACTGGTGACAGATGAAAACAGAAGGTCATATTGTGCCTGAGGCCCAGGGGACAAACTCACTCTCTGCAGAATAAAGAGCAGCCAAGCCCTAAAGGGCCTTTGTTCCTGTCGAGATGGGAAGCTAGAAAGAAACTAGGATCAGATATGGGCCAAGGGAGGTCATTTCCTACACATGCGGCAGATCTCAGGGGCATCTGACCCCAGTGATGATCCTTCTGTTCTGATAAAGCACACAGTGAGGGACCTGGGATGGTGGGTTCAGAGACAGAGGAGAGGGTAGACAACGAGCATGTAGACTCTCAGCAGGGAGGGAGAAGAGGAGGTGTGTTTTGTCTAGGGAGCTGGACAAAAGGCCACCAGTGACCACACATTCCCATGGCCTCATCATCCCTGGGCACTCAGAGATATCCACAAGGATTGCTGTCCTCTCTAACCAGAAAAACAGGCAGAGTCTGGCCTCAGCAGGCCCCCACATAACAGCTATGTCTGCTATTGAAGATGAGGCAAGTCCTGCTAAGAGATCAGCGAGACAATATTGGGACCTAAACCAGCTTCAGTTTAAAGAACAAAACCCCACATCTTCTATAGTGTCTCTTACCAGGCCCAGTTCTGTTGCCTTTATGAATATTAACTAATTTAATCATCAACAACCTAATGAGGCAGGTGCTATCACTGTCCCCACTTTACACTTGGGGAGAATCAAAGCCCACAAATGTGAAATACCCTGCCTGGGGCCCACATGGAGTAAGCACTGGAGTCAGGGCTATGCCCAGCCCCAGGCCCCACTTCTTTTACTGATGTCCGTGCACTGCCTGAGTCTCGCCAAGGGCCTCTTGCCAGGTATTAAAGAAACTGAGTAAGCAGCTAGAGCCATTCAGTTCAGACAAGGAGGGCACAGGTGAACATTTGCTGGGTGGTCCTGACCAGAAGGGCCCGGGAGGATCAGGGCAAGTGGGTAATACAGTGATAGCACAATGTCAGGCATCTTCCATTCACATCTGTCTCCCTACTGGTCTGTAGGGCCTGACCAATAAGAGCAGTCCTGTCTGTGTCCTGTCCTGGAGACTGAGCAGGGTTACACATCAAGGGGACACAGGCGAAGTGTGTGTGCCTGTGCATGTGTGTGCGTGTGTGTGTGTGTGTGTGTGTGTGTGTGTGTGCGCGCGCGTGTACAATGACTGAGTGAGATGGGTCTGGAACTGAACGATGAAGAGGAGACCTGGGACTCAGCCACACACAGACAACAGGAAACCACATGGATGTGATGAGCCACCCTGGACAGTGCTGGGAGCCAGACTGACTGGACAAGACAGGTTCCTAGAGGATGTGAAAGCCAGAAGTAGTTCAGACATGGTACAGGAGTTTTGGAGGCTTTGTGAGCAGAGGGTTCCATAAGTAGGCACCTAAGGCTTTGTTACCCAACTGATTTCTTGACAAATGTTTGTTGAATTAGACAAAGTCTTTTGCTCCCAAGTTTCCCTTTCTTTACCAGTTATGGACAGGCCTGGGCCAGGTCATCTCACAGCACAGTGGCTTGTTACCTGCTTCCTGTGTGCCTTGGGGCTGTGTCTGGGCTGGTTCTTCTTTTTCTGCTCTCAGCAGTGCCTAGCACAGGGCCTGGCACCAGAGGAAGCCTGGTTCATACCAGTTTGGTGAGGGCCTCTTGCAGCACCCCCAGCTCTGGCCTCTTGAAGTCTGTAAACTTGCAATGTCAGCACTGGCCCTCATGCAGTGGAAAGCTGGCATTTGGGAAGTGAGGGTCAAAATACCCCTCCCCCACTGCTGCTGGCAGCCATGGATGTCACTTCCTACATTTGGAAGTCTTGGTCTTGCTCAGTTGGAGCCCTGCTTGCCCAGGCTGCCTTAGACCTAGGATAAAACAAACACACATACCTCGACAAACAGAACCCATGAGCAATCCAGAAAAGCCCACAGTGAGGACTGAGTTGTGCCAATGGCTTCACCAGACCCAGAACATGAAACACACTTGAAATTCTGAAAGTCACCTATCTGGAACAATAATTTGTATCACTACTATGCACTGAGCTGCTGTTCAGTTCAGCTTTGCAAATTCTGGGTTGGACATTCAGGTTGCAAGATTTTCCTGGCTTTTTCTAATTGGGAGCATTTGGACTTGGAAATCATTTCTTGCTTGATAGCAAATCTTGTTATTCATAACTGTGGTGCCCTGTGAAGACCTGAGAGAGGTCTGGAGCTTGGGAGTGGCCTGGGCTGCTGACAGGCTTGAAAGTCACCTCCATGCATGTGGGAGTGGGAACCATGGGGTCTGCTGAGGTCTCTGAAGGCAGAATGAGAAAAGGTGGGTGTGAACTTCAGATTTGCCAGCATGAGGTGTGGGGTTTCAGGGTTTAATGCAGGAGGACAAGTTTGTGAAGCAGATTGACACAGAGGATGCAATGAATTCCAGGACAGTCAGAAGGGTAGGGTGTGCAGTGTCCCAAAAAGCTAAGGGGAAGTACATGTTTTCTGGTGTACTTTTTTGTGTGTGTCTGAATCATTTCATTAAAAAAATAGTGCTGGGTCTCACACAAATAATTCTTGAATTCTATAAAAAGGGAGACATTGCTTCAGGTTTACACTGTTAAGGCCACAGAAGATGAAGCAGTGGGATGGCATCCACAGCTACTTGGTCTGGCCTCTGTTTGAGAGAGCAGAATTGGGTTGGAGAATGGGCAGGGAAAACCTCCTCCCCTCAGATGGCCAAGCCAGGTGGAGAAACTGAATAAGCATCACCTCTACCCTGAGCATCAACAGCAACTGGGGCTCAGGGAGGTGGAGGTGTTTAAGGTCTCCTTCCAGCAGAGCTGGAAGTCAAGTGGGATTGTGTCAAATTCCAAAGCCCATGTTTTTCTCACTATCCCTCCCACAGTGCTGACCTGAGGCATAAGAGAGCCCTGGAGGAGCCTTGTGCCTGGCATAGACAGCACCACTATTGTTAAATCCAAAGTTGCAAAATCACAAAGGGTAAACAGCTTTCCTCTTTTATGCAGGCTCAGACGAGGTGACTGGCAACTGGGGACTGCTGGACCAGGTGGCGGCTCTGACCTGGGTGCAGACCTATATTGGAGCATTTGGGGGAGACCCTCAGCGTGTGACCCTGGCTGCGGACCGTGGTGGGGCTGATGTGGCCAGCATCCACCTTCTCACAACCAGGACTACCAGCCCCAGGCTCTTCCAGAGGGCTCTGCTGATGGTGAGTGGCTTGCATTGCCTTCAGTCTGCCCCAAGGTGTCTCCCTGCCTTTTGAGCCCAGCTCAAGAGACACAGTTGCTTGTGTCTTCTCCTATCCTTTGTATTGACTGTGGATCCTACTATGGCTGTCTTCCTAGGTATGTGTGGATCAGGAAGCTAATGAGCTCCCTGACTATTTTCCACTTATGTCCGAGTGCTGAAAATTCTTGATGGTGAAGTTTCTCTGTTTCTTGAGAAGGCCTCAATAGGGTTCAGTCAATGAATGGAGGCCAAGAATTAGAACTTATTCACAGAGTTCTACCTATGGGCTGAAATGCTTGCTGAATGATGATGACAGTGATGGTGATGGTAGTGATGGCGATAATAATGGTGGTAGTGGTGGTGGTGATGACGACAATGATGATGGTGGTTGTGGTGGTGGCGATGATGAGACTGCTATTGATATAGTCATCGTGATGATGACAAAAATTAGGATGAAAGCAATAACTTGGCTGGTCACAGCATGAGCCCTGATGTCTGTTGTTCTGTCGTTGAGTAGCTTTTAATTTTTTGTGCATTCAGGGTGCTATGCAAGCTTCTGGATATGCTACAATAAATAAGAGTCATCCCAGCTCACAGGAGCCTTGTGGGAACTGGGCAGAGGAGACACACTTTCAAGGCAGATATTTAAATAAGGATCTTGGGGCAGGTCAAAGAGGAGGCCCTGGTCAGCATAGGGCAAGGAGGGGGTTAGAAGATACATCCCTGGAGAATATTCCATAGAGCATCTGGTCTAAATGCCAAAGGTCCTGTAGGCAGAAACTACATGCAGAGTCCTGGTGATGAGGACTGGTAGAAGACAGAATTCTGCCAGGCAGCAGTGTGGAGGCAGAGGGAGCCAGACTGCACTGAGCCACTTGGGCTTTGTCCTGAGTGCATGTGGAAATACCTAAGGATTTGTTTGATTTGACTGTTCTTTGTTTACTGGTTTGTTTCATTTTAGGTTTTAATCATGTAAAAACTCTGATTTTGTTTATTAAGTATATTCCCAATGTTGTGTAACAATCTCTACTATCCATTGCCAGAACTTTTTCCATCATCCCAAATAGAAACTCTACCTACTAAACACTCCCTCCCTATTCTCTCCATCCCCTAAGCCTGTGGGAGCACTTATTCTACTTTCCATGTCTAGGGTTTGCCTACTATAGGGAACTTACATTAGCAGAGTCATACAAGATTTTTTCCTTTTGTGTCTGGATTATTTCACTTAGCATGCCATCATCAAGGTTCATCAATGGAAGAGTAAGTATTAGAAAATCCTTCATCTTTAAGGCTGAATAATGTTGCAATATGGGAATAGATTAGGTAGACATACAGTTTTTCCCCATATGGCTAAACATGCTGTTGTAAACATGAGGTGCTGTCCAAAACTTTCTAAGCAGGTGAGAAACTGACTTAGACTTCCTCTGCAGGAAGACTTCCCCTAGAACTAAGTGGAGAGTGATTTTAAGAGGGGGATGCTGAAAGCAGAGAAGCAATCAGGAGACTGAAGTAACCTAAGCTAAGGAAAGATGGGGAACCACTAAGACCAGCACCATGGGCTGAGTCCCTCATTGGCGCACTAGCAATTCTAAGACCATGTAGCTGCACTCCAGCTTTTCCTAGCCTTCCAGGAGTCCACATCTTTGATGAGGAAGGATGGAGAAGATCTTTGTAAGGCCACAAGTGCCCTTGGATTGACCTTGTCACCATTCCTGAAACAGCAGAGCCCCCAGCCACTTCTCCTGCCTTTGTCAGCCAAAGGAGCTTTTGATTCTCCTTGGGTTCCTTCCATACTCTGCTCTGCCTCATACGGGGTTTTCCTTGGCATGGGAGACCTTTCTCCCATCCTTCTCCTTGCCTGCACTCTCATCAAATAGGAAAGCCTTTCTAGCTTCTCAGTCTTAGAACTGGACCTTTTCTATGGCTTATGTTGGACTATAATATACAGCATTTGGTATGATTTCTATCAGTAACTAATTGCTCTTAGTGCCAAGTCTGCCTTGATCACATGATGAAGCTGCAAGAGCAGGGATGATTATGCCTTGCTCTCCACAGGGCCCTGGGTATCCCACTCAGCACACCTTGCAATGAGCATATGCTCCACAATGAACACAGGGAAGTTAGTGTGCAGGTGAATAACCGGTGTCCTAATGTTGTTCTCAAAGGTCCCAAACCCACAGGCTGGCTCACATCCACTGCTGTCACCCCTTTCCTGTGTTTTGGTTTTCTTCACTCTGTCCCTCTGAAGTCTGTCCATCTTAGTGGCAGGGGATTTGAGTACAAACAGCTTTCAATTACTGGTGTTAGAACAGAACTTCCTGCTCTGAGTTGATCCTGGAGGGATTTCTCTAGGGTCTTCTGAATCACCAGACATACACTAGGACCCAGGAAACACCCAAATGCTTCCAGAAGGTAGACTTTTCTTTTTGAAGGTTTAGGTGTTTGGGGAATTTCAAAAACTAATCTGTTTTAACAAATGGCAGTGTGTTTAAAAATAAATCCTCCCTCTGTTTTATGCATTTGGAAGCAGCTTTTCCAACTGCTCCCAGAAGTCCTTGGGATACATGTGAGATCATTTGGAATTCAGAGAACTAACATGCATTAGTAGATTAGCAGCTTTTAAATGTGTTCTTTACCAACAGCTGTTTGGAGCATTAATGTGTATTGGCAATTTATCTTCAGGTAAAATCTTAAGTTTCTTTGCAAATCTGGAGGCTGGAACTGTCTACACATTGGTCAAAGAGAAGCATGGTGATAATTATGCTAAACCTACATCAGTATAGCATATCTGGGGCCATGAAATACTTTGTTATCTTATCCCAGATTTCTCACATTGATTGGCATAGGGTCTTTATTTTATTTTCTATCTAGAGATAAGAAAATATGAGATTCAGAGAGGTTTAGTGACCTACAAAGAATATTCAGCAAAGAAAGAATGAATTAGGAGTTAGAATCTAAAGCCAAATCCTATCTTCCTACTTTATCAGGCTGGTTATGCAAGAACTATGGGTTTCAAGATGTAAAAGAAAGTTCCCCAAACTAGTATCAAATGGGTCTGCATTAAGATCACAACCTTGGGCAAAAACCTTCACTTTGCATTCTTCTATAAAATTGGTCTTATTAATTATATCTCCAAAGGACTTGACAATCTGTCATGCCATAAGGTTTACAAGGTGTTCTGCTTGCCACAGGGACTCAATAAATTCTAGCTCCCCTTCCCTTGCAGAGGAAAGTCACCTCTAAACCTAAGCAAGTCCCAAGGTATTTCACCCGCCCTAAGGCCAGCTTGGAGGAAGAAAGTGACTTGTTGCAAGCATGCCATTCTGCAGCACAGGGCAGGTTTAGGGGAAGGCAGACATTGGCATGTGCTCTGGGATTTAACCCAGGAAAGGTTTCCCACATTGTCCACCACATTGTTCCTATTCTGTATTCTGTATTTAGCATCTGGCCTGCTAAATTAGCCTGCTGCTAAATATCCCTGCGCCTTTTGCTGCTCCATTCCTACACGATCCTGCAGGACCCCTCCACCATAGGCTCATTTGCTGTCACCATTCCCATGAAATGCTTTACCTCTTTCTAGACCTCCTGATGTGCACTGAAAGGTCCAGTGGCACTGGAAGTTTCCTCCCATCCCTCAGGCTCATCCAAACTAGAGCCTTCACACCTTTCTCTGTCTCTCAGCATGGAAGAAATCTCACCTTAGCAAAGAGACTTCTACTTACAGTTTTTAGGAATTCTGCCTTATTTTATAGATTCGTTATTTTTCTAACACGTCTGATTCTGCTTCTACTATAACCAGATGCTTGAAAACGTACACAGCACATTGATCAGCAAACAAAGACTGAGAAGTAAGGAGGTCAGCTTCATCTCTTGGCTTCATTGGGTTTTCTGTGAAGTTACCTCATCATGGCAGATGGCGGGTTTATTTCTGCACCATCTCTCTGCTGCTGTTAACAAGAAGACCCAACACCAAAGCAGCTTATGGAATGAAGAAGCTTCTCGTTTCTTTCTCTTTCTCATAACAGTTCCTGAGGTGAGCAGTGCAGGTTCATCACACAGGGCCCTCAGTTTTTCTATGCATTTCTTGGCCATCACTGAGGACCTACCTACACCTCATCTACAGGGCTGGATTTGGGCTGTGGTGGATCCAGACAGTAAGGGGGAATAGGGAAGGAGGAAGGCCATCCCCGCCATTCTAGATCTTGTAACACAGGGCTTCCGCTGTCCTGAAGACCTCCTTACAAGTAGAGCTGCACTTGACTTGCTTTTGTTCTCCTTCTTCATCTCTTTTGATTGTGCTGATTCATGTCTTTATCTATCATATCGATCCTACATTTTGCTTTATAAAGTCTTCACTATGGCTGTTTTTAAAACTAAATCATTGACATCACCCCTTCTCATCTCCGTCAGCTTTCTCCTAGTTCAGTGCCCATGTGACATTCTCTTAGCTCCTGATTCAGAGGGCAATTTCCTTACTTCTTTCTTGGTTTGCTGATCAGTACTCTCTATTTTGATGAGTAAGATTCTCTCTTACTATATTATTAGCTATGCCCCAGAAGTTCTGAAAAGTAGCAAATGCCATTTGTTTCTAAGTATTTTATTTCTTGCATAATTTTCATTTTTATTAGTGTGTATTAATTGTACAAAGGATTTCATTGTGATACTTCCACACATGCATATATTGCACTTTGACCAAGTTCACCCACTCTATTTCTCTCTTACCCCCTCCCACTTATGTTTTTTGCAGTTTTTGTGGATTTCATCATGCTGTTTTCATGTGTGCATAAAATATGTTGTGATCATATCACCCTCTCCTTCCCCCCACCCTGTCCTCTCTCAGTGGTTTCCTGCCCAAGCAGTCTCCCTTTTGCATTCATGTCATTTTTTTTAGGTCCAGATTTCACATATTAGAGAAAACATGTGGTATTTGTCTTTCCGAGTCTGGCTTATTTTGCTTAACATGGTGATCTCCAGTCCCATCCATTTTCCTGCTAACAACATAATTTTATTCTTCTTTATGGCTGAATACTCTATTGTGTATACATAACACATTTTCCTGATTAACTCATCAGCTGATGGGTACTCGGTTGATTTCATAGTTTAGCTATTGTGAATAGTACTGCAATAAACCTTAGGTGTACAGGTATCTTTATTATATGTTGACTTAAAATTCTTTGAATATATGCCGAGGAATGGAATATCACCTCCTTAGTTAATATTATTCCTATGTGTTTTATTTTATTTTTGAGATTATTGGAAGGACTGTTTTCTTGATTTCTTTCTGTGCATGTTTGTTATTTTTGTATAGAAAAGCTACTGATTTTTGTATTCTATTTTGCTAAAAGTGTTTATCAGAACTAAGTTTTCTTATGAAGACTTTAGGGTTTTTTTAAGTATAGGATCAGACTGTCTGCAAATAAGACAATTTAACTTCTTTCTTTCCTATTTCTATCTCACTTTTTTTCTCTTACCTTATTAGAGGAAAAATTTTCAGTTTTCCCTATTTAGTACAGTGTTGGCTATAGGTTTGTCACATACAGCTTTTATTATGTTGATGTATGTTCCTTCTGTTCAGATTCTTCAGGGTTTTCAACATGAAGAGATGGGATTTTATTAAAGACGTTTTCTACATCTCTTGCAATGACTGTGATTTTTTTGTTCATATATTCTATTTATGTGCTATCATTTATAGATTTGCATTTGTTGATCTATCCTTGCATTCCTAGAATGAAACCAACTTGATAAGAATGTGTGATCTTTTTAATGTGTTGTTGAATTTTGTTTGCAAGTGTTTGATTATTAAAGATTTTTGTGTTTATGTTTATCATGGAAATTGGTCTCTAATATTCTTTTTTGTTGTATCCTTATTCAGTTTTGGTATCAGGGTAATACTGGATTTGTAGAATGATTTTTGTAGCATTCCTTTCCTTTATATTTTATGAAATAGTTTAAGGATCATTGGTGTTAGCTTTTCTTTAAAATTCTGGTAGAATTCATTAGTTAATCCATCCAGTCTTGGGCTTTTCTTTGCTGGAGACTGTTTATTACTGCTTCATTCTTTTTGCTTATTGTGGATCTGTTACATTCTCTTAGCTCAATTTTGGTTGATCATATGTCGACAAATATTTCTTCAATTTTTGTTAGAATATAAGTTTTCAAAAAATTCTCTAATGATTCCCTGAATTTTATTGGTATTTATGATATAAACTTTTTCATGTTTAATTTTGTCAATTTGGATTTTCTCCTCTTTCTTTCAGTTAATTTGGCTAAAGGTTTTTCAGTCTTATCTTTTAAAAGAACCAGCTCTTTGTTTTATTGATTCATTGTGTTGTTCTTTCAGCCTTCATTTCATTAATTTCTACCCTAATCTTTATTAATTTCTTTCTATCTACTGTTGTCAAATTTGGCTTGTTCTTGTTTTGACCTCCTTGAAGTCATTATTTATAAAAAATAAACTTTCAAATTCTTTGTCTGACATTTCATTATCTTTGGGTTCAGTTATTGAGTTGTCATAAGCTTTTGGAGAAGTCACATTACTTTGCTTTTTCATATTACTTCTGTTTCTATTTTGCGATTTTCACATATGTTGGGGTGGATAACTCTTTCACTACCATTCAGAAGAGAGAACTCTGATAGAATTAATATAATCAACAATTCAAAAGCAAACTATATATTTAAGTGTAGTTTAAAATTGGAAATATCAACTACACCCCCAAAAAGTATATAGAAGAAAGGAGCTAGTGTTATTACAGGGAAAACTAGGAATTGGAAAATTATTAAAAGACTATGTATTAAAATTAATTAATAAAAAGAGGGGTAGGCAAAGAAAAAAAGATGGACAATAGGTAAAGGCAGGAAAAGTCTATGGAATGAGATACAAGAAATATGTCTCTCAGGGAAAGACAAAACAGTCAGTGAAAAAAAAGAAAACCCATCTGCATTTCTTCCTTGCTGATGAGGAGGATAGATATAGTCTGGATCCCTGCAGGATAGCCAGTATCTGGCCCTAAGAGTTCAGTCCAGGGTTGCTCTGATGTGTTCACTGCTGGTTTCTTACCTGCAATTGCCCTCTGAGTGCCACCTGGCACAGTGCTGCACTATGATTCTGAGTGGCTCCAGGAGTTTCAGTAGCTGCAGGTGTAAGACAGTGGCTCTGGGAGGCAGGTCAGATTCCAGCACATAGCATCAGCTGCAGGGAACAGAGTAGCTTCTACCATGCAGCAGTGCCCGTGGCAGGGGTGCAATGTTGCTCTGAATGCCAGAAGCAGTTGGGAGCTCAGGAACACGGGTTGCCAGCTCCTCCTAAGTATGCTGGCCCACAGCTCTAGGTATGGGGTGTGGAGAGCATTCCCTGCAAAGCTTGTGCTCTCCACCCTAATACACAGGGTGGGGCTCAGGTCATGGTGTAGCCTCAGGCTTGCCCCCAGGTAGGATTTCTTATCTCCACTCAAGTATGCCAGGCAGGTACTCCACTTGTGGGTGACACTCGACACACAGCTTGCAATATCCATGCTTGTAGTTCTGTGACTACAGATCTGAGTTGAAGTCCCTACTACTTTTCTGATTCTTAAAATGGTCATTTGCTTAGCTAATGGAGTTGAGGAGGTCTTTGGGGTTGGAGGTATAAAAAATCAAGGTCTTGTGCTCTTCCCAGATGGGGGATTTATCTTAAAGGCTCTCCTAGGTAGACTCCCCTGGACTCACTCATGGCACTGGTGAGTGGGCAAGGAAGTACAGAGAACCCCTTCTTGGGCTTCTGCTTGCTGTGTGGGACACAGACCTCCTGTCCCAAACTTCACTTATGCCGAGCGACAGTCTGTGTGCCTGTGAGGTTTCCTGGGGGAACTTTCTTCTTTTCTTTTTCTTGCAGTCCCACTGACACCTCAGTGTCCCCCTCGCATACCATTTTGCAGCACTCTAAAGCAGGGTCCTTTGTTTCTTTTGGAGATCTAGAGTTGGATACATCAGGTTTCCCCTGGTCTCTGTCTACTCCTTACTTGTGCCCTTCCTTGTCTATCTAAACTGCCTGCTTTTCCTTGTAGCCTAAGGTTCTATTTCAGATTTCTGGAGACACAGAGAAGCGGTAGATATCTCTAATTCATCATCTTAGCTCTCCTCATGATTTTCTTCATAGCCCAATTTAAAAAAACATTGAGAATTATAGAATTTTTCCATCCCTTTGAAAATTGGCTTCTAATCGATTGCCTTATGAGCACAGGTCATAAGTGGAAGGATGCTGATGTGCTGTGTTTTTCAATATTACTTTATGTGTGTATCCCAGATTTCTTGTTTTTCTTCTTTTGGTCTTTTTTAGCATATATTGACTGTACAAAAGAACTGGTTTCCTTGAGACATTTTCCGTTATGCATATAATGTACTTTGATAAGTAAACAAATCAAGAAGCATATATATTTGGATAACACTATATAGCTCTTCTGTCAAAAAATGAGCCAGAAGAAGTTGGCAGGTTTGGCAGTTTCTGAGAGGTTGGTATTAAAATCTTCAAATGAAGGTATTGATCTGTCCATATGTCCCTATAATAGTTGTGTAATGTACTCTGAAACTGAATCATTTGATTAGCGCTGGTTGCAAGCATTCTACCTTCTCAACTGGTTACTCTCTTGTAACATCTCTCTTTGCCCTTATGTAACTTATTCTCACCTTAAATTCCATTTTGCCTCAACATGTAGAACAAGTTTTCTCCCTTTTCATTCATTTCTTCCATGCAAAATTTTCTACCCTTTTATTTTCAAACTCTTTGCATCTGTTT
Organism: Castor canadensis; assembly: GCF_047511655.1. NCBI lineage: Eukaryota > Metazoa > Chordata > Mammalia > Rodentia > Castoridae > Castor > Castor canadensis. The sequence continues at coordinate 190,092,824 of NC_133388.1, forward strand.
GCTTTAAGTATGTGCCAAGTAAACAATACAATGTCAGAATTTTAAAAATCCATCCTCCACACAGCAGCCAGGTGATCTTTCAAACACATGAATGAGATGCTATCACTTCCCTTCTAAGATCCTTACCATGGCCTCCTATGTCTCCTGGAGTAAATGCTAAATCCCCTTACTTCCTTCTGGGGCCCTGCAGCACTCCTCCCTCTTGAGGGCACCCCCTTGTCCAGCACTTTCAGCCCAGGCCACCGGCCCATCTCTTGGTGCCTTCAGCCCCTGATCATTCTTGCAGGAACAGCCCTGGTGTCCTATTACCTGCACTACCCCTCCTCTATCTTTGCATGATTGTTTGCTGCTCCTCTTTTAGGCCTCAGCTCAAATGTTACCTCTATTTGGAGGCCCCTCCTCAGCATTCATCTAAAGGGTTCTCACCTGTCAGGGCTGCATGGAGCCTGCTGTTTTCTGCATGTTACTCCCCTTCCTCAGAAAGTGTCTCTTTACTTAGGACCCCAAGCTCCATGACATCAGAGACCTCATCTGTTAGCTACTGCTATTGCCCCAGCACTTAGAGTAGATTCTATTGAACTGTTATCCAAAAGAACATTTGTGCAGTAAATTCTTAGAAGAATGAGTAGTTGGAGTATTACAAGTAATGTACAGACATGGAATTTTCATAGCAATGGCAAAGAATTTGCTCCCTTTCCCTGCTTCAATCCCCCACTTCAAGATGCAGACGACCAGGGTAAGTGTCTCTTGCCAGCCTCATCTGTCTCTGCAGATGCATGCTTCCTTGAAAACCAAAACCCACAGAGCTCCTGAGGGGGCCTTCCACCCAACTCAACCCAGAACTCCCCCATTTCATGGTTAAATATTTATTAGGTTTACTTTAATCAGAAATAAATACAGGATTGAGCAAAATGTAATGCATCCCACTTACAAGTCCCCATGAATGCTCCCCGAAAGTTCCAGTCACACTGGTCACAACATAAACAACACAGGAGATACTAAACAGACATCTGGAGCCAGGAGGTTGCCTGCCTGGAGGTAGAAGTCACTCTCCTCAGTGTAACAACCTTTCTCATGAGCTGGCTGGTTTCTCTGAAACAGCCCTAGGGGAGTGTAAGGAACCACAAATGTTTCCACGTCTAAACACTTGGAGTCTGATGATACAGAAAGTCCTCTAAATGCATATGCACATTCCACTCATAGGCTGAGGTCAAGGCTGTGGAATGTGCACACAGTCACAGACATACCACATGCACGTACCCTCCTCCACGGAACAGTGAGTCATACATCCGTCTGTGGCTACCTCCCTTCCCAGGCAGGATCCAGCTCTGGCTTGGACCAAAGCTTCCCCTTCTCCCCCTTCTCAAGATGCCCTGCACCTCTCCCTTGTCTCACAATTGAATAAGGCAGAATTCAGCAGGCCTGGCTCCCCCTTCATGGGGCATGGCATTCTTATTCACATGGATGTCAGACCCTTCTTAGGGTAAAATGCAGACTGAGTTCATGCTTTACAATGGATTGGATCAGTTTCCTTTTGAAATGATTTTACCCATTCTTACCTCCTCAGTCCAGCAGCCCTAATGCAGATCCACAGGAACATGAACCCCTGGGTGGCCATCACCTGCCCCCTGTCCTGTGTTAGCTGTGAGTGCTGGCTCCCTCCTCACCCACTGTTCCATTAGCCATTGATCTGTTCTTCTTCCTGTCTCCTCTCTGAGCACGCTGCTGAGGGCTAGGGCTTGTTCATTTTTTTCTGGCCTGACACTTGACATAGGATTTTACTCAACCCCTTCTGAGACCATCCTGAAGGAATAAAGGTGACTTTGCATAGGCCAGAACCCCAGGCTGGAGAAGCCCTTTTGGCTCTGTGGACAGCTGTGCCATCAGTCCCAGGAGCTCATGCCTTTGCACTGCCACCTGCCTTCCCCCAGCAGCCTCCCTCTCTCCCATGTGCCTTCCTAGAGTAGGGCGGCCACCTGATTGCTGCCCTGCCTGTGTGGATTTGATACCAGGATGCTCAAAGCTCCTCCTGGCTCAGAGCTAATAAATCTCTCAGGCCAGTGGTTAGTGTCACATGTCCCTTAGAAAGAGAGGTGGTGTGTCCCCAAGGTATCCCAGGGCTGGTGAAGGCAGCTCTGTCAGGGACTTCCCTGTTGACCCAAACTGTCTGCAGCTGCAGCCTTCGGCTCATCTTCCTTGAGCCTTTCTCAGATGCAAGTTCTCCCAGGGATACAGAATGGGGCAGTCCCCACTGATTGCTGAAGAACAGTTCATGAGCACTTTCTTGTGAGTGTCCTTGTCCTCCCTTATACTGGGTGTGCACACAAACACATGCACGGGCACACACGTGTGCACGCGCGCGCGCGCGCACACACACACACACACACACACACACACACACACACTGGGTTCTCACGAATGTTGTCTCATCGTCATGAGTCAACACGTTGTGGTATTGCTGCATTGATCAGACACCAGGGAGGAGCTCCTTTGGTCATGAGGCAGAGAAAAGACTCACATTGGAGTCTCCATGTGGCTTCTCTTGGCCTCTGGAAGATGTGAGGTGTCCAGGGACCAGAGAACTCAGCCTTTCACAGGATCATAGGTGACAGTCAGAAAACTGCTGTCCTTTGGATGCCAGCCAGGGCCTCTGTCCTCTGGCTAGTCTTCGAAGTAGGGTGGTGCAGAGAAGAATGAACTCTTCCGCTTGCTCCCGCTGTACATGAGGGACATGCTCTTTTTCTTCCTGTCAAAGGGGCTGGTGTCATCCGTGGTGAGGGACAGGTAGGATACGATGCTTTCCCGAAGGCCATAGCTGAAGAGGGACTCATCCACCCCAAGCGGGTTCTCCGCTCCCTCTGGGTCCTCCTGCAGTCTGTGAGTGGGAAAACAGGAGCAGAGGAAGGGAATGAAGAGACCGACATGGACAGAGGAGGGGATGCAGGACAAAGAATTAGAAAGTGAAGAAAGAAAAAAAAGAGCCTGGTTAACCTCCCTGTAACTTATTGTTCCAATGCAGGTTCTTACATCTGTGTGCTGTGTGATCTTAGACAAATCACTTCACTTTTCTGAACTACTATTTTTTCAAATGGCTGAAACTTCCAATTATAACTCTTAGTGAACAGGTCTTTATGATATTTAAAAGGAAGAATAGTTCGATTAATTCTGAGCGCTGATTTTCTTTGAATTTGTCAATGGGATCTCTGGAGCCATGTTCAAGTGATAAGATACCCCAATCACAAACTACAGACATGCACCTTACAATCCCTTAGCTGACAGTTGAATAAAGAGAACAAAATAGCGGAAGATTGTTTTTCTCTTAGAATTTTGCTGTTGTGTGTGGGTTTAAAATCCCATTAAATTTGTACAAGATTTATTTGTGTAAATAATGACTTAATAATTAGATAGAGGAAGGTAGTATATTTCTGCTAGAAAATGTGCTGTTCACACTGACTAGTGACTCTAAATGCTTTCAAGAACAGGTGGACAGTGAGTCTTGGTGGGAAGTTGCCACACTCTGCATCATATGGAAGCTGGGTCTGTGGAACTCCAAGAGTCTGCACCTGTCTGGGTTGTCCCTGGCCATGGGTTCATGTGCCAGGCTCACACAGTCTTTTTCTCAGATATTTATGGAGGACATAAACACACACACACACACACATACACACACACACACACACACACACACACACACACACACACACACACACACACCTGGGCACTCTCTTCCAGTTGAAGGTCTTCTGGCGCAAGGTGACAGGCGAGCTGGGGGCCCTCACTGCTGGAGTGGGTGTGTTCTGTGTCAGGCAGGGAGTGGTAAGCACACAGCACAGGCCATCAGCCACCTCTGTGGAGTGAAGCAGACAGAGATCAGGGACCTGGGTTGCCACAGTCAGTGTGGAGTGTGGGCCTGAGACACACTCCAGCCTGGCCCCCAGTCTGTTGGCCTGGGAAAACTAGGCTAGGATGTGGAAAGGGCATGGTAGGGAGTGGCAAGGCTGGGGGGAGTCACGCATCCAGGTGTTTGGCAAGTGTTATTGCACTCCAATGATCCATGTTCTGTACATAGCTAGGCAAATGAAACAGTAGGTTTTGGATCCAGAGTCACCCAAACCTGGGATTGAGTTTCAGCTGTGCCTGATGCAGGATGATCTGGAACCTCTGAACCTCCCTTTCCATTGCAGAGTGAGGGGAATGAGGGAACCAGAGAGAACAGCTGACAGAGGCCCACAGGAGGGCAGTGGTTTCACAGCAGGCCAGATTCCATCTAAATATACTGAAACTGTGTGTAAGAATGGGTGGGGCCTGGGCCCATGTGTAATGCAGATGTCCCTAAAGCATGCAAAGAAGTGTTTAGAAGAGCAAGCGGAGTGGGTCAAACTCATCTGTAGGAAGAAAGCAAGACAGAGGAACGAAGGAAGGAAGGGGAGTAAGAAGAGGGGAGGGAGAGAAAGAGGAAGAGGAGTGTGTTTGGGGGGGTAGGGGGGAGTGAAGAGAGCAGAAACAGTATGAAGACACAGGAATGAGGTAGGAGAGAAGCAAAGATAAAGACACAAGAGAGGGAATGTGAAGTATGAGAGAGTAAGAAAGCCCCCTTCAGCCCTGGGAACTCCTGCAGAAAGAGAATGAAAGTTCAGTGAACCCATTTCTCTGCCCCTTGGCTCCTTTGGCATATCTAAGCCTATGGCCTCAGGTCTCCCAGATCATTGAGAACACAGAGATGTGGTCCCCATATGTCATATCCTCCCTGCCCATATTCTCAGGAGCAACTTTGGCCCATGCTTTCCTGAGCCCCTGAGAGACTAAGGCAAGTCTATGTCCTCAATCTGAGGTACCAATGCTCCCCCGGTCCTAGGAGAGACACTGTGGCCTGGGATGTGATATGTGCAGCTGGACTCCAGTAGGGCTAGGCCATCCTGGTCTCAGGTCACTCATTATCAAGTTTTAGAGAACACATCATAGTTCTTTTGCCACCACCCAACCCCATCCACCAGCTGATTTGTGGAGCTCTTGGATGTCTTTTCCCCAGAATAAAAGGAAACTGTCTAGGAAGTACACAGTGCTTGGCCAAGGTGGCAACCCCACTCCTGTTGCTGGTTTCTAGAAGATTTCACTCTGAGCCTAGGTGGGCACACTGGAGGGATAGGAGGTGGGAAGCTGACGTCAAAGGAAGTATGGTTGGATCTCAATCTACAGTAATTATCTCCCCAGGAGGGGAGGAGATCAGAAATCAGCCTAGAAACATCAGCAGTGCTCTGCAGTACAGTGAAGCACACTCTGAGAGCACCCTGCAGTAGCTGGGTCACACTTGGGGTGGAAACTAAATGGTGTGGAGCAAATGGAGTCACAGTCACAAGCACGGGACAGGCGCCAAGGGCTGAGCCGGCCTCACTCATTTCATTTCTCAACTTTGCCTCAACATTGTGCAGTTGGAATTTTGTACCCATTTTGGGTTAAGAAGACAGAGGATCCTGGGTGGAGCCACTTGCTAAGGGTGACAGAAATGTGACCGATATTCCCATCTCATTGACTCTGATCCAGTTACACATTCTGAAAATAGGGCTTTGCCTCTTGAATGGAGGTGATGCCTACTCTGTGTCTCAGGTGAGACACACCGTCTCACTCACTCATCCACAATCCACACAGCTGCCAGCTGCTCCTTGCTCTGAACCCTGGACTCCAGCCTCTCTGCATTCAGGGGCCCCATTTTCCCCTTTATATCTCTTTGCTGTTCTGGCCAGATTTAGAAGAGGCACAAGAAGCATTCTAGGTTTTCAGATCCTCCCCAATTATTCACAGAGGTGAGCCAATGGCTGCACCCCATAAATCCATGCAATGGCCAGGAGCATCTTTCTGGAAGGCACTAATTCTGCTCCAGTGCAAGGTCCTCCTGTTGGTCCAGCAGCTCAGGTGGACTTGGGGGTTCCTGGCCTTTCAGCCTCGTGGCCTCCTGGTCCCTAAGAGCTCTGCTGAGTAGCATTTGTTTCATGTTTGCTGTTGTCTATGCAAAACTTCTGGTCTGCACACCCCTCAGATGATTGCTATTAAGAGCCAAATACCACAACCAACTTGTATGTGTACCCAGCAGAGGCTGTTTCCAGGACTCCCTTCCTCTTTCAGTTTTAGCTAGCTGCTAGGTTTCCAGTTAGCACAGAAGCAATATTTGTTATCATTTTTTTTTGCATCCACCATACGCCATGCTGTGCTAGGCTGGACATGGTGCATGAAGGATTTCATTTAGTAATCATACAGTGCTCTGTGAAGAACTGTTCTCGCCCACCTTCCATGAATGAAAACTGAAGCTGTGAGAGGTGGAGGCCCTGCCCAAGAGCTCCCACAGCTCAGAGCCAAGTTTAGACCTGCTTCTCCCAGCAACCCTTGCTCCTTTACACCTGCTGCTTGTCAGAGGTGGGCTCCTTTGCTTCTTCAATTTAAGACTCCAAATCCTAAAGAATTCTGGCAAAGCTTGCCCATGGGTGGAAGATCAGGCATTCTGAACCCAGAAGAAGGAAGATGCTAATAAAGCCAGATCTGCTCTTCAATTCCTCCCTCCAGTAGGGCAGAGGAAAAGAAGAGAAAGAAGCAATTCCATCCAGGAAAAGCAGCTGCCATTCATTAGGTGCTCTAGGTAAGGTGCCAGGAGGCCCTGTCCTTTGCACCTTCCACACACTAGCCCCATGATTGTCACTATATCCCTAGAAGGTAGGAGCAATTTATTTCTGCACAGCACAGGAAGAAAGTGAGACACAAAGAGGCAAATAGCCAAAGAAGGCCTAGTTTCCATGAGCAGACCTGGAATATAGCCACAGAGGGGTCAGAACCAGTGTTTGGAAACTCAGCCAGCCAACTGTTTCCAATTTGTCCCTTGTCATAGGGTAAAATTCCAACTCTTAAACTGGCATCCAAGGCTTTCACAGTCTAACTCAATGTTCTCCCTCTGGCTCCATCACCACCATGCAATTCTGCCTCCATACTGGATGATGCGCTCCATCATGGTTGGCCAGGAAAACTTGGACATCTCTCCTGGGCCCAGGAAGGATACACAGATGAACACAATATAATTCCTAGTTTTTGGGAGCTTGTCATCAAACAGACTATCCCACAATGAACTGTGCCACATGGTGGATCTACCAGGGTGCTAGAGAGAGAAGCCCCTGGCATGTTCTGGGTCAGAGAAGATGGACAGCTAATCTTAATCCCTGTGATGTGTCATGTTAGCCTTGAAGGTTGAAGAGGATTTTGACAAGCAAAAAAGGGAAAATGAGAGGCATTTCAGCACAAAGCCCCAGAGTCCTGAAAGTGTAGTGCCACATAATTGGGGTACAAACTGACTGTGGTTATGCATACAGGGGCTTCTAGGTCTGTTTTATTTATAGACAGAGAGAGGGCTGACTTGAGATGTGGTACCTTGTGTTTTCTAAGCAGCACTCACAGGCAGTGTGGTTTGGTCTAAAGTTTACACTCTGAATGAACATGTGAAGAAGTCAGGATGGCAGAAAGCAGGAGACAATCTCTAGCTTTTCTTGGTGCCCAGAGCCACAGCCTAGACTACAGTGGGTGCTCAGAAGTGCAGAGGGCTTGCTCCACAGCCCACTGCTTCTTACCTGAATAGTGGTTCACCAGGTCCTCCAGGCACTGGAAAGTGAGTCTTGGTGAGATGTAGTACCAGTTGTTGGGCAGGCGGAAGATGCGGTAGTGTTTCACCTGTCTGTGCCTCACCGACAGCGAATAGAAACCTGAGAGAGGTGACAGGGAGTTAATAGCATCCACATGTCTCCACCCGAATGTGCCAGGTGAGCAGCCCACCTCCACCAAGGCAGAGAGCTGCTCACCTTGGGTCACCAAGGGACACTAGGACATATTACTTGTGTGAGCGGGAGCCCCTCCACAGCTGGAATTTCTCTTAGGTGAAGCTACTGCTTAAAGCCCTCAGCATGCTACCTCACGTTCTCCTAAATGTACTGGTAATGACCTTGCTGACACAGGTCTCCAAGCTGTCTCTCTTGCTGTTTGAGAAGACGTTTGGGGTGTCCCTGCGACTCCAGAGGCGGCACTCATGGCCTACAGCTTGGCTGCTGCCTTGGATCAGTTTCTGTGGTCCTTGAACCCTTCCCGAGTGCTCACGGAGAAGTGTTAACTTCTCCTTCAGCCCCTTTCCGCCAGTGCCACCGCAGCACATATCAGTGGAACTCACTGTTATGCCACCTTCCCTGTCTCGACTTAAATTTGGTTTTCTTAGAAATGTGGAACAAATGGCTGTTAGGATGTTGATGTGAAAGGCATCATTTCTCCTTCAGTGTCATTAATGGCCCAACACGGGTTGGTAAGAGAACCCAGCATGTACCATCCTCTCTTACAGCCTCTGTTTCCCTGAGTGGAAAAGGCGAGAACTGGACTGAGGTCATGTTTAAGTGTCCCTCTGTTCCATCCTCTGGGGTCTCTGGAGTGCAACTTTCAAAAGGTAGTGAGAGGGGGCAGTGATGATGTCCCTGGGGTCTGTGCTGGGCAGAGGTTAAGCCACTTTGAGCAATAACTCTCTGCCCATTCTCATGAAGGCTAGCAGGGACTGTCCCCATGTGTTGTATTGACAGAGAAAGCACCCTGAGTGAGGAGTACAGAGCACACTGCTTACAGACAGCAGCCCTGGGTGTGGCCTCCTGGCCTATCATGAGGGGCCTGCAGACCTGGCTGTACTCTGGCCTGCTCACTGAACCACTGATAGTGCGACTTCTATGGGAACTGGATGAGTACGGCATCCGGGTCTAGGGGGCAAGTGGAAAACCATCAGAACTTTGCATACCCAGGAGTGGAGCAGATCTTCCCTGGCGGGTGGTATTTTTCCACTGAGCTGTGGTGCCCTGTGGACCTCCCTGCCTTTGACCAGCCCATCCTAGGAGGCTATGAGTCTGGAGGTCCCACCTCCAGGGACTCCTGGGACATGCACAAGGCCTCTTGCCTCTGCTTTCATCTTGCTCTCCCCCTGCACATTCAGGTTGTCCTAGGATTTTTAAAATCACATATGTACAGCCCCTGCTTCCCACAGCCTGGCTGCCACTCTTCTTGGCAATGCCTCCAGCTCCAGGTGGCCCACCACTTAGTAGGTGGCCAGGAAATAGTCCTCCCGATGCTCTTTTTTCTTCTCTGACAGCAAGTGAGCAAGAAGCTGGCTGAGAACTTAAAGGTCTCCTGTATTTAAAAAGTTGTAGTGATTACAAATGATTAGAGGCCTACCTCCTAAGTATTTTTGGCCCCTGTGACTTAAAGACCTGACTGTACCCCCAGCACAGAGCTAAGTGCTCTCCTACCATGAACCCCAAGCTGTAAATGAGGGAACATGGCTCAGAGAAGAGGTAGTCGCTTAGTAATTCATGGCTGAAACTAGGTTTTGGGACCCTGGCTCTGAGCTACAGAAGGGACTCGCTACTTCTGTGTTTACTGACACAGGAAGCTATAACGATAAGGATCATGGTGAGTGTGCAAGCACCGGCATCTGCTTGGCCTCATTCTCTACACTGTTTCATGTCATCGTGGGGCACAGAGGGAACTGGTGTGGAGGGCCTTGGTGTGTAGAAAGAACACCACAACTGTTATCTCATTTGAATATCACCACAACTCTACAAGGGAGGGGCTTTCTGTCCATGTCACAGATGAGAAAACTGAGTTCAGAGAAGTAAATAACCTGCCTACGCACAAAGCCAGAGAACACAGGTTGGGCCTACAACAGCACCCACGTTCTGTGCACCCAGCCTGCTGACCACACCCAGCATTCGGTTTTGTTCTCAGTCGATGGAAAATTTTCCAACAGGAGTCAAGGGCTGCTCTCTCTTGGGCATGGCCTGTGGCAGAGCCCAGCCAGGCTGTTCCCTGTCTCCAGGCCTCTGGACCGCGTGGATCCATTTGTGTGTGCATGGTAGAGGAGGCAGATGAAGTCATGTGTGGAGACACAGCAGCTTACCTTTCTTGGTCTCACTCTCTCTGATCATGAAGGAGCCAATCTTTGTGTCTGGCAGCTGCAGCAGCTCCTCTGCCTTGTCCCTGCTCAGCCCTTCGAACAGCCAGCTGGGAAGGAAAAAGACAGCTATGAGCGGCCTGGGCCCTGCCATGGAAATCAAGACCAGCTAACTTAAGAGCTAGTATATGGTTAAGATCCATTTACTATAAATCTGCTGCAGTTACAAAGAGGAAAGATGTCAACTGACCATTCATTCATTCAACAATTCATTCATTCATTCATACATATTTACAACCTTTAAAATAAAATGCTCCAAGAACCCATTTCGTGCCAGGTGTTAGGTAGTGATGACACAAGGTATATGGGACCTTTTATTTATTTAGCCTGTTTCTCAAATGTCAGTTGGAATGTGTCTGTGCCTTTTTAGATAATACATGTGTATTACAAAATGTTGCCATGAACCTTTGTGACATTTTGTCTGACATGGGGCCTTTACACTCAATGGTGCACACCCTCCCTGCCCCCTCTCTTTGTTAGGTTTTTCTTGGTGTCCAGGGCATCATGTATGGTACAGAACTGTGATGACTGAGTGGACACTCACTCTCTGAGGAATAAGAGGTGGTGCATGGCTCCCCCAGAGAAGCCCCACGTGGTGCTTTTCTCATTTCCTCCTGGCCTTCGCTGTCCTGAGGTGTTTAAACACAATTGTCATTGCACCATGCATATGTGTTTCTTGCTTTTTACAGTTAATGGTTAAGAAAAAGAAATTTGGCCCAGTGTATGTGACAAATGTTCATTCAAGTCCTTTCATAAAGTCCCACTTACAAAGATAAAGGTAACAAAATAGTAGCAGCAGCCATGTAGGAAACTGGTTATTTTAGCGCATTGCCTACTGTCATGCCCATATGAAATCAAGTGCTCATCTCCACTCCCCACAGCAGGTGGCCTTGTCTCTCTTTCACAGTAGAGCTTGTGGAGGCCCGGGGAGAAGATGAAGTCATTTATCCAGGTTGTCATGTCAGCAATGAGGGAAATTAGACCTATAATTCCATAGCCACTATAACTCATTGTCTCTCTTTCAAGTCTGTGTTGTAGGAATGTCATTGCCTCTACTAAATTGTCTGTCTCGTGGGATGCCCACCACCCCAGCGCCTCCCCACCCCTAGCTCCACTGCCCTCAATGTGAAGGCACTGATGCATGTTCCCTGCCCCTGATTTGGAAGTGGCAAGAGACTCGGGTCTCCTTCATGGGTCCACCTTTGCCATCCTAAGTGTAGAAGTGGTTTCTGGTACTCATGATTAAGATCACTAATACTACTATCAAATGCTCTGAATTCTGGTCTTCCAGTGGAAGCAGTGGTTCATTTCCAGGCATGTGGTGGCAGGGATGTGAAGTTATTCATTATTTATATCATGCTGTTTGCATCCCTCCTTCTTCTTTCCTCTTTGCTATGCCTTGTACTCTGAGGTCTGACCTTGATAGGTGAGGAGACTGTTGCTGGACTGAGTCATTTTTCCAAAGCCTCTCCATGACATAAGGGAAGCCAGGTTAAGAGCCCAGGTGTGCTGCATGTCAGAGCCTCCCAGGAGGCCACGAGGCTGCACCTGCACAGCTGCAGGAGAAGCGATGGATGGTATTCGCTTCTTACCTGCCTAGCCTGATGCCTGGCACTCCTCCTGTGCTTGACCTCTCTGTTTGTCAAGGTGGCAGTGTGCATTTTCTGTGCTTCTGGATAAGTCTTTGATAGGAATCCAGCTAACATTTATCCAGCGTATGCTGTAATGTCTGGCCTTGCTCCAAGAGCTACCCAGATATCATCCACACCCCATTTCCCTGGAAACCTGTATGCGATCCTATTATGATGCATAATTGTCTTCCTTGTTCTATACTGTGCTGTTTTGGCAACTGTGGAAAGAAAACTGATGAGATGTAGAAAGTTGAGTAGCTGGTTCAGTGTCATAAGGGCAATAAGTGATGGTGTTTGAATCTCCACAGACTGACTTTTAGCTGCTAGACTGTGCTGTGTCCTGTGCTAACAATACCTGACTTGTCAGTGCTGTGTTCCAGGGGCACCATGGTCAAGTCAGAAGGTTCAGCTTCCATCATTTTATTGCTGGGGAAATTGAGTCCCAGGATTAGGACTGCATTGTTCCTGATGGTCTGGACAGGGGTGAGAATGTCCCCAATCAACCAATCCCTTCCTTTCCCTATATCATGCTGAAATATCTCTGTCATCTCATGATGACATAGAAATCATGATTAATGATGCTAATTGAGAAATGTACTCACCCGTGGTAAACTCTGGCCACACATATTCCAGGAATGTAGCTCTCCCGGCCAGTGCTAAGAGACATGGCTTTCCACCAGCCCCCTTCACTGTGAGAACAGAATGCACAGGAACAGGTGGGTAAGTAAATGGCAAAGCAAACCTGTCCAGGCAGCAGATTTAACCCAAGGCACCATGGGGCATTGCTTTTTAAAGGTCTGTCACTGGTCATGTTGTGAATCTCTCCACCTGAAAATTTGGTTTGTAAAGCATGCGTATCCAGTCGACAACCATCCCCCCTCCACCCTAAAGATACATTAGAAACCTCCCCACATGCCAGCAATGGCCACCCTTCAGGGATCAGTGGCTGATGTCCTCAACTAATGTTCATAGTTGGAAGCTTTAAAATAATAAATGTTTTCTGTGTTGTTTTATACCCTGAAGTATAACCAAAGACTATACCTATGTATCAACAAGGATTTAAATAAAAGGTGCTTAGAGTCCCTAGTTTGTCCTATGGACTGTTTGGAATTAGACCAGAGACAGCAGGAATAGAAGCCAATACTGTTTGTTTATCATCAAAATTGTTTTCAGACCCTGGGTTCTCCTTCTAGCTTGTCTTGGTATATAACATTACATGTGTGGTGAGAGAGGAGGCCAGGAAAGGAAACAGAATTTGAGTCCTAAAGGGTCTTGAAAACCCAGTCAAGGAATTTAAAATGTGTATAGCAGGCAATGGGGAACCATTGAAGGTTTTAGAGTGCTGGAATATTAAGGGGTGGGAGTCATAGAAGGGGTCAAATTTCTCACATTACAGTAGGGCCAGAGCCTATGTGAAACCGGACAAGAGTAGCTAAAAATCTAATGTTTCCCATCCAAACTGAGTTCATCATGTTTTGAAGTCTATAAAAGTTTTGAAAAGCTAAAAGCTAACTTACTCAGAAATCACACGCAGCTTCTCTCCTCGGCGGAATATCGGGGGGCTGATGTCAGGAGAGGGGTAGTCAGTCAGCACAGCTAGGAAGTCACTCTCCAGTCCTGGGAAGCAAAGCAAAGGAGTGTTTTGACTCAGCAGGAGCAGAAAGGCAGTGAGGAACAGTTCTGGGATTTTCCGCTGGAGTCCCTTCACTTGCACTCTAGGTGCCTCCCCTCAGGCTCTCCCTTGGGAGAGTCTGAAGAGCCCCAAGGATCAGGACACATCCTCCTATTTGCAGCCTGCTTTGGCCCCACTGTTCTTATTTGAAAAGTGGGAATCCCAAGCTGTAGTCACGAGACCTGGCTTCCAGGTCTGCCCTGTGTCTAGAGTTCTCAGTCTCTCCATTGTTGAAATGGGGCTGCTGCCTCATTCCAGGGCCCTTCTGAGATAACAGTTTGTGGCACTGTCAGGGATGACAGAGTGCTATCAACCCTCCCAGCCATTGCCTCAGGACCCCTCCCTGGACTGTGGGCCCCATATGTGTGGTGTTTAGGGGCAAGGGGATTTGTCTAAGTGATTCAGAGGACCCTTGAACTCAAACTCTGAGGTTAAAAAAAAATAATTTCTTCCATGCAGAGTGTGGGTACCACCAGAAATCTACTCAATAAGGACTTTTATTAGGATGGGGAAATGGAAGAACAGCTAGGGACTTTGTCATTGTCGTGAAGTTTTAAAAAAGAAAAACACCATCTGGTTCCTATGAGGCCAGCTTCCTAGGCAGATATGGAGCTAAGATGTGAATTTTCTTTTTGATGGCAAGGAATACTCCTGTCTAGTCTTAGCAATTTGCCATAATTACAGGCACAAGATCAGGGTAATGCTGGAGAAATACTGTGTGCTACCAAGCAATAGACAGACACTATATACCTCAATGGTTATCTCTGCCCCTGCTAGCTGGGCATCTGAGTTTGCAATGCTGAGTAATGATTTACTCATTCATCAGGCACTTATTTACTGAGCACCTACCCTGAGCCCAGCCGTCCCCCTACTCTCATGGAGCCTACATCCTCTTGAGATCACAGGAGGAGCTGTTCCATGTGCCCTGGCTCCAGAACGTCCTGGAGAAATCCCAGCACTCAGGCAGGCAGGCTGTGTGTCACCAACGGGCCACTTTCCAGGGTACGGACACCCCCTGCTGAGATCCCAGACTGGCCTCCTACAGCCTATGTGCCCTACCTCCAACTCTCAAGTCTTTTGGGCAGATTGTGTCAGAAGTGAGATTGAGGCCAGGATGAGTAATAGATTAGCAGGGTTGTCATGCAGGGTTTGGTTATCAAGTGACAAATGAATCAGAAACAAGTTATCACAGTGGAATAGCACACTCAAAAGTGCTGTTCATTTGGGGGAAACTGAGTCATGGCAATAAACTGCGTAAAAGCAAGAATTCCTGGGTGTGAGATAGAAACCCAATGACCTTTAGTGTACTTAAGTGTCTGGGAGCTGGGCACTGGTGGCTCACATTTGTCATCCTAGCTACTCAGGAGGCAGAGATCAGGAGGATTGCAATTGAAGCCAGCCCCAGGCAAATAGTTCTCAAGACCCTATCTCAAAAAAACCCTTCAAAAAAAGGGCTGGTGAGTGGTGGCTCAAGGTGTAGGCCCTGAGTTCAAACCCAGGTACTGCCAAAAAAAAAAAATTCAGAGGTCCTAAGAAACAGCAGCATCAGACCATGAAAAGGCCAACTTGGTGAGGTCTCTGACCTGTCCTGTTATGCACTTTGCCTGAACTGGCGGCGGGTGTGTGGGAAGTACTTTCCCTCATACTTTGCTTCACTGAATTAAGAAAAGAGGTTCTCTCCTTGTGTACTTCATACCCCACCTCAATAATTAGAGGTAGCACTATAGTTGTATGGGGTCTGAAGTCAGAAGTCCTCAGCTTTAGTAAGGGGTGGATCCAGATTTGGTGGTGCATGATGCTTATGCAAATTTGGAGGTCCTCTTTAAGAAAAAGAATGTGAAATGGCACAGGCAAATGAAGTCCAGGTCCTAGGAGATGTTGTGCCAGTGAGGGGCCATGACGAGGTTTGTTCAGCTTTCTGGCAAGTCCCTCCCAGCTGCCCAGGCCAGCTGTATAGAGGCGAAGCCACTGGGCATGGGCCACCCTCCCCTTCCTGGACTGGGTTTCCTAGTTTGGAGAAGAACAGGCTGGAAATGCCTTCATGATGGAAACCCACTCTTCCCAGTCCAATGGTCCCTATATAAAAGGGACATCTGTTATCTCAGCTGGCTCAGCTGAGGGTGACATCCCTTTCTGAGACCCATTAGGCATCTCAGGCCTCAGAGTCTCTGTGTCGACCATTCCTTTCCTCTCCGCCTCTTTGTCACCTCTAGCCTCCCAGAGTCTCAGCCCTTTGCTTTCCTATACCCACTCTTATCCCCAGGAAGACTCCAGTTGCATATCACATGTGTGTGACCATGAGGGGATGTTTTCTCCCCACCTGGTGGTGAGTCCTGGGGCAGGGGGGAGGCTGAGCATGTGTCTTTGTGTGTGCAGGCCAAGTCTGACCTTGAGCCTACCCCTTAAAGGAGACTCCAGGAAGTATATGAAATGCAGGTGGAGCAGTCCCTATGCCATCAGGTCCTTAAGAATGGCCTCTGGGCTACATCTTTAGGTGGGCTAGGCAAAAGGCAGCCACCAAAAAGCCTCTTATCAAAAACAATGGCTAAAATGCGATACACAGAAGGTGTTGTGTGTGATGAGAGGTTTGTGGTTTGACATCTGATTTAAGGTTAAGACAAAACAGAGCAACCATCTTTTGTAATGTCAAAAACAAAAACTAACAGAAACAGAAACGAAAGCAACGTCCCATTGTAGAAACAAGTGTTCCAGTGAAGGGAAAGGCACTTAAGTAGCTCAAGGTCCAGTATCACAGTAGCAAAGTAAATTTCCTGTGGAATTCCCAACACAGAGATGTGTTTATATTGAGAACACTGGACATCACCAAGACAACCTGGCATGTAAGTTTTTGCTAGGGTCTGATGACTTACTGGTCCTCACCTGTGTCCCCATCCCCTATCACCAGCACTAGAAAAGCAGAGGACAAGTCACCGGAAGTTACCACAACCTGCTATATACCTCAGGGTGGCATTCTGAGCAAGCAAGGGTGCCAGGACCCCTTCCCACCCTCTCTGAGTTTTGGTTCCTATAGGGAAATAAACGCCACATAGAACGTTTCTGTTTTTTCCCAAATTCAAACACATCAAGTACTCCTGGAACCCTCTGGCTTTGTGGTTTGAATCCAACCAGATAGCTGAGTGAAGTGGAGGGAGAAAGGTGCTGAGGGAGCTGGCTGGGGGTAGGGGAGGATGATGATCACAGGCTTAAGATAAGGAAGCAAATTAAGCGAAGAGATACCGAGAATGAAGGGAATCCAGAGAGAATTTTCAAAAGTGTTTTCTGGAAAGAGAATGGGCTTTGACTCAAATCAGACCTGGCTGAAATCCACCTCCTCCACTTAATAGCTCTGCAAATTGGGAAAAGATTTATTTTAAACTAATCTGAGCTCAAGTTCTTCCCATATAAAATGAGAAATACAAAAATCTGCCTCTCGTGGTGAGTGACGGATATATGGGGTGGCTTCTGTGACTGGCAGTCAGCCCCATTTCTATACAGGGTACGTTACTATTCCATAACCCAAGACCTGTACCAGCCACATGCTCTGAACTTAGTGACTACTTGGCAGTACAGATTTGAGTGTATCTTATGGCCTTCTTGTCATCTAAACACAAACTCCATTTGGTGAGAACAGAAGATGAAATAGAAAATACAGAGTATTGGGTGATAGCTCAACTCAGCAATGAGTCAGAGGGAACAGAGTGTATGTACAAAAGTATAAAATAGGAAATGAGTGTGGGACAGGAAGGAGCACCAGGCCAAGTATATGTTGTTACTGGCCACAGATATTACTTAATCAAAAAAAAGCAGGCTCCTTTTAGCGCTATTATTCTATGGAGTAACATGATCATTTTTTTTTTCTGAGTTGAACACATTCTCAGTAGCTGCCATTGATAACCGTGGAGTAAAGCTAGTCATTCCTGCTGTCCCATTCTCTGCTCAGTCCTGCAGAACATGTATTCTTATTTGAAGGGTGAAGAGACCAAAGGCAGAAAGATCCATTACTATAGCTAGGGAGAGCATGAGAACTTCCAGATCTGGGTCACTTCAGTGAGTCACACACTTCTCACTGGCCCTCAGTTTCCATGCTTTTCCCAGTCAACACCTGATCCTTAGCAGATTAAGACAAAGGCCAACTCCAAGAGAGGCTTCAGAGTTGGGAGAGGCACCCCATGTAGCTGGTGGGCAAAGAGCTGAATGGCCCAGTGATTTCAGCTTCTGGTTTCACATTCTCTTAAATCATGCCTAACTCAGGAGCTCCTGCAGGTAACAGCAGGCCTGACTTTTAGTTACTTTTGCAGGAAGTCACACACACACACACACACACACACACACGCACACACACGCATGCACACACGTCCACGCACACACACACGTGCACACACGTACACACACACACACACACACACACACGAGCAATGCTGGTAGTCATGAGCCATGGGCCTAGGAGTCTTATGAGCCATGGAGAGCTATGCTGCTGGCTGTGAGACCCAGTAGTTCAGGGGGCCCTCTTATGTCCAAGCCTTAGTTTCCCTCTGTGTTACTGGGAAGATAGGAATGTTACAGACTCTCAGGTTACTGTGGCCTGGCTTCCATACACTTAGAAACTGAGGGCCTCAGGCAGAACTGGCAAAGAGCAAAAGGTGATATAGTCTATAGTCTGTAGAGACACTGAGTATGGCTGCTTGGGCACCCAGCTTCCTAGACAGTGATTATCTTATGGCAGATATCAGGAAAGAGAGGTGTGGTGAGGTCCAGAGATGACCCAAGGACACCCAACCAGTCAGCTGTGGGTCATCTCTTCACAGAACACATGGCTGTGCTCTGACCACTGGCTCTCCTTTGTCATAGTTGAGGGTCACCTACACTACTAGTTACCTAATGCTGTTTGTTACTCTTAATATTAATTCACTTAAAAAATCTGCAGTCCTATTCTAAGCAATGTGACATCGTGAGTTGACAGGCTAGTTATATTTTATGATATTCACTAGAGGAAGTGACATAAAAGCTAAAACCAGCAGTGGGTAAGTGAGATTCAAATAGGACAAGGGGATCCAGGGCAGATGAGTGTCATTGAGACTGATAACCAGGCAATGCTTCCCTTGCTCATCAGAGCATGAAGACCTCCTGAAAGCTGGTCCCCTCCAACATAGGATATGCGGTGGAAAGAGGGATGCTCCCTTTTTGAGCTGGATGGTCTCAGGCAACCTTCATGTGCCTCAGTTTCTTCAATTGAACATTGGAAAAGATAATAGTGATGATGTGGTAAGCTGTTGTCAGAACTAAGAGTTCATGTATATAAATTCACATGTAGTATGTAAGTCATGTGTAACATGCATTTGCGGATGCAATGTGCAAATAAATATATGTAAAGCATTCAGAGTTGTGTCTGGCACACTAAGAGCACCAACTCACTGTAACTATTTCCATTTTACAAATAGGAACAGAGAGGTACCGCAGTGAGCATCTCATTTCTCACCTCTTGCTGTATTAGGGAGGCGACAGGACTAGAAGCTGGCCTGTGGTCTCCCAGTTTGCAGGGGCTTAAGATTGGCCAGGGACTGATAAGAAATTCAGCTTGGTGCCGCCACCCACCATCATCCCACCATCTCAGGGTCTGGTTAGCAGGTGTGGGGTACAGCTGTGGTTCAAGGACTGGGCACTGAGAAACTGAGAAGCATCAAGCCAGGTCTGGAGATTTCTCTGTCTCCTTCCTCCCTGCCTCACCCACCCTTTTTCCACCAGCAGCCATGTAAATGCATTACAGCATGAATTTCCACCCCAGCACAGTGAAAAGGGGTCTGAACCAGTACGGTTTGCATGGCCACCTCTGAACTGAGCTCTTTCTTCAGGGAAGGGATAGGAAGGAAAGAAACAAAGAGAGGGAAAGGTCACTGTGGAGTAACTGAGTTGTGGTGAGGTAGAAATGTGTCCTTTCCTGGCTATGCAGGGAGCCCTAGATTTTAATCAGTTCTGTGCTGCCTGTCACCGTCCCAGAGAAGGAGTCCAAAACAAGTCATGGGATCACCAGTCCTATGGCTTTCACCCTTGAGGGATGGCTAAGCCCAAATAGACTTTAGGTCTGCCAGCTTGCTGCTCTACGCTCTGCTGTGGCAATGAGGGATGACCACCAAGGCTGAGTGATTCCCTAAGGTTGCACAACTTCCAAGAGATATCACCAGAAGCACAGCCTTTGCCTCTGAAACCTGCACTATTCCTACCAAGTCCTGCTATTCTGTGGGTTTTATGATATTATTCCCTGGGAACTAGACTGATAAGGAATATTCTGGAAAGTTTAGGAGAAAACAAATAGTCAAAACCACATTCCAAGGCATCCACAGTCCTGGATTGGGGGAGAAGATCCCCTCAAAGCTCTGGAAATGTGTTTGCCCGAGTCTCCAGGTCAGCCTCTGGGCTTTGCTGCTTTAAACTCTGCCACTAGGGCTGATGTCAAAGGAAGCTGCAGTCACAGTCTGGCCTGAATCAAACAGGCAGCAGGCACTATCTTCCCAGAGTGGAGAGTACCCGGATAAGTATACTACGTAGGAATTCTTTCCATGAAAACCCTTGCCATTTGCACACCACAGGTTGGAGTGATTGCGTCACCTCCCTGACTCAAGTATGTGTGAGAGAAAAGAGGAAGTGGAGAAGGGGAACTTTTCAGGGTTGGGGGTGTAAAGCACCCCACCAGTGCTTGATGTGGCTGCCCTAAACACAAAATGGTATGACCTGGGGAATTCTCCTAATCGGGGGCGGAGGGGGGGAGACCCCTCTACCTCCTTCTAGAGGTGACCTCCCACCCACACAGTGGAAAAAGAAAAACTTACTTCATGACAATTTGCATTTAAAAAATAAAAGCAAATGAGCAAGTCCTTGGAGGCTGCTGTTTTTATGGGGCTTGCTCAAGTGTGCAGCCCCTTCTGCCCCAGGCTGAAAGGCAAGGCCTCAAGATGGTTTGGGGGCAGGTTCCTCCCAAGCCATCCAGTACTCCAAGCACTGCAGGGCCTGTTTTCCAGTAGTGGTTATGACCAGAACTGTAGAGTCTGTGACCTGAACTAGGCTGGAGAGGGCTTGGCAAAGCATACTCTGTTCTGGGTGGTGCTAGAGAGGCAGGGACCTCTCCTTGGGGCCTGTTCCACCTTGTCCCTGGGCCCTGTGTGCCTTCTTTGTGTTTTCCCCCATTTGGTTTGGAGAGGGGAGATGCCGGGCTAGAAACCTAAGAGCCCCTAGCAGTGCCCTGCATCAGGACTGGAAGGGTGTAGGGGACAGGGTTTCTCCATGCTCACTGCAGGCATCTGAAGGGTCACTGGATGTGTAATTTAGGAGCTGAGTGGCTCCTAAATTTGGGGAAAGCAAGAGGTTTGTTTGTTATGGGGCCAGAGGCACCATGAAGGAACAGTAGCCAGTGGCAGGGCAGTAGAGTGTGGCCATCTGTGTTCCATGGCCTCTGTTCAGTACAACGGGCAGGGGTCAGGGCAACAAGGCTTGGCCACCTGTACTGGGAGCAAACACCAGGTCCCCTGTGCTATGATGCAAAGGAGAAAGCAGGTGTGTCCCAAGATCCCCCGGGACTAACCCTGTAGACACTGATGACCAACGGGTCTCCCTGAGTTCCTTTCCCCTCTCCCTGAAGACCCACACAGAATGCTCACCACTGCTGGCACTAGGAAGCTTCAGAAACAAAGGCAACTGTGTGAGAAACACCAGCACAGCAAACCCCAAAGCACAATGGATTTGACTTTCAGCCTTTGCCTTGTGCTGGCTGAAGTCCTTCTGTTGCTGAAGGACTAGCTTTCGAGTATGGCCCAACCTGGCTTCTTTCCACAGGGCTGAGTGTTGCCATCCTGAGTAACCTGCAACCCTGTGTTCTCCACTGAGAATCCCTGGTACCTTGCCATCATACAGTGAGACACAGGAGTCCTGCATTTTCAGAAGGACACCTGAGGGACAGTATCTCACTTAGAAAAGTAGCACTGGTCAAACTCTGGCAGGGCTAACAGTATGGGTGATAATATTTATCACAGCCTGGTAGGATATGGTGAGTATGAGTCTAGCTTTTAGAATCAGATAATCCTGGGTTAGAAATATGACTGTGAGTAGCTACTGACACTGATTACATTCCCTTTGTGGGCTTCAGTTTCCCTCAACTATAAAATAAATTGTAAAATAAATGCTCAGCTGATTTTGGAAAGCCATCTCAAAATGTCAACAGTTTAGCATTATTGCTAAGCACCCAACCTTTTTAAACTTTTAATTATGAAACATTTGAACCACAGACAAAATGAGAAAGACAAGTTCATGAACCCCAGATGCCCATGATTCTGGTTTCTTAATTATCAGTGTCCACCACTGTCTAGTCCTCCCCCTGGGCTCCCTCAGGGCAGACTTACCATCTGTGCTGGGCAGAGGCCTTTCTGGGGGCGCAGGGGTTGACTTCATGCTGTTCCCCATTTCTTTCTCTCTTGTGGTTGTCAGAGATGCTCGAAGCCTATGGTAAAAGAGACAAAGA
The DNA here is from genome assembly GCF_047511655.1 of Castor canadensis. Taxonomy (NCBI): domain Eukaryota; kingdom Metazoa; phylum Chordata; class Mammalia; order Rodentia; family Castoridae; genus Castor; species Castor canadensis. The sequence continues at coordinate 190,114,642 of NC_133388.1, forward strand.
GGCAAAGTCAAGCTCCCCCTGAGCCCTCCAAGTGGAGAGTGACCCAGTTTACAGTGCATGGTGCATCATGTCTCAGGTAGATTGCTCTTGAAAGGCGGCTGTTTTTATGTGAAGATGAGATTTGTCAATGTTGGTTACATTTGCGCAGTTCAACTTCTTTCATCAACAGAATGATAGAGAAAAACCACAGAGAGGGAAGTTACTAGCAAGTGCTGTTGGTGGCAAAAGTTTCCATTCCTCCGCTGGGTCGCTGAGGAAAGCAGGCAATGTTTATGAGAGAATCTGAGCAGCTTGTAGCTTCCTCTAGTGGATTTGCACTCACAAACTTTAGCCACCGGCTTCTCCAGCACCGGGAACTCTGGGCACACAAAACTCAGGAGTTGCACAGCTTTACAGCCTAAAGGAATAAGGAGGCAGTACACCTTGTCTGTGGGAATTTCCCATTATGCATTTCCAAAGGCTAGAAATGACAGCTCCGTGGCAAAGCTCTTTACCAGTAGGTGTGTGCTTTCTGTGCTGTTAAACTCACTCACATCTACTCTTACGTCATTGTAGATCCTAGGCATTCCTAAGCCCAGTTTGCAGTGAGGGAAACTGTGTCTCAGAGCTAGTAAATGACTTGTCACGTGGCAGGTAAAGGGGCAGCCCAGTTTTTTCCTAATGGCTTCTCCCTTCACAGCTCATCCAGGTGGGAATTTGGGCAGTGCACTTACAAGCTGAGTGAGCCCTGGCAAGGTGCTAACTTCTTCCTGTCTGTCTTGGAGGATAATAAAATAACTTTGGGTTACAGCTACAGGACGAACTGAGATAAAGCAGGTGAGGGCACTTGGACGAGATTGGGCCCGTTCAGGGTGGTATGGCCGTAGACAGGTGAGGCACTTGGAACCTGGCCTGCCATACAATATGTGCTATTGTCATTCCAGTCTGTTCTGATTGTCCTTCATGATAAATATTCAAGTCTGGGACCCTCATTGTGAGGGTCCTAAATGTGAAAAGGGACCTAAATGATCACACAAAAGTCTTAGGGAAGCTGCATTCTCCCAGGATGGTTGAAGCATAGAGGAGTAGGCCATATCCACACTCAAAGTTGTTCCTGCCTTGGGGGACCTAAAAGAAAGAGATGGAGCAGGCTCACCTAGCCAGTGTCCAGGCCCACCGGAAATGTGTTTTCCCTCCCTTCTGAGGCTGAAGCTCTGTGTCAAAGCCTCATGAGTTTGGAAAGATACACAAGTCAGCCAGTCTACTCCTGCCTGAATCCTGTGTGCCAGTGCTGCTCAACTCTCTGGAGGCAGTATCTTGATAAACCCATTGAGAATGGAGAGTATCACAAGTTAAAAATTAATGAATGCAGCCAGCCCGCAGAACATGGCCGTTCAGGGACGCAGCACACTGTAGGGCACAAGCTACTTCCCCATGTGACCCCAGTCCAATGTGGACCTTGACTTCTGCTGCTACCATGTAGCAACAAGAGGGAGTATTGGACTAAAACTATCATTAGCTTGGGAAAAGATCAGAGCTCAAAATTCAAATATAATTTCTATTGAATGCATGTGGTTTGGGCACTTCCATTAAGTTGAAAAAATACAAGTGGAGCTGTTGTAAGATAGAGGCTATTTGCATATATTCTAGAAAGATCTATGATGTCAGAGTGAGGCTTTTGAGATGAAGTGAAAGGAGGTCTGCCCCACTTCCTAATTTGGGAGGCGGGGTGGTTTAAGGTGGCATCCTTAATCTACTAAGAAGCAAGATAAACCAGAACCAGTGAGCTTGAATGTTCATATATTCCAGGCATTTACATGAGAGCTTGGTATACTGTTTCCAAGATGACCACAATACTTGACCTATGCACTCATGATATACCCGGAAGGTGAGCGACCTGGGCCAGCTGCCCATGAAGTGCTAATTCAATCTTTCCATCTTTGCCAGCCCCTGTGGGTCTTGGTATCGGAATGGGCAAGGCTCTTGCAAATGCCACGCTCTATCTGTCTTTCTCCCCATCATCTCTGCCTCCTCCAAGCACAGCCTTGCATGTGAGTGAGATAGGGGGAGAGCCTTCCACCCCTACAGGCCCTTCCTTTAGGCTGCACAGGGTTCGACAGCCTTATCTGACTCCAGGCAGGATGGCCCCAAGCCTGATGCTGGCACTCCAGAAAATGTGCTTAAGCCCTAGAGAGACAGAGTGACTGAAACCTGCATTCCCCAGTGTGCAGTAAATACTTCTAGGGTTGCTCCCAGTGCCAGACCCTGAGCCAGATGACCTAGTGATCCCACCAACCCAAAATCAACCCAAAATGAGTGCATGCCGACTTGGAGGCCCCATTTTGGGTACTTCTAGGAAGGAAGTCCACCACGAGTCTTCTAGACTCCACAGAGCCCAGTCATATACACAGCACAGGTGTGGCGTATACAGCCTGTCCTCTGTGCTATTCCTACTGCTTTCTGAGCCCACCAGCTGCCCAAGCTCCCAGTCTCCCTGTCTGCCATCCCTGAGGTTCTTGGGCCTCTGGAGAAAGACCTCAGTCTACAGAGACAGCCCTGAAATAGCACGTGCAGCACACTGGCTTGGCCCACTCGCTCTCCAGGTGTTTCCATGCTACAGTGCACTGTCTCACCCTATTCAACCCACAGTGCCCTTTGTCGTTTCAGCCTGGCCCTTAACATCAAGTGTCATTAAGCTGTGCTTGAGCACCACCCCTACAGCTACTCCCTCCACATACCTGGTTGTGACCTTTCTCTCCAGCTGCCTCCCTTCTCACTCCATCTCTCCCCTGAGCCATTTCGCAGCAGCAGGCTCCAACCATGTCATAACTCTCTCCTTCCAATGTATTGCAACCATGCCTGGAAAGGGGCTTTGATACCCATCAAACTCTCTCCCCTGCTCCTTTACAGTACTTCTTGGGTGTATCTGGGCTGCTTGGGGATTCCTGGAGTCTACTACACAGAACAAAAGCATTGAAACTTGCATTTTTCAGGTAGAAAACTGAGGTCCATCCAAGAACAGAAGCAAATCCTGGGTGGTAAAATAAGGAGAGCGCCTCCCCTCCATCTCTGGCACTGCACTCTCTTCTGCCTTGGGGGGCAGTTGGGGTTCACTCTCCATGAGAAAACAGCAGCATGGGTCTGTGAGCCCCCAGAAGCCCTCACAGGTCTCAGTGGTCCCTTGGTGCCTGTTCACTGCCTCCCAGAGCCTCCAGGAAGGAGTTAACTCATCAGAAAAGGCTTTTATTTGAGAAGAGCAAAAACACCCCTGAGGATGAGGGCCCAGAGTCTCCCTAATGAAATAGCTGAGCAATTTGATTTAATCTGTGACAGTTTAATGCAGCAGCTGGAGGTGGAAGAAAGGATGCAAGAGACATAATTGCTTCCAGGAACAAAAGAGAGGGCAAAAGAGAAATGAATTAATTAACACTGGCTCCGCAGGGGCTTGATTTCTTTCTCCCTTGTCTTTGTGACGTAACTCTGAGGTTTCAGGTCAAAGGACCTATATTCACTTTTCACCTTATTTTCCTCCATTCTTTGGAGCAACATTATGTCCTCTGTGGGCCTCAGTTTCTCTCCTGGAAAACGACATGAGTGGGAAAGAGGCTTTCCAGAGAGAGAGCCTTTTAACCCCACTTCATTCTAGCAATCAAGATTCATGGCTCTTTGAAAATTGTTAATAAGGGAAAAGAACCATCATAATTTTTGATGAAGTCCCATCGGACAGAATGCCAGCCTTGTCTTTATGTTTTTGGGATTAAGGGAAGGCAGGCAATGAGTACCAGGTCCACCTTCTGCATCACTCTCACCGGCATCCCTGTGGAGCAGGTGTACTTCTTTTACTCTCAGTGTGAGGTCGGGGTTAGCTCTCCTGCCCACAGTCCCCAGCTGGAAACCCTGTGTCTCCTGACTTCTGATCCTATGCCCTTTGACTGGGATCATGCTGCTGTTTGTCTTCTGAGAGGACAGTGGTCAGCACAGGACTGGCCACCGTTTGAGTGGACATAGGGGTAGGGAAGTCACGTGTTACAGGGATGTGGGCTGAGCCTCCAGCAGCCCTCTCTGACAGGGCTCTACTTGCTTGGGCCCAGGACCCTTTCAGTGTGTGCTCTGTACCATCTTGTCAATATGGGGTCAGCCTCCCCTGAAACTTCTCCTCCTGGGCAGCCTTCCAGAACAGACCCATGTGCCTTGTCTGTCCACCTTGTGCTTCTATGGCCCAGGCCTGGCTGTTGAAAAGGAGGTTACCTCACAGGGCACCAGAGAGAGAGAGAACTTGAGAAATTCCAGCCAAGGGAAAGCACACTCCACCATGTGTAAAACCAGGGGCCAACCCTTGGTGACAGCAGGAGTTAATGTGAAAACCCACAGACCAGTCTGTCTGTGCCCATAGACATTTCCTCCAGACAGTGACAGCTGTGAGTCCATTCCTATGACCCTCTTCTAAGGTTCTGGAGCACAATGTCACTGGGGAAAAACCCTAATGTCCACTGGACACTTTACCTGCGACCACAGCATTGACATGTAGATCAGCCACCAGGCCAGACAGGTCAGCAGCAGGAGGCTGAACACTATGCAGCCACCACACCTGCACCGCTCACAGCCCAATGTCCAGCTGAGCTCAGTGGACTCTTCTGTGCTTATCTGACTAGCTCTCCCTGGCTCCAAACCCTGTGCTGTGACAGCCACACACGGAGGCCCGGGCCTCCTGCCTCACACCTAAGTAGGCAACAGGAAAGGTATCTTTAAAAGTTACCAATGCAAATTTCAAGAACCATAAACTTTTGGGGTAACCATTAATATGAAGGATGGAGAGGCCCTAAGAGATCACTTGGATGTCACATGCTAATGATTGGGAGCCCAGGTATGGGGTTGTACTGGGGGGGAGCAGAAGGGTCAGGAGAAAGAGGACAGAGAGGTTTGCTGTGTCCAATAGGGCAGAAGGGTATAGCATTTAAGGTTTTGCAGCATTATTTTAAAGACTATTAATTCTATAGAACAAAACAAAGAAAAATTCACTGTGCATACTGTATTATACTACAATTTATGGGGAAAAAATTGGACATAGGGTCCTGCTACATAACCCAGGCTGGCCATGACCTCAAAAGCCTCCTGCCACAGCCTCAGCTGGTATGAGAGTTATACATCATTGCCCTCAGGACAACTTCATGAAATTATACCTGTGTATGCACATTCTATATATAAAAAAATAGCAAAAGAAAATTTCCTAAATGTTTTTCCAGGACTCTCTGTGCACAGTGACTGATCCTGTAGTTGAATGCAGCAGCTTCTTCTTTGTGTACTCCTAGGAACTCCTAAAATCTTCATGTGAGCATGACTTACTTTAAGTTCAAAACCTCAGGAAAAATGAGGGATCCCTACAGCATGGCTCAGAGCAGGAGGGCCTAGCTCAGTCTCCAGCTCCCCACTTTCTAGCTAAGTGTCTGCTGGCCAGTTCCTTCACCTCTCTGAACCTCAGCTTCCAGACCTATCACTGGGGATACAAATGCATGTCCACTGAGTTGTTCTGAAGGTTAAATTATAAATCACATCTAAAACAGAGATGTGTCTGGTAAATGGGAGCTGATGATTCCTGAACATAGATCCCTGTGAGGACTGTGTGGACAGTTAACTCACTGTGCCAGCTTGGCCCAGGGTCCTCACAGATGGTAGGGAAAGGGGTGGGTAAGACCTCATCCATGACTGCTTTCCCTCAACTGTCCCTGCCCACCTCTCTCCTGCCATGAAGGGCACCTGTGAGTCCATGGTTGGCTCAGGACTTGCTCAGTGCTGCCTGGGGTCTGACACTTCATTTCAGGGCCAAGAAGAGCTGGCACAGAGGCACAGTGTGGGTTCTCCCCCTGCTAAGGATCTCACATGGTTTCCGGGCAGCTACCACATCCTGGCTGCTCCACAGGTGCATCTCCCTGAGTGTGAGGCCAGGGGCTGCCAGAGCCGCCTGCCCCATGACCCTATTGTTCCTTGTCCTCCTTACAAGACAGGTGCAGCCACCTCTGGTTGCCCTGCCCCTCACCCTCCTTCCCCACACAGCAGGGAGGCAGTGGGACCATCAACAGGCTCCTGGGGCACCTGGCAAGGGTGAGGCCTACAGAGAGCAGGCAGGTAGCCATTCAGCAGGGTGTGTGCCCCCCCAATCTTCTCCTGCCTTACAACCAGAGGTACAAAAGGTCCACTGGGATAAGAACTTGAGATCCTCTCTCTCAAGATGTTTTAAGCTTGTTGACTGAAACTGTTTTAAACAAAGTTTCCCTAGAAGCTCAATATATAAAATAGACAAAAGTCAGTTGCTGGCTGGGGGCTGGGGTTTGGCATCTTGTCTCCCTATTTTTTTAGAGGATACGTCAGTCCTGGAACATTATAAAGCACCATTTGAAAATAGCAATTCAGCTGTCTTATATTACAAAGAAAAAGCTCAGAGAGGGCAAGCAACTTGTCCAAGACACATAGTAAGTTACCTGTGCACCATGTGACAGCCATCACTCATTTGTTGTCCTGGTTTCCAGGCCTGACCTACATGAACCTGTGTTCTGATCATTTAACCCTTGGGTAGGAATTATAGGCATGTTGGGACTTACTCTAAAATCAGATTAGGGTGAGCATATCTCATGTTCATTTTTAGATATTATGGAAAGAAGCCATACTTGAGTCCAATCAATGCTGAGGCAAATTTTTGTTCCTCCTTACTAAGTCACTGAACCTCTTTTATTTATTTGTTTAATTGGCATAGCAGCATCTGATCTGCCTTGCTGGGGTTTATAAGAAAGATTAGTGAGAGTGGGTGTTGAAGAGCCTGCATGACTGACGCAGTAGCCCCAGTGACCCAGGCGCGTCGAGCAGGGTGGCGGGTGGTGGAGGCACCTGGAGTGCAGAGGTGCAGCAGGTTGTTCCTGATGGCATTGATGCTCCTTTGAAAGAGGAAGAGAATCTTCCAGGGTCAGCATCTTTCCTTCTAGATTATCTCTTCACACACAGAGGCCCCAGGCCACCAGGGACAGGGCAGAGTGTTACCCAGCCTGTGACTCTGTGGGATTCAGAACACTGTTTCTATCTAAACCACATTATCAATGAGTTGAACCCAGGCCAGCAAAGACAGTCATTTTGATAGTAGTTTTCACACAGAAGGGAACACTGGGACTGGACTCTCACTTCACTAGTGGGCCCTTGGGAAAGGTGGGTTTCACAAGAGTAGGAGGAAGCCCAGGAAGACACCATGGAGATGCTGACCAGTGGCTGGATGGCCAGCCCAGGGACTGGAAAGACTGTGATTTCTTCGTGATGTCACATTTCCCAGCAAGAGTTCCTTTTGCTTTTTTTTTCATACATGTGAGTCACCAGTGTTACTCATAAACATATCAAGCAAGATGGAAATTAGTATTTGACTTGATGCACCATGAGTAGATGATAAGCCCCCTGGTGGTCTTCCTCTCCCTGTGACTCACTTGTCACACATCAGAGCCCTCAGCAGGGCTCTTGGGTCTGATGGAACTCAGGCATTAGCTCTCTAGGAGACCCCAGGACATGTCTCACAGGCTAGCCCTTGGCTGCTCTTCCTTCCTGGGGAATGTCACACTGTCCTGGGTGGATTCTGATTCTCTGCTGTTGGTCTGAGTATTCAATTCATGACTGTCTCCCCACTGACTGTAGGTGCCCCGAAGGCCACTAGTCACTTCAGCTCTGCATCCTCCTGGCTGACACAGTGAATCCATAGAGAAGTCAAATCGAGCAGATAAAACAGAGGTCACAGGGTGGCAGGGACAGAGTGGGCCAGTGTTGGGCAGGAATATTTAGCAGTCGATGCTCTGGGGGGACAGCCTCTGACTTGTAGCATTTGCAGATCCCTGTGTTGTAAATTCTCCTGCCAGAGTTGATGTCCAGCTTCCAAAGTGACTTTGAGGATGTAGGGAGGGAGAGATATGTGGAATGGACTTTCTCAGCCTGGTAGCACTGCAGGGAATAGACTTTTCACTGAACCTTTCTTCTGATTGTGATTCTTAGGTGAAAGCACAAGCTGTCTGCAGATGCCTCTACTTGTTTTTAAAGAGACACTAACCTCGGTGGGCGGCTACTGCATAGAAGGCCTAAATTAGATGCTTAAAGTACACTGCTTCATTTGATGCCCCAAAGAGCCTCCCCCCGCCCCAGTTTTATAAATGAGGAAACCATGTCTTAAAGAAGTTAAGTTACTTTCTCAGTCACGCATCTAGTTCAGGGATGGGATCAGCTTTCAGATCTTCATTCTCTTTAGTCCCAACCCTAATTCCTCTAGTTCATCCTAGTAAAATGGCTTTTTCCTACTAAGAGCAGATGCTTGAAGAGCTGGGCCTCCCAGGAGACCAGAGGAAAGGCCCAGAGGCCTGGGTAGTGGCCTGCTCTGCCCTGTGTCTGCAGGCACCCTTGCATCCCTCCACTGCATGCCACTTCTCTTACTGGCAGTAGCCAGTCAGCTGTTGAGCTTAGGAGGTTGTCAACTTTGTGAAATCAATACTGTGGTGAGGAACAACTAGCCCTATTTCTCCATAATATCCCCTAAATTTTTTTTCACCCACTGCATCTTTAGAACTCACAACAGGCTGATCAGAGCATTGAACACTGGGCAGGCCATGTTTCTCCCTCCATGGCCGTCTGCTTCTCTGTAAAGAGCAGATAGACCAGATGGTGGACTCCCTGTATTCATCACTGATGCCTGGCGGTCACATGGCACGGTGCATAGCAATGGGTGAGAGCAGGAGCAAAGGCACTGGAGAAGCCATCTTCCATGTTGTAAACGCAGCTGCCTTGGCCGCCACTACTTTGTCCAGTGTTTTAGGCTTTTCATATCCCCTGGGGGAAGCTGAGGCCAGAGCATTTACACAAGTCACTGGAGGCAGGATTTGGAACCAGGTGCTCTGGGTCCAGTGCTGCCCCTGCAGCACTGCAGACATAGGGAACTGGTGGAGGGTAGCAGAACGCCCATGCCCCTTTCTTGTGTGCTGGAGAGTCATGTACATCACAGGTGTCCTGAAGCAGGACCATCAGGTACATTGAGAGAGCTGGAGAAGTGAATAGGTCGGAACGCTTGGGGTACTTGGAATTTAAATTCAGAAGATAACACTGGGTGTCGTGGTACATGCCTGTAATTCAAGATCCTTAGAAAGTAAGAGATCAGAGTATCATAGTTCAAAGCCAGCTCAGGAAAAAATGTTAGTGAGATTTTGTCCTAACAAACAAGCCTGGTGCACACTCTTAATCCCAGCTATGTGAGAGACATAGGTAGGAGAATCATGGTCTAAGAGCAGCCCTCACAAAAGCAAGACCCTGTCTGAAAAAATAACTAAAGCAAAATTGAGAGGTGTGGCTCAAGTAGTAGGGTGCCTATCTAGCAAGTGTGAGGCCCAGTACCATGAAAAAAAAATTAAAAATAAATTCAGAGGATGCAAGCTTTAAGCTGATGGTCCATGTGACTAGGAAGGCCTGGATGCAGGATGGGGGTCAGCTATATCCTGGAAGGAGTGGCTCTACTACCCAGATTTATGTGAGAAGTCAGTTAAACCAGTCTCACTGGTGCCTCTGCTTCCTGCAGTCCTCTCTCCCTGGGGCTCTCTGTCTCTTTCATAGCAGGTACCGTGATGGTCACCTCCACCCCTAAGGAAACTTCCTGAGGACAGGTCCCAGGTCTACTCCTCAATAAAAAGATCATCATAATAATAATATAATAATAATAAATGACCTAGCAGGTGCCTGGCCCATAATCTGTGCACAGTGAGTTAGGTAGGAAAATGGGGATAGGCATAGTTGTGTATTCCAGGTGGTCATTTGCTCTTGAAGACAAGCTAGAGGACGATTGCCACTTCCTCCATCATAGTCCCAGGCTGTCTGGGTCTTTGCAAAGCTGTGTGACAACTGAGCTGAGCCACTGAGGCCCAGCGGCCTGGTTTCTGGCTGCAGCTGGAGTTCCAGGAATCGAACAGGCCCCCTCCCTCACCACGCTCGGAGGGGAGGAAGTGGTTGGGACGTGATGTTCTTAATTCCCTCGGAACCTTAGGTGGGTTTGACAGAGGGAGGAAATCAGTCATGTGCTGTGGCCTCAATGTGTACTCACTAAGGGAGTAGAAGGCGGATGACAGACACACGTAAACACACGTCCTAACGTGTCCCTCAGGTTTGGTCAGACGTGCTGGAAATCCTGAAGGAGAACTTTCAGTTCTAGCCTTGCTCAGAGTTAGGGAAATGAACTCTTGCTGAATGTGAAGTGAAAAATTCAAGCCCAGCAGCTTCTATCAAGGCAGGAGGCATACTGAGGCACCCTGGGATGAGTGACTTCTGTGTTTAAGAAGCATGACGCCAGCTCGAGCCACTGGGAGCGCAAGGTTTTTCTGTATTAGGAAAATGGCTTCAGTTTGAGGGATGCAAATCCATCCTGTCTGTTTCATTTCCATAGATGGAGGAACAAGCAGAAAAAGGGGAAGGAGCACCCCATTCTTTGGTGTTTCAGCCCTAGACTTGACACTGCCTGCTAGAGATTTTCTGTCTATGAATTCCAAAGGGACAGGATGTACTGTGCCTGGCTTAGGAATGATGTAACAGCCACTATTCTGCACTTAGTTCTTTTGCACATCACACATGCTTCAAACTTCTTACAAACACACATGAAGCTGGTCTTTCTACCGACTTTCAGAGCGGCAAAGTGACTTGCCGACTGACCCAGAATGTTGACCCAGGTGCAGCTGATTACAAACCTGGCTTCCCATGGTGCCATCTTGCTGCCCAGATTCTGGAGCTGTGTGAGACTCAGAAATCTAAATGGATTTCAATCTGTCAGTTTTCACAGTTACCATTATTATACTTCTCAGAACATACAAAGCACTCTTGAATAGCATTCTTCTAACTGGAGAACATAAGTCGAAGCAGAATTTGCTGGAACTCCCATTTACCCTACCTCCTTGCCTAGTTCTAAAAGTACCACAGCCCAGTTTAATAGGCTTGTAATTCAGTATCTCATAGCAACCCTGAGAATGACGATTTCGAGACTCTGGGATGGTGTCCCCCAGCATGAAGAGCACTTCTGCAAGCATAGGCCTTTGTCCTTGACCCCTTGCACCCACTGAGGCTCTACTCTTCCCTGCCTCAGCTCCTTAGAGCCCCTTACTGCCGCTTCTTCCCACCACCTGGTCAATTTGGGCCAATCACATAACCTGTCTGAGTCTGTCCATCACTGTCAAAAACAAATAACACTTGCAGACTTACAGGATTGTTCTGAGGATTGCATAGAAATAATTTCTCATGCCTGTCCTTCACTGTCACACAGGATGGTAGACATCTGCTCATTCCCACATTCTCACGCACAGCCCAAGTTAGGCCACTCTAAGTCCAGAACCCCAGTTGTATTCTGACACCAGGCTCAAATGCAGTAATGACATATTCCTTAGGAAACTTGAGTCCTCTCAAGTCTCTTTCAATTCTAATGTTTTATGACTTCAGAATTTATGTACTTCACACTCTGGCCTTCCCCTTAGCCCTAGCCCTCCATCCTCCACCTCCACCCTCCACCCACCCCCTACTTAGATTATTGTCAATTTTCTTTGGCACCTTCTGGAAGAACAGTCAAACTACCAGACTCCATGTAGCACTACCTGAGGCCATCATTCACCCTCCCTGGGTCCCCTGTGCCTGTAGACATCATAACTCTAGGCTGATAACCTTTGACGAGCACCTGCTATGTGTCTGAAACTGTCCCGGGCACTGTGCAGATGTTACTTCATCAACTCTGATCAACACCTGGATGGATCAGATGCCAGTGCTCATTCCCATTTTACAGATGATAAGATGAAGGCCTGGAGCAGCTGAAATGACTTGCCCTAGGACACAGAGTAAGGAAGTCTGATGGCAAATCCTAACTGTTACTTGTATGAAACCTGCTATGGGCCAGGCATTCTTGAATGAGGCTCTCCTCTGCCATGAGTGTACCCTTCTCACCTTGCCCTCCCCAGCCCTTCTTTCCCCGGAATTATTCATCTGCATGCACCGAATAGTGGAACTGTGCAGGGTACCAGGCTTCACTCAGGCCACTCACCCACTTGTTCTCAAGAGTCAGGACCTGCCAACTGGGACTCAAGGGGCCTGAAGTCTCTCCCCATCCCATCCCGGCCACATTCCCCAAGGTACCTTCAGATGCAGGGCATGGTCTCCCCTGACAGTGGGCTGCAGAGGGCCACCAGGCTTGGGGTTACCAGCTCTCCATCAACCGCTGCTGCTCCAGGGTGAGCTGGTGGCCGGGTCTCTGGAGGGCGGGAAGGAGAGGCCCATGCTATCAGGCTGCACTGCAGTTGCTACACGGCCGCACACTTCCTCTGCTAGAAACGAGGAAGGCACTCAGCTGGCAGAAGGGCAGGTTCCTGTTTCACTAACCACTCTGAGCAGACCCCTCTCTGCAAGCACAGGGAAGAGAGAGGTATTATTAATTCTTTTCCAAAACACTGGAGAATACAGGCAGCTCGATTCTAAATGGTCAGGGCTTTCAGAATCTTGCTCTTTTTTTTTCTGTCTCTCTAATTAAAAGGCAGATGGGGCTGTGAATTTCCTTGTGTGTCTCCCCAGAGCTCACTGGGCCCAATGAGGCTGGGGCTTAGTTAGCTGTGACTTCTCTTTTCTGAGTTTCTCAATTTTTATAGCTTTCTTGGGTCACTGCAGAGTGGACCTCAGAGCAGAACTTCTAGCCTAGCTCTGCCATAAGCTGGTAGAGACCTGAGACAGTGGGCAGGCAGCACCTCTGTGCACAGAACTGCCCAGCAGCTGTCTTGGGAGCAACACACTACTTCCTCTGTGGCCTAACAACCAGAAGGCCCTAGAAGGCTCAAGAAAAAGAGCACTTCCCCATCTCCATTAAAGGAGGTGAAAGAGGTCTGGCAATGACTTGATCCCATCTGAGTCAAGGGAAAAAGAACCAAAAAGAAAACTATAGGAGTGGCAGGTGTTTAAATCTACACCGCACACTAGATAATGTGGGGAGGTTTGTTCTATGAGTGTGGAGAATGTTCTAGTTCCTAGAGAACACATGCCATATTTAGGGGGGAAAAAGTTGGCATGGTAGCTACAACTTTCAAATGGTTTCCTAAGAGAAAAAAAAAAACATGTCAAGATGTAGAAAGAGAGGGATTGAGAGAAAGAAAGCCAACTGTTGAATCGAGGGGAAAGGCACATAGGAGGGCTTTGTTCTCTTTCAACTTTGCCATGGGTTTGAAATTACAGTAGACATTTATGCATTATATAATATTTTAAATATATAATGTCCCTATCCATAGTGTGTGAGTCTTGAGCTAGGAAATCCAGGCCTGTGGGCCCTAGGCATATCTGCGGTTCAGACAAAGGTGTTTGCAACTCTGGCTCCAAGATTGCCTGGGACTTGCCTGCTTTTGATGAGAAAATGCCTCTCTCAGCAATTATCCCTTGAGAGCCCAGTGACTTGCCCACAGTCACACAGCTGGTTCCCACCCAGAGCCAGGGTACAGTCCAGGGCCTGTGACCCACAGCCCCACCCAGTGAGGCCTGCACAGCTACCCCAGGACAGTCATTTTGAAACCTCACTCAGTATACTTTGGGAGGATGAATTAAAAACATCAGGGCCGTGCTAAATTTAGAAGGCAGCCTGTACTAGATAGATGCCTCCTCAGACTGTGTGAGAGGCCAGTTGTGCACACAGAGGGCTGGAAAGTTACACAGGAAGCATTGTGAAAGACAGTGGGCTGTTTGCATAAGCGGGAAGGAAAGGCAGAATGTGCAGATAGGGGACTGCCCCCAGATCCACATTCAGGAGGAAAAGGACTTGGAGGAAGTGCAGGCAGAAGACATGAGTGATGTGACCACTTTCCAATGTTTACTGGGAATGCACTTGGGGTAGACTGATGCACTTGCTGGTGCCTTCATTCCTTTAATAAAGCCTGATTGTGTAAAGCACTGTCCAGACACTGGGATTCAGCCATGACCCCAAACTGCCAAAACCCTGTCCTCTCTGAGCCCCCAATCCCAGGGCTCAGGAGTAAACATGGGAAATAAACCTAGAGTACAGCTGTTCTTTATAGAAACGAGCAGGGTGCTGGGACAGAAGCCCCAGAGGCTATTTCCATGGGTGGCTGTGGTTGGAGATAAAGCTGTGTCTGGGTGGGGGTGGGGGTCACTGAGCTGAGACCAGTAAGAAAGACCAAAGTCAGCCTTGGGACAAGCCAGGATAAGGAGCATATACAGAGGGAATTACTGCTGTGATCATGGGAGAATGCGGGACAGATACAGGCAGACCTAAAGACACTCCCAGTCTGATGACAGAAACAGACAAATGTCAAGGGGCAGTCTGTCAAGCAGGAGAACATGGCAGCTATGAGTTGCTTCAGCATAGTTGAGTCAGGACCTGTGCAAGGGCCAAGGCCTCCCAAAGGAGATCTGCATCGTTAACCTGCTTCACAGACCTCTCCCATTTCACCTACCATCCCTCTGTGGGGCCAGTTTCCACACTGTACCTTAATGGCACACACATTTTTTCCTTCTAATCCACACAGGGAGCCTTTCGTACAAGTTCATTGTAACTTATTCAGGCATGCAATCCATGACCCATACATTCATTCATTCATTCATTCATTCAACAAACCTTGGTTAGCACTTGCTATGTGCCAGGAGTTGTGCTGTACAGCACTGGTGTGCCATCAAGATGAGACCCTGCCCTTGAAGAGCTCACACCCAACACTCTTCCTTCCTATTGCCCAGGCCCAGCACCAAACAGAGTCCAATGCATATTGCTATACATTGAATGTGGCAACCATCTACTGTCACCTTCACTATAGAACCTATGTACTCCAGGGACACACAGGGAAAGATACACATGGATGACTGAGTGTCTCTACCCCTGCCCTGGATTAAAACCTCAGGAGTAAAAACAACACTCCAGTGGGGAAGGAGCCAGAAGAGGAGTCTGGGTGGATGACTCGGGGGCTTCTTTTCTCCACAGAACTTAGAATCCGGTCTGGCAGGACCAGGCTGGATTTCATCCCTGTGGCTTGGTCATTATTCAAGGTCATTGATGTATCCAGATAGTACAAGAAGCAAAGACAGAAAGGCAGGCAGGTGCTGCCCATCCAGGGACTTCAAGCTAAGTGTGGGTGGTGACTGCAGGCTGTGCTGTGTTACCCGTGATGATCATGTAGCAGCAGGTCATGCTTCAGACATCCCAGACCATCTGTGTAGGAAGCAGATTTCCAGAGGGCTTTGCAAATTAATTAGCTATCAGGACCCAGACAAATGGCCACAGATTACCAGACATGCATGGACTGAGGGATGATGACGTCACCACCTTTGCAAAGGTGAAATGGCCCCCTGTCAGGAGTCAGATGTCAGGTTCCCAGCTGGAGCTGGCAGTGAGAAGCTCTTATCTCCAGCCTTGAGTCTCCCAGGGGCTCCAGATTGAGGAGATTAAACTTTCTAAGGCAATTCAGTGTCAAGAAGCAGGAGTGTGGTGGTTACGCTCCAAACTGAGTCAAGTTCGCAGCAAGTCCCAGGTCTACTGAGAGTTTGGCTTTTGTATTCCTTCTTTAAGCATAAATGGTGGGAAGATTAGAATGTGAGCAAGGCAAAGTGGGGCGCCAATAGCTTAAGAGAGTTGCTCAGTAGGCATTTGTGCAATGCAAGGCATTGTGCTCAGTGCTGTAACATTGTTGGTAGCTTAAATTCTATAGGGGTTAATCAGCATGACCTTTTGCTCAAGACTAATGCAAGCTAGAGGTACTCTGAGCTTGAAGTTTGCACCTCTTCCATGGCTAGTTGAGGGCTGACTCCGTCAGTCCTTTATTCACTAAATATTTGTTGAGCGACTGCTGTGTGTTAAGTACAGCTCTGGGAACTGACTTAGAGAAATGAAGAATGTCATAGAAAGTGACTGTGAGAGGCCCTCGGTGGCTCATGCATGTAATCTCAACTAGTTAGGAGGCAGATATCAGGACGATCATGGTTCCAGACCAGCCCAGGCAAAATTAGCAAGACCCCCACCTCAACCAAGCTGGATGTGGTTGCTCACACATGTCATCCCAGCTATGAGGAAGGTGTAAATAGGATTAAGGCCCAGGCTGACCCAGGCAAAAGCCTGAGACCCTATTAGGAAAAGAACTAAAGCAAAAAGGGCTGAGGGTGTGGCTTAAGTGGTAAAGGATCTGCCTAGTAGGCATGAGGCCCTGAGGCCCTGAGTGCAAATCACAGAAACATTGAAAAAACAAAAGGGAAGGGGAAACAGAGTGCCTGGATATAAGGATCAAGGGGAAGAGGCAACAGAAGTACGAGGCTTGAGGCTGAAACACTGTGTTCTGAGTAGAGAGGAGCCAGGTGACTTATACTGGGCCTACCAAGGAACACACAGGCCCTTGCTCATGTTCTGTGTATTCTTCCTGTTACTCTCAATGTCTGGACTGCACCTAACAAAGCTGAGACTCACGAATGTACCTCACTTGTCCTTGACCGCCGGTGATACAGTGACACATGTCTAGGGTCCTGGGCTCTGGAGGTCATGGGCTGCCACTATTACATTGGGCTCCTCTTGGGTCTTCCTAAGTCCCACTTCTGTTGCCCAAAGCTTCCTGCAAGCCTTTTTCTAGCCCTGTGTCCCCAAAGTGCTGTTTGGTCCTTCTCAGGCACTTACCAAGCCTCACTTTCTTCAGGGCCAGCTCCATCCCTTTTCCTGCTTCTGGTGATTATCAGTCCCTGCCTTCACAGCTCCCACACAGCCATAACCCCACGAGGCCTCTGTGTTCCACACGCCTTGGCACTTCTGGCCCGTGGCACCGCAGGTGTGCCTCCTGTCTCTGCATCATTTAGCTGGCTGCCATTCTTCCCTCTCCATGCGGACACCTTTCCTCCTTCAAAGGCATGGGGATCGGGTCCTTCTAGACCTTTCCAGAGCTCACCTTGTCTATAGGAACCCCAGCCCTCCCCCAACTGGAAGTGAGTGCTTCCGCTCATATTCTCTTGGAATTTTATTTGTACCATGAAGAATTTTATCTTGCTTGTTGGAGTCAAGGTCAAGAGAGGGGGTCCAGATATCTAGCGGTGTGGGACCTGAGTAGATTTCTGAGTCTTTCCCTGACCCCAAATGTTACTAACACTACTTAGTGTTAGTAACTAAGTATAACTACTTAGTTATAGAGAACTATAGGAAATGTGTATAAACATTCTCTATAACTACTTAGTTATAGAGAACTATAGGAAATGTGTATAAACATTCTAACATACCGTAATGTGCATATTATCCCAAGTAAAACGCCTCCCTTTCCTGTCCCATTGGAGCCTACACTGGGCTAGCAACCATGGAGCTTCTCCCAGAGAGAGAAAGAGAGGACCCATAACTCTGATGGAGTAAATGAAGACATGAGATTGTGCCTGTCACACACAAGTACTTAAGTTGTGACTGTTGATTTTTACTGCTGAAGGTGTTAGGGTGACTATCTAATGGGGGCGGGGGGGCAGGTAGATGCTACCATTCCTCTGGAGGTTAGAGTTCCTGTTTCTAGAACCAGTGCTCAAGAAGAGGTGGCCCATCAGAAGGAGCTGAACACGCCAGTCAGAGCAGAACTGAAATGTGGGTCTTCTGTTGTCAGGCACCAGTGTCTCTGTGGGGCCTAGTGGGGCTAGGAGTCATCTCAGGAACAAGAAAAAGTGGAAGCTCTGTTTCCACAGCCCTCTCTTCTCTGAAGAGTTGCACAAAACTGGTGACTCAATAGAGCTATTCTCTTCTATCCTTGCTTAACCAAACTGCTGCCTGTACCTCAGGGAGCCTGTACTGTTCTCAGCCCTGCTGGGATCAATGGAGAGGTGGCAGGTGTCCCAGAGGTCTGGAGTGTCCCTGAGCAGGGCTCAATTATAAAAGGTTAGATCAAAAAAAATTAACCTAGAAGGTAACACCCACGCACAGGAAATCAATGTGAGTCAATGCCCTGTATAGCTATCCTTATCTCAACCAGCAAAACCCCTTGTTCCTTCCTATTATTGCTTATACTCTCTCTACAACAAAATTAGAGATAAGGGCAAAATAGTTTCTGCTGGGTATTGAGGGGGGGAGCGGGAGGGGGTGGAGTGGGTGGTAAGGGAGGGAGTGGGGGCAGGGGGGAGAAATGAACCAAGCCTTGTATGCACATATGAATAATAAAAGAAAAATGAAAAAAAAAATTATAACTGTTTGCAACTTTGCTTTCTTTACTAATGTCTTCTGATGCACTAATTTGCAAACCGTTCTCTTTCCTGGAATCTAACTCGGTCTCTTATCTATATTCATGACAGCCCAGATGTTGCTATGGGCCATCATGGGCTGAGTTATGGGGGGACAGGGTTGGACATACTTTGCTCCCCACCCCCAGGAGCTCAGCATACAGAGACCAGGAGTGAACTAGGACAGGGCAGTGTGGTGGGGACTCAGGTGCTTAGGGACACCAAAAGAAGCACCTGGCAACACTGCAGTGACCCTAGGCTGGTGTTTGGGGGAACCTTGACCATAAGTGAAGTGCAGAAAGGCTAGACGTTTGATAAGCTCATGGGATGCTCCCTATACCTTCATCTCAATTCCTTTGCATTGTAGGATGATTTCAGTTGTCTCTTGTCTGGAGTGAGAGGTGACATTAGTGTCTGTCACTGGTCTGTCATCTGGCTTCTCATACTAGCTCTCTGCCCCTCTCATATCCACTAGAGCAAGCTGATGAATCAGGACAGTCTCTGTCCTCCTCTGTTTCAGTCTTCTGTGTCCCTACTGTCCGGGGCTCTGCTTGGATCCATGCCAGGTCCTTACCACCTCACCTGCCTTCCCAGTACCTTCCTCTACTGCCTGCAGTCTGGGTGACTCTGCCTCTGAAGTCACCCCTTGCCTGTCTGTCTGCATCCCTGGGATGAACAACTTCCTCCACCTTAGGATCAGCCAGAATCAGGAATGAGTCTTTTTTGAGTCCAGCCAGGGCATCCAACCTTCCCTCGTTTAAGTCTGTGTCTTGTGGAGAGCTTAACACTCCCTACCCTGGGTAGAAAGCAGGGACAAGCCTCACCCCATCCTTTGCTCCAAAGTGGGGCTCCTCAGTCATCAGATGTGCTGAGCCCCAGAACTGGTTCATTCTTTGTGGCATCAGGGTGGGATGAAAGATGGTGGAGACAGTGCCATCTACCTACAAGACAGGGGAACCTATACCTGTCCAGGAGCAAGGAGTTTTCCGACGTGTTTATTACTATCAGCAGAGTAGAAACCATGGGCTGAGGGTGGTATCCTAGCACCATTCTCCTTCATTCAGTGTTGCCTGTTGTCTAGTTGGTCATCTCCTAACTTCTGATCATGTGCACACAGCAAAACTTCATGAGTAATCATCTCCTGTGTATCTGCATTTAGTCAGTGGTTGTAACATGGGTGACTCCATTAATGAATGTCTTATAAATGTAAAGAATTATTTTTTTAAAGGTAAAGAAGGTTTCTTTTCTTTTCTTTTTTTTTTGGTGGCACCAGAGTTTGAACCCAGGGCCTCATTCCAACTTGTCAGGTGCTTTTATAGTTTGATCCATACCCCCTAGCCTTTTTTTGTGAGGCATTTTTTCTTTTTTTTTTATTGTTTTATTATTCATATGTGCATACAAGGCTTGGGTCATTTCTCCCCCCTGCCCCACCCCCTCCCTTACCACCCATCCCATCCCCTCCCTTTACCCCCACCCCCTCAATACCCAGCAGAAACTATTTTGCCCTTATCTCTAATTTTGTTGAAGAGAGAGTATAAGCAATAATAGGAAGGAACAAGGGTTTTTGCTAGTTGAGGTAAGGATAGCTATACAGGGAGTTGACTCGCATTAATTTCCTGTGCGTGTGTGTTACCTTCTAGGTTAATTCTTTTTGATCTAACCTTTTCTGTGAGGCATTTTTTCAACTTAAGGGCTCAGGAACTCCTGAGGCTGGCTTTGAACTGCGATCCTCCTGATCTCTGCCTCCTGAGTAGCTAGGATTGCAGGCATGAGTGCTGTCCTGCCCCATGGAAGCACAAGAGTGTCCCATAAGACCACCATCTTCATTGCTCTGCTGGCTTGAGTTTCAAAAGCTGTCAATTCTGAGAGCCGTGGAGTGGATCTGTGCTGTCGACGTGACACGAAGCACTATACATTGCATAGCCTGTGCAACCATCAAATACCACTGGGAGGAAGGTGGGGGGGAAGGAAGGGAGGCCAGGAGGGAGCTAGTTTAAAAAGAGAAAATTTTCCCTCTCCCTCTGTCAAAAACCTCCTTAAGGCCTTAATCATCCTTTGATTCCCGGGGGCATCTGCATGAAGGAGCTGCTTAGAGAGCTCAGAATTATCCCGATAATAGAGTAGCTGGAGGCAGCAGGGCAGGCCTGTCATCCCAGGAATGGGGAAACAGCTGGCTGGAGTGCTGGTGATAAGGCTCCTGCTCTTAGTTTCCTGGCATTGCCTTGTCACACTCTGCCCAGCAGTCTCATCTCATGAACCACAATGCCAAGAAGACTGGCCCAGCCACCTCGGAAGGTGCTTGAATGGCACCAAGTGAGGCGAGGATCTACAACAGAATTTCTCTGGCTTTTATTCAAATCCCCTCTAAGCTCCCATTCTTTGATGCTGTAATACTTCTGTGAGATATACTTTTTTTTTCTAATGACAAGATTTTTTTTTGTTGGTGTTATCAAAAGAAGAGTAACCTCAAAACCGCCCTTAAAGTTGTGTAAATCGCTGTCATCCAGTTAAAACCAGCTGGACGGGTGTGAAATTATTAGTCACTGTCTACTCCAGTGCCTGCTAAGCCACGACTAATTGCAGCCAGCAGTGGGCAGTCATGGAGGAAGTCACAGGAGGACTTGCTTAGAAATATCACCGGCCAGAATAAAATTTCAACCCAAACACCTTTTTTTTCAGACTGGAGAATATTTTTTATGCTAACTTGGGTAGCAATAAGATGATAAATAACTGGTGTGTGTAGAGGGCTTTATGGATCATGTCATATTTTTAATCCATTATTTCATTTAATTTTCACAAAAACTCTTTGAAGTATTGCTTCTGATGTTAATGACTGCTCCTGTTTATTGGGAACATGGCTCACATAAGCACGTTCTAAATTCATGTCCTTAACGTTACTCTACACTGAAAGTTTCTTTACAAAGCATTCTCTTTTAGGAAACAATAATTTTTTGGAATTTTTTTTAGTAATTATACATGTTCATAAGGTACACTGTGGTATTTCAGACATGGATACAGTGTAGATGGATCAAATTAAGGTAATTCACATTGCTATCTCCTTATCATTTCTTTTTGTTTGGAGTCCTCAAGTGCCTCTCCTTATTTTTCCCAGGTTTTTCTTGGAGTTGTTATTTGGTTGGTTTTGTTTTGTTTTGAGGCAGGATCTCACTATGTAGCTCAGACTGGCCTACATGTTGTCCTGTAAAGTCATTTCAACAAATGAATGAGGTAGCTATCCTTTTCATCTTTATAGTACATTTGAGGAAGCTAAACATGGGGACTTGAAGCAGCTTTTCTAAAGATGTGTAGCTGGTTAGAGGGATGCTGGACTTGAACCTGGGATGATGGGGTCTGTGGCCCTTCCTTGCTTTTGATGCCACACCTGATCTATCCCGGTGCACCCATTTCACAGTCGAAGAAACTGAGACGCAGAGCTTAACGTCAACTGCCAAATTGTTAGTGAGGGATGCAATAACACTTCTCAAATCCACAAGCCCCAGTCCTTTTTGTTCTTTCTGCATCTTTTCAAAATAATAGTAATTTATACTTATTTTCATCTGACAAGTTTAAAGGGATTGGTGTTGGGCATGATTGCTTCATTGGTAGTGAAACAAAGGCAGGGGTTCAGATATGTGCTTATTTAGTTCATACAGCCATACCCCAGGAGACCCCAGGAGGGCCCATGGGGGGCATTGGGGATGAGCATCTGCTTGAGTGAGGAACCTGGGGCTGTTGGGGCTGCCCTCATTCCGGATGGGGGCTGGGCTCAGACCATGAGAACAGGAAGTGGGTGCTGCAGAGGAAGTGCCAACCCACCTAAATACACAGACTGTGGGGGCTGGGTGAGGCCCCAGGCCTGGGGACAAAGAGAGCAGGCAGGCCAGGGCCATAGATTGTAATTCAGCTGGTTGACTGGACAGTCGGCCCTCAGAAACACAAGAGACTCACCCTGCTGTCTAGGACACTGGGTAGGTGTCTGGATGTCCTCTCCTGGTATTGGCCCCTCTACAGCCAACTATGATCACCATGGCCAGTGTGAGCTTCTTGAGTCTCACACTGAAGTTCAGCCCCTTAATCTGACAGCTCTCTCTCTCTCTCTCTCTCTCTCTCTCTCTCTCTCTCTCACTCCTTTGATCATGGTACACAGAAGCCCTTCCAGACCAGTTTCTGACCTTCCCATCTAGCCTTCCTGCAAGCCACCCCCTCTTTCTGATGGCTCCTGTGGATCAGTGGTTCCCATCTCTCTGCTCAACTTCCATTCTCCCTGCATAAAATCATCACCAGCCCCTTGGACAGGTAACATTTCCTAAGAGGCCTCCTGTTCTCAAGGCCTGCTGTCTGCACCTCCACCTCAGGCCTTCCTGCACACATGCACTCGTTTTCCAGTGAGTCCTTCCTGGTGGGCAAGAGCTGGATGATGACACTGACAGAAAGAAGGAAGGATGGAGGAAAAAAGGGAAGAAGGAAGGAAATGGTGAGAGGGGACCAGAAGGACACCAGCATTCGGGCCACGGCCATCTCACTTGAGGACAGTGGTGTCACCAGTCTGCTCAGTTCACATAGATATGTGAATATAATCCCAGCTTTATACAATGGGATTGAAGTTGACAATTTGCCTAAGATGACAAAGCCACTGAGAAGCACAGATTTCAACGCAGTGTGCTATGGTTCTAAATTCATGTCCTTAACGTTACTCTACACTGAAAGTTTCTTTACAAAGCGTTCTCTTTTAGGAAACAATAATTTTTTGGAATTTTTTTTTAGTAATTATACATGTTCATAAGGTACACTGTGGTATTTCAGACATGGATACAGTGTAGATGGATCAAATTAAGGTAATTCACATTGCTATCTCCTTATCATTTCTTTTTGTTTGGAGTCCTCAAGTGCCTCTCCTTATTTTTCCCAGGTTTTTCTTGGAGTTGTTATTTGGTTGGTTTTGTTTTGTTTTGAGGCAGGATCTCACTATGTAGCTCAGACGGCCTAGAATTTGGGATCCTCCTGACTCAACCTCCTCAGTGCTGGGATTAAAGGCAAGTGCTATTAGCCCTGCTTATTTTTCACAGCTTTAAAGAGAACAAAGAAGTGGATTGGCCGGTGCAGTGCAAGCAGGCAGGTGTTTCCTGTAGCACACACAGGATGGGAGCCAGGTGAGCACTGACCCTGTACCTTATGCTGTGTGAGGTTCTTGTAAACTTTGCCTCAAGTGTATAAGAAAGGTACTTTAAAGATAAGGGAATGGAGGTGTTATATGCTGCCTTGTAGCCCCAAAATTTATGTGATGGACCCTAACCCTGGTACCTCAGATGTGTCTATATGTGGAGACAGGACCTTTCAAAAGGCAACTAGGTTAAAATGCAGCCACTGGGGTGAACCTCATGGCACTCTGGTTGCTGATCTTAGAAGAGCAGTTTAGGACATGCAAGGAGGCCCCAGGAATGTGTGCACAGAGGGCAGACATGTGAAGAGACACAAGAGGGAGGCTATTGCAGGCTAAGGACAGAGGCTTCAGAGAACACGAGTCTGCTGCCACCTGATTTCAGACTTCTGGGCTTCAGGACTGAGAAAATGGATGTCTGTTGTTAAGCCACTCTATGTGTGACATGCTGTTATGGCTTTCCTAGGAAACTAGCACAGACTTCAACTAATTTGTCCAAAGCCAAAGGAAGAAAAGTGGCAAAGGCCTGGCTCCCCCAGCTTCTAGCCCTCACAGTCTGAGCCATTGCTTCCCGTCTGTAGTCCCAGAAGACTGGAGAGGCACATCACGACATCCTTACAGTTCTCATGAGGGCGCTGTCTCTGAAGGAAGCATATGCCCATGTGTATGTATGTCGTGCTCCCTGGCAGCAAGAGGAGGCTCAGGAGTCTGCATTTCCAGTCCCCTCTGAAATAGGAGGGCAGCCACTGCCTTGACTGTCACTCATGCTGTCACTTTTAAAGTGAGACACTTTGGCCTGGGAAATTGGTAATTTTCAAGTGCCATGCATTTAAATGGCTTCTGACAGCCAGAAGATGACAGAGGCAATTAGACATCATATTTGTGACAGATGGATAAAAGCATTTTGTCACGTCTGCAAGACCTGGTAGAAAAACATGTCAGGTGTATGCGCTGTTCTAGAGAGGCAAAGTCAAGGCCAGGTTCATATCCAAGCTGAAGAAGTGCCTGGAAGGGAGACTTGGAGGCACTCCACAGGTGGCTGGCACAGCCTCCATACCGTGCTCCTCAGGCTCACAGCAATGTTGGCTGGGGAAGTCCTGAGTGGAAGGGGGGCGGGGCAGACTCAGTGTGAGGGGACTGTGTGATGCAGTGGTTTTGGAGGAAAATGGCCTGAACTCAACTCCCAAACATCAGGGATAGGGGCAAGACGTTTGTCCTCTCTGAGCCTCTGTCACTCTTTGATAAAAGGGGCCAGTTATGGCTCTCTGACTCAATAGTCAGTGAACATGAATTGAGAATAGCATATGAAGTGCACAGAACACACCAGGTACCCACGACTCACTGGTAATTTTCTTCTCTTTCCTCCCTGTGTAGACAGCCACTAAACAATTTCACTTTGCAAATAAAAATATAGTACCTTATAAAAATGTTTTAAAAATGCATATCTATACAATGCAAGGCAGGACTTCCAGGCCTTGTGTTAGACAAGGGTTCCTTTGACACACAATAAAAGCACAAGGCACAAAAGAAAACATACAGATACATGAAACTTTCTCAGCATTAGAAAGATGCCATCAGAAAGCCAGCAGACAGCCCACAGAACGGGAGAAGTTATTTCCAATTGCATATCTGATGAGACACTTGTTTCAAGCAAATATAAAGGATACTTACAATTCAATAACACAAAGACCACTCAACTTAAAAGTGGGCAAAGGAGTGGACTGGATCTTTCTCCAGAGAAGATATATAAATGACCCAGAGAGCACTTGAAAAGATCTCAGGACCATTAGTCACTGGGGAAATGCAAATCAAAACCACAGTGAAATACCGCCTCACACCCACTAGGCTGGTTATAATAAAACAACAAAACAAAAGCAAAACAGACCCTGGCAAGTATTGGTGAGCTGTGAAGAAACTGGAACATCCACGCTTTGCTGTGGGAATAAAAACAGTGTGACAACTCGGTTAAACACAGAATTGCCATACGACCGACATATCCTACTCCTCACTCCCTGCCCTCAATCCCAGTCCCAGGACACCATGAACCCACTTTACTGTGTCTAGACACTTCATATAAGTTGCCTGTTTTAGAAATCTCATATAAGTTGAATCCTATACTATATGGTCTTTAATGTCTGGCTTCTTTCACCTCACCCATGTTGTAGTACCTGTCGGTTACTCTCTTGGGTGGTGGCTAGCACCAGGTGCTATTTTGATGCCTGTTAGGAAAGGAAGAAAGGAAGCCTTAACATGGCAGTCCAAGGCTACTGAGGAAGTAAGGAACTACACCATTGCTTTTCTCTTCCAAATACCTTGACTTCTACCCACTAAAACTGAGAACTGCAGATTCCTAAGAAGAAAGAAGAAGTGTGTTCTGACCCCTTAAGACTCAGGTTTCAGGATGAAAGTGGTAAAACTTCGCTGTGGCTGAAGTTTTGCCAAAACTGAAGAGCTACAGATTGTAGTAGGACTCATGCCTTTAGGGACTAAGAAATGATTCCAGGTTAGAAGACATTCAAGGGAATAGTAATATGGACTTAGATCTAAAGCAGGTTTTTAAAAAGTCCCTCTGACTTAGTTTCCAGGGTTCCCTCACTGGGGGGCCTGGCCACTCAATAGCAGGCCCCAGTTCTACTACCATGAGCCCCAGGTGGCAGTCTTCAGGCTTGGAAACCTTCCTAGGAGAGGAAGGGTTTGGGGCAATGGCCATGCGCTCTGGCACATGCCTTTCTCTCCATAGTCTTGGACCACACAAGAGTCCACTGGATCCCTGGCTCAGAGGCTCCCTCAGTCAGAAGGCAGCACCCACCCTTCATCTGAGTTCAGTTCTTTGCACATGTCTTTAGGGAAGGCCGTTGGGCACCATGCTCCATGCTGGACTCTGCAGTAAAGGAATACCTTGTCACCCCTGCCTATAGAAGTCTGCATTGGGAGGTTCCCATGCTCCATCATTTCTTGAGGCCTAATGAGTGCTTGCACCATGTTCAGCACAGAGGATGCAAAGATATGGCCCAGTGACATTCTGGAATACTTATTTGTAATACCCTGTTCAAAAGGCTTACTATATGCCTACTGCCATAGGATACCTGTGCTGCATCCCAGGGCTAGGCCCTTCAAAATTGCCCTCATGCTTAGCATGGGATAGACTGTCCTCTGGACTTTATTCCTCACTGTCTCTCTACCAAATTCCTCTCTTCCTTCAGGAGAATTAAGTGATCCTTCTGTCTCTCCATTCATCCACCCATCTACTGCCTCAAGTGCACAGACACTTACTTACTGTCTCCAGTTCTGGGCAAGGTGGGAGCCTCAGGCCCCAGCTCCTGTCTACTACAGCTCCACTGGGTGATCAGGGTCCTGACCCCTCTTGCCATCTCTGTCTACTCCCCCACTCTTTTTCCCTCTTTCCACTCCTTTCCTCCCATCAAAGTCCTCTTAAGGTCTGGGAATGGTAGTGCATGCCTATAATCCCACTACGGGAGTTGGAGAATCAGAAGGATTGCTGTTTGGGGCCAGCCAGAACACAGTTAGCAAGCCCCTATCTTAAAAGTAGGTTGGACGTGGTGGGACCACACCTGTAGTTCCAGCTACTTGGGAGGTAGAGATAGGAAGATCCAGGTCCAAGGCCAGCCCTGGCAAAGTTAACAAGAGACCCTATCTGAAAAACAGACTAAAGCAAAAAGGACTATGGGCATGGCTCAAGTGGTGGAGTGCTTGCTTAGCAAGTTCAAACCCCAGCACCACAAAAAGTCTTCTCAAGTCCAGCCAGTCATGGAGAGCAGCATCTAGGCCACACTGGTGCTCTCCCTCCCTCCTCAGAGTTCTCAAGAATTCTTTACTCTGTCCTGACCCCATAGCAGAGAGGTCACTAGTGTGTGTGGCTTTCTAGGCACAGTCCATGTTTTCAAAAACCATCCATCTAACCCAAGCTCGGGGACTTACGCTTTTTTTTTGCCTTAAGTAAAATAGAATTGAAGTATAGTTTGTGTTGACAACTCTCAGGTGATAGATGGTGACTGGTTCAGTTCAGCCAGGAAACCAGCTGGAGCTGACTGAGCTCTGAGAGGCCCAGGAGTCCAGCTGGGGCTGCTACAACTCTTTCAGCTAGAAGTTGTGGAAAGAAGCCCTGGGCCTAGAGCTGGGCCACTTGGGTTCCCGGTCTGTGTGCAGAGTTTCTCCCTAAAGAAACATAGTCCTTCTGACTCTACCCCAGCTTCCTGGAACAGTGGGCAAGGATGTGTTGTGGCCAGTGTGTGGCACCAGAAAGATGTGGGTGAGCCATGCCCTGTTGGTAGGTAGAGCCATGTGGCCATGAGCAGGAGTGATCTCCAAGATGGAGACCACAAGAGTCCTGCTGCCTGTCAGCCTGTTGGCACTGCCCACTTTAGTTCTGTGACTTTGAGCCAGGGTAATGCATTGCACTGTTGGAATTAAACCTATGTGCCAGCAATCTTCCCAGTGACAATTACAGTGAACTTGTACAGGGTGCTGGTATGTGCTGGGTACTTGGCACCATTGTCTCACATCTGCTCTGTGACTGCTGACTATACATCCCTTCTACAAATTAGGAACCGGAAACATAGAAGTAAGGGGAATTGGCAAAATGGCAGCTGGCAGAGCTGAAACAAAAGCCTGGTCTGCCTGTTCCAGAGCCAGGGCCTTTCTACTTGGCTTTGGCCTCAGCTTTTCACAGGGACAGTATGAGACTGAAGGTCACAGGCATGAAACTGACCATGCACAGTGGTTAGAGCATGGAATTGTGGAGCCGCTGCCTGGGTTCAAAGCCTGTGCCCTCTCCAGATGCGGGCCTGGGGTGTGGGACTTTGCTCTGCCCAGTCTGCTGCCCCTACACTTAAAGTCTATAGTTGCCCACCTCATGTGCTGTTCTAGGTACAGCTGAGCTACATTTATGCATCCAGCTCTGGTGTGTGTGGCACACAGTGAGTGCACATTAATTCTCGTGTCTCCATGCTGGCACTGCTGTAGGGCTTTGCAGGAACAGAGGACACCACATAGTGTCCCCTGGTGAGGAGGTGGCTGAGGAATCCACAGAGCACCACTTTCCACCCTCCCACTCCTTCCCTTAGGGTGTCCCACTGCTCAGCCAAGGATCCAGGTGAAGGAGGGCTGAGGCTCATGGGAGCTTGAGGAAGGAGCTAGAACAGGTTCTCTCAGAGGGCTTCTGTCCCGCCCAGAGCCACCCTCCACTCACTGATCCCTAGTTCAGAGCCACCAGGGTGCTCCTGAGATAGCAGAAAATCCACGTATCCCTGTTGCTTTGGTGTTTGAGGATGTCTTTATGGAAGACACCTAAGGAGACACTTAAGGAGTCACTTAAGGAGTTCACAAAGGGTTGTTGTATGTAAGGTGTCTGTGTGTGTTTATGTGTATGTGTATGTGTGTGCCTGTGTGAGTCTGTGTCTGATTGTACATGCCTGTATGAGAAGCTGCATGTTTCTCTGTGTGTGTATTTCTCTGTGTGTGTGTGTATGGGGGTGTGTGTGTGTCTCTGCATTCATGTCTGTGTGTCCATCTGACTATGTGTCCAAGTGTGTCTGAGAGTCTGTCTGTGTAAGTATGTCTGCTTGGGACTGTATGTGTTCTTGGACAGAGGCAGGTCTTGGTCTGAGGTGGCCCCTAGGGCTGATTGAGGTCAAGGCAATGTTCAGAGGCACCAGGAAGAAACGGTTGTGGTCAGCAATTGTGGTTTTGGTTCACACTATTTTTGAAGTTAAATAAAACAAGAGGAAACTCATTGCCACTTAATAGCAGGTCAGATTCAGATAAAGTTCAAACCTAGGCTCCCATGACAGGGAGGGCTGAGAAGATCAGCAGCCTCTACACTCTGGGGTACCAAGAGATCCCACTGTACTGACAGAGGTCCTGTCCCGCACACCACATGTGGGGGACATCCACCATCTTCCCTGATGCCTTGTGCATCTTCACAATGGCCCTGTGAAAGGTGGCTTCTTATTGTCACTCAAGATGAGGAAATATAGGCCCTGAGGGAGTTGCTCACCCAAGTCACTTCATCACAGAGTGCCAGAGCTGGAGTTCAATCCTGGCCCCTCTATCCTCAGAGCCTGTGCTCTTTTCCCACCTCTGTTCAGGAACCACCCACCACCTCAAGTCCTTGGTCTCCAAGTAAGGGCTCTAACAGCCAGCTCAGCTGTTGGTTTGCCTAACTGACAATTTTCCATGAAGAACAAGGTTTCCTTCAGAAAGATCGATTAAAACAAAGCAAGAGAGAGGAAAGTTCTCTAAGTTATCTCACAATGTCAATGTAGCCCACGCCTTTAACCACTTCCTCCCCATGTCAGGAGCCCTGGCTATTTATAGCTGGTGAAAATGCTGAAAACATCAGAGACGTGTCCTGAAATTCTCATGTCCTTGCAGCCTCCTGTGGCAAAGCTGGGCCCAGCAGTCACTACGGCTGTCCTTGGTTGTGCCCTGAATATCTCGAGCAGATGTGTTGTGCTAAGATAAACACACCCAGTGCTTCTGAGAAAAGCTGGCCACTCCATGTTGGAAAAAGTAAACCCATCACTAGACTAAATCATCTGTCATGCTTTGGTTCATTGCCACCTCCATTGAGCTCTAGGCTGAAGATCAGTGGTTCAAGGTCAAGTGCCAGCTGGGTGCTTGATCTTGCACTGCTACTTCTCACACTGACCCTGGAGTTAGGACTTCCTCTTTTGAAGATGCTGAAGCTCAGAAAGCCACTGGTTAGTGATTCCAGGGCTCTTGTGCCCTGCTTTGTGCATTTGGTAGTAGGCTAGCCTATGGCAACAGACTCTGAATTTATTATCTGAATAAACTCAAAACAGAAGATCACTTCTGCCTTTCTCTGTCTTCAGTCTGGATCCCCAGATCCAGAGAGAGGCTCAGATCTGTGAGAGGAGCTCCCAGGTACCAGGCCATGAAGCTGTCTGACTGCATGTCCATCTGCTGAGTCTCTGGCTGTACAGACATGCCTCTGCCTCTGGTTATGGGTCCCTTCCTTGGACTAAACAGCTGCGTCCAATGCATGTGGCCTCAGATTTGGAGCCTAGGGTGTGGGCTCTCTCATGGATAGGACCAGCCTTGGACTTCTTCCTGCTGTCCTCCCCTCTGCCTTTGGATGTCGGCTCTCAGGCTTACCACAGCACTTTCAGGTCTCACTATAATGCCCATTCTTTGCCCATGACCTTTGTCCTTCTACCATCTCCTTTGATCCACAAGATGCATCCAAATGCCCTTGGCCTTCCAGTTGTGACCTCAGGAGGATGATCTCCTCCTCTCTGGGCATCTATCTGTTGTGTCTTTTATGCAACGGGTGACAGCACCAATGATGTGGCGAGTGTCGGCACCTCACTTCATAGCATTATTTCCTCTGCATTACTGTAACAACCCTCTCAGTGACCAGAGAGAGTAGCCCTACTCTGCTGTCCTTAGTGACCACCCGCCAGACCTCACCTTCCCTGTCCCAGGAACACAATCAGCTGCGTCTCATGTAATCTTCATGAGAATAAATGAGGCAGGTAGTTATGAAGGAATATGGCCCGTGGGCATCCCCGTCCCGAGTGTCAGGAGCTCCCCTCTGCAGAAGGGAGTCAGAGTCCTGCAGCGGCCTTGAGGTCACTGGGCTGAGCAGGGGCAGGAGGTAGTTAGCGCCATCAGTCCTGAGCCTGCTTTTTCTTTTAGGGAGGCTCCGCCCTCTCCCCAGCAGCTGTCATCAGCCTCAACAGGGCTCAGCAGCAGGCAGAGGCCTTGGCCAAGGAGGTTGGCTGCCCCACGTCGCCTGACCAAGAAGTGTTAGCCTGCCTCCGCCAGAAACCTGCCAACATCCTCAATGATGCCCAGACCAAGGTAGGCACTTGTGTGCAGGTGGGGAGGGATGGTCTGTAGTGTGTTACAAATGGAAAACCAAGGTCCAGAGAGGAGGTGTGACCCGCCCACGCCACCCATTTGATAGATGACCAGCTGGAGCTGGGCTGCAAGTTCCCTGACCATCTCCCCTGTCCATACGGGGGCCAAAGGCCACAGTGGGCCACACGTGGGCATTGAGGGAGGCAGAATCTCTGCAAGTCAATGTCTTAGCTACAGTTGGAAGTAGTGATACAGATCTTACGGCGTCAGGGAAAAGGACATTACCCATGTGAAGGACTGTGGTGGGAGCTCAGTCATGTCACAGCCCTGTGCACTGAGCCTTATGGGCATGGCTTCAAAACTGGCAATGGATTTGTGCCTTCCCACTTCTTCAGTGGGAGAGCTGTGCACTCCTTTCTAGCCTACAAAGACCTTGCTCAGAAGCCCAAGTGTCTGGCTTCCACTGGCATTGGTAAAGGGGACATTAGCAAGAATGCTTATGTCACTTCACTGATGACTTGGTCCCCTCAGCAACAAGTCTGGTCTCATGGATCTGGAGTGGGTCTTGTCCTCAGTCCTCCTAAATTTGGGCTAACCTGAGTGGAACTAAAGCTGATTGATGTCACCTGTTAGCCACATACTCGTTCTTTCTGGGGTTCTGTTGTTACTTCAGTAGGTTAAAGAGGGCAGCTCTGGCAGGTTCTTCTGGGGACCAACCATTGCTAAGAGTGGGATTTGCCACCCAGCCCCTGGCACTGTCGCCTAGTGTCCTGCCTCTCTGTTTTTACGGTCATTTAGTCCTGGTTTCCCAATAGATCCCCAGCTGGATAACCAACATGGGGCATTCACTGTGGCTAGGACCTCAGGAAGCAAAGTGATGCAATTGATTATTCAGCATTATTTACAAAAGAGAAAAGGCAAGACGGTGAGGTCCATATGAATAATGGTACCCTTCCTACCATGCAGCTCCTGGCTGTGAGTGGCCCTTTCCACTACTGGGGTCCTGTGGTTGATGGCCAGTACCTCCGTGAAGCTCCAGCCAGAGCACTGCAGAGGCCTCCGAGGACCAAGGTCGATTTGCTCATTGGCAGCTCTCAGGATGACGGAGTCATCTACAGGGCCAAGGCTGTGAAGGTTGGTGGGGCGAGACCTCTGGAGGATCTGGTCCTCCAAGCCTGACTTGTGGAGTTAAGAGTCACTGGCTTACTTGCTTGTTCACAAAACAATAGCTGAAAATGACCACATGCAAAGACTAGAGGAACTTGGAGGTGGTAATAGGGGAGGTTGGGTTCAGACATTTTCAGGGAGGTAGGCAACACAGATACATCCAACAAGTCACAGCTATAAGTGAACTCTATGGAGAACTGCGTGCAGGAGCTGACCTTGGAGCTCAAAGCTGGGACCACCAGGTTCTGGGCTGTGGAGACAGATCCCTGTTCCATGCAGGATGCTGACCCTGCTGAGAACTGGGAGGAGGAGGGGGATGAAGGCTCTGTGGAAAACCTCACCATCTCCATCTTGGAAGGGCACCCTGACTCCAGTCTTCCAAGCTGGTTTTCTTAGCTTTCTTGGCAAAACATAGCTCTCTGCGGTGTGTTGGGAGTGAGCTGTAAGGGCTGCTATCAGTTCTTGCTCTGACTAGAAGATGCAGCCTGTGGTTAGGATGCAACAACTCTGGGAGAGGCAGAGTGTATCTCCTTGACCCTTGTCCTCCTGCTCTTAATCAAAGCCCTCTAGGAGGTCAGACCTGGGGTGCAGGCCCCCACCATGAAACCCAGGGATAGGCCTGCGATTGGAGGGGAAGGAAGGAACCCTTCCTGTGCACACAGCATAAGTCTATCAGCGCTATTGAATATAAAACAGTGTCAAAACTCATTAATTCATCCACACATGGTTCTGAGTTCCTTTGGATTACTTTATTTCTCTTGGGTAATATATCTCACTTTGGGAAATCTATCTTAGAGCAATAAAAGCACCAACTTTACATGATATATGTACAAGAGTATTTATCACAGCATTAATTATTGTGGCAAAAAATTGGGAGCAACTCAAATGTCCATTAGCAGGGAAATGATGAACTAAATTAAGATAATACAAACTATTAAATATTATGCAGCTGTTAAAAAGATGAGCTAGATATCTCTCTGCTGGCACAGGGAAGTCTGTGGCACATCACTAAGTGGAAAACAAAGATGTAGACGAGTGTGAATTAAGGAAGCATGCCAGTTTTTTAAAAGCAACCTGTAAGTATCTGTACATACATAAATGTGTGTATTTATATGTGTTTCATAGCAAGCAACTAATGTCGGCTATCAGGAGGTATGGAGGAGCAAGAAAGAATATTATGAATTAATCTTTACTGTTCCTCTGCATACATATATATGTCATATGCAATATAACCTTCTTGCATTGACTTATTTAACATTGTCCTGTGGGAGGAAAATGGGTCTTCATGTACTGGAAACTCATGCCAGTTACCTCTGGTTTTCAGATTCCCAGGAGCCCTGGGGACTTCTTAGACAGGGCACGTAGGGTGAGAGGGGACACCCTGGTAGTACTTCCGATACCTGCTCCATTGGTGGAAGTTCTACTCACCAGAGAGGGAGCCTTTGGGGCTGTGGTGGGCCAGAGCACAGCCCAGGATGTATTTCTTGACTTTTTAAGAGGGTTGTCTGGGCACGTGGCTACCTTGGGCCTGCCACTCCAAGCACTGTATCATTGGGACTTTCCTACTCTGTCCTGAATTTCTGAACCACTCTAGTTAGAGCCTGGATCCAGAGGACCACGTCCCCCCTCAGTGCCACATTTCACTCCTCTCCTTAAGTTCCCTCCTGAGGCTGTCAAGGCCAAGTTTCTTTGGTGCACTTGTGAAGAAAGACAGTAACTACCAGCAGGAGGCTCACTGCCCAAACCAGGCCGCTGGGAATGCATGTGCTCCAGGCAGGCACTAGAATAGGGTGCCTGCTGTGGGTGTGGCAGGGCCCCTTGCAGTCCTGTTTTGTGTGGCTGCCCAGAACCCCCTCAGGGCACTGGACACTTGCAAGGACATGCTGTTCACTGATTACACTGATCCTGTCTCACCACATTCTCTCATTCTCTCTGGAGTCCTCGTTGGTGTGACATTGGGTCTTATGACCCTGACTCCTCCCAGAATGCACCTGAGTGCTGCCTGATACAGAGGGTGGACTGGAAGCTGAAGCACGGCTTTCAGTGGTGGTCACTGCCATACGGACACCTGCACCTCCAGCCTGTCTGTACCTTCAGATTTTCCCCTCAATCTCTACACTGACTTTATACACAGTCTAGCCAACATCTTCACTTAGAAGTCTTGTAGCTTCTCTCCCTCATATCCACAGTGAACTGCTGGTTCCTCCAACCCCACCCAAGCCAGCTTACTCTCTTATAGACTTCTCAGCAAACAGCAATGCATCCTCTACAGGCTCAGGCTCAACACCAAAGGTTACTCAACTTATTCTCTACTATCCTACCAGCCTTCCATCAGCCCATCCAGGCAGCTCTGTCCTCAAAATGACCCCAGATCCCAACCCTCTCTCACCCGCTCTTCTGCTGGAGCCTCTTAATCCAAATCCCTTCAGTAGAAGTCAGGTCAGGCTGCCCTAGACTCAGAGTCCCCTGTAGCCTCATTTCAGGCAAAGTGAGAACCCCAGACCTTGCCGTGGCTTCCAGAGCCCTGTCCAATGGGGGGACAGGGACCACTTCCTCACCCTCCTTCCTGCTCCTCCCTCCTTGGTCTCCTTGCTTCTCAGTAGCCTAGGATCCCTTTGGTGCTCCTCAGAGATGCTGAGTACACTGCCACACAGGGGCGTGGCATGTACTGCTCCCTTTTGTAGAATGTTCCGTGGTAGCACAAAGCCAAATATCCTAATTGCAATAAATCACTGTGTCCACCTAAGTAGATTGTCAGGCATGTGTATCTAACCTGTCTGCTGAACCACTGAATGCTAACAAGTCACTTACTACGTGCCAGATGTGAGGACAGGTGTTTGGGTGCAAGTACCAATTGACTTCCTGCCCTCAGGAAGGTCCCAGGAAGATTAGGTAACTCAGAGCAAGGCAAATAACCAAGAAACAGACATGTGCTATGTGAGAGGTGGACATCCTCTGTCTGAAGGAGCTGGGCAAGTGTCACTGGGTCCCACAGTGTTACTGCCAGATGGGTGACACATGGTCAAGGACTGACCAGGACCGCTCCTTTGGCCATCTGTCAGCGGAACAGGATAAGAGCCCTAGACACCCTTGGATTGAAATCAGGAGCACAGGTGCCTCAAAGCCAAGTCTCAGTTTTCCTCACCATGAATTGGGACAGCATTGATAAATATCCTCACAAAGATGTTCAGAGGATGAAAATATTCTAGTGTCTGGAAAATGGTTGGAGCTCAATAAATGCTAGGTTTTTTTTTCACTTAATTCATTAATTTGAATAGAATGATTAGTAACCCTGATCCCAAGAATATTTGCAGAAACCAGGAGTACTGAGAATATATAATCACTGAATCATGACGTCTGACCTGAGACCAAGTTTCCAAATCATTGCACAGAAACATGTATACACACACACACACTTTCTACTCATGCTGACCTGCAGAAATGTCAACCAGAGCTCAACCCACAAGCACACACTGTTTGGGGAATCCCAGAGAGGTAGGGGCCTCCTACCCCACATTCAACCCCTAGACCCAACCATCACTATGGCAGACCTGCCAAATTTCCTCCAACCAAAGACAGTGGGTGGCTATGGGCTACATGAAGCCAGTGTGAAGACCCTCACCCCCAGCCACCCTAGGCCAGCTCTGGGCCACCCAAGGAGTCCTAAGCACACCCAGCCAAGTTAGCAACATACCCGTGGAGCCTCGGGGCTGCTGCTGATGCCGGGGAAGGTGGAAAGACTCCGTGCACAGAGAATGATCTTATTTCTGAAGTAGCAGCTTTCTATTGAAATTCCTCATCAGTCTCCGTGGTGGGGAATTTACCCCCTTTCTCTCTCTCTTCCTTACTGGTGAAGTTGACAGTCTGCCTACATTAACCCGGCATTCATTTGCATGATCAAAAGCAGATTTGTTCCAAGATGCAATGTTCTGCTTCCCCTCCAAGCACAGACATCTCTGAGGAAGGCAAGAAAAAATCAGCAGAGCACTGCTGCTGTGCCCTGGGCTTGGCTGAGAGTCGGCCTTGCTCGGGAGCAGGTGCAGTAGTGATGGGGGGGGATGTCTGGAGAGGGGGCCAGTCTGAGAGTTGGAAAGCAGCACCTGGCAACCAAGGCGCTGGCATGGAGCCCCAGCTCAGGAATATCAAGTCTTTGGTGACAGATTATAGTAAGAGGCACATGCAGGAATCCCCAGTGTGTGAGGAGATTTCTTTAAAGAGGCACTGTGCACCAAATCCTGGTACTCAGAGGTGGGTGTGTGTTTAGTCTGAACCCAAGCACAGCACAGATGTGAAATCAGAAAAGTGGGTCTCCATCCCTAGCTTTAGCCTTGAGGCTTAAGTAGCTTGTACAAGTCGGAGCTGTAGTTATTTTATCCTCCGAGAGGCAGAGTGAGCCTCCCACCTATTTACTACACAGTTGTAAGATAACATTTAAGAATGGCGACAGCTCCCACCACCAGGGGACTAAGCAGGGCTCCAGCTCTGGGATGTCCTCCACTCACACTGAGACAAAGCCCTCACAGCCTGACACTCCCTGTGGCCTTACTTAGCACTTTCTGAGGCCCTGGCACTGGGATTACCCCTTCAGAGAAAGCTGAGGCTCAGTCAGATGAGGTGGTATATGCCTGTAATCCCAGATGCTCAGGAAGCAGAGATCAAGAGGATCTCACTTCCAGGCCAGATGGCAAAAAAAAAATTTACGAGACCCCATCTCAACCAATAAGCTGAGTGTGGTGGCATACACTTGTCATCTCAACTATTCAGGAAGTATAGATAGGAGGATTGTGGTCCAGACTGACCTGAGCAAAACATGCATGACTCAAGTAGTAGAACACCCGCCTAGCAAGTACAAGAATTTGAGTTCAAACCTCAGTACTGCCGAGAGAGAGAGAGAGAGAGAGAGAGAGAGAGAGAGCTCTGAGTCTCAGAGGGTTGACTTGCCTCCCCCCCAAAAAAATATTAAATATATTTTATAACTGTGTTGGTATAATGATGAATGCAAGCTAAGATGGAATTATTATAACATTGTCAATATTATTACATGTTTTTCCTTCTGATTTGAAAAGACACTAGCAGAAAAATATTGTTTAGGTCCCTACAAATGTCATGGGTACTCGCTCTGCCATTCCTGATTGAGGAGTCCGTCCCCTGAGCCTCAGCACTGTAATAAGCAAAGAAGTGAAGTTATGCAGCACGTCATGGGAGCAGCCTTCAGAGATGTACTAAGTGCTCTGTGTGCCGGGCTCCTCCAGGCTCTGGGGAGCAGGTTCTAATGGACCAGATAAAGGCCCTGTCTCATGGAGTTTGTGTTCTCATGGGAGGACACAGATAATGACAGCAAGCAAATGCATTAAGGTTTCAGATCTTGAAATGAGCTCTGCAGAAAACTGAGCCAGGGTAATTGTAGAGGAAGTGGCAGGATGAGGGATGCACTTCAGGGGTGCTCAGGGTCCCCCTTGGATTGGGACCTGTATGGTGTAAGGAGACAGCCATGAGGAGGACCTGGTGCAGAGGCCTGATCACAGTGACAGTCTGGCTGCTCCCTGAGAGCCCAGAGAACCATAGTGGGGTGGAAGAAGTGGGAGGCACTGTAGGAGACAGTGGCCTCGGAGAGGTGACTTTACCCTCCTGAGGTGGGTCATTAGAGAATGTTTCTAAGTTAAGAAGTGATTCTATTGATTACATTGATTGACCCCTTTTTAAATAGGGGATTCTGGCAGCTAACTGATTAAGAACAGGGAAAAAGGAAGTAGAGATGAGATGGTGCTGCTGGGAGCTCCAAGGAGCAGGCTGGTCCCTTCAACAGGGATAACCATGTGGACCATAGGTCAGTGTATGAGCTGGGAGTTCAGGAGAGGGCTCAGAACTATATATTCAGATTTGGAAGAAAACCTGATGTCACAAAAGCCAAGAAAAGAAAGGTTTTCCAGAATGAGCTTTGAT
Source organism: Castor canadensis (assembly GCF_047511655.1). Classification (NCBI taxonomy): domain Eukaryota; kingdom Metazoa; phylum Chordata; class Mammalia; order Rodentia; family Castoridae; genus Castor; species Castor canadensis. The sequence goes on from NC_133388.1 coordinate 190,152,965, forward strand.
CAAATGACAGATGCCACCGGAAGTGGGGAGAGGTGGGACAGAGGTCTGATCACTGCACCAGCTGAGCATTGGCCATGAGAGTTCTCAATTATGGCCATTTCAGCCAGGTGAGGGGTGAGAGGAAGAGTCCACTCTGCTCCCTGAAGTCACCCTCTGTCCAGGGCTCAGCAACCCCTGCTGAATGCAAATGGAGGGCTTATAGAGCACCTGCTGTATGAGTTGGCCACTCTTCCCTGACCAGGCACTACTCCATGGCAAACTGTGTAGGGCTCATCCTCTACCCTCAGTTCCTGGCTGGCAGTAGGTAAGTCTTCAATGCGTGCCCACCATATAGACATAGGGGTGGTAGTGTCCCATCTCCCTGGGAGCGCTAGAGAATTCCAGGGCATCCATCCGTCCATCCATTCATAGTCTTGCAGGAAGGCAGTGAGCTCTGATGGACTTTCTGTGTTCCCTCGGGATTCTGCTCTGGTCTCCTCCTCTCAAACATGGGCGGCCCTAATCGTTCTGCAAGAGTTTGAGAGAATCCAGGGCACCAACGTAAGTTCTGTGTACAAAGCACTCCTTCCCCACCCACCTGTTCCCACAATGGAGGAATCCACACCTGCAGGAGGAGAGGGCAGGAGGGCAGGGGGAGCCCCTGGAGCAGAATCATCAGATGGGTGATAGAGTGCTGGAGAGACAGGGCAGCAGCCATGTTTCATCAGGGGATGGGTGCCATGGGATGCGCTGAGGATCAGAAACAGGACAGGAAGAAGGTTTTCCAGGTGAGCAAGAACAGGTGTGCAGAACAAAGCTGAACTGTTATATGCTGGTTTTGAGGGACAGCAATTCCAGGAGATGGGACATTTGGATAGAGGGTCTGAGGTTGGGCTTGGGGGAGATTGAGGAACCATGAGGCTAAGACATGAATGTCCCTGCCTCACAGGCACACATGGACACATGGGGAAGATCGGGGCATTCAAAAGTAGGCAGAGACCACAAAGGGGATTCCAGAAACCAGCTGAGGCAGAGCCAGTCAGGGGAGCGGAGCTGGGAGAGGATGATCGAGGTGGAGGTGAGCAGTGACAGGGTTCACTGGGGCTGCCAGAGGCCATGGGTGACCTTGACAGGGCCTGAAGATGTGGGAGGGAAGCCATATGGCCCAGAGGGATGTGTGAAGGAGTTTGGACAGATAGAGACCACTGTGTGGAGGACTCAGCTGGACAGCAGAGGTGAGGAGACAGGAGGCTCTCCTGCTGTGGCCTGCAGTAAGGGACGGTGTGTATAGTGAAGGTCCCAGAGCACTGGATAGTGGGGCCTGAACCTCAGGGGGAAGGAAGTTCTCCTCAGACCAAAGGGAGGAAAAATTCTGCTGGACCACTCCCCCCAACCCCCTAAAATGGGAGACCCCTGTGGGCCTGGGGAAAGCCAGCGGAGAATGCTGGAATTTGAACAGCACCCTGGGACTGGTGTGACCGGAACCAGAGCCAGTGAGAAACAGTGGTCTGTGGGCTCCTCACTAGAGCCTGCAGGCCTTGCATGTCTTGCTCTGTGTCAGTTCACATCTGTAAACCACCATGGATGAGCCTCCTCCAGCAGCAAACAGTGGAGTGAAGCCTCAATTCCACAGCCCTCCGGCCCTCCAGTCTCACCTCCCCAACTCCACTCTTCCCTGCCACACTGAGCCCCACCAGCCAGTGCCGCCCCCTCCCCTGCTCTGCTGGGGTCCTGTCTTTCCCTAGAGCAGCCCCCCAGCAGCCTACTATGCCAAGACAAGCCCCCTGGACTAGGATCCCTGAGAGGCACAGAGCAGCCTGGCTTGCTTACCGGTGTGAGCTGTCCAGGCACCATAGACACTGTATAGCTGCCTGTTGAACCCACAGGGAGTTTGAAGGTCAAGGGCCTGAAGCACAGTGTATTCACCCTGTCTCTCAGACACCACCGGGATGGAACATAGGGCATGGCTCATCTTCCCTGTTGATTTCATTTTAATCATTTACTAATTGCAAGGGAGAGAAGTGATTTTTTTTTTGGCTCCCACGTGTCAGCACTTTATAATCTTTTTTCATTTAATTCAAACATCAACCCTACTTGCTGACCTAGAGTGGAAGCACAGAAGGGCACATTTGTTGAACAAATGGACTCGTCAGAGATGAGCCATCTGAGGTCACGTTCACACTGGATCCACTCAGCAGGGCATTCAGAACCACACAGAGGCCCCTGCGTCCTTCAGGACCTCCCTAAATCCTGGCTTTCCCTTAAAACATAATAAGGACAGTCCTCCAAAAACACACAAGGAGGGCCTGCCAACTCTTGATAGCCCTTCAGTAGTCCTGCCTGCCACAAAGTCACTGTCTGAGGCAGGTCCTGCCTGTAATTACAGCTTGTGATGTCACAGGCAGTCATGTGGCAGCCACAGTGTTCTCCTGCTGGCCCTCTAATTAAACCAGCAACAGCATCTGTGCTCTGGGTCTTGCCAGGAGTATGTGTCATGAGTCTTACTGAAAATATGCCCTTTGCACTCCCCTGTACCCAGCGGGGCTTGAGCCCACACTCCTGCCAGCTCCAGAATATTGACTGATGAGACACCATGGACAGCTGGCAGCTCTAATCCCCTGAGAACAGGGAGCACCGATAAATTGGCCACCCTCAGCTTCTTGCTGTGACACTGTTCAGACCATGTATGACACAGGTCTCTCTTCTAGCAGTGCCCAAGTCTTGGCATGCCATTGCTCTTAAAACTCACCTCCCCATAGCAAGGTGGGATGGAGGAATTGACCATTCCCTTTCTTTTAGGGCCGGTCACTTTCTGGTAGTGATCAGAGGGAGGCCACTGCCCCTCTCTGAGGCATGGGCTTTCCTGACCATCTGAACCAGTCACAGGCTTGAATCTATAAATATCCAGCCATAAGAACCACAGATACTGTACTCAGCACTTTCCAGACACAGTGACATTTGAAAACATGACAGTTTGTGAAGACTGTCACATTATTGCTTCCATTTTACAAATAAGGAAATAAGAAATGAGACGTTAAGTACCTTGCCTGAAGTCACAAAGCTAACATATGACAAAGCTAGCATTGTAGCTCAGATCTTTTCGTTGTTACTGTTTTTGTTACAGTACTGGAGTTTGAACTCAGGGCCTCACACTTGTTAGGCAGGTACTCAGCCATATAAGCTACACACCAGCCCTTTTTGCTTCAGTTTTTTTTAGGATAGGGTCTCAAGTTTATGGGCCAGCCTGGACCTCAATTCTCCTATTTATACTTCCTGTGTAGCTGGGATGACAGGTGCGTGCTCATGCACTCAACATTTATTAATTGAGATGAGGTCTCATGAACTTTTTGCCTTGGCTGGCCTTGAATTGCAATCCCCTTGACCTCTGCTTCCCAAGCAGCTGGGATTACAGGCATGAGCCACCATGTCCGGCTCCAGATCTTTCTGCCTTTGAAATTCCAACCCAAGAGATTTGACTTCAGGGTCCACTCTCCAGTCCCACTTGAATTACCTCTACCCTGCACGGTGCCTCCATCATCATTCATCAATGTGCATTTGGTCCCACACTGAACACTGGGGCTGGTACGATCCCTGCCTGTCACCGATTGGAGACTCGGGCAGCAGGTAGATAACCTGGCCATCACAGCTCCTGGGAGTGTAACCCAGGGTCCTGATGTGCAGAGGCCCTTGCCTCAGCTGGGGATACATTCATCATGATCATTCACCTATACTGACCAGGTGCCAAGGACTGTTAACCTCTGTATGCATGGGTCATTGGAATCTGCCCACAATTCTGTGCAATAAGCATTTTCTGTCAGCTCCCTGTGTAAATCAGGAATGAAGTACAGATGGGTTAAGGATGTAGTTAAGGTCCCACAAGTATAGGGTGGAACCAGTTTGGACTCTGCTTCTCAGACATTGTCTGCCTGCTCCCTGCAGGAGGTGATGCCAGAGCAAAACTTTGACACCCCCACACCAGCGCTGCCTGGGCACCTGTTCTCAGGCTCCATCCCAGACCTGCTGAACCACAGTCATATTTAAGAAGCACAAGTCTGGTCCAATAGCTTCTACATCTGATGGAAGGGCGTTTAGAAAAAGGACAGCACAGGCGGAGCTTGAAATAAGAGCATATGCTCCATGCAAACGTATGTCCTTGCATGGCCTGGGGCCCTGTTCCCAGGCCCTGCAGGCCCTGCAGCAGCTCGGTGGGGTGACAAGAGTTGGGAAGAACTGGAGAGCAGTGTCTTGCAGGGAGGATGAACCTTGTGGATTCCATCCTACAGCCTCTGCACCCCAGGAGTTGTGGGCATCTCAGTCAGAGACTTCACGGTTTACCCTTTGTATTATACGTGAGCAAATGATGACCAAAGAGGGAAAGCCATTTCCTTGAGTGTGCACAGTACTTGCCAGAATAACCAGTGCCAGGACTCAGAGGTGCTAGTTCCCAGGCTTTCCTGTGGCTCCTTCAAATTAGGAATTGAATATCTAGGCAGCCTTGTGGTGGTGGTGGGGGAGACCCAATCAAATGCCTTTTCCCATATCCTCCAGGGCTCCCTGAACTGAATCCTCTTCTCCCTGCCCCACTTCTGCTCCAGAAACGGGGTTTGGGGCCCTCCCACAGTGCTTGAGGTGGTAGCATATGGAGTCCTTCATCTAACCCCTGAAGACAGTGAAGGGCCTAGAGGTTTGCCCACTGCACCCCTCTGCTGGTACTCATCCTGACTTCCCTGCTCATGCATCACAGCTGAGCAAGCAGGCTGCACTGCGACAGCGCCACACTGCTCTGCTGTTACGTTTTCTTGCACAGTCGTTCAAGACTGTGCTACCCATATCAAGAAATGAAGACAGAAATAAAAGCAAGGGGAAGAACGACCTCCCAGAAGGTTGCTGCATGGAGCACTCTTGGTTTCCTCCTTTGGTTTGGGGCCTTGCACTCATCCTTCAAGTTTCTAATTGAAGCCAGTGAAGCCCACAATTAATAAAAGTAGGTCTCTTTCATTAAGTGCTCCATGCCAGACTTTGAGCTGGATTCTTCAAAATGTTATCTCTAATTTTGAAGATGACACTGTAAAGTGTATTTTAATTAACTCCAGCTTGCCCATGAGGACCAGAGAGGTTAAGTGACTTGCCCAAAGTCAAACAGCTGTGAAGTGAAACCCAAGCTTGAGCTGCTGGCTTCTTGTGCTGAGGCTCCTGGTTCCTTACTACAGAGGAACAGCTACACAGGAGCCTGTGAAGGTGACTGCTGTATTGATCCTCATGGGAGGTGAAAAGGGACTGGGTTGGTATGAGCCTATCCATTTTAAAGATACCAGGCTCAGAGAGAGGTAAAATCTCTCTTCCCAAGTCTGGACCCCACAGTAACTCCCAACTCACTGCTCTTTTCAATGCTTTGGGCCAAGCACCATGGGCGTCTGTGTGCCGGGGCCCTGTGTGCTCATCACTGACATGGGCTGTGGTTAAGTTTCAGCCGGGTAAGATCTTGTTGCCCGACCCATGAACCCTGGGCTAGTGCCCAGATCCCACTGCCTCTTCTCACTGTGTGACCTCCAGGGCAGTGCATCATCTCCCTGTCTTGACTGTGGCATGGAAGTTTGATGACAGGATGCCCAGCTCCCATGGCCACCTGGACGCTTCAGGGAAGCACTTGGGAAATGCTTTGCACACAGTTGTAGCTAAGGGGAGGTGTGCAAATTGTTACCAGTGGCCTTCCTGTCATGAAATATGCTACACAGTCAGAAAAGACAGAATTGTATACCACAGATTCCCTGTGAACTACTTGAAGAGAAGCTCGTGAAGTCAACAAAACAGATCGCAGGTAGGCATGTTTGAACAGACCAGATTAGCCCAGCTCAGAGCGGAAACCTTCAGATATACTGTGAACACAAAGCGTAAGGGGATACCAGTGGGTTTATGGTGTTGTTTTGGGTCTGTGAGGGAATGTGTGTGTGCGTGTGTGAAACTGGCTGTGTATTTGTGTGTTTGATATGTATAAAATCTCTTTCTTACATGATCACAGTCTTTGATCATGGTCAATAATAATTTAAAAGTATGATAAATACTCGTGAATATTCATGTACTCACCATTCAGAATTTATTAGTATGTTTTCATGTTTGCTCCAGACTCCTTTCCAAGAAGTCAGATGTTATAGAGAGAGGACAGTGAAGCTGTCTGGGCACTTGGCTTTCACCTCAGCACTCCACTGGCCCCAAGGCTGGCACTCCTGCAGGGCCGTACCTGTGATCGGTCATTCTACCCACTGACCCAGGCACCTTGTTCAGCCAGGCTCAGTCAGCCATTCCCTGGAAGAGAGGCACTGTGAGGCTTGCTGCATCCTGCCCCTCTGATTCTAATCACCGTCCTGCACACAGGAAATCCTTTGAGAAGCAGTGGAAACACAAAGGCAAGGCATGGGGATGTATACCTGTAATCCCAGCTATTCAGGAGGCGAATACAGGAGAACCATGGTCTCAGGTCAGCCCTAGGTTCAATCCTCAATACTGCAAAAAAAAAAAAAAAATTAAAAATTAAAAAGGAAGAAGCCGTGTAAACACACAGAGCTTGCTGCAAACGCACAGGGTGTGCTGATAAGCAGGCTCACGGTTTACATAAGACCCTTGAAGTACGTAAACACACGTCCTGGGCCTGTCCAGGGGCCCAGTAGTCTGCACCACCCACCCAGAGCTGCAACCCTGACATTTGCTGCCCCTTCCCTCCAGAAAGAGGAAGCTGAATTCTGAAGCAAGGAAATAACCCAACCTAGACCCCAGGGTGCAGTGGCAGAGAGGGAAGGAATGGGAATGGACGGAGAGAGAGAGAAAACAAGAGAGCGAGAGAAAGAGAAGTGCACATCTCCCATTCGGACATGCAGTCCAAACTGTAGCACACAGTTCCTGACCATTCTTTGTAAAATAGCCCCAGCCCCAGTCTTCCCTCCACCCCTTGCCCTTGACCTTCCTCCCAGAACCTGTTCCCTGGTGCACTACACATCCCTCTGCTTGTTCCTATTTCTGTTCACTGGAACATGAGCCCAGGAGACAGCAAGCCTAACCAGGTTCTCACGATGGCCTGGCAGAGCTGGCCTGGAGGCAGCATCCATTTGTACTTCAAATGACTGAGGAAGTAATGGGTCTGAACATAGCTCTCTGCAGGCCAGACCAGTTCTGCACCAGGTAAAGCCACTGAGACACAGGTGTGTGACCTTGCTGGCACCGTGTCTAACATTGAGTGCACTGGGTACTTCACTCTGACAGTCAGTGGACTCTTTTGGTCCTGCTCTTAACGCTCCCACTTTCAGGTAGGGAAAGAAAGGCACAGGCAGGTTCAGCCACTTGTTCAAACACAGCTGAAAGTTACATGGAACTAGAATTAAAACCCTGGTTCTAGCACCCAGGTACTTTATCCATCTCTTTCTCCTTCTCAGAACATTCTACAACAAAATTTGAGGGACACTGACATAGGTATTTCATGTCTTTTTTTTTTAGCAATTTGAAGAAAGACAAGGCCGGACCAATAGCAAAACAGCCTTTTACCAGGCTCTGCAGAACTCGCTGGGTGGCGAGGACCCGGACGCCCGTGTCCTGGCTGCTGCCACATGGTATTACTCCTTGGAGCACTCCACAGATGACTATGCTTTCTTCTCCCGGGCACTGGAGAATGCCACCCGGTAAGCTGCAGAGGGCACCATTCGGTTGCCTCACGTGGGTGTGGGTCCAGGTGGTGCGTGGATCCTGAATACAGACCAAGAGCATTAACTGAGCACCTACTTTATACTCTGCACCCCTCCTTCAGCCCACCCCACAGTGACAGCCATCAAGAGCAGCCGTAGGGGATGTGGAGCAGACCCTGCTGCCAGGACCCCTGTCGTAAAGGCACAAGGACAGCCCTGACTCCCCTTAGAAATATGGGAGCAGCAGAGACACCATGAGTGCCCACTGTGTGCTCCATGAGGTATCAGTGCTTAGCCAATACTTATGGAGGATCTACTGTGCTGACTTCCCTCTGGCTGTCCTCAGGGTATGGTGACAAGCAGGCCCAGGGACAGGGGCATATCGACAGCTCTGCAGACGATTCCAGTGCAGCCAGAGTCCACCCAGCATGTGGGAAGCAGAGGCTGACATGGCAGGTTTTGTGTCCCCAAGGCATACTGGCCCTTTCGCTGTGGACTACTGTTGCTTACACCATCTCTCCAACCCCACTCGCTGCTCAAGCACCTCTCACTTGGGATGTCTGCTCAGCACCCTCCCCAAGACAGTCAGAGGCTGAACCCCACCCCTGGCTCTGCTGTCCCCAGCATCCCTCTTTCTATACTACAGGGTCAGGACTGACCTGTGTCCCTCTACCAGTATCAGAAGCTCACTGAGATAAGATTGATTTCTGTGAGCACAGCAGATGCACAAGGAATGAGGTTTATTGGGCAAAGAGTGACAAGCAACCATGCTACAACTCTCTTTTCCTTTAGAGGCCTTGAATATGAGACTACAGTAGGGCCTGGAGCTCTTTGGTCACCTTGGCCTTCACTTGTTCTCAGTTTCCCTTCCAGGAAGATGGGGTCAGGTGGCAGCCAGCATCCTATGCCTCCTTTGCCCTCTCCCTCTAGCAAGTCCACACTTACCTTTCGCTCTCTGTACTTGGGGATGAGGCCAATGTTAAGGCTCAGGTGCCTTGCTGACCTTGACTGTTGGGAAGGGTCAGCTGGAGGGTGTTAATCTGACCATCTTGCATGACCTTCCCACCCACAAGGCCATGGTTCCAATTGGAGGATCACTAGTTCAAAAGGAAACCTTGTACCACCCTCATGGATCTTGGGGTCCAGAAAGCCTTTAATTGTACCTCTAGTGAACAGCTAAGTTTAAACCAAGCTACCCACAGCTATTTATGGAGGCCCAGCCCTAGGCTGGTCTGTGAGAACCCACAGATGTTCAGACCCTGTCTTTAAGAGGCTCACAGTTAAGTAAGTGCTGTTCCTGATCTGAGTGGTAGAAAGCACAGGGTCAGATCTCTGAAACTCCAGTTCCAGGTCACCTTCATCTGGCTTCATGAGCAACCTGTGCCCTAGTGTAGGAGCTGAGACCCGAGAAGGCAGTGTGATCACGGAAGGCTTCACTGGGGAGACAGACTCAGCCTCCCGCAGCTTAGACCCTCATTCTTCCTGGCCAGACCCAGGTAAAATGTTCTCTTAGGCCTCCCTGCCTTCAGTCTCCCGGCAGTGTCCCTCCCAGGGACAGGACTGATCCCATCCCTGACCTGCTTGCAGGTGAAGCAGAGCTGCCTGTGTCACCATTCCAGAACCACACACTGGGCCTACTTGGAGCCCATGACTTTCCAGCTACTCCCAGGCTCACCACACATTGTCATATCCAGGACCATGAAAGTGATGACCACCCTCCTTAGTGGGGGCTTCCATAGTGTCCTTAGCCTTGGCTTTGTGGGGCAGAAGACAAGGCTGGGTCCCCACTTCTCAGCTGAGAGGGTAGAGATGAGGGGGATGAAGAGACCTCTGAGCATCTCACCTGATCCTTGGGTCGTTTTGTTTGTTTGTTTTTGGTGAGACTGGGGTTTGAACTCAGGGCTTCGAGCTTGCAAGGCTGGCACTCTGTCACTTGAATAACAGCTCCAGTCCATTTTTCTCTGGTTAGTTTGGAGATGAGGTCTTGTGAACTATTTGCCTGGGCTGACCTCAAACCTTGATCCTTGTGATCTCAGCCTCCCAAATAGCTAGGATTATAGGTACGAGGTGGCATCTGGCTTTATACAGTGTCTTGATCCCAACTCTCTAAGTGAAATTAATGTCACAGGAAGGGGTTTATCCTTGGGCTTCTTGATCCCTGAGGTACTTCACCGTGGACACCGATTTTGGTTCATTACATGCTGTATCTGCCTCTTCTACCACTGTGGCATGAAAACCACTGGGAGAAGAGCTGGAGGCTGGGGAAGGGTGTGTTGGCAGGCCTGTGCTAGTGACTTTGGGAATGATGGAGCCCAGAAGACCTTGCCTGGGAGAGGCCCTTGCCTGGCACAGCTGTCCATGGAGCTGACCAGACTCCCTCCTCTGTCCTTTCCCCAGGGACTACTTCATCATCTGCCCCATGATCGACATGGCCAACCTCTGGGCAAGGAGAGCCCGCGGAAATGTCTTCATGTATCATGCTCCCGAAAGCTATGGCCATGGCAGGTGAGATGACTCTATTATGGTTAGAGAAGGAAGTCTGCCAGGGGCCCCGTCACTGCTGTAATCCACAGTGAAGAAGAGAAAAGAAGGCAGGACGAAGGTACAAGTCCTGGCTTAGTGACATGGGACACTTCACTAATCTCTATATACCTCGGTTTCATCATCTGAAAAACGGAGAGTGATGATATAATAGCCTTTTTATCTCACAGGCAAGGAAAGCAAAGTAAGAACTGTACGAAGCTTTGTGAGGGATGACGCCCTTTGGAACTACAGTATTAGTTATTAATTGATTGACGTGGTTTGGGAGGAGGCCTTTATTGATATTAATGTTCACACTAAAGAGCATCAAAATAGCCATGTCACACTGAAGTACTTTTGGAGAGACATCACACTTCTCCTAGGTCAAGAAAGTAGTGGCACCCTGGTGGCAGCCTCCAGACAGCATTTATGGGTGACATTGTCCCGAAAGCAGGTCTCCAAAGAAGCACAATGGTATTGTTTTGTTTTGTGTAAGATTGGAAGCGAGGCCTGCCATCTGTGCAAGGGCACTGACCACCCCGGCCCACAGTCTTATTTCATATGCCACAGGGAGCTTGGGGGAAGCACCAGCTTCCAGGTGGGGGCTGAGCTCACCACTTGCCATTGTGCCATCTCAGGTAGCCTCTGTGCCTGTCAGATCTGCAGTGTCTTATCTGTAAACTGAGGCAATAAGGTCCCCTTTTAGGGGAATTACCAATATGGCGGCCATAAATCATGTAGCTCATGACAGAGCTTTCCCTAGCATTACTTTGGGAGCATCTATGGAAGTCTTATAAGCACATACGATTTATCATTGTAATTAGCATTTATAGTAGTCTGGATAATGGCCACCAACACATATCCAGTCCCAGTCCTCAGAACCTGAAGGTGTTAACTCATAGCTGTCCTCCTTACTTGTGGTTGAGCTTTCAGAGGTTTCAGTTACCACAGTCAGCTGGTGTGTCATGGCTCCATGATCCTTGTGACCATATGTCACCCTTCAAAGGCTATGTAAGATGGTGAACAGTAGCTTAAGATGAAATCACATGGCCTGCATAACTTGCCTCACTTCCCCTCAATGCATAGGCACTATGCTATCTCATCTAGTCAGCAGAGGAAGAAAGGGAGACAGAGACAATAGTAAGATATTAGAGAGACCACATTCACATAACTTCTATTACATTTTATTGTAATTGTTCTTTTTATTATGTGCCTACTTTGTAAATTAGCTTTATCACAGGTTTGTATAAAAAAACAGTTGGAGGAACCCACAGGGTCGTGGATATATCCTTGAAGATTAAGGGGGCACTGTTTAAAGAAAAGGGGCCTTGGGAGATGTGATTAAGTTCAAGATCCTGATTTGGGAAAACCATGCTGGATATTCCTGGGTGGACCCCAGGCAGTCACAAGGACCCTACAAGAGAGGGAGAGTTAGTAACATATAAAAGGCAGATGATAGAAATGTGGCCATAAACCAAGGAATGCCGGCAGCCACCAGAGCTGGAAGAACAAGGAGTGGATTGTCCCCAAAGCCTCTGCAGGGAGCAAGTTCCTGCAGACACTTTGACTTTGGCTCAGTGGAACTAATGTGGCACTCTGGCCTCCAGAAGTGTGAGAATAAATTTCTGTGGCTTTAGGCCACCAAATGTGTGGTAATTTGTTACACCAGCCACAGGAAACTCATATAGTCCTTGGGCCATTCTAGTCAATCCCAGGCACTTCTTCTTGACATGCTTTCTCCAAAGAGATGATTCAGTTTTCATAGCACTCCACAGAAACATGCAGAATCTTTGAGAGTTTGGCAGGTGAATGAGGTTCTCCCGACTTTATAGATGGAGAGCTTCTTAGACCACTTGGGCTGCTGTAACAACATACCTTAGACTGGGTAAGTTATAAGCAGAATGAACTTATTGCTCATAGTTCTGGAGGCCCAGGTACAAGTTCAAAGTTCCAGCAGGTGCAGTGTCAAGTGAGGACTCGCCTCTGCATCATACATAGTGCTTCAGGCTGCATCCTCCCATGGTGGAAGGGTGAACACACTTCCTCAGGTTTTGTTAATAATGGTGCTATTCCATTCACAAGAGCACCAACCTCATAACTGGTCACCTCTTAAGACCAACATGGCAGATTGGTTCTGAATGTGTGTACCATGAGGGGAAGCAGACATTCAGCCTGAGTGTCAAGGATTTCAACATAACCCCCACAGTTGAGCAGCTGGGTTGTTACAGCAGCAATCTGTCATTGTCTCTCCTGGGTAGTTTTAGAGCTGTGACTTGCCATTGCCCCTCTGAGCCTCCACATACTCTTTCCACTAAAACCTGTGGTCTTTATGTCTCATCCACCTCCTAGAGTAGTCAGCTGCTGGCGGTGTAGGTAGGAAGGTAGATGGCTGGCTGTGGTCCTGCCAAAAGGCAAGGAGGAAGGATTGATGAAAGCAAATAAATGGAGCCTGGGACCCAGTGGGATGTGACCATCCACAGCCAGGCGCTTTCCCCTAGATCAAAATTGATGATGCCTCTTGATGCCAGACCTTCAAGTGTCACTCTTGGCCCCATTCTCTGGTCCATGCCTGTCTTCCTCCCTGCTGGGGCAGGGAAGTAAGGGGAGGAAGAGGCTCCACAGTTAGGCCAGCTCTTAAGCAGACTTACAAAGCCTATACTTTTGGTTCCCAAAATTTACAATGGCAAAAAATAAATACATCAGCACACAAGGGCAAAATAGTCAAAGTACAACAAAATGAAGGCTTGTATGATCCCGGTCAGAACCAATAGTGTTGGGTTGCCCAGGGTTAGTGTCATAGGCAGCTGTGACATAGGACTACAAACCAGGTGGCCTTAGAGTAGCAAAAATGTATTGTCTCATGTTCTGGAAGCCAGAAGTCTGAAATCCAGGTGTCAGCAGAGCAGCCTCCCTCCAAAGGTTCTGGGAGGGTGTGTCCAGCCTCTCCTGGCTTCTGGTGGCTCAGGTGTTCCTCACCTTGTACATGGTGACCTTCTTCCTGATTGCCTTCCTCTGTGTGTGTGTGTGTGTGTGTGTGTGTCTGCATCCAAATTTCCCTTCTTTTGGGGACGTGAGTCATACTGGTTAGGGCCACCCTAATAACTTCAGTTGAACGTGGTTAGCTCTGTGAGAAAGACCCTCTCTCCAAACAATGCCCCTTTCTGAGGGATTGGGTTAGGACTGGAGGGGACACAGTTAAGCCCACAGCATTCCCTCTTCTTTAGGACAACAGAGCCCTGCTCAGGAGGCTCCTGAGAAGGCTCCCCAGCGTCCCCACAAGAGTGACTCTTATCAGAATCAAGTGGTATCCATGGGAGCTGTGACCAGTTTGGGCTTCTCTGCCAGCACAGGGGTACATGGTAGGTGCTGAGGAGATGGTTTTGAGGGATGGCAGATGAGCCAAGCCCCTCATTTGCCAGGTGGGGAATGAGTCCTTTCTAGGTCTGTTTCTAGGTCTAGATAGAATGGAGGGGGGAGGTGAGTGAGGCTGGAGCTCCATGTAACCTGGGACCAGACCCTGGTGAGGTGAGAATGAGATGGTGGTCTTGCATCCAGCCCCTCTCTCTACCTCACAGCCTAGCTCTAGTGACATTTCAAGGCCATCCTGAGACACAGACATTTCAGATGTGGCTACATGTGTTAGAGATGAAGCAGTGTCCTGGAAACAGGCAGGGACTCCTGCATCCACTGCTTTTAGTGAGACCCATATTCTCCACTCTTATAGCAGAGCACCCTCAGGCAAGTTGGACAACCCCCTTTGTGACTCAGTTTCTTAATCTGACCAATGGGCATGACAGCAAGACCTCCTGCTGGTGGTATGATCATTGGTTTGTGTATAGAACGGGGTCTGGCAAACTGCAAGTGCCATGAGTCCCCTTACTCTCAGCCATCAGAAGGTTTTGTTGACAACAACCTGTGCAGACAGCTTCCCTTCCCACCCGGTCACAGTGGGGCCGTCTGCTTAGTAGATGCTGCAGTCAGCGGGTGACAGATCACACAACAGAACTCTGTGATGGTTGACAAGTTTATCCTTTCTTCCCACAAAGACCTCCCTCCCCTTCTCCCTCCCACTTTCCCTCCTCCCCCTCTGTGCCCTGGAGCTGTCACATTTCTCATTTTATTTCTGGCTCAAATCTACACACTTAAAATATATGTGTGTGTGCTACATTGCCAGCCATCTGTCTCGTGCCTCTATTCCTGTTAGCATAGGTTAGCTTTCTTGGTAGCAGCCAGGAACAGAACAGGATAAATTACTGCTTCTTCACAGACCTCGCCGACTGGTCACAGAGTGACAGCCTGGTTCTCTAATTGCCTGCTGCAGGTGGTGAGATTTTCACCCCAACACTGAGCGCAAACCTTAGTGAGGAAAGAGAAGCTGGGATGGGTGGGTCAGAAGACAGAGATATTAAGATCCCAGGGCAAGAGGAGTGTTGAAGACTCAGGTTCAAGGTCTCATCTGCTCTTTCGCTTTATAAATTAAGAAACAAAATCCCTGGGCTATGTGCCAATCACAGAGTCAGTAAGTAGCAGTGCAGACTCACACCTGCCTCCTGCATGCTCTTCAACTGCACCCACTTCAGCCAAAAGCTGATGGAGTGCCTGGAGTGGCAAGTCACTTAGCCTCTCTGAGCTTCCTCAGTGGTACCTGGGGAGAGTAATAATATGTCTTATTGGGCTGCTGGGAAGGTTCAGGAGGATGGGACCTGAACAGAGTTTAGCTCAAGGCTTGCGTCTCCTATGTGCCCATGTGTGTGTGTGTCTTTGATTGCCAAGGCTGTTGATGTGAAGGTTAAATCAACTAGAGTTTTTATTTTATCTCTTCCATTTATTATCTGTTTGCATTTGAGCAAGATCCTTTGCCTCAGTGTCCTCACCTGTGAAGTGGGGACAGCTACTTCCACTTCCTCCTGCAATAATGCATGTTCAATACCTGATACGCTGTAGACATTCAATATTTGGTAACCAGAGTTAGTTTGCTTTTATGGGAAAAAAAGACTTTGATAGGAAAAAAGCAAACACAGGAAAAAATGACTAGGGAGGGAGAATTTCCTCCTTATTAATTGTCCCGACTGTAGAAAACAAAGCTGTAAATTCAGACTTGATGTTTTGTGTGCCACTGTTCTGCATTCTAGACACTTCTGTGTATTACGGGGGCCTGGCCCATCCCAGATCACAGTGTTATCTTTCAGTTGACTGTCTTGCTGAATTTTCTGCAATTAGCAAATCCAAGAATATATTAAGTGGCTGAATTCTTGAACTAGGTTCATTGGCCTGGCCACATCCAGGGTAGAAGAAAATCAATCATTTTCTGAAACTGACCGCTCCAGCCCATGCCACACGAGGTTTACTGCACACATGTTCTACATTGATTCCACAAAGGTTTGCCCCACACCTGTCAGGCCCAGGCTCTCTTGCAAGTCCTTGAGGTGGGTCAGCCTGCAAGGCACAAGGAGGCGGCCCTCCTGGGCCCATGCCTACAGCTCCAGGGGGCTGTGGATGCTGGGGATAGACAGTATACAGGGTCAATTTGCAGTGTAGGTTCAGACGGATGCACCAGAAGGAGGAGCACCAAGGTGCCAGAGTCAGCAGTGAAGGAAGAAAGAACCTTCTACAAAGGTGGTATTCCTCATGAGAACTGTGAAATGAGTGGGTATGACCCTATTGTAGAAGCGGGCAGTGAGTAATCCCAAAAGCATTGTCAAAAGCCAAGACCCTGGATTGGGAAAAGTCTACTATGTTTGTAGACAAAGAAGGCCAGGGAGAGCGGTTGGAGGTGTGGGGAAAAAGGAGAGAGTCTTGTAGTTTACACAGGCGTTTATAAGACCTAGAAGGCAAAGAGATAGCCTTTTCTCTGGGTGAGAAGGGACATTACAGAAGAGTTTAAAAGGTAGGTTATGTGGAACGAATAGCAGTCTTTTCATTCACACTCAAGACATGGCACTCTGAAACACTAAGTATGTTTTTTCATTATTGTTAATAGAATGTAGATAAAACCCTTGCTACCAGTCTGGTGGTCAATTGGTCAGAAAAGCCCATGAACACAGGAAGTTATGAACAGTGGTTATAGCTTTGACCCTTATGCATTTATTGTAAACTTACGACCCTGCAGTCCCTTCCCATCTCTGGTTTCAAGGTCAGCCCGAGGATGAAAATGCTGTGTGGGGCTCCCCCTCTGAAGTTCTCGAAACACCATAACCCTGCGGCATGGGCTTCCAGTGTGGGGTTCTTGAGAGCAGAACACCAGCGTGACAGTTAACTTCACTGCACCACAGGATCCCAGTGCCAGACACAGCTAGACAGACAGCGGCTCTTGGTAGTCAGGCAGCCCATTTGATGAGAACAGGCGTGCTGTCCCTGGAAAGCTCGGATTTTTCTGGGTGTCAGTCGAGAGGCTTAATGAAGGGAATGAGATGTCCAGGTTATTCTGGGAAGCCAGCCAGAAGCTTTGACTGTTCTGCAAAAACAATGACCACACAGCTTTGCCAGGCTCTGGGGAATTCAGGAAGTACACAGAGCATGTCATTTGGGATGGGACTGTATGATATAAAGGAAATTGGGATCATGTTTAAAGGACTGAATAGCAAATCCTGCTGTAAGACACAAGCCATTCGCAAAACATGTGACTTACTTCTGGACTCATAGGCTGACTCTGAACTTTTGCATTAGATTTTCCCAAAGTGAAGCATGCTTTCCAGCTTCGAGTTATACTTGATTTAATGGCTCCCCAACTTCTCAAGAGCCAAAGAAAACTGGGAAGCAGGACCTTCCTTCCTCCCTGCTTCCTAATTTCCTCTGGAGGAAGTTTTCCAGAGATGCTTGCCACAGATAAGCAGGGAAGTATGTTTTAGGGAGGCAAGGTCCACAAGCTTCCTTCACAGAGGGAAGGACAGGACAGAAGTCCCTGTAACTGCAGGCTCTCCATAGCTCAATCAATGACCAGCTGGGTGCGAGAGGACTTTCCCCATCCAGTCTCTCCCCATCACCAGCTGGACAACTTCTACCACATGAACTATGTCTGGGTCTGGTCTGTCAAGAAAGATCTTTCTGGCCCCCTTCCAGTTGGAGGAGAACCCAGACTCAGCACCTCCTACCAGCTGAGGCCACTGTCCCTACTCTCCTTGGGGCTACCAGCACAGTCATCCTATCTCCTGACAAGCCCCAGACATGTGTGGGTGAGGTTGGAAGTGGAGCTCAAATCCAGGGCTGTGACTGTACAGTGTAGAATTTCTGGAGTGTGGCCTCGTGTGGCTCACTGGGGTGCAGGCTCAGTCTCCCTCTAAGCCCACAGCAGCACCAGCAGCACCAAACAGGAGCTGAGCAGTAAGGTTGGGGATATCATGGGAAAAAACCGATGTCCTGTCTTTCCTGGACAAGGCAGTGAAAGGCATCTTCTCGCGTCACTCTAGAAATCATTGTAAAAGACATGTGGCTTTCAATTCACTGGTGTAGCAATTACCCATGCTCCCAGCCCCTAGAGGACATGACCTTCAATTCTGAATTCCATTCTCCAAAGCCTACAGGACCTCGGCAAGCATGTCACCTTGTGGTTCCTACCCTTCAGGGTTTTCTGGACCTTCAGGGTTTTCTGGGCAGGGAAAAATCCCCATTTCACTTCTCAGCATGACACATGTGTCAGCAGGACCTCGGAGGCCCAGAGTACCTGAGAGGCCATCACCTACCACATGTACCAGCTCTGTCACCCTAACTCCCTTGTGCTCAGCCACACTCTTGTTCCTTTTTCCTGCAAAAGTAGAGCCCTCTCCATGGCTTCCTGAAAGCCCAGCCATTACCCAAAATCCTCCCCACTCTGTCCACTCACTAACATTGCTCACCCATCAGGCACAAGTGCACTGTGACCTTCTCCCTGTCCACTGGTACTGTCCACATGCACACACACACACACACACATATATTCACACATGCACAAACACACGTACATATACACATGCATGCACACACACATATACACATGCACACATGCACACATATATGCATATACATGCGCACACACATACAGACTTGTGCCTGGAGCTATATGGCTGGCCAGTTCTTTCCACACTAATTAAATGTAACTTTACCAATGTCACTGACATTCATTCTTCCTTGGATGGTAATTTCTAGTTTTTAGAGAGATTTCCTTCCATTCTGTGTGTGTCTGATCAGGGATAGTCAGCTCCATTTCATTGATAGATAAGTGAGGCACAGAGAGCCCATGGTAGAAACAGCATAGAGCCCAGCTTGCCTGGATGGGCCAGGAGCTCTTTGAGAGCCACATCTGCCTCTCCTGTGACTGTGAGAGGTCCTAGCTGTGGCTTGGGCATAGTACTAGGAAGCTGTCAGCATAGGGGCAAGTTCCCCTGAAGCATAATTACCAAAGAAAACAAAGGACGGCCAGAGCCAAATGCAAGCAGCCCAACCACATTCCTGGCCAGCCCTGGCTTGGGCATGTGACTGATCAGTGATCAAACACAGCTCAGTGGGAAGAAGCCAAGCCAACATTCACCAGCCGTCCACCCTGTCTGCAAGCACCAGGGCCACTCAGTCATGGCTTCTCCTTTACCCTGTCAGGCCAGAGTGAGTGCTTCCGTGTTTCTCTCAGCTGTCACTGACTCTGAGTCCCCTCTTCTTCTTCCAAAGGGTCCTGGGACTCATGGCCAGGGTCAAGACTTACCACGCATGTCCCTCAGATCCCAGTCCCCACCTCTGAGGCTCCCACTGTGTCCCTCTTGGAGATGACTGCCTTAAAGTGCTCAAAATAACCCTCATCCTGCTAGATAGAGATCAGCCCTGTTAAGGAAAGCAAGCAGAATCCTCAAAGACATCAGGCTCTCCAATCCAGCACACCAGGGACTGAAATGCCAGGTCTTCTCCCATAGCAGAGCCCCCGGCCTTTCTGAGATTGCAGGCACAGGTGGACTGGGGCCAGCTTGCACCAGGTCACAGAGCCAGCTGTTTGTGTCTTCTCCATTTGCCTTCAGTGAAGTCACTTTAGTGGTCTGAAGTTGGCTATGGCTGAAGCATTTACAACGTGGAAACTGGCGAGTGTTCCCAACCCTGAGAGCTGATTGCTGTGCCTGCCTTTCTCCAGTGTGAGGGAAGGTCCAAAGTTTCTCCCAAGGAGATGCATGTGTGCGCACTTTCACATTTTATGTATGATTTTCAGGCAGTGTGGTCCTCTGAAGCCTAATAATGAACTCCTAGGTTAAGGACCCTCACTTGTTAGCTTTCAGATGCCTCTTGGCAAAGGAAGAGGGATTGCCACATGAGCCAGAAACTGTCCAAAGATTTGAAATGTTTCATTGCTAAACCTCCTTCAGTTCCAAAATAAGCATGATGGTGTCACCATTTCATAGACAAGGATACTGGGGCTGGGAGAGGGTGGCCACCTTGTCCAAGATTGCACAAATACTGAGAGACTAGGTTGGGGTTGGAACAAGGATTCTGGTCTCAAAAACTTGACTCTGCTCACTATGTAATTTGGAAAGCAGCTTCTTCAGGAAGCAAAACAGTATACAAGGTCAATGTGGTAGGCAGAGCAATGGTCCCCCCAAGAGCCCACATCCCAAACTAGAGCTGGAGGCCTCTTCTTCCAATTTCCTAGATTATAGAGAGAGCCTCTGGAAGTCACAGTCAAACTATCTGTTTACAAAGCATCACAAGTCACCTCCTTTATCAGGAGCTCCCCTGCCTGGCACACCTGTCCCCGGCTCATCTGCCCATCACCAGCATGACGATAGCACTGGTGACCATATGTGTCCTGGTCAAAGACCTGTCCCTACCTTAGAAGCAGTTGGTAACACCAGAAGGTGGGAGAGAAGGAACAGAGCCACACTCTTCCCTTTAAGTTCCTGTCATTTATGTCCCTTTTTCTTGCCTTCACAACAGGTATTTGTACATCCATTCCATACATGGAGATGTAGGGAATCAGGAAGTCAAGTAACTTGCCATATTCACCCAGCTTGAAGGGGGAAGAGCTAAGACCCAGGAACAGTAACCCCTGGTACTCATACCTTTTTCACTAATATTGTGCCTCCAAGGAAATATCAGCTCTGATCTGATTCTGCTGTTCAACTTACTGCACAGTGCAGAGTCCAGGACACTTCCACATGTGACATCGGTCATCCTCTTCCCATAGAGTCGAAATGAGTTCCTATCTCCATAGTGATGTGTAAGAGTACACATGAGTATTGGCAACCGAAGTGGCTCACCCAAGTTTGGTATTCAGTTTTTACTGGGGCTCCGATATGTAGGCACGATTGATTGGTTACCCATGTTAAACTCAGTTTAGAGGTTGAGTAAGACTGTGATCCAAAGGTCACACGCTTGATGTTTCTGGCCCGACTAGTCCCCACCCTGAGACTGTTGGGTATGGTACTATCACTCTCAAAATTCAATATGGCCAACCTCTCCCTACAACAAAAGCACTCATATCAGGAATGACTTACTTTCCAGAAGCCAAGGTCAAGATCAGACCTTTCTTTGGACAAAACCAGATTCTTTGCCATCATCATGAGGGAACTATGCTATCAACACAGAGAAACACTTTTGTCTTTCCACAATGTCAGAATTTATTGAACATCAGTAGATTTTCATGCAAAAAAAAAAAAAACCAAAAAAACAAAGCCCATGCAAACAGCCAATGTAGAGAGTCAAAAGCAATGTGAAACAGTGACTGCACTGGGTTAAGAAATCCTGGAGATGCTGAGGGAGGGTTCCAGAAGCCTTCTGAGTGGTTGATTTTGAAATCAGAATCATGCTGAGTTGAGTCTGGGATGCTGGAAAGTTTATCACCTGGTAATCTCCAGGGCACAGGCTGTGAGTATGTACTGTAGTGACCAAAAACAAAGTAGTGCTGCAGTGTGACATGTCTTTCTTTTATGTGTCTTGGATGAGGAAATTGCATGATTTGTGGGTCTGGTGTATCTGATAAGCTGACAGGTGGCAGTTTTTTATTAGCACGAATAAGTCTCCCTTGTGGTTGTACTGGGCAGATGTCATGTGTACACACAAGATGCTGAGTCATTCTGCCTTAGCATTTGCACACAAATTGGAGTGACTCAGGACAAAGCACTGCTCTACACCAGCTGGAGTGACTCAGGGCAGGGCACAGCTTGTGCTATACAACCATGAAGCTGAAAAATGCCTTCCAGATTTTCTACCCTAATGTTTTCCCAAGCTCGTGGTGTTTGCTCATTGGCCCTGGGTGCACAGGCTCCCCAGTGTCACCTGTATTTGGCCCATACAAATCTCTGAACTGGCTTCCTAATCCTTACCCCAATCTGCCTGCTGCCTACTAGAGGCTCAATTCAGTACAACATATGTTTATTGAACAGCCACCAGGCACCAGGCACTAGGGTGGGCTACGTGGATAAAGGCCAACTTGGAGGGGTTGTGAAAGCTCAAGTTCTATGTGTAAAAGGACTAGTTCGGAGAAGGGACTCAGAATACCAGCCATTTTCATGACTTTTCTCAGTGAATGGATAAGCAAACAAATATGCAATACCATAAATATGGTTAGACTGTGGTCAGAAGTACTTCCTCTTGGAAAATCATTTACAGACATTGTATCTCAGCATTGATGAGTCTAAGTCAACACACATGCCAGGGGTCTACCCCATAGGGCCCTTTGGACTAAAGGTTGAGCTATCTCAGCTAGACTGAGACTAAACCAGAACCGTATACAAATTCTTTGTTAGGAGGAGTGCTGGGTTTGGGCTTGTTTGGACTCACCAGTGGGTTACTGTTCCCTTAACATTTTCCTCTCCTTTCCCTTGTTTCTCAGCCTAGAATTGCTGGCAGATGTCCAGTATGCCTTCGGATTGCCCTTCTATCCTGCCTACAGTGGGCAGTTCTCTCTGGAGGAGAAAAGCCTGTCACTGAAAATCATGCAGTACTTCTCCAACTTCATCAGATCTGGGTGAGAGGACCAGTATGTCCCTGGATTCTACCAGCGTGCTTCGCTCCCTGTTTCTGCTCATCTGAACACAAAGGCTATGTTTTGCTTCAATAGATTCAGCCTCTCCTCATAGACATTTTAATCTGTAGCCACTCTCCCTCTGTATCAAACTCCTCTTCTTGATCTCCTCTCTAGCCAAAACTACCTTTGCATACATCTCTATGAAGAAAGTTTCCCATCAGAGCCCTCTGTTGTTCAGCCGTATTTGATGTCTCTAGATGAGGGTTTCTCACCCTTGGCACTACTGAGACACTTGGGGCTGGTTAGTCTGTGCATGTCTTGTGTGTTGTAGGACACACAGCAGATCCTTAGCTTCTACCCACTACATTACAGCAGGACTCACCCTGTCCTCATTGGGACAACCAAAAAAGAAAGAAAAAAAATCAGGCATGACCCAGTGTTGCTTGGGGAACAAACCACTAGGAGAGCCACTCTGTCCTCTGCAGGGTGCTCCACTTCCTCAGGGCAACAGCTGCAATTAAGGTATTTGTGGCCCTTCTGGATCTACCATAGCCTCCCGTTCCTCCTGTCTGCCTGTACGTCCAGTATGGTGGTCCTCTATACCCTGTCCCCCACTTCCTAACATCCTGCTCCTCCCTCCTCCTGGTAATCTACTTCCTTTTATCTGTTTGCCAGATATGCATTGATTTTCTAGAATTCTGTTAGGTCCCCAAGAAATGTGAAAACATCCTGCCCCAGCCATAAGCTACTGACAACCTGAGCCAGTAAACCAAGCACAATTCAAAGCAGGATAAAATAAAATGTTATTCAGTTTGCTATGGAGGTTAAGCAGGAAAAGGCATTTCTTCTAATTAGGATTTTAGAAAATATTTCCCTGAGGAAGTAACATTTACTCTGAGCCTTCAGGGATGAGTAGAATGTTGCAGCTGAGCAAAAGAGAGAGTGCTTGGGGGGAAGGGAGGGGTCTGAGTCACCTTGCATGGAGGGTGGGGCCTGGTGTAGTGGGTCCTGCTGGGATAGCACTCAGCCCACAGCTCTAGGGCAGGCCCCCATCTGAGAGGTTCTAAAGTCCTATTCATGGGGAAGTTGACTTCTGGGTGGCAAGGTGGCAGGTGTGCTGGTGGCAGGCATGCTGGCGGCTCTGGGTCCACCCTCCAACCCAGGCCATGGACAAACAAGGGCATTCCAGAGATTGGGGATGGTGTCTAGATCAAAGGATATCAGTTAGAAGGGACACCATAGCTTCTTGAACATTCAGAACGTCACAAGGGCAGAACTAGGTCCTGAATCATGCTCACTAGGTTATGAGCTCCCACCCTTCCTTTGCAGAAATGGTCTGCAAAAGGGAACTCAAAGAACCTTTTAACTTAGTACTTTGTAGTGCTCAGTTTGGGCCACAGCCTGTGACCAGATTGGGCAGGTTCCTGGTTGGCATTCAAAGATGAGTGATTTGGCCCTCAAAGACCAAAAGAAAGTAGGAAGTGGTGCAAAATGATAAAAAAAAAAGACACGTTTTGCTCATGGGCATTTCTTCCTTCTCATTTCCCCAGAAATCCCAACTACCCACATGAGTTCTCGCTGAAAGCACTTGAATTTGCAGCCCCCTGGCCTGACTTCATCCCCCGAATGGGTGGGGAGAGCTACAAAGAGTTCAGTGCCCTGCTTCCCAATCGACAAGGCCTGAAACAAGCTGACTGCTCCTTCTGGTCCAAGTACATCCAGGCTCTGAAGGCCACAGGTAGCTAAATCCTGGCATGCAGGAGCTGGGGTTGGTGGTTGGTTGTTTTCCCAGCATCTGCTGACTGGACTATCTGTTGAGCCTAGTCTGCACATATTTGAGCCACTGGGTCACTGGGTACTGGTAGTTTCCTATGAGGTGCTCAGAGCCTAGAGCTCCTTTTCCAAGGTCCCCCTGTTCTGATGGGGGCTGGAAGAGGAAGCAAGAATGATGCCTAATGGGAGAACACCACAGGGGCAGGGGTAAGAAAGTCTGGGAGGTTGCAGCACTCACCTTCTAGCCTGGACTACTGGTGTGGGGAGAAAAGGTGAGCTCTTGAACCTTTTCTCAGAGTCCTGAGGGCTGGATAGAAAATCTTGGAGAAACAATTGTAGCCAGGATAAGGTGGGCATTCCCACGTCTTTCTTTGCAGAGAAATGAAGTAGACAAAATAAATTATAATGAAGGTATTAGAATATAGAGATAAACACAATGCCTTTAAGAGGCTTCCAGAAGAGTATGAGGAGGTGAGTGACATAATACAGTGAGTGTCCTTCAGCTTTCCTGGTGTCAGGGTGGAAGCTTGCACCCAGGTTAGTGGGGCCCAAAGAAGGAGGACTGGCTTCCCCCCCACAGGGTCTTGGACTACTCCCAAGGGACAGATGCTCTGGGTTCACAATGACGGTTGTGGGGAGTGGAGTACCATACAGAAAAGGAACCTTGTCCAACACATGTTTTAGATTCTCAACTCTGCTTTTAGTTTCCAAGAGCAAGTGGCTCTCTGTTGACAAACTCAAGTAACCCTCTGCTCTTAGCATGTCCCTACACCCCAGGGATGAATCTGGTGTCCCCGTCACCAGGAATGGAAATGCCCATTGGGGACTGGAGTCTCTTTGAACTGAAAGGAAAAAGACTACAGATGGGAGTCCTAGTCTGGTCTGGACCAACTCTCCCTGTCCTTTCTGTTTCAGATGGAGCCAAGGATGCACAGTCAGCAGGGAGTGAAGAGGGGGACTTGGAAGTGGGATCTGAGCTGAGAGAAGAGTTCCTGGGCCCCCTGGAGTCAGGCCCCAAGAGCTACAGCAAGTGACCAGTCCTGAGACCCCCTACCCACCCTTCCAGCCCCACCCTAGATGTCCAACATGGAGATTTCATTCTATACAATGCCACTTGCTTTCAATAAAGTGTCTACATGCAGTGATGCATTAGTGACTTTGTGCTGTGAATTCAAAACAATTCTTTGGATGGCACCAAACTATGTCTTAATGTCAATCTTCCTGAGGTTTGAATCCCAGGCTGCTGAGGTTTTCAACCAGTTTTAATGGAATATCCACTATGCACAAACCCTGTGCTGAGATCTGGGGAAAAAAGACCCTGTCCTATTAGGAAAGAAAGTCAGGTAAATGGAAGACAGTGACACAGAAAATGGGATTCTAACAAGGGCAGGCACCAGAGTGACACAGTCTCACCTCAGTAATGGGAAAGATTTGCTCAGAATAACAGGTAGAAGACTACCTCAGGCTGATGCAGCAGTCTAGACAGTGAGCTCAGAATCAAGGCAGTGAGTGTGGAGATGGGAGGAGGAACAGATCCAAGGACACAACAGGGTGGAGAATTGGACTGGTTTGATTGAATATGAGAGAGAGTAGGTGCCAGGAAATAGAACTACTGCAGTTTTGGGTTAATTTGGGTTCACACAAAGGTAGCTGAATTCTCATCCACATTTACCTTCCTAAAGAACACGTTGTGAAAGCAAATCTGTTTAAAACTCTTTCTTCTCTTCTGTCTTTCTCTCTCTCTTTCCTTTCTTTCTCTCCCTCTCCCTCTCCCTCCCTCCCAGACACAACACACACACACACACACACACACACACACACACACACACACACACTCCCCAAGGCGGGAATTCGTTAGCAGTCCCTGTCATTTACATGGCATGTAAGTGATCATTTACATCACACCCATCATCTCACTCAAGTTCAGACAAAACTCAGTGACTATTGTGGAATGGGCAGGGCTCAGAAAGGCTCTTGCTGTGCCTGGCTTGGATTCACACAGCCTGGAGAGAAGGATGCAGTCGAACTCTGCTCTCAGAAGAAGTGCAGGAGGCTTTCTTTCCTCCACACTCTTGTGAGACTTGGAGGTGAGACAAACCGGCTTCAGTATCCAGGTTGACCAGGTGTTTGCGTGCTTCCACACAGTCCTTTGACCCAGTGGTTCCTAGTTACCTGGGAACTTTGACAGAATCCTAATACCCTGGCCATACCTCAAACTGATAAAATCTCAGGGGCTGGAACATAGGCATTAGAGAAGTCAGTGCACAGTCAAGAATGGACACCACTCTTACTCTTCTCTGATTTTCAGTTTCCTCATCTGTAGAATGGGTTTAGTTAAGTTTGCTGGATGAGAAACACTTCTCAAAGTGTAAGATGGAAGTAATTTTATTTTTCCCATAATTCCCCATTTGTGGTAGGCAAAATAATGTCCACCACAAAGTTATATAGTCCTAATCCTGTGGACAGCAAAGCTGCATGCCAAGGGGAAGCTAAGACTGTAGATGGGGTGACAATTGCTTATCACCTTCACTTACCAGAATTGCCCAGGTAGAACCAAAGTTATCACAAGAATTAATAAAAGTAGATTAGGGCGATAAAAGAGAGGACCAGAGAGAGCACAGCATAAAGAGAATTCAGCTCAAGTTTGCTGACTCTGAAGATGGAGAAAGTGGGCTGGGGACCTAAGAATATGCACAGCCCTACAAGCTGGAAAGGGTAAGAGAATAAATTCTGCCCTGGAGCCTCCAGAAAGGAATGAGCCTGGTAACACATGGCTTTAGCCCACCTGAAATTCATGTTGGGTTTCTCATTACAGAAGTAGAGGCAATAAATCTGTGATGAGCCCGTAAGTTTGTTGTCATTTGTTACAGCAACCACAGAAAAGTAATAATCATTACACCTGGTCACATGTACATTTTATCCTGCCCTTGGACCCCACCTCAGCCACAGGTAGCTCATGGTTTTCCTGATAATAAAGCATCTACTCTAGACCAGTATCAAAACCTGGATTCACCAGCACTAGCCTGAAAACAGTTGTTCACCTTGTCCCATGGTTGGATTGGGGTGTGGGTTTGGTTTGTGGAACAGTTCTGCCCACCACCTGTGTGAGCCCTACTTGTGTGCGTGGTTGGGTACCACTGGATGAAATCTGCAATTTTGTTCTCAAGGTTTACAACCTGAGATAGAAAACATTCTATTTTTACGCCCTGTTATAGTGATCCGATTTCTACATCCTGTTCTAGAGACAATGCCTACTCAACAGATTTGCCCTATTGATTATGGGTGCTAATGTGTGTGAACAGAAAACATAAAGTGCTGCTCACAAAGTCCTCTCAGTTAGCAGTGGGTTTGGGTACCTGTTCTGTACCAGTCCATGAGAAAGGTAAAGATGGGAAAGCTGAGGGTTCCAGGGCCCAGGCTGTGATGGCCCTGCCCTAGAACAGCTCTTGGAAAACATATAGTAGTGAGGCATTTGAGCAGGAGAAAACCAGTGTCCCTATTGAGACAAGAGTAGCCAATGCAAGCCCAGGTCCTACGGCAGCCTTGCGGAGCTGCTGTGAACACTGACCTCCAGACTCCCCTTGGATGGTCCTTCTCATATACCACACAGGTCCCCTGAAGCCAAGGGGTCTATATGGCCCATCTCCACAGGGCTCAGTAGGCAGGTGTTCAAGTCAGGACAGCAAGGAAGGTGTCATAAGCTCGCCTCTCCATTGCAAAGGTCAGGGAGGTCACAGCACAGCCAGTGCCAAGGTCAGGGTCATGCAAAGGTCAGGAAGTAAAGCAGAGTGAACCTTGAGACCACTAAAGCATGACTCAGGAAGGAAGCGTAACATGATCTGGAAACCCAGTCACAGGTTAACTTTCTCCTGAACTTGAAGCACCCCGGAGGGCAGGATGGTAAGGCAAGTGATCCTCTCCAAGAGAAGGTGGAGGTCCCCCTCCCCAACCCCACAATTTGGTGGAAACACGAAGAACTCAATGACTTCCCTTGTCCCCACCAAAGCTGGGAAGACAAGCCTAGGCCATAGGCAAGTGACAGTTCCAAGACCAGGCTGATGGTATAATCACTGGAGGTGCTCAATAAAAACATGGATTCCTGTTCGCAAACTGTGAGACTGATAGATCTAAGGTAGGGTTCATCAATTCAGATGAATAACACCTCTG
Organism: Castor canadensis; assembly: GCF_047511655.1. Taxonomy (NCBI): domain Eukaryota; kingdom Metazoa; phylum Chordata; class Mammalia; order Rodentia; family Castoridae; genus Castor; species Castor canadensis. The sequence continues at coordinate 190,180,991 of NC_133388.1, forward strand.
CATAGGAATCACTTCCTGGACCTCCCAGTTGGCCATAACCCCATTCTCCGGAAGCAGCCCCTTTTACCCATTCCCTCTGAGTCCAGGTGCCCCGTGGACTCTGGGTATGTGAGTCAGCCTTCATCTGTGATCTGTCAATGCTACACTGGACATACGGGCTTCCTTCTGGGAAACATGAAGATCTAGCTCATTCAGCCACCCACTTCCTGCACCTCCAAAAGTTGGGTAATGGTATAAATTCACTTTTTCTTTTGGTTATTTTGCAATTCTATCCAGTGTCTTCTCTTTCTTATTCATCCCTTTTGAAACAATTTCCTGGTTTGCTATGGAAATGATGAGAATATTACATATTTAAACCACAGCTCTGCCCCTTTCTTTTCCCTCTTCTATTGCATCCCTAGCCACTCTGTTTTTGACCGTCCACAGGCTGCTTTACCTTCTCCTGAAACCTCTACTCAGCCCTCCATGCTCTGTCCACAGGAAACTCCAACACTGAAAGACAGTTTGCTTCACTGACCCCAGTGGGACTTTCTATATATTGCTCACAGGCCAAACAGCATGCTGGAATTAGACTTCATGCTCTCTTGGTCCTTGGACGTTGTAAGAGGATTATTGTTCCCCTTGGGATCTGAAGATTTCTATTATACTCTGATAGTTGTTTAAAGTCATGCAATATTTTAGAGCAGTTTTGGTGTACAACATGTTATTTGAAGCTTTAGCTAACATCTAGAATTGCTTTCCCTTCTTCTATGGTCCTGCTTTGACCTGACCAGGTGGCCTGCAACAAGATTACAAAGCGTCAGATCATGCCCAGAATTACTTCTATGTGAGCTGACGTTCTGGCCTGTCATGGGTGGGAAAGGGAGGGACGACCCAGCGGGAGACTGACCAGGAGAGGGAACTTAGAAACAAACATAGGGCCAGTGGCTAAGTCATGGGCTCTACCAAGGTGTCACAGGGCCAGGAAGTGAGTGAGTCTGCGTACTTGTAAAAGTGAGATGGGGCCCAATATTTGTCCAAAAACTTTGCTAGTCCTTCTCCAAGACAACCCTTGGGATTTTCTCAACCTCTTCATATCTTGTTGGGTCCCCCTCTGGATGGAACAATGGCTCTCCTCCCTTGTCCTCATCCAGCTGTCCAAAAATATCCCTTGACTCCAGGCCGCAGGTAATTGTGACAGGAAGGAGACAGTGCCCACATAATGGAGGAGCTAGAATGTGTGTCTAACTGGGAGCTACAGCCTGTGGTGGAGCCTAGTAGAAAAGCAGCGAACAAAAACAAATAAGGGAGCCCTTGAGGCAAAGGGAAGCGTTCCAGACTGTTCATCTGTGTGGAAAGTCAGTGTCTGCTGATGGCAGGCCCTATCTGGATCAGTCTGGTCCTAGTGGACCTTGGGAATACTGAAGCTTATAGTTCAGGCTCCAAACACACCATTTTCTGCATCCCCTGAGGTCCTTCCACACCACAACCCTCCAGCAGGTCCACATTTCTGAGGCAAAGTTTGTTTAACTGAAAAATGGGGAACGGATGTGAACATCTGTGAGAGTTGTTATGGGACTAAACTGCGGGTGTCTGTGTGGCCTGTGGAAGAAACACAGATGTGCATGGCAGAGGACTACCTGTATCGAAGCCAGACTTCGTGCCTTCCTGGCTCTGTATCCCAGGGAAAGTTACTTAACATCTCTGAGCACGTCCTTAAACACATGAATCTGTGTCTCTTGAGGATGCGTGATGAATGAATAAACTAACTTGCATAAAAGCACACAGAGGTCTGGCACACTGCAACTGCTCAAAAGGTAATCACCAGTTAAGACTGTTAGACCAGTCTCTCTCAAGAACCTGCACTTTTTGTTTGGATAGTGATGGCCTTTCGCCTGGCCCTTGTCACTTTGTTTCACCTTGTGCACCAAGCACTTAATTTGTCCCAGGTTCTTTACAAGACTGCAGTTTGAAGACTGAAGCCCACAGCTCACTGCCCGTTGAAGGATAAGCTATAAATTCACTGGGTCATTAAAAAGAGGAAGGAGTGCACCTGGACACCAAGAACATGTAAATTTGGCCCAGGGAGGCTGCAGGGCTGCAACCCGCCCAGCCCCACCCATCTTCCCTGGCTTCTGTAGAGCTCTACACAGGCAGGTCAGGGACCACAGGTTATCAGCTGTCCCTGGGAAGAGGGACAATAGCCTTAGTGGAGAAGGCCCAGGGCTGGGTCCCAGCAGGTGAAGTGCCTTCCTCTGAAGATCTTAAAAGCACAGAACTTGCTCTAGCCAAAATCAAAAAGATATGGTGGCAAAGGAAGGTGAACAGAAGCAGCAGGGAGGAGATCAGTTACATCCCAAGCCCCAAGCATGAGAAGGATTTCACATACCATCGCTGAGCCTGAGATATAGGGAGCCTTTAGACAAGGGCTAGACAGGGACCCCTGGGAGCTAAGGGTGACCTCCTCTGACAGCCAGAAAAGAGACGGGACTGTTACCCCAAGGCATACACAGCATAAATTAAGACCAAGACCTTCTGGCTGGGCCAATCTGGGGAGAATGTATTGGCATTGAGCATATTCCATGGATTGGGTGCCCAATAATCTTCCAAAGTCGAGATTCTATAAGCTCTATATTGCATTAATGTCCTAAATTCATTCCTACAGGTGGCACCTGCTCACAAGTGTGTAACACCTCACATACATTCAGTGGATCCTGGGACAGAACTAGTGGTGATAGGAGCCAGGAGAGCGAGCTTATCACTAGTCTTTGACTTTGATCTCTCAGGTAGAGTATGGCCAGTTTGGGGGTCAAAATTCTCTGACTGTATGTGGTTTCACACACATACCAGAAAAACAATATCAGTCTTCCTCTTTTCTGCCTTCCTTCTGGTTCATAAGCGTGAGGAAATGGGGGCCAAGGGTTCATGTCCATGATGGTGTAGACAGACATAAAGTCAAGCTTCATTAGCTGGATCCAAGGAAGCAAGAGGCATTACCTGACTTTCCCACAACCACTTTTTTAAGGGCCCCATGACATCTGGGAGGGCAGGTCAACAGTAGCTCAGCCTGGCCAGCCTTATTCCATGTGCCAAGGACACATGTCATCAGGATCTGGCAGGAAGCTTGGAGATGGAGTGACATGGCCTCACCAAGTGGCTTTGCTGACTAATGAGGAACCATCCTAGATCACCAGACCTCTACTCCTTGACTCTTTCCTACCTATCTGACCATCCTGTGAGTGTCCACAAGGTCTGAGCTACAAATGTCTGTGGCCCATCCGATCTTCATGGCTCAGATGATCAGAGGACACTCAGACTCAGGCTCAGAAGGCTAAGTGACTTGCCCACAATCTTGCAGGTGGCCCTTGGGCTTCCCTGTGAGTCATTTATCAGACACCAACTCCTGGGCTCTTTTTCTTCATTGAGTTCTTCCCCACCCACTGTGTCACACCATGTTTCATAAATCAGTGGGGGAATAGGGTTACTTCTCCAGAAACAGAGCTGGGGCCAACCCTACAAAGGAGCCAAGTGGGACTCCTAACCCCACTCAGTGCTCATAGGTCCTTTCCTTATCCCGACAGAGCACTCAGGTTACTTGGAAGCAGGGGCCCCACTTTGAAGAGGCCACACAAGGTTCCATGCAGGACCCGACTTCCTCAGTGAGATACAGCTGCCTTCTGGCTTGCTCAACAGAGCCCTGCTCTGACACCTCATTGTCTGACCACATATCAATGGCAGCCATGGCTACTGGGCTGTTCAATGTCCAAAACCAGCACTTCTGACTGAGACCTTCCTACTTTCTACATAGACAACAAGCTTGATGGTGGCCGTGGTGTATTGGGGGGGTGGGGATGAGAGTCAGAAAACAGCAGCATTCCAGAACAGCTACTTGCTGAGGTCAACACCAACACAGACAGCTTCTACCTCCCAGCATTTGCACACAAAGTGGCTGACTTAGAGCGCTTAGCCTCTTTTCTCTCTTGAGATCTCCTTTTTCTCTTTCCTGTCATGAATTCTACCTGGGCCCCTCTAGGCCACTGGGGACTCTCTTCTCTGCCACAGAATGTTGTTTGCAGCCAGTAACAAGCCTATCCTCTCTGGGCAGGGGGCAGTTGGAGGACTGCAAAGTGTCTCTCTGAGTCCTGTGCTCTAGAGCCTATGGAAATGATCTCATTTACCCCAATTCTCTAATCTCTTACGTGGTCACTTTTTCTTTTAATGAGAACAAACAGGTCTGGTTCCCATCCCGCATGCCTGGGGAAGCTCACTACCCTCCTTGTGAACTCTGGGGAAAGCAATGAGATAGACTGGAAATGGCACTGAGAAGTCAGTCTCAGACATTGAGCTGTCCAGGACTGACAGACAGCTAGAGGGCTGCACCCAAGCTGAGCTTCCTGCTGGACTGGCACCCCCAGCCATGCCAGAAGGCAATGCAGCTTCCAATAGTACAGTGGTTTCCTAGACAACAGCTGTAAACAAGTGCACCCAGATGCAGAGCTGTCAGGACTCAGTAGCCTGTAAAATTCCCCACTGATGAGACTACTTTCTTTCCAAGAGACTGGGCCTTCCCTTAGGAAGTAGCCCTCTCCTCTGGCCAAGCCAGGCTTGGAAGTTTCCCTTTAGCAAAAAAAATAACCTAGCTCCCTGCCATGACATTGGAATTCATCACCAACCCTGTTGCTTGGTCACCTGTGATGCCCTAGCAATGTCCTGTGGGTGCCATGTGGAGATCCCCAGACAGTTCCTTCTCATGCCCTCACCTTCAGAACACTATGCTCAGAACTGCAGTAACCTCACTCAGCCTCGGCCCCCTGCACCTGTTGCCTTGGCTTCTTCCCTCAACATCTGCTTCTCAAACCTGCAACCAATGTGGCAGACTCTTACCAAAGACCAGGGTAATGCCGAAACATCAGGAAACCACTTGATATATGATAATTGATAATTCTGATTTCTTGGCAATTGTTCTATTGGACAGTGATCATTTTCCAGACTTTTCCCCAGACCCAGCCTCCCGCTAGCATGTAAAACCCAGTGAGAACTGATTCTGTTTTCTTCTTTTTCCCTCCTTTAGCTCATCAGAAGAAATCGGAAACTCCTTTCACCTTGTCAGGCAAATCGTCTTCATCTCTAGCTAGCTTATTCTCATGTCCTGAGTAGGGGGAGGGAAAGAAGTTTGCTTTTCCTTTCCCAAAGGTCCATTGTGGCATTTTTGTAAACAAGAACCACCTCCTCTGCATTCCATCTTTAGTTCCACAAAGAAGTTTCAAGGCTTTGAAATGGCAGTAGTTCCTCCTTATTCCTCCCTAACTTTACTGGTGATTATGGGGGTTCCACTTCCAGTGAAGTTTCCCCACTGTTTCCATGTTATGTGACTTCTTCCTGCTGTGCAGCAGTGTCAATGAGTGAGAGAGCAAGTAGGTACTCTCTCTCCTTATGTGTTGAGGCAGAGTTGAACTGCATTGGGGTTGGAGGTCATTTCCATGTGTGCATGCATGTGTTCGCACACGTGTACATGGAGGTGCTCCCTTGTGCAAGTCCAGGAGGAGGGGTGTGCACGTGTAAGCTTACATGTGCTGGGGTTGGAAGTGGTATGGACTGCTTGCGTAGGCTAGAGCTGGAGGTCGGGTGGGGTGTGGGAGAGGGAGAAATTTGTATATGATTTGAGATTTCTCAAGCTGTCTCTTGCCAAGTGGTTTCCTCTGAAGCTCAAAATCAGCCCATATGGCCTGAGGTGGAAAATACCATTGCAGGCAGCCAACTTCTGACTCATTCCGAAAGCCTGCAGGCCTGCCACTTACTACTGTGGGTCCCACACTCAAATCTGCTCACCCCTGCCTTTGGACTGTGCCTCTGAGGACCCAGGGTCCTCTCCAAAGTTCAGGAGGTGCTGTGGAGAAGTTTGATCACATCCATTAGCTTCGTTCCGTCCCTCCTGTTTGGAATGCAGCTTTCTCTGCCACTTCTTCACTCTGAACTGAAGACTCCCTTCTTGTCTCCGGGCAGACCTAGAGAGAATCTTCAAAGTCTCACAAGTCCTGTGGCCACATCTGCTCTGCCATTCCTTTCTTTTTTCCTACTTGCACACCCTGGGGTGGGGGGACACCACATCAGAGCCATGTACAAATAACAATATCACTTCTGGAGACAGACTATGACCAATAAAGACCATTAAAACTTGGTGTTTGTATATGGTGCTAGAGACAAATCCAGCACTATGTATGCTTTTTAATTTGCATACATAGAATTTTGCCTCTTAAGATACAAGGTAGTTCCACTACTCCTGATCTGCCCTCTACCCTAGGGTAAGTATCACTGAGTAAAACCTATGAGATTGGGGAGCACCTGTCCAACATGGTCACTAGTGCCCAGGCAGCCATCTTGTCTCCTAGCCGCCATCTTGCTGCATCCTGGGTAGTGGCAAAATGGCTGCCTCCACTATCCTGCCTTCTGCAGGACCAGTGCCACCTGCTATGCTTAGAGCTGTATCCCACCTGAAGGATCCTGTCCAGAATTCCATTGCCAGGAGTTCTATGTGCACCTTCTGTGAACACTAGGTGAGTAGACTTTCACTGATATCAAAGGCAAACACCGCCACCTTGTTATTTTCAGCCAACACACATGGTGACAAGCTCACGTCTGCTGACAGGCCAGCACCGTCTCTGTACCAGTGGTTACTAACCCCCCTGAGGGGGAATCCCTTCCTCCCAATGGCACACACACACTCATTCTGCATTCAGAGACCTGCTGCCCTGAGAGTCTGGAAAAGGCCCCCTTCTACCCTAGCAATTTCTTCTGGGCAGTAAATGACCTATTTCTACCTTAGGCACCTCTTCTAAAAATTAATGGACCAAGGGCAAAGCCAAAAGGAAACTTGGTGTGGCCTTCCACTTTCCTAAATACCCTCTCCCATCCCCTTGGCTCTTCATCTGCTCTGGCCCTCTGTCCTTATCAGAACCTTGGTGTCACCATGAAGTCCATTTGCTGTCAGCTTCCAGGGAGGCTCTGTGGAATAGCTCATTCTGGAAATTCAGTCTCTTGGACTTGATGTCAATTTACAAATAACAAGAGCAGAGTTTTTGCGAAAAGGAAGTAAAGGTTTATTAATTTTGCCAAGCCAAATAAGGGCCGAAATGGGCTACTGCTTTAAAAAGTGTAGTCCCCCAGAGGTGTGGCTCAAGTTGTAGAGTGCCTGGATAGCAAACAAAAGGCCCTGAGTTCAAGCCCCAGTACTGTCAAAAAAAAAAGCTGCAGTCCTACTCCCAGTGGGAAGGATAGGTTTTTAAGGGACAGCATAGGAGCATGGGTTTCCAGATGTACATGCTGAGGTATGACTTTGCCTGGTGTTCTGGTATTAATCTTCAAAGTTATATCTCTTGCTGTCCTAAATGTTCCTTCATTCCCATGGTCATTGAGATAGGGAGAGAAGCATGGTGACCTTGCCTAGAGCTGGAAAGATGTTCTTGAGTTCCTTTGCATGGAGTAATGGTAGGAGTGTCAAAGAGAAAGAAAAGAAAAAAATAATGTTTAAACATTTTGTTGGAAAGAACTTGCATAAGTGGAAGCAGGCAAGATAGTAAAGTGAGTTACTCATTAGACGAAAACTTTAGCTGTGAACATGTTCGGGAATCTGTTCCCCTTACAACACCAGGGCAATCCAACCTGGACTCCCACACAGCCCATGGGAAATCTGCCTGAGGAAGTGAAGCTGGGCCTAGGGGAGGCAGAGGTTACCACTCACCAGTTGTTATCCTTGCTGGAAACTCTTTCAGCTAGGACGCTCATCAGCTACTTCCAGAGAAACCTGCTGATTATTAGTACAGTGGATTGTGAACTTTATAGTCAATAAAAAGGTGAACAAAAACTCAATTTTAAGTCTGTTATGACACCCCCTTCCCCATCTTTCTTGATATCAGAAAACATAATTTAGACATTCTGTGACAAGTGGAGTCCTTGCAAGTACACAGGAACCAGGAAGGCCCTTTCCTCTCTCATTGTTGTCTCTGAATTCTGAGGTCTCAAGGCATAGATGAGGAGTGGGTGTATGATCTGTGTCCCCAGCTGTCCTCCATGATCAGGACCTGATGCATATTTTCTCTTCCAGGATTTGGTCTTTGCAGTTGGAGTGGAAGGGAGATGGGAGCTGTACAGAGCTGGGCTGCAGCCAGGCTTCTGACCCCACCCATCATTCTTTTGGGTATTATTAAAAAATTAGTAAGTGATTGATCTCATGATTTGGAGTACATACTGGATATTATTTTTAGTTGCTATACATTTTACTACCCACTGGCATTATGAGTGATTTAAAGGACATAACTGGGGCAGAAGGCTTTGCCTCAATGTATAAAAGCTGCTTCTTTCCATGAAGCAGGATTGCAGGCCTTGGAGGAGAAGATTCTGGGTTTGTCAGTGAAAGTGAATTCTCTGACTCATCAAAGTTAAAATGTAATCAGTAAACACTCTTGACTAGGATGAATGAATCAATGTCAGAGTCACATTTTATTAAGGATCCTAATTTTTGTTCCTGAAATATGTTCATTCCTTTTTTTAATTGTAAAGGTCATACAAAGTCATTATGGAGATATTTTAAATGTAAAAATAATATAAGTTCAAAGATCAAGTAATACCTATGGTCAGACCAAAAATCCCAAAAATAACCATTGTAAATATTTTGACATACTTTCTTCTGGCCTTTTGTCTCCATATTTACATAAATACACTAATTCTTTACATATACTTTGCTTCTATTTTTTCTTACATCATTAGCTGTTTCAATTTTCCACTAAAATATCTGTGAGGCCACCAGAGATGTTGAAAGTGAAACCAAAAAAGAAATAATGGAAGAAGAAACAACAAAAAAGTAACTTTTATCTCCAGAGGCATATGTGCCAGGCATTGTCTGAGTGTTTACTTTGTCTAATCTCATCTCCCTTATAACAGCCGCAAGTGGTAGGTACTATTTTGTCCCCATTTTACAGATTGGGAAACTGAGATTTAGATATGTACAAGGTATTAGATAGAAAGTTGTGGAAATAAAAATTGAATTGATGTGTGTGATCTTAAAGATCAAGCTCTTAACCACCATACCATCCATCCACCATTCATCCATTCATTCTACAAATGGTCAAGCACTTGTTATTGCTGTACATTGCTCTGGAATATATCAACAAGAACAGTCAACCTCTTGGGGGTAGGTTGACTGAAAATAGACAATAAGATAAATTCAGAAAGTTTACTGTAAATGGTAATAGTACTATGAAGGATAACAAACCTGGGAGTTGACATGGTATAGCAGTGCCATTTGAAATAGAAGGCTAAGGTAGACCTCCCTGAGGTGATAATTGAGCAAAGACTTGAGGAAGGTGGAGGAGTGAGCTATGTTAATATTTGAGTGCTGTGGTTTAGCTTTGAAGCGTTCCTCAAAAGGCTCATGTATTGAAAACATGGTCTCCAATTGGTGCATTCACTCAGTGAATGGTGATTGGACAATAAGGGCTCTGCCTTCATCAATGGATTAATATAATAATGGATTCCTAATTTGACTGGATTGTTGGTAGGCGGTGAGATGTGGGGCCTGACTGGAGGAGGTAGGTCACTAGGGGCATGCCTTTAAAAGGTATCTTGTCCCTGATCCCTTCCTGTCCCCTCTGCTTCCTGGCTGCTATGAGGTGATCAACTTGGCTCCACCATAAACTCTTTCCGCCATGATATTCTGCCTTACTCTTAGTGAAAGAGCAAGTTGTCCATGGACTGAAACCATGGAGCAAAATAAATCCTACTATAAGTTGTTTTCCCAGGTATTTTCACATGATGAGAAGTCTGACTGACACACTGGGGAAGAACATTCAGGCAAGTGGGAACAGCATGGGCAGAATCTCTGAGGCAGGAGGCTGCTTCAACAATTTGAGGAACAGGAGAACGTCAGAGTGGCTGGAGTAGAGTGAGCAGGAGAGAGAGAGAGTGGGAAGAAATGAGATTTGAGATTTGGCTCAAGGGTCCAAGTACTTCGGAAACCCATGGAAAGATGCTGGGTGAGAAGAAAGGCAGTAGGAAACAGAGTTATATGACAGAATCGAGCTTAACTTTTAAAGGGCCCCTCTAGTGTTCGTGTGAAGAAAATACTGTAGTTGGAACAAGGATGGAAAGAAATTATTGCAGTGGTCCAAGTGAAAGATGAAGTATTGGATCAGGATAGTAAGAGAGGACAGGAGAAACTGTCAGATGCCTGACCCATTCTGAAACTGGTGAAGGCACACCAGTTTAGGAATGCTGAGGGCCACCATGGCTGACAATTAAGGTCTTTGGGTAAGATGAGCTTGCCTGAAGGTCATCCTAGGGAAGGCAGAGACTAAGGACTGAAAAGATGAAAGAAGGTCAGCAAAAAGGACAAAGAGCTGCTGGGTGCTGAGACAGAAAACTAATGTCTTCTGAGAGCCAACTATGGAAAGTTGCCTGACATGCATTATTACATCAAAACTTGGTTCCAATTTTGAGGACAACCGTATTCTCCCCACTTTACAAATGAGGAAAATCAAAACTCAGAGAGAAGAATTATCCAAGGTATTGAATAAGGAAATAATGGAGCTAGAATGGAAGCCTCTTCCTAGTGGTCTTGTTCTGGCTGTGTCACAGTCCTGCTCATTAGAAAAGCCAACAAGGAAGCCACACTTCTCTTTCTACACTAGCCCCCAGGAAGCAGGCCTCACCATGACAGAGAGGGGATTGTTGATGCACACTCACTCCAGCTTTCTCCTGCCTCGGGTGAGATAATTCTGAGACATGTTTTGTACCATCTCACTGAATGCCCCCAGGGGACTGGGCCCCAGATGCCCATGGTCACTGCATTGAGTTGATAATGTTCCCTGACTGGTGTCCTCCAAGCCCTGTCTCACTTGCCCATCTCTTTGCCCATGAGTTCTCTTCTCAAATATCCAGATGGGGACACTTTGTGTGAAGATCAAAGACATAGCTTAAGGAGGAGGACAGATGAGTCCTGTGACACTGACCACAGCCGGTGGTGCATAGGGGTGGGGCCCGTGCACATCGTGTCTGCATGTGTGACACACATGGCCCTGGCATCCTGGTGTGGATGTGGGTGGGCGTTCATGTCTGTGCCAGCTCATAAGTTAAAAACCAGAAGGGAAAATGTAAGCAGCTCCTTATGTAAATACTGGGCAAGCAGAACACGTTTCTTTTGCTTCTAGTCATTTTGGAGTTTCTGAAACTTGGCCCCTCCTCCCCTTGGATGGAGCAGAGGTGGGGGAACAAAGTTATTTTTGTCCTAGGGACTCAAGTTTCTCTCTTGTGTTGTCTTCCCTCTACCTCTTGCCCACCTGAGCCTCCAGAGGGGATGATCTACTGAAGAGAGGGAGGGTCTTGGAAGCCCTTGGCAGAACAGGTGACCTCGTGTGCTCTGAATGGCAGAAAATTCACTGGAAGACCCTGGATCATCCAAGGCCTCCCCCCCGGCCCCCCACTGCATTCTATCAACCTCAGTGCCCCCAGTCTGAGAGACAAGCGTGGGCAGAACCAGAGTTGGAAAGTTCTGGGTTCAGAAATGGAAACTGGGGTTTGCAGTCGACCTGGGTTTGTGTCTGTGGCCAAGTCACTCGCCCACTCTAAGTAGAGAGCTCCTGCCTGTAGGAAGAAGATGGTGGAGGCTGCCCCAGCGATCCCACTGGGTCCAGGAGCCAGAGGAGGGCATTTGAAAGAACAAATTTTAGAACCAAATAGACAGTTCAAATCCAGTCTCTGCCATTTCTGTGTCCTTGGCAACTAAATTGACCTGTACGGTCACCAGAAAAATGAGTAGAAATGTTTCAATCTCATTTCATTGAAAAAAGTAACATGTAAACTACCCATTCCCATTGCTGACCTATAGGATGTGCTTAATGATGTCCACTAATTCCATTTTGCTCACCTAGCTACTTCCTAGGACAGTGAAGGAAAATAGAAGCAAGAGAGGAAGGAGGAGGTGAAGACTCACCTTGACAGCAGTGGCAAATAGATAAGGCGCCTTCCAGAACTGATGCCAAATGGGTCTCTTTTAGATAGTGGCCTGGTGCAACCCATGACCTTCTAGGACCACAGCCATGGTCATGGACAATGTGAGTTGCATTCACTGTCATCACCCCAAAATCTCAGAGTGTGGAATGTTCCAGGTCATCTGAATCTCAGTCTTAATTTTTTACAAATATTTTTGTATTATGTTTGTGATTATAAAAGAGAGTCTCACTATAGAAAACTTTGAAATACAAAACAGAATGAAAAAATCAGCCATGATTTCACCTACTATTGAGTATTTCATCTACTATTGAGTATTTCTACTCACTGTGATGTCTTTTTCCTTCTAGGCTCTTCCCTGAAGAAAGAGAATTTTCTAAGAGATGATAAATGTCATTCCTTTTAATCAATCAGCATTTTAAAATGTCTGGGATATTTCATTTCCATAATATTTGGAACTGCCCACTTCATTGTTCAATTTATATGTGTAAGTATACATAGGTGTGTGTGTATATGTGTAAGTATACATAGGTATGTGCGTATATGTGTATGTATATATACACACACAGGCTCATTGGCGACTAACAGGCATATTAATCTCCATATGCCCAAGTATTCTAGGTAAAGGAGACTCATGTCCTTCTCCCCATACCTCAGCCAGTTTGTGTCTTGATTCTTCTCCCTTCTGTCTGTCTTCTTCCTTTTTTGTCGAAGTGCAATTAAATTTCACTGTGAAGATGGTAAAACATTAAAATGCATACTCAAAGGCAGAGGGTTTGGTCTATGACTCTCCTACCACAATATGCTTAGAGTATGGAGGACTTTTTTCTTGCAAAGGTGACAAACTTACAGTGAGAGCCACAGCTATAATTTGTCCACAGTTTGACACATGGGTAAATGTGGGCTGAGCTTCTGTCTCTGGACTTTTTCCTTGGCCTATTCTAACGTGTATAGGCTGAGACAACTCCTAAACAAGGAGTAAAAGCAAACCAGGACAATGTCTGCTTGTGAGACACTCAACAATGAGCCAGGTGGTCAAAGGAGAATATTAATTTTGATGGCTTGGAGGGATTCTTGAAAATTATGTCACTGTACTGTTTCAGTGGACCTGCACACCACCTCATGATTTTTAGTAATGCCTTTTAGATACATTATTTAACTGATAGAGTCGAAAGTGGGTGTGGGACCCCAGGTGATTAAGTCTTTTGTTGTTCACCTGTGTGAGCTGATTGGGTGGTAGAAGAGTCTGTAGTTCGACCGATGTAGGAAAGGGACAGTCAAGAGACATCCACAGCCAATTGAGAAGGTGATCACACAGTGGGTCCCATGAGACAAGGCCACACTTCATTTGTCTCCAGGCCTCTGGGACCTAACACAGAGCCTGTCACATATTACATTCACCATGTAGTAACAGTGAGTCCATATTTAATTGCCAAAGAGTAATTAATAAATGCAATATTTTTTTAACTTGATGCCAAGACTACACAAGCTATAACACCATCTATAAATAGCCCTGTGTGTTATTTGCAGTGCACTTGAGGATTAGCTGGTTTTATTTTTTTAACTTTTATTTTTTAATATCTGAGTGTCTACAAGGTACTGCACACAGCACCAGGTATTTAGACAAATGTTATTATATTTAATTATCATCAAAACCTTGGCTCTTAAGGATTCTTCAACATATTTCTCAGTAAAGGAAATACAGGTTTCACTTACCTGGGCCCGTAGGATTTGTTGGGATCAAGCTTCATACTTAGGCTTAATGCTGATTTCTGAAACATGTAACATGCTTCTTCCACTACTGTGTGTGCATATAAAATCCTATAATTATATCTATGAGACTGTCATTCATTCATTTATTCACTTAAAATTATCTAATGGCAGTCCATAGACACGGATCTCAGATTACAACAATGAACAAGACATGCGCGGTCTCTGTCCTGTGGAGCTCAGAATAAACTAAAGAAGAAAGTGAATGCTTGCCCACTGAGATCAGAAATAAGCTACAGTGAGGAACAGGAGTAGGGTCAAGCAGACGAGGTGGTCCAGAGGCCTCTTGCAGGAGATCTGAAGGGTGGGAAAAGGCTGGCCAATCAGAGAGCAGCAAGAGGGTGGGACAGGAGGGGAATTCTTTGGGCAAGGCTCTGCAGTGGAGGGAGCTGTACCTGCTGGATGGCTTTAGTTATGACCCCTGTGGCTGGACAAAGCAGGGAAGGAGAGATGGTTTTGCACCATCTCTTCCTGAGGAAAGTCATGAAGGAGCCAGTCCACTGTAGGGAACTTATGCCCAAGAAAATGTGAAAACATTAGTGTGTTCTAAATGTGGGAGTTACCATATCAAAGTCATGCTTTTACAAGATGGCCCCATTTGGGGAAGAGACCAACCACTAAGGCTGCTTGGTCAGGGGGGGTTGAGACAGGGAAACATGGAACATAACTGTCAGTTAGCAGGTTATTACTGGATTCCGGGAAAGGAGTCTTGGACCACAGCTGGGATAATGGGAAGGGCAAAAATAGTAAGTTTCAGGATCCATTTGCCAGATAAACCAAGAGGATTTGTTAAGAGATTAAACCAGAACAAAAAGAAACATCCCCATTTCTCTATTATAAGTAACCAACATGGAAGACGGTGGAATGAGAGTCTGGAGGTCCCACCAAGAGCTTGGCTTTGGAATACTGTCCCTGAAGTATCTGTGACACAACCATAGGACACGTGAGTCCCAAGCTCAGAAGAACCTGGAACCTATGAGGTCACCGTAGCAGAAAGACCCTTAGAAAGTTCAAAAAACAACTCTGTTACTCCAAACAAAACACTGGGATCCTTGAGGAATTTTTAAATAAACCGTTTGGAAGAATTTTCTTTGCAGTGTGGGTTCCACTACTTATTGTTGGCTGTAGGAAGGATGTTGCTGGCCCCAGCCTGTGGCCCGGCTTCCAGGATTATACTAAACAGCCTGGAAACTGCGTCTCCTTCTCATCCCCATGCCAGGCTCAGTGATCCACTTCCTCCCTCTCCCTCTCCGCCCCTGCAGGGACACAATGGGACTTGGGTCTTGGAATTCTAGAAAGGTCCTAAGGATTTTACAAGGTATGGCTTTCTTTCTCATAATGCCTCAGGTCCAGTTACCATTGGCCACAGGTGTCCAGATGAATATGAGAGTGGGGTGAGGGATTTCATTTGGGGGAAGTCCCAAAGTGTGACAAGCCTGGAGTGAATGGGTGTGGATACATCAGGGAGACATTAACGGGGCAGGTGGAGGTTGCTGCAGAGAAAGAACAGTAGTATGTGCATCTTTCTTAGGTAGTGGGGAGCTGGGGAAAGACAACTCCCTTCTGCCTTATCTCTCACATTCATAAATTTGTCTCCAACACAGATCCCACCGCACACTTGCTTTACCAACCTTCAGCTTGCTATCCCCCACCCCTCTGGGTTGTCTCATGGGCCCCATCTCACTCAGTATGCCCAAGACAACATTCTTGATTTGATGTCTTTTTTCCTCCAAAGCTGATCTTCAATCTTCCTAGTTTCTGTTCATGACAGCATCATTCATCAAATTGCTGGAATCAGAAGATCCTCCAAAATCCTGCTCCTTCCCATGGTCCAGGCCCATTGGTTACTGAGTTCTGTTGACTTGCTTCTCTCAAACACTAGTTGTGTCTTTCCTAGCCTGTCCCGGCCCTCATTCACTACCTTAGCTCGACTTTCCACCAATATTTGTTTGTCTCTCTCTTTACCTAGAGTCTCGTCAGTCATGTGCCTCTCCACTACAGTCCTTCCTCCCTGTGGCCACCTGCTTTTCTACATCACAAATCGGATTCTCATTCTCTCCCATCTAAACCTGGCAGGATTCTCCCACTCCCTTAAATTCTACAAGCCTTAGTTATCCAAGGGCCTCACTGGCATGGCTACTTCCTGTCTAGGGTCCCCCAAGGTCCCCCATACCTTTCTCCTCCATGATAGTGAGCTATGTGGAATTGCGTTAATGATCTCCCCACTTTTCTGGGCCTTGTGCCTGATACCTTATTTGTCCTGCTATGTCTTCCATACTTTCCTAATTTCTTCTCCTACTAGCCCTCCTCTAATTGAGACACCCTCTCCTCTGTGATCCCATTGTCACGTTGTCCTGACGCTTTTGCCTCCTCAGATAATCTGATGGTCTTTGAGGGCAGGAGATAAGACCTTCTCAGACTTCACTTTTCCAATGCCTGCCACGGTCCCTGACTCAGAGGAAACACCATCGGTGCTTATGGAGGGAGAAAATGGATGATTGAGATCACATCTTCTTGTGCATACCAGCAAGGGCCTTTCAGGTAATAGCAAGCACCTCCAGAGGGGACTGGGAGTGGCTTCACTGGAGGGACAATTGACTGAATTATAAGGAAAGGATGAGGACTGCACAGAACTAAGGACTCAGCAATAGCAGATGTCATTACTGAGTCTACATTGAAGGGGCCAGAAGAGGACCCAGTGTTATTGGAATGAGTGACAGCTGGCACAGGCCACTGAGCAAGGCCATAGGTCTAGCTAGTGAAAGCCCAGGACATTTGGATTATTCCAATCGGTTTGTCTGTTTTCCTTATCAGACTATAGTCTCCTTAATAAGCCATGGCTTGCTCACTTCTAGATCCTAAGACTTGGCCTCCAGGCCTGCCATTGAATACATGTCAGTTACTTGGGTCCTTTTGATTTCTAAAGTTCCAGGTGATGGTCCTTAACTGACCATGCACATTCCTCAAAAGAGACAGCAAGAGTTCATGACCACACACAATCAGCATTCAGTTCCCACTGGATGTCTACCCTGCAAGGGCATGCAGGTCTCTGGCTCCCCACCTTCCGCAAGAGCACTGTGCATTGATGAGCTCATAGACAAAGAGAATAAATAAGTCACAACCAGAATACCTCTGGCTCCAGAAGAAAACTCAGAGAACCAAAAGAGTGTGCTATGACACCATGGCCAGAAGAAAAGCCCTGTGAATTCTCCTCCAACCCTTCTTCTCTCTCAGGGCTCGTGTGGAAACAGGGAGCCAAAAGTCAGGCGCTAGACACCATCATTGCAGCAGTTCAGGATGAAGAGTTAGATGGTGTAATTTCATTCCTAATCTCCACCTTGTTCTTTCACTTTGCATGGTCACTTGTATTCATTCCTCCATCCATCCATTCAGCACCAATTGAACACCTGCTCCAGCCTGTCACAGTAATATGTGCTTCGAAGACATCAGTGAACAAAAAAGACTGATCCTAGTCTCATGGGAGAGGGCATTGGTAACTAATCAGCTAAATAATTGATCTAGTTATACATTGTCATAAGGTGAGAAGTGGCGTGGGGAAAAAAGTAAGGAGATCATTATGAAGAGGATTAAGAGCAGAGAGAAAGTTCAACTATAACACAAACTTCCCATGTACATTTGCTTATCTTTAAACAAACCCCCTTCCTTAACTTCAGGTCCCCCCTTTCCTAGCACCCATTTCTCTGTTCTTCTTGACATGAAAGTTCCAAAAGAGAATTCTGTGTCATGGATATACATTGTCCCTCCCATTCTTTCACCTCATTGCCAAACTCTCCTCCAGTGGGGCTCTCAGTCCATCGCCCTGTGAGACTGAACAAGGTGACTGGGGACCCATGCCATCTCATCTCACTTGGCCCATGGATGTTCTTTCCTGCCTTGTCTCTCTTTAACCTTAGGGGCTGCTTGGTCACCTGGCTCCCCTCACTTCACCAAGTTCTCTTTATTCTCCCCTTCCTCTTATTCCCTTTCTCCCTTTCTCCTTCTCTTCCTCATCCCCTCCTCCTTCCCTCTTTCTCCTCCTTCTCCTTTCTTTTTCCAATTTTACTGTGTTAGAGTGAGAACTTCAGTTATCTGCTACTATAGAAAAGCCACCCTCAAAATTCAGTGGTTCAAAACAATGATTTATTCTAGTTTACAATTCTGAAACTGTCTTTAGAGATTCTTCAGCTTCATATGGGTGTTCCTGGGTTGCTGGGACCCCTGAAAGATTTCAAATGGCCTCACTTGCAGACTGGCCATTGGCACTGGCTGCCAGTGGGGGTCTCTACTCTCCTCCAGGTGGGCCTCTCCATGTGTCTGCCTGGGCTTCCCCATAGCATGGCCACTGGGTTCCAAGCATGAGCCTTCCAAGACAGTAAACTTCAAAGTGCAGCACCTTGAAAGTCCTGGCTTGTATCTGCTTGCTGTACCAGGCAGCAAACTCACTAAGTCACCAACAGTCACGGCTGTTAATCATAGAGGGCCTCTAGCGATCTGACCTTGGCTCTCTTTTGTCCTCTCATCACTCTCTTCCCGGGTGATCTCACCCAGTCTCATGGTTTCTGATGCCTTCCAAAAACTGAGGCATTTCAAATGTTGTTTCTAGACCAGACATCCTTGCACTTACTCAACCTCTCCCTTAGTATTCATCAGTCATCTCAAACTTCAGAATACTCCCCAACTGGCTCCTGATCTTTCTCTCCACTCCCTTCCAAATCCAAGGGCCCTTCAGTAACATTTTTCACACTTCATAGCCCACAGACAAACCAACTTAGCTTCCAAAATATACCCCAAATTCTCTTTATACCACCAACACCACCGTTCTACTCTGTGTCAGCTGCTGACTGGCTTCCCTTGGTTAAGTGTGACATCCCCATTGCCTGTCATCCCAGTGTCTTCTGGGATGACTTCTTTAGCAGCCAGTGTCTTCTTGCTAAAGAATGAGTTAGTTATGCCACCTCCATGCTTAGAGCTTCTGCTGTTGTATCCAAAGGAACCCTTTGTTATCCGGCTCCTGCCTAATCCATCCTCATCGCTGTCCACTCAAGCTGCTTTGTCCCACACCTCCTATCTTTGTTCATCATGTCTCAGACTTAGCCTTCTCTGTTACTGTACACCTCTCTTCCCCCATATGTCACATTCCTTCTCAGGACTCAGGTAACAAATCAAGCATTATCTACTCTGCATGGTCTTCCTTAAACTTGGCTAGGGAATTTGCTGCCTCCGGGTATTCTACAGCATTACCTTATATATTCTCTACCACTTACCAAGACCTTTCGTTGTGGTATTTGTTCAGTTAGATATTCATTCCCTGACCTTCCTCTCTGACAAAAGACCCATTTTTCTGGGACAATGTTATGTCCTCAAATGTGAAGAGAAGTGTCTGACACATAGATGGCCCTTAATAAATTGTGATTGACTACTTCAAGTACTGATGAGAGCTAACATTCAATAATCACTCACCATATACCAGGAAAGATGATATTCTTACTTGAATGTGAGCTTCAGATTCTAGCTCTACCCCATTTTAGCTGTGTGGTTTTTCCCAGATTACTTAACCTCTCTGAATAAAATGGGAATAATAACAGGTCTTCCTTCAAGGGAGCGAGAAGGCAAAGATCACCAGAGATGAAAAGGTCAACTGTTTTTTGAATACTGCTGATTTTCTCATTTAATCTTTTCAACAGCTACTATGAAGTGAGTGTTTTTGTCCCATTCTGCACATGAAAAGACTGAAGCTCAGAGAAGCTTCTGGAGTTCCAGGAGGTCACACATATTAAAAGTGGCAGAGCAGAATTGGAGCTGTGTGTAATGGTCATAGGTACTGCCAGTCCCCACCTCTGTCCTCTCACCTCAACGTCACACTTCCCTGTGGAAGTGAACACTATTTCAGCTTTCCTTGTTCATTTCATCTAAGCCTCTTTTGGCCCCCTCGTGAAATGAGTGAGTGGTCTAGATAACACTTCTGGGTCTGGAGTCACCACTGGGCCATGTACACTAATGGGACTGGTGCTGGTTTTCACAACATTCCTGAAATGTCTATTCACTCTTCCAGAGTCACTCACTGCAGGAAACAAAACCAACAGCTGAAGAAAACGAGGTTCAGAAGATTTCAGCCTGAGTTTGACATTGGCTCTGGGTACTTCTAACCAGCCACAAACCTGCCCCAAGCCCAAGGCAAGCCTGATTCTCCAACATCACTGGAGTCATGCATGTCTAATGAGTGAGCTCACGGTGGTGAGCAGTGGGGACACCACACACCAGCTCAGATTGCTGCAGCACGTTGTCCAGTCGCCGGAGAGAGCTATCCTCTTCCAGACCTACGGTCATCCCTTGCTGTGATCATGCCAGTGCTCTAAAGAGGGTAGCTCTGAAGCGGGTCGGACAGACCTCAGCCCTGGCCAGGGTTGGGTTGGAAATGGGCAGCAGTAGGAAAGGAAGAGGAAAGGGACCCTGTTGTGGGGCTGGGGAAGTGGTGGGCAGGGCGCCAGTGTAGGAGAGAGACCCAGCGGCCTGGTCCAACCGAGCTCCCAACTCAGTCCAAACCATGTTGATCTGACTCATCTTCCACGCCCAGTCTGTGGACACTCAATTCCTAATAATAATTAGGCTCCCTATAATTTATTGTGTAGCAGAATGAGTATTTTAAAGGTATATGTAGTTGGCACCCGATCCCTATCAATTCATTCATTCATTCATTATTGCATCAGATATATGCCGAGGTCCTATGACATACCTGTGCTCTCTGAGAACTCATAGGTTTGGCAGAGGAATTTCCAAAGCTTGTGCCCTTCTCACATGTGCTTTTGTATGGGGAGGACAATTATAAATATATAAAGTATATAAGCATCAGGCTATGAATAAAATAAAGAGGTAGAGAGGAAGAGGCTGACGTTTTTGATGTGCTGCTCTGGGCCTTTCTAAGAGGGGAACATTTTGGCAGGGATGCGTGTTTAGCAAATGACTTTGATCAGGCACTTGAGGTGATCACTGAGACCAAAACTGAGTGAGACAAGGAGGCTTGCAGCGGCCTCTGTTTCCCCTCCATCTTCACATAGCCTCCCTCCCTGTGCTATTCTCCATGTTCTCTCCTCTTCTTAGAAGGTCACCAGTATTGGATTTAGGGTCCAACTTCAATCCACAATGATTTAATCTTGGCAGCCTTGAACTAATCACATTGGCAGACCTGATGTCCTAAGTGAGGGTGCATCCAGGGCAGCCAAGGGTGCATGGGTTTGGAGGACACTATTCACCCTCTGTAGATGGTCTTCCAGGCCAAAAGGGCAGAATGAGTCAGGCCCAGAAGAGAACATGGGGAGAGGTGGGAGACACAGTACAAGAAGAGTGAGAACAGAGGGATTGGCAGAGAGCACGTGCCAGAAGGGCCCAGGCACAAGTTTAAGACTTTATCTGAACTTGGGGGAAAAATATATTGATTTTTTTATTACTGTATTTTTTTGAGACAGAGTCTTGCTGTGTGGTCCAGGCTAGCCTTAACCTCAACTCTCCTGCCTCAGCCTCTCCATTGCTAGAATTATAGGCATGCACCATCACCCCCAGCTTTTCATGGATTTCAAGAAAGAGAATGACTTCTATTGTAGACTGATCTCTGTGCAGCTGGAGAGGGGATTTGAGCAGGTAGCTACAGAAGGTGCAGGAGTTTGGCTCACATGCACACTTAGTGTCCTCCTCCACAAGCCAACCTGCCAAGTCCCCCTGAGAGCCACTACCAGGCCAAGTCCACACAGGCCAGGAAGAAGGGGGCTTTGTCCAGTGCCCAGCACTGTTTAGACCTGAGTGCTTCCTGATTCCTAGCACTGTTTCCTTAAATGTGGAGTAAACAGAACCAGAAACACATGATGCTGGGTTTCTCCTCCTTAGGAAAACAACAACAGACTAGAGGATTTGCAAAAGAACTTCTAAAGTTGTGCTTTGAAGCTCTGCCCAAGCCCTGAAGGACCAGGGGAAAAAGAATTCTCAACAAAATGTCCTCGCTCATCTTGATGCAACATCCCCTGCATTCCCCTTTCTCTGAGCTTCCAATCCCTCTTCCCTGCCCTCCAGACAAGCCATGCAGGGAGGGAATGGTGTAGGTTCTAAAGACACATCTGTAGCTCCTTAGTGAGCCATGGGTGGTGACTGACTGCTGGGTTTCTGGAGGGAGGGCCAGGGAGAAGCTGTGGGGAGCAATTGGAGAGGAAAGATGAGGTTTGAGAAACTTTGAAGAGGTTGGCGGGGTATGGCGCCTCAGCCAAGGAAGGTCTAGTAGGTAATGGAATGTGTTTTGGGTACAGACGGGCTTGGTTTCAAATCTGGAGCCTGAACTGCTAGAGAAGTGGAAAACTGGAAAGAACCTAGTTGTCCAACGAGAGGGGATTGCTTCTCTCATGACTTATCAGTCACAGTCAGTCCATAGACTATGGTGTCACACAGCCATTTAAAGCAGCCCCTCACAGAATATTGAAGCACAAAAATGTGTACACTATAATGTTAGAGTGTAAACAAAAATAGCACTTCAGCTTCTAAATATATGTATAGTATAGAAAAATATTGAAACTCACTCAAAATGTAATAGCACTTGTCCTTGAAAATAAGCCAAAGTGTGTTTTTTGATTCTTTCTTTAAAAAGGTTATTTGATAAACAGATATATTTTAAAATATATAACTAAAACATAGATATGTACATATACACATACACAAAAGCTACCATGTCTTCATGTGTCAGACATTTAGCCAGACTCTTTATAAAAATTTTATTCTATTTTTTATAAAGGTCTTTCTGGTCAATGATTAGTCATTTTCATTACAGATGAGAAAACTGGCAGGGTGAGCAGCTTAGCTTGTTTAAGGAGACAGGAAAATGAGCAGCTTTTCATTTGACCCCCCAAGCCTCCTTCATTCAGGTCCAGGGTGTGTAGACTGAGCTCTGATCCTCATCAGACCTGGGCTCGGAGCTGCGAGGATGTGAGTGGCAGGGCTACTTTTCTCATGGAAGATCACACTGAGCTCAAGCTGCTGACACCTGCCAGGTCCCCACTGACCTGCAGCTTCCTCTGGGCCAAGTCTGCTGAAACTCAGAAAATAAGGAAAAACAAGAAAGTAGTATTATCTAACCCAGATCTGAAAGAGAAAAGACAGGCAGCATTGTGTCCTGGGTGGGGAAAAGTGCAGGCTGGAGACAAAGTAGAAAGGCTGCCCACGCAGAGCCAAAACTGCCCTGGGAATCTGCAGAGGCAAAGGGATCAGGTGCCTTCCCTGCGGGGGCAGCTGACCAGCCAGGCCAGGGTCTGTCCCCATTTGCCCTATCCCAAGGAAGGGGCAGGCACTCACCAGAGATGTCAGGAAGCTTCAGAAGTAGAAGGTTCCTCAGAGAGTGAGTCCAGCCCCTCATTTCCAGAACAGGAAACTGAGGCCCAGTAGAGGGAAAGAAGTGGTTCAGGCACTCGGTGACCCAGTGCCTGAGTGTGCTTCGGTACACAGGGCCAAGGGAGAAGAGGCACAACATCTTGACAGGTACCAGGGATAGAGTGGTGGTTATGCCATTCCAACACTTTGTTGAAACCCAAAAATTTGTCTTCAGTTTTCCCAGATGCCTGTCTCTTCCTTCAGTTTCTCATCCCCCTATCTATCTACACACCCCAAGTCCCACCCATCCACCCATCTCGCCATCTATCCACCTACCTATTCATCTATCTATCCATCCACCTATCCATTCATCCATCCACCCATCCACCCTCCCACCCATCCATCCAGCCATCCATCTATTCATCCATCCATTCATCCATCCACTCACCCATCTACCCATCTATCCATCTATACACATATTAACTTCCCAAATTCAGATGTCTTTTTACTCCTTATTTTTGCCCATTATGCTTTCTTTTTCTTTTCTTTCCTCTTTTCTCTTTTTCCCCCGTACCTGCCTTCTTGCAAACACTTAACTGGATATGGGTCAGAAACTTAACTCGGTGAACACACAGACGAAGAAAACCTCACTTCTACTTCCAAATTGGGCAAGATCTTTTGAGAGAATTGATGACATATCCAGATGATTACAGCACACATAGGACACCTATGCATTTCATATAGAAAATCTATGACTGCTCATTGAACTGTCCAGGGAAGAACAAAATGCCACGGGAGTGTGAGGGAGAGCACTCTGGCTGGGGCTTCAGGAGGCCCCATGAGGGGAAGCCTGGGTGTGGGAGGGCCTAGGGGACTTCAGAGCGGTGGTGTGAGAGGTGGAGATGTCACCTGGTCTTCAGCTCTGCCTTTTATGACAATGCAGAATCTGTTCTCTATCATTTCTCTATCACTGCATTCTTTGAGGACATGGACTATCATGCGAGCTGGATGAACTGGTCCTATGCATCCTCACCCTCCTCTCACAGCTATTTTGCCTGCAGAAGTGGAAATTAGCTCATGGATGCTGAGTGCTCAGACTCTTCAACTCTCCAGCTGTGCGCACACTAGCATGTGTCCTTGAGTCTATTAACCAGAGGAGATGGACGTGGCAGAGGCCTACAGGCCTTTCCTTACGTGTAGCCATTCTCCCCAGCCTTGCTCATCCACACATCTACCGATCCCTTTACTCACATATGCAGGCCTCCATCTCTTGCAGTGTCACCTCGGTGCTCCGAGCACCTGAAGAATGGCCCCACTTCCATCCTGACTCCCTCCCTTTCCACATCAAGCAGACACCCACAACACCCCAATTACAAATCCTACCCATAAATAGACCCCTAACTGGACTCCCAGCTGCCAATGCTTTCCCAGCCATGTTTCTTCCCCATAGCAGCCATATGGAACATTCTAGAAGATCTGACCAATGCTTCTGAATGGTTTCCACTGCCCTCCGAGGGCTAGCATCCTCCTTTGTCGTATGGGAAGTGTTTGGGAAAACTGCTCCCCTGGAGCATTCATCACTGTCAGACTGAACTCTTCACCTCCCTACAAACCTGCACAGCACTGTCCTGCCCCGGGCCCTGCTCTTCTGTGTCAAAGCCATGTTCCCTCTCTCCACTTAACTAAAGTCTAACCTTCCTGACTCGGCTTCCTCCACCCACAGCTCCCACCCACCCCTGGCTGCACACCTCACTCCCAACCAGGCTGAGTGACGGGCCTCCCCTGGACTCCCATAATTCCTTGGGCTGCCTCAATTAAGTCATATGATTCACCTTGACTCTTTGCTTATATATTAGTGTCCTTAGAAGCCAAGCCTATGACTGTTGGGATGACAGAGATCCCAGATCCTCCCAATATCTGACACATAGCATGTGTTCAGTGAATGACAAACAAGAGAGTCCCTTGTCACAGCACTGTGGAGAGCTAGCCTGGGAGAGGGAGCCATCTCTGCCAGGCAACAAATATGGGACACATGGTTTAATTTCTCTGTACCTCTTTTCTCTGATATAAGGAAAGCAGTTTTGTCTGGTGGTGACAATTAGTGGATGGTACTTCAGTGGCACCTGGTACATGCAGAGGACTGAGGAAATACAGGATTGTATGGGGAAATGTGTTTTTTTTCCACCTGAAATTCCAGGTCCTCTCTAGCTCGTACCTAGAGACTGAACTCCTATGCATTCTTTGTGTCCC
Source organism: Castor canadensis (assembly GCF_047511655.1). NCBI lineage: Eukaryota > Metazoa > Chordata > Mammalia > Rodentia > Castoridae > Castor > Castor canadensis. The sequence goes on from NC_133388.1 coordinate 190,206,332, forward strand.
TTACTGCCCCTCTTGGCTGACCTACATTTTTTTCTCCCAGCTACACAGAACCCCAATATGCCATATGAAGAGGTTCTTTGTGTACCTGGTATGGTCTCCCTGCTATGAAGCCCTACTGTCACTTATCCCTTTGTTCCCCTTTGCATCTCCTCTGTGTCAGTGAGAGCCCAGCTCCCTGTTTAGTCTGCAGACACTTATTGAGTGAAATTGACTCGCTTTACCCACATAGGTGTGGGAGAGCATCTGGGTCACTAGGAAGAGCTCTGAGACTATCCAGCACTCACAGACCCTAACTCCAGAGAGTAACATCACTCCACAGAGGCACCCGGATGCAATCTTGGTCTTGTCCAAAATTCCCAGACAGTCTTGGCAGGAGAAATCCGTGGAGAATGTCTGACTGTTAGAACCTCCTGAGTGTGCAAAACGCAGTAGCCCTTGCCAAATTCAGAGTTCATGTCCGCTTGTGGCTGGATGGCCACATCCGTGCTGAAGGAAGTGATCTTCACAGCCCTGCTGTTTGTCCACCCCAAGTGCTCTGAGAAAAGACCACAAACCCAGTTGCCACCTGAATTCCCCAAGCCCCCTCCCACACCCTACTTGGCAGAGTTGTGCCTGCCTCTCTCTCTCTCCATCCTCACTTGGGGAACATAGCGAAGAGGGGTGGTGATGGATTTGAGGAGACTGGGCCAGAGAACATTAGGCTTGGATGCCCTCAAATCACGCAGGTTTCTGAGGACAGGAAGGTGAGGCCCAGCTGTGTCTGCTTGTGTTTCAGACAGGGTATGTGTCTTTCCCAAAGGTCTCAGGCAATTTCAGGTCCTGAGCCCTGATTTATAGCTCCAGTCACCTAGCAAGTGCCTTACCCATTGTGTATACTAACACCATGTCCAAAACAGGTCCCAGAAGCACCAACCTTCATTTGTGGTGCATAAAGGGCTGAGGATCTGAATGGTGCTCCACCAGTTCCACCTGTGGCTTGCTAGTCTTCTGGTACAGGCTGTACTGTGTTCCCACACACACACACCGAAGATCCATAAGTTGACGCCCTAATCCCCAGGATATCAGGACCTGGTTAGACTTAAGGACAGGGTATTTGAAGAGGCGATGATGGTATAATGGGGTCATATAGGTAGGTCCTGGTGTCCTTATAAGAAGAAATTAGCCACGGCCACACAGAGAGGAAAAAAGCTTGAAGACCCAGAGAGGAGATGACCATCTGCAAGCCAAGGACAGAGTCCACAGAAGAAGCCAGTCTTGCCTAAACCTCAGTCGTGCATGTTAAGACTCCAACTGTGAGAAAATAAAATTCTGTTGCTCAGGTCAGCAAGGTCTGTGGTACTTTGTTATGACTGCCCAAGAAAACAAACACACTATGTGATCTCTCTGAGCCTTAGTTTACCTCCCTGGTCCCTAGCCTCCCTGGCTGTAAAGTGGGTGTCATATTACCTTTCATTCTCAGATGATTATGAAAATAGAATGAGTTGTGAGCTTCAAGTGTCTGGAACATGGAAAATTCACCTGAATTTTAATTCCTCTTCCTTTCCTTGCGGTGACAGTGACCAATGTCTAATCTTTCTTTTTTATTCCTGAATAGTAGGCATAGCACAGTTGGACCACAGTGGGTTTGAACATTCACCAGATGATGAACATTTTGGATGTGTCAGTTTGGGGTTATTACAAAAAAAAAAAAGCTATTATAAGTGGTCCTGTAACAGATTCTGTGCAAATGTATGAGTTTCCCTCCTCCCTCCCTCTCCCCTCATCTTCCTCCCCTTCTCTTTTCTCCCTCCCTCTTCATTTCTTCCTTCCTCTTCTTTTCAACCACTTCTTCCTTCTCCTTTTCCTTTTCTTTCTTGATCCCTTCTCTTTCTCCCCCTCCTCTGTGTCCTTCCTCTTCATCCATGTGTTGCATTGCCCTGGGATGGGTATGGAGGGCTGAGCTTAGTAATCACCAACACAAACTCCTCTCTTGGTTCCTTGTGATGCCACTCGATCCCCTCTCTCAAGGTCATAGTCAGCATGACTAACATGGGCATCCTTGAACTTGTACAATTCTTGTAAATCTGGGAGCATCTGGGTCAGACTGCATCTGACCTTCATGCACAGCAGTGTTGGTGGCTGGAGGGCTTTCCCACTGCTCTTCTTTCACTCATCCCTGTCCTAAGCTCTCTCCCAGTCCCACCCCCTGAGCACCCATCCATTACTCTTTGGCAGGGATTGTCTGAAGTTTCTTCTCCTCTTCATCCTAGCTGCCCCCAGCTCATTACTCATTAGCACAAGCCATGCTTACATAAGTAGCTTGCCACATAGCCTTTTAGAGGCCCTGGGAAAACATCCCAAGACCATACTCTCAGGAGAGTGGGACCTGGCCACAGATGTGTCTTACTTTACTCACTGAGCAGTGCCAGGCTGTTCTCAGAAGGCCTGCCTGACTCACACTGGGGCAGAAGAGGCCACACAGCTGTCACATCTTTACTGGATCATCTGTAAGGAGCAGGGTAGTGGGAGGGTGTGATTTTAAGGAGACAATGACTCCCTGTCCAACTCTATAGTTGACAAACAAGACCACCCATGGCAAACACCCACATTCTCATCCACAGAGTCTGGGAACTGGGAATGTCACATGCCTACAGCATTTTCTTCCCAGAACAAGGATGTGAACTGGAGGATATACAGAGAATTGTGGATGTAAATGGAGAGAGATGGCCAGAGGTGTGTGTAGCTTATGTAGATGTGGTTTACGTGATTAGGGGGATGAGCAAGTTTGTGATCCACAGCTCATGCCTGCAATCTGTAATTGTTCAGGCAGGAGCTGATGCTAAACCCAACAGGTATGTTTTCCATCTGAATGTGGAGTAGGAGAAACTGTCTACCGGAGCTTATCCCTTAAACTTGACAGTGGCTACTCAGGCCCTTTCTTAGCTGCCTACCCCAGCTGGGATGTTTGGGCTTCAATCAGATCTCAAGGTTTTTCTCAAGTCCTTTTTTCTCTTCCTCCCCTTGCCCCTCCTTCCCTCTTCATTCACCTCCCAGTGCTGAGCAGTCACAGCCTAATGATGGGGGCTGTAAACTTCAGACTTAACCAGACCAGCTTCTCAGACCAAGCCCACCACCTGGGTGACTTTGGACAAGTTACTTGGTCCCTCTGTGCTTTGGGTCCCTTATCTACCAAACAACAATGGTAACAGTAGAACTCATGTTTTAAGGTTGGTCTAAGACAAATAAACAGTCACATAAAAAGGAACATAGAACATAGTAAATTAAAAGTAAATGCGAGATACTGTTTTTTCCATGTGAAAAGCACTGAGTGACAGTCTTTATCTTCATGGGATTCATGGCTTAGAAGAGGCAAGAGACAAGAAAACAGGCACAAGTCACTGTGGTGAAAAAAGACTGAAGAGATTCCAGGAGAGCAAACAGTGCACAGCAGATGTAAAAACACCAGGATGGATGTGTGAAGTAAGGGCTGGAGGGAGCAGAGAGTAGGGCATTAGAGTCAGGGTGAAATGTGAACTGAATCATTCGGTGGATTTGGCTGAAGCTGGGAACTACAGTACCCAGATTCCCCTTCTCTGTATAACTTTAAGTCAACTTTTCCCAAAGAAGAACTTCCTAGAGACTTGCAGGGTAAATGTGAAGATGAAGTGGTCACTCTCAGAAGTCAACAAGATCAGATAGTGACAGATTGACTCAGAGGTGCCAGAAGATGCTAGCTGCCCTCACTCTCTTTGCCCTGTGTCTAGCTTGTCTACTCAGTTGCTAAACCATTACCAGGCACTGTACACAGAGGAGTAGCATCCCCACAAGTGTACGTTTTCCTAGACCTCATCACAAGTGTGCCTTTCGTGTTCTGATTTTATGGCCAAGCCTTGGACATCTTAGGGGCCACTGACAGCTCCCACTTGTCCAACTGCACAGAGATTCTGGGTAATGAGAGAGGAGCCCTGTTTCTTAAGGTGGGCTCCAGAGAAGCCCTCCTTCAGACCCACTGCGGGGAGGGGCATTTGCTCTGGGGTGCAGGCCTGGGCATCTCCACACTTGAAAAGTTTCCAGTGAATCCACACACAGAACTTTTGAGAAGCCCTGTTTAGCACTCACCTTGGAGGTGGTCAGTGTGCAAGCCCAATCTGCAGGCATACATCCCTGCTCTGGCTCAACCTGGTTCCTGGGGACTCCCTGGGCATGGTTCAGGTGCTGGGTATCTCCTAGCACAGGCTGACTTGGGACTGCTTCTTTGCCATTCCTTCCACATTGCTTTGGAAGCCCTCAGTGCCAAGGACAGCACAGCATGACTTCCCTGCACAGTGGGGCTGTGCAGCGGCTGCACCCCACATCACCAACTTGGAAGGCCACTTGCTGCCCACTGCCAACCCAAACTAGCCAGATGCCAAGACTCAGCAAAGGCCTGGGTTTTCCATCAGGCTTGCTGGGGCTTCTGGGCCACACTCTTCTCCTTCTGTGAACCCCTAGAGAACCAGGAGACAGTGTCCCTTGCTCAGAGGTGGTGCACAGGTGCACCATGGTACAGACTCCAATCCCAGCTCCTCCCTTGTGGGCTTTAGGGCTCTACTCACCTCTGTGAACTCACTGTCTACCCATGTGAAACAGGGAGGAGTTTACTCCTGCCCCACCCAGTGACTCTGCGTTCATGGATTAAGCATAAGGAGGCTTGTGAGCCCCAGAATGCAGAAGCAGGGGGTCTGAGACATACAGGGGTACACACTTTCTTTGATTCAGTATGTACCCCCTCCAAGTTATGAGAGAGATCTCTCAAAAATGGCAAGAGATCTTTATTCTTACAGTATCTACTGTAAACAAGGCCCAAGGCCAGACCACAGGGAGCATGGAGTTGGAAGTGCCAGGTGTAGCCCTGGTGGTCCACTACAGTCACATCATACCCAGCTGGGGATCAGGGTCCCAACAGTGGAGTCTGAGAGCAGAAGCAGACTGCAGGAAATGGTGGAATCCCCATAACTCTGAGCCCTCAACTCCTACAATTGTTATGGCAGAAACCACGTGAACAGGACAGCCCCATAGGCTCAGTGCTGAGCCAAAGAAGCCAGATGTAGAAGAGCACAGGCCCTGTGTATTGCCCACGGGACTTTCCAACAAAGGTAATGTGTTGTAGGAGATGTCGTAACCGTGACTTATGGGGTGACTGGCATGGGAACCCTCCAGTTTTGATCTGGGGGGAGGGGCCCACAGAAGCACTTATAGCTGTGCCCAGGGATCCCAAGCTGCTCTAAACCAAAGGACCAGATCTCCAGGTCCAGTGAGGAAAGGGGTCTCTGGGTCAAAGTGTTCCAGGGTCCCTTTGCATTCTGCTCTGAAACCGCAGCCACAAGCAACCTCTGGGAGCACAGCCTCCCAGCATTTCAATCTGTCTCTTTTTGTCACTTTCTTTCCTGACCTGCACATAGCCCCGGTTCATTTTCCCAAACAAACCAACAGAAACCCTTGACTGAAGACACAGGACTGGGGCTTTTACTGTGATGGAAGAGAGCTAGGGAGATGGTCCCACCCAGCAGTCTGCCAAGGGAAGGAACTCTGAGAGCAAGAGTAAGGGATGGCTCTAGGTGACTCAGGCTGGTGACTGAGGCTGACCCTCTTGACGGAGATCTAGGAACCCAAATAGCAACGACTAGATGCTAAGAAATATCTGGGTCTCCACCACAACCCTGAGAGGTGGGCCCATCTCATCCCCTAGTTTTAGAAGGGGGAGAACCGAGGCTGGAAGAAGAGAAGGGGCTTCCCCCAGATCTCTCATCTGGGTTTCCACAAAGCCTGGGCTATTTATCTATTTGTTTAACACAGGCCAGTCTGACCCCAGTGCCCTTGCTTTGCTCCCTTAACTTCCCAGCGAGAAGTGGGAAGCCTCAATGTTCTCTACCTGTGACTAAGACTGTAGCTACAGGTGAGTGCCTGCCAAAATCAGTGATGGCTCAAGGACTACATGGCAAGGAAGTGGTCCACCAACTCCAGGGTGGACTTTGGGGGGAGGCATGAGGACAGTCACCTCCACTTCTCTGGTCTCCAGGTAGGACTGGAAGCCAGGGCCCATTTCAATGGCCCCTCCATTCTCCCTTGGGCCCCAAGAAGAGAGGGAGTACCTCACCTGTGCCACACCCAGTGGGCACGGAGGCTGAGGCTTGGCAGCACCCACTTTGCTTTCTGCTAACTCAGCAGAAGTGGCCACTGCTGCACATATGGGGTGTGCTATGTGTGTCTGGGTCGCCCTAGGAGCTGGCCTTGTGCCCCTTCACTGTGCAGTGTCTGAGCATGTTCATGGAACAAGTAAGTGACAAACAGGCTGTGAGCAGATCCAACACAGATGACAGCCTGGGGCCTGTGCTGAGTCTGGAGACAGGGTCTGGAATCTTCTGAGCATCTGGTGTCAGGGGCCTCACTGCTTGGCGGAGGAAGGAGGAATGCTCCCCTCTGGCCTCTGCTCCTGAGTCCCTCCACTAAACCCTCTGGAATTTATTTACAGCTCTGGGAGGTCCGCCCGGGAACCACCGACCCGCCTAGAAGCAGGACCCGGGCCTGCGGGGTGGGATTGGGAGGAAGTACATTTGTAGAATGTGGGTCAAGCTGAGCCCAGAGGCCCCTCCCAGGTCCCACCTTAGCTTCCTGCCCCCCACCCCATACACATACTGAAACACCTACTGTGTGGCAGGCCAGGGTGGGACACAGAAGTGACCTAGATCAGACCCTGCCTCCAGGTGTTCCCTGGGCCCAAGGCCTAGTGGTGAGAACATTCTGTGGGTGAGAATTTCACCATGCACCCTTTCTTTGCTAAACTTACTTAATAAACCTTCCATGGTGTCATTTACTGTGTGTCAAGACACAGAGCCATTGGTATCCCTCGTGTCCTCATTCTATACACAGCAAGCTTATGTGAGTTCTCTAAGGTCACACAGCAGTGTCAGGAGGTAGGGCCATCACTGGCCCATCTCCCAACTGGAAATGACATCAACTATGGTAACAGCTAACAGATAAACTCCAAATCCCAGGGAACTCCCACCAGCCCTGTGAGGGATTGGACTGGAGCTGCAGTGAGGAGGTAAAGGTAATGAATGGCATGGTCCCTCACTGAGGGAACAGAATGAGCTAAGACCTGAAGTTCAGATACGGGAGTACTGAGGCAGCCATCAGGAATCACACACTTGGAAGAGGCAGCTGGAGAACCAAGTGGAGAAAGGCCACAGCACCCACCACACATTTCCTGTGTTGAGAACTTGCAAATGCATGGACTCAGGTCTGGCTGGAGCCTGCGCTCAGACCCTCAGACCTGGCTGTGTGAGTAGGGCAGGAGCCATCAGCAATCTGGTTCTCAGTTTCTCCAAAGATCTAGGGATCTAGGGATAACATGAGCTTAGTACATTATTGAAAGAAAAGCCATACCCTGAAGATTAGAAGGATGGGGCTGACAATTCATCCTAGCACAAGGGCACAGAGATGGCTCAGTTGGGAAGAAGAGGGGTGGGGCTAATCAGGATGCAGGGAGCCAGTAGGAAAGTCAGGTTCAATGAGGCTCCATGTGACCCTGGGACCTCACCATGAACACTGGGCTGTCCAGGTCTACTAAATCCACAAGCCACAGTGAAAATGAATCGCCTCTGTGACACTCCTGGGCCTGATCCCTGGGACAATATGAGGCTCACCTGAGCCCTACCTGACTCCATGTACTACTAGTCATCCAGGCTGTTCCAGACACTGCCAGCCCCCATCCTCATCCGCTGCTAGCTTGCTCTCAATCAGTGGTTCCTGAAGACATTCTGTGGGCTGAACCTTCCTCAAGGAAAGTGCAGGAGCACAACGATGTGTGCTCGTTTGTCCCTCCTCCAAAGACTCCCTCCCTCCCTCTTTTCATCCCTTCCTTCCTTCTTTCCTCCCGTCTATCTGTCCATACACCTCTTTAGAACCTTATTCATCTACTTCATCATTGGTCCATTTGGTCGTTCATTAAAATAAATCTCAAGCAGCCTCAGTTTGGCAGGGTCTCTGTGCTGGGGCTGGGGACTTGGTATACACAGAAAGATTGTACTCGTGCTGCCCTTTGAGTTGGTAATCCTTTGAGCCGATTACTGGACAAAATCTGGCCAGAACAAAGTGGAAATCATTGAGTGTGAGTCCAGCCAGGGAGGAGGAAAGGTTGCTTAGGTAGAGTGGGTAAGGAGGAGAGACAGAGCCTGTCCTAGGAACACCTGGGGATGGAATGTTCCAGACAATGGACTTATCGCCACACACATATGTTCATCCGTCCACTGGTCATGTGCTAGGGTTTAGACATGGTTTGTCCCCCAAGGTATATGTATTGGGAACTTGGTCCCGAGAATTGGTGATTTTGGATGTGGTGGGAATTTTAACAGGTAGAGCCTAGGGAGGTCTTTGGGTCACTTGGGGGGTGTGCTCTTGGAAGGGATTGTGGGACCCTGTCTGTCTTAGCTTCTGGTTTGGTGATGTGATATAATTTCTTCCTGGGGATGGTGCTTCTGTCATGATGTGATGCAGTCAACAGGTCCTCATCAGAGTGAAGCCAGTGCATGTCCCCACAGTGCCCTTGAACCAACATCTAGAACTGAGAGCTAAATAGACCTCCCTTCTTGAGAAGTTAGTCTGTCTCAGACATCTTGTTACAGTAATGAAAAATGGACTGATACACCACCCGTCTGTCAACCCGCTGTACTGATTTATTCCTGGATTTATTCATTCGTTGCTTAATACTTAGAAAGGCCGTCTACTTGGGGAAATTACCTGCAGGTTTGAGTTCTGTCTCAGCCTTTCTAGGCACAAGGCTCAGTTTTCTCATCTATAGGATGGGACAATGATGTCCAATGGAGACTGAGAGGCAGATCCAGTGGGTTGTAAGGGCCACTTACAGCATAGCAGATGCTCCAGGCCTAGAGGGTTAGCCCAGCTCAAGTGGGGGTGACAAGACAACCTGACCAATTGGCCTACACTGTACTCCATCTGACGTCTCCAATCGGAAATGCTGACACACCCACTGGGTTAGAATGAAGGAAACTGAGGCACAGAGAGACCCCCCCCCCCATGACTACCCAAGGCCTCTGGGAAGTGGCAGAACAGGTCCGGCCCCCAGGCATTTTACCTCCTAACCCATGACCCAGCCCCGGTCTCTGGGTCATCCTCGACAGATTCAACTGAACTGAAGACACAGCTGCTCATGGTGCCCATGGCATGACTGCAGCCCCCAGAAAGGGAGGTGACAGCATTCTGGTAGAGCTTTGGGTCTCTGTCCCTTGCTCAAAGCAGTCAGGCTCTGAAAGCAACAGCCATGCTCCCTCTCTGGGTTCAGCATGTCAGGTGCCGTGTGTAACACCGAGAGACTACAGCAGCTCAGGTTGATAGATGTGTGCTCCTGAAATCCCCGGCCACTCTGGGCTTGTCCTGCCCCTGCTGTGGCCTGCCCACACTGCCTAGCTCGGGTCCTGAGACTTCCATGGGACAGGTGTTGCTGTTCATCAAAAGGCCACAGATCCCAAATTGGTACCCAGCATGTGGGGCGATCCCTTTACTGACACCTGTCAAGGATGCTGGCCTTCTGGGATCATTTTTAAAGCATCAAGTGAGTTAGTGAGAAGAAAAAGAGGATAGACATTTATGGGCACGGAAGTCATTAGTCTCTATGTGGCCCCCACACCTCTGTCTTTGCACTTCATGTGTGTGACTTTGGTTAATCTCCAGACAACAGGTAGTATGAGTTTGTCTCCAAAGAACAAAAATGTCTGACTGACTATTACTTAAGCAATAAGTTATTGAATATCTCATGTCATGGGAAGTCTGGAAGTGACAGTTCCAGGTTTTGTTCAGTAACTACACACAGTCCCAAGAACCCAGGCCCTCTTATTCCTTCTACTCTGCCATCCTCCATATGTGGCTTTAGTCTTAGGCGTGTGTCTCATATACCAAAATGGCTGCTTCAGGTCTATCCATCACATTTATACACCTGGAAAGAATAAAATAAATAGAGATTCTTTCTTTTCTTGAGGAAAGAAATCCTTTCTCAGCACACCCAGAAGATTTTTATTTCCCCTTAATCTCATTGACTAAAATTGGGCCTAAAACATACATCTAGGTTAGAAAATGAAAAAATAATCGTTAGAGACACCTCTTGTGGAGTCATGTGTAGGGTGATCGTAAAAACACTCTGTAGGCACAAGCCCACTACTCCCTCAAATAGCCACAGCATCTCTTTGTTAAAGGAAATTGAGGTGGAGGAGCATCTACTATTTAAACCATAGGGCAGAGCATTCCAACTGAGGCTCAGAGGAGACACCATGGTTGATCACAGAGCAGAGAGTAGAGAAGAAGAAGACACATCCAGGAGGAAACTGGCCTGGAAGCCATGCCAGGACAGGATTCCATCTGAAAGCAGCAGGCTGGCTTTGACAGAGATCCACACCTGCCAATGAAACCAGGTGCAGGTCCTGTCTGGTTGCCTTGAGACATGGGAGAGGGTGGAGGAGAAAGTGGGGCACCAGGAGGGTCTATAGTTGACCACATGAAGATGCTGGGTGGAGCAGGGCAGGCCCCCATGGACCACTCCCCACCTCCTTCCTCACACCAGAGAGACTTCTGAAGCAAGGACCCAGCAGGGTCAAGGCCAGGAACCCCAAGCCCACCAGGGATAACGAGTGTTCAGAGACCCTGGAGCAGATGGCTCTGCCCTGGCTGTGCACAGCCCTGTACAATGAGGACACGGTGAGGAGCCACAGATGTCCATGGCTTTGATGTGCTCTGCGGACCCTGACAGCATCTCGTGCCTCAGGCTATTTCAGCAAGAATTTGTTATTGCTCATGGATAGACGGAAAGTCCTCTCCTCCTCTGCCTGCAGCTGGGAAAGAGAGGCTGGAGACAGCAAATGAAGACTAGAAGTAGGAAGGGCGTATGAAAGGGAGGGTGTTTCCCAGACTCCCTTCAGAGCCCCCAGGCTGCGCCCCTGCCTCCAGATCACCCTTCCCTGTGCCCCTCCCCTCCTTTGAGAACCCATCTCAGAGGATGCCCAGCCCTGTAACTTCCCCTTTAAGAACTGTCAGAGCAGGGAGGCTGGCCAAGCTGGGCTGGAGGTGGGGACAGAGGGAAGAAAGAAAAAAAAAGAGAGAGAGAGAGAGGCAGGAAAAGTTTTTTGAGAGGAAAATGCAGGGTTTGTCCTTCACCCTGACGTCAGATCTCTTTAATAAAAGCCCTGCGGGCTGCCGAGCAGGCTATCTGCAGCTCCTGATGGGCAGGGGCCAGTCTGGGCCCAGCTCCCCCAGGAGGCGGTCAGATCCTCTGGGCTGATCTCTGGGTGCCTTGGCTGCTGACTTCCAGGCATGAGGTGGTTCCTGCCCTGGCCGCTGGCAGCAGTGACAGTAGCAGTGGTGAGCAGTGTCCTGGCCATGGTGAGTCTTGTCCGGAGGGGCTGAGAGAGGGCACCAGGCTACTATCCTATGCTCTGGGAGTTGGGAAACAGGATGACGGGAAGGCTGGGGTGAGGAATCAGAGAGGTGGCCTCAGGGGGGACCAGTGGGTTGAGGAGAAAGGGGTGTTCCTAGGGGAGCAAGCATGGTTCCTCTTTCCCACCTGGAAGCAAAAAGGAAGGAGATGCAAGAAAATTGGGTGTCATGTTGGGGCTCTGGATTCAGATGGGCTGTGTGTCCTTAGCCTGGTCACTCACCCTCTCAGAGCAGCACAAAGTGAGGAGTTGCTGGGGGGCTTCGAGAGTCTGGGTCTGAAAGCCCAGTGTTGCAGAGGGAGATGGGAGCTCCAGGAAAAGTTGGAAAGGAAAGAGCCACCTTTTAAGAGTCCCCACACTATAGCAGACAGGGCCCAGTGACTTCCAACCCCACTGCTGCTGCCCTGGCTGTGCACAGCCCTCTACAGTGTGCATGGTGAGTGGGCTGGGATGCGCTGACCAAGCCATGGTTCTCTGACTGCATCTGGAGCGCGCTCCTTCCTACCTGTGTCTCCAGGCACAGGAGGCAGAGGGACAAATCTCTCCACCTCCCAGCAGCTGGAAGAGTAGGACACGTGGCAGGCAAGAACCAGCCTGCTGAGGCCCAGCAGGGGTGAGTGGGCAGGGCAGGGGGGTCAGTGTGAGTTGGCACGGTGGGCAGCTGGCAGCTGCTGTACCTCAGATGCTCTGCCAAGGCCACCAGGGATGGCAAGGAGATGGCAAGAGGGCTCATTGTCCACTTCCTCTGATGACTTCTTTGGGGACCAGTGTGCCCTTTCTGGGATGAGGAAATCAAGGCTCAAGGATCAGTTGACATTGCCTCTCAGACTCTAGGTCCACCAGCACTGGCTCTGAGGCTGAGAGCTGGCACAAGTTGGGCACAGGGTGGTAGGCATCCCTCTGAGCCCCTCAAGTGTGGGAGATACAGGGAGAGTGTCTGGTTTTTGCTCAGGTTCTCCAGCCCTTGCGTGGTGCCTGCAGGCAGTTGGAACCAAACCACTCTTACAAAGATATTGGCTCCACTTACAAATGAAAGAAACAGAGGATTACAACAAGAAACAGACATGCCAGGGTCTTCCATTGAGTGAGAGACCAGCTCACACTCGGATCTTTGACGCTAAGGCCTCTGGTTTCTTCTAGAGCTTTTCTAGTTAGGGAAGCAGCATCTCCTAAGTCCAGAAGGAGCCACCTCGGCCTCGATGGCAGGCGTGGGGGCAGCCGTGGTTGTATCTGAGCACAAGTCTGCAGGTAGTGGAGCCTGGGAGGGCTGGGCATGGATGGAGAAAAGGTGAGGGTTTCAGGGCAGCCGGAGTCCGAGGAAAGAGGACAGAAGTTTACACTGGAGAACACAGCCACCTCCTCAGAGCCACTGGGCCAGGGAAGAATCGGGGACAAAGCTGATGATATGCCAGAGGAGACTCAGAAAAGGAGCTGAGTCCAGAGGGACCCAGACAGCAGCTGGAGGGGAGGCTTCCAGGGACAGCACAAGGCACCTCTGCTCCCTATAGCCCTGCCTGGGGACTCAGGCTTCCCAGCCCATTCCGGTATAGGAATAAGGATCTCCTGGGGCACTTAAGCTCCCAGGGCATCCTTGAAGCCCCCATCTGGGGATATGATACACCTAGAAGTAAGGAGCCAGGCTCTGCCCGGAAGCCAGCGCCTTGCTTTATAGCCAAATTCCATGCCTTGCATCCTCTCGGATTAGTATAGAAAGGGAATGTGTGTCTAATGAGGGATTTGAGTGGAAAAAATGATGATAAATGTCCATATGGAAGAAAAAGTATGTGAGAAATGCCAAGAAAACTTTGCGGAAGTTAGGCTGGGAGGGAGACTTCCCTGCCTGCAGTAAACAGCATAAAGATTGTGCCGGGAAGGGGAGGAGGGCCGGCAAGGGAGAGGGAATCCGGGATGGGTGGGATGGTGAGCTCAGAGGCAAAGCCAAAAGCATGCAGGAATTTAACACAAGACCAAGGTGTACCGTAGATAGGACTTTTGTCTTTGATTCTTTCTTTCCTTTGACATTTGTTGAGAAAGGGGCCACAGTGAGTGACTTTACCAAGTGCCATACACGAGGTAGAAAGAAGACTGCGCTGGTGCCCGTAGCACTCAACTGTTAAATTCTATGATAATATCATTACATAGACATTATCACCCTCCTCTGTGGATGCAAAAACTGAAACTCAGCCAGGCGTGGTGGAATATGCCTGTAATACCAGCACTCCTGAGGCTGAGGCAGGAAAATCCTGAGTTCAAAGACAGCCAGGGTTATATAGTGAGACCCTGCCTCAAAAAACATAGCAACAACAAAAACCCTGAAGCTCAGAGAACTCGAGTATATTTCCCGCAGTCACACAGCTAGCTGTCTGCAGAGTTGGCATCTGAGCCTCCTGCCTCCTTGGTCTGAGTACTTGTGAAAAATGAGCTACTGACTGGTGAGGGAGGTGACATACACCCACACATTACAAGGAAAGGAGACAGAGCGATGTCATCAGGATAGAGAGGCTCGGATGCAGGCTCCATCACTGCCTGGATCCTCTCTCTGCAGGGATATATGTGGGCTGTGAACTCTGTGTGTGTGTGTGTGTGTGTGTGTGTGTGCACCTGAGCATCTGGGTGTGAAACACGCACTTAGTCTTCACTCCCACAACCACCTGCAGGATACCGTGCACCTCCATGTAGGGTTTGCACAGAACACAGCAGGGCAGCACATTTCTCAGGACATCTGTGGATGGAGGGGCCATGGGAGGGAGCTGCGCGTTGACTGGGCAGGCCACTGGCCCTGGGCACAACCTGGACTGCCCTACTGAGATCAGCTGAGCAGTGAACTTCCAGAGAGCCTGCGGGAAAGGGAGGCTTGCAGTCTCTCAGGGATCAGGAGGAGCCCTCCCTGTGGTTGTTCCCCAAGGTGCAGAGAAGGAAAGGCTGTTATGGGGCAGGAAACCATGCAGGGCAGGAAGGGGCATGGTGGTTTGGAGCAGTCTTGAATCTTCCATGCACACCATGGGAGCCACTGAAGGATCACTGGGCAGGCATGGCACCAGTGCCTGCTCAGTGCCCAGTGCTGTGTCCCCATGTTCACGTAGACCAGCCCCCTGGGAACTGCACATCAAGGAAGCAGATGGCCTTTGTGTGGTCTAGGCCAGCACTGCCCATCTGAGGCTCTTCCCATAGGAGACCCCTGGGCACCTAAAGCACAGGGAATCCCCACTGTGAGGCACCCTCAGAGGTGCTCAGGAACTCCAGAGCCCAGGGGCATGTGACAACCTCGCCACTGTCTCACGCTGACTCCTTGTGGAAGAACAGTGTTTTAAACACCTATTGGGTTAAATGAAATAAATTGTTGACCTAATTTCTCCTGTTTCTTCTTACTTTTAATGTAGAAAAGTGCAAGTCCATCTAGGCATGGACAGCCTAGAAAGGCACAGGTGGCCTTGGATGTGTGACATTGGGTGGAGAGGGGGAAATACCAAGAGGCCTGATCCCTGCTCCTGTGCTTACAAGCTGGCACCTGGGAAAGCACCCCTGAGCCATGGTCCCCGAGGAGGGACGTAGTCAGCTCACACCAGCCTCTGGCTTGCTGGAGACCTGCAAGACGAAGTGGACAGAAAGCCAGGGAGCCCTTGGAAGACCTGGGATACTGGTGCCCATACTTCCAATGGCAGGTCCCGGGTCCCAACCAGAGTGGAAGCACAGGCTATAGCCAGATCTCAGGACTCAGCCAGCAGAGGCTGGAAGGGTCAGCTCAGCACCAGCTGTGTGTAGGGGCAGAGCAGGCAAACCGGCTTCTGTCCTGGGCTCAGGGTCTCGAATCTTCTAAATGTGCCCAGGTTGCCTCATCCTGACCAAATCCCAGCCTGTAGAGGGAAGTTGGTGAGTATGTTGGGACACTGTGGGAGAAAGTAACAATGACGGCAATGGTGGTGGTGACAGTGATGGTGATAATGGCTATGGTGACGATAATGTTGGTGATGGTGGTGGTGATGGTTGACGGTGGTGGTGGTGGTTGACGGTGGTGGTGATGGTTGATGGTGGTGGTGATGGTTGACGGTGGTGGTGATGGTTGACGGTGGTGGTGATGGTTGATGGTGGTGGTGATGACGATAATGGTGGTGGTGGTGGTGGTGGTTGACGGTGGTGGTGGTTGACGGTGGTGGTGGTGGTTGACGGTGGTGGTGGTTGACGGTGGTGGTGGTGGTTGACGGTGGTGGTGGTGGTTGATGGTGGTGGTGGTGGTGATGGTTGATGGTGGTGTGATGGCCATGGTGAGGATGCCTGCAGAAGACTCTGTGTTTCACAAGCCTGAGTCAGAGCAACAGCCCCTTGGTGCTGAGCTTCACAGCCCATCCACTTGTTCTGTGGGCCTGACAGTCCTCTGTGTGCCCAGTCACTTTCCCTCTCTGATGTGGTGATGGGGTTTTTCCCTGGTGGAGGAGCATGCGTTAAGAACTACAGGGTTAGTGCAAAGCACACATTCTAGGGCCTGGACCTTAATGATTGGGAAGTCCCAGGCCCCTGCATGTTAACTGTTGTCCTGATGATTCCTGTGGGCGCTGGATTTGAAAGCCAGTGAATTAGAAAGATCCTTGTCTGACATCCTGACGGTAACCAGCAACTCCTCCTTCTTCTTCTCCTCCTCCTCCTCATCATCATGAAAGACAGGGAGCTGGAAGGCAGGGAGGGAGAAAGGCAGAATCAGCAGAAAGGAGAAACCGGGCCTCTCAGAAATGCATAATGGACATTCCAGGGATGCGATTTGATCTGGGCCCGCCCACCCAAAGCCTGTGATCTGGTGCAAGTCCAGACTCAGCTTCCTTTGGGGATCACTGCATCTGGTGAGAAGATACAGAGCCTAGACTCAGAGGACAGACCCCCTCCCCTCCAGAGACCCAGCCTGGGACTGGAGGGGAGGAGTGTATGCCTGCCCAAGACTGTGATGAAGTGTGGGGGGATGGGGATCTAGGGTAAGTAAATGTTCTGAGAAGGCAGGGACTTGAAGCTTACCCTTGGGACAAAATGGTAGACTTGCCTGAATAACTAGAAGACCAGGGAAATGCCTTGTTGCTGTGTGACTTTAGGCAAGCCATTTCCCTCTCTGTGCACATTTCTCATTTTGGAAACAAGGAGATTGGACTTGACCCCTCAGCTTGCTTCCAGTTTTACTCTTACTTCCTAGAATCTCTTCATTCATTCCAAGAGTGGGTCCATCATTGAATAAACTGAATGCTCACATGAGCTAATTCTTGCAGGGAGAACCCAACGCTACTGCCTTTCTGCAGAGTGCTATTGGCTTTTGTGCCCACAGCAGTGTGTCCTGTGTTCTGAGATGTCTATCTAGGCATGCTTGCTCTCCTCCAGGTGTGCCACTGGTGCTAGCCCTCAGCATCCTCTCAAATGGAGGAACCCATAGGCAGCCTAATGTTCCAAGTCCTGCCATCTTGTGGGTTCTCAAATCTTGCTTTTTTTGCCCAAGCTTGTTTTCTAGCCTCATCCTTTATAGCAGCCTTCATTCACCTTCTTCCTACTGCATGAGTCGTTCTCTCCATTACTCATGGGTTCCTCCTCTGTGCGTAATCACAGGCCATTCCTTCCATCCAAAATGTTTTTCCTCTACCTGTCTCTACCACGACATGGATGTCATGCTAACTGGGAGATGTCCAGGAAGCCTTCCTTCATCAGCTTCCTCCAGGTAGGGTTGCAGACATCCCCTCATGGGTACCCATAAGTCTTGTCCTCAGCTACATGAAAAGAAACATGTCAAACAGCTGGAACTCCACTGATCTCACCCCATGGCTAAGCCATCATCTCCCACATCCCATCCTCCCACAAAGCCAAACCCGCTGCAAGTCCCTGAACACTCGTGCTCTGCAGCCCCAAGCTTTTGCATGTGCTGTGCCTTCCACCAGCCTTGCTATGCTTTCTCCCTTCTTGACCTTGCCTGCCCCTACGGGTCTGTCACTGTCTATGCTGCCACATGCTTTGGAACTGATGGATTCATAAAGCCAGACCAAGCGTGGTGTGGGCTGGAATATGTGCAGGGACTGGGTGTGGGGAATGGATGACTGATGACCTGCTGGGGAGGGGTAATCTTGCAGGAGGGCCTGGCCTCTGTTTCTAGTTTCTAAGAGAACTGAGCAGCAAGTGGTGGCTTCCAGGTTTCCTTTCTAAGTGCAAAATTAAGAGTCAGGAGCCCTGGTCTCTACTGGATCCATACTCACCTGTGTCTCGAACTCTTCAACTGAAATGAGAACGGGTGACCTTCTCTCCTGTGTGCCAGGCACACAATGCAGTGGTTAAGAGGAAGTGGCAGCACACAGCAGGGGGACAAGAGCACACTCACATGTGTACAGACTTACACGTGCATGCACACACACGCACACACACACACTCATGCACACCAGTTGACATCCTTCACAGTTGTTGCACACTGGGTGCTCACAGTGTCCAGGTTCTGATCCTCGCAAATTTTAGCTCTTAAGTGTTGTGTGCTTCTGTGTAACAGAGTCTGCCACACATAGCTCATGAAGTTCTTAGAAACCTGTGCTGCAGGAATTTTCACCATTCTCGTGTCACAAGAAGGAAATGGGCACAGAGAGGTTGACTCACTCCCATGTCACCCAAGTTTCAAATCCCACCAGCTCCCCCCAGAGGGTTGGTGGCTCTAGGATTCCCCTGGTGTGCTGGCCCTTTATGCTGATTCCAAGGTTGCCCAGGGCCGGAGGCTTCGAGGGAAGGTTCCCATCATCACTGGCACAATGGCTTGTCCAGCTCAGCACAGACCCCCATCGTCCCCATGGACTTGGCCCCTGTCTGTCACCTCCATGTCCTTTTACCCTAAGTTCCAGCAGCACCAACAACCGGTCTTGTGTTGTGCATCACAGCTTCTGCCTGCACCACTCACTCATACTTCTCCCGAAGGGGCAGCCTCTCTGCCTTTTCTCTGGCCAATCCTCACTTCCATGAAGATACAAAGGTTCTCTTTCCCTCAGCCAGGACTTCAGGGCTTGGAGCCAAGAGCCTCCCAAGAAGATGGTCTAGGAGGGACTCCCTCACTCCCGGGAGGTGTTGGGAAAAAGTGCCCATCCCCTGTAGCTGACCAGAAACATAAGGACAAAGCAATGTGCAGTCAGGTGGGCGAGGTGAGTGCCCCAGCCAGGGTCAGGTCTGTCTGCATCCCCAGCTCCCCCAGTGACTGTCTTTTCAGTACAGCTCAGCAGAAACTGCTTCTAGCCAGGGCAGCCCTGTTCTAAAAAGCCTCTGGCCACCTGAGATCTGCTTAGGCCATTCCTGCCTCAACCTCGCCCCCTGGCGGATCATCTAGGCGCAGCCTCCCAAAGAGCACCAGAGAGTTTTGCCCATCCCTGCTGTTTTGTGCAGGTCCATGCAGTTCCCTAAGCATTTCAAGGTGTGTCACCAAGGAAGTTCTCTGAACATATGCATATGGCTCTTCTTTCTTTGACAACCAGGGCTCAATTCTGTGGCATTCCCATGCCCCTTTGGAAAGGACCATCTTGTTCCCCGAGGACTAGGTGCACTGTAGCATGTGTGGACTCAGGTGGAGGGTAAGTCGGTGAACATAAAGCAATGAGAAGACGGCGTAGCTGCAGTTACAAGTGCAGGCACTGCAGTGCTCCAGTGCCCGGCTATGAGACTTTGAAAAATTTACTGGAGCTCCTTGAACCTTGGCTTCCTCATCTGTGAAATGGAGATGATGCTAGCGACTGCTCAGTGGGCTGCTGGAGAATGTCACCACTGCCACTCTGTTACAAAAGAGGAAAGGAGCTTAGAGAGCGCAACACAGCCCAGGTTCCTCAGCAGAAAGTGGTGTCACATGGGGGCTCCTCATTGTCATGCACCTTCATCACTGGACCACACAGAGCCTCAGAAAAAGGAGGGGCTCATCTTGTCACCTGGGATGTTTTGGGTCCCCTGGGTCATCCAGCCCATCCCAGCCAACCTCTGCTTCTGGCTCCTATATGTCCCTGCCAGTCATTTTTGTAAAAATAAATTAACGCTGACCTGAAGTTCACTGCATTCCAGAGCGCGGAACCACACCATCAACTCTGAAGTTACAGCTCACCTTTAAACATCGGCTCAGAAATTCATGAGCGGGATTTCCTATGAGGCTTGGTCTTTTTCCTCTCAATTTTAATCAGCTAAAGTGTTCCCCATAAGTATGACTGAAAGGATCAGTTCAGTGTTTTTAACCTGCCTACTGATTATCCTTCGTTCAGAGGGGTTAAATATGCAATGCTTAGGGAGTCTTGTCCTTGGACCCAGCTTCTTTTTCTTTTCTCCTTTTCCAGGCATTTTAACAAAGCACTAAGGGCAAAGTCGTCCTTTCAGTTAGTTGCATGAGACCTGCTTGTTAAGTGGGCAGTGTGTGCCACAGGGAGGGAACCTCAAGATGGCGCAGGTCCCACAGCTCTGCATGTTTGTACTGTGGACAGAGTGGACTGGACGGGGACAGGGGTAGTGCACAGAAGGGTCAGTTGCACAAGAGGAAGGCGATCCAGAGGTTGAAGCCCTTCCCTTATTCCTTCCCTCTGTCCAGCATTTGAACGCAATGCCTTCTCCCCATCCCCCATTCCCATAAGAGTCATAAGGACTGCTAGTCAATCTGGGCTCTGGGTCCCCAGCTAGAAGAACTGAGGGCAGATACGCAGAGTAGGGCCCAGGAATCTGCATTGACAAGTTCCACAGACCAGTGGTGCTCATGCTTTTCTGCCCCAGTGCCCAGGCTCCTGCTCCTCCCCCAGGCTGCTTAAGTCAGGGTCTCTGGGAACAATGGCTACCCAGCTACCCAGCGATCAGTGTTAATGCTCTAATACCGAGGAAACTTGGGAACCTGCTGAGTTCAATCCTGCCTAGGATCCACTAGCCCTGGAGTCAGAAGGAGTTGCTGAAGAGTGGGGGCTAGGTGAGGCCGATTGTACCAAGAAGTTGAAAGGCAAGCAGAACTGGTCAGGACCAGCTGTGCTGAGCCGTCCCTGGCATCCTGAAGTTGCCACCTCCTCCCTGTCTTCCCCATGAACACAGTGGCATCTTCAGAGGGCCTGGTTCCAGAAGCACATCGTAAAAGCGACTTTTATGTGAGCAACTTCAATTTGGAAAAGTCAAAGTTTTCTTTTTTTCTCTGTCTTTCCGTGGACAACATTCTCCTTGCTTTAGATGTATTTTTTTTTTCCTTCTGGGAATAACACAGGGCCCACGGGTCAGCAGGTCTGCACAGGTCAGTCTGTCCATCTTCACAGTAGGCACAGTGGCCCAGTCCACAGTGGATAAGAAAGTTGCAGTCAGGGCTGTCTGTGGGAGGAAACGGGGCTTGGGGCCAGCTCCAGTTTGTGCTGGGGAGAGTGGGGAGACTACAGTCCCCAGGGAAAATGCAAGCCTGGAAAAGGGGTGCACAGGCCCAGGCAAGTGTCCTGAGGTCAGAGGCCAGCTGCAGAACAGTGTCATTTGGAAACCTATGGAGGCTGTATGCATACACAGCCTCCTCCTCACAAAGGGACACTTCACGTCTTCCCATTTCATCGAGCTCCAATCTCCCAGGCCACTTGGCGTTCATCTTTGTGCTTTGTGGGTTTTGCCTACTTGCTTATTGCTTAGACAGGAGAGCAATGGGCTTATTGCTTGCATTTTGAGAACAAGGATCACAAAATCTTGCTCCCATTGGCCACCAAAGACCCCAAGGGCACAGTCTTCCCTGCAGAGTGAAGACAGGGACTGATGAGCTAATAGCTTAAAAGTTTTGGGCAAAGCAGACCTTAGCTCCATCCCTGGTTACTTGTGTGGACTTCTACAAGTCACTTAACACTCTGAGTCTCCATTTATTCATCGATCAAAGGAAAATGAACAACCAGGCCTGCCTGGAATGTGTGTCATGGTGGGGGGCATTATGAGATACTAATTCAAAGTTCTCTGAATGCAATGAAAGCTCCATAAATATTAGAGATGGTGATGGTGAGGACCTGTGTACTTTGCTCACAGGAAACACGTGGATGACAGGTAGTTACTGCCCTCCAGGGTCCACAGTTCAGTTGAGAAAATATACATGAACTCTATCAATTCATTCTGGGAACAGAAACTATTGCTACTTACTGTTCAAGGCTTTGTGAGGCTGGATTCCCTCAGCAACTGCTGGTCCAGATGACTGTCAGCTCTTCTTTGGTTGCTTCTCTTGATGGTATCCTCACTACCTGTCAGTCAGTTTCTTTAATTAGAAAAGGCTCCCTTATGTGCAATCATGGGGAAAACACGAACCCAAGCAGATCTGGGTTTGAATCCAAGTTCTGACCTTTTAGATGAGGGCAGTCATCAGGTTACCTCACTGATCTGTGAAATGGGAATAGTGAAACCAGAGACCATGGAAAGACAAGATGAGGTCACCCAGAATAGCTGAGGGCCTGCAGCAGGCCTGTCCTGCATGTCATGGGGGTGATGGCTTGAGTGGAAGGAAGGAACAGCAGGACCACGGACATGATCACATCACCTGTGGGATAAACAGCAATAAGAATGTCAGAGGAGAAAGCCTTGCCCCAGACAGGGAATTCTTCGGGTCACATGAGCAGGGACAAGGCTGGACCTGACACAAGGCACTGTTCCTGAAACCCAGATCTACCCCAGCACATCTAAAGCCCTTCAGTGACTTGTTCCAGCAGGCTGCAACCCAAGCGAGGTATCCAAGGCCTTCCTGGACCTATGCTGCCTGGGGACCCGTCGTCATCTAATCGGACTTCACTCCCCCCCGCCACCCCGCTCTACCTGCCCTATGTCAGCCTCACCACACTACTTGTCACACTACTCCCTGTATCCTGGGCATCTGCACATGTCACCAGCTCTGTGCCTTTGTACTTGCTGATCCTTGTTCTTTGAGTTCCCACCCTTCCTTCCTCATGGCTGCTTCCTGCTCTTCCTTCATGATCCACAGACATAGCTACAGCCACACTACCTCCTCCAAGAAGCCAGCTCACCCTGGCACACACAGTGGCCCCACTCCTCCAATGTCCCACGGGAAGGTCTGTTTGGTTCCCCATTGTGTCCTCAGCATTGAGCCCAGCACCAGATTAGAGATGTGTTGGGTAAACAAATGAAAGGAAGAATGAATGAATGAATGAATGAATGAAGGGACGCCATCATTGCAGCTTTTATCATGCCATCATGCACATCCCATTGGCCTCCCTGTACCAGCGAAGCTAAGAATTCTGTCTCTGCAGCATTGCTTCCTTCCAGCCAAGAACAGAGCCTAGCACATAGTAGGTGTTCAATAGGTACCCATGAACTATCAAATGAGAGCATTCATGCATATATCCCTGGCTAAACTGTCCTTCCTGACTGGCAGAACCACAGGCCAGCCTCCTGTGTTCCTGTGTACACAGAGGATGGGGCCTGGGTGGTCATCAGGAATCAGGACTAGCTGCTGGCCTGCAGTTTCATGCTCTGGTTGTCAAGGGTGGGCAAACAGCAGAACTCAGTGGTCACACATGGAACCCAGCTGCCTCAGACTGGGTCCATGCCTCACTGGACCATTTCCCTGGATGCCGTGATCCTTGTTACCACTAGGTGGCACCAATAGCAAAGGCTTGACCCAGAGGGCAGCCCTCTGGCTCATCTCAGAAGCTGCTTCCTTTGCCTGGGGGCAGTCTTCCTGTGGCTGACAAATAGCCACATTGAGGGTGGGACTTGGAAAGAGGCTTCCTGCCGGTATCTGTAAGTTGGGATGGAGGCAGGGATTGGATGGTGACCTTGTGGAGTTAGGTGCCCCCCAGCACACACCCCATTCTACCCAAATCCGAAGTGTGCACTAATGTGCTGGGATGCGTGGTAGGCAGAGAGAAAGAGGAAACCCTATCAGTGCCAAGGAAGTGTGCTTGAGTGTCCATTTTTGTACCAACTCCCGTGGAGCTCTTTGCAAGGCCTTCAGAGCTGCAGGGCCTTCTCTACAGATGCTACAGCCTTGATGTCCTTGTCCCACCCCATCTGTTCCCAATGAGGACAGGCACTGTATAGATACTGTTTGGTGACCTGGGCAGCAGAGACCTGCCCCATCCTGCCCTGGACCCCATGGAGCACATGGATGTTAACCTCCAAACATGAACATAGGTGTCTAGCGTATAAAGCATCTCGAGGTTTTGAACATCAGGTGCTCACAACAGGCCAGGGGGGCAGCACCTTATTTTTTGTATACTTACTGCACTTACGACATGCTAGGCCCAGAACCAAGGGTCAGACCATGCATTACCTCATCTCTGGTCTTCCCACTAAGTGTGCTCCCTGACCAGACGGGCAGAGCAATTCTGGCACTGGTGTCTAGGAAGCATCCATCCTCCTTTGGTTTGGCATGTCCAGTGCTTTGCCCAACACTCAATGCCTCACATTATGGTAAATCGCCCCTAAGTATTCATTTGTCTCATAAGCAGTGTGTTCCCCAAATACAGGGAATTTTTAATTTTATTTTTAAGTACCTACAACTTCAAGGAGGCTCTGCATTAGCTCAGAAAATGTTTGTTGAGTGAAGGAACCAGCTCAGAAGATACCAAGTAAAGATGCTTGTGATTCTGTTCCTCCTCCAGGACTTGTCTTTTCCAGGGAAAAGTGAGGGCCTGGATGGACTTAAGGAGGCAGGAGAGGGCTGGGCAAATGACTGAATCCCAGAGACACAGACAGCTTGAAGCTTGAAGCTCCCGTCCTCAGACCCCAGGGTTCCTCAATTTCCCCATTCTGCAGAGCAGGATGGCTCTTGGAGCCTCAGTTTCCCTTCCCAGCTGGCTCATTGTTCCATCTGCTTCATTTGTCTGAAAGGCAAATTTGTTGTCAGTGGAGGGGTACAGGGAGGAGGAATGGGGGGCCTTACCCCAAGTGCAAAATGCAGACACCTTTATGCAGAACTAATCTGGCAACAGAGCACAGCTCCCTTCCCCTAGGGCCAGGTGAGATCTAATGAGGAGCTGTGAGACTTAACTCCAGCTGCTACAGCAGGCAGCCCTTCCCTGATACTCTGGAAGGGAAATGGTAACAATGGCAGGTGAGCTGGCTGAGCCTAGGGTTAAAGAGGAGCCATCTGGCTTGGTCAGATGGAGGACTTGGTGTAGGAAAGAGGGTGGATCTGCAGGACAGAGCAAGAGCGTGAGCTGCACCACAGCAGGGTGATTCATCAGCAGGCTTGGAGCCTGCCCAACTTCCCCCACTCTGTATCTGAGTCCACCTCACCTGCTTGGGGTTGTGGGGCCATCAAGGAAGAAAGGAAACAAGTCTAGGTTGACATCAGGCCTGAGCCTCAGGACTTCACCAGAAGTGGGAATCAGGCAATTGGTTTAACTTCTCTGAACTTTGGGGTCCTCACTCTTACTGGTTTTATTGAGAAGAAAAGAGATGCTTGGTTAAAGAATGGAGGTAGAAAAAATAATTAGGAAATTCTTTTAAACATCATGAAAATAGAAAGGTAATTGCACAGCCCTATAGGCTTCAAAACTCCAGGCTTGGCAGCCCCTCTTCACCTCTGCTCTTCCCCCACAGGCCCTCTCTCCAACCCCGACAACCATGGCCTTCACCTCAGCCCTGCTGGAGGACATATCCTCACGTCCTGAATTCTGCAAGTGGCCATGTGAATGCCCACCGTCCCCACCCCACTGCCCGTTGGGGGTTAGTCTAATCACAGATGGCTGTGAATGCTGTAAGATATGTGCCCAACAGCTTGGGGACAACTGCACAGAGGCTGCCATTTGTGACCCCCATCGGGGTCTCTACTGCGACTACAGTAGGGACCGCCCGAGGTACGCAATAGGAGTGTGTGCACGTAAGTGAGAACCTCTCTACTTTCCAACCCCAGCTCCCCAGGCCCCTCTCCCTTGGCACACCCGCAGCCCTATACCTGGCCAGGCTGCTTCTTGGCAGAAGGTGAACCCCCATCCCAAGCCAGGGTTGGGGTTGGAAGCCACGGGCTGGGTTCTTCCCGGGGAGAGAGGGATGCCTGCGTATCTCTTGCCCCTCACTTATGCTTTCTTCTCCATCCTGGAGACATGCTTTCCTGGGGAAGGAGTTTCCACCAGAAAATACCCAAGCTTGGTTTTGTTACTGTGGTAGGTAGGACCCTTTGATAGAGGCTTACAGTCTCCCAGGGGATACCAGGTCACTGCCGAGCTCCAGACATTTTGTAATGCTATAAATTAGAATAAAATAATGAGGTTCAAAAAGGCAGTACTCTTGAAATAATGAAAACCATCAGCCTGCAGTCGCCATTTCCTCCTGACCACGTTCTTCCAGTTACTGCCATAGCCTTTCTTACAGTCACCACCATCACATATCCTGTCTTCTGCTGTGTCTTAATTGGCTTGATACATCAATTTAGAATCATCTATTCATGTTCCTACATGAGATCTGATGACTTAGCATCTCAAAACCATTGGACACCTTCCCTGATCTGCCAAGCACCATCCTCCTAATTTTTCGTTATATAATAACCAGTATTCATAGTATTATAACTTTGCAAATGTTCATGGTAGCCTGAGGTAGTGTACATGTTTGAGTTTCTTTTTTTTGAAGATGCCTTTTATTCTTCTTCAAGTTTCTAATTGCCTTTGCTTTTTCTTTGCTCTTGATTTTGATCATATTTTTGTGTTTGGAAAGAAGGCTGCTATTGTTTGTTCTTCAAGTGCTCCCACATGTGTATTTGGTCCTTTTATGTTCCCAAAAGCATCTCCCTGGGATTTTATGACCTCCTGCTTCTATCTGGACTTGAATGTCCTTGTTTGAATTCCCTTATCATTACCCAAGTTACACAACCCAGGACGGTGAAGAAAGTAACTAGGCATCATGATGGAGCTCTCTAACTCTGGAAAAGTTCCACTGGTCTCATAAATCCATAAATCCTTGTCCCTTAGTGCTGAATCGACTGCTCCAGAATTATACCTCCATATGTATCCCTTTATCTATTCACACATGGCATAATCGCTTATCTCAGCTGACACATTATATTCCAGAGATGGCTTGTTCACGAGAGCTAGGCACATAATCAGAAGTCAGAAAATAATGTCTGAGCTTCAGGGTTAAGTTATGGCTTTCTTCTCTTTTACCAACTTGTTCCTCTTTCAACTTTCACATAGGGCACATAAGAAATCACCCCTGCTCCCCCTGACACACATTCTTCCAGTTTTCACCCCATCATTAGCCCCATGAAACAGTATGTTCAATGAGAACTCAAGTCTGAGCCCCAGCCCAGACTTGCTGAATCAAGTGCTCTGGAAGTAGGGACAGGAATCCATACCTTGAATGAATGAGATCCCCAAGGGATTCTCTGCATGCTGAAGTTCAAGACTGACTGTTAAAATACACAGTCAGTCATTTACCCTTTCCCATATCCCATGTAGGGAAACCTAGACCAGCTTCCCTGTGCTAGACTCACTTCCAGACATGTGGGATAGTCCATAATTCTTTTCCTCTTTGACAACCGTTTTCAAGGACATTAAAAAGACAGTTCAGTTTACTGTGATAATACTAATCTCTAAGGCTGTATTGAGATCTTATCATGCTCCAGGCCCTGTACCTTAGCCAGAGATTGCCACTCCTACTTCCATCTCTGTCCCCCATACCCTACACCGGTGTCTTTGCATCTCCGGTCCTGCCTCCACCATGAGCCTGCCACCATGAGCCTGCATGTATTTCCTTTCCATTCACGAGGGAAAACAAACAAATAAAACAACTTGTGGTCCAAAGAAGATTTTAATAGGTTTTTACATATACCAAGGGGTCCCTGGTCACATAGGTTTGTAGACACTGGAATAAGTAAAGTTAAACAGGTGTTATAGGACTTCTCAGAGGCTTGAAATGTTTATGTCCACTGTCAAGTTCCAAAAAGAGCTACCCTAAAAGGTCTTTTTCATTCCAAATGTATTTAAACACTGAACTCTCTCCTCTTACCTTATCACCTACCTTGGCCCCCACTCACACACAATATACACAAGTGTATCATATGCACACACAACAAAAATAGCACACGCATACATGTGCACACACATGCAGCTCACAAGTGTTCTCCTGAATATTTTCCTAGAAATGCTGCCATGCTGTGTGAATTTATGAGACCCTAATGCAAGAAAGGAGACAGCAAGTTCTAAATGTATAGAGAGGAAGAGCCCTCTGCACCAGGTGGAAAAGAGAAAGAAGAGTTTCACAGATAGCCTCTCAGCACATGGTCAGCTCAGCCAGTGGACAGTCCCTAGGCCAAGCTGACTCTGTCTTTAGAGGTCAGGACAAGGCAGGTGATAAAAAGGAGTAATTGCAAAAAATACAAGAGGACAGCAGGGATGATGGCAAACTGGTAAGTGCAAGCTCTGGCCATCAGACACCACCCTCCTGGTCTCCTGCCACTGTGGCCAGCCGGAAAAAAAAGTGAGTTTGGTCCCATCCAGTCTGCTCAGTTTTCAGGAAAGCCCAGAAATCCAGACTTGTGTGTTTTTTAAATGTGGCAATACATTTACATTTGAAAAAAGCACTCTGTGTGTGGGCCAAACTAAATACATTCATGGGCAAAGTGACCTCTGTCTTAGACTGTTCGGCTGTTTCAGTTACACAAATATCACATTTAACGCAGCACGGTCAGGACTGAGGGCAGAGTGGTTTAGTAGAAGGATCATTATAGTTACAGGCAGATGGAGTAGGGTTTCAATCCTGGCTCTGCCTCTTGCTAGCTACGTGACTGTGGACATGCCACTTAAGGATCTTGCTGAACCCAACCTTGTGTGAAGATGAGGAATAAATAAGGAAATGGGAAAAAAGTGACTGCTGCCCTTGGTTTTTGTTTTCTTTGCTTTCCTTTAACTTTTCTTGGCCAAGATCATCTGCTGCCCTCAGAAGAGAGGCAGGTCTACTTCAGGCCTAGCCCCACCCCACTGTAGAGTGAAGGAATCCTAAACCCCACCATGGTCTTGGAGTGAGAAAACCTGAGCTTTCCTGGAATCCCAGCATTGTCCTTAACTTGTCCTATGACTTTAGGCAGGTTACCTAACCTTTTAAATTTTAGTTTGCTCACTGAGAACAATGTAAAAATGCTGAGTTCTCTGGGTGGTTGGGCTGGCAAATGTCTGTACCTGGTAGGAGCCTAGCTCACGTGCATCCATCTACCCACCCATCTGCCCACTGATTTGTTCACTTGGTGAGCACAGATAAGTGATAACACAAAGATGGAGTTGCAAAACCTGACCACTGTCCCTGCTCCCACATGGCTGTGGGTGAAGGGAGAAAAGGCCCCAGTAGAAAAGCAAGGTGACTTTGGTTCTGGGAAGTCCTTCAATAAGAGGAAAGGTCACCAGCCACTCCTAGCCTTGCAAAGAGGTTAGATAGGAAGTGACTAGCCTCATCTTCTCATCAGGAACTGATCTTCTCATTAGGTAGAAGAAAAGTGAATGAGAAGGGCCCCTAGTTCTGCTGATCAGGCTATCTACAACCATCACACCCCTGTCCTCCCATTGGGCTGTTGAAGGCAGGCTCATGCCCTACGTCTGCATCCATGGATCCAGGGAGACCATGGCACTTTCTAGACACAGTGGAGCTCAATTTGACTGCAAGCTGAATTCATGTGGAGATCTTTAAGGAGTACTTAGTCCAAGAAAAGAAGCACTAAGACCTACATCCAACTCCACAGTTGGGCATGGCCAGGGCATTAACATTTCCCAAGGTTGTGTGGCTGCCTCCTTTGAGAAGCTGATGCAAGGACTATGGGGCCAAGGACTCCAGATTCCTGGGCTCACTTTCCCTTACAACCTGGGCAGGGTGTGGGCTTCAGCCTCCTCCCTCTCCTCTTTCCACTAACACAGGCTCTTACACACACATAGAACTATACATATAGGTACACATACCCACACTCATACACACTCACACCCATACTCACACACACATACTCACACACTCACACATAACTTCCTGGAGTGAGAGAGTGAGGCAGAGGTGAGGCAGGACACCAAACTGAGTGATTCACCCTTTCTTCCCCTTCTGCTTGCTCTTCTTCTTCCCCGCCACCTCCTCTCCTTCTCTGGTGTCCAATGGGAGGAAAGGAGCTGTGGTGTGAGACCACCTGCATTGAATTCCCTCCCACTTCTATCACTCATCAGCTTCTGATCTTGAGCGAACAAATCACTTAACCTCCAGACCTTTTCTGTCTGCCAAATGAAGGAAATGAAACTTTCCCCATGACGTCATTGGGAGGCCTGTGTGAGATCATGGACCAGATGGTGCGTGGTACAAGGTCAGATGGTCACTGTGTGCTGGCACCTCACTTTCCACAACTCCTCCCTGGTTAACCACACCCCAGGAAGACAGTAGCCACAGCAGGATGCATTTCCCTGAGACTGCTGCTTACTGCTGCCTACTGCGGTCCCCTCGGACATCCAACTTTGCCCTGCTGAGATTCAGTTTTGCTATTTGTAACTAGGAAATGACAATGTATTTCCTTATAGAACAAAGTAAGTCATACAACAAACCCTGCCCAGATCAGACCCAGGGGCAGTGTTCAGACAGACTTCACTCCTGCTAGACGTCAGAGCCATTTTTATCACCCACCCCCAGTCAGTCCAGGGACAGGGGCAGAACCACAGGAGACTATAGACTCCATATTGCTCCTCCTCCAGTGGCCCTGGACTCTCTCCAGATATTGTCCCCAATGGAGCACCCAGCATCAAGGGTGGCATTTGGCTCAGCTACCCCCAAAACCTTCCCTGGAGCCTCAGTTTGCATAACCACCCACCACATGGCCTCTTGAATGACCACTGGCATCTCAGATCAATCCTAGCTACCTCAGTGGCAGCTCCTCTGAGGATGACAGAGAATCTCTTAGCTTCCAGGGCTCAGGACAAGAGCCAGGCATCATTCTGGACCCCTCTCCTCCTCCGTCCCACCCCTCCACCAACAAGTCCTGCCAGCCCTCATTCCTAATGTCCCCAAAGCTGAAACTCCTCCCCAGGACCACAGGTCCCTCCCTATTCTGAGCTGTCACCAGCTCCTGCCTGGGTTACTAGGGTCACTTCCAATGCCCTTTGCCCCTCTCCAGACTGTTGTCTGCTCAGCATGAGTTTTCTTGTAAAGCCTAATTCATTTCACTCCCTCAACAGTTACTTCTTGAGCACTGGCTGTATGCCTGGCATGGTTCTAGGCTCCAACAGCTTTTCATCTTCCCCTGAGTCAAGAAGAAGCCATGGCTGACTCTCAACTTCCCTCTCTCCTTTCCTCCCCCACCTTCCAGTGCTTCTACCTCCAGTCTTTGTACCTCTAGGAGGTGCCCTCCTTGCCTGGAAGTCTCCACCCCCGGCCCCTGAGCCAGCTCTCCTCCTCCCTCTTTCTGGTCTTTGAGGAAGAAAGGAAGAAAGCATTTTCCCTCAGTGGAGGCATCCTGGCCCACCTCATTTCAATTTATAGCTGCAAATTGCTAACTACACCTCCTTCTCCCCTTTCCCTGAACACTTGCTACCAGCCACTGTCATCATCAATGCTCTGTTTGACCTGTTTATCTTCCCTGTGCCACCGTGCCTCTGTGTGAGTTCTTTGAGGGCAGGGCTGTCAAAGATTCTGTGTAGGACTGAATTTCCAGTACTTCCCTCACACGAGCCCTCTGGTCATGCATTTATCAGTACCAGGCCCTACACTGGGGACACTGTGGAGAGCAAGCTGCCTGGACCCCTGCCCTGAAGGTGTTGGAGCCTCTCACCCATCAGCCAGCCCTAGGGTCCTCAGGAGTTCTAAATGATGTTGGGAAGGATCCTACACACCCAATTTCAGCCCACCCGACTCCCTGCCTCCCAGATGTGCCCAACTCTTTCACCCCTCCTGTCTGCCTTAGCCCTTGCAGTTATTACTGGGCCCAGCCTGCCATTCGCTCCTATCGGGAGTCATTTCTGAGCTTGAGTTCATGGGGCAGAGGAAGGCTGTGCAGAAGCAGCCTGGCCTGGAGCCCAGGCCCTACCTGACCCACTGCTGCTTGTGCTTGCAGAGGTGGTTGGCGTGGGCTGCGTCCTGGATGGTGTGCGCTACACCAATGGTGAGTCCTTCCAGCCCAGCTGTAGGTACAACTGCACGTGCATCGATGGCTCAGTGGGCTGCACACCACTGTGCCTCCACACTCAGCCCCCGCGTCTCTGGTGCCACCAGCCCAGGCGTGTGAGTGTGCCCGGCCAATGCTGTGAACAGTGGGTGTGTGACGATGACTCTAGGAGGCCTCGACAGACCGCACTGCATGACACCAGTGCCTTTGGTAGGTATATGTTGGGCCAGATGGGGACTATAAGGGTTACAGTCCTCCTGGAACAACAGCCCCTGGGAAAACTCAATCCCTAAATTCCACTACCCAGTCCACAGTTTACCAGCTATGTGGACTTGGGGAAGTCACACCTTCCTGAGATCCCATTTTCCCACCTATAAAATAGAAATTAGACAGTCTACCTGCCTTATGGGGTCTTCCAGCACAAAATAAGGAGTGCTTTGTGAAGAATGACACTCTACACACACAGGGCATTATCATCGTACTGAAGTGTTTCTGAGGGAGTAGAGGAAGGGGTAGAAAGGGTCTTTTTAGGACGGCAAGAACGAGTAACATGTGCCAGGGCGGGAGAGGGAGAAGGTAGGTCTAATCAGGGCTTCCAGATGACTCAAAGTTGTCTTTTACTCGGGAGAATGGGTGGGCAGGTAAGGATTCAACCAGATAAGCCTGATAAGAGGAAGTCCTGGAAAGGAAGGCCAGGGAAGGGCATATTTGTTTCACCACTGATTACTGGAGCCTAACCCAATCCCAGACACTTAGATATCCAAGTAATTCATTTAGGTAGACAGATGTTTGGTTGAATAGGTGAATGGATGGATAACGGATAGATAGATAGATAAATAATGGATATGGATGGAGGATGGGTGGATGGATGAAGGATAGATGGATGAGTGATAGATGGATGACTGGATGGATGGATGGATGGGCAGAGGGTGTAGAGATGGTAAGGGAGGAACAAACGCAAGAGGCATTGCTTGAGAAAGCACAATGGTCCTCGTGTCTATGCCAAGCATGGGATAAAGGAGAGAGAGGACTTGAAGATGCTCCTGGGGGTTGCTGTTGGCTAGGAGATAGAACAAGAGGAACACATTTAGGGTGAAGGAGTTCTGCCTGGTGTGAGACAGATCAAATTTGTGATGAGTGCAGAGAGAGGAACAGCCAATGTGGGCAGTTTTGAATGAGAGAGATGGGTAGGGAGAGAACTCTGGAGTTACACACTTGGAGCTGCTGATAGCAGTTGGTATAGCCTAAGAACAGCACACAGAGTAGGCCTAGGGCACTGGTTTTGGGAGGCTGATATTTGAGGGATGGACAAGAGAGGAGGAGATGAGAGACAGAGAGAGAGAGAGAGAGAGAGAGAGAGAGAGAGAGGTGTGGGAAGACTATGAGTATCTTGTGCAATGGAAGCTAGGAAAAGAGAACATCACTAGAGGAAAGCCCCTCCCAGGCAAGTGGACCTGAGGAGGGAAGCAGTGGCACTGGGGTTTTTAGGTGCAGCTCTTTTGTTGTACTGGTAATCTTACAAAATATAAGTGCATGAGATTGCTCACAACCTGTACGCATACTCTCAGCCTCAGCACTGAGAGTACTCTGAACTGGCTGATTCTTTGTTGTGCAGCTGTCCTGAGCAGTGGAGGAGGTTTTGTAGTATCCCTGCCTCCACCCACTAAATATCAGTGGCCCCACATCCAAATGTGCCCCAGGGGACACAACCCAGGTGAAGAAGCAGCCCTTTGTCAATAGAAGGCAGCAGTAGGGCAGTTGTCCCACCCCGGCCCCCCTGGCAGTGCTACACAAGGGTTACTGGGCAGTAGAGGGGGAGGCAGAGGTTGTCTGCACATTGTGTATGGCCCAGTGACCCCATTCTGATGAGCACAAGCAGAACCCTTGCAGTGCTGTTGAGGTAATCTAGAAGCCAAAGCCCTTTCATCTCCCTAGATGAATCCCCTCCGCACCTCTACACTCACTGCCAGCCCTGCCCCCCTCTGTTCCTGGATAACTCTGCTTTCTCCCTTGTCTGTGGTATCTCTCATTATTTCTTCTTCTTGTTCTTCTTGTTCTTGTTCTTCTTGTTCTTGTTCTTCTTCTTCTTCTTCTTCTTCTTCTTGTTCTTGTTCTTGTTCTTCTTCTTGTTCTTCTTCTTCTTCTTGTTCTTCTTCTTCTTCTTGTTCTTCTTCTTCTTCTTGTTCTTCTTCTTCTTCTTGTTCTTCTTCTTGTTCTTCTTCTTCTTGTTCTTCTTCTTCTTCTTCTTCTTTTTCTTGTTCTTCTTCTTTTTGTTGTTCTTCTTGTTCTTGTTCTTGTTCTTCTTCTCCTTCTTCTTCTTGTTCTTCTTGTTCTTCTTCTTGTTCTTCTTGTTCTTCTTCTTGTTCTTCTTCTTGTTCTTGTTGTTCTTCTTCTTCTTCTTCGTCTTCTTCTTCTTCTTCTTGTTCTTGTTGTTCTTGTTGTTGTTCTTGTTCTTGTTCTCCTTCTTCTTCTTCTTCTTCTTCTTCTTCTTCTTCTTCTTCTTCTTCTTCTTCTTCTTCTTCTTCTTCTTTCTCTCTCTTTTGTTTACTCTCCATCATCCCCTGCACACTTGCAAGCTCCAGGGGCTATGAATTTCCCCCTATTCTTTTGTTACTTTTCTCCCCCCTTGCCCTCATTCTCCTCCCCCAAACACACCTCTTTTTTCTGCCCTTCCATCTGTCCACCCCTTCCCTCTCTGCTTTAGTCCTTTCTCTTTGGCTTCAGGTGCCTGTGAGTCCAGGTGGGATTTTGACCTGTATGTCTGCCCTGTCTTTCTGTGTACTCTTTGAGTACTTTCTGCAGTACTCTGTCTGACCTGCCTCAGTCTCTAGATTGCTATCATCCACTTCTCAGTACCCATGATTGAGCACACACCCGTTTCAGATGCTGAGGCTGCCTGTGTTCATTGGGCAGCCCAAGGGCTTGGTAGTCAGGTAACAACAGTCAAGTAATCACACAAGCTGTTATAGACTCTGGGCTCACTAAGGGTCAGGTGGAGAACAGCTGGAGCACTTTCACATGCATGACCTTGTCCTTTCTGATCCAGCACTGGGAGACTGAAGCTGGTGTAAGCCCTGTTTGCATGGGGAAGTGGAGGCCCAGATATGTATGGTAGCTAGCTGGTGGGAAGTTACACAGCTCATAAGAAACAATGCTGCAAGTTGAACCCATGTATTGTGACACTGAAGCCTGGGGTCCCCTTACCCATTGTGCCCTCAGCATTACCAACACAGAACGTTAGGTTCTGAGATGTGGGTACCCACCTTTGAACTCCCACAATGCACTTCATCTCTAAAGGGGGACAATGTCCCTTTAACCACTATTTCCAAGCACCTGGCAGGATGCTTGGTACAAAGTCAATCACAACCTAGACCCTGTTTGTGGTCATACCAGTCCCACAAGGCAAATTGGATGGTTCTAATGAGGAGGCTAGGCCCAGAGTGAGATATCTAAGGTTACACAGCTTGCAGATGGTGGAGAAGGATTTGAACTTGGGTCTGCTTGTCTCTAAAGATAGCTTTCCTCCCATGAATCCATGCTTCTTCTCAATCATAAAAAAATATAAGGACCAAAATGAGGCCTCCCCTCCCTGGGTACCCCAGCTTGTTAGAAGCCAATTTTCCCTCCCGTGGGCAGGGACAACCCAGTTCTCTGTCTGTCTATCTGTCTCTGTCTCTGTCCCCCTGTCTGCCTAGCTCATTATCTGGCTACCTGCTTATCTCTGTCTCTCTCCTTCTCTCTGAGTTTTGGGGACCCTACACCTCCTTAATGTGTTGATGGTAAGGATTGGTGGGGGATGGAGACTGGAGATTCATGGGGACTCTGGTGTTCTCCTACAGCGGCTGCAGGTGAGGTAGAGCCCTGGCACAGAAACTGCATAGCCTACACCAGCCCCTGGAGCCCCTGCTCTACCACCTGTGGCCTAGGGGTCTCCACTCGGATCTCCAACATCAATGCCCGGTGCTGGCCTAAGCAGGAGAGCCGCCTCTGTAACCTGCGGCCATGTGATGTGGACATCCACGCTCATATCAAGGTGGGTGAAGAGCAGGGGTTGTTGTCTCAGACTTAACAAGCAGACAAAGCAGGCATTCAGCCTGGCTTCTGAGCTTCCTTGTGGGGCCATTTGTAAAGTAGGAATAATTCAGCTTACCTGGTACACCTGGTGTGTTAGTGATTTAGGACAATATGGGTTACCAAGCTGGTGCATTGTGAATTTCACTTGGTGGAAGCTTTTGTGGTTAAGGTCACTCCATAGAGAACTCGGGATGTACCAAGTGCTCTTCTGTAATGATTCTGAGGGATCCTCACCAACATGATCCTCACCACTCCCATGGTAGGGCCCCCCCACCACCTGTGGACAGCCACAGGGGATGACACAGGAGCAATAGGTAGGACTTGGGGCAGGTGGACTCAAATGTCTATCTGCTGTTAGGTGCCTCTGATTGTGGCTGATCTCTTAACCCTGAATGTCAGTCTCCATCATTACAATGCTGGTGATGACCTCTGAAATATCCCTTCCAGTTATGAGAGCCAAACATCATGAAATGAAGCACTAAGGACATTCCAGGCCATAGTAGGCTGAGTCCAACCTTCAGAGTTAGACATGGGACTTACTTGCCTAACTCAATGCCCCTCACTCACACCTTAGACTACAAAGCAAAATTAAGCAGAACTCAGCCCCGGTTCCATTTTGGAAGCAGGATGGTTTTTGGAGGATGCTGAGGAAGGACTGCCCAGATGACAAAATGGCCCAGCTTCCCAACCTCCTTTTTAGACATTGAACATCACATCTTATCCCCAAGAGAGCTTCTCCAGCTGTCTCTGCTGATTGGCTGGACACACTTTCTTCTTCCTTCTCCTTCTTCCCCTTTCTTCTTCATCTCTATCTCCCCAACTATTCTGACCTTTGGGGACACAGCAGGTCCTCAGCAGATGTCTCCTAACTGGAAATGTGGATGGAAAGGTCCTAGCAGTGGGAGAAATGGAAGGGAGGGTCCTAAGCTGTGGAGATGAATTTACCACAGGCTGATGCGGGCCCCTCACCATAGACTCATGATTCCTTCCCAGTTTTGTTTCCATGAGTATGTTCCCTGCACTATATAAGCCCATACCCCAAATAGCCTGGATCTGCTCTACTCTAGCTCTCGCATGCTGCCGGTACATAGTAGACTCCAAGAACCACTAGTCCAATGTATTTAGTAAGTGCCTACTATGTACCAGGCACAGAATTGCACCAGAGACACAGAAAGATCCCCAAGTCTCAAGTGGCCCTAAGACCCATAGAAGGATGGAGTTACCTTTAATTAATATCAATCATGTGCAACGCATTGCATGATAACTGTAGGCAAGAATGAGACTGGGGGAGACTGGGGGAGGGGTAAAGCATGCTGTGATCATGACGCCCCATGCCAGCTGTCACTGGCTAGCAGTGGGAGTTCAGTTGACTGAAAGAACTATCAAGATGTCCTGTGCTGGTGAAGCCACTATGAGTGCACAATGGCAAGGCAAACATTCAAGAGGGAAGGGACACTGCAGGCTGTGAGATACAACCCAGCAAGGGAATCCCCTTCTGTGACTCTCAGTCCAGCCCTGTGTGATGCAGCTGGGTCTCACTGTATTTGCTAACATCCTTTGTTTGAAGACTGTAGAAGAAAGATGAAGTGCACAGTGAATGTGAAGGGAAGGACTGGGGTTTGGAGGGAATAAGGTGATCGTGTAGCCTCTGAGCTCGCCAACTGAAAGTTCCTTTTCTTTCCTGCAGGCAGGGAAGAAGTGTCTGGCTGTGTACCAGCCAGAAGCACCCGTGAACTTCACTCTTGCAGGCTGTGTTAGCACCTACTCCTACCGACCCAAGTACTGTGGAGTCTGCACGGATGACAGGTGCTGCATTCCTTACAAGTCCAGGACCATTGATGTCTCCTTCCAGTGTCCAGAGGGGCCAGGCTTCTCCCGCCAGGTCCTATGGATTAATGCTTGCTTTTGCAATCTGAGCTGTAGGAATCCTAATGATATCTTTGCAGACTTGGAATCGTACCCTGAAATCTCAGAAATTGCCAATTAGGCTGGCATAAATCATGGGGCTTAGGGCCTGGTCAGTGAACGCAAAGCAGTCAGCCCTCTGTGGCCAATAACTTCACAATGAAACCTTCTTTTGTCTACTTCCTACTCACTTCTAATTACCCTGATCTGAACCCTCAGTCTCCATTCCTGTTTTCAACTACCCAAATGACCCAATATGGTGCTGCTTAGGCTCAGATAACAGGTTTCCTCCTTGGTGTCATTCTGCATCATTCCAAAGAAAGTTTCTGCCTCTGGATGTTCTGGACAAGAACAAAGCCTAGTCTAGTCTCTCAGAGTCATCTGAAATCCTGATGGATCTCGCCCATGTGCCAAGGAGTGAAATCAGCTGGAGACCCAATATCTTAAACTGAAAGACCTTTGGGGTTCGTTTAAAAGGATGGATGAGATGGGGGATGGTAGAATAAGCTATTATTTGGACCCTTTCGTTTGGCACTCTAATGAGGAATTCTGTCCATAGCACACCTAACATAGCTCTGATTCCAAAGGTATATGTACCACAAGGCCACCAAACATTTGCCAAAGAGGTGAATAATTGTTTGCTTTTGATTTTTAATGGAAAGTTATATTTGCTAACCTGGGCATTGTTGAGGTTAAACTTCTCTGTACTGTAAAGGGTACAAATTAGGTTCCTCTCAATCAGAAATGCAATTTGATAAATTTCACTTCTGTTCATGAGAAAAGCCTCCAGTTGATCCTCCAGGGACAAGGCAAAGTCAGTTAATTTCAGAAGTAGCAATTGACCAGAGCATGGAATCTGCTGCTGACTGGCTGTTCTTCCAGAAGCTGGCCAGGCTCCTCTTCCTTCCATTCTGACCCTGCCTTTTCCTGGAGCTTGGGGGGGTTGATCAAGCCCTTGGAATGGATTCTCTGGCCCCTGAGTGAAGCCCTGGAACACTCCTCTACTCTTATGGGGCTTTGAGAAATTACCTTGAAGTCCAGAACAGATCTGCCAGACCAGGTATGGGCTAAGCCACAAAGTGGATTACCCTTCACTAGCCTAGGTGGTCTCTCTGGTGGGAGGGTATAAGACCTCAAGGTCTCTGGCCCAGGACGTATTTCTGTGTGTGGCAGAAACCTGCTTCACAATCTTTGGGG
Organism: Castor canadensis; assembly: GCF_047511655.1. Taxonomy (NCBI): domain Eukaryota; kingdom Metazoa; phylum Chordata; class Mammalia; order Rodentia; family Castoridae; genus Castor; species Castor canadensis. Next base: position 190,244,990 of record NC_133388.1, read on the forward strand.
TTAAGGACCTAAAAACTCAGATTTCTTGTCTGAAGAGAGATTGACCAGTTGTTTAAAAATGGAAATGTATTTAATAGAAGTTAAAAGCTAAAAGGGGTTGAAGTTAAAAGGAAAAGAAATGGTTATAAACGGAAATAAGACTGTTATTTATTTTTGTTAGTAGGATATAATGTTTGCTGCCATTTCTTTCATTTAGTTTCTCCTATGTGCTAGGCTTTGTTCTCAGTGCTACACATATAGTTAGTTGCTCATTGCATCTTCGTGGTAATGTTGAGAAATTTCCATTGTTATTTCTGTTCTTACAAATGTGAAATGGAAGCTCAGAGAGTAAGGAAACTTGGCCAAGGTCAATGTGAGGGAATTAGGGTTCTCAACTCATAATCCCCTGCTTCTGGGGCTTCCAAATGTGCCAGAATAAGAAAAGATATTGAAACAAGCAACTTTTGCTCTCATTATTTTGTTCTTAATATTGTTCTCCTAGCTCCCTCAAAAGAACAGAGTGTCTGATTTTCTGATAATATAAAATCTAAAATATATGGGATAGAAAGAAATCCACTCATCCCTATAGATCATCATTCCCTCAAAACATCAGCTCACACCATGGATTTTCAACACCACATATCGGATGAGGTAAAGATGGTCCCCAGGGACCTGTGGGCAGCATGCAGGTAGAAAAGGGACTGGGAATTTGCCCCTCTTACTGTGAACTCACAGAGGCCTAGTCCAGTGCAAGGCATATAGTGGTGCTCAACACATATTTGATGGATAAAGTAAATTATACATATGTTCCTAACTTTATTTAAAGGACTCTTCTTCCAGTTGTGTGACAGTCTAATTTTTATCAGTGGAAATCTTATATTAAGTATCAAAGGAAGAGACATTTAATAATACAATTTAAAGAAATGTATTTTCATATACGTTCAAGAATTCTTCTGTGAAGAGCATTTACCCTGTGACTAATCCCTTCTCTAAGTCTGTGTGAGTTGGGTTGTATTTTCTTAAAGTGTAAACACCAGCTACAACAGCTAAGCCCATAGGAAATTCAGCAGAAACTCAGAGCTAGATCCTTACTATATTTGCATCCTGATTTGGGAAACTGAATATAGCTTCCAAGATCATACAGGCTGGTTGTAGCTGTTGAGAGCTATCCTGGGAATAGGTGGCATGGACTAGCCAGAGTGATTCAGCTACTATTAGTTTTGAGAAATGGACCTGGCTTATACTGGGCCCAGTGGGAGCATCTTTGACCCATAAGTTGAAGTCATAGAGAAGGATGTTTGGGCCCAATATAACAAAACTCTTTCTAACAGAATTGTTATGCAATGATGTGGCCTGATCCGAGAAAAATTAAGAATAATGATTACAATGAAATTTTTCATTTCTTATAGCATTTGGTGCCAAGTACCATGGGAAGTTTTACATTATCTTCTCAATTATCACTGTGATTTTGAGTACACATCTCTTCCCATTTTATAAATGGAAACTCTGATACTCAAAGGAGCTGAGGAATTGGGGCTCAGACCCAAGCTTCTTCTACTCTACCTTGCTTTTGGGGAAGCCTCTCAGAAGAACCTGGAGTCTCACAATGGCAGGCAGAAGTTTGAATAGACCAATAGATTTCTCTTCCTGTCCCTTTTGCTCTGTGATGAAGGAAAGGCACACTATGGATTAGTTAACTTTCAATGAAGAAGTTTCCTTGAGTAATAAGACCACATTTCCCTGGCATTGTGAGAGAGGGAGGAAGACCCAAATTCACCAAACCACTGGTTCTTGCTAGAACCTTGTAAGTGTTTAGCAAGCCCTCAGCACATGCCAGACCTGCCGTTAGGTGTTATACTGCCATATCTCATTTAGTTCTCATAATGAACCCAGGACATATGCCATCATCATTGTCCTGTTTTAGAGATAAGATAGCTGAGTCTCATGGAGTTAAGTAATTTGCTCAAGGTCTTCCCAGCCAAAGAAGAGGACCAGGATCATAAACTAAGAGTCATCTGACACCTGAGCCATCTCTCCTGCCTCAGTTGTTTATTCTGACTCTAAGCTATAGATATGACCTTCACAGAGGTGCTTTATTGACACAGATTTAACTTTAAAGGTCACTTGGAAACCAATAAAAGAAAGTAGCTTCAAATGATAGAATTGTCCATCACATCCCTAAATATTGTACTATCCATGACAAGCATAAAAAGCAATGCAGCCTGTGACTGTCCTGTTGAATGGTGTCACTGCTTTTTAAAGGTTCATATTTATGCAAAGTCACCATTTTGACAGACTACATAGTCAATTCGTGAATGGTCATAGGATTAACTGTGTATTCTTGCACATATATGTGTATGTATGTATGTATATATCTATTTTCAAACTGTGATTTTATATTTAAATATTTCTACTGCCATTTTTGTAAGCAAATAAATACTACACATGAAGAACTGTCTTAGAATTTCCCAATAGAGGAATAATGGTTCTTGGGCAAGCTGTCATATTTCACAACAGTCCTCATTTTTCTCATGATTTGTGTAGCATGGAATGTGTTTGCTCAATATGAGGGGTTCACATTGCTCAAATTCTTTGTTTACAGCTTTTCTCCTTAAAGCAATAAACCATCAGCAAATCAACTTACTGGATTTGGTGGATTTTCTCATATATTCGATTGCTATGAGGCAATGATGGAGCATTGAGCACATTCAATCAATGGGCAAATGGTAGAAATTACATCATAGACGTTCTCTACATGGAAACTTAAAAGTTTAGAGATAGGCTTAGACACATAAATTCTGAAACTCAAACATCAGATTTGCCAATGCATTCTAACTAAAATAACCATAAATATAAAACAGAATTTTAAGCATTCATTCACATACTCTTTTATTCAATACCTTCTTGTATCCCTAAGTAGACAGTGGATACCTTGAGGTCAGGGAGCGTGCTCTTTTACTTTAGTCATAGACTGCTCGGTCTTGTTTCATGCTGTTACTTGACTTACAATCCAGCATCTTTGAGGTGGGAAGGGTATGAGTGTCTTTTTCAGCTCAGCTTAGAGCTCATGCCAAGCTGTATGTGTAGGCATGCAGGGATCTGGAATGGATAAGGCAAATAACTTTTGATGCCTTCTGGTCAAAGTCCCCTCATTAACTTTCCCCCTCCCCCCAAAAAAAAAACCACATGATAATAACCTAATACAGTCCAGGGGAGACTCAACTCCAATACATTTGTCACATGAATTGTTTCCAAGAACATTCCAGCATCTTTGTTTTTCAAAACTGGAGGTTAGATCATGGAGTTCTGTGGGTGTCTTAGGTTAAGATAAATCTGTAGACTTTGGGAGAAATTACAAGGCTATCAGGTCCTTAAGGTTTTGAGACAATGGGATTTGGGGGAAAGGCCCAGAGAATTTTATTACAAAGCATTTTCTTTTATATTTAGATGATATAGACAGATATAGGTACAGATAGAAAGAGATATATATATAATCATAGTTGCTAGGCATGATGGTATGTGCCTGTAATATCTGCTTCTTAGAAGACTGAGAGGTCAATTGCTAAAGTCTAGACCTTTGAGGCCAGCCTGGGCAATGTGGTGAAACCCTGTCTCAAATGATGTGCTTGTGTTCTCCATCATCCCCACTAACAAAATAAGTACTTTCTCTGCATTCAGAAACCTAAGTTCTAACTGAATCTAGGTTCTTTCTAAATGTAGTACTGACTGAGCAAAACTGACTTCTAAGGAGAAGCACAAAGCCAGCACACTATTTTGTACATTCTATGCAGAACGTCTTTGGATCTCCATTCTAAGCCTCGTTTTTTTATTTTTTTTTTACAAAGTACTGAAAATGTGGATATCTCAGTCCATCCTATCAAAAGAGAGAAAACTGCTAGAAGCAAGCTTATTGATAACTTTGGAAAAACAGCTTGCCAGCAAAGGAGGAAGGAGAAAAATTAAAAGCCAGATAAAGGAAACATAAAAGCAGGCCACCCAAGCCTGAGTGGGCCTGTTTAATGGCAAGACAAAAACATCCACGGGCCATAAACTATTATGGGCACCCACAGTCTTGGTCCCAGAAACTAACTGATGTTCTATGATCCCAGGATGGTCATTGGTGGGGCATGAGTTGCACATGTGCTCAGTGAAGTGTTTTAATGGGCATTTAGGGGGATGGTCCATTTTAGAAATGGCTGGCTAAGACTTTTAATCCCTGTGAGCTTTGGTTTCCTGATGTGTGAAGCAAGGAGAACTACTTACAGACAAAGAATAAAAAGGAGAAAGGAACTCCAATGCACACTAATCCAAGAGGAAGTGTGTACTACATATTTATCAAAAACCTCTTTTTTTAATTTTATCATTTTTACTTCTACTCACATGTGTATAGATTGTTTGGTTCACAAACAATGGACCAAACACATCTTCCCCAGTGTCCCCCCACACTGCTTCTGGGAAGAACCTGTTGTTCCTCCCTCTTATTCTCTGATTTTTTGAAGAGAAAACATAAGAGATAATAATAAAGACATAGAGTTTTTGCTAGTTTGAGATAAAGACATCTATACAGAGAGATTCCTAGCATTGCTTCCATGCACTTGTATATTACAACCCAGATTGGTTTATCTCTACCAGACCTCTTCACTACTTTCTGGTCCCCTTCCCATAGTGGTCTCTGCCAGTTTAAGATTACTTTATTTGCTCCTCTACAGTGAGCACATCAACCACATTGAAGTTTTAGGTTTCCTTCCCTTTCCCTATTCCTCCCATGCATGTTCTCCCTTTAGTGTGTGACCTAGATCCAATAATATTATTGCATTCAAAAACCTCTTGTTTTTTTGATAAACAGTGTTTGGCACTGGTCTGGCCCTGATGACCTAGAAGTAAGAAATCACTACTTTTGTCGAGGAAGGACAGACAATGTGACATGCACTCACTACCGATGGTGCATGTGTCATCTACACAGGTGGCCCATGCTTCCCAGAGAGGACTTGGACTTCAGGAAACACTTCTCAGAGTGGGGATGAGGAAGGGCATGTACTGTCACAGTGAGCATGGTTGTCAGGGGATGTCACTGTGCAAAAATGACATGCCAATTTACCTGCCACAAAGGCACCAACTTTTTGGAGCACCTGCTGTTAAGTCATAGTTGATTGACCTTCTGAGCCAAGCTGGATCAATTAGATCTTCCCCTTAAGAAATACAGACCTTACTGGTTTGGGGTCCAGGAACTTGGAGGTCAGGTTGCCCTTGGGCTAGGGTCACCATTTCATGCTTCAGAGTTGCAGAAAAATTTAACCTTAGATAAAAAGAGGCTTACTGGCTCACTAGGCTCCTCCCCAGGTCCATCTCCAACCCCACAAGGCTGAACCTCACTTTATGTCCTGGGATTCCAAACAGGACACTGTGGAAGTGTTTCCATAGCCTGAAACAAAAACTTGAGCAGGTAGGTGTGGGCTCCACCTAGGAACCAGTCCAGTGACTCTGATGGTGAGATTTGTCTGAGAAGAAGCAGCAAGGAAAAGGGCAGCAGAAGCCCTGGCTTAGACTGGAGGTGTGGCTTGAGTAATAAAGCACCTGCCTTGAAAGCAGAAAGTCTAAGTTCAAACCCCAGTTCCACCAAAAAAAAAAAGGAGGCCTGGCTTGTCCCTACAGATCATGCATGTGGCCAGACTTGCTGTGCACTATCTATTGTTGAAATATTATTTTGTGTTCAGGACAAGCATCTAGAGTGGAAATGTAGAAATGGAGACCCAGATGGCAAAACAGCCTCTGGGCACACAGGCTCTAGAGAGCATCGAGCCATGCAAATACCTGTAACTGCTCCTGACTTTTGGAAACCTAACCCAGAAGGGCCAGCACTCTCTGTGTCCACCCCTGGTCCAAAGCTGATGGTCACTGCCCTCCAGACCCACAGCAGGACAAAGAGTGTGAGCTGATGTGCTGCTGCCCCTTCTTCTAGAGCAGGGCTTCTACGCCTCGCCCTTGGAAGCCTTGGGATCCATGTATAGAATTCAGCAGCTCTGTTCCTGGAAAAGGAGAATTATGCATCATTGCTTTCACAAACCTCTAACTGCAATTCAGCATTTCATTCCCAAGCAATGTCGCTGGTTGTGACCACAGGCAGGTGCTTATCACAACTGTGTCAGCTACCACAAGCACACTGGTCATCACTTTGAATTTGCCATACTGTGGGGACCAGTGTCAACTTTCTGTTTAACTTGATAAAGCAGCATGTGTGACTATGTCATGTGATTGTAACATTTGGATGATTGCACTTCAGTATAACTGACTTCTTTTGTAATTATATATTTGATCTTGCACATTTAAAACTCTTTTGAGAGGGATCTGAGGTCTCTCTAACTTACCCAAAAAGCCTGTCTTCCCCTCCTCCACGTCTGCTGCAACAAGGCAGAGCTGGAGGGCAGCTATCCCCTCTCCAACACCATTGCTCCAGAGTCACTTCCTGCCCACACACCTGCCCAAGTCTATGTTGCAAGTTCCTCACTCAGGAATATCCTGCCTACCCTAGGCTGGCGGCCAAGCTAGTCTCTGTCTTGGCACACCACCTTACCCCTCTGTGCTGGGTCAATATCACCTCATTATTCCAAATCTATTTCCTGGACAGCAGGATCCACACCCACTCTGCAGACCTCAAGATCATTTATAGCAACCACGCAGGCTAAGCAACTCCCAAGGGAAGTGAAGAAACCCCAACATAGATAACATCAGGAGAGCTGTTTTAGGGGCTGCACTTGGTGACTCGCTTCCAAAGAGAGGTTGTGGCAAAGCAGAGGAAGTCCCTTAGTTGTGGAGAACCTGGCAGAGATTATCCTGGGCAGTGATCAGATGATCTCATCAGCAAGAAACCATGCTGACCGCCTGTACCTTAACAGGCTGTGACAAGGGCCCCTCATCTGTATGGTCCTCTCCCAGCTGAACCATGAAAAAGCCTATGAACCCCAACTCAGGGACCTTCTACCGAATGCCTGACCGATGCGTCTCAAAACAATCAAAAATATGAGTCCCTCTAGGGCCTTCCAGATATTTTTCTCTTGCAAAGGACCCACAGCCAGATGGAAGTTGTGACCCAATGTGCTGTCCCTGGTCACAAGCCCAGGGACTCTAAGGAGACATGAAGTTGGTGTAATGGCACATTCTGGGATAGAAAAAGGACACAGGGGAAAACTAGTGAAATCCCACTAATGCCAGGGCTTAGTGACCAGGAATGTACTAGGGTGGACAACTTAGCTGTGACAAATGTGCCACAGTGCTGTAAGAAGTACAAGCGGGGACACTGAAAGAAGGCGCATGGACACACTCTATGCTGCCATTGTGCTGTCTGGAGATTAAGTGTCCCCCCAAAAACTCACATGTTGGCGGCTTTGTTCCCAGTGCAACGCTCAGTGGGGTTTCTGGGAAACTATCGGATCAAGAGGGCTCTGACCTAATCAATGGATTAGTCCACTGATGGATTCATAGTTGAATGGACTTTGGGGAGGTGAAGGAAATTGTGGAAGCTAGGGCCTGATTAGAGGAAGTGGGCTGCTGGGACCACGGTTTCAAAGGTATGTCTTATCCCTAGTCTCTTCCCCTGTCTCTGTCTCTGCTTCCTGGCCACCATCATGTGAGTAGTTCCTCTGCCACACACTTCTGCTGCCACGATGTTCTGCCTCACCTCAGGTTCCTTGCAATGAAGCCAACTGACCTTTGACTGGACCCTCTGAAACTAAACCAAAATAAATTTTTCCTCTTTTAAGTTGCTTCCCTCAGGTTTTTTGTTACAGTAGTGGAAAACCAACCTACATTGCAATTGTGTAAATTTTAAGCTGATCTTTTTTGGAGGGGAAGGATAGTGGGGACTGAGGTTTGAGCTCAGAGCTTTGTGTTTGCAAAGCAGGCACTCTACTGTTTGAGCCACATCTGCAGTCCATTTTGCTTTGGTTAGTTTTGAGATGGGGTCTTGAACTATTTGCCTGGCCTGGGCTGGCCTAAAACTTTGATCTTCCCAATCTCAACTTTCCAAGCAGTTAAGATTGCAGGGATGAGTCATTGGCTCCCACCTTAACTTGATCTTAAACAAAACATGTTTTAATAAAATGTGAGCTTATATGAAAACCTGTTAACAACTTTCTTTTCAAGTGTTACAGCAAAAAGTAAGCATCACAGTGTTACGATTGGCCACACTGTCCTGAAATAAAAGTAAAAAAAAGGGGGGGGTTGCTTCCCTCTAATTTTAGGTGAGACAGCTTTAGGCTTTTACCACTGTACTGGTAATGGGTGCTGGACACAGGACAGGATTGACTTGAGATGTGCTGTGAGATCTGGATATTTTTAGTATGGAAAAAAGGATGTAAATGATTAATTGTTTTTATAGAAATGGTAATATATATATATTGAACTAAATGAAATGCAGTATTAAAATTAATTTCATCTGTTTCTTTGCATTTTTTTAGATGTGGCTACCTGAAAATTTAGTGACATATGTGGATGATAGTTAAATTCCTACCAGATAGTATTGCTGTAAAGCAAAGAATTCAGCAGTGGGAGGCACCGGGCACAGTGCTGGGGTGTTAAGGCTGAGTGACCCTCTACCCTTCCCGTTCTACCCTTCCAGCACCTTAATGTCACACACAGTCTCTCAGGGAGAGGAAAAAGACACAAGCTACTGCAAAGTTACAAATTTATTGGTCTGGAAATAAATACAAATATCTCATTAAGAAACTCCTCTGTACAATAATTTCTGGTCTGCACTCAGCCACTCTTGCCTGGATCCTCAATCTTTCTGCACAAGATCAAGGAAAGCCCTCAAGATGGTAGTAGGCAGGTAAACTGAGTCACTGCCTCTCAAAGTCATGCCACCTAGAAGGCATGACTACTTCCTTCTACCAACGCTAGGGTCCTGGAACTCATCAAGTCCTGGCAGCTGATTTGCCAAGTTCGATTTCCTCTGATCAAACTTCCTATAAGAAAATTCATGGTTAGCCACAATGAAAACCAAAAGGCAGTAGTACAGGAACTCGACACTAGGCTGACATTGCTCAGAAGTGTCAGTGGTGCCGCCCCGTTCAGCAGAAGGAGGTTAGGGCATGGGGAGAGGGGACAGCTAGAGAGGAAGGAAGTTTCCATGCAGTATAGATTCCAGAACCCTATATTTTTCTCAGCCCACTCCCCACATGAATTCCCACCCCCATGAGAGCAAAAAGCCCAATCTGAAGCCTGAGCAATGGCCCTGGGTTGGAGGAATCCAGCTGTCAAGGTCAGGGTCAACCCCAGTGTCAACAGACTGGGTTGAACTCAATCACACAGGACTTCCAAGAAATAGGCTGCGATCCACTGAAATCACAGGCACTGGATTCCAGTAGAGCCACACAAAGTCACTTATGCTAGTCACTGTGTCCCACACCCACCCTGGTACCCCCCCCATGAGAATCCTAACAGCCAGGGACACTGTTGTAAGTGTCTCCTCCATTTCAAAGGATGCAACTACAAATCTCACCATCTTCCCCACAAGCAAAAAGAACCCCTCACTCGCGAATGTGGGGTGGGAGGCAGGGGCTATGGAGGAGGCAGACAAATCACAATGACACCAAACACTTGCTGAAAGGGCATCTCTATAAAGCCAGCAGCGTTTGCTGCCTGCTTCACTGTATATAAAAAGCATGCCAGAAACAGAGGCTGGTATACTTTGACCTCAGAAGGTAATAGATGCACCAAGTTCAAAAAATTGATTTCTTCAAGGGAACCATATGGACTTGGTTTTCCAAATGCCTGTAGCCTCTACCTAAGTTTCACCTCTTTTTTCCCTTCCTGTTTTGGCTACTTAACAACAGTTACCCACAGTTTAGGGCCCCTCCTCCCCAAATCAGGAACAGTTTTGTTTCCAGGAAAGAGCCAGTGTGGCTTTGGTTGGACAGGAAACAGGAAGTAGGTGGCTTGGCAAAATGCCTGTGAACCAGGATGCTTAGGACAGCCTGGTCTGCTAGCTGCGAAGTGTTTACTGCTATATTTGTCTTGTTTTTGGCAGTTTGGTGTCTCTGAGGGCAGATGAGAGAGTGGCCACTAGGCCACTAGTTAATGGAAACAGGACACTGAGCTGCCACTTTCCTTTGGTCCACCTCCTCCCAGCCCTTGCCCAAGACGGTGCCCTGGACAGACCCGATCTGTCATGGCCAGAGCTCACTCTTACAAAATAAGCTTTGGATTAATACCGCATTAGCGCAGGGTGGCAGGCAGGGGAGAGGAGGGCCGAGGGGGGCAGCTACAGAGATGAGAGTCTGGGGCAGCAGGCACACAGGCTGCCTAGCAGGACACCTCCATGGACTTGGGCCCAGCGTTGTTCCCGGTGGCACCCGAGTTGGGGGTGATGTCAAGGTGGGCTCCCTCGCTGGTGTGAGAACGGCTGCGAGGGCCCTCACTCGTGTGCGAGCGACTGCGGGCACCCTCGCCAGTGTGGGAGCGGCTGCGGGAACCCTCCAGGGAGGTGACACTGGAGCCAGAGGCTGTACGGGACCGCATCAGACGGGTCATGCTGGCAGAGGGCACTGTGGAAACAGAAGACAGCCTGTTAGGGGATCAGAGATCTATACAAATGAAGGAACAGACACACTTGCCCACCAGTCTTGATTCCCTCCTGTGATCTGACCCTGGTCCATCACATCTTCATCCTTGTAGCAGTCCAGCCACAGTTTCTCACTGTGTCTTTGTGTCCACTCAAGAAAGGGACCACAAGGCCCAGACAAAGAAAGAACTTGTGGTAATCACATAGCAAGTGACCTGAACCCTGATCTGTGTCTGAATCTTAATTCTTCAACTTGCTTAACAGCTGTGTGACTGTGGGAGGGTCTCTTAGTCTTTTTGTCCTCATCTGTGGGGACAAGAATGTAACCCCAAATATCAGCTCCTATGTGTGTGTCCAGTGCCCTATACAATCAGCAGTCAGTGGAGCAGGGACTACACTGGAGGCTAGCTGGGCTGAGCCCTGCAAGTCCCCGGTGGGGCACCAAAGTCACAGGGCAAGTTCCCAGCACTGGTTTTAGCAATCCGTCTTCTCCCTCAAAAGCCAGACAGCTCCCAGGTACTGGCAAAGGTGTGACCCACTTTGAGACCTTCCTCATTCTGGAAGGCATGCCCTCTACAGCAGAGGCTGGCAGAGTGGAATGACAATCAAACAAGTCCTCACCAACCTGTCCTGGACTGTATAGTGTCCCCCCAATCCACGTCCATCTGGAATCTCAGAATATGACCTTGTTTGGAATCAGGATCTTTGCAGAGATAATTAGTTAAGATGAGGTCATTCTGGATTAGGGTGAGCCTAATCCAGTGGCTAGTGTCCTTAATAAGAAGAGAAAACAGTGACTGACACAGGAGGAGCCTGGAGTGACAAGTGGCTAGGATGGCTATAGTCAACAGAAGCCAGACAAACACAGGGAACTGTTCTTCCCTAGTGCTTTTGCAGTGACCTGGCCCTCTTGACACTCACTTCAGACTTCAGCCTCCAACACTGTGAGAGAACACATTTCTGTTTTCAAAGCAACCCAGTTTGTGGGAATTTGTCATGGCGGCCCTGTGAGACGAACACTCCACCCAGCTGAAGCATTTCTAGGAAGGTTACACTAAAGACTGAACATGGGACATCCAAGCAGCTGATAAGGACACATGCACTGAGGGGCTACTGTGGTTACTTCATAGGCACAGTGACAAACACTACAACAGATACACAAATGGAATTAATCCTCACTGTACTGAATTCCCTCCCTGAAGAACCAGTTGTGAATCTAGAAAGAATCAAGGTTGTCACAGAGCTGTGCTGTGGCTCGGGTTTTCCCTGATCCTCTATCTCTCCACTTAAACCCGGGAGTCTTGCTGACCTCCCAGGGCTGTGGTGACTGTCCAGGTATGCAAAGGACTAGTCATGCTGGTCACTCAATGAATAGTTATGTTCCTCCTCTTTGGGCAATGTTTTGGGGATGTAACTCATCCTACTATTGTCCCCAAGTCCTAAGGGATGCTTTGGCTAGCAAAGCTGAATTGGCCAACAAAGTTGAAACAGAAAGTAATTGGAAAGAAAGAAGGCCTAGCTCTTGCCTCCCTTTTCCCCAGAATACACTACTGAAACAGAAATCCAATCCAGAGCAGGTCCAACATGCCTGAGGCATGTCCTGCCAGACAAACAAGGGAAATGGCTCCCTCCATCTTCCACCTCTGCTTGCTCAGTCCCCATAGGGAAAGCAGACTGACAGGCAGGAGAGCCACAGGAAAATTTTCTCTGTTGGATGGGGACACCTGGGGACATGAATCTATCTGAAGCACATAATTCAGGCTCCCTCACTCTCTGCCTTGCCAGAAACCAAACATGGTGGAGGCCAATCTTAAGACAGCATTGGTCCACCCAGTACACTGCTTCTCTTTTAAACAGGAAAATAGTTTATGGAAGAAGACAAGAGATTGGAAGTTCAAAGTCTTCCTGGATAAGAGATTGTCATTCCGATCAGTAGGCAAGAAAAGATGAGCGGTCCATGTCCAACCAGAACCATGGCTCATGTGCCAACCTGTACCGGCCAGGGTCAGTACTCAGCTGAGGGTTTCAACTGGCTAGTGTGTGTCCTAGGCATGGCCTGGTGTTTCTGAAAAAAGGACTGCATGTGTCTGACTTACAAATTAACTGTAGCTATAAAGTGAGAAGTAGCAAGTTCTCAAAGCATGCTTCTTTGTGTTCTTCAGTTTCCAAATCTAATGATGTAGCAAAGACACACTCGCTTGTCTTGAATCTAAGCCACTTCATCATCCATGTACACAAGACTGTGGTTTCCACAAACATCCACAGATCATCCCTCTGCTGCTTGCTCAACACCTCCCAGCCTCAGTTTCCTCTTCTGAAAACTGAGCTTAGAGTATCTTGTAGGATTATTGTGATGGTTGAATGAGAAAAAACATAGGATTTACGACTAATCTTGCATCGCTCCATCATCGTCATCATCACTACAATTAGTGGTCTCTTAAGAAAGCATCTGAGCAAAATTAAAAACATTCATTGTTTCTGTTTGTCATCTTTTAGTGCTTAAAGGGACAGTTCTTACCTACACCTAAATAAATTCCCTGTATGAAGCAACTTCTGTTCAAACCACTTATACTCGAATGCTGCAGATGGACGTCATGGTTAACGACCAACCGACATATAAGGCAGTGGTCCCGTAAGAGTCCACTGCTTGGTGATGTCTCAGCCATCTTCGTACACAGTAAGTCAGTGTACTGTCAGCGTTGACACAATGACAGAATTGACTACTGATGCATTTCTCAGATGGTTTCCTTTGTTCAGCCACAAACAACTGTAAATATCTCCTTCTCGGCCCTGCCCAATGTCCAAAAGGCTATCTCTGGCCTTGGTGATAGGGGAGTCTCATTCAAACTTGGCCAGTGTGTGACACTTCCTCTCCCACACTTTTCCCAAGGAGGAGGAATTCCATACTTACTGTATCCCATGCCCTGCACAAAGTACTTGAAGGCCTCGGCGAGCTTGGCCGGCTGCAAGAGAGAAAGAGAGAAGTATGGTTGGAGGCTGGGGGCCACCTTTTCCTCTGAGAGATCTTGGCCAAAGGCAGGGGCCATCAAGTTGTCAAGACAAAACACAAAAGCAAAAGAAATACTATGGGCTAATTGTGGGGAAGAAATTAGCTTTGTCTAGGGAGAAAGAACTCAAATTTGCTTCATAGCTGTAGCCAGGTGGACAAATTAAAGGACTTGTACGAGCCAGGTTCCATTCCTCCCGTGTAATACAGCACTGAGCACTGTACTTCCTGCTGAGTGCATGCAGGGATGACAGTAGACAGTATACCCTGGGCAGCATCTGGCACAGAATTGCATGGGGATCACGGGGCTGCTCGGTGTGCTGAGGGCTCTGCTGCATCATGGCCTTTGATCCTGACATGTACCTTACAAGGTCACCGCTACTGGATACACGTAACATAGCTGAGCAGACGTGGTGAGGTGATAATCTACTCAGTAACCAATGAGTGGCAGGTCCTCCAGGTGAGCTGGGGACTTCCAAGCCAGAACCCATGTTCTCAAGGCAGTTCACCGCCAGCCCCAATGACGGACAGAAAGAAGGATGAAAGGGGAGAAAGAAAGATGGAGAAACAGATGGATGAAAAGAAAAGAAGAGGGAAGGAAGGGCCTATGCATAGACAGATGAATAAAAAGGAACAGATAAGAGAGCAGAAGAAAGGAAGAAGAGAAAGGTGATGAAAAAGAAGTGAACGGAAGAAAGTCACCCCATTTCCTCTCAAGCGATCAATTCTGTCTACACTAGGAGTTGCATGGAGTCAGGAGACCCTCAAATCCAGTGTTCTGTCTCTCATTCTCCCCAGCAGTGAGAAGCCCCTGGCAGAGGCAGTGTGTCTCACCCCACATCAACAACTCCTGCCAATTTTTGGCTATGCAAAAATTGCCCTTTGGGATTTGTGTGACAATGGAAAAAAGAGACAAGTGTGCAGGTCAGGGTGGAAGAGAAGGGACAGCTGTGTTCAGGATGGGTAGACTTGGCACTGAGAACACCTGCTGGCCTCACTGGGGGACCACGGACAATGTCTCTCATCCTTCAGCCTCAGTGTCCTCTTCTGTGACATTGGAATAAAATGCTCATTCTTCCTCCTCTGAGAACTACTTCAAGGATCCAATTTGATCAAGGATGGGGAAGGACTTTATAAACCCTCACCTGGCCTGAAGGGGGAGGTAGAAGTCACATAGGAATTGGGCCTCACTGGGCTGGTGTTCTGGAAGCTGGTCCCAGCCCATCTCCCACCATGGCGTTTAAAAACAGCTTCCGTCAGTACTGGCAATGGTTGGGTCTGCTTTATTTTAAATAGAGAAAAGAAGTAGGAGGCAAGCCAGCATTTGGAGAAAGAAGACAGAAGAGATTTGTGTAATATTTCATTTTTAAGATAGAATACAAGATTATCCTGATAGAAAGTGAAGAGAATGTAGAAAAAAGCACAAACACACACAATTAGGTTTCATATCCTTTATGTTTCTCCACTATGGGCTTAAGTTCCCAGGGCCCCTGGCCAGGGCAGGCACACCAAAAATCTGACACACTGTGGTCACGCTGTGACTGCTTAGGTCTGTGAACTCCAGTGCCATCTGCCCCACAGGGACAACAAGTGAGCCCCACGTGCACACACATTTTATAAGCAGTAACTCTCCTCAAACTATCAGCTGACATCACAGAGAGGTGCTAAGGTTAAAGTATTAACAGGTCACAGAGGCATATCCACTGGAAGGAAGTGACAGGTGTTATATACAAAAGCCATCGGGGCACTCACCTGGGAGATCTGCGGGAGGCCGCCACAATCTGCCATCTAGAAGGGAGGGAAGTTGTTAGTGCCAGTCACCACCAAGGCAATACACACTCTGTGAACCGGGTTCACACAGGCGCCTACCTGCCTGCTACCTTGTGGAAGGTGGATCACAGGTGGGTGCACCCCACCTCCACCTGACAAGGGTGCTGCTGATTGGTTCCTATCCTCTCAGCATCAGACTGTCTCCTTGGCAACCACACTTAGATGCCAGGCTCTACAGATCATTGCACTCCAGCCCTAAGAGCATGGAAAGTACAATAGTCCTATTTTGGAGTGAGCCAAAGAGAGCTCAAGGGACTTGCAAGATTCCTGCCAGGACCCATCTGACCTGACCAGGTTCCAATGCATGAGCCTCTTTCCTCAAAAGGAGGCTGCTAGATTGAAGGTTTCTAGCCTCGAGGGCTCCAGATTGGCTGCCCTTGTCAAATACTGTGACTTTCAGAGTTCAGGCCACTGCCAAATCACCAGGACTGCTCCAGGCAGTGTGGACATTCATCCTGAATGGGGCTGAGCTGGGTTGGGGGGCACTCGGGAACCAGGATGGTGAGGGAAGGTGGGGGGCCAAGAGAAACAGGCCTGGCAGGAGCAGTGAGAGTGGCTAAATCTGTGGTCACCTCAAGGCCACATCCCAAGTCCTAGCCACAAAACCATGCTGACCTGGGTAGTAGCGTTGGCCCAATGAGAACGCAGGTGACACCCCACGGACTGGGTTACTTACTAGAGCTGGCCTGACTGTGGGTTCTGATCCAAAACCTACTATCAAATAGCTACCTGGCTCACTTCCCTTGCTTTGTAGTTGAACTCCACCTCCCCTAAAAGATTCACTGAGGTTCCTACCTCAAATGTGACCTGATTTGGAAATACAGTCATTGTGGCTGTGCGCAAGGTAAGATGCCGCCACACTGGATCAGGGTGGAACCTGAACCTACTGACTGATGTCCATACAAGAAAAGAACAATACAGCTCAGACCCAAAGACCCACAGAGAGAAACCATGTGAAGGCAGAGACTGCTATCTGAGTGACAGGCCCACACGCCAAAGAGCACAGAGGCCTGCCTGTTGGTGACAACAGAGGTTGACAGGCAAGGACCTTTCAGAGCCTGCAGGCAGAGCATACTTGGGCCCACATACTAAGGGTGGGAATTTCAGTCATCTTTAGCTACCCAGACTGTGGAACTCTGTCACAGGAGACCCCAAAGGGCATCATTATAAAGGCCTGGAGCCTGGGGACCTCCAGTCTCATAATTTCCTTTGGGAAATTGAATGTTAAGTGCCCTGGCAGGGCTTGTCCTTGTCAACAAGAGGCACTTCACAAAGGCACTCACTTCGAAAGAGTGGGGTAGCAGGACCCACAGCAGCTGCCTCCCTGTCCCACCCCTTACAGGGAGCTACCTTCTGCCACACAGGTCCCTCCTGGTCACCTCCCTTTCCAGGACACCTGGGCTGGGGAGGCCCTGGAGAGGATTCCGCTGTTGTGCCATGTCCTCAGATCTGGCTGCCCTCTCAACAGTGGGTCTCAGTTGTGATTGGGTGCACAGGATGGGGCTGCTATAGACCCCTAAGTCCAGCTGCAAGAGTGTGTACGCCATATACCCTGGGACCTTGCTAGAGAAAGCCTAGCCTGGCCTGGCCTCAGCAGCTGTGTCTGTCTGCTGCACAGGCAGAACACACCTAGGGGCATCCTGGCCCAGTCACTTCTGATCCATTTCTCCCTGAAGCCACATGGCTGGCAGCACCTAGACTCTTGTGTCCCAGAGGAAAACATGCTCATCTTTGCAGCCTCAGCTAGCCCACCAGCAACCAACAGACATTTGTAAATACAGACAGTAAATTCTTCTTTCTTTCATTTTTGAGACAGGGTCTCACTATGTAGCCCTGGTTGGCCTTGAACCCTCCACCTTTGTGCATTGGCTTCCCGAGTGTGTGCTGGGATTGCAGACCTGGCCGCACGCCCAGCTCTCACTCCTTGCTTCTGTGGCTTTGACCACAGCATTGCTTCAATCAAGTGCTACTCAATTTTTCAGAATGCTTGAGAATTTCTTAGAAATCACAAATGCAGACCCTGCTGTCTCCACCGTACCTTGAGTAGGGTGGTCTTCGTGGGGTCCAGCTTGGAGTTACACTCCACCTGGACAGGGAGGAGAACTCAGTTGGTTACCTGCAGCCAGTCACGATCTGCCCCCGCTTCCCCACCACTCTGCATGACTATCAGAAGCCCTGAGGCTCCTTGGAGCAAGGAAGAAAGGACATGGGCCTCGAGGTTAAAAAGATGTGGCTTTTGATCCCAGTGATAGCTGTGTGTTCTTGCACAGGTTTACTTAACTTCTTTAAGCCTCATTTTCCCCATCAATAAAGTGGGATGATGTGTTTTTGGAATGACTGTTAGAAGACTACCTCCAGAGCATCTGGCAAAGGGAGGCTGTGCTTAACCAGCTGCTGCCAGAGATCCACAGGTTTAACAAGCCCAGTTCTGACAGTCATTCTACATATTAAACCACATCCACCAAGCTGGTTCTGTCTTCATTTTGTTAGTGGCCCTGTTACCAATAGCATCCAGAATGAAACAGAATGTCCACATGTAACCTGTGATGCTCAAAATGCACAAAGCAGAACTATCTCCTCCCTTTTGGGGAATGATATATCTCTCTTGATGCATCCTGTGATCATTTCATGGTCACCACGACACCATATGCCTTTACTATATGACCATCTGTAAATTAAGCTCTGTAGTCCACCTGCCTAAGACATATTATCAGTCTAGGACTCTGACCAATAGTTCCTAAGTGTCTCACCTCCCCCAGATGTGGGGGCATCAGAAAGGTAGTCCTCTCTGACTCCTCAGTATTGCAGGTGAAAATTGAGGGTGAAGTAAGCCAGAAAGCTCTGCCCAAGCCTGGCTTCCCAAGTGCCTCCCTTCTCTGCCAGGGGGCCAGGCACCAATCCAGTTGGAAAGAGCACCTGGTGCCCAGTGCAAGGAGAGTCACTGGCCAGGAAGCCAGGCATTAAGCAGCCCATATTTGTAGGGTCGCCATAGGGAGCAGGGCAGCAGGGGGAGGGACCTGAGGTGGGGACAGATGGCCAGGCAGCCAGGGCCAGGACAGCAACCACTAGGAGAGAGGCCAGGGCTGGGCTCCACCCAAAGGCCAATATGACATTTAGAGGGGATCCCATGCACTGGTGTGAGGGGTTGGTGGGCGGGGAGATGACACACAGTGCCACCAGACTTGGACTGTGGTTGGGCTCCACTTACCACAGCATCCACAGCAGGAGAGTTGTCCCCAACCACCAGCAGGGCAGGGCACCTGGATGAGGGAGAGAGGAGGAGTCAACACAGGGTTCATTTGAAGGGTTTCACACTCCTAGGCTTGCCAGACTGGACCAAGATTTTAAAAACCGTTTTTCCTTTCTCTTTGCTCCTTTTATATCACAGTACACCATCCTATGCTCTGCTCTTAGGATAAAATGGGTTGGTAGTCATTTATACCTTAGTATAAATTTTGGTCAATTTCTGCACCCTGATTTGTTTTTATTTTAAAGTGTCATCTCCTGATGGAAGGAAAAGCAGGGTTTTGTCAGTAATCAAGATGGAGACAAGGAATGGCATGAGTGATAAAGGAAACAATACAGGACTTATTTCTAGGTGTGGTGAAGCAAAGCTCAGCTTAGTTCTTGACATAGCAGATGCTTTTAATGAGGGGCAGGGGAACAGTCAGCCTTCCTCCTCTGACATCAGGGGCTCCAGTCTTGGTCAAGGGCTCATCCTGTGGACTGATGCCAGCTGTACAGGGAGAACCCTGGGTCAGACAGGGACTGACTCAGTCCCAGGTGGAACACATACAGCTTTCTCGGTCTATAGCATCCCTCCCCAAGGGTGGCAGGGCTGCCAGACCCAGCAACTGGCTTCCCAGTTGTTGCCAGCAGCTGGGAACAAGTGAAACAGACAGGTGTGTGTGTGTGGGGGGGGGAGGGTGCCGCTGCAGCCACAAGCTTGGAGAGAAAAGTGACTTACTGCAGGGTGACAGTGTGGGTTCCCGGCATCGGCCGCTCAATCTCCAGATCCCGCCGGCTACGGGCAACAAATACATCATTAACACGGGCAGACACACCCCAGAGAGGCCCCTCTTCCCCTGTGCTGAGCCTGGACTCCACCCTTAGCCATTCTAGAAGACCACCTGCAAACCTGGTCTGTGTGAGGTCACATGGTGTCTGTAGAAGTGGTTAAGGGACCAGCAAGACTCCTGCATTTCCAGCAGTGCCTACCTCATTTTGTCCCAAATGTGTTATGCTTTTTATAGGAGTACAAAGCATGTACTCACTTTAGAGTGTCACTGCCATCCCTGTCCTGGCCAGAGCCCCCATCTGACAGCATCACCAGGATTCCACCACCTCCCACAGTGCTTTGCTCTCGGTCTCCCAGCTTTGTTTTGGGTAGCCTTTCTTAGGAGTTCTCATCTGGCCCCATGTGGCTTGGGGTAGCGATCCCATCCTCACAAAGGCCACAGAATGCCAGGCACCTTCTACAGCAGGTGTGCTCTTCAGGCCCTCTGACCTTCACCCTGTCTGCTCCAGTTCTAGGGATTCATCCTTCTCCCCACCTCCCACTCGTGACCTGCAGGACTGGACCCACCCTGCACCCCGTACCTGTTGTAGGCGCTGATGAACAAGTGCAGGTTGCTTGGGTTCATGTCGTTGACGATGTGCTGGCGGTAGGTGTGCACCACCTCCACGTTACTGTGCATTTCCTCCTGCAGGAAGAGGCGGGGAAGTGGCCTTCACTGTGTGACTGGGGCTGCTCACTGCTCTCTCCGCTCCCCAGGCAAGTCAGGCACAAAGAAAAGGCCATGATGTCAAATGCACAAGGCAGCTGTGGGGCCTGAGGAGAGCTTGGAATGCAGACTGGTATCTGTATTGTGTGGCTGTCAGCTGGGGGCAAGAAGCAGCC
The DNA here is from genome assembly GCF_047511655.1 of Castor canadensis. Taxonomy (NCBI): domain Eukaryota; kingdom Metazoa; phylum Chordata; class Mammalia; order Rodentia; family Castoridae; genus Castor; species Castor canadensis. The sequence goes on from NC_133388.1 coordinate 190,265,264, forward strand.
CACACCCAGAAGGCAAGCCCTTCTAGATCCTTAAGTGGGGATCCTGGTCCGAAGTCATTCCTTCTGGACAGAGCTCAGCCCGACCATTGCCCCTGTCTCGGGTGAATCTTCTCACCTCTCCCAGCCTCAGTTCCCTCAGGTGATGTCACCTATTTTCCCAGAACACAGGAGTTGACAGTGGGGTGCACATAAAACCTTTGGCAAACAGTTGACATCAGATACCAATGACAACAATTATTTCTTCCTTTGGGGGGATTGAACTCAGGACCTCATGATTACTAAGTGCGTGCTCTATAATTTAAGTCACACCCTTGACCCTTTTGCTTTTTCAGTTTATTTTTCAGATTGGTTCTGTGCTTTTGCCCAGGCTGACCTCAGACAATGATCCTCCTACCTCTGCTTGGTGAGTAGCATCAAAGGCCTTCACCAGTGTGCACAGCATAGCACTTATATCTTAATGGACAGAGCTGAAAATAAGTTTTCAAGCTTGAAAACCTGAATCAACTCATGCAATAAGATGTTACTGGAAAGAAGGTCATTCTCAAGCCCCAGAGAGGCCACTGGAGCCCTGCAGAAGTCAGCCAGTCTTCCTTTTTTTCGGGGTTTTCTGAGGGAGTAAGGGTGTGCTTTGGCCTTTGTTTATATAGCAGTAGGTGTTGTCATTTTCACAAATGGGTCTGATGGGACCAGGGTCAACCAGATCAGGGACATGGGAAGCAAAGAGCCAATGTCAAGTTTGAATTGTGTCAAAATAGTCCACAACCAAGCCAGGTACAGTGGTGCATGCCTGTAATGTTGGTACTTGGAAGGCTGTGGCAGGAGAGTTGCAAGTTCCAGGTCAACCTGAGACACACGAAGAGAACTGGTCTCAAAACTAAACCAAAAATGAACAATACCCATATTCCAGGCCATAATCACTTAGGCAGTATGGAGCCTCACCATCTATTCAAATAAAAACTAGGAAAAAGTAGACTGAAGAACAACACAGGGATTTCTGATCAAAATGCAATTGCACCAACTTGGGGGCACCAGATGGTACCACAGCCTGACCACTAGCTTCCAAGTGACTTGAGTACAGTCAGGTGGCCTTAACACCATCCCCGACCCCTCTTCTTCAGGGAAACAGAGACGCTGCTTCTGACTGTTGACAAATTCCTATCCATTACTCAGGGCAGAGAAAATGCATCACAAGCTGAAATAAGCCACAGGAGCAAGTGGACTGCCGTGGCCTCCAGAAGACCCCGGACCTGTGGATGCAAACTCCTTGGGGAAAAGAATCTTTGCAGATGTGATCAATGAAGGATTGTGAGACACAATCCTGCCATATCCCACTGGACCCTAAATACAGTGTCAAGTGTCCCCAGGAGAAAAACAAGAGGGAGATTGGACCAGACACAGAGGAAAACCACGTGAAGACAGAGATGGAGATCAGAGTATGCAGCCATTAGCCAGGGAAAGTTGGCAGCTTCCAGAAGCTGGGGAAGTAGGGACCGCAGAGCCCGTGAAGGTCATACAGTCCTGTCCCACACTTCAGTTTAGTGACTGGGCTCTGGAACTGTGAGAGATAAGTTTTTCCCTTCTAAGCCATTTGGTTCCAGCAGCTTTTCATGGATGCCACAGTAAGAGCTAATACAATGACCAAACTCAGGGGCTTCCCCTCACCAACTCCAAAGTGGGGCATCTTCTGTTGCCCTGAGACTCAGGAGGGTACAGGAGTCGTGCTCGTCAGCTCAGGGGCTGACAGATGTATGAAAGCAGCTCACAGTAAAAGCAGGTCACCTGAGTCTGGGCAACTGAGAGGTTTTATAGACCTTGGACTTGAATCAGAGCCCACAGCACATCCTTTCCCTGGCTGCGATCCCTGACTAAGGCTGGAGAAATCAGGCCTGGTCAATCTCACACTGCCCAGGGGACCAGTTCTGCCCACCCACTATGGGGTGACTCTGCACAGAAGCAGCCCATTTAAGAGCCAGGTAGGATCAGAGGCACGGGACACCAGTGCCTTACTGTGCTAGATTCTGGAATCAGACACATAGGTTCAAATAAATCCCCACCACCCATCTCCCTGACTGTGAGACCTTACCCTCATCACTTAAGTTGTCTTGTCTCAATTTCCTCATCCCAAAAACAGTGTTCATCTCACAGGACACAGTGCTCCTAAGCTCCAAGCTCTACTTGACAGTGCCCAGCACACAGTTAACTCCATGAGGTGTGGAATTCATTCGTAATAACCTAAACCGGGCAAAGCCCAGTTCACTTGGTATCCATAACTAAGTGAACAGAAATCAAGCATGGCCACCCATCCAATGGGACACTACTGAGCATCAAAATGGAAGGCACCATTGACAGCAGCCAGTGACACGGGAAAATCACAAAGTAGTCACACAGAGTGTGAGAAGCCAGGCCAAAAAAGAGGGTGCACATGGCATGGTGTCCATTACAGAGACATCCAAGCATCACGACCTGGTCTATAGAGACAAAAGGCAAAGCAGAAGGGATCTGGCAAGGAAAAGGTGGGGAGTTACCAAAGGGCACAAGAAAAATTTTGGAAGTGATGGAAATCTTACGTCAAGTGTTGTCAAAATATGTGCAGCATATTGTTCTTTGAGAAAGATGTTCTAGAAAGATCTATGTTTAGAAAGACAGAGAATGAATGGCTTACTGATCATGGCTCAGTAAATCACACTATTTCCCAGGCAGCTACCCAGGGCCCTCTTGACTGTGTCTTGTTTGTCACCACCCACCCTGGTGCTTAGCACACACAGCTAACTACTCAGTAGAAATAGCAGGACACTGGGCTGTGTCACTCACCTTCCCAAAGAGGTGGGACACCACCATATCTGGCAGGGCCTGGGTCCATCCAGAGATCTGCAGAGGATGAAAGCAGGTGGATTAGAAACCAGGCCATCATGGTATTGAGACAAGGTCAGCAAAGCCCTTAGCCCTGGGGGCAGAGTGGCACTGCAAGCTCCCCCAGCACCCAGGTCTTCAGCCACCCCCTGCTACACCATAAATTTGCAATGTCCTCCAAAGGCTCTTGTGTTAGAGGCTTGGTCCCTAGCAAGTACTATTGGGATGTGGTGAGACCTTTAAGAGGCCGGGCCTGGTGGGAGGTCTTCAGGTCATTGGGGGTATGCTCTGAAGGGAATTGTGGGAGCCTGGCCTCTCCTTCCCTTTATTTTCTGCTTTTTGGCTGTGATACAAGCAGCTCTGCTCTGCCATACACTCCCACCATAATATGCTGCCTTACCGTGGGACCATCAACTGAAACCTCCAAAACTTGGAGCCAATATAAACCTTTTTCTCTTTAAAAGTCTATTGTCTCAGGTACTGGTTATAGTGCTGGAAAGCTGTCTAAGAGAGCTTTTCTTTTTTTAATCCCATGGGATCTCAGCTTCTGCCCCTAGTCCCTTACTAGACCTGCAGCACTGGCAGGCTCGGCCTAGGTCTCCTTCTAGTTCTTTATCTCAGAACCTATACACAGGAGGTAGACAGCAGGTGGGGACTGAATCAGAACCTTGCTCAGCCTACCAAAGACTCACCAAGTCCTCAGCACACACACACACACACACACACACACACACACTGAGCCCCCATACCCACCCCAGGATCTGCTCAGGCCTGGCTGTCCCTTCTGCACCATCCACTAGCTTTCTCTCCCAGCCCTTCTGTGAACTGACTGAGGCTACTAAGTTCACTAATGACCTCTTTTCTTCCTCTCTCCCCCAAAACGAGGTTATGTGTATAATAAGAGCTCCATAAATACTAGTATACAATTGGTGCTCCATAACTGTAGGTACATGGCAAGAGATCCAAACTGCCAGGCATACAACAGAAACTCCATAAATGTGTTCTGACCAACTGGGCATCAGTAGAGACTGGTGGGAGAGAAGTTCTTGCCCTGAGGTCTTGGGCTGACTGCTGACAGCCACTAGTGCTGTGTAGCACTAGGCAGGCTGACACCTCTGGACCTCAAACCTCACATCTGTAACTGGAGGGTGCCAAGAACATCAGAGTTTCCAGCCACAGTGAGGATCATGAGAGGCTTCACAGTCTCTGACAACCATGTGGTGTCACAGTGGCCCACTGCTTCAGCTCGGTTTTCTCCAAGGCTGCACCTGGACAGCCTGTGGTACAGTTGTTAAAACCCCAGGGCTGCTCAGGCTCCACTCCAGCCAGTATTAGTGTCCCCAGCCCTTCACGCCTGGCTCAGAACAGCTGTCCAGGGGCCAAAGGGGCTGATTGGAATGTCACTTCCTTTGCTGGAAAATCAGATAAAAAACAGGGCTGGCTCCCGAATGTCACGTGGACAGAAGGGCAGGGTGCCTGAGTTCTGGAGTAATACTCCAGGAAGAAATGCATCATCAGAGCAGCCAGATCAGGGTCAGAAATGGGGACAGGCACAGCCCTCACACCCTCTATCCTCAGAGCCACCCAACACCTAGTGAAAACACACTTTTTCAACAAGACACCTGCCCACCTGCCCAAACAGCTTCATTCTATTCCAATTGCAATGGCTTACCCCTCTTCTTGGCAAACATAGGACTTTACACACACACACACACACACACACACACACACACACATGAACACAAAAAAAGCCCTAACCATTTAAAAAAGATAATCCAAGAACCTTATTACATCAGCCAGGGGAGCTCCCTGAGCAGCTCAGACCCTCCCCTCACCCCATGGTCATCCTGCTGCCAAGCCCAGCCCATCTCCTACAGGGGTCAGGCCAATGGCCCAGAGTCAAAGTCATGTTTGTCCTATTCCAGTTGTGCTGCCTAACTTTGTGTGACCCTGGATGACTTCGTAACCACTCTGAGCCTCAGTTTCCTCCTATATGCGAAGGCTAGAAGAATCCCCACCTCCTGGAGGCCATGAGAACTGTGCAAGGTAGAGTGAAACAGACTGGAACCACCATGCAGTTAGCTCTTCATAGCCCTTAGCTCACTGCTATGGAGAACTTGAGCACCTGGCCAGCACTAAATGCACATTTACTTTCCATCTAGAACATGTGGATTCCTAAGAGGCCTTTTTTGTCTTGTTCATTTCAAGAAATTTTGTTCAAGACAGTCAGCAATTTGAGAAAGGCCCAGCATAGGACAGGCACCAAGCAAACACTTAGGAATCCTACCAATGCTTTTGGAGCTGGCTCAGGGACTGGTTCCCAGTGGTGCCCCTGGAGGAGATAGCACAGTTCTATTTAAACCTTCTGCATAGAAATTCATGGCAGCTGTGTTCGCTAGTCTAAGCAAAGCAGAGAAAAGCTGCTCTCTTCACTGGGAGTGTTACTGGGGGTGGAGAGTGGAGGAGTGGGGCTAAGAGGGGTCTTCTAGGTTCAGAAGCTCCTCAGGGCAGAGCTGTGTGAGCATGTCTGTCTGCATGCAGGGACCCTCCTCCCTCCAGCTCCCAGCCTCACCTTGGAGGCAGCCCAGTCCATCCAGCCTTCTGCACATGGGTTCACGTTGATGAGCACAAGGCCTTCCACCATCTCAGGGTTGTTCAGCTGCAAACAGAGACAGGAGGTGAGAAAGATGGCCAAGCAACTGAAAATCCTAGGAATTTTATGTCATACAGAAGCACCCTTAAAATGACCACTGTGGGACCCTGAAGCAGGTGGCTTCAACAGGGCACATCAACGGCCCCCAGCACTGCCAGTGCAAAACTATGGTTCCAACTCAGTCCAAACTGCATCAGGTCTTTGAGAGAGTGCAAAGAAGAAACTGTGGAGAGCAGGGAAGCACACAGCCTCTCAGACCAGCCTGGGCAAATCCCTTACCACACTACACCTCAGCTTCCCCAGCTGCCAAATGGGTACAACATCCCACCCACCACATAAGCCAGCCAGAAACAGTCTCTGCAACTCTGCTACTGTTAGGAAGTACTTAGGTGCCCAGGATGCAGCTGGGACCTTCACTCATCTGCTCAGAGCAGAGATGTCAAGACCACTGTGTATTTCTTCCCCATCTCTCCCCTCCAGCAAAATGCGGCACAGAGGAGGCATCAAAGTACCACTGGCTGAATAGAATGAGCCCCATTTTATGATTGTTCCATAAAGATAACAAGGATATGTGTCCACAGTGATGACAGTGACAATTGTCACATTTACACATGTGTGGGATTCTAGTTTAGAATCAGTTTGGATCCAAGTATACAGGATCACAAATACCCGTGCAACTATCACAAAGCAGTGTGGAGGCTGCCCACCACACACTGCTCAGTGAACAAGGCCCTGGCCAAGGGACAGTCCAGTGTGATACTGAGTGAAGGGAAGAGCAAAGCTGTTGGTGTGTACATTTGAGTCCTACACCACACATGCCCTCAGGAAGTGGAAGTGCGGCTCATTTCTTTTTCCCCTTTTGAGTTTTTTGATGCATTTCCAAACATCTTCCTTAAATCTTGGATCAATTTTATTTAAAATGTAATTTTTTAGGACTGGAGGCATTGCTCAAGGAGTCCAGAGGCTACCCAGCAAGTGTGAAGCTCTGAGTTCAAGCCCCAAAGCTGCCATAATGAATGTAATGTTTAAAAACATCAAAACTTACAGCAAATCTGGTCAGGATGTAGGCACCTGCCCCTGTGCCCATGCCGATGACGCTCTTCAGCCTGAAAGTAGAAGTGAGGATTCGTGTCACCAAAGGAAGCTGTGATGAAGTCTCCCCATTCCTCAACACTGTCCCCTCCTTGTCCCTAAGGAAGCTCTATTCTCATTCTCAATAAGGGCAGCTGACAAGCTAGACAGTACAGATCACACTGCCAAGATGTGTCCTTAAGGACAGGAATGCATGGAGATTTTTGACTCCACAGAGGCTATGATCTTGTAGAGACTCGCCTCCTTCCCTGTTTCCCTCCTGTTACTTCCAAGGCTCTGAGAAACACTTGACATTACAGGAAGGCCCATTAAGGCGTTGCCTCTTCTCATGCCTAAGCTTTATTTTGGATTTTATAACCTATAATGAAAGCAGTTTGGACCAGAACCATGAGGTTTATCACCCTACAAAATGCTCAAGAGAGAAAGACAGGAGCCTTGCTCTGCACAGGCAACATGACAGCCTGGAGAGAGAAGCTAAGGTCTCAGGCAACCCTATTCCAGAACATTCCACAGGAAGGAGAAGGGGTGGAGGAACAGGGGGCAAGGACAGAATGTTGAGTGCTGCCATTATGAGATGTCACCACTCAAGAGAGGCAAAGCGGGCTGTTGAGATGGTAGGAAGAGTGGGCACACTTGGCGATGAGCTATCTTTAAACTCCAACCTACACCTTAGTGGTCAGGCCTGGTCAGGGTCAAGGAATACGAGGAGGCAGAAGTCACCTGTCTGTGCCAACTATAGGGGAGTGCGCCTCTTGCTCTTACCCGAACTGTTGAAGGACCCCAGGAAGCATTTCAGCCAGCTGGTCCATTGACGGGTACATGTACCTGGGGGAGACACAGAAGGGCAGTTCCTGAGAGCCAAACCCCAGCAGAAATGGTGATCCAGACCAGGATATGCTGGAAGCACAGAGCCTAGCCACAGCCCACCCCACCCCACCAGCCAATCTGGCTGAACCCCTACAGCGCTCTGAGCTCCCTATAGCACAATAAACATGGCGCACACCACCCATTCACTGCATGAGGCCATTCCATCCTAACTCCCTGCCTTTCCTTTGGTGAAGTGCTTTGTGTTGGGTGCTTCCTCTGTTCAGGTCCTACACTAACATTATTAGCTCATCCAGTCCTCACAGTGACTCTGTGAGGCTGCTCTAGTCTTCCCAACACCATAATTATAAATACCACAGAGGCTCAAAGCCACTTGGCCACACAAGGCCAATGAATGGTTAATTAGAAATAGCTGTCCTCTGCTTGGTTTTGGGGCTAAGACACTGGAGGGAACCGGGACAAACAGGGGCTAGATGGCATTTCATAGTCTAACCTCAGGAAGGATGACCTATACCAAGTGCACATGCATTCCATCCGCACAGCCGTTACGGACCAGCACACGTGCCAGCTCTCACCTCTGAGGCAATGAGGAAACCTCATGTGACCTGAGCAGATGTGGCCCAGTACAGGAGCCAGCCCTGAGTCAACAGGAATGAGCAAGCATGATGCATGACAGACCACAAAGGGAAACCAGAAGTCTGATAGGACACAGAAGCAGGAGACCTGTTCTGCTCAAGTGGTCAGAGGACTGATGGAGGAAGTGACGCTGAAATGGCGTGATTGCCTAATGAATGAAGAACTCAGGGGACATAGTCTACATAGGGGCAAAGAGTGAGAAGGAGCTGAATGGTACAACTGTACTGAGTCTTGTGGGAGAAGAGGGACAAAGACATCAAGCTCCTTCTGAAGTGGCCATGGTCAACTTGGAGCCAGCTACTCCTAAGTGTGACACTGTCAAAGTCACCTAACTAACAAGGGCTTCTGCTTCCTCCTGGCTGCCCGAGGCTGGGTGCTCAGCAAGGGAGCCACAGATTCCTTACAGAGGCAGAGTCCAGAGCAGGAGGAGGCAGCCAGAGGTCTCCACCCATGGTTTACTGACTCAGCATTAGCACTGAGGGATGTCATCCTTGGAATCCAGGAAGATTCCCAGTGTGGACTCCAGGAGGCAGGAAGAACCATGGTCCCATTCCAACACTTGTTCCACCACTCGGGGGAAAATCCCCTGACCCTTGTCTCCAGTTCAAGTGAATAAAAGTCCCTGGGGTGGGGTCCAGTCTATAGAATATTTTAAGACCTCCTATGAGGAGTAAGAACCTCTGTTTGACCCCAAGTTTTTCAGTCAGTTGGTCTAAGTCAAGACTGACTTAGAAAGGCCTCTAGTTTTATCTGTTGGTTAACAGTTAACTGTGTCCCCGGGGTTTAATAAGCTTTTTACTCTAGGTCCTGGCTCCATGTGGCTGAGTGTCCCTTCCCTTGTTCTCTGAAAAAGGTTAATGATTGAAAATACGTCTGAACACTAAATAAAAAGGAAATCTATCTGTAAATGCCAATAGGGCCCCTTCTGGAAGCCTACCACTCCAAGGAAAGACCCTGTATCAAAGTGGTGGGGGACTTCATGGGGGGAGTGATGCTCATGGGGTGGCAGGGGGTGGGGTCAGTGAGCCTGGCTGCGACAGCACAGTGGGCAAGTGAAAAGCCACATCATCTTTAGGCAGGTCCGGCAATTGATGCTCCAAAGAGACACAGATTTTAGTCAGCAGACTGGGGCCAGAGCCCCTAGTCCCCCACTCCCAGCTGTGAGACCTTAACAAGGGAATTCACTGCACCATGCCTGGTCTCTTTTTCTAGAAAATAGAGCTAACAAAACCAATCACAGATACTGGCCCCAAGGACTAAGTGAAGATTACATTTGTGAATGAACTTATTGAAGCCTGGCCCACCGGAAGTATTCCGTCAATAGTGCTTCCTTTCCTCTCTTTTTCTTCTCCACTTTCTAGGTTTTTCTCCCTACCTGTCAATCCTGACAAGGCCTGTCCCAGGTCTGTCGGCTTAGCTGAGCATGCCTGGCAGCCTGCCCAGTGGGGAGTTAGGATTTAGTGGGCACAGCTTCAGTTTAGGATGAGGAAAAGTCCTGGAGATGGCTGGTGGCAACTGTACACACATCACATAGGACAGTGTGGGTGTATTTAATGTCACTGAACTGTACTCTTAATGCTCAATGGTAAGTCTTATACACATACATCACCACAAAAAAATGGTTGAAATAATAAACTTACTGTTTCACCATGATTAAAACATTTTAAAGCCAGTTTGAGGTTCCCACCCCTGTCTCCACCATGCCTGACTCATGGGCCATGAGGACCCCTGTTCTTACCCCACAGGGAAGGAGGGAGCCCCATCCTGTTGGCCGGGGGCATCCACATGGCAGACGGCAAAGTGCTGGGTGATCTCCTGCATATCCTCAGAGTTGAAGAGGGGGTTGTAGCAGGTTTTATCTGGAGAACAGGCAGGGAGAAATGAGAAAGGAGTTAGGTGAGAAAACAGTAGACAGCTGGGTAGCAAAACCTGTCTGTTTTGTTACTGTTCAGCAAGGGGAGAGGGGCTCACAGAAAGGACACAGGTCTTCCCCATTTCCACCTCACCTTCCTCTGGTGAGGAACAAGCTGTGAGGCTGAGGAGCACTGACAGGATAGAGATGATTGGCTATCTCCACCATCTGTGCCTCAGTGAGTCCAAAACTTGTAGTTGGTGCTGGAAGAGGCTTCCAGATTGGTTCCTACCACTTCCCCAACCATGACTTCCATGGCAGTGGTACAAGATGGGCTTCCTCCATTGGTACTCTTTCTCCCTGGATCTTCTAAGCCCTCATATCCTATGTGCCAGTGAGGCCACACATAATTTTCAAACAAAAGGAAGCACAATAAAGCATAAACTTTCCACTTATGTGGCCTGGGATGAGTCTGCAGATTGCTGGAGTCTGAGGCAAAGTTGGCCAGCAATCTTTCTTTTCCTCCTAGGCACATGGATGGACTACATTTCCCAGGCTCCCTTGAAACTAGGAGAAGTCATGTGACTGGGTTCTGGCCAATAGGAGTGATGCCAACCATTTTTTCATCATGTGTGGCACACAATCTCTACAGTCCTCTCTTTTTCTCCCATCCTACCTAGGACGACTCAAGGGCTAGTGCTACAGCACCGCAAGTTAGAAGGAGCCTGGATCCTTGAATTACCACACAGAACGCATCCTCCTGAATTTACTTGAGAAAAAGAAGTTCACTGTGGTAAGTCACTGTGGTCTTGGGGTCTTCAGATACCGTATTTAGCCTACTGTAATTGACAACGGGCCTCTCTACAATAGGGGAATAACATCAACATATGCAATTCCATTTCCTCACGAGAGTCCAGTGAAATAAGGTGATGTCCACAAAGTGCCTAGCATGGAACCTGGTACGTAATGGGTGCAAATGACAGATGGTCAAGATGTACGATAAAAAGAGATGTGAGAATGAAGGGGAAGTGTGGCTTGCAGTGACTAATATCATGCCCGTCTCGAGGTATCGTAAACACTATAAAAAAATGTAACGAAGCAGTTCACCAATCTAAAATCAAGTAAGTATCCAACTTGAAATTCTCCATTTCACAAGGGAATTGCCTTCTGTTTCGCTACCTTTGGCAAAAATCCACCTGTGGTCCACGTGATTTTAACAGACGGTCCTCCTGTTCCATAGGATGGACCATGGGACTCCATTCTTCTTATGAAAAATGGGGAACCCACATATAGTACAATGGAACCCACATATAGTAACACTTCCTGATAATCTTAAAATTCAGTGTATAAGCATTCATGGCAGTGAATAGCAAAAAGTGGAAATGTCTATCAACTGAAGAATAGATACACAAAATGTGGATAGGCACAGCAGAATATTATTCTGCAATAAAGGCTGTATGATATGACCTTGAGAACATTACGAAGGAAGCCAGTCACAAAGGCCACATATTGTAAGAGTCTCCTGACAGAAAATTCCATAATAAGGAAATTTATAGATGGGTAGATGGTTCTCACCAGGGGCAGAGAGTGAGAAGATTCGGGATGATAGAGGAAGGGTATAGGATTTCTTTTGGGAGTGATGAAAATATTCTAAAATTGCTGGGTTGATGGTTGTACATTTCTGTGGCAATATCAAACACCATTGCTTATGTTAATTTTAAAGTCACTGTCACAGGCAGATGGACAGCAGAGGCTCCCTGTGTTCCCAGGGCATCTGGGCACACAGACAATGCCAAGCCTTACACCTAGTCCAGGATTTTCCAGGCTGTATCAAGAGTTCCTCCCACAGCAGCTCCAAGAAACCCCGCAAAAGGAGAAAGCATTGGCTCGCCACCACCAGCCTTCTACTAGATCTTCCCCTCTACCCTCTCAGGAATCATATGACCATGAAACCAGGGCCCCTTAGCACTTACGGTTCATGCCAATGTCATGGTATGTGAGGATGACAGGTCGGTTTCCTTTAGGTGTCCCACATAGCGTGACATGAAGGGAGCCATGTAAGGTCTCAATGTCCTGCTCCTGAGGAAAGACAGCAAACAGATCCATCATGTGGGGCTCACTGTGTTTATTGACTGTTGATACCCAACATGTTTCCAATTGTGTTTTGAGGAAGCTTCGAGTACACAGTCCTCTGGCCACCAGAACCTTGGAGCAGTGGGGTCCACCTCCTGGAATTTTCAGTTAAGTGTTCCATCAGTGCCCCACCTCACAGAGACCATTTAGGGTTGACCAAAAGAATCCTAGATGAACCAATATCTCTCCTCCCTCCTGCTTCCCTCTCAGAGGCCAGGTGGCCCTTCTCCAGACTCCAGCCCCTGTGCTTGAGCGACTCACTCAACCAGTACTCAGCAACTTCACACTAACCCCCCACGTTCCTTCCTAAGAGCTAGAGACACGATCCCCTTCCACCCTACAAAAAGTACCCCACCTTAGCTGCAAGTGCTTCAAGTCACTCATGTACTGGCTTTCACCTGCCACAGTTACCTGAACTTCCCAAGATGGTGGCCATAGCCTCTCTCCGTAGGTCTCCTCTACTTATCATTTCTTTATCTAACTCCATCTCAGATTTCTGCCCTGTCTGTGGTCACCCATGGGTTCTAAGGACCCAGGTCACTCATTTCTCAGAGTGATTTCTGAGTCTGAGAAGAGGAGCTTTCCCTCTGAAATGTCCCCTAACTCTTGTCTGTCCTCCACAGGGGTCGGCCTGGAGGTATACTGAAATCTTCTCAGTAGCCAAGCCATTTTCCTCCAGATCCTTTATTCCTGACCAGAGCCTGGCAAGGCTGTGTGCCTCTCTCTGTCTCAGAAAGATGAAGTTGCTAGTCAGAGTCACTCAGGCAGGAAGAGACAGAGGCGGGTTCCCCAGAAGCCCTGGTCCTGGTGTCTCCCATACTTCTCACCTCCTCACACACTGAGGGGCTGGACATGTCAAAGCACACTCACACCTTGGGAGGACATTTCAGGTCAGATAACTAGAGTAAGTGAGGCACTGAGTAGGGCATGGTGCCACCAGTCTGCTCCCAGAAGCCAGTCAATATATGACCCACAGCAGTCACTGGCGCATGGTAGGAGAGAGGAAGGGCAGTGTTCACAGCCTCATGTGACAGAAGAAGGGTTGAGGTGTGTCATCCACTTAAGAGCCTGTGAGTTTGGGAAAGCCATGTCCATTTGTAATATAGGAGCAGTCTTGCCAACCTTCTGGGGAGTACTGGGAACCCACTGGACACAGCCAGTAAGTCTGTGCCTGGACCACCTGGCTCCTAGACCTGAGTGACCCTCTAAGGATATGTGACCAGCTCACAGCTGGGGAGGAGGGTTGCCACCTTTGCTGTTTCTTGCCTATGATTTAAGCAATTTCAGTGTCAGCCAACACACTAGGCACCTATTAGATGCTAAGCCCCAGAAGGATGAGTAGCTAAGAGCTCACAAAGTAGTGGTGTGGGAGGACTGAAGGGTACTCTGGGAAACATAACATTTAGCCCACTGGGGTGGTGGGAGGGATTAGAATGGAGGCCAGAGGTCCCCAACTCAGGGAACTGATTTCAAAACAGAAGAATTCTACCCTCATCCCCAGTATCTGGCTCTAGATGATGGAAGTTCAGTATTGGGTTTGCACCCAGAACTGGTCCTAATTAAGTGTGGTGATGCCACCTGTATTCCCAGCTCTGTAGGGGAGGCTGAGGCAGGTAGATCTCAAATTCAAGGTCAGCCTAAGCTACATAGCTAGACATGTCTCAAACACACACGTCCATAAACACACACACACACACACAAAGAGTCCATGTCCCCCTCCCAGGTCCCAGGCAGGGGCCTATAGGGATTCCCAGCCCCTACTTTAAAGTCTCCTGAAGCAAGCAAAGCCAAGGCCTCCACTGTGTCCATGGAACAGGGAGAACCTGGGCCTGCGGAAGTTCTGCACGGTGGTGGTGCACACACAGAAGCACAGTACTGAGAAGGTCCAGCTCCCTGGTACCATCCAGGCTTATCCCCAGCACCAGTTCCACCTGAGTCATCTGCCTTGTCACCCCCAAAATAATTTCCCAGAACCCAGAGCTCACCCTATCTCCCGGCCCCTGCTCTCCTTCCCCAGGGCCCAGCACTGCTTTCCTGTCCATAACAAACACTGGAAAAGTACCTAGTTGCTGGAGCAATGGCCCCACCCCTACCACAGGTCATCTGCTATGTCCTGAAGTCACCGTGGGAACAATGATCCATTGTGGGGCCACATTCTTTATTGTCTCCCATAACCCACATGGCTCCCTCTAAAAATAGGCCAAGCCAGGCAGCATCCCCTCTGCCACAGACATAGAATTCAAACCCAAGCTCCACCCTCACACAGCCTCCTAAGCCTTCAGTCATTGGTGGGCTCAGATGAAGGGGAAAGTTTGCTGAATGCCCACCAAGAGCCAAGCAGAGTACCTGACCCTGGACACAGCAAAGTCTGCCAACCCCATTTCACAGGTGACAAAATTTAGAAGACTTCCTCTAGTTCACCAACTGGTAGTAGAACCAGGCTCAGAACCCCCATCATGAGGCCCTGTGCCCTTGTGCCAAGGGTCTGGTGGCTTCATCCCCTGAGTGTAGACACACACACACACACACACACACACACACACACACACACACACTCTCGAATGCACTAAGTCAGCCTGTCATTCTCTTTCCATAGGCCCAAACCAGGAAGACTGTGCCTGAGACTGAATGGAAGAATTAAAACTCACACAAATGCATGCCATTGTCCTCTTCAGCCCCAAAGGAACATTCTGTCCTTCTGCCCCTGAGGAAATGAATCACCCAGTGTCTCCCACATTCTCACAAAGACAGGACACCAGAAACCCAGCACATCAGAACTGCATGCTGCTCTGCATTCTTGGGCCTGACAGGGGGATAGTCCCCTGTCCTGGAACTCATCAGAAGACACCCCTGGCAGGCATGGTAGTGGGAACACACACTCCCAACTCTTCCAGCTCCAGAGTCTTATACTGAGCTCTATTATGGCTCAGTAGGAGACAAAAGAAGGCCCTCTCCAGAGGTCCCCTCCGAGACAAAGCCCAGGCTGCACTAATCCTTCTCTGCCCTGTTCTGAAGAGTCTAGAAGAAGAGTCTAGCAACTACTCTGTTTATGGGCAGAGTGAAGTCAGTGATGGTGGCATAAGGAGGGCATCTGCCTCGCACCTTATAGCAGGCCCTGCCTGTCTTCTCACTGAAACTGCATGACCCTATAGGGTAAAGATCACCATACTGCACAGATAAGAAATCGAGGATGAGAGAGGTCAAGTAACTCCCCAAAGTCACACAGCTGGGAGGATGGAGCAGCATCTGAGACACTCTTGGATTTGAACAGTCCAAGTTCAAAGTCTTTTCTCTTAAGATCCTGTTTTCTTCTTAACATGCTAAGAAGAGGTATAAGAAGTCTTGGTACGCAGCATGTTCTCAGACTCACTGAGGGCAGATGCAAACACTCAGGTGCCTGTGTTTACATGGCTCCACGTCACTTTTTCTCTCCCCAGCAGCTCCAGGCACTGGCAGTAGGTTCTGCACATTCAGCACACACAGCTGTAAGAACAGGAGTTGCTCCCTGCAGCCTGCTGAACCCACCCTGCTCTGTAGGCTTGTATCTCTGGAGGTAGGGGTATCAGAGTGGAAAGAAGGGTGTCAGCATGAACTTCACCTTCCTGAAGAAGCTCTGCAGACACACATTGCTCATGGTGCATGTCTGTGGTTTTCTTTGCAGCACAAGCCACCATTACAGGTGCCATTTTACAGCACCTCCCTGCCAGTCCCTGGAGGGAAAAGAAGGCTCTGCCAAAGACAGTGCATGCTTTGAGACCCACACAGTCTGCTAGCCGTTAAGCCAGCAAGTAGCAAACATGGCGCCTATGGCCACAGTCTACACTACCTGCAAACCAGCAAATGGGGAATGGCACCTACAGTGGCACGTACCTCAGTGAGGGCACCTCAGGGCACCAGTCCTGATGCGAGAGCTTCATGAACTACAGACACTTGGTTGGTGGCCTCCCAAACTTCTGTTCCCATCTTTTTTGTGACTGAATTCTAATTCTGTACCAAGCAGCAATGTGCCTCATAAACTCTTCCTCTTCCCCATCTCCCTGGTATGCAGGATGGTCAGGAGGCTCAGTTCTGGACAGGGAGACACCAGCAGAACTTTCTGGGGCTTCATGGATAGTTTTATTTTTTTAAGGATCAATCTTGGAATTTTGATTATTTTTTTCTCTTGCCCTTCCTACCTGGTTGAGAAATTGAGGCTGAGAGATCAAGTAACATGGATGAGATGCTCAGGTATTCTACAGTTATCTTACAAGCATGAGGACAGAAGATTCACGCTTGGGATGACAGAGCAGGAAGCTGGGAAGAGTCTGGGGTTGGTGGCATTCATAGTCTGCTGGCCCAGGTATTCTAGGTCAGCAGGAACAGAAAACCTTTCCATTCTTAGGGCACTGTTTGTTGAGTGAAATGAATCCCAGTACCACCACATGTCTGTGACCAAATTATCAGCCTTCTCTGAGAATCCTTGCTCTATAGTATAAACCAAGGTCAAAATTAAGCCTGTCTGCTTCCCGGGCTGTTCCCACACTAAAACCATGGTACAGATGGACCTGGATATGTTTTACAAATGGGTATTTCCCTCCAGGTTGGTTGTTATGGGCAATGGTTCCAGAGATGATCACTATGGAGCCACAAGAAACAATCCCAATGGCTTAAGTGAACAGCAGGATGATCCAGAGGGCTCTGGAGAGCAGCTGCTGCACCACCCTTCCATAACCCCTTCTCCCTGCAGTCCCAGGCAGACACTGGCCACTCTGGACTCTAAGAAACCCAGGTTGGAAGGCAGCTGGTGTGCTGGCTGATCCTCCCCCAGCCAGCAATCCTGTGGCACAGGTATGGCTGGAACAATGGATGAGGAAATTAATTAGGCCAGCCATGAGAGCAGAGGCTCAGAGAGTGTGCCGGGGACCTGTCCCCACCATTGTTTTATAACATAGTATACCCCATCCCCATGTTCCTGGCTCAGCTCCGGTGACCATGGTTGGGGTGGGGGAAGCATGGCTGTGCCTTGGTCTGACGATACTTTCTACTAAGAAAGAAGAACAGAAGAAGGGAAGGGGGCCAGAGAGGGGTGTGGGGGCGGGAGGAATATGATGGCACTTGCAGATGAAGACAGCCATACATTCAAGAACAAAGACTACACAGCCAGAGCCAGGCGTCATCGCCTTCTATCACGACAGCCACTTAAGAGATGGCCCCTGGCTGTGGTGTCACTGCCCATGGGTACACACCTTAGATAGTGAAGATCCTAGGCTTTCAAAGCAAAGGTCCCCACCATGCCCCAGGGTGCAGCTGTGTGCTCCCAGCATTCATTACACCCTTGGAATGGTGGACCTCCATGCTTTACAGATTAGAAAACTAAGTCCCAGGACATAAGGCAAGTGGCCAAGGATGGGAGGTAGTGAATGACAGAGCTGGATATGGAGCAGTTTCTGTCCACTGTACCTTTCCCCAGGACACTAGGAAATGAGAGTCTGCAGGTCTATGAAAACCAAACCCTGGGTGCTGGGTGGCCTAGACAGTGTTCTTGCTCCAGAAGGGCATTCCTAGGAAGGCCACAAGGGCAGGCAGATGAGGCAGCATGTTTATTTCCCACAGCCTCATTTTACGCTGATCCAGATGAGTGTTTGTGCCATCTGCCACTGAGGTTTGCTGAGCCCCATTGGCTTTTGCCAGGAAGTGGGGCGGCGGGATGGAGGGGGTTGAGGGGGTGGGAGGAGGAGCACAAGGACTGGAAATGATGGTAGGTTGAGGATTTCCAAGCTTCTGCCTGAGTTCTGCCCACCTTCAGTCAGGGAGCACGAAAACAAGAAGCAATTGTGTGGAAAGGAACTCATGAAAGGTCACCGTTTGCTTGTTTCTCCAGACCTGATCTGCTTACAAGGGGAGAGGAAGAAACCAGCCCCCAACCCAGCTCAGCTCTGCCAGCTGGGAGCTCTGAGGGGGAGCAGAGCAAGAGCCAGACCTCAGGAGCCCCTGCCTGCCAGGCGTCCCACCCTGTCCCCACCATCCTTGCCAGGAGGCCCTGTGGGTAATATCAGCTCATTTCCCAAGAAGCCCTGCTGAGCACAAACAGAGATTCCCATGGAAACGAAATCAAATCAAACCATCTGAATAACTGAGGACCCAGGTGGAAGGAATTAGACACAGCCAATTCAGGGGAGAAGATGCACAGGCCCTCTACCACAGCTGTTTTCGTGGACTTTGGCTCTAGATGTGGATACCAAGTCAACCTTGCCATTGATTTCATCATTGTGTGACATCAGCAAATCCCTTAAGCCTTCCCTGGGACTCATGTCTTCAAGGATAACATAGGAAGGCAGGAACACCTCCCCTACAGGCTGGTGTAAAGCTCCAAAGAGAAGTTGCAGGAAAACTGCACTGGTGTACACTTTGTGCTCAAAAGCAGTCATGTCAGTTGCTTCATCTTCCATGACTATTACATTTTTAGGAGTCAGTTGGTCCTACATTTAGGACTATCTCAAATTTCTACACATCTTCATACCACTCTCTCATCTGCAAAAGCAGGTAACAACCCCCGCCCTGTTGAGGAAGCCCTGAGACAGGAGTGGGTGTCCAGTGGCTTTGCCAAGTCCTCCCCATCTGGAGCAGGAAGGGCAGAGCTGGAGCATCTCAAAGACATCTTCCAGCTCTGATAGTCTTAAACTGGAACTCAAATACTTCTTGCCTTTCTACTCATCCAATTTACTGCCTACTCCGTAATGTCGGAGCCTTCTCAACAGGACCTGCTCAACCTCATTGTCCTTCCTGTAGCCATAGCACCTGAAGCCACTAGCTGGTCCAGTTTGTTATCTGAGGGATCCAGAATCCCTACCCCCCACCCTGGGAAGGGGCACAGAGAGTCCTGAGAGCAGCCAATAGGACGTCACATGCCCATCACTGATCCATCTGCTATATAAGACTGCTGAGTCCCAGACAAACAGGCCATCCCAAGGTGATGTCAGTGGGGACAGATGATAAGGCACGATACCATCTGCTTGGGCAGCTGGGCTGTCTCCTGACAGGCTGTCCCTTGGCTGGCTGGGCAGCAGACCCTCCAGTAGTTTCTCTCTGCTGAGCTCTTGGCTACAATGTGTGTATTTTGACTCTGAGAAAATTGTAAAAAACATATATATATATGTATATATATATCCTTGAATATATCGGAAAGGAAGAGAGAGCCAAAACTGCCAAAGCAGCAACAATTTTCCAGGCCAAGAGCATGGGCTGCTTTCAAATACACATGGTAGAGAAGCTCACATCCCTCAATCCCAATCCCATAGGACTGGCCAGAAAGGAGGCGATGAAGAGGTAGGTGGAGCGGTCATCATGAGCAATTCTGAGCCCCTCCCCAGCTCACCCTCCGGGGGTCAGACATACACCAAGGGAGTAGTACTGTTGGGACTATGTGCCTAGCCAGATTGTTTGATATTGCAAAGAGGAGCCAGAATCCAGCCTGAAGAACTAGACTAGCCTTTCAGTGTGGAACTGCAGTAAAGCCTGTGAGCTTGGACAGATCTGGGATGAATGGGGACATTCACAGATGCTGGCCATAGGAAAGCCTCAGTTTCCTCATCTTTAAGCAGGCATGATAAGAAGGTGGTACAAGTCCTATAAGATTCACCAGTAAGGCAAAGGAAGCCTTGAAGTCAGGTAAGAGCCTGTGGCTTGACTGTGAGGTCAGAGTATTGGTCAGGTCCTGGACAGGAACACTCGGTACTCAGCATCAGGCCCTATGAGCAGGAGCCTGCTGTGGCCAGAGATCATCGCCCTGCATGGTACTGGGAAGGAATTCCAATGGCCACCCTACACTCAAGAGTGGAGATGTGCAGTATTTTTGAAGATCACTTTGGACATCTGGAGAGGCCTTCATTAAAATCACCAATTGACTAGCTCTGTGGCATATCCAAACGAGGACAGTTTGATACAAAGATCTTTTTGATAATGACCCTGACACAGTGTCATTTGAGCCTTGAATTCAGCTCAAATATCATGATTTGTTTGTAAGACAGAACTATCAACAGGTCACAGGAGTAACACATCTTTGTCGTTGGAAGGCCATATCCAGGCCAGAGGGCCCATGCATGCAATGCTACCTCTGCCCTCAAATGATCCATCCCAAATCTCACAGCATGGCTGGCTCCATGTAACCTTTCAAGTCTCAGTTCAATGTCAGACCCTGAAAAGCCTTCCAGACCCTCAGTGTAGGACAGCGTCCATGATGTCCTATTCCCTCACCCAGCTGAAGACCAGCCTCAAGATGACCTTCGAGCACCTGCATCGCTGGAGCTACACTATTTGCTTACCTGCACATGTCTGTCCTGTCCTGTGGGGAGCCAGAGCAACATTTTCAAATATGGTCTGGAAGAACATGGCTGAGTTCAAACCCAGCTCTTCCCTTTCCAGCCCTATGACCTCAGGCAGAAGGCTTAACCTGCTGCAGGGATGATGTGTTAGATGAATGACACCTGGAGTGCATGGTGCCCACACAATAGTGCTGAGTTATTGCTCCAGGATATAAATTCCCAAAACAAGGGCTACTGCCTGCCACATCACCACTGTGTCCCCGCTCTTCAGATCATGCCACGTACAGAGAGGGCAGCTGTGAAAGGAACACAGGGGTCATGACAGAGAAACTGCCTGCCCTCCTGTGAGAGCACTGAAGGTAAACTGAGGACCCTTCTAGGCCTGGTGCACAAGGTTTAATCCTTATCCTGACCTCTGCTGCTTCTTCTAGAGGGTTCTCTAGGTGGTTCTAACTTTCCCAGAGTCCCATTTGTCCCCTCCAGCCTGAGCAGCCTTCATGTCGGCCAGCACCTATAGTAGGGCCCAGCACTCAGTTCTCTGCTCTACCAGCTACCTGGGCCCAGGGACAGAAATGCACAAATGCTTTGAAAACTATCAAGAGAAACCCAGAGGGGTTAGGGATGTAGCTCAGTGGTAAAGCACCTGCTTAGCAAGTGCAAGGCCCTGGGGTCAACAGCAACACAAGAAGTGAGAGTCACCTTCTCAGGAATAAACTATGCTCCTAGATTTTCCAGAATCCATAATCAAGATTTAAAAAACCCACAATAGCCATATTAGCCAGAAAGCCTACTTCTAGATACACAAACATTGAAAATAGATAAGTGCACATCCAATTCCCAGCAGCATTAGTTACAAGAGCCAGAAAATGGAAACCACCCAAGTGTCTACGAGTGGATGAATGGGTAAGCAAAATATGGGGTATATACAACAGAAAGTGATTCTGCCACATGCTACAACATGGATATGACCTTAAGGACAGGACATTAAGTAAAACAGGACAGAATAAAACACAACTATTATGTGGTTCCGTGTAGGTGAGGCACTTTGAGTCAGGGAATGGTGGATGCCAAGGGTTGGGGAGGGGAAGCATGGGGCAGAGTTGCACATGTACACGACAGAAGGTCACAGAGATGGAAGGTAATAATGGCTGCACAACACGAATGTACTCAATGCTTCCAGATTGTACACTTCAACATAGCTAAGGGGGGTACACTTCATGTTATATGTATTTTACCACGCTAAAAAAAATAGGGCGGGAAGCCCACAAGAGTAGGTAGGGTGTGTTGTGTCTGGCTCCCCACTGATCATTGTCCCTATCCTTTCTATAATGCAAATGAGGCTTGAGCACTTTCCATCTCACAGATGAGGAAACTGAAGTTAGTGGGAGCTGAAACAACATAGTCCAGGGCAAGAACCAACAGAGAGGAGCTGAGGCTTGCAGCCCAGTTTCTGGCTTTCAGAATCACAATCACAACACAGCTGCAGGAAGACACACCCACAGAGTTGACCAGCTGCCTCCCTGGGGAGGCACAGCAAGCAGACACTTCAGTCACAGAGAAAGTAGGTTACATGGCTCCTGTCAGACAGAAGCTGACATGGCCCAGTCTGGCCCTGAGTGATCAGACGCCCCTGGGGCTGCTCATTTAGAGCTGTGCTCAGCCCACAGAACCAATCCAATAACCAGGGCCTTGGGGGCCAGTGGCTGCAATTTTATAGATCCCTTGTCCTAGGACACCAGTGTGAAAAATGTTTAGAAGGGAGATCAGATGTCCCAATCTTAGCTGCCCCTTAGTCCTCAGCAGGATAGTGCAGGGCTGAACCCCTGAAAACAAACCATCTACCTCTCAACCTCCAGTGTACCTGCATATACCGTGTGTCCCAGGGAGGAAGATGGTCAGAAACAAACTGGCTGGCAGGGGAGAAGCAAGACCCCAGTACACAAAAGCACAGTGAGATATGAATATGTGCTTTCTTCCCACTCAGCAGACCTAGCTGTGACTCCCAGTCCCTCTACTCCAGCCTCAGTTTCCCATCACTGCCTCCCATGTTACTATTGAGGTATAAAATGAGACACTGGTGGAAAGCCCTTGGCACAGAGTCTGGATCATGGGGAACAGCATCTGCCTGGGCAGCACAGGCAGCTCTGGGGCTGGGAGAAGGAAGGCCCAGAGTCTGGTGCCACCTCCCCCAGTCACTCCTGGGCAGTCACAGATAATTCATTTCCCAGCATAAGTTTGAAAATGGAACTAGAGGCCACTACGAGATCCTGCACTGCTTGAAGACCAAGATCTGTGTTCTAGATCTTGCTGGGTACAACCAATGAAATAATGACCCAGGTCCTTGAAAGAGAACAGAGTTGGTGGACTGGGTCACAGTGAGCTTAAAAGCCAAACCCAGTTGGAAACTGGTGGTAGGGATGGGCTGAAAAACTGGGCCTACACTGCTCAGTCCCTCCCCAGCTCTGATGGGCTGAGGCTCCATGGAGGCTACCCTGCTGAGTGGTGGGGGAGGGCAGTTCTCCTGACACTCCCACCCTGTGACCCCAGGGAGAAGGTGTGCCTAGTAGCATGTTTCTGGTCTGACCACATGTTCTCTTGTTCTCTGTGTGGAAAAAGTAGCTGGAGGATCAGGGTCACGGCCACCAGAGTTTAAAGGCCACTTCTGCCCACCCGTGCCTGCACCCTGTGTTCTTGCAGATCTTGGCCTTTGCTTTTGAGTTTGGGCACTGCTGTGAATCCCACTGACAGATGCCTGAGTCATCACTGGTGAAAGGTGGGGATGGTGCCGGGGGTCTTACAGCTGGGGGGAGAAAGCTTCCTCATGGCCTGAGGATGAATCCCAGCTCCACACATCACGTGACCTAGAGTGTGCTCACCTGTCAGAAGATACAGAACCTCTATCCTGGCTCTTGTGAAGATAAAATGAGTGCTTTACATTCAATTAAACTAAATACAGCATGCTTCTTGCAGTGCCCTGGCACATGGTAAGTGCTCAAAAGTATTAACTATTACTATTATGCTGATTTCAGATGAAGGATAACCAGGCTTAGAAAAGTGAAGTAACTTGTAGCTAGAACTAAATCTGTCTTAGGCTGACTCAAGCAGAAACAAAAAAACAAAAAAGAAAGATGATTTTTTTTTTTTTCAGGATGGTATTAGGTCTCAGCCATGGCCTGACTTTGGACAAGTTTCACTATCTGTGTGGCTCAGTTTTTTCATTCATAAAATTTGGAGACACCAACCTTCCTGGGAATTCATCAACTGCAGCCAGAGGTTGGGGCAATCAGGACACCCTGAACACGGGCCATGAGTCCAGGAAACTTCCCTGGGGATAGAGGGGTATATCTAAACTGGGCTGCTCCTAATCCAAGTCTCCATCTCCAAATCGATGAGGTAGAAACTACCCGTAGCCCCCTGTGGTGTCCCTGGCAGCGTGGAAGGGCACAGGCTGACAGGCCTCGCTGATGGAGAAGGCACATTGAGCACCAGCTCCTGTCATTGCCCCTCAAGGGAAGCAAGCACCCATCTGCACTGAACAGTATGCAGCTGGTGGCCATCCCTGGGTTCAGGGTCCCACTCGTGGCCCACAGGGACAAAGGAGGATGTAAAAGCATGCTTTTATGGTCAAATCCCACAGGCATCGTGCCAGCTGTGTGATCATGGCCAGGCACACCCAACCCCTTTGAACCTCAGCTTTGTCTGCTTTAAGAAAAGAGGCAAGAAGCCCTATTTTCCAGAGCTGTTGGGATGCAGTGGGTGTCCCTGGAGTGGTAAGGCACTACAGCTCTTCTGGGAGTCCAAGGCCTGCTACACGAAGTATTTTCATGGCCGGCACTGCAGCGGGGTGAGGTGTCCTCACCTGAGAGCAAATGGCCAGGCAAAAGCTGAGACATTGGGCTTATGCCAGCAATTCCACAACGCTCTAGATGTCAGAGTGTTTACAGCCAGGTTGAAGCTCAAATACATGAAGGCCACACTCCTTGAGACAGGTGAGCCTGGCTTCCAGTGACCTGGTGCTAAACAATGCCGCCAAGCTTTGTCCTCTGTTTTCCTCTCTCTTCCGAAGACTATGCAAAATTCCAGTCTCTAGGTGAAAGAAAGAAACCAGAGACTCTCGAGAGGAAGTGCAGTGGCCCCCAGGGAGGAGTGGGACAGAGGATGGAGACCCAGAGTTGGGAATGAGCCTGAAGCCAGATGCCTCTGGGAGAGCAGGTGGAGGTTCAGTGAGCACATCTCAGCCTGCCTATGACTGTCCTGTGTGGTCACCTCCTCTTCCAGGAGACATCATCTCTGGATGTGCTCAGGCTTTTGCCCCCACCCTAGTCCCCATGACTCAGTACAGCACAGGCCCACCCAGCCTCAGGGATAATGAGTTCTGGACTGATAGGTACTGAGGGTCTGACCTGCCCTGGCTTAGAGAGTCCAGTTCACTCTCTCCAGACCTGATTACTGCACAAAAAGCTCTAGAAGTGCCCCTGACCAGCCCTCCTGCAACCCCTCATTGGGATGGGCATGCTAGAAAATTCCAGAGCTATGAGCAGAAAGCCTTCCCACTGCATGGTCCCAGACCCCCCAAAGTCCCATCTAACTCAACAGGCTGGGGGATTGTGTCTGTCTTCTCCTGGGAAGGGAACAGCTTCTGCCTCCCTGGTGGGACTCAGACCGGCTTCTCCCTGGAGGAGCAGATGAGGGTGGGTAGTTGAGCCCACTTCCTTGTCTTCTCTAGCTGTCTGTATCTGAACAGTAATCTACTCGAAAACAACAGAAATAAGGGAAGAGAGCAAACAGGGAAAGCCAATGGGAAAGAGGCCATGTCCTCTACTTGCCTGAACATCGAACTCTTGCAGGAGCCCAGTGATAGTCTGTGGAAAGACAAGAGACAAGAACAATGGTCAGTTTCCTCAGAGAAAGACTGTTGGAACACATGCATCCCTCCAGACCATGAATCTCTATTTGTCCTCCTTCCTCTTACGGCCTCGCTTATTTCTTAACAAGAGAGAGTTTCCTTTTCATCCTAGAGAACAGCAGTCCAGCAGAAAAGCAGACCTATTAGCTGGAGGCCTTTTTGACAAAAGCCTTGATGAAAAAAGATCTCAAGGTTGAAACCGATAAGCACTGAGGATGGCTAGTAACTGCTCTTCTTGTCTACACTTTTAAAACTCAAGCCCTCCTTAAGTTCTGACCTTCACTGCCATTGTCTGGATTCTGGATTAAAATCCAACTCTTCCTGAGTTGGCAGAGGAGAATGGAAACTTCTCAATCTAAAAATTGTGAATTTCAACCCAAATTCCATCTTTCACCAAAGCTATCAATAGCAAGAAAGTCCTTATCCCTGCTGGAATTGTAAAATGGGGCTCAGAGGGCCTGGAGCCTCACTTGGCCAATGTTTCCAAGAAATGCTGCCAGTGTGTCTTCCACTGACCCAGAGATGGAATCCAAACACTCTATAGACCAAGCCCAGCCAGGCTGGCTATTGACCTCCTGGGACTGAGGTGGCTCAGTTCAGCCAAATGCACAAGAGATGAGGGAAACAAACCAGCAGGGCCCCGTTGGGGTTTGGAAAATCCAAAACCTGATTATAACAGACACCCTACTGCTGGGATGTAAACAGTTTCACATGCCTTGGGCTGTGGCTAAGCACACGAGGGAATTGCTAAATTCAAGTAGAAGGAAAGGTGGTTGACATTCAGGCTCTCTCTCTCCCTCTTTCTCTCTCTCTCTCTCTCTCTCTCTGTGTGTGTGTGTGTGTGTGTGTGTGTGTGTTGGTAGGAAGGAATGGGGAAAGCCATTCTGTAGCACTCCAACCTTTGTCAACAGGAGGACAGTGACAGTTGCATCTGCACACATAAGAAATGACATACATGCAAGGTGCATCGAAGTTATAAATATTCTGCATCATTGCTTGTGATGGCAAAATACTGAAAAGATCCTGGATCCACTGACCAAAAAAGTTGGTGGAATACTGTGCTGCTGGGAAGATAAATGCAAATTCTCTATGGAGCGAGTAAAAGTGAGCAAAACAGGGTGTGGCATACTATTATCTTATGTTTAGCGTAGTGATAAGGATATACTGATATGCATTTTTACTACTTAGGAGTTTTTTGTTGGTGGTGGTGGTAGCTTTTAAAGACTGTCAAAGAACTCAAGTGAAGATTTAGAAACAAATTTAGGGCATGCATCCTGTGCAGCAGGGCTGGCAGACAACAGGCCACCTCCTGTTTTGTAAATCAAGTTTTATTGGGACACAACACACTGTGTCTTTTACCTACTGTCCATGGCTGCTGTCGTGCTATAGTGGCGATGCTGGGTCCAGTCAACTGTCTTTACCTGAGATGGATTGTTTCCAGAAATTCCTTCTACCCTGTGGATACTATAATCCACATTTATGTGAATGGTGTACTATTTGCATAAAGCCTACATGTATCCAGAAATTATGTGCAGTCTGTTTCCCAAAGGCAGCCAGCCTAGGTTGGATTCCATGCATCACACTTTGTCATTATGTCACCAAGGACAAATGGACTCCATTACCCACCACCCTTCTGTACAGTGAGGACAATCACAGAACCTTTCATGGACCCAACCACAACTGAAATATGGTTAGCCAGAAATAGGCTAACTGTAGCCTAGAGGCCTGCAGGACATGGTCAGTGCACATTACCAATGATTTGGAAAAACATGTGGGTGGCCTGGGAGAAACTTCACCAGAAGGCCTGAACATCCACATTTTTAAAAGAGGTGTTATCACAGGAAGTTCTGAGGCTCTGAGAAGCCAGGTATGAACATGCTTCTAAAAGTCCAGTGTCAGCTGTACAGCCAGTAAGGTGTATCCATCATGGAACACTCAGTCCGGGACGGACCAGGCTGTCCCAGGGTCAGGCTCAGGGGCTCTTGTTCACGGCTGGAGGGCCTCTTCTCACAGAAGAGGCATAGCCAAAAAGATGCCAACAGCAAACACAGTGCCAACACGTATTGCTCTCTTCCATGCAAAGTTCTCCTCTGCCTCTGAAGTAGCTCCCTCCCTCATCATCCAGCCCTTTGCAGTGAGTGCTAGTGCCTCCATTTTTTACAGATGAGGACTAGAGTGAGAGCATAAAGCAGTCAGTGTGAACATAAAACTGCAAAGTGGTCAGGTGGTGTGACCCCAGAGTCTAAGCTGGACTCCATGTTGCATTGTTCTGTAGCCACAGGATGTCAGACACGGGGGCTATTCAGAGAAACCTGGCTCAATGCCCTTACTTTACAAATCAGAAAAGTGGGGTGGGGGGAGAGGCCATTAAGTGCTGGAGCACTTAATGGTCAAGCTGGACCTGAATCCATGCCAGGATCTACGTGTACGAATACACGCTGTGTGTAAGTGTGTATTGTATGTGTGTGGTGTTTGTTCAATGGGTACACGTGAACATGTGCAGGTATGCCTGCACACTCTTGAGTATGCATGCTGGTCAGCCACACATGCATCTACATGCCTGCTACAGGGTAGCCAGGAACATATCCACTCACCTCTCCTTTCTCCACCAAAGGCTTCACCTCAGCAAGATCCACGTCCTGTAGCTCACGAGACATGTCTGCTGCCACCTGCCTGTAAGGGGAAAGAGGCCAGGTCAGCACTTCCTGCTGAGACACATTTCCTGAAGGAAGCAGGGAAGGAGACAGGCACAAAGGTCAGCTTCAGGGAGTTCCTCCATGGCTGGGCAGTAGACCTCCTGGGAGAGGAAACTGGCTCACAGACACAGTTACCTTTCCAATAAAGTAGGTGGGTTGGAACACAAAAATAGGCAACACAGCATATCAAGTGCAGGCTCACCCGCCATACACAGAATGCTTCTTGCTAAATTTTAGAGGGAGCAGCCCCACCCCATTCCTGCCAAAAGGCAAGCAACCTCAGACTGAAAACCAGAAGGAACAAAAGGTCCCTGGGTGCCCACCACATGTCAGTGATGTATGTACTTCATCCTATACATACACCTTACCTCTGGGCAGGACTCTGGGCTGCCTGCTGAGAGGAAGAAAGGACAGAGACAGGGAAAACCTCAACACTCAGTAGGATATGAAAGGGAAAAGGATCTTCAGGACAAATTGTGCTTCCTGAGCCAAAGCAGGGAAGAAGGGAGTAGGGGCAGATGGGCAGGAGTTTGGGAGAGGGGAGGTTGACAGTCCTCTTCCTTGGCTTGGACTGTGGGCAGGGGCAAAGAGCCAGGAAATGAGGGCTGCAGAAGGAGACTGGAGCAGACTTCCCACAAACAGGGACTGCTGCCATAACAGGTTCCTAGGAGAATGAGACTTGGGCAGTGGGATGACATCTATGTAGCATACTTCTGAGTGCTTAATGTAAGAGCTGGAGGGATAAACATTCATTCTCAAGGGTCAACAGTCAAGCTGGAAAAATTAAATGCCCACCAATAAGTGGGTTGAGGCCCAGGGAACCCAGGAGAAGGTAAGTAATACAGTAGTATAGAAGGTCTGGCGGGGAAGTAGTAAGTGCAATAGGTGAGATACCCAGGCTCCTTCTTAGTTCACAGGTCCAGGTTTCTACCTGGGCAAATTTATGAGAAACAGCTTGACCAAGGAGCCTTCAGACTGCTACCTTCTAGAGTGGGAGCCTGGGGCCCCAGCTATCCAAGGCCTTGTAGGTACTATGGCAAAGATAAAGCATGAAATTCCAGCCCAGGGCTCCTTTGAGGACCAGTTCCCCAAGCCACCAGAGCCATGTGAACCCCCTCTTTGAGGTCAGCCAGTGAAAGCTGGCCACCTGGATCCATGCCCTATGCTAACACATGGCATGCTGTGGGCGGATCCTGCTGGCCACTGGGTGCTCTGGTCTGGGGCCCCAGTGTGACTTTCTCCCATAGATTACCCACCCACAGAATCCTTTATGTAGCCTTTGGAGTCTGTGCTCCAGAACATTCTGAAAACAAAGTCGGGTTTATATTTGTAAGCATTCCTGGGCTGCTGCCAGCTCAGAGGCAGGAGGCATGAAAAGTCAGGGGCTATGAGCCTTGCTAATTCAGCGTGTTCATGGTCCCGAGACACTAACCGTGGGACACTTCGCCTACACAGCACAGAGAGCCTTCCAGAAGTCCAGGGCCCTGACAGCACTGCCTCTCATGCAGAGAGTGAAAGACTTCACGGTTCACAGGGGCTTCTGGACTTGCCCTGCAAAGCAAAGAGCCCAAGGATGAAGCCGGGTTCTTCTACTCTCCCATTGGGTGGGTTCAGGCAGGCATCCTTCAGCTCACCTAGACAGGTCGCTTACCTGCCTTGTTCCCCTTTCTACTTCTAGTTCCTAGCATGTACCAGGTGCACAGTCCAGCACAACTCGCTTCCTGAGAAGACAAGCAAGGTTGGTAACAGCAATGCATGTATTTAGATTCTCTTTTAACTGCCACCAACCTAGGGAGCAAAATGTCTTGAACACATTTCTCTGTTTATAAGGACTCATCACATACTATTGTTCAGCCCAGGTTAGTCAGTTCTCCTTGGCTTCCAGAAACTGTGATGCCCTTCTTTTTCTCTCCTTCAGAACAGAAAGGAGATAAAGTTCAGCCTCTGGTTTCCTAAATGCGCCTGGTGAAACCTCTTACCTCACACCCTTTTTCTTTCCTCCAGCTCAGCTCACCAGACCACAGGAGAGAGTGGATTGAAAAATGGTCAAGTTTCCTAAAATATCTAAAGTCCTTTGGAGCTGGAGGGGCCACGTCTGGCAAAACCCCCTCAGCCAACTCAGGGTTTCGGGGAAGACCAGAGGTGAAGCCATCAGGGACCATCTCAGTGTCTGTCTCTACTGAGACTGATTTTGTCACCCCAGGGGCCTTTGGCAATGTCTGGGGACATTTTTGATTGTCATGACTATTATGAATCTAATGGGTAGAGGACAGGGATGTTGTTAAACATCCTACAGTACACAGGACAGCATCATAACACAGAATTATCTGACCCAAAATGTCAATAGTTCCAAGGCTGAGACACCCTGGTTTAGACCAAGGACTCTGAAATCTGCAGAAAGACTAGATATAGATGACAACACTTCAAAGAGCTCTGCCCTGTCTATGTCACCACCCCACAGTAACCACAGCTGTATAGTAACCAAGCTATGCACACCTGGGCTGCAGCAGGCACCCTCTGCTTCTTAAGATGGCTAGTTATTGGGCACAGCACACAGTCAGCCTGCAGAGGACAGAGAGAGCAGCTGTTCCCTGGAGACCCTCCTGGTCAAGGACAGTCAAGGGTCAGGCCCTACGCAGCTCAAACATCTTTGAGCACCCTTGAGCATCTTTGGTTTGATGCTCAAACCAAAGAACTTCCCAAAGTGTTTTTTTAAAAGCTTTTGTGCAAAGGAAATCTTACAAGGAAGTTTAATATATAAAAACAGATTAAAAAACAAAAAAGCAAAGGGGCTTTGGATGTGGCCAGGGCAGAGGGCATGGCCCACCCTCCTTCAGGCTCTTGTCCTCTTCTTCCCACTCCCACCCATCCTGCCCTGTGCCTCCAAAGCTGCCTCAAAAGAGCAGCTGAGCTTGGGGAGTAGGGCAGAAAACCTGGTATGTATCTGAGGTTTCTTCTTGCACCAAATTCTTAGGTGTCCAACATGAAGCTAAGAGCTAAAACAAAAAGGATGTTGCTTTGTGTGATGGATTTGGGGATATGGCCTTGAACACATGCACGTTCCATCCCCAGGAGCTCAGTCTCAGGGGCCAGGCACTGCCCTTGGTTCTCTCAGCAGGCAAATGGCACTGTGCGTCTGTCCCCACAGGGGTGGGCTGTTCTGGGGCTGGAAGGTTCTATTCTCATGGTTGTCTCAGGGCAAAGGTCCTGAGAGCTGGCGCTATGAACAGTTGGGACGGAGAATTCTTTGTTGTGGGTGCTGCCCTGAGTTTCTAAGATGGCCCCCAGCACCCTAGTCCCCTGCCAACTACACCCCCAAGTTGTGACAACTAAAAATGTGTGCATACATTACCAGACATCCCTGGGTATAAAATGGACTGGCAGTTCCTAGAATGAAACAGGTATCCAGAAAATGTCTCTTAGACACAAGTCTTACTCAATCTAGGACACTTGCATTCTCTCTCTCTCTCTTTCCCTCCCTACTTCCCTCCTGCCTCCATCATCATCTTCACAGGCAAAGGTTGACCCCCAGGTCTGATGACCATCCTCAGCCCATACGGCCAGCTGTAGGAATTCTGTCGGGGCAAATTTCCTCCAGCTAAAATCCCACTCCAGTAGCAGGGTTCCAAGTCATACCAACTGCCAGGCTGGCTGGCATCACTTCCTTTCCTACTTGCCCACTGCAAGGAAACCCACCATCAGAGAAGTGAGAGGTAGCCTGTCATTAAGGGGAAGGTGTAGGACAGACTCATGCATCACCATTTCTCAGCCTTGTCATCCTGCCTCAGTGTACTCAGCTGTGAAATGGGCGTTGTAACTCTTGCTCCATAAGCAGCAGTGGTGCTTGAGTGAAAGAACGGCAGGCCGATTCCCGCAACTAGCTCAATGAGTCAATGTACATTCTTACGCTGGTTGCCTTGGAGACCCTAAAGCCCTATGAAGACACAGCCTGTGGTTGGCATACTGCTAGTCCCAGAGTAGCCTGACAAGAAAGGGAACACAGGGAAGATACTCATGTCCAATGCATGGCCACCAAGTCTCTCTTCACCAGCAACACCAGTCAATGAGTAACTAGGTTGAAGAAGGTCTGGGCAAAGACCTATCCTGCTCACCAGACCAAGAGAGTAAGCATTAGCAGGAACTAGAGGGTTCCAGGCCAAGCCAAGACCAGGATCTGCCAAGAGAGGGGAAGAATGTGACCTGAGGCCCTATTGGGCAGGGAATAAAGGCATCTCAGGCAATCTGAGGCCACTTGGGAATTGTTAACCAGCCCCTGAGGAGTGGAGGAGACACATAACCTGTGATTCTCAAGCCTGAGTGAGGACACTGACCCGGAAATCTCAGGCATGGGAACCCTGCCACCTCCGGCTTTATAACTTTGAGCAAGCCATTACCTCTCTGTGCCTCATTTGTCTGTCTGTAAAGTATGCACAGTGTCTGTTCTATGAAAATCATAAACTCAGAGCACATGGGAACAAGCAGGAGAGTGCTGCAGAGACCAAAGGGCTAGGCTCTGACCAGATTGGCCCTGCCACAGCTCCTCTCCCTCTCCCAGTCCAAGACCCCGTCCAGCTTCAATCTGTTTAACTGGAGCCATTTCATGGGACACTCTGCTCAACTTTTTGAACAAGCGGTCTTGGGCCCTCTAAAACTCCATGGGGCAAGATTAAAGGGCTGTCTAGCAGAGACCCATCTATAATCTGTTCTGGGATTTTTGGGACCCAGCACTCTAGAAAGATAAGCCTAGGGGGCCAACATGAAGCCGGCATGGCTACATCATAGTAGCAGTCACAGGCCACCTCCAAGACTCTAAACGTGCTCTTGGCTTTGCCTTCTGTGAGCATCCGGGCAACCCAAGAAGAAGGACCAGCAAGGTTGCTACTGAAGTATGGGGAAATTAAGACACAGAGATGTTGCAAGTTAGCAAGCTTCAAGCTCACACAGCTGACATTGCCCTAACTATACACACGGACCTCATTTCTACCCTTTGTCCAGGTTCACAACACTCTGAGGATGGCCACATGTGACTGTGATATTTTTGGTGTGTACAGATCAGAGGGGAGAATCACATTTTTCCATCCATGTCATAGTCACCTGAGCCACCAGAAGTAGCCCAACTTTGGGCAAAATCTACATCTTGTACTTTTCTGTTTTTCTATCATAATACACAAAAGTGTCTGTTTTTAGCTCTCCCCAAAGTGCCTTCCTGATTTGGCAAGTAGCTACTCTGAAAGTGTCCACTCATTGCATTGTTTCATTTGTTCCTCAAAAAAGTCCCTGGGGGAGAGGACTGGCATGCCAGGTTTATAGACAGGCAACCCTAGGCTCCAAAACAAAGGCCCACATGACCTTCCAAAGGCCAGATGTCTGGCTTCTTCCCCACCCAGGGAAGGATGCCAACCTCACTGCTTTGTTGTGGGTGCAGGTGGGGGGGCTTTGGGGATGGCAGACAATAGCCTCCTGGAGTCCTTCAGTGAAACAGAAAGGGAGACCAGAGGGGACTAGGGGCAAGTTTAGCATTGATTGTTATCCTCAGCAACTGGCTCAGATTTGCCCTCTAGGTAACAAGTCTGGTTTCAAAGCCACATGGAAGCCAGTGTTCTTTCCAGCACTCTGGGCTCTTCACAGACAGATCTTTAAAGGGGAGAAGGGATCAATGTAAGCTGCTGCTGTCTGGCACAACAACTCCCAAATACAGCAATCCCCAGAAAGATCCAAAGGGCAGTTCCATTGCTGCAGGGGAAACTGCCTTATGGTATGCCTCATATCCTGCCTTACTGCCCACCAGTCTTCTGTCAGTTCTGTGCCAAAGAGATTCTTAAGTCAAGCTGTGAAGCAGTTCATGGGCTCTCTTGGTGTTTTCTGGATCTTTTTAAAGTCAAGGCTCTGGGGAGATTGAGGTTGGCAGCCACAGTGTTTTTCTTACGTAATCAACCTAACAAACAGAATAGGTGAACTCAATGGACTTTCAAGAAAGTTCCCTAGATGAGAAGGAAGTAGAAAAGATGGTTTTCAAGTCTCAGAGTGATTGAAATCACCAAAAATCGGCATAAATGTCAGGAAAAGTAGACTTCCAGACAGAATTCCTCAAAGGCCTCAGTCCTCAGCAGGGAGCCTGAAATTCTATGAACCTCACCACACTGCTCCATACTGAAAGGGTAAAATTGGATTACTAAGAAAAGGCAAAGCCACCCCGCTCTCAGATCACCAAAGCTCCTGTGTTTCTAGGGTACTGTTTGCAGCTGAAACAGACTTTCCGTGTGTTCAACTGGAGCTCAGAACCAATCGAGAGGTCAGGGAGGACAGTGCTACCAGCCAAAACACAATAGCAGGAAGAAGGAGCGTCAGGAATCTGCCATGGCCCAGCCCTTCTCTGCACCACTGTGATCTTCCCGGAAGTGCTTAGTGGTGACTTGGCAGTGGTTTTGGCAGAGTAATTGGTTTGGCAAAGAGAAGATGACTGTCTGAGGGGACAAACCAAGTAACTGGAAGTCCCAAGGAGGGCATTGGTGGAGTTGGAAGATTTTTCTGTGAATCTGTGCTGCAGGGTTTGTGACAATTTTTTGAAATCACCCAGAGCCAGTGTTGGCCCAGGATAGGGAAATAGATCTTCTTTGTCCCTGAGATAGGATGCTGCTGGCCACACTAATGAGACTTTTAATGCAAATGTCTTACCGCTTCCACCATCCGGAATGGCTCTCAACCTCTGCAGGAGACAACCCATGTGACTTCTCTCATTGACGGAGGGCTCCTTACACCAACATGAATGGAGTGCCCACTAAGTGGTAGGTTCTTATATCTAAGGGGGCAATGGAAAGGCAGAGACAGGAGGACACATGGGACCAGCCACCAGTCAGGAGGGGAAGCCAGAGAAGTGACAGGAAGGAGAGAGTGAAGGTTCCAAGATGAGACATACTCAGAGTGAGCTATCTCTTAAGAATCCTCTTCTCATCCTTATAAGATTGGGCTCCTCAGAGCCTTCTCAATTCTAGGGTGCTGAGCTGGGGGTAGAGATGGGGGAACAGATGGTCTGCACCCCACCTAGTTCTAAGCAGAGCTCTGTGCAGGTTTAAAATATACAGCTGTTTGAAGGCTTCCCAATTGAATTAAGAAGGACCTACAAGATGAAAGATGAGCTCTTGAGCACTCAAGTCCCCAGATTGCTCACGACCCTCGCATTCTACCCTCAGCTGGGGGGTGCCAGTGCAACTGAAGAGGCCTGGAGATGGCACCAAAGAGGGAAGCGGGTAGGCAGGGCATGGGCAAAACTTCAATAATGTTAAGACAGGAAAGTCAAGATTTCTGGGTCAAAAGACATTGCTGGAGAGTTCGATTCTGAAATGGGTTCCTAGTCTATGGCACCAAAGCAGAGTCCCTACTATTCTCCCCAGGGACCTGAGTTTCTCCTCCATGGTGCCCAATGTAGAACACTCAATTCCACACCAACACCAAGTCATGGCTTCCTATCTACATAGCTTCCTTCTTTGTGGACCTCAGTGTCATCGCCCAACCCCTCTGCACACCCAACTCCAACAACCCTGGCTGGCTCACAGTAAGAGGCCAAGTTCAGGGGCATATCACATGTCACCCAGCTCCATCTCCTCATTTAAGAGAAGGAGCAAGTTAGCAGGGCAGGAAGGCCTCAGACCAGATGTAATCAAGAAGACAGCCTGCAGTGACTCCAGGAAAACCCGCTCAGCCTTAAAAGGCAGGCCTAGAGGCACTGGGTAGCCTTAAGGGAAATACTGGAGTGTTTCCCTTTGATCCAAACCCACTCACTTAATCTGGACAGGCAAACCCCTACCCATCCTGTTCTCTGACTTGAGAAGTCAGAAGAATGTCTCCCACCTCAAGACAATCAGGTCACATACTGAAGAACAAGGCCTGCTAGGCAGACAAGGGCTATGTAGTGACACCTATTAATGGCCAGACCTGGGGACACAGGGTGGCCAAGAAGGTATGGCATATGTGGCTGCTCCCTCTCCTCTCTTCTCCCCCAGTCTTCGGGAGTCCAGGGCCTCAGTCAACTGC
This sequence comes from Castor canadensis, assembly GCF_047511655.1. Lineage (NCBI taxonomy): Eukaryota > Metazoa > Chordata > Mammalia > Rodentia > Castoridae > Castor > Castor canadensis. Next base: position 190,301,238 of record NC_133388.1, read on the forward strand.
CTTCATTATACACAGCTGTAAGTTTAGCTTTCTGGAAAACATCAAAAAGCACACCAGGTCCAGTCACAGGCCTGGGCAGGTTTAGAAGAAAGGGCTTTACACATTGATGGCCAAGGAGACAGCCCTACTGTGTTCTTCATGGTTACTGCTGACATAAAATACCTTCACGGTTCTGCCCATGAGCTAGCCGCTGTTCTCAGCTCACAAGGCTTAGCTCACTTAGTATCCATACACCATAATGAGACTGCATCTGTCATTATCGCTTTACTAAAGAGGAAACTGAGGCACGGAGGTCCTGACTGCCTCTTTGCATTTTCCATTCTGACCTGCTTTCTCCTTGCTCCCCAACAAAAACACAAAAACTTTGAAGTCAGACTCTCCCACTTTTAGCAATGTGGGACCTGTTTCCTTGTCCACCCAGTATAACTGATACAGCCAGGCAGTGTTCTTGCAAGGCACAAAGGGATGCAAGACACAGTAGTTGCGTTAGAGAGAGAGGACCCCTTCCCTCTGGCCTGTGTCTAGCCCTGCTTCCTGCTGGACCCATAGGTACCCAGTCATCATGCTGGCTTTTCTGCAGAGCCACAAGGCGTGGATGGATTTCCTGGAGTTGGGTGTCAAGGCAGAACAGCAGCTTTGGGCCATCAGAAAAATACAATGCCTTCTTTCTGGCCTCTGCTGGGGCAAGTGCAGTTCAGCAGGTTTCCATGCCTCAGGGGCCCTAGCTCTGTTCAGATCTGCCATTCATTCTGAAGGGGGCAGCCAACCCAGTAAAGCCATGGTGGGTAGGGGAAAGGGCAGAGGGGGAAGGACTGTGACCTTTGTCCCTTTCTCACTAAATTGATTTTGCTCATCTTTAAACACCTGCTCTACATTTAGAAAAACTACCCAGGTTCTGCCTCTTCTGACTCAAAGTGGCCTCACCAAAAACTTAGCAAAGATGCAAACTTATGTTTGCCTTCCAGAAGAGACAGGCAAAGATCAAGATCAGTCCCAACCAGGACACACTTGGACAGGGCACTAGAGCATGAGTCCTGGTTCCCACTCACCTTGGCACCTGCCTCCCTGTCTCTGATTTCAGTTCTTATTTGTAAAGTGAGAAGAGGTTGGACCGGGTCCCGTGTGAGTTTTTATTCCATTCCAAATGATGCAACCAGTGGCCAGACTCCTGGGTTTGCTTGCCATTGGGAAAGAACTCACCAGGTGAGGAGACCCTGTAACAGGATTCCAGAACCAAATCCAACCCCTCCATCCATAGAGTCAGCTGCCTCCTTGGGATCTACCTCAGGATCAAAGAGGAGCAGGGTAGGAGGCAGAGGACTGTTCAAGTCGCTCCATGCATGTCTGAACCCCTCCTACAGGCTCGGCCCTGGGCCAGGTGCCAGGCTTCAGATAGAGCAAGCAAAGTCCTTCTCCTTCCCCCGGCACAGCTTACCCTCCAGTCACAGTCAAGGTCCCATGAAATTAAGAAGGCACAGGTCAGGGACATCACCCCCTGGTGTCTCTGTTTACCCCACAGCCCTATTCCCTGGATGTTTGCCAACTCTTTCAGCAAACTTTTCCTCCCTTGACTCAACCTAGTGCAGTGATCGGGCTTGGAACTGGCTGAACCACTGCCCACACCAGCTGTGACCTGTGCCTGCCCTGCTATTGTCCCAGCTAGCAGTTGGCAAACCACTCAAAGGCAGGCATGAAGGTTTCCCCTCTCTGCACCTTTTTTTTTGTCCTTGAAACTCATTTTCACGGCAAGAACAGGGCTTTTATTTGGATACCATGTTCATTAGGGGTGGTGTGGGAGACCGTGCAGCATGGCTAGTTGGCATTAAAAGGATGTTTACACTCCTCCCAGTGGTCAGCCTCTGCCTCTTCCATCTTCCCCAGTAGCTGAAAGGAACCAAAGTTGCTGAAGTGCCCAGGACAGCTGGTGAAGAAGGGCGCAGATAAAGGGTGGTGGCCTTCCTCCCCCACTGGCTGCGCTGACAGGCACCTCCCACGATCAAGCCAGAGGGGTGGCTCTGGGGCCCCACCAGACAGCTGATAACGAAGCGACAGACGGGAGAGTAGGGGAGGTGGCGGTGTAAAGAAGGGATCCACAAATCCCAGCTTCAGCTATTAATGTGATGGAGGCGGTGACAGCGTGTTTCCCCTGGAGCCCGCTGCATTCCACACACTCTGACCCAACCTCCTCCCAGAAGCTGAATCAGAGACCGCGGCGGATCTCCCGGGAACGTCCGAGCAGTTCCAGCTGTTCTCCCCGCTGGACTGCTGGAGACGCCGGCCCGGGGACCAGGGAGCCAAGGAAAGCAGGGGAGGGTGGGCGGATGCGAAAATGACGCCACTCCTAGCTCCAGCCAGCACTGGGGCCCGCCCGATGTCAGTGAGACCCTGCTCAACCGACCCACCTCTCCCGCGCCGCCACAGCGCCAACCCCGGGCCACCTCGGGAGCCGCACCCCGCTCAGCGGCGTTCGCTGACACTCGCTGCCGCGCGTGCTGCACGCACTGTGACACACCCCGTCCTCTCCCCTAGCACACACACACTCGCCTCTCGCACGCACGCCACCGGACTCCGGAGCTGGACGGCCATCCGGCCTCCGATCCACACCCGTTCCCTGGCCAGTGGGACACCAGACACACCCACACCCTCCCCCCTTTCCAGCCTCACCAGCGTCTCTTATCCTCACCCACCCCATCGACATCGCTTCCTCCTCAGACACCCTAACACACTCTCACATCCACCCACCTACTCACACACACCTTTGTCCCTCATGCGCCCCTGGCCAGCGGTGCCAGCTGTGACTCTGGGAGGGCGCCAGGAAGCGAGATTCAGGTGTTCCTGGGTTGGCTCGCCGCCTCCTTTCCGACCGTCTGAACCCCACTATCTTAGGTAGGGGGAAAGTTAATGGGGACCTGCCTTTTTTTCCTCCTTTTCTCTAATCGAACCCTCCAATTTTGAGATGCCGGCGCCCAGATGCTGCCTCCCCGTGCCAACGCCACCAGGTCGCCCCGCACTTGCAGCTCCCGGGGGTCCTGAAGTCCGCGGGACCACAAAGGGCGGACCAGGCGCTCCAGCAGCACCCCATGGACAACCCCTCTCTATTACTCCTAGTGTCGGGAAGAAGAGGGCATCGGGCGGACTTACCTAAAGCAGAGGGAGAAGGGACAGGCGTCTGCGGCTAGTGTGGCGGCGCGGCGCCCAGTGGGAGCCTAGGAGATGGAGAGGACAGAGAGCAACAAGGATCGTCTTGTGCTGCGGAGCGCGAGCTGGTGGCCAGGCGAGGTTTGTTTATGTGCGTACCCAGGGCCATTTTATAGGCGCCGCGGCCCCGCCTCCAAAGCCTTGTCCCTCCCGGATCCGCGGCGCCCCGCACGCAACGAGGACACACCCCTTCCCCGCTCCCCCTCCCGCCCCGGCTGGCTGCGCTGGAGCTGCGCGCCGGGTCCCGCTGGAGCCGCCGCCCGCCTGTTGCGCAAACCTCTGTAGGGGCGCGGCGGGGTGGGGCCTCCGGCCCAGGGCTGTGGTTTGGCTCTGCGGTTCCCTCCAGCTAACGGGGGCAGGGGCCTCCGAGTGCGCAGCAGGCATGTGTGCACAGGGGCCGGGAGGAGGACTAGTTGTATGTGTTCATGTATGTGCGCTCCCGTGCGTGTGCATGTGGACTTCCTTGTGCCTCTGAGTGGCCGCGTGGTCCTGTCTTTCCCTTTGAGTTTCTCCTAAGAATGTGCTCCACACCCTGACAATCTTTCTGAGCGACTTCCTCCAGGTCTCAGCGTCTTCCCTCCTGAGCCTCATTCAGCCGCCTCCTTTGCTTCCTTCAGACTCTCACTCCAGATCCCTTCCTTGTCGCTTCAGCTCTCCATCTTGCTCTCCCGCATCCCTGACGCCGCGCACTAACCGCTGGCAGTTCCGAGCGCATATGCCCGTCCTGCGCGGCCTTCCCTTGCCCCACAGCTCTGGCCAGGAGTTAGCATTCTCTCCCCTGCCTTCCAGGTCTCCAGAGCTTGCATGGCGCTCGCTTCCCAACCTGCTGGCAGTGCTTTTGTGTAACTGCTGCCAGCCTGCTCGTTCTCATCCGACCAAAGAAAGCAGCATTTCTCAGCTCTGACTGTACCTGAGACTCTCCAGCCACGCTTTGCTTTAAAAGGCAGATACCAAGGCTCCGCCCTAGTCCGGCATAATCAAAATCTTGGGAGTGTAGACGGGCCTTGGTGTTTTTAAAAAGCAATCTGGGTTGGTTCCACTGAAAAGCCACATTGAGAACCACAGCACTGCAGAAAGCTCATTTTATGAATAAAGAGAGTGTGACTCACAGTTGAGCCCAGTCATTGTCCAAAGCCACCTGCCCAGCCCTGAATTTGCCACTGCTCCCAGAGCCAGCTTAAGTGTCCTCCCCTCCCGCTCCTACTGAACTGTGAACATCTTTCCTTCTCCAGTCCAAAGCCGCAGGCCTGGCTCTTTCTCTTTGAAACTGTTTGCCTCCACAGGCCCTGGCCCTTATTCTGTCATTCCATGAGCATTTATTGAGCTGCAGCTGTGAGCCTGGCCTGTGCTTAGCCACTGGGAGCACACAACAGAGGCCCAAGACTCAGTTTCCCCACCCACACAAGATGGCTATAAGTGAGCTCATTCATTCCCTGGTTATATTGAGGAGCTGCTATGTGCAGGCCTCATTCTAGACCCTGGAGAATGGGAATGAACAATAGTTGGTATCCTTGGGAGCCATCCTTGTCATCTAAAGACCCCATCTCCCCCCACCCTCAGATCTAGCAATCTGTTCTCCCACTCCATACATCCCTTTCCCCTACCCTCACCTGTTTGGACTTTCACCAAACATTTATTGAGTACCTATGGTTGCTGTATGTCGAAAATACAGATTGTTAAGTTCAGAAGTATGGGGGAGGATGCCCATTTCTTCACCAACAAGTGGAGCTCCAGTGTGTGTATTAAAGAAGGTGTTTTGCCAAAATAGGTCACCAGTTTCCATCCCCTTGAGGAAGTCTTCCTCCAGGGCAGGCACACAGCAGCCTAGACCTGCAGCTGAGGCCCAAGTATGGTGCCAGCTCAGGGACTGAGTTTGGGCTCAGGAAGCTCAGCCTTCTAGGTAACCCTTGGCATTGAGTGAGTCAGGAATCAAGGCAAGGAGAGTAGACAGAGAAGAGCAGAGACAGGAAGGAGGAAGATGAATGGTAGCATAGAATTTCCCAGAGCAGATCAAAATCATCTGGGGAAAGTGAGGAGGGATCCATACTTCTTCTGAGCAGGCCAGTGCAGCCGAGGTCACCCTCCCTATGACCATGAAGTGTTCTTCCACTGAACACCAAATGAAGTAGTGTCCCTGCCTGACTAAGGTGGCCATGCTGTAGGAAGGAGACTAACTTAGTATAACCCCGAATGGACACCCAGAATGGGGATATTGTCCTTCTGGAGGGGTCACCCAGGGAGCTGAGCCCTGCCCGGCCATTCACATCCCTGGCCAGCTGAGGCAGCAGAAGCTATCAGAGTTGAATGTCTGCCTAACTCCATTGAACTGTTTAAATTATTTCTCTTTCTTGCTGGTCAGCAACAAAATTAGATTTGCTTAGTAAATGCACATAGGCTGCAAATCTATCACAGAGGGAGATTAGATTTTCTGGACTAATGTCCACTGGAAATTTCTATTTACCAACACCTTAGATTTTTAAGTGACCATAGGAATCATCTATTCTCAACCCTGTTTCTTATATTCTGGGGTACATTGAATTAGGAGAGGCCCCAGAGACAACTCCTGGGATTCATGGGAAAGAGCACAGAGGTCTGTGGCCCTCCCCAAACCAGATTTCATCTCTTGCAAGCTGTGGTGCCATGGAAAACCTGCCACACTTCTCTGTGCATGAAGGAAATGCATGAGAGAAACCATCAGGACTTTCCACCAAACTTTGTGAGCCAACTGACACAATCTTATAATCTTTTTCCCTCCTGGATAAATGAGAAACTTGTCCCTGAAAAGCTGTACCTCTCCAGCTCTAGTATGGAGCTTGCTTGGGATCCCCTCTCTCTTCCAGCATCCATTTCTCCCTCTCTTCTAAAAAATTCTGGTCAGCGTGTAAACATTCATTAAAATGAATAACCTATCCTAAACCTGTCCTCTCTGGACCCTAAGTCCCCTCCAGTTATTGTGGCCCAATCCCTCTCACCCTTTCTTCTCCCAACTTCTTAAAACTGATGTCTGTACACCAACCCCACTTCCCCTTCCCTTTCCTTTGAGTGTGTAATTTGGCAAGTTCCTCTAGGACCTGGTTGAATAATGCTATAAAACCCGTTAGGAAAAACGACAGCCTTCAACCCCTCACTTTCCCAAGTCCCTTCCCAGAAGCTACCACTGACTTCTTTTTGAGAATCATTTGTACCTTTCCTCTGCTACGCTCAGGCTTTGTACTCCTGGGTGAGTTATTTTCTGCCGTAGCCTCTTCATACACGTAACACTGGAGTTAATTTGTAGGGTTATTGTGAGAAATGGATGTGTTAATACATATAAAATCCTTGAACGTGCAGCCCATCGGAAGTTCTTGATTCCCAAGTGTCAGACACTGCCTGGGCTACCATCAGCAGCAGCGGTTGCATCTCCTGCCTGGTAACTTGCACATCTCCACAGGCATAAAGACCTCCAGTCAACATGGGTAGAAGTGTGTAGATGCAAACGTTCCTCTGTGACTTCTCCCTCCTATGTCCAGTCTCACTGCTTGGACTGTTGGGCAGAGGACAGGGTCCTTCTACTTGCTTCATGATCCCAAATGCACTTTCAGATCTGCACCTATAAATCTCTACCAATTCAAATTACCCCAGCTCTCAGAGACAGCTATGAGCCAAGGGAAAAGCTATGAAAGGAAACCAGCTCCAAATGAGGTGAGATTCTAGGCTATATTCAAGATCTGAAATAAATCCTTTGAGCATAAATGAAGAGGGAACAATGTTTGGTCATAGAAAAGCAATGTCTGCTCCCTCTGGTTCATAAAAGCTTCCTAGGATAGCCTGATAAAATCCCACAAACTGGAGTCTTAAAACCTCAGAGATTTTCTCTCACGGTTCCAGAGCCAAAAGTCCAAAGTCAAGGTGTGGGAAGGCCCTGCTTTTGCTGAAGGCTCCAGGGACAACTCTGTCCTGGCCTCATGTAGTTTCTGGTGTTGCTGGCAATCCTTGATGTCCCTGGCTAGTAGATGTGTCACTCCAGACTCTGCATCGTCATCATATGTCCTTCTCTCGTGAATGTGTGTCCTTCTTCCTGTAAGTCTTCTCCCAATATGACTTCATCTTAGCCTATTACATCTATAAAAATCTATTTCCAGATGCAGTATGTTTTGAAGCTCTGATTGGATATGCATTTGAGGTTGGGAGTTTATTCGGTCCAGGGCAAGGTCAATAGGTACTTAGCAAATACCTGCCATGCACTTGCAGGGAAGTCTGCTCAGGGGGTGCTATGGGAGCCCGGATGACGTCCCTTTTCTGTGACACGCAGTAGCTTTGGCCCAGCTTCCCAACAGCCCTCCACCACTGGGCTCTGGCTCTGCAGCTCACTGCATCCTATGCTTGGCTGTCGCCTTAAACAAGTCAAGTCAAAGGTCCTGTCTTGTTAAAATTTTCCTGGCTCCTGCTGCCTGCCAAAGCCACCACACCCTTCATGGTGTGCCAGTGGGGACCTTCCCAAGGACTCCAGGCCTTTCTTTTCCACCCGTCTTCTCCTCTGTCCATCGAATTACTCACCACTTTCTCTGAAAACACTCCTGTCAACTCCACCCTGACCCATTCACCATGTGTTTCCTCCTCTTAGAAAGCTTGCCCATACCCTTTCCCCAGGGGAGGTCACTCATCCATCCACTCACCTGGGAAACATCTAAGGGCTGTTTGCCACACATCTCTGTTTCCCATTTCCTTCTCTCCATCTTACAAGTCAAGCATGTGGGTGTGAATTGTGGTGTCAATAAGAGGTGAGTGAAAGTAAACTGTATCACTCGTCACTCGGGAATGGACTTCCATGGCTGATGTGTGTTTATCAAGCTCTCCTTACTGCTGCCACCACAGCCAGCAATGCTCCAGATGACAGAGGCTCCATCCCAGGGACCTGCAGGGAGGAAACAGAGAAGAGCCTCAGCTGACCCAAATTAGACAAGGCGTGTGGGGAATGTGGTAGTCTGAATGTTGGTGTCCCCCACATTCACATGGCTAATCTGATCACCCATGTGATGGTGTGAGGAGGTGAGGTCTGCAAGAGGTGATTAGGTGATTAGGAATGGGATTAGTGCCTTCAAAATGTGGCTCCAGAAAGGCGACCTGGCCCTTCCATCATGTGGGGCCCTGTTGAGGACGTGGGTGTCACTAGATACCAAGCTTTCCGCCACCTTGATCTTGGCCTTCCCAGTCTCCCGAACTGTGAATAATAACTTTCTGTTGTTTATAAGCCTTCTAGTTTCTGATACTTTCTTAGCCCAGACTAAGACAGGAGAAAAATAACCCTGATCCTAAAAGAGTTTTGTTCCTGCAGCCTGACCAGCCCTTCCTAGAGGCCTCACACTCCAGAGCCCACATAAGATGCTGACTCCCCCAGTTCACCTTACTCTTTCTTCTCCAACTAGTCTTTTAAAAAAATATTCAATAAATGTTGTAAGGATTCACAACCCACCAGGCCTTTGTGAGGTGTTGTGATAAAAGAGTGAATTAAAAGGCATATTTCCCACCTTCGTGAAATATGCCAAGAAAAACACAAAACACCATGATTATAATGGCCATTGTTGCAAGTATTGTCGGGTTTTTTTTGGTTTTTTTCAGCTTTAGTTTCTAAAACCAGGTTCCACTTGTCTTTTTTATTAACACATACTGATTATACAAACTAATGGCTATCATTATGACATTTTATGTATTTTACACATGTAAAAATGTCACAGTGATACCAACTTGATCATTGTCTTTCTGTCTTTATTATTTTTATTTTGCTTAACGTGATGATCTTTAGTTCCATCCATTTTCCTGAAAATGACATAATTTAATTTTTCTGTGATGCTGAATAATGTTCCATTGTCTATATTTACCACATTTTCTTTATCTATTCATCTGAATCAGCAGACACCCAGGCTGATTCCATGACTTGGCTATTTTGAATAGTGCTGCAATAAAAATAGGTGTGTAGGTTTCCCTTTGTGTGCTGACTTTAATTCCTTCCAAAATACACCCGGGAGTAGTATAACTGGATTGTGTGATAGATCTATTTTTAGTTTTTTGATGAATCTCCATGCTCATCTCCATAGTGATAGCACTGGTTACATTCCCACCAACAGTTTATAGGGCTCCTTTTTCCCAAATCCTTACGAGCAGTTGTTGCTATTTGCTTTCTTGATGGTTGCCATTCTGTCTGGGTGAGATGGAATCTCAGTGTAGTTTTGATGTGAATTTCCTTTATGGCTAAAGAGGTTGAACATTTCTTCATGTATTTACTAGCTGTCATTTGTACTTTTGAGGACAGTCTGCTCAGTTCATTTGCCCATTTGTCAGATTATTCGTTCTTTTGGTATCTAATATATGAGTTCTTTATATATTCTGGATATCAGTCCCTTGTCAGATGAAAAGCTGGAAAAACTTTCCTCTCATAGTGTAGACAGTCTCATCACTCTGGTGAGTGATTCCTTTGCTGTGCAGAAGCTCTTGAATTTGATGCAATCTTGAATTTAATGTCAATTCTTGCTATTATTTCCTGAGCTACTGGAGTCCTTTTGAAAAGTTGTAATCCATGTTTATATCTAGAAGGGTTTTCTCCTAGCAGTTTCAAAGATCTGGGTCTATAATAAGGTCCTTGATCCATTTTGAACTGATTTTTATGCAAGTTGAGAGAATGTGGTTCTCGCAATAGCTTTCTAGATGTGGGTATCCAGTTTTCCCAACACCATTTGTTGAAGACAGGCCATCTTTGGTCCAATGTAAGTGTTTGTCATCTTTGTCAAGAATTAAGATATCTGTAGCTATGGGGGCTAAATTTGGGGACATTCCATTGTTCTATGTGTCTGCTTTTGTGGCAGTTCCATGCCATTTTTGTTACAAGACTCTATAGTGTAATTTGAAATCAGGTATTGTGATACCTCTGTCATTGATTTTTTTTGCTGAAGATTGCTTTGGCTCTTCAGGGTCTTTGATGCTTCCATATGATTTTTTTCTATTTCTGTGAAGAATGTCATTGGAATTTTGATGGAAATTGCATTAAATTTGTAGGTTACTTATAGCCATTTCTACAATGTTCAGATCCACGAACATGGTAGATCTTTTTGTCTTCTAATGTCACCTTTACTTTCTTTCTTCAGTGTTTTGTAGTTGTCATTGTAGAAGTCTTTTACCTCCTTGATTAAGTTTATTTCTATTTTTTTGAGGCTATTGTGAATAGGATTGTTTTCCTAATTTCTTTCTCAGCACATTCATTTTTGGTTTATATCCAAGCTACTGATTTTGTATCATGCTACTTTGATGAAAATGTTTATCAGGTCCAAGAGTTTTCTGGTGGGGTCTTTCTGGTCTTTTAAGTATAAGATTATATCTTTATTCAAATAGGAATAATTTGACTTTTTTCATTCCTGTTTGTATCCATTTTATTTTTTCCCCTTATCTTATCACCCCGACTAAGAATTCTAGCACTTTATTGATTAAGAATGGAGAGCGTGGACACCCTTGTCTCATTCCTGACTTTACAGGAAGTGGTTTCAGCTTTTCTCCATTTAGGATAATTTTGGATATAGATTTTCTTTATTATGTTGAGGTATGTTCCTTCTATTCCTAGTTTCTTTAGGGCATTTATCATGAAGAGATGCTGAATTTTGTCAGAGGCTTTTTCCTCAGATGAAGATGATAAGATGATTTTTGAACCTGATTTTATATATGAACTATTTACATTTATTGATTTGCATATGTTAAACTATCTTTGCATCCTTGGAATGAAATCAACTTGATCATAGTGCATAATCATTTTAATATGCTATTAAATTCAGCTTGATAATATCATATTGAGAATTTTTGCGTTTATATTCATCAAGGAAGTTGGACTAAAGTTTTCTTTTGGGTGCGTATGTCCCTATCTGTTTTTTGTATCCAGGTAATAGTGGCTACATAGAATGAGTTTGGTAGTATTTATTCCCTTTTATTTTATGAAATAGTGTGAGGAGCTTTGTTGTTATTTCTTCTTTAAAGTGCTGGTGGAATTCAGCAGAAGACTCTGTTACTGCTTCAATCTCATTGCTCACTGTAGAGCTGTTTCAAAGTTGTTTATGTCCTCTTGGTTAAATTTTGATAGGTCATTTGAATGTAGAAATTTAATAATTTCTTCTAGATTTCCCAATTTAGTGGAGCATAAGTTCACAAAATATCCTCTAATTATGCTCTAGATTTTATTAATATCTGTTGTAATGTCCTTTTTCACATCTAGTTTTATTAATTTGGGTCATCTCTTTCTTTTAGTTTGGTTAAGCATTTGCCAATCTTATTTATCTTTTTTGAATGTTCTTTTAGTCTTCTTGATATTAAGTTCCACCCTGACCTTTATTATTTCTTTCCATCTACCAATTTGGGGTTTTACTTGTTCTTGTTTTTCTAAGACCATGAGGCCTTCAGGTGAATCATTAGTTTATTTATTTGGGATCTCTCTGATTTTTAAATATAGGCCCTCATAAATATAAAATTTATTCTTAAAACTGCCTTTGCTGTATCCAAAGTTTCTGGTAAGTTGTATTTTTGTTTTCATTTGACTCTAGGAAAATTTTTGTGTTAGTGTAGATTGAACCCAGGGCCTGCACTTGCTAGACAAGTGTTTTACTACCTGAGCTATGCCTGCACCCCTGATCCTAGGAATTTTAAATTTCCTCCTTGATTTCTTCAATGACCCACTGATCATTCAAAAGTGTATTGTTCTATCTCCAGGTGTTTGTATAGTTTCCGTGGTTTCTCTTGCTCTTGATTTCAATTTTATTCCATTATATCTGATAAAATAAATTATCTACATTTTTTTGTTTTTGTTAAGACTTCCTTTATGGCCTTAAATGTGACCAATCTATTTTGGAGGACATTCCATGGGCTGATGGGAAGAATGTGCATTCCATAGCTTTTGAATGGAATATTCTATAGATGTCTGTTAAGTTCATATTGTATTGTGCCTACTGTGCCATCACACTTGCTAGCATTTGTTTTATGAAATTGGGTGTACTCACATTCAGGGCATGAACATTTGCAGTTGTATCTTCCCGATGGATTTTTCTCTTTATGAATAGGTAATGACTTATTTTAACCTTTTGACTTGAAATTTATTTTCTGAGATATGAGTATAGCTACTCCTACTTTCCTTCGGCTTCCACTTACTTGGTACTGTATTTTCCATCCTTTCACTTTCAGTCTGTGTGTCTTTGCCAGTGAGGTGTGTTTCTTGCAAAGAACAGTTGGATCTTGTTTTTTTTTTTTTTTTTTTAATTTTTAACCCAATCAGCAAGTCTGCCTCTTTTAATTAGATAGTTAGGCCATTTGTACTTATAGTTGTTATCAAGAGATATGTGTTCATTTCTGTAATTTTGTTGCTTTCTCCTCATTGATTCAAGTACAATTTATCCTTTTCTTTCTCCTTTATCTTAGGAGTTTGCTGTTTTGCTGAGACAAATATGTTAGATTCTTTTTCTAATTCTAATTTGTTCCTCTATTCCTCTCATGAAATTTATTCTTTCCTTAACCCTCATGTTTGTGTCTGTCTTTCTTCCTCATCTTTGAGTGAGATTCTATGAAGTATCTGCTGCAGTATTGGCTTCGTAGTCACAAATTGTTACAGTTTGGGCTTATCTTGAAAGGTCTTTATATCTAATTGATTTTAAAGGATAACTTTGCTTGCTATAGTAATCTTGGTTGGCAGATGTTTACTCTCAGGAGATAACTGATTTAACTCTTATGAGTTTGTTTTGTAAGTTGGTGTTTTGCAGATTTTAATATTCTTTGTTGTTCTGTAGTCTTAGCATTTTAACTATAATGTGACGAAGTTCTTTTCTTGATCATGTCTATTTGCTGTATGTCAGGGTCCACTGTTTCTTCTATAAATCTAAAATTCAGTATTTCTGGATTTCACTTGGTCTCTGACTACTGTTTACTGTTATCCTTTCAAATTTGAACAAACAGAGGAAAGTCTGAATGTCTCTAACCCAACATCTTCTTTCCTCCTACAAGTGTTTTAAAGGAGTCTAACCTTCTCTGGAGGGCTGAGAAAAAATATTCCATTAGGATAAGCATAGATGGGCATGACCTTATTACTTTTTGATTTCCAGGGTATTTTACTTTCTTTTTTTTTTTCATTTATTTGTACTTTCTATTAGTAAGAAATATGTAGTATACCTGACAGATGATTTAAAATGTCTTGAACAATAAAGAGAAAGGGTATTCATTGGCTCATGTAGCAGAAAAGTTCAGAGGAGATCTGGCTTTAGATACACCTAGATCCAGGGCCTGATATTTCTAGGCTTCTGTTTCTCTAGGTCTCAGTATTTCTAAGACCAGTTTTACTAGGTGTTGTCTTTGTTCTCAGGCAGGTCCTTTATAGATTAAGTCACATGGGTCTCTGGTAATTTCAGGTCAATTAATTAGAGACTGCCTTACCTCTGAGAAAGAAATAGCTGTGGGAAGTTTCTCTCTTTTTCTTTGAGAGACTTTGGGAACATCAAGGAGCCTGCCTATGTGCTTGGCAGTCACTCAACTTGAAATTGTTGGTTCTTTATGCTCTGCCCACCTTCCTTGCTTCACCTGGCCGCCTGACTCCACCACCTCAGCAACAACTACCTCTTCCAGGGGAAGCTGCCTGCCTGCTTGCCACAGTCAGTCAGCCTAGCACCATCACACCTCTGCACTCTGCTTGTGCCTCTGCCAGGAGGGCCTCCTTCTTGATGGCAGTGGCATCTCCATGTTGGGAATGTTTCATCTTACACAAGATGAGTATTAAGTGATGTTGATTAATTAAATGGAAGAAAAGGAAGGAGAGAAAGAAGGAAGGGAGGAAGGAATAGAGTAAAGAATTAAGGGAGAAAGAAAAGAAGGAAGGAAGGAAGGAAGGAAGGAAGGAAGGAAGGAAGGAAGGAAGGGGAAGGAGGGAAAGAAGGGAAGGGAAGGGGAAGGGAGGGAGGGAGGAAGGAAGGAAGGTCTCATCCTTTGAGGACTCAGTCTAAGAAATGCAAAATGATTTTTTAATAACCATAAAACTTATGCAGTCTGATTATAGGGAAATGTCCCCTGACTTGGCATGCTTTGTGTTAAATAACATTTCAGATAACCCTGCCTTTGCTGGACCTGGTGGTGAATTCCATCTTGGTCAATAAATTATCCTTCCCAATATTATTGGAATTTGGGTCATTAGACACATACGGCTTTTTTTTTTTTTTGCTTCCATGCTTTCTGAAGCAAAGTCTAAATAGCACTTAGAATCCCCCTTGCTGGGATTGGGATTCCCAACCCACAGCTGGTGACAGCATCATTTTCTCCTTCCTTCTGAGCAGGGACCCCCATGCTCACTCCATCCAGGTGCCTTTACAAGAACAGGGGTTTGTGAAAATCCCCCATCTTGGACTACATAGAACAGAATACTCACCTTACCAGCTGCAGGAACTCGGGTGACAAACATGTGCACAGGGGACAGTGACTAGGGCACAAGACAGTTCTTGTGGTTTTCATGTTACAACACAGAACAAAGCTTAGCTGCTCTGTTCCTAAGCAAAAGCAAGGGTGACAAGGAGAAACCTTAGAACCTTATCAAAACTCCAGCCAGGTTTAAAGGTTCATGACGGATGGAGAAGTGGAAGCTGCCTTCCTTACAGGCGCAGGTGTGGGGACTAGGCAGAGGAAAAGCCCTCTTGATCCATTGGTAACCCATTTAAGATATGTGGAAGTTGAGGCCATACTTGGCTAAGACTACAAAGAAATCCAACTCTTGGCCCCCGTGACTCCCAGACCCCACAGTTGCTTGGCAGGGATCTGGTGATGTGATCAGGTAATGGGATCTTACGGAAACACCCAGCCCACTGCCCTGTCCATGGAGGAGGAAGCCCCAGAGAAGAGGAAAACAGGGGAAAGCCAGGAAAGAGCTGCCAGTTCATGCCCATGGCACTCTTGGACTCTGAACATCACACCTGCCTAAAGCAAACAGCGAGCCCTACTTCATTGCAGATCTACATTTGTATTTCTCTGGGTCATGTGACAATCTTGAGCATGCCATAAATCAGGAAATGCTATAAAATGATTGCCTCATCATAGTAACTTTTAAAATTTTAAAAGGAAACACTTCATGTAGAACTACTAGAAAGTTCAGATAAGCACTAAATATATACTTATATACATCTGAAAAATAATCACAGGAAAAATAAAATAGAACAAGTCGCCACCCAGAAATAAACTTTGTTAACATTGTTTCTTTTTTTTTCCTGGCTTACTTTTTCATTTTTATATTATCTTATTTTACTTTATTTTTTAAACTTTTGTCAGTAGTTTATAATAGTTGTACAGGGGGTTTTATTGTGCCATTTCCATTTCTACTTATAATATACCCAAGTTTGGCTCATCTCCTACATTGTTCGCCCTCTTTCCCCTCCCACTTCTTTTTTTTCAGAATTTTTATTATGTATTTTTTTGTGTGCTGAGAGTACATTGTGGGATTTACAAAAGTTTTTACAATGTATCAAATATACTTGAATTCACCCCCTCCACTATACTCCTCTATCTACCCCCCCATTCCTGGAATAGTTTCAACAGGTCTCATTTTTCCATTTTCATACAAGTGTACACAGTATTTGCATCATATTTACCCTCCCACCACCTCTTCCCCTCCCAGAGGACAGGACCTGTTCAACCCTACTATTCTCTGATTTTGTAGAAAAAAAGAAAAAAGAAAAACAAGAAAAACGGCAGTTTTGCTTGTTTAAGATATCTACACAGGGAGTTTCTTTGTGACATTTCCATGTGTATTTGTAAAATAACTCGAATTGGTTCATCTCCTCTGTTTTTCTTCACTTTCCCCTCCCCTTTCTTAAAATGATTTCAACAGGCTTCAATGGTCCATATTCATACATATGTAAAAAATAAATCAACTATGTTTACCCTCCTTTACCCTCTTTGTTTACCCTCCTCCTCCTTAACAGGACCTGTTCTACATTCTTGTTCTTCATTATATGTGTCTGTTCATTGTTTAGTGAGTTTTGCCTTGATATTTTACCTGACAATACATTGCACATTAATCAGTCTAACCCCCCATTACTCTTCCTTGCCCTTTTTCCCTACCCCATACTGTTCAGCAGTTTTCAGTGCATTTCATTGTGTCTTGTTCATGCACAGATGTGATGTGTTTCAGTATTACTCACTCCATATCATTCTCTCCTTTTCCTCTTCCTCTAACATTTCTGTGCTTGTCTTTCAAGACATTTTTTCGATGAGTGTGTATGTATGTGTGTATAAATATATTCTTAAATTTTAGATAGCATTTAGCTATATAAATAGATATTTTGGTGACAGTTTTTTGGGAGCGCTATTATACTACACTGACTTTTTAATAAGGTGCCTTTTAAAATAACCATATACAATGAACACCTTTATAGTTAAAAAATCTACCCACATATTTTCACTTTCTTATTTCAAAATATAACATGCATAAAACAAAAAAAATGCATAACACACAGGTGGGCAGTAAAATGGAATAATTATAAAATGGATAGCCAAGGACATAGCAGTGATCTGGAGTAAGACAGAGAAGAAGACCAGCCCCCTGAAGTTCTCTCCATGACCACCCAAGAGGCCATGGGATCTCTCTTAAGGACACAGGGTGTCTGTTCCATCACATGGATGGACCACAGTGTTGGAATCCTGCAAAATGTGTCTCAAATTGATGGGCCTGTTTCCAGTTTTCTGCTGGGTGAGTAGCCCTATGTGTACTCTTGCACGCCCATTGTGTGTAGCCTTCTGATAACTTCTTTGGGTAAAATCACAGAAGGCAAATCTCTGAGTCAGAGAGCGCATACATTTTTAAGAACTTCGAGGTACTGTTGTGAGTTGTCTTCCAACAGTTCATAGGAGGGCTGGGCCCCAGCAGGTGTTCATGAGCGTAATCCACCCCCATGTGAGCCTGCCCACCTGACAGATGAAAGCTCGCCGTGTCTCAGTGCATTTGCATGTCTTTTACTGGAGAAGGTATGACATCATTCATCTCATGTATTTATACCTGGCCTCCAAGGATCACATCTGAAACATTTGTTATCAAAATACATCATCTCAAGAGCTTTCCCTATTTCTGTATCCCTCCATAAGGCATAAAAATCCCATCCCCCTTTTCCTCTTCTAGAGCCACTTTACAGCCCAGACTTGAACCTGGTTGCCAAGTCCTTGATTCTGCCAGTGAACAGCTATGGGAACTGGGCTAAGTCACTCCCTTCTCTGAGCCTCTTATTCCTCGACCAACAAGGGCTTAGCCAATGAGAGAATAATGGAAGTGGAAAGGAGTTGTGAACCACAGTTGTATAAACTATACACATAGTTTGTATGTATTTTTTGCTTACATTTGCATATGGAGGTACTGTGCTAGACACTTTATACACTTTACAGCAACAACCCTACAAAGCAAGCATCAGGGGCCTCATGGCAGACACAAGAAAACAGTTTCATAGAGGTGAGGTCACTTGCTCAATGCCTTGTAGCTGGGAAGACTGGCTGACAAGCCTTGTAGACTCTCAGGAGCTTGCTCATTCTGGATTGAACACCATTAGCCTCTCCGGATGGGAGGCAATATGGAATGACTACTATTAGACCATATCTAGAGAGTTTTGCTCCTGGAATGTTCTTGAAGGATCTTGCTCTTCTCCCATAAGATACCTTTGCTGTTTGCTTGCCTATATCCAAAACTGGGGAGAATGGACTTTATTACAAGTCTTCCCATACAGTCAGGACCCACTTTAGACAGGCTCTCCAAGATGGTACCAAGCCCATCCCTCCTTTGATTACCTTCCTTGTCTCAGATTCCTGTGGTCACCACCTCTGGCCTATCCTTCTCTTGGCCCAAGCCCTACCTGCCCTGAATTGAACTCAGGAGGTTTAACATGAGGACTTCTGGGAGAAAAGGATGAGCAGGTCTTACTGAGATTAAATGTCTACACCAGGGACTCAACCCACATAATCTCATGAAATGAGCAGCCTAACCTCCAAGGAGTTGTGATGTCACCATTGTTCAGGTCTGGGAGCTGAGCTGCAGTCAGGGAAAGTCATGGACTAAGGGTTTGTGTTTAATAAGAATAACTTAGCAAACACATAATGCGAACCACAGCTGTAAATCATTTGCATGTAATCACCATAGTCTTTACACACCTCCAAGAAGTAGATACTGTTTTTATCATCCCCACTTTGTGAGTGAAAATACCAAGGAAAAAAAAGAAGTCATTTGCTCAAGACATCCCAGCTAGTAAGAAGAGCCAGGACTGGAACCCAGGCAGTCTGGTGAGCTTTTCTCACCCGCCATGTATGGATAACCCTCGAACCCCCATTCTTTCTCCTAAAGATGCTTGGTGAAGCACCTTTCCCATACAAGGGACAAACTCTTTCAGGCAATGTTGCTGGGGAAATTCTTGTGGCCAACTCTCCACACCTGAAGACGCTGACACCTGTAGCAAGTGTCCTGGCACAAGATCTTGGGTCTTATGACTCTGAATCCAGTCCGACCACAATCCCGGCTGATGTCACCTCCTCCCTGGCCCTGGGCGGCTGTGGGCTGGACTTTGAAGGAGAGACACTGCACTTAATCATTAGGTGAGTAACCTCAGGCTGATTATTAATAGAAGTAGAGGGGTGTGCGTGTTCAGTAGCAGGCCAGCAGTGTGGGAAGCCAGCATGGCTTGGTCTCCAGGTTTCTGGAGTCATGTGGATGAGTCAGGCTTCTGACCATCCCCTTTGACTGTTCCCTGGTAAAGGCCACTCTCAGAGTAATCACTGCCTCTTCTTCCCTTTCCAATGATGGATCTTTTTCCAGGCTGACTGCAGCTCCTGAAGCTTCTAGATAGAGAGACGTGGGCTGAATCCTGGGAGAGGCTGACCACACTGTCTAACCTTAGGGAGCACAATTTCCTCATCTTTGATACGGGCACACCAAGGGACATTATATGGCAGGCACTGAGTGAGCCGTGGCTCCTGTTATGGTTATTACTACTTCGAGCTACAAAGGTGGAACTGCTGGCCACAGGCCCCTGAAGTACTCAATTCTTTTGCTGCACACATCTTTTCCTAGTCTCTCCCTATTCTCTCCACATGGGGACTGACAATACCTTAAGGAAGGATTCTCTATTGTCATCTTAAAGATGGGGTTCTTTTAATTCTTCAGTAAGGGCCGTTGAGAAGAAACACCCACCCAGAGTAGAGCCCAAAACAAGACACATCTTTGCTGGCTTTTGGTTTTGGTAAGGCCTAAGGCATGAGGATTCCTGCCAAGAGTAACAAAAGAAAAGGATGGGAACTTGAAGGTGGAGCAGGAAGAGAACCTCAGCTGGGGAAGGGGGAAGGCCTGGGGTTGGCACCAGGGACCCTTCTTGCCCCTGTCTCAGGGAACTGGAGGGGCTACTGTGTCCTCAACCCCCTCTCTGGGGATGCTGGAGCCCAGGAAGCACCCCTGGCCTGAGGACCCTTGGATCACCCTTCACCTGGCTGCCACATGGCACAGCCCTGGACATCTGGCACAGAAACTGGGGTGTCCCTGTAACTGAGGCTGAATTTTCCACTAAGCAGCAAAAGAAGGCTTTCAGTCCCACAGACTTAAGGACAGCAAAGTCTGTATTTGGTCACTACAACAAAATACTCGTGACGGGTCATTATAAGGAAAGAAATTTATTTTGGCTCACCGTTCTAGAGACTAGGAATCCAAAATCCGACAGCTGCATTTTGAGAGGGCGGTGTGCTACTTCAAGTGGTGTTGGAAAGTGGGAGGGCCAGTGGGCGTGTGCAGAAGAGTCAGACCAAGAGGGGCAAGCTTGGTTCATAACCTCCTGCTCTGGAGCAAGTAATCTAGTACCACACCACAGAGGGCATGCCTCATTTTCTGTTTGTAAGTCTGCTCTCCTCTGAGGGCTCCAACTCTCTGAGAAAACCTCCTGGTCACCAGCATGACCCCAGCAACCTGAGGCTGTCTGCACATGGTAGAGACTTAGTAAATGTAGGCAGGCTAGATGGGTATACTAACAGATGGCGGGCTGGCTTGAGTGGCTGCCTTTGACCTCCAACATAGCTGGGTGTAAACCTCATCTTCTCCAGGAAGTCTTTGCTGACGACAGCCCCCAGCTCTGGGCACAGTCATCATCCTTGATTTCTGGATTGCTTTCTCAGCTGGTGAGTGGCCTGCAGCTGGGAGCAGAGCGGGCTGGTCTGGGTGAAGTCCAGAACTGGTTTTGGTGTTACAAGTAGGAGAGGTAAGGAATCAATGACAAGAAAAGAAGGAAGGAGTTAGGCAGAAAATCAATACCTGACAAAGAACTAGAAAAACTCACACGGGCTATGACGTGATAGGCCCTTCTGTCCAAGGGCTTCACAGCAGTGACTAGAAGCAAGCCCTGGACAACCCCAATTGTTCCTCAGCCCCTTTTAAAACTGTGTGAGGAACACAATGGTCTATTCCACACGACTTTTATCTAAGAAACTGGAAATCTGGTGGCAGAAGTGTGCATGGAAAACCCTAAGCAAAGCACACACGGTGGAGGGGGCGAGGAGGAGCCAGGCCAACGTCAGGCCTTGGAAAGCAGGTGGCTCTGCAAGGCCAGAAGGTCCTCCCTGCCCTGGAGGAAGGCCCAGGCTGACCCTCCAGTGGACTTTGCTCAGCCTTCTGTGCTCCTGGCTTCAGGCCACTCACCTGCTGCAATAGCATGCAGGGCTCTGCTCTCCTGGGCTGCCCAGTTCGACAGGTATCTTGCTTGCTCCTCTGGGAGCCCCATCACCATGCCTGTGCTTGCCCGAGAGTTCTGTCACGTTCCCCTCGTTGGCTGCATTCTCCTACACAATCCACAAGGCTTCCTAAGATGTATGTGGTCTCTGGCCCAGGGCCCAGTGTCTCTGGCCCAGCTGGTCTGCCAGTGAGGTGACTATTAGTGTCACTGTCCCCTCCCCAAAAAGAAACGCCATATTTTCACACTCAGGACTCATGGACCCTCTACTGAAAGTTTTGCCTTTGTCTTTAAATATTTACTATTAGATATTAGTGTGTTGTAGATTGAAAACATCATCTTGTGTCTTTCAGCCTGGCTTCTCCCTGTCAGCGTTTGAAGTAGCATTCATTCATTGATTCATTGGTCATCTGTTAAGTCATACACAACAGATCACTTACTATGAGCAAAGATTTCTGTCTTACTGAATGCTGGAGGTAGGGGAGTAGAGGAGGGACCTGGCGAAGTAAGGAAGTCCAGCAGGACAGCAGGAAGCCATCATTATAATTTCAGCTTATGCTTATTCAGGCCAATTCCTTGGCAGGCCCTGTGCCAAGTGCTTTCCATACCAAAGCCTCAGACTGTTCTTCAGAGATGATATACACAAGGAAAGTGGAGAAGCAGTGACATGGAAAAGTGTCACATGCCTGTGTCAGTTTGTTTAGGTAGCTATGACTAAGTTCTGCAAACCAGGTGGTGTAAACAACAGAAATGTATTTCCTCACAACTTAAGTCTGGAAATCCAAGGTCAATGATGTCAGCAGGATGGGTTTCTCTCAAAGCCTGAAGACTTCCTGTGTTCTCAGTCTTCCCTCTGAACCTACCTGTCCAAATTTCCTCTTCTTATAAAGACACCAGTCATACTGAATTAGGTTGACCCACTGTTTACCTCTTTAAAGACCACCAAGCAGTCATATTCTGAGATTCTGGGGATTTGGACTTCCACATGTGAATTTGGGGAACAAAATTCATCCTACACCATAGCTAGAAGAATTTGAGTCTGGCTGGAGGCCCAAGAGTGAGAGAGCTGCCTTGCAGAGATTATCTCACACAAAGATAGAGCAACAAGATCCCAGCCCTAGGCAGAGGGTGGTGTGGGGTGTGTGTGTGGGGGTGGAAAGGATGCATCGGGCAGGAGCTACCAGGCAGGGCAGGCAGCAGTAACCAATGGTGCCCTCCAACCTCCCCCATGCCCTCTGTACCTTTCTGGATAATCTGAATCCCTCAGTGAATTCTCCTCCCATGGCTAGGGACTCTTTCCTGCTCTCCAGAGGAGTGACAAGCAGACATTTGAAGGGAAAGGAACCCTCTTTCCACCAGGCTCTGGCTGGGAACCTCCCCAGGGACTCACTAAATATAAGGGACACCCTGCCTATTGTCCCGAACAGGGAAAAAATATAAGTCAAGTTCTCTCATCGTGCCCTTCCCCAAAGTTTAGAGCCATCTTGCCAGAATATTCCTAGTTGAAAGTCCTGTCAATGACAAAATCCAACAACTGTACAGTGGAGAACCAAAAATTCATAGAGACATGTGGTTTATTGAAGTCACAAGCCCACATAGGCCAGAGCCTGGACACCTACCTAGACTTGGAGCCTGGGAGACAGAGATCATGTCCATCTATAACCCTGACCCCACAGAAGAGAAAGCCACATGAGATCAGGTAAGTCTTTCATATGTTTATTTTCAGAATTAATGAATGATACTAATTCCCAACCCAGTCCCTTGTTTTAGGCTCATATCACTTAGGAAGAAGTGGGTCCTATCCCTTCATTCTCCTCTTCATCCTCCATAATAGGATACTACATTTTAACTCATAACCAGCCAAAAGAAATGTTTCCCAGGTTCCCTTGCATCTGGCTAAGTTTGGGCTAATGGGATCTAGTCAGTAGAGCTCAAATGTTTCTAGGAAACCTATCTATGGGGAAAGCATGCAGAAATTAATTTTCTTCCTCCTTAATGCTGGCAAGAATAGAATGCAATGGGTGAAGCTCCCACAGCCATGGTGGGCATGAAGTGACCTTAGGTAGCAAATCAATGCAATACAAAATAACAGGCAAAAAACCTGATTCACTGATGCCAAGGCCACTATAGCTGCCCTGAACAGCTCCTCTGGACACTTGGAACCTGAGAGGGAAATAAACTTCCATTTCCCAAAGTACTTATCTTGGGGTTTAAATTACAGTGGAAATAATTTTAAATACTGTAAGGGAATTTCTGTGAATCTCTAATGAAGATCCTCCTTTGGCAGAGAAGCCCCATGGAGGATTGGTCAAGGGCTTCAGCTGTATGTTCAGAAGCTCTTCCTAAGGGCAGGTTCCTGTGCCAGCTAAAGTACTGCTCTAGCTTGAGTCTGCAGTGTCGCAAAGATCCATGCGTTACAGACTTGGTCCCTGGCTTGCAGCACCATTGGGAAGGTGTGAAACCTTAAGACGTGGGCCTAGTGGAATGTCTTCAAGTCACAGGAGGCGTTGTCATTGAAGGGGATGGTGGGACCCTGGCCTTTACCCGCTTTTCTCCTGTTTTTGCATCCTGGCCACAGGGCAAGTTTCTTTACTTGGTTGTACATACCCCACCATGATATGCTGCTTTGCTACAGGCCCAAAGCAACAGGTCAGTCAGCTATCAGCTGTCCCAATCTGTCATGATTTTCCTTTCATCTGATTGCCTCAGATGTTTGTATTAGTGATAGAAAGCTGATTAGCGCTCACCTGCACTCTCCATCTTCCCATCTGTACAGTGTGGTTTGAAGTGGCATCTGCCCCATGAGTTTGGTGTGGACTAAGTGTGCTACATCATATGGTATGGTTAGTGCACAGCATACAATGAAGTACAATGCCTTCGGCTCCAGGCCCCAGCATGGGACTGGGTGGGATCAGCTTTTGCCTGTGATGATAATTACATGGCTGCTTTAAACTTACTGTCACAGGTGATCATAAGCCAGTCTGGTCCTGACTCCAGGATGGTTCAAGACTCCTGACTGAGCCTTCATCAAAGGAGAAGTAGGACTGCCCACAGGAGAAGGCTCACAGGAACTTCCTGACCTTCCAGCCTTTGCCAGCTTAGAGAAGCTTCACAGAAGGCAGGTGGCTCCATGGGGAGCTAAACTGACTGTTACACCATGCTGGATGAATCAGAACAAATAAGCTATAATCACTAAACCATGGGCACCCACATGAAATATCTACTGCTCTGTACTCTCAAATATTTCCCAACACTTCAAATTATAGAAACTATAGAAATCAGATCCAGGCAGGTTTAATTTGGAAAGGTTTGTTCTGCCTTATGCCTGCAGTTTAAAGAGGCAAGAGATTCATTCAATCCACTTACCAGCTCTGGGACCTCGAGAAGAAGCCATTTCAACTCTCTGAGCCTTAATTTTCTAACCTGGAAAATGGGATAATAATACATACCTCAAAAGTTGCTGAGAAGAAAAGATGAACTAAGATTCCTTAGCAAAAAGTAGATACTTAATAAACTTTCTTTGTCCCTTTTCTTCCCTACAGGGCCTCCACAGTAGGCCCCAGGTGTATACACACAATTTATTTCAAGAGTGCACATGGAGAGGAGCAGCACTGGTTCCAGGCAAGCTCCTAACTGAAGCTCCTGGCTGGGCAGAGGTGATGTTGGGGACAGTGCTTTCAGGGGCTCATGCCCTCACAGGACAGTCTCCCTGGTCTGCGTCACCCCAAAGAGAAATAGCTTCATGTTAATGAAATATTTTTAAGTAATTTGGAAGTGGTGATGTATTAATGGCTTTTGAAATTCAATATTAAAACTCTTTTAAATTTTATCTTCTGATAAATCAGAGATGGCAAGAGTGATGGGGCTTTGGAGACCTGTCTCAAATGGATATGTGGATTTCATCCTTCCTGCATGGGGTTGGTGAACAATGGCTGCCTGGAGCCCACCATGCAGAAGAACTCTGCCTCACCAACCAGGGATACTGGCCCTGAACATGGAGCGGAAGCATGAGTACCTCTGCTTGGTCAGTGTGCTTGCCTTCGCTGAGCTAATCCCCTCTTCCTATCTGTTTAAACCAAGACCACCAAACCCAAGCAGTTCCCTAGTGAAGCTAGCTAATGGTGAGCCATAGCCCAAGGTCCCTCCTTGGCTCAGATTCCTGCAGGGAAGCGCTGTCCACCCCTAGATCTTGTGTTATGTTTTATAGGACTGAGTGTGGAATGCATCCACTTCATATGCATCTTTTCTCAGCCTGCCAACAACTGTCCAGGTCAGGCTCCAGCAAACCCATGTCATAGATCAGGAAGCTGAATTTCCACAAGCATTAAGTGACTAGCCTGGGGCTTCCTCTTAACTAGGAAGTGTCAGCTGGACCTTGTCACCAGCTCTCATACCATATGGAAGCTCTTACCACCTGGTGAAGGCCCCTCTGTGTACCTGGGAAGTAAAGAGAATGGCACATCTGATCAGACAGCAATGGAGGCTTTCTTCTCCCTCTGCCCTTGCCAGGCCAGCCAGGTAACTCCAGACCTCTGACTTTGGCTCTGGAACACAGCCTTGGCATCCCCCACAGACAGCTGGGTGGTTCTTGCCATGGTTGGGGAAGCCTGTGTTTTGCCACACACAGGTCAGCTTAGGCTGGGAGCACGTTCTCCACGGCTTCACCTTTGGAAAGTCATCTCTGCATGCCGGGGCAGGGCCTGCTGCTGACTCAAGACTGCTTGGATGTCTGGGACTGCTTATTACAGCAGAGCTGGGAGTGTCAGGACCTGCATGTGTCCACCAGCCCCTTGCCTGTGCAGGCACAGGACCTGCCACTCCCTCTAACTTGCACCACTTCTTCTTTGCATGGACTTTGTACTAACTTCACCAGAGCTTCCCTTTTTATTAAGTAACTTTGAATAGGGAATACATTTTAACAGTTTACCAAATATGCAATAAAAAGATACACAGGATAATATCTTCTTCCCCATCCACGAAATTGCTTGTCCACCACCATAAGAGCCAATTTTATTACCATTGTGCATATCTTACACCCCCAGAAAACAAACCTGTGTGAACACATGTACACATGGTTCCACTTCTATACACAAAAGACAGCATATCATGAACACCCCTTAGATCTTATTTCAAATAACTAAATGTGTCTAGAATGTCTTCCATCTTTTTGGCATTTGAACGTATTTCACTGAATGAGTGTACTAGAATGATTTAGTCTTCCCTTGATGGACATTGGGTATGCTTCCAACATTTCACTACAAATGATGTTGTAATAAATTATGTCATTCCATAATTGAGCAAGGTGACCAGTTGGATATGTTCCCAGTGGTGGAAAGGCTGGTTCAAAGGCATTCATAACTTTACTAGGTCAGATGGTCCTGACTTACAATTGTTGGATTTAGGAATTTTTTTTTTTTTTTAACTTTACAGCAGAGGGAAAGACGTATCCCATAGAAACCATACTTAGGATTTGGAATTCTGAACTTTTCCCAGGCTACCAGCATGAGGTACAATCCTCTCTTGTGGTACTGGGCAGTGACTGGGATCCTAGGGGATACCAGAGACTCCACTGCTCACTGCATTGCTGATCTGTGGGGTTCGACTGGGTGAGTATGCTAAACGCAGTTTTGACTTAGGATCTTCTCTATTTATAATGGGTTTATAGGGGTGTTACCCCATCATAAGTGGGGAGTATCCGTGCTGCTAATACTACTTTACACTCTGGCCAGTAATTTACCATGTCTAGCCAACCTCCCGGACAGGATAGGTTGTCTATGTTTTTTAAGCAATCTAACAGGTGAAATTGGTATCTTGTATTGTAATTTGATTGCCTCTTATCTTGCATCAAGCTACATTTTCTGTATACTGCTAAGTCTATGAAGTGTTTCTCTGCACACTCTTTATTTGACCTATGAATCTGGGTGCACATTTGTCTAGACATTCTGCCACTCGGGTTCGTATTTGCTTTGGACTAGAGTTGTTTGAAGGAGAAGGCCTTTCAGCGTATCCATGTGTTATGGTTTGGATATGACTTGTTTTCCCCAAAGTCCTGTTGAGACTTAGTTCCTCATTGCATTGGGGTTGGAAGTGAGTCCTAGCGAGTGGAGTCTTTGTGAGTGGATCAAAGCCTTTCTTGTGGGAAGGATTTTCCATCACAGGAGTTCCTCCCTCTTTGCTCTCTTCCAGATGTACGATTGTTCTTCCAGTTTTCTGCCATGCTAGGAAGGAGCATGAGGCCCTCATCAGAAGCAAAGTAGAAGCTAATACCATGTCTTTGGGCTCCCCAGCTTCCAGAACTCTGAGCCAAAATAAACCTTTTTCCTTTGTAAATTGACCAGTCTCAGGTATTCAGTTATAAAAGCAAGGAAAAAACCAGACCAAACCACCAAGTGAATGGACCTTTGTGTTTTCGATGTTGATTTTTAATTTCTAGATTTAATGCATTGTGGTTAGAAAATGGCTTGTATTATTTTTACATTTTGGTGTCTATTGATGTCTTACTTGTGACTGTTCAATATTAGAAGATGCTCCAAATACACTAAACCAAGGAAGTGCCATATCTGTTTTCAGGTTCAGCATTTGGAATGTATGCCAAATATAGGTTGTAAATAACATTTAATTCTCCTTTATCATTTTTGGTGATTTTTCTACTAGGTAGTGAGAGTTAAGTGAAGATGAGTCAAAATCTGTTAAAGCCGATGTAGTTTTGTCTGGTTTTTTCTCTTTGCTCCTACAGTTTTCACTTTATGAATGTTTCTATTAGGTTTAGACATCACTGTGTCATTTCATTTTCTTCCTGGGTTATACTCTTCAGTGTCATAAGTTGTTCCCTTTTAATACTTTCTCCCCAGAATTCCCGTCTGATAGTAAGACTGTGACCGCTCCTTTCTCCCTTTCCTTTTACCTGATGAACTCTGCTTACTGTGATGTGTTCAATTTTGCTTAAGTGATTTCTTCTGGACATATCCAAATGCAACATATTGTAGAATTGTGGCTTTTTATTTCTTTGAAATAAAACCTGGGAACTTTTGTCTTTAGTAGACAAACTAAACCCATGTCTATCAGTTAACAAATGGTATTTAGTATTAATTTTTGTCACGTGTTTTTATGTACTGTTCTGTTTCAATAGTTTTTAAACAAATGTGGCTGTACCTGGGTTTGAACTCAGGGGCTCATGCTTGCTAGGCACATGCTCTGCCACTTGAGCCAGGCTCCCAGACTTTTTCTTCTTAAGTTATTTTTCAGATAAAACCTTGCTGTTTCCCCAGGGCCCGCCTCGGACCACAATCCTCATGTTTACACCTCCCACATAACTGGGATTATAGGCATGCACCATCATGTCAATCAATATTTAGAAATTTTAACATATGTTCTTTTTGGCGTATGGGTGTGTGTGTAATTCTGACAAAGTTTTGAAAATTAATATTTTATACTAATAATTGTCTTCATCATTGTATCTTGATCTTCTATTTCTTTATATATTTTTTAAGTTCACTCTCATAAGTAATAATCAAATTCACATGTAGCCTTTTCCTTCCCCCACCAGATTTTAGCTAATTATCACCTTGTTTAGCAGTTCCCTTGAAACTATCAAGTATGCATCCACCTTTATTTGAGTTTTCAGCTATAAACTATAATCCTTAGGCTCCCTGCTATTATGGTAACACTTCATCAAAATCACCTTAATTCCCACCCTGACGTTTGCTGGTTGTATTTGCATCCTGCTCTGTCCCCTCAACTCTATCTTCACTTGAGTCTTAGTTCACGAGTTAAGTACATTCGATGCTGATGGCCAAATTCCCCAGTGATATTTTGGCTATGAAAATGAAGTTTATCTGTCAGTGGTTCCTTCAAGAAGGACTCATCAGAACACATTTCCTGAGTTCTTGCCTGGTCAAACCTGTCTCTCTATAAAGTCAGTTTTCCAGGGGATAAATGCTTGATTCACTCTTCTTTTTTTTTTTGACAATGTGGTGCTGTTCCATAATCTTCTGTCACTGATGTTGCTGTGACCTGATAACAACCAGCCTGATGTTTCACTCCTTTATATGTAACTTGGTCTTTGTGTCTGACTGTCCAAATAATCACTTTATATTTAGTTCAGTAATGGTCTAAGCATACATATTAGTATTGAGAGTTTTCAGTCAGTTTTCCCTGGTATAGACTATCCCCTTTTGGCTATGCAGATTTGAGTCTTTTTAAATTTGAGACCAAAGTCAGGCAGCCTCATTGTCCACGAAGTGGGTGTAGTAGTTGCTACCACAGGAATTGGTTAGGAAGATTCAGAGCCACCAGGTGGGAACTACATGCTCCCAAGCTGATTCCCTTCTAGAGATTAGATAAGTGGATCACCTTGTTGGATAAGCACCTTGTCAGTGCAAAGCACAGTGCAGTGTTAGAAATGGATATGTGTCCTGTTTTATCTTCACACACTTACATGTGCCCCGTGCTGCAGAATGGGCAATGAATCGAGGACAGTAACAAGGCCAAGGAGGACAGTAAGAGGGCAGTTACGTTAGGCAACATATATAATATCCTAGCCGACATGTGGGCCAGTGCCCTGCCAGTCCACTGCCCTGTGGCTAAGTGCCCTGCGTGGGGCATGGTCTGCCAAGCAGAGCTGGTGGGCCCTCTGGGCTGGAGCAGAGTGAATAGCTCCAACCTTGGCTCATGTGGTTGCCTGAGGCAGATGTGGAAGAGGAGTCTGGGTGAGTTCTGGTTTCTGGCTTAAGCAAGCCACTGACAGCAGCAGTATCAGGAAAGATGCTAGGCCTGGTCTCAGGTGCGTTGAGGGGCCTGAGGCACATGGCCTGGGATATGTCTAATGGGTGATTGGCCACATTCTTCAGGAGGAGAGAAGATCTGAGCCACTCTGGAGTGACCACATGGCACAGGTACAATCTGACAGCAGGGCAAATCTTTTCATCCTTCACGGACTAGAAATTTATTTCACAGATACGGTCACAGATGTTCTGGACCAGTGGCTCTCAACTGGGATGATTTTACCTCCAGGGGGTATTTAACAATATCTAGAGATATTTTGGGTTCTTGCAACTGAAAAGACGTGCTGATGGCCTCAGGCAAAGTCTGCTGCTGAACATCCTACAATAAAGTAGGCGACCCATAACAAGGACTTGGGCTGCATGGTCACTGGTGCACAGAGCAACAGAATGATCTTAGTGACTGAGCACTGGGTGTGCTACCTTTAGGGATCGAGATCATATCTCAAAATCCACTTTCCTCTGAGAGACCAGCTGGGAGATTGACTTGTTCAGCCAGACTCAGTTTTCTCACCTTTTTTTTATAATAGGCATCAATCATTCTTATCTCATTAATTTCTTAGGATGATTGAGTAAATTATTAACGTGACAAAACCTTGGCACATAGTAAAAACTAAACCAATGCTTTTCTCTTCCTCTCTGAATCCTGTCCTCAGACCTCTCTCTGCTCCTGCTTTTTTCACCCAGGCATGGGTGCACAGGTGGTGGCAGACTTGGTGGTAATCAGTTTTCCTATCAACTCTTGGTTGTGTCATCTCTACAAAAAGTAACCTGTCCAGCTGGGTGCCAGTGGGTTATGCCTATAATCCTAGCTACTCAGGAGGCAGAGAATCAGGAGGATTGAGGTTCGAGGCCAGCCCAGGCAAATTGTTCATGAGACCCTATCTTGAAAAAACCCATCACAAAAAAGGGCTTGTGGAGTGGCTCAAGGTGTAGGCCCTGAGTTCAAACTGCAGTCTACAAAAAACCCAAAAAGTTACCTGTCCCCACCTCTTTCTATCATGAGTCTGTTTTGTGTTCATCATAGCCCTCAGCACCCATGGATGGACCAGTTGTGTGTGTGTCTTCAATTTGCCTGTCTGTGCCTTGCTTTCCCCATGAGACTGTTAACACCAGTATTGTACGCACAATACTGGAACACCGAGGGGCACTTAGTAAATATTTTTGGACATGCATGCATGAACAATTCTCCCTCAGTTCAAAAACAAAATGAAACAAAACAGGTTGATCAAGGCCACATTTACAGCCCTCTGCTAACTAGGGCTGAGTGTCCTCAAGAACAGAGCAGAGGGGAGGGAGGTGGCCCAGTGAGATGGGTCAGAGCAGGGATGAGTTCTGTTGCTCAGGGCCTCTAGGAAAGCACAAGCTTAGGGCAGGACTCTGCACGGCCAGGACTCCTGGAACACAGAGCTGGGGGTGGGAGGTCAGACACAGGTTTGCAGAAGCTGTGAGAGGAAAGATTCCATGGCTCTGGGTTCCTGGAAGGAGCTGGGTAGCCCCAGCTTCTTCATGAACAGGACTTGGGATGTGGGCTCTTACAGGTTGGAAATGAAACCAGTCACACAGATTTGTAAGTGAATCCTCCTGCTGCTCAGCTCAGGGAAACATTCAGGTCTGGAGAGGCTTGGTCCAAATGGTAAGCCCCTGGAAAGTCCAAGACTCCAGGGAAAGTTTAAAGTCAGATGAATTGCCTGGTCACAATTCCTACTGGTCTTTCATTCGTTGACTTAATGCCAAAGTCACCCTCGAACACAATACCCTTCACTCCACTCCAAATCAAGGTTCTCTCTGGGTCTATCCAGGTTGATCCAGAGGTGGCCATGAGGACACAGTCTCTTTTTCCCAGACACCCAGCAACAAAGAATCCATTCCCCGAAGTCATATCCTGAGTCATCTCCTATGTGAAAAATAGGGAAGCCGAGGAACTGGGTGCTGCCCGTGACTTTGAGGAGTTCCCAGTGCAGCGAAGGAGGTTAATGTGTGCATACATGATCCCTTTATCCACATGTATGTGTACGTATATACACACATATTTATCTCTCTGTATAAATAGAGTAGGATACATACTTGGTGTATGCCACTTGTTCTTCTCTGGAGGTCTCACAGCTGACAGGTGACCTGAACCCTCAGCTGTCTCTCCTAGTTCACCTGTGTTTTAGGGTGAGAGGTCACTGTCTAACCTGGCCTGGGAAAGCATTTCCCTCTGACCAGAGTTTGGCAGACTAAAATCCTGAGTCCTAGCTATGAAAACACCAAACTCCAAGACACCAGATCTCGGTATCACGAGGTGCTGGGAATCCACCATGGAGCCCTGACCAGCATCCTCTCAACTTTGCCTAGAAAGCTGAGTGGCAGGCCTCTCCTGTCCTCCTGTGCTGCTGGGGAGCTCACTCCTGCTGCTCAGACAGACCGGCCAGCTCTGTGGCCCAAGGCGGAGGTCAAGTTTGAGGAGTCTTCCAAAGGGCTGTTCCTCTTCTTCCTGTGAGGATGGTGAGTCAGTTCTGGGGAATCTACTCCTCTAGGCCTCCCCGCCCTGGCTGCAGCTCACACAGCACCTGTGTGGCTGATCTTTGTTCCTAGGCAAGCCAAGTACCACTCAGGGGACTGGGTGGGCCTGGGAAGCCACGGGAGCAAGAGGACACCCGAGAGCTGGCTGCTAAGGGTCTGGTCCCACCAGAGATGACTGGAGCAGCCTCGTGGACACTCAGGCCTCACACTTCCCTGGGAGGAATGGAAGGGGCTAGTTTTAGGAGTTCCTTCATTTTTTAAAATTTACTCCTTCACCTCCCCTTACATTTGCCCCTTTTACATAGAGTAAGTATCAGGCACTGGGCATCCACAGTGACGTGGAGTGCTCATGCCTGCCCTGGTGGAACTTACACTCCAGTTTGGGACCAGAAGGATGACAAAATGGGACAACAAGCAAGCAAACAAGATGACATTGGACAGCTGTGCAAATCAAGGGAATAGTGACGAGGAGGTCCCTGGGGCCCTGACACCATTAGCTGAGATGCCACGGAAGCCTCCAGTCTGAATGGAGACCTGAGGGTAAGCAGGAGCCAGCAATGAGTAGGGCTGAGCCTTCTCACACAGATAGGATGGCCTATGGGAAGGTCCTGGGGAAGGAAAGGGGGCTCCTGGGGTGCAGCAAGGGAGGGAGGGACAGAGACCTAAGTCGAAAGAGAACTCCACAGGGCTTTTGAGTGGGATGGGAGATGTGAATTCCACCCCTGTGAGTGGCAGTGGTCTGCCTGGGGTGGGCAGTGCACATGGAGGGAAGGGTACAGAGTAGTACATTTTGGGGGTGTTACTAGTACACCATGCAGCACAGAGTGTGGTGCTGAGCAGTTCCTCAGTAAACATGAGCTCCTTCTCCTGAGACCCCTGAGCAGCCAGGCTC
This sequence comes from Castor canadensis, assembly GCF_047511655.1. Classification (NCBI taxonomy): domain Eukaryota; kingdom Metazoa; phylum Chordata; class Mammalia; order Rodentia; family Castoridae; genus Castor; species Castor canadensis. The sequence goes on from NC_133388.1 coordinate 190,334,330, forward strand.
AGTCCCCGTGCTGAGCTCAGCCCTGCAGACCACAGGTACTTCTGGGCATCCATCATGCTGAACTAAACATTTTGGCCTATGGGACCTCAAGGACATCTGTGTTCTGCGTGCCCTAGTTTCCTTACTGTAAAATGGGGTTGGGACAATACCCAAGGAGTTCCTGAGTTAACTTGTGGAAGCATTTGGAACAGTCCCTCACACATGGTAAAATTATATAAGCCTTAGCTATTATTTTCATTTGAACAGTTTGCCCCAAATCCTCCCATACAAATGATGGTCTGGTTGTGAGTTACATGTAACCATGTTGAGTTACACAGATGAGCTTCCCTACCCTGCATGTTTACTTGTTTACTGTACAATAAAAATTAACCCACATCTTACCTTACTAGAAAATGTGCCGCCAACCTTCACACCATTTTTATAATGATCTGAACCTAGAGCCTCCTTCTGTTTCCATGGATACCCAAAGTAGTTTAGTGTTTGTGTTTTCTGTTTTGCGATGCTATGACAAAGTGACAGAAGCTGAATAATTTGTAAAGAAAAAATGTTTCTCACATTTCTGGAGGTTGAAATTCCAAGATTCAAGGATTGGCATCTGGTGAGGGAATTCCTGCAACACCATAACATGGCAGAGGGTCACATGGTCAAGACAGCATGGGGGTGCGGCAAACTCACTTCTATAACACACTTACCCCCTGATAGCAATGTCACCCCGTTCATGCTAAGTACCTTAAAGTTCCCACCTCTCAACACTGTTGTATTGACAATGGTTCCAGCCAATGGAGTGGTGTGTTGGGGAGGACGAATTCTAACTACAGCAACATGGTGTTAGTGTCTTCTGAATTTTCTACAGTGCAGATGGAGGGAAGTCTGTGCTCCAGTTGGGCCTGTAGTTGTTTTCAAGAGTTACTCACTAATTTGGTAAATCAAATCACTCGGGGCAATGCTACTCACGGTCTGAGTCACAGAAAGCACACCCAAGTCCGTCTGTTTATGACTGTATTCGCGGTGGTTTCTTATTTATAGGTATAGCTGATCTGACTGTTCGTCACGTGCTCCACCATGGTGTTGCACCAACATTCAAAGTAGACAGGTATTGAAAATCATTTTTTGTTTCTTTTTCCTTTGCATATAAAAGCTAAAGCATAATATGAATTGTCTTAAAACTCTATGCTAAAATATAGCATCCTAACTACCATTTTGATTTCAGGTTAGTAGAAGGGACATGGAGACATCAGTTTTAGTATTTCTGTAGGGAGAGGAAGCTCTCCTTGTAGAAGGGTCATGGTGGAATTTCAGGCACATAAACATCACTGAAAGAAATTACTCTATACTCTGCATCATTCCTTCTTTTGGTCTCTAAGATATAAGCAATATCCATACCTATTTATCACTTACAGTATCTAGAATTAATTAAATTTCTTTGTCTGTCTATCCAGACTGGTTTTGCTATCTTTTAGAGGACAAGCCATCAAGCTGACCTCAGTTTGTGTCCTCTTATGCTGGTAATGTCAGAACACTTCACTTCTTTGGAACTCTGTCTCTTTAAAGTTAGGAATAACATTCTGTGTCTGAGGAGAGTGCTTTGAGTTGTCTAAAGAGCCATAGGAGTACAACACAGCAGGCCCAGGAGGGCTGAGACCACAGCCATTTGGAACGTAAATCAGGCTCCTCCCAGACAGTCAAGCATGCTGGGAATTGCTTAGGACTGGCCCTGTCTACCGGTCTTGTGCTCACTGTTTCATTTCCTCCCCTCACTTTCCCCAACTGCAAAACAGACACAGGGGCAGAACTAACGAGAAGTATTTTCAGCCTGTGAAAATACTTCCACAGAAGCCCTGTGAAATGAATCAAATCTTAGATTTACCCATGGAAAGGAGAAAGAGATTTATTTAGAAGAAAGATTTCTATAAAAACTGAATTTATGTGTCAACTTGACTGGGCTAAGTGATGTCTAGATGAAACACTTTCTTTTGGTGTGTCTGTGAGGATGCTTCTAGGTGGTATTAATATTTGAATTGGTGGACTGGGTAAGGCAGACCACCCTCCTCAGTGAGGCTGGGCATTGTGCAATCCACTGAAAGCCTGAATAGAACAAAAGTGGAGGAAGGAGGAATTTGTCCTTTACTACTTACCTTACTTCCTGGACTGAGCTGGCTCAAACTTTCTTGGCCTTGAAATGGCACTTACACCATTGCCATCCATGCTTTCAGGGCTCTGTATTCAGCCTGGAGTAACACCACCAGCTTCTCTGGGCCTCTGGCTTGCAGAGGACAGACCATGGACTTTTTAGTTTCTGGAAGTATATGAGAAAATTTCTCATAAAGCAGTCTCTTTCTCTCTCTCTCTCTGTTTCTCTTCATGTATATATATAGACATACATTGTTTTTCTGGAGAACCCTACTACATTCTGTTCTATTCTAAGAATGGAAAGAAGCTAAACCCCAGTTGCTCCACATATCTGAGCATTGCCTTGGAAGGAAAAATTAATCTTAGAGTAGGAGGTGCAAGTGGTCCTTTCCATGTACTCAGAAAGCTTCCAGGAAGGGGCCACTGAGCCTGAGCCACACTTACACCCTGGGTTAGCATGAAGGACATCCATCCTCTCATTGTCTAGCCACACCCTGTGCTGAGCACCTCATTTCATCACTTCAGGTCAATGGAGGAGGTGGGTGTAGAGAAAAGCCCAGTCCAGATGGGGTGCTAACTGTGATGAACGGAGAAGCCCAGAGAGCAGTACCACCTAACCCAGCCAGGGCAGGTGGGTGTCAGGGGATGTCCAGAGTGAACATGGTGTTTGAGAAGACTTTTCTAGACAAAGAGAAGGATTGGAACATATGGTCATCACAAGCAGGGGGAACAGCCTGTGCAAAGGTACATAAGCATGAGAAAATATGGAGGACAGTTAACACTGATCAATAGTCCTATTTATAGGGAAGAAAGTATAGGGTTTGGAGAATCTGGAATTGAATTCTACTGAGTAGATGGGATGGTTATACAAATCCTCAACAACTTCATATAGTTTGAGTGCCCTTCTGGCAATTGAGGGACACTAGGGCTCTAGAAGCAGGAGAGAAACATAACCAGCTTTATGTTTTCAAAAGACATTGGTCTCTTATTGAGTGGAGGAAGCACCAAAGCAAGGAGACAACTAGTAAGCTGTTATAAACTGAGGCAAAGTGACTTTGAACCAAGGGACTCAATCAGTAGAACCTGACCAAAGAGAGGCTAAAGGAGGAAGAAGAAAGATTATTGGAGGACAGTCTGAGGTGACAGTTGTTACCATATCCCCAAGCAGGGATATGACACACATGGCTAAGGGATGAACCTAAAGCATTTGGGATCCAAGGTGAGCAGCTCTATATGGTGACACCTGGTGTTGGGCAAAGTCCCTTTAATTTGTACCAATCTCAGGAGGTGGTTATTCAAAGAAAGAAACTGACTTATACCTGGTGATCCCTGCAGGAATCCAACTGTGCTCACAGCTGCCTATGAACTCGGACCCCAGATAACAGGTTGAGAGGTCCTTCCAGAACTTCTCAGTAGCCTGCTGCTGTGTTGTTGAAATGCATCTCAGCACCTGAGAACAGATGTGAATCATCTTTGTGTCTGTCCTAGAATGGACATCGTAGCTTCTTGCACCACCCTGGCAGGACCCAGGTACATCAGAGTCCATCACTCTGAGCAAAAGGGTCTGTGGTTGCCATGGTGATGAGGGGGCAGGGAGAGAAGCTTCCTGTTTCCTGTGGCAAATTTTTGTGATCAACTATAATCTCTTAGCTTCTCCCCCACCTGGGCGCTTTTGCTCTCTGCTCTCTTCCCTTTGGCTCCTGGTTTCTCATTCCTGCCAAATAGGTCGGTAGAATTGGAAACATTGACTGTTTGCGCTGATGGATGCCAAGCTTCCTGCCTGTCTTCCTTACCTGGCACAAGTTCATGCACCCTTCAAAGCCCAGCTCGGACAGTTCCTCCTTCTCCAAACCTCCCATCTCCCTGCTCTCCCTTGGGTGGTCTCTGCAACACACACACAGCAGGTAAAGGTCAGTCACCATATCTGGAGCCCTTTGAGCTCTGCCCCGGCTTTGGGGGGGAGCCCTTTGGGTGCTCCTTCCCGCGACTACCCCCTTTAGACTCCAAGTACCCCAAGAGCTGGGGTCTTCATTCATCTTTGTATGGTTCCTCATGGAGCGTGACTGCCATGTGACACATGGATGAATAAAGGAGTGAGTTTAAAATATGTGAGTTTCAATGAACTGTAATGAAAACACTGTTACTGATACATTTAAACTGTTTCATAAAACATACACCCTAGGCCCCAAATAGCCTAACAGTCCCAAGGTCTAAAAGTAAAAAGAGAATCTTCTTTTTACTTCCTGAGACCATTTCCCAGATATGGTACCCACAAAATGGATTCTTTCATTTTACAAATCTCCCTTTTATATGCTTGACACAACTTGCTGTATAAATTACTCAAATAAAGCAAATAAAATTATAAGAAATCTTATTTAACCATATCAGAGGCGTCGTTCCACATCATTCTCTTTTCAGAGGTATACAGAGTTCCATTTTGAAGATGTCTAATAATTTATTGAATCAAGATCCTATTGAAAGACAAGGATAATATGCCGATTAATATCGGCACCAAGAAGGGGCCTCTTAGCTCCCGTGCTCACCAGCACTCAACACTATTTGATTCACTTTTGGAACTTGAGATTGACTTTTAGATGAAAAAGATGGGGTTTTCCATGTGTGTTCGTCCATCCTATGTGCACTATATTTACCTTAGAGATTAGTGCTTCTGTGTGCTTTCTCCAACGCCTATGACAACACTTGTAAGGCAGGAACTAGCCATGCACAGTCACCACCCTCCACATGGCTTTCTGTGTGCTTGTGGAGAGTAAGTAGATGTCGGGGGGGTCACATCTGGAAGCTAGGAGTCAGGAAGGGCTGAAAAATGTTTTCTGAGTCAAGGTCAAAGTGGGCCTGAAAGCCCAATTAATTATTTTCTGCACTGTATTCCACAAAATCAGTGCAGAAACTAATTCAACCCTCTATGAATGGGTAGACAAATTCCTTATCTTTCCTTATTTAAAAAGCACAGTATTGTCTCCCCAAAAGAATCAATCTAGGTATTACATTGATAGGTAAGGGAAAATTTGGTATTGCCTTTTCTGGGTCCAAGGTGAAAGATGGTAGGAGTGGGGGAATAGGAAAGGAGTCACAGGAAGCACACCTGGATGGAGGAGCAAGCGATACTGATGGGCACTGAGGTGTCAGCTCCCACCTGCCCTGTTCTTTGGGTCTCCTCTGAGAAGTGACACACTAATAACCCCATCTCTTTTCCCCAGCAGCTGGTTGAAATGCAGATTGTTACCAAAACAGCCTGCATTACAAAAGAGTTTTCTTATTAAAGCCTCAGTAAGTCCATTCAGTTTGAAATAATTTCAGGCCCTATTATAATAAGAATGGGAAATCCTCTTTACTTTTTTGCCTATAGACTATTGTAGCAACTTTGAATCTGTTTAACTTTAGAGGACTGGGGAGTACACCTACCATATGAAGACAAAACTGGTTAGAGTAGGAAGGGCACTGACACTGGGGGTAGAAGAAGCTGGGTTTGAATGCTGCCTCTGTCAGAACTGTAGGGTGTCAAACGGAGGTGATGATTTACTCTTTGAAAGGCTCTATGAGAGGTAAACTGCTCGGTTAAAGCTAGTGGTTGTAGCAAACCTTACTTACACAATGGGATGTTAGGTGGCAATAAGAGTGAAAATGCCGAGTGTGTATTGAATGCTTTCTATGCCTCAGGAATTGGACTAAATATTATGCTGTCAGCTCTACAGAAACTGCATGAAGTAGTTACTGTCATTGTCATCATTCCCGTTTTACAGGTCATGAAAATATGATTCAGAGCAGCTGTGGAACTTGCTGCAAAGCTGAGCATGGAAACGAAACTTGTCAGAAATTCTTCAATGTTTGTCCACATTACATTATTGGGTTTTAAAATAATGTAGAAGGCAATGGGAATTGCCTAATGTGTGGATAAAACTCACTTAAAAACATGCAGGATGCTGTAGTCAGGTTGTGCCAGGCTATGCTGATCAACATGTGGACCCCCTCCTCGCAGGGGCTGCACACAGCACATGCTTACTTCTTGCATCAGCAGAGCTGACGTAGGTCAGACAACTATCTGATGACTCTCTTCCAGGAGGTCATTCCAGCTTCCAGCCTCCAGGCTCCCGCCAAAATTTGTGTTGTCATCATCTCAACATGTGACCACCACAGGCTCCACAAAAGGCAGAGAGATCGAGAGTGAGTCTCGGGGGCCTTTTATAACCGGGCTGTGAAGCCACATGTGGAACTTCCAGCCATCTCTGTTGACCAGAGTTCTGTCACATGATCTCAATGTGACTGTGAGGGTGATGAGGATACATTGCTTTGCTGTGTGTCATGAAGAGGAAATGTGGGGGGTACACAGCATTGTTTTTGCTTTAGGCAGTAGGACTATGAATCTGTAAATAAAGAAAATGAAAACAAAACTAAAAATAGTGACTTCATATATGTGTATGCTGTGAGTAGTTTCGTGATACTTATTTGGCAAAGAAACCATAGAAAACACTTTTAAAACAAAAATGAAAAGTTTATGCATACTACTTTCGTTGCAACTTAAAATGTACCCATTTTGAAGTTGAGAAAACTGAGTAAGAGAACTGAAGTGGTCAACCCAACTCCCATGGAAAATTAAGGTATCATTCAAATTAGGAACAGATCCACATTCTTCTCTCTGACTTTGACTTTTTCCTGCTCCAAGCTTCATAACCAAATCACTTCAGTTTTGTTTACACAGAGACGCATCCCTGTTGGATGGATTTGGGCTCTAGCTCCTCTTTTTCTTTTTTGTGTGCTTAGATGGCATTTTCCCACCCCATCTCAGTTATTTGTTCCAGTAAGCAGAGTCATGGTGAGCAAGAGACATACACCCAAATGGTACAGCCTTCACCTCCTTCCTCGGACTGCACAGGGTCTGCTCTCCCTTGTACTCCAGGGCCCATTGGTAGTAAGTAGAAAGTGGCTTGGTGTGGTCTCTCCTCCAGTGAGGTTAAATCAAGCCAATGCATATTCATTCACCACTTACTTCTGCCCAACACTGTGTTAATCTCAGTATAGGCCATGCAAGGGTCATAATCTCAATAAAGTGTGAGGAGTGTGACAAGGGGCACATCTTCCAACATAGGAACTGTCTTCCTATGGAAGATGGAGGGGATGTATGAAAACAAATGACCTTCATATCTTAGCTTAGGAGAAGAACGTTTGTTTCTCCGGCATACTACATCACCAGTACGGATTGTCACTGGTGGGGCATAGTCCCTCGGGGACCCAAGCTAGTGAAGGCTCCTTGTCATGTGCCTCCACAACCACTGCAATAGGAGAAAGGAAATCACTCTTAAAGTTTCTACTCAGAAAAGACTCGTGACACTTACTCTCGCATTTCATTGGCCAAAGCAAATCACTTGGCTCCACCAACCATTCAGGAGGCAGGAACGTGGCATGTCACCTGAGACTCAGACAAGACCTGCATTGGTGGATCAGCATTAGTGACAATGAAGGAAGGAGGTCCTTCCTTGGGTTCCTCATTCAGCCCTTCCCATGGGCTATCTCTTCCATGGTATTAGGCTGATGTAGGCATGTGGGCTGCCTTCAGCTCAGGAGGAAGGGCTAGAACTTCCAGGACCATTCCTGAAGTGTGGAACATAAATTGTGCCAACCATAGTGGGGGTCCAGTAAGTCAGGAAAGACCCAGCATGGAGCTTTGGAGGTTTACCAGCCTCAGAGGTGAAAAGGAGAAAACTGGACACTTGAGCCTCAGGACACTCGGCTTCATTGAACTTGTGAATTTTCTTTGTCATTCAGACTAACTAACCATGGGATATTGGTCCAGTACATTTTGGTCCAGGTTCTGGGTAAAATTCTATTGTCATTACAGCCATCCATTATTTTGTTATGTTGCAGGAAGATGCTTGAAACACAATGTGAATTAACAATGGTCCAGAGTTTATTGGATGAAGAAGTTGTTGGGGGCTCAATTTTTCTCCCTCACTCAAATTTATATGCTGAAGTTCTAAACCCAGGACTCATAATATGACTGTATTGGGAACAGGGTCTTTAAAGAGGTGATTAAGTTAAAATAAGGTGGACTGGATAAGACCCAGTTAAATATGAGTGGTGTCCTTATTAGAAGGAAGATTAAGACACAGATGCACAGAGAGAAGACCAAATGAAGACATGGGAAGAAAACCATCTGCAGGCCAAGGCGAGAGGCCTCAGAGGAAATCAGTTCTGCCAACACCTTGATCTTGGCCTTCTGGCCTCCATAATTAAGAGTAGAAAAATTTTGGTTAAGACTATGGTACTTTGTTACAGCAGCCCAAGCAAATTAATATAGCAGTGCTTTAGATTTCCACAGCTGTGACAAAATACATGGGGTAAAGGACTTCTAAGGAAGAAAGATTTACTTTGGCTCTCAGTGTTTCAGTCCACGACTGCTATTTTTAGGCCTGTGGTAAGGCAGAATATCATGTACATGACAGAGCAAAGCTGCTCCTCTCATGGTAGGCAGAAAGTAAAAAGAGAAAGAGAAAGGGGCCGGGGTGCCAGGCTCCCCTACAAGGGCTCACCTCCAGTGACCTCACTTTCTTCCATTCGACTTACCTCCTAAAAGATCCACCACCTCCCAACAGCACTAGCAGCTGAGAACAAAGTCTATGAACCTTTGGGATCATTTAAGATCCAAACCACAATGAGCAGTTAATCTTCAACGTACTTTAAGTGTTTAGGAATCCTTATTATCACCATTGCAGGGGAAGGAGCTAAGAGTCACAGATTAACTCACCTGTCCAAGGTCATCCTCGGCAAGTAATAGAGCAGACCCTTGAATCTAGACTTTCTTATGCAAGATCCCACATCAGAACCGCCTCCCAAAAGAACTACCTGAACACCAGCAAGCCAAGAATGCTGTGCTTGGATGGGGGATTGTGGAAGATCCCAATCCTAGTTTTTTTGTGAAGCCTTCTTTGTTGTTCCTGAGGTCGATAAGTGATCCCCCCACCTATATGGATCTCAGGGATCCATATTGCATGCCTTTTTGTATCTCCACAGTGTAGCTCGGGGTCTGGCTCCTTGGGCCTCAGGAAATATGTGTTGGAAAAATTAAACTGGAACTTAAAGTAGAAAAAGAAATGTCCTCGGAGACCTTCTGTGATGACGTTTGCCTTTGAGGTACAATCTCCTTGACCCCTGTCTTAGTGTTTGAGGTCCTTGCCTAGGTACTGCAGAGTGCAGGCCCATGAGACTGAGCTTCAGAGGGTGGTGGTAGTCACATCATTGGGTCTGGGCATGTCAGAGGGTGCTGTTCCCCCAGGATCTGAACTCTGCAACTTGCCCATCACAAAACTCATGCAGGTAAGCTCTCAGATAGAATCTAAGGGACCTTCATGAGGGCCAAGCTCAGGAAGTCCATTACCAAGGTGAGCTGAATGAATGGGTATGTGTGTGTAGTGTTCCATGCACTGTGAGGCATCCTGGCACCAGGCCTGGCCCACACAGCCTCTCTGACCTTCCACCCTGCCAGGATGTCTGGTCCATTGACCACTGTCCCACATCTGAAGTCCTGGATGACTTCTAGGGCATGGCTCAGAAAATGGGGCACATGAGAGCATTTCCCCATGTGGCTGGACAGGTTATTAGGAGTTCCTATTTCATTTCCCCAGTTATTCATTCATTCAAGAAGCTGACACTGATCCAGGACGTGTTGACCTGGGGTTGGAAAATAAGAGAGACGTGGTCCCTATGCCTGGGCACTCACAGTCACAACCACTCTCACCAACATGCTACTAGCTGCCCAGCTGGGTGCACAGGGGCCATGGCCCTTGGGAATGGAGAGCAAACATCTGATCAACCACAGGCAGTGGAGGCAGAGGGTGGGCTCAGGGAGGGGAGGGAGCAAGCAGAGGGCACTCAGTGGGAGAATTACAGCAATGTTGCTCTCTTTGTTAGTTTGTTTGAGACAGGGTCTCATTATGTAGCCTCTGGTGGCCTCAAACTCAAAATCCTGCCTTAGCCTCCTGAGTTCTGGGATCACAGACATGCACCACCAAGCCTAGTTTGCCACACTGGAGTCATGTTGACTCCAGCACATGTGACTTTCCCACAAGAAAATGATGCAGATGACATGTGAACCCAGTACTGGCTCAGTAGCCCAGTTCTTCTGACAGACTTTCCCCCCACAGTCGTGGAGGGGCACATGCAGCTGAGGCACGATGTCGAAGCCCAGGAGGAGGGGGTGGACTGTTAGAACAGCAATGTGCTGACTGAGCAGGGATAGAGGGAGAGGGACACTAAGGGGACTCGAGCCAGGCATCTTTGCCAGCTGGCTTTACAGGGCTGCATCAGTGCTCAGAGAGGTTAAGGAAAGGGTTAGAGACACACCTGCTCCCAGACAGGGAGAACTGAGGCCCTGATTTCTCTGGAGACAGCCAACTGCTCTTCCCTGCAAGGCCCTGGGCTGGGCGACCTTGGAGCTAAAGCCAGCTGGGGGTGGGGTGGGGTGTGCTGGGGCAGATGGGAGCAAGGGATTACATACCTATTTTTTTCTCTTCTAGTTAAATAAAAACCCAAATAACAAAAGTGCTGCCTAAGCCCTCAGTAAAGTCCACACCCAGGTGGATTTGCTGAGTAGACAGGTGGAACTTCTCTGGAGCTGGGGCCCAAGCAGGTGAATGTTTAACAGAGGAGAGGACAGGAAGGTCTGGTACTTTTCAGAGCATGCCTCACGAAGTCCAGCCATGACCTCAGGCATTCCAGAAAAGTGCTGTGTGGGTTCTTGCTGCGCTGCCCCAAGCCCTACTGTGGCCTGGGTGCCTCCAGGCAGCTATCACTCTTTTCCTCTCCAGTCCTCAGAGCTGGTACTGAGTCTTCTGGAACCTGGCAGAAACCCTTAGAGGTAGGGTCTGTTGTCCCTCTTTCATAGATGAGAACACTGAGGCCAGATACAAGTCCCCTGGCTTAGCAGGGGGACCCTAGTGTTGCATTGCCAAAGGAGAGGTGTAAACCAGCCTCCTGATACCAGTCATGGCCTCACCCTCCCTGCCCAGCAGATAAGCTGTTTTAACAGGTCCCACCTATGGGACGCTTCCATAACAAACCCTCACCTCTCAGGCTGCAGGCAGAGGCCAGGAGCTGGCAGGTGGCAACAAGAAGTCTGCTGAGGGCTAGGTTCCTGGTTTGCAGACAGTTTCTCCTACTGTGTCCTCACCTGAAGGACAAAGGAATCTCACCTTTCTTCCTGTCCCTTCTCTCTTTGTAAGGGCATGGATTCCATGGCAAGGGCCCTACCTGCACTGTTTTATTCTGTACGTACATACATTATAAGTTATACATTATACATAACTTACAAGTTGCAAAATTTAATTTATAAATTAGACATACTTGAAGACTAGCAATAGCCAGTAGTGAAATAGAATAATTCTAACAACATACAATAATAAAGTTGCCAGAATCACTACTTCCATGCTTTGGGACCATTACCAAGTAAAATAAGGCGCCCTGAATACAAATATTTATACGTGGACAGTCGAGCTGATAACAGAGATGGCTACTTAGTGAATGCGGTAAGTATACAGAGCACGTGACTAATGGGTGGTTAGTGTACACAGTAAGTGATCAGTTAGCAATTGGTATATTCTAGGTGACTAATGGGTGGTTAGTGCACACAGTGTGGAGTCACTGGACAAAGTGGTGATTCACATTCTGAGTGGAGTAGGCCAAAGGGCATGAGATTTTGCCATGGTTCTCAGACAGTGAGGGCACCATTTAAAACTTGTCAATTGTTTAGGTCTAGAAATTTCCACTTAGTGCTTTTGGACCACAGTTGACCACGAGGGAAACCAAAACCATGGAAAATGGGTCTACCATACCACAGACCAGGGGCTTACACAACAGAAAATAACTTTCACATAATTGTGGAGATACCTGAGACCAAAGTGGGGCAGAACTGCTTTTCTGAGCTTGCAGACAGCTTCTCAGGTCCTGTGTCTTCACTTGGTCCTCCCTCTGTATCCAAATGTGTCATACTTGCCTATTCTTATAAGGACACCATTCATATTGAGTTAGGACACACCCTAATGATCTCATTTTACCCCGATCACCTCTTTAAAGCTCCTAACTCCAATTATGGTCACATCTGGGTGTTGGAATTTCAACACATGAATTTGGGGGATACAGCCCAACCCATGCAGGTGAGGGCCCTGGAGGGCCCCAGTAGGCCAGAGAGGGAGTTTGTAAGTTCTAAGTTGATGTGAGTCCCACAGAGTGTATGAACTGAGGGACAAAATACTTTTTTATAAAGACTCCCCTGACTGCCGTGTGGCAATTAGTGTTCCAGGGGTAAGGCCTGAGTAAAAGAGGAGGCCCCTAGGAGTGGACGATTGAGAGGCACTGGTGTTGGAGGGGGCTGGACAGTGAAGGTGGGGAAACACCTGGATTTGGGTGTGTTTTAAAGATAGAAATGATAGACCTTTTGCTGATGGATAACTGGATGTAGCATGTGAAACAGACCAGGAAATGATCAAGGGCACCCAAGTTCAATCCCAGCTCAGTTCCTTGGGGCAGAAACTTTCCATCTCTGGGCTTCTATTGGAAAGTCTGTAAGGTTAGAATGAGGAGGCCCAGCTAGGAAGATTGTAAGCAGAGCATAGGTACCACAAGTGAGTGTTCTGTGGATGCCTATTTGAGGATGATGACAGAGGGAATACCAGGCATAGTGGTGGTCCAGCCCCCTTGGGGGACTATCCCATGCCTCACAGAGTCCATTCCACACCCAGATGCTGTTAGATTGTAAGCCCCGCTGCCTGCAGACTCTGTCTACCTCTGTGCCTTTGTCTTATATCTTTGGAACATGAAAGCCATTTCACATCTGGTCCTTCAATTAGGGGGTCCCTCTTCCTGCCCATCCTGTGGCAGGATGCCATGCTGTCAGAGGCTCCAGTTCCAGCCCTGGCTCTAAGAGGCTGTCTGATCACCAGTCACATCACCTCTCTGGGATAAGATAAAGATAATCCTAATCACCCTGTGGGCTTCTGTGAGGAGGAAAGAGATAAACTGGAAGAATGGTTAGGGCAGGGCCAAGCTGCCACCCCACAAAGGTGTTAGCATTAAAATTCCCCTGTGAGCAAAGTGAAAAGTACTAAAACTCTACCCTAGGCTTCTCACAGGATGGAGACTGTGGATTCAGTGCATCTCACAGCCGTGTTTTATTGGCAGCCTGCCTCCGGTTGAAGTGCTCCTGAGTTGGATTTATGGATCTGCTGTGATTGTGGTCTCTGTTGTCTTCTCTACACAGAATGTACTCCTCACATGGCTAGTGTCCTGGTGTTTTCCATCCATCCGTTCATCCTTGTAACTGTGATGCCACTGGAGGCCATCAGCATCCCCTTCCATAGCCCTTCAGAATAACTTCCTTCTGTCAATACTCACTTCCGGCTTCTTTGCATCCCAGCATCATGGCTGCCCAGGACACCTTGCAGAAGAGTTGGTTCAGCTTGGCCCATGGGCCGCTGTTAAGAGGAAACTTAGCACCTAGGATGGCCTAGGGAAGGGCTGCACTCTAGGTGGTCCCTGTCCTCCCACCATAAGGCCTCTATAACACCACACAGCTTCTGTCCTCCTTTGCCCCTTCCTGTGCCGTAGTAGTCCTTCCAGATCCACTGTCCACACTTCACACTGGGAGGACCATTGAGTTTGCCACACCTGTGTGTCCCAGAGACTGGCACCTGTGGCAGTGGGTAGGGTGCCAGTCCCAGAAAACCCCAACATGGTTTTCTGAGGCACAGACTCAAGATGTTAAATCAAACCTCAGAGGACAAAAATCATCCTCAAGTTAATTCCTTAATCCTGGTCACATCCTGGCCCAAGCCTTAGTTTAGAACTGGGGATAGCACTACACTTCTCTGACACCTGCTCCTCTCTCCCTTTATTCAGGAAAGCAGCTCTAAGTTGAGCACCTGCTCCACTTAGAAGTGGATACCTGGTTGACATTTCACTGTGTTTACTAATGCTTTGCCTTATACCCAGTTAACCTGTGTGTGTGTATGTGTGTGTGTGTGTGTGTGTGTGTATACATATAACCCATTAGATTTTTAAAAAGGGAATAAGTATTGAAAAGTGTACCTAGAATACAGCAAAAATCATAGGTGTGGTTTGCCAAAGACTGCCATTTGGGAAACATTAGTCAGATGCAAACATGAACCCAGGCCATGAGAACCTGGAAGGAGATGCCAGCCAACCCTACATGGAGCATCCAAAATCCAAAAATCCGTAATCTGAAATGCTCCAAAGACTGAATTTTTTGAGCAGTGATGAATAGAAAATCCCACACCTGGTCTCATGTAAGAGGGCGCAGTAGAAGTGCAGGTGCACTAAAAGACGTTCTGTGAAATGACCTTCAGGCTACACTGTATAAGGTGTATATGAGCATAAATGAATCTTATGTTTGGACTTCGGTCCCATCCCCAAGATGGATATACAAATATTGCATATGTATATACAGATATTCCAACATCTAAAAATATCTAAAAATCTGAACCACTTCTAATCCCAAGCATTTGAAATAAGGAATATGTGATCTACACTGCTCCAGGGCTGGGATTACAAAGTGTCACCTTTGTTAGGTACTGATGATCTATGCACTAGCATTGTGCATAACCAGGTATTCTTCCTGGGCAACCTGTAAAACACTATTTACCCTGTTGTGGGTCTGTAAATGACTTCAGAAAGGTGACTCTTCCATGGTCATACAGCTAATTGAGTAGACCAGGACTACTAGATATACTTCCTGGGTGTGATGGTTAATTTTGATTGCCACATTGATTGGATTGAGAAATATCTGGAAGGCTAGTGATGCACACCTCTGGGTGTGTCCAGGGTGTTTCCAGAAAGGATTGGATCTTAAGGGCTCTAAACTAGTGAACGGGTTAATCCCTTGATGGAGTCGTAATGTGATAGCATTAGTGGGAGGTGGTGAAAGGTAGGAGATGGGGCCTGGTTGGAGGAAGTAGGCCACAGGGGCATGTCTTGGGGCTATACCTTGCCCTGGGCTTTTCCTGTATTCCCTTTCTCTTCTTTCTGCCTGCCATGAGGTGAGCATCATCTTCTACCACAAGCTCCCTCAATCATGCTGATCTGCCTCACGAAGGGCCCGGTGACCATGAATTGAACCCTCTGAAACCATGAGCCAAAATAAATAATTCCTCTATTTCAGTTCTTTTTTCCAGGTATTGGTCACAGTGAGGCATTAGAACGATGCTAGTATTCTTTCATGCTGGCCTGAAGCCTCCAGCTCCCCAAATCCCTGTCTCTTCCATGCATATTTGGGGGTGGAGTTTTGGGTCAGTGTAAAGGGTGGGATCTCTCCTGGTGCTGGCCAATAGCCAAGTGCTGGCACAATTACTAAACCCTGAAGGACCCTATTCCTTACTATGAAAGCCAAGCTCAGCCCAGCCAGAAATCCTGTGCCAACCTGGCTAGGCCTAGAGCCTCATTTTTATGACTATAATCTTACAGACATCCTTGTGCACTGTCCCATTTTAAACCTGGTAGACTGAGGCAAGAGTGGTTCCATAATCTGCCCATACTCAACTTGTAGAAAGGACAGTGGAGAGTTCAATTCAGAGTTCATCAGTCTCCTGCCCTTGACTTACTATCTCAGAAAAGCCCCTGTCTCC
Source organism: Castor canadensis (assembly GCF_047511655.1). Taxonomy (NCBI): domain Eukaryota; kingdom Metazoa; phylum Chordata; class Mammalia; order Rodentia; family Castoridae; genus Castor; species Castor canadensis. The sequence continues at coordinate 190,350,106 of NC_133388.1, forward strand.
TTGACCCTAGAAATCTCAGCCCTCACCCCTGGACTCCTGGGGCTGGAAGCCTTGTCTCTGACAGCACCTATTCAAAAAGCCACTTGCTGTGCAAGTCCTAGGTACCATGATCACAGTGGGCTGCCTCTTGGGTGTATAGGCCCTGGGCCACAAGGGAAAAAGCAGATGGAAAACCTTGGTTAGGAAACCACAAGTTTCCCTCCTGGACACTCACTAGCTCACAGTGGCCCTGAGCAAGCTGTAGCAACTCAACTCGCTCATCCTTAAACCAGAGAAGAACTTTGGGATTGTAAACTCAGGAAGTGGTGGTTGATCTTGATTGTCAACTTGATTGGATCGAGAGATGCCAAGGAGATTGGTAAAGCACACTTCTGGGTGGCTGTGTGAGGGTGTCAGATAGGATAAATTAAGAGGTAGAGAGCCCCCAGTGACGGGCAGCACTATCCCATAGGCTGGGGGCTCAGATGGAATAAAAGGTAAAGGAAGAAGAAGGCTGATAGCGCAGGCTTCCTCTCTCTACTTCCTGACCACCATGATGAGTTCCTCTGCTCCACCATGCCTGGAACTTCTGAAGCCACGACTCAAAATGAATCCTCCTCCCTTAACTTGTTTATGTCAGGTATTTTGTCACAGTGATGAGAAAGTAACTAATTCAGAGGCCACAAGCATAAACATACCTTCAATTCTATTTTTGTGTCCCTATCCCATTCACATCATGATTTAAAAAACTTGATATGTTTCAAGTGAAAAAAAAATCCAGCTGTCTTGCTGTTATTTGAAAAGCAAAAAGTGTCATCCCAGGGCCACACACACTGTCACATGGCAGAGGTTGGCTGGTGCAGAAGTTTGGATGTCCCTGACTTTAGGACACCAGTTCTGAAGTTTTCCTGTCCCACTGGCCTCCATGTGCACAGGTCAGTGTCCACTACTTTTATCAACAAGTTGCTCTAGCAGGTTTTGTAAGAGAAGACTACTTCTCAATACACAGTGAGAGGGGCGCAAGGCGAATGGAGGTTCCAGTCGGGCAAAGGAGCCCTTCCTCCTTCCTTCTTCCCACGCTTCTTCCTCCTTCCTCCCTCTCTCCCTTCCTCCTTTCCATCTTGTTTCTTTGCTTTTATTGTTTGGAGTTGGGGGGGAGGGGTGCCTCTGTGCCCATATGGACACGAAACTTCTTCCTGTTTAACACGCCAAGTGAACTATGACCAGAGCTGCATCCCTCCTATCCATGGGGACCCACTGTCCCAAGAAGCATGGTGACTGTTGCCTGGGCCAAAGGTCCCTTCTCTTGTGATGGCCTCTGCAGCAGCTGGCCAATGAACTGCATGGCAGCCTAGAGGGTCAGCTGCCCTAGGTCAAATCTAGAACATGTTGTTTTGTTAACGTGTAATTAACACATTGTTCATTTTGGGGACCTGACTGGCAATGAGTGCCAAGAGCATTCCTGGAGGGTTAGAGGGAGCAGGTTGTTGCCCGGCTGTGGAAGCAACCTCCTGCAGTTAGGCCTTAGGATGTACTTTCCTGATCAAGTTCTCAGCAACCTATCTGGGTCCCCACAGTGTGCCAGGCAGAGGGCCAAGCCTGGAGATGCAGCGAGGAGCCCAGAAATGGAGAGACTGAGCCTTAAGCAGACAGTTCTAGGGGAAAAACAGTGACAGTAATGAGTCCAGTGTACTGGAGATGGGGCAAGGGACACAGAGGGACAGCTGCCTGGGGCCCAAGCCCTAAGGCTGTCCTCCCTTTACTCTAGGGAGTGTGATAGAGACACTCATTTTCAAAGGCATTCTTTTGAAATCCAAAGAATAAGTTGATTTTTTTCTGACCGCAGGAGTAAGTCATTCTTTCCTTCAAAGACTTAAAATGCTAGGAAATGAGTGAGTTCAACGATTTGCGTTTTCAAAGATCACCCATGTCAACTGCACACATTTTTCCAGAATTTTCTTCTGGGCTTCAGCATAGGCACAACTCTGGGGTCTGGCCGAGCTCCAGGCTGCTAAGAAAGCTCACGTGGCTTCACCGATTTCACCCTGACAGTGCTGCCTGTGGTGAGCACTCTGCCCATCTTCTACACTAGGAAGCGGGCACAGCAACAAGGAGTCCCTTGGTCCAGGTAACATAGGCAGGCGGTAGGGAATCAGATTCAAACGCAGCAACCCTGGATCCTGGTCTGAGCCCTTAACCCCAAGAAAACAAGCGCTCAAAGAACTCATCCATCCTCACCTGGCTGGTATGGAGCTGAGGGTGGCACCCGGGCGGACTCAACGCAGAGCACTTGGACTTAGCCATGCATTCCGCTGCCATCAACACAGTGATTCAACACACACACATCTACATTAGAACGTTGTTTTCCAAGATGGCTTCATAGTGCACTGAACGTACTGGGCTTCAAGTCAACCCCAGCTGCATTGATATTACACACAATCCCCTTGCTTTGCTTCAGGTGGACCATGGGTGACTCCACCCATCTCCTTTGGGTTTTTTGGGTGGTTTCTAGTTTTCTACTCTTGAAACAATGTTTCCAAAGAAATCTCAGCCAAGCAGGCCAAGCATGCATGTCTGCTGTTCTGACTCCTAGAAGAGGGACACTGGGTCAACACAGGTGCACAGGTGCCTGCATGAAAGACAGCCTGGGCATTCTGGTCACTTAGAGGGAGGGTGCTGAAGCTGGAAGGGGCAGGGTGCCGATGCCTCTTCCCACCCTGTTAAGTTCAGGAGTGCATTCCACGGCCTTGACATTTCTACCTGTGCTCTTCGATGGCTATGAGAAGCTCTTGATTTAAAAACAAAAAAACCAACGTGTATTCAACAAAATCTGCAGGTGGCTGACAGCAGTCACACGGGGAGGCCATTTTCTGCCAATGTGGATTGCCACTGCTAGGATTTCTGCCACTGCTAGGATTCAGCAGTGACTGGAAGGGGAGGGTTTGGGGTCCATGAGAGGTGTTGAGACTCAGCTGAGACTGGAAGGGGGTGGAGGTTGGGCCTGGGAGGGGAAGGCTGCTTGGAAGAAGCCAGACAGCAGGATGCATTTCAATCCACCCTGGAGAGCCATCCCAGGCCCACTGCAGATCTGGTCCCAGGCCAAGACACTATGCAGCTGCACCTGCGAGGGCTCAGCGTCCCTACCTCCCAGGCCCTGTGCCACTGACACCTGCTGGAAGCTTGGCCTCTTGGGGGCTCTGCATGTGTTTAACTTGTTTCTTTCTGCTGGTGCTTTGATTCCACATGTGTTTTGGCTACCTATGAGTGCCTGGGAGAGTAGGAACTCCCTGAAGGAAGAGGTTGAGGGAATGGGGCAGGGGGCATCAGCAGAGTTTACTGTAGAGTTGTCCTGGGGTTCAGGCCCCAGTTACCCCGGACCCCTGCCTCTTGCCCAATACCTTTGAGGAGATCCTCAGCCTCTCTGGGTTTATTTTCTTCCTTGGAGACTATTTTTGAGCACTTACTCTGTGCCAGGCTGCCATATACCTTCCTGGGTTCCTGAACAAGGTAACCTAGAAGGAGACAATGCAGATGAGAAGCAGTCAGATGTGCAGACACTAAGGAGTAGAGATGAAATCTGAATCTGAATTTGCCTGCCTGGTCTACCACCACCGTGCAGGCATTTTCTTTCAGCACTGCCATGGACAGAGGAGCGTTATTGCAGGGGGGCAACTTTGAGTCCTTGGTGATGCAACTCGGCATGTGGATTTCAGACAGGACTTTGACCTCCCAGCGTGGGGTGTTTATTGCCATGATTCAGCCTGACTGGGACTTTTCTGTCTCAGTGTAAGAAATAGCACTAAGCCCTTCCCAGGCCTGGAGACCTTGTCTGGAAGAGAGAGGGCAGTGGCCGTGGTCACCTACCTTCCGGCTGTAGCTTCCCTGGTCCTCGCCCTTGGCTTGGGAGAGGCTCCGGTTCCATCTGCACTGGATCGCTGTCCATAGTCAAACTCACCAAGTTTGTGCCTGGGAGGCAGTGGGACAGTGAGATTCAAGTACATCCCAGGACCCATGATGATCATCACATTGGCCACCACCAGACCTGACCACTGCTGTCCCTCTGCACTGCTCAGTCCTAGACAGCATGTTTGCATGAAGATGCAGAAGTGCAGTCTGGAGTCTGTACTGTCCAGTCGTTTTGTCCTGGGCTGTATGTGATTTTGCTACAGGCTGTTTATGTGGGCCTTGGAGGGGGCCAGCCTGTTCACAGCTTGTTTTGTGACTTCCTCTTATGCAGACCCAACAGCAGACAGCCTATTTAGTGACAGACACTTCTGCAGGCCTCAGCAGCTGCCACTTGTGATGCTCTCATTGTCCAAACCTGCCCCCAAAGAGGTGGCAATTTGGGGATGATGCAAGCCAGAGGGGAAGGAGTCAGCTCCTAAAAACTCCTTGCTTCTCACCTCATGGATTCCCTCCTAAGTGACTGGCGGGGTAATGAGTGTTACAATCACAGGCACCTGACTGTGTGATCTAGGGCATGTTATATAACCTCTCTGGGCTTTCCTGTGTTCAACCATGATAGGAATAATAAAGTTGGAAAAATTTTTAAATGTGCTGGCGAAGATAGACAATGTTTGATTTATGTTAGTTTCCTTTCTCTTCCTCATGGCTAGAAATAATTGCATCAGTTCCGTTTTTACAAAGCACTCTGGGAAACACATGTTCGTAAGATGTTGCTCATGAGAACGTGATAAAAAGACTCTGAGCCACATGCTGACTCACATTGCTCAATGAGTCTGTGTCTAGGAGCTGACTGCTGTCCTATGGCACTACCCCAACCTTTAGCCTTTATTAAACACCACTGAAAGCTTGGCCTGGAGTGGGGCTTCTGAGGTGAAGGAAGCCTGGTCCTGCTTGCAGGCGCTCACATCCAGAGGGGAAGGTAGGGGGCTCCAGCTAGAGTGGAGCAGGGTCCAGAGAGCCAGGCGTCCCTGAGGACATCCCAGGATACCGTTCCAGACTGTGGGGACTTAGGGTGCTTGCTGGGAGGGAGGGGGTGTTGAGAGTCCTCCAGACATAAGGGACTTTGTGGCTGGCAGAGACAGGGAGGAAGGCATGCCAGCCACCATGGATAACTGCCGTGTGGACTGTGTCAAACACCAATACTTAGTGGTGGTTGTCAAATTCCACTTGGCTCAAAATGGCCTGCAGGGCACACAAGGCACAAATCACTCAGCAGCGGGGCCGAGCCACACCCACCAACCTGCCTTTCTAACAAGTTCCCAGGTGCTGCTGGGATGGGTAGAGAACCTGGTCACATGCTGGGCGATGCTCACATACGTTCTGCGCTGACTGTGGTCACCCATGTGTTTGTGTCATCCTACTGTGTGCTAGGTCTGGTTAGACAGCTGTGAGTTTTTAAAACAGGCTGAATTTTACCATGTCTTTGCCCTGCTGAGGCTCATAGTCCAGAAGAGGATGGATATCATCACACATTGGCAATTTCTTCCTGTACATTAAGGCACAGAAAGCCAGGGAGCTTGCTGTCAGTGCCATGGCTGCTTAAGGCAGATCTTATCATCTCAAAACAAACTGCGGTATTGAGGGGTAGGTGACCAGGGGTCCACTTCCTGGTAATGGAGGGTTATGCAGTGTATTTGTTGACACTTCAGCTGCTCCAGCTGGCAACAAAAATAACTGTGCCCAACAAGACAGTGTTTTATGTGTCCTGCAACAGGCTGGTCCTGGGAGAAAGGTTGTTCTACTAGGGACCTGGCTCTTTCCTCTGCTACTGTATCATCCTGGGGTGTTGCTTTTTTGCACAGGAGAGTGATGACACCACCAGGTCCCCAATATGTGACTCTTAGCCCCTAGCAGAGAATGCAATCAGAGTAGTGCTCTTTTAATTCAGGAGATAGAGATGCAACCCCTAAAGAGGAGCAGGAGAGAGAAAGGAGGGATAGCTGGTTCCCTTGTAAGGAAGCATCCCAGACCTTGCAATGCCTCTCTTCTGCTCACAAACCATACATCACAGCCTAGCTACAAGGCCTCTCCTGGCTGCTCTGAGGTTGGGATATGAGGTCTTTGCTCTTGATAATTCTGTACTCAGCTAAACGTTAGGGCTTTGATAGACAAAATCTGGCATGTTCCATTTCATTCTAATAGAATATGCTTGTGTAGGGTTCTTTCTAGAACGTCACACTGTATCCTCTTATGTTCTTCCTTTGTTACTGGGAGAAAGCTACAGGTATAAATATTTCCTCAGGGAAAATGCTTTGTCCATCACAGTTTTTTCCAACTCATCTAGAATCTAGACCAGTTGTTTTCAATTTGAACTTTTGCATCAGAATTTCCTGGCAGGTGTGACTCTTAAAAATCAAGTTTAATTTGTTCAGGACATCAGGACTTTTATGAAGGACTCTGGAGATGCTTGCCAGGACTGATAGCTACTCACCCAGGCTCAGGTCCTGTTGTTCCTTGCATATTGGGCTTTTGCTACTGGCCAGTGACTGACAGAGTTGCCACACTGAACAGCAGCGTGAAGGTGTGCCCTGGAAGGTGCTGACAGGATGAATTTTAAACATGTAGCTTGGTGTGGCACCCAGCATCATGCAGAAGTGCTGGCCTACTGTCCTGGAAGTGGAATGGCCTTCTCACTGGCCCTTGGGTGTCAGCAGTGCTGTGATGGATCACCAAGAGCCCTGTGATGTTGAGTCCATTCACAGCGTGCCCCCAGGAGTGGTTGGGTGGGGGAGACAACCAGAGGCTTAATAGCAGTGGTAGGAAGATGAAAAGATGGTCTTTGGTGGCTGTCTTGAGCTGTAATTTAACTCTTCTCTACAAAGTTTGCATGCCCTTAATGCTGCATGAATTTTGCATATCTATGTATGCACGCATATGCACGCATCTTACCGTTGTGTAATGATTTCCCCAATTGGTCTCCACAAGGACTTCCACTGGGACACGAGGAAGTCATTATTCTATTCCCTGCAGTCCACTGCCCACTGACCCTGAGACACTGACATGCTTGGCCCTTCCCTGCAGTGCCCCTCTCATTATACCTCTTGCCTCCACAATTGGCTAGGGAGTCACTTGTCCCTCTCCCACGGGAGACAACTGGATCTGCTTTGCTTCTCATGCTGCCCCCTTTAGCACTGTGGCCTTTCTGACTCTTCTTCTGGACAGTTTCCACCTGAACACCAGGCCGCACTGGCAAATGTCTGCGAAACATACAGAGCTGTGTGGCTCCACTTCTGGAATCAATCAGGGACCTTGAAGTCAAGGATGGGAGGTGTTGCCATCTATGACCTCAGTACAGTGTCCTGGACTTGGGTCTCTTAGAAGGTTCTTGACGAGAAAGGATGATGCAAAGTGGTCCTTTCTTCCATGTGTTCCTTTCTGACCTCTAAGCTGATGACAAGTGGTCACTTCTGATCAGCCCCAGCTGAGTCTTGTCACTGACTGGCTTCCTGTGGGGTAAACAAACAGGAGTTTAAAGGAGTTTTTTGGGAGATTGCTCTTGGGGTCCCTACTTGGGGACCAGAGAAAGGGAAGGAAGCAGGATGGAGCCGAGGAAGAGACCGAGCAGGACTGTGATCCCAGCCCAGCATGGGCTCACACCTGGGGCTTTGGGTGACTGAGCTGGTGTGCTCTGCAGAACACATCAGGCAGAACTTGGGTGGAGATGTTGAATTTGTTTCCTGGGGCTGCTGAATGATGACCACAAAATGACCACATAGTTCTGTGGGTGAGAAATCTGAGGTCAAGGTGCTACAGGGCCATGCTGCTCCAAAAACTTTACAACAGAATCCCTCCTTACCTCTTCTAGTTTCTAGTACCTTCCAGAAATTCTTGGCAGGTCTTGGCTTGTAGACAAATCACTCTGATCTCTGCCTCCATAGAGACCTGACCATCTTGTCCCCATGTCTCTGTCTCTTGTCCTATTCCTCTTAAAGCTACCTGCCACAGTGAACTGAGGTCCCATCCTACTTCAGTGTGACCACATCTTCATTATATCTGTGAGGATTCTTGTTTCAAATGAAGCCACATTCTGAGGTAGTGGAGCCTGATGTCTTTTGGGGGGACATGATTCAATCCCTATCAGTTGGTTGGGCTTTTATGCCCTGTGTCCATTAGCTATAGAAGGGCATGTAGTGACTCCAGACAAGGAGACGATCTGCTGTCGCTGAAGGAGTTGACAGTCGAGGGCTGTCTGGTGACCGCATCCCAGCAAGTGAAGCAGCTTGTCATGTTTTCAAAGGGGTTCAGGAAGACTGCATATGACAGAACCTACCACACAAGCTCATGGACATTTTGCTTTGTCATTTGCTTGTTTTGTTTTAAACAAGTGGACACTGAGTATTGAAATCTGGATCAATTGTATTCTGTATTTTACTTTTTTTTTTTTTTTTTGATGGTACTGGGCTTGAACTCAAGGCCTCACATTGCTTGGCAGGCACTCCACCACTTGATCCACTCTGCCAACTGTATTTTACTCGTCTAAGGTCTGGTCTTTTTTATGTTCCCAACACCAGAGTGTGGCCTATGTCTACCTCATCTTGGAGCTTCTATCAGACATGAAAGATGCAGGATATAGCAAAGGTTGATGCTGGGAGCCATTTTGTAACCAGAAGTGAATAAGCCTTAGGACACAGTCAACACAGTAAGATGTAGGATGGAAGAGACATGGAAGAATGTGACAGCCATGAAGGTACTGAATCAAGCTGTTCCTTACTGCCAAATTTGTCATCCTTTTTAATCACTGGGTCCAGTTGGAGGTGTGAGAAACTCTGGAACACAGTAGAAGCCTGATCAATTGGTTGCCTTGTGTCTTAGAGTCTGCCAGTTTCAGAAAACCATGCCACCAACATCTGTTTTTGAACATTGTGTTGAGATGAAATCAAGTTGAAATGAAAACCATGGATGGTCTTTAATGGACATAGAAATTATCCATACGTGTCCCTAAGTATGATGGATGAGGGGAAGTCCCACCCTTTGAATGGTAATAAAGTTTGCGTTTGTCATTTTTCTGTCACTGTGACAAAATACCTGATATAATCAGCTTAAAAAGAGAAAAGGTTTATTTTGCCTCATGGATTCAGAGGTTTCACTCCAGGGTTGCTTGGTCCTGCTGCTTTAAACATGTGGCAACATAGTACATTATGACAGGAGTGTATGATAAAAGAAGCCTGTTCTCATGATGGCCAAGAAGCATGGCTGTTACTTTCTCTATGTCTGTATCCTACCTCTTCCTGTGTTGGCTTTGTCCTAAGGCTTGTTCCCTCTGGTTATGAAACAACTCCCAGCAGCAACCTTTGCTACATCCCACATCTTTCACATCTGTTAGAAGCTCCAAGACAAGGTAGACATAGGCTAAGGTCTGGTGTTGGAAACATGAATCTTCATCAGTCTTTACTGTGACTGATCACATCAGTATAAAGCACTTGCACAGTCTTTGAAATCTTAAGCAAAAGTAACTTGGGGTTATAAATCCAGTCTTACCCAAATTGGGTAGTGGTGTAGAAAAAGGCAAATCCAAGCTTGATCTCTGAACCACTTTGTGGCCCTGGGAAGCCGCTAAGTCTCTGGGCCATTGCTCTTTTGAAGGCATAGGGGAAATAAGTGTTAGGCTGCATATTGGCCCCAAAGGATAGCCAGGTGTGAATCCCTGAAATGTGGGCATTATACCTTCTATGGCAAAAGGGAGATTGCGAATGTGGTCAAGTTCAGGATCTGAGGTAGGAGATCCTCCTGGATTGTTCAGGTGGTCCTAGTGGCAATCACAGTGTCTTCATAAGGCAGAGGCAGACTTGATGTAGGAGAAGAGAAGGTGACATAGCCATGGAGGCAGACAATGGAGTGATGTGGGGCCATACCAAAGAACGCCAGCAGCTGGAAGAAGCAGGGAATAGATTTTGTCCTAGAATTTCAGAGGGAGTAAGGCCCTGCAGATGCCTTGACTTTTCAGTGCAATTGATTTTCTGACTCTGACCTCCAGAACTATGAGAGACTAAGTTTCTGTTGTGGGGAGAACACACCCAGTTTGTAGGATTTTGTTGCAGCCACCATGGGCAATTAACCCAGTGATCATCACTGACAGTGGGAAGTTCATGAGACAGCCCAGCTCCCCAAAGTCCCCTGCTGTGCAGAAACCCCTAGAACGATTGTTGGAAATTCAGATTCCTAGACCCCACCCCAGACCTACACAGCCAGAACCACAGCAGAGGCTCTGAGTGGCTGAAGTTCTAACAAGGTGCCCACTGGATGATGCTTGGTGTCAGGGTCTCCAGTTCTATCTGCTACATTAAGGTCACCTCCCAGCAGGCCTGGAGACAGTGTATGCACAGGAACCCAAAGACTGGAGTGGAAAATAAACCTCTCAGTGAGGGCAACTGGATGGCCATAATGTCAGCGTATATTCAAATCTCATCTATGTTTTCATCTGAGAATGCAGTGTGCAGACACATCGCACCCACATGTAAATAACTTAAGCGACACCTCCTTTCCAAAAGAAAAGGACGGGGGTAATCCACATCCTCCACTGAATTGCATAGACACTTTGCTCACTGTCACCCTTCACGAGTGTGCACCCAAGTGAGCACGAGGTGGGGACTAGAGTCTGTTCCCTGACTTCTCAAGTGCTCACATGGCCTTGGAACTTTACCACACTAATGCCATTCCAAGGCTTAGTCATTTTGATAAAATCTAGCATAGGCAATTTTCACTATATATTGTGCTTAATGGTGCAAAGTTACCAAATACTTTTTCAACTATGAGCATCAACTATGAGCCAGGCTTTAATGTAAATGCTTAAAACAGAACAAAGAAATAATCCCATTCTTGTGGAGCTCACTTCTAAGGGGAAGTCAGGCTGTGCAATGAATAAACAAGGTACTGAATGCCTTGTCAGTTGGAGACCAGTGCTAAGAAGAAAAATAGAGCAGGTAAGGGGATCTTGTGTGAAAGTAGAAGGGTGTTTGATTTCTTAGTAGCTGTATAAGAAACCTCTAAATGCAATAATTTAGAATAATGTTGATTTATTATTTTTTTCAGTCCTGGACTGTGGGCTGGGCTCAGCTCGGTGGTTCTTCTGTTCCACAAGCACCTGCTGGAGCTAGAATGATGGAGCCAGCACCTTCTCTCATATAACTGGCCCTTCCTCTGAGATGGCTGGAGCAGGTGGACATCTCAGGCACCCCTCCCTTCCAGTAGCTTCTCCAGCAGGCTTGTGAGGGCCTCCTCACAGCATGGGCATCCAGAAACATCAGACTTCTCACACAGCAACTGCTTCCAAAAGAAAGGAAATGGAACCTTCTAAAGAGCAGGCCTGGACAGGCACTGGGTTACTTCCACTGCTCTGACAGGTGATAGGAGGCTAAAGCCAGCTCAGATTCCAGGGTAGGAAAAGCCACTTACCCTTTGCTGTGAGAAGTACATGTGCACACAGGGATGGAAGGGACTGGAGGAAGCCATCTTTGTAGGTTACCTTCCATAGGGATGGCACTGCTTCACACAGAGGAGGCCTCACTGACAGCCTCCCTCAGAGAGGTGCAAGTAAGCAGAGCCCAGAGGAGATATTGATGCGGACAAATGGCAGAAAGCAACTCTAGGCAAAGGGAACAGCTGGTGCAAAGGCCCTGAGTCAGACAAGTGCTTGACATATTCAAGAGCCAGTAGCGAGGCCAATTTGGATGGAGCAGAGGGCATGAGGCCAAGCACGGGGGAGATGAACTAAGAGGGAGAATCGGTGCTGTACTAGAATTGGTGACTGATGACATCAGCATACCTTGGGCTCCAGGGACCACTGAAAGAACTGAGTCTTATCACTGAGCAGCTGTCTCAGTCTGACCAGAGTTGAGAGGATGCCTGGAATTTTGGACTTTCCGTGCTAATACCAAGAAGTTGACATACGTGGATAAGGAAGAGCAGGGTAGGAGCTGTTGGACCCCAGGCATGGGACAATGTAGCTTGGCCTGGAGAGGCAACCAGAGGTGGTATGACAGACACCCAGGAAAGTGCTGCACAGAGTGGTCTGTCCCTACTCCATCACATGAAGCTACTTAAAAGTTGTCCACAAGTAATTGTGATTATGCAAGACTGCACTAGTAAGTTAGATTTATAAGTTGATCTCTATAAGGTGTGACTCCCCTGATGTCACGTGTTTAATGTCCCCATTCTACCCCAGTGGTCCCAGGCAGAGGAGGAAGGGCTGACTTCAAGGGGCTGAATCAAGAACTCAGAATCTAGGCTCTTGGTTTCCTTCCACCCAGGCATTGGCCATAGAGAAGCAGTGCAGCGCCCAGTAAGTCCAGAGCCAGCTCTTAGAGCATATGCCAATTCTTGTGCTATTGACTTCCCAGTTGGCAATGGCATTTGAGACAGGGACCACCGGTCTGAAAGGCAATTCTGAAATTCTCAGGGCATGTGTGTCTCTGTCCTCACAGAGAAGGACAAATTCTATGCTTGCAGCTGGAGCCTCCCTGCTACCCAGCCCATAATCTTGCTGGACAGTGGCCTCCATAGCACTAGCCCAGGCTGCTGAACATTCAGACAGGACTAGATGCTCCAATCCAGCCTCTAGTTAGGGGAGGGAGATGTCACACATCACAATGCCTCATTTCAGTCTCTTGGAGTCTTGCTTCCCACAAGGTTGTATAAGATAATTGGGGGGAGGCTGAGAGAAGGTCCTGGTCCCTGCCTGGAGGAGGTCAGGCTGAGGAGGAGAACCTCCAGGGTCTGGAGGGGAGAGGTGTGTCACACGCAGCTGGCAGCTTGGGAGAGGACATGAAACATCATTCTGATGGTGGGAGGGGAGCAAGAGAGCAAAGAACATTTGGTTTTGCAAGACAGTGTGGAAAACAAGTGAGGGGGGAAGAAAAGGAAGAGAGAGAGGCAAGGAAGTTGGTGTTCTTCCAACTACAGGAAGCTTCTGGAAATTTGCTGGCTGCAGGGATGGGGTCAGCTTTCCCTAAGAGTGAGTCCCTAGAGCTGAACCCTCCTCTACCTCCCTAGCTGTCTCGTCCCAACCCTTCCCACACCCACCCTTCAACACTTTGTACCTGCCCCTCCCTGTTCCACCTGGCCCACACTCAAATCCAAGCAAAGGCTCCTTCTTCTTCTTCATGACCCACCCAGGCTGACTCCTGACTTGATCACCTTGGTCATGGTACTCTGCCACAATACAATGTTTGCTTACAGTGACCCAGATTCCAGCAGGGCCAGGCCTGATAAGAGGGTGATTTACAGCACCAATGTCAGAGGACAGCAGAGACCCAGGGAGCTACCTTCAGGAAAGTCCTTCAGGCTCAGAAATCAGAGATCCCAACTGAGTTGCCAATCCCTGAGGGTAATCAAGAGCCAAAAGTGGAAAGATGGTCAGGGAGCAACGAGGACTCCTGCCACCACCTCTGGGCACTGATGCTCATATCCTGTGCTTTGTTCAGACGCTGTCAATCAGTCTTCAAGCACTCATTGTGAGCATGTGCACCAAAGAAGCCCAGGACACCAGGCTTGTCACTGTGTCTCAACTTCCTCCTCTCTGAGGTGGGGGTATAGAGGTTCTTTGAGGGTGAGACCCTGTAAAGTACCTGGCTGCTGTTAAGGTGGTAGCTGTGGTCCTTCCTTAAGGTATGAGGAAGTCTGCAAGCTCTGCAGTGCTGAGGGCCTCTGGGAGTCTGCTGGCCTCGTTAGGGTCCTGGGTGGGGGACCTGCTGCCCACAGGGAGGCAACGAGTCCTGTTGAAAAGACAGGTGCACTGCCCCAGGAGGTGTCTGGACTCAGCATGCACTCGCTGTCCCCTGCAGCCTCATGCTGTGGACTGGAGCATGCTGGGTACAGTGGCATGTCAGGTCCACCCAGGAAGTACAGAGCTGCCACGCACATGAAGGCTGAGCTTCTTAATCCCACGCCTTTCTAGACCATCCATTGCTCCTGCACCTTGACCCCGGCTGTTAGAGTGTGGAACGCCTTTCTCCCCTGCTCAGCTCCAGCACTGTCTGCAGACCTCAGATCCGAGGGCCCTGCTGGAAGCTTCCTGGGATTCTAGCAGTTTATGGTTTTTGTCCCCACCACACACAGCCCTATGCCAGGCTCCTGGCCCATCACCATAATTACCGCTGAGCCTCTGCAGGGGAACAGGCGCCATCCCAGGGCCTCCACTGGAGAAGTAAGGCATCCGCCCCCCCAAGCCTTATCACGCTCTGCACCTCGGAATTATAGTATTTAGGTTCCTGCTGCCTCCCTCACCTGGCGGTCCTCACTCTGAACTGTTTTTAAAACCACCTCCCTGTCTGTAAGGCACTACTTTCCCCAGAACAACCTGGCTGAAGCCTAGGACGTTGGTTTTCAATAACAGGTTGGGGTACTGGGGGGGGGGCTGGGTTGCTTAGGGAGAAGAGCAGGCAATTACAGTGGAGAGCTGGAGCAGGGAGGAAAAAGGAGAGAGAGGGAGAGACTGAAATGTCTAAAATGCACAGTGATAGCCAGGTCCACTGTGATTCAAATATGGACCACAGCCTAGTCTTGTCCCTAGGGGCCTAGTTTCTAGGAACCCCTCTAGACTTTGGGAAGAGGTCTAGAAGAGGCCTTCCAGTGGCCAGTGCAGGAAGCCAGGAGACGTTCCCAGCAGGCCAGACCTCCTGTGAGCAGAGCTCCCCAGCTCTTGGCTCTTTGCCAGTGGAAACCAGACTGCATGGGGCCTGGTGCTGGGAATAGGGGTGGGGGAGCCCCAGCCTTGGGACCAGATCAGATTCCAGGCCTGGCTTTGGCAGCAAGTAGCTGTGTGGCTCTGTGCAAGTTACTGGGAACTTTGGAGTAGATTGCTCCACAGTGAAACAGGACCTCGTCAGGTTAAATTAGAGGACAGGAGCTGAGTTTAGGTAACAGTGGGAGCTGGGGAAATGCCAGTTTTCTGTCTACCAGCAGCATAGTCAGAGCTCAGGAATGAGGGAACGCAGGCCCACGGCCCCTCTCACAATAACCTGTGTGACTGATGGGTTCCCTGGGGAATCCTGTCACCTATGGAGCAGGAAGGTACATGGCAGTGGGGGTGGGAGGAGCAATTGCAGACCTGCAATTAGGACAGCCCCGTGGATAGCCCTGTGTCAGGAAAGTGGGGCCAGGACCACAGTCTCAGAAGTTCTTGTTCAAGTTCCAGAGTCTTCTGTTGAACAGATTTATAGGAACATATTTCTAAGGTCTCTTCCTTCCAAAAGTGTCAAAACCCATCTCAAACGGCCTTCAGCCACCAGGGAAATACAGTGGATCATGTGACTGAATTGAGAAGGTCTGTGAGCTTCAGGCATGGCTGGTTTCAGGTGTTCAGACAATGTCAGGATTGTGTGTGTGTGTATGTACACACACGGCTCTCCTTTCTTTTGTGCTGTCATCAGTGTGATGCAAGCTGTCCTCAGGCCTGTAGCAGCTTCTGGCTCACCAGTAATCCCAACCCGTGAGAACAGAACACCATTCTCTAGATAACCCTACTTCAAACTTCTGACGTCTGGTGTTGCAAGGTAATAAATCCATATAGCTTTCCGTGTTCACTGTGTGGCCAGCAGTGCAGGGAGCTGATGCACCCCGCAGGCTCAGGATCCATTTCTGGGTGCAGGCTGGGGGATGGCCAGAAGACTCTGAATCTGACACAGTGAGCATGGGGACGGTGAAGCCCAGGCAGACGGAAACACCTTCACCAGACACGGCAGCAGGGTCAGTCCTGCCAGAACAACAGGACCAAAAGGAAAGATTTCTTTAGATGCAGTTCAAGAGCAGGCAAAACAAACTGATAGAAGGAAAGGCTGGACTTCCCTCGTGGGGAAGAGCTGGATACTGCTCAGGAAGGACCCAGCAGTCATGGGAGCAGCAATATAGGATAAATATTCTGTTTTGGTCTCCTGGTGACTTCACGATGTTTACATGTGCCTCCTCCTCCTCCACTTAAGCCCTGCGCACTCTGCATTTTTATCTGATGTAAAACACCCCTCAATTAGACAGCAAGATGGCAAAATGCACAGCAGAAAAATCTGGATGTGGCCAGCTAGCTGTCTTCTCTGTCTCGCAATACTGTCCCTTCAACTGCAGATTTCTAGACCTGGAGACTGAGGTGCACGTGGGTAGAGGGACGGCCGGTTGGAGCTCTTTGCCTATCCCCCCCATGCCTGTCCTCAGTGCTCTTCCTCCACCCTGAACCCCGCCAGCAGTTCTGGTGTCCTTTTGGTGGTGGGAACAGGAGGTGGGAGGGTTCACTTGCAGTATCACTCTCTGATGTCACCTTTGCTCCTGGGACTTGAAGAGAAAGGGTCATGAGTCTCCTTTTCTAGTGCTTTTGGGCTACCAGGGCCCTCTGCTCACTCAGCCTCTCCCTCACCTCCTTGAGACCTACCCAGTGCCCATCTGGGGTCTCACTGTGGCCTTCCCAACTGCACTATGAAAGCACAGACTTCCTGGGGCAATAACAAAAGGGTGAGCACATCTTTTCTCCATACACCTCTGCTAGTCCCTCTCTTTTATTCATTCAACAAACATTTACCGAAGGAAAAAAAAATTAGAGACCTCGTCTGGGCAAAGACACACAATGAACCAAGCAAGTAAAGGAACAAGATGACCATGATTACGCCTGACAGCAGCAGGTGCTCTGTCCTGTAAGATGGACCCACCATTTCATCTTTAGCACATGCTGTGCCACAGGAGGAAGGCAGAAGCTGCACATTGTGCAGAGAAGCAGCCATTAAACAAGACCCTACCCTGTCCCCATCCTCCAAATGCTCCCAACGGCAAAGGCAGGTCTGGGCTCTCCTGTGCTCCTTGTCCCCTCCAGGCTCAGAGCCTTCTCAGAGTCTGAGAAGCCTCTGCTACCTGAGGGGCACCTGACCCAGGTCCACAGGGACAACAAAGCACTGCTGTTAGGCACCTCTTACAGAACTGTAGGTGCTGCACAGGGAGCAAGGAGCCCTGCCCAGGGTCTCCTGGCCAGGTTTCCCCTCACTGGGGAGAGCATTACAGGCCTGTCTCCCTGCTGACCTGGCTCTAGGAAGGCTGGGACAGGGTCTGGATTCAGCTCCTGAACCCCAAGGGGCCCTTAGCTGTGCCAGGAAACCAGGGTCCCTTCAGCTTCAGGTGCTTGCCCTGCCCAGCAGAGCTCCAAGAGGGCATCCCCAGGCTAGAGAAGGAGGTACTGCAGGAGAACTGAGGGGGAGGAGGGAGCTGACAGCCCCCCAACCACACACACACACACACACACACGCACACACGCACACATGCACACATGCACACATGCACAGGCACAGGCACACGGGTGGACGTGCAGGGCCTCACACCCCTCCCAGGAATCTCTGGAGCTGGGAGGTGACTCAGCAGACCATGGGACCCAGTGGGCGGGGTAGGAAGGGCGTGGCCACTACGCCAGGGGGCTGAAATGTGCTGCCCACCACCTGCACAGCCCTGGATCTTGTCCCCAGAGGCCCAGCCTCTCCCTCCCAGCTCCCCCTCCTTCGCATTGATCTGGCACATTCCTCCAGCCCTTTCAGCCTTCTTGGTTCTTCACAGGCACAGAGGGTGAGGGTGGGGCTGCAGTCATGAGGCTCCATGACACCTTTCTCCTGCCCATCTCCTGTTCTCCCGCATGGTTGCAGTGGGGAAACTGAGTCTCAGAGCAGGGCCAAGGCTTGTGCAAGGATCTGCCATTCAAACTTACTTGGTCTCATCCCAAAGACCATGAGACCTGGTAGGTTCTCCAGGGATCACTGACAGACTCAACTCCCTTCTGCCCATTTTACAGAATGGGAGACTGAGGCACAAGGAAGAGATGTGACAGGCAGGGACAGAAAGGACACCACAATGACTTTGGACATGACCATACCTCTCTGCAGGCACGAGTGGGCACTGTACCGGACACAGGGATAGAAACCCTGCCCAAGGAATGTGTGGTGAGTGAGTGAAGGAGTGACTGTCTGCCCTCTTTATATGACAGCCACTGGTTTTATGTGGCTTTGCAGCACTTAACATGGACAAAGGAATTGAATTTTGAATTTGATTTAATTTTAATGAGATCAATTCAATTAAATTTAAGCACATCTACTGTCTACTCACTGTCTACAGCAAGTGCTTTTCAAGACATACGAACTTATATGCAATATGCCTTAGTTGTAACAGAGAAGTTTTGACTCTCAAAACTCACTGAGACTCACACCACTTTCCAGGAACATCTCAAGTTCAGAGAGGGCAAGAGATTTGCCTGAAGTCACACAGCCAGGAAGTAGCAGGGCAGAGAATTTTGAGTCAAGACTACCAGATCCTTTTCCACTTTGTTTTAATCATAGCAGCACACACTTACTTGGCAGGCCTAACCCCCAGAGCTGTACCTGCGTTACCTCTCAACCAACCCACCTGCCAGGAGAGAGGGATTTTCATTACCCACGTTCTAACACGAGGAGACAGAAAGAGGCTGAGTCCTGTGCTCAGCGCTGCAGGGTTAGAAATCAGCAGAGTTGGGATTTGAACTCCAGGCATTGTGGAGCTGGATGCTGAGAGCTTTCATACTGTGTGAACAGCCTTTGAGTGAGTTGCATATACAGTGTGCTCAGTAGGTGTCACTTCTGTCATTGAGGGCCTTGGAAGATGGCTTTGGCTCTGGGCAGTGGGAGGCCACTGTGGTGTTGAGCCTGGGACCTCGGCTGCCAGATGGGAGCGTGAGGAGGTGGCACTGGCAGAGGCCTGGGAGAGACAGCAGGAGGTAAGTTCAGGTGTTGGGAGCCCAGGTAGGAGACTGCTCAATAGCCAGGTGAGAGATGCTCTGAGCTCCACCATAGCCTGGAGGGGAAAGACACAGTGAATATCAACGGGGCTTAGCTGCAAAGCCAGGTTGTCCCCAGCTGACTGGGCAAAGATAGGAGAGGGGACAAGACCAAGAACCCATGTGGCCACCACACTGTCCAGACAGCCTATGCAGAACCTGCCTTGAGGCAAAGACTCCCTGTGAAGAGCTGGGGGCATGGGGAATGGAGTCCCCTGGCCTGAAGGCTGCTGCACAGGGTCTGGCTTGGCAGGGACATGCCAGAGACAATGGCCTCAGGGACAGGCAAATCAGGTTTCAGCATGGTTGTGCTCTCAGTGGCCAGAAGACCCTTGGCCTATGGCTTAACCCCTTGAAATTGCAGCTGAGGCTCCATAGCCAACAGAAGACACCAGACCAACCTTGTCACAAGATTTCAGCCAGCAAACTGACAGTGACAAGGAAGATCTCTGGAGCACCTTCACCTTCCACACACATTAGGTTTCATAGGGGCAAAACTCTAAAGGGAAAACAAAGAGAAATGGCAGCGACCCTGTTTGTAAAAGACCGACGTACAATAAGCACTGAAGAAGGCTTAAAATAGTTTTATTGGTAGCAATACAAGGACTGCTTACTTAAAGGAACTACGTATTTAAAATTGTCCACCACCCACACTCCGCATGCCTTGTTCTCCTAGAGTTTTCCTCTGTATCCCTGATGTCTGTTTCCTAATCAGTTCTGTGAATACATGAGTTGATTTTGCTGAGTGTCTTTCTTCTCTGTTGGAAAGCAGGCTCTTCAGGAGAGAGGATGTTTTGGACCCTGTTCACCATTGAACCCTCAGGACTAGATTACACCGGCACACAGTAGGCGCTCAACAAGTTTCTGTTCAATCAGTGAATGAGAGAGGTCACTATGAAGTTACGGCATGCATGAGAACAGTCCACAGCAGAGGGTGAGACAGGAGGCTATTAGTGGCTGTCATGCGTCTGCCATGCACCTGGGCTTTGCTGTGGACCGGGCCTGGGCAAGGGGCTTCACAGTGGGAGTGTCACCAGGGAGCCTCACCCGGTAAGAATAGCATCTGCTAAGTCACTGTATCTGCCTGGTCAGGCTCTGTCTGTCCTGGAGGCACACTCAGATCAGCTCAGCCTTGGAGTGGCTTTCCTGGCCAGGCAGTTGGTGTTAAGAGCAAAGAGAGTAGCCCTTCTTGTCTTGTGTGCCTGGAGTCCTATCTGCATCTCCCCAATACACTCAGCAATCCTATTTGTTGTGGAAATACCATCATGACTTGAAACTCACTGGTCACTGCAGAAGTGGACACTCCTCCAGAAGACAGAGTGAGGGCCACGCTGAGAGGGAGGCCAGGGCAGAGCCAGGCTGCTCCTGGTGGCCTGGCTGAGGGAGCTCAGCACCACAAGGGGGCCAGATCCCCTCCCCAAGTGCACCCCTGTGCCAATGGGGCCCCCAGCCATGTTCGAGCCCCCCGATGCTACGTCCCAACTGTGTGACCCTGAGTCAAGGACTGCTTCTCTCCAGGCTTTGATTTTGTGCACTAACTCATGCATGCATGACACACATGCACACATACACACTCACTGAAGGTCAGTATGTTTTTGCCTCACAATTAATGTATTAGATAATATATGAATCAAGTGCCTTTCTCATGTTTAAGCCCCAGATTTACATCCTTTTAAAAACGAGTACTAAAGAGATATATGCTCTTTCTAAAAGCTTTGAAAATAGAATCACAAAGAAGAAACTAAAACTCACCCATTATCATGAGAATAGGAAGACAAGCCACAGACTGGGACTAAACATTTGTAGATTATTATTTTGCAGGGAGGGGCAGTCCTGTGGCTTGAACTCAAGGCCCCATGTTTGCTAGGCAGGTGCTCTACCACCAAGCCACTTCACCAGCCCCAGGAGACAAGATTTGTGAAAGACATGTCTGATATAGGACTGTTATCCAAAGTATACAAAGAACTCCTAAAACTCATCAGTAACCCAACTGAAAATTAGGCAAACACTTCACAAAGAAGGTACAGGTGTCAGAGAAGCATAGTAAATGATGTCAACCATCAGTCACTTGGTACTTGTGCAGGAAAGCAATTAAATGCCATGACAGATCTGTTAGGATGGACAAAATCCAAGACCACTAACAACATCCCATGCTGAAAGGGGCATGGAGCAACAGGGCTCTTGTTCCTTACAGGTGGAATTGCAGAATAGAGCAGTCACTTTGGAAGACAGTTTCTTACAAAACTAACACCTGTGTGTTGACCATATATCCAGCAATTCCACTCCTTGATATTTACCCAAATTAGCTGAAAACACAAGTCCCCACAGAAACCTGCGCATGAATGCTTACAGCAGCATTATTTAACATTGCCAAAACTTGGAAGCCACCAACATGTCTTTTGGTAGGCGAGTGGACAGATAGACTGCAGTGTATCAAGACAGACGTATTACTCAGCCCTAAAAGTAAATGCTCTATCAATACATGGAAAACACAGAAGAACCTTAAATGTACGTTACTAAGTGGAAGATGGTCTGAAAGGGCTGCACACGCATGACTCCAACTACATGACATTCTAGAAAAGGAAAAACAGCAGGAACAGTGACAGGTCTCCAGGGCTGGGGTTCAGGGTAAGCAGGCAGAACATGATGGAGTGTTGGGGCACTGAACCCATCCCGTATGAGAATATGGTGGTGGGAACATGTTCTCAGCCCCAATGGAAGCTATGTCCTTGGGCAACGATGTGAGGTTTGTTAGTTGTGACAATCCTATCACTCTGCTGGAAGAGGATGAGAGTCGGGGAGTCTGTGGGGGGTACGGAGGAGGAGTGGCAGTCTATATTGAAACTCTACTTTCTGCTCAATTTTGCTGTCAACCTAAAGCCTCTGAAAAAACAAAGTCTATGCAAAAATAAAGAATCCACCATCATGCCAGGAAGTATTTCTGTCATATTTATGATTGTGACCCAACATATGTGTGATGCCCGGTGCACAAATGCACTATCAGCTCAGTAAATGTTAGTTGAGTGAATAAACAAATGAATGCACAAACTTGAAATTAGAGTGCTAACGTTTCGATTAGAAAGATTCCAGGCATTTTCGTGTGCACACGTGTCCTGCAGCACATGGTTTTCCGTACAGTTAAGATCTTGCCGAGGCATAGGTTTACAAGGCTTATCTCTTGCTGTACTGTAACCATCTCTTCAGGGCCATAAACGCATACTCCTAGCACAACATGGACTGGGACAGTGCCCTGCCATGTGGCAAGACTGCTGTTTCTTAAATTCATCTCATCAGGATTGACTTCACATCGTCAGAGACAACATAGTGACAAATGGCTCACATCTTCTCCATCAGATGGCTTTAAACTGGCCCAGGACAGGACAGACAGGGAGGCAGTGGTGCTTGCGTCTCTTGCCTGCACTGGCATCTCAGTGCCAAGGCACAGCATGAGTTGTCTTCTCTAAGAAACGTCCCTGTGAACATTCAGAATCCGTACCTGTGGCTGGGGGACTGACCATATTCCCAAAACCCCAGCAATGAAACCAGTTGGTTCTGGATTTGAAGCCACACATAAAGCCACTTGGTAGCTATGTGTCTTTGTTGAAGTGACTCAACCTCTCTGAGTTTGGATGGGATGAGGGGTGCTGAGGCTCGGCTCGTGGAACTGTATGCACGGCCTGGACCTCAGGCAGAGCCTCCCAAGTTAGCATCATCATCAGTCCTTTTCTAGTGTTTGCTCAGGTTACCCAACCATCCGGGGCAATCTTCCTGTCCCAAGCCATTGTGACACAGCCTCCAGGAAGCTTGTCAGGCAGGGGCTGAGCCAGTAAGTCCTTAGGCCCAGGCTTTCTCACTCCTAGTGAAGCCTATGTGCTCAGGGTGGCAGGAGGGGATTAGAGCAGGAGACGAGTCCTCCTGGCCCTGCAGTCACTGCAGCTTGGAGCCTCCCTGTCCCCACCATCCACCAGGACAGAACAGGCTGGGTCACTAGCCCCTCCCAACTTTGGCCTGTTTGACATCGCTTCCCAGAAAAGCCAAATACCATGATCCCTCCCAACCCACGTCTGGCCCAGTGCCTGTTTCTGTATGGCCAGAGAGCTGACAATGGCTTTTATATTTTTTAATGATTGGAAAAAAACAAAAGAACAATATTCGGTGACATCTGAAAATGACATAATATTCAAATTCCAGTGTCCATAAATAAAGTTTTATTGGCACCCTGCCACGTCCACTCATTTGCATGCTGTCTGTGGCAGCTTTGGAGCTCTGCTGGCATTGAGGTAGCTGCCACAGAGCCTGCTTGGCTCCAAAGCCTTGGGTATTTACTGACTGGCTATGACCCTAGAGAGGGTTCTGTGGCTTGGTGACCTGCTGATCAGTACTAACTAATGACAACCCTGTTGTCATTTCTGAGGTCTGCAACACATGCATCTTGGACTGGACACAGTTCAGCCCACTTTGCCTCAGAGGGTGCTGGGAGGACTGAGTGAAATAAGGAATCCAGACTATTCCAGAGCTTCAGGAATGCTCCATTGAGTCTCTGAGTCTCAGTGAGTCTTGGTAAACCCCTGTGTTCATTAACAGTCACCCTTACCACATGGTGACGGGCTCTTTTGGTGAGTGTAAGAGCATTTGAGGGGTGTATGTCTATGGTAAGAGGGTCTTGGAAGGGGCTTGCACACAGCAGCGCTGGGGACAGTAGGGTAATTTGTTTGCTGCATGAGCTCATATCCATATTCTTTTCATTATCAATTTGTGTACTGATGAGGAAAATTTTTCCGAAAAGCACCCAAAGGCACACTGTGGCCTGGGAGGAAGCTGTTTCCTAGTCCCAATTTTTTTGGTGGAAGAACACAGTGCACAGAACACATAGAGGGTGCTCAGCACAGTCAAGTTCAGTGAATGTGTGAGAAATGAACCTGTCCTTGACCTTCCTCTAGAACCTGAACAGCGTGAGGGCAGCGCACACTCTGCTCAGTCACTGATGTCCCTGCATTGTTTCTGGCATACAGTTGGTGCTCAGGATGAAAAGAGATGAATCAGTTGTAACAGTTGTTCTCTAGCCCTTTCTAGACAAGTCTTCAGAGACCGGGGTGCAGCGTGCATTTATTAGCTACCTACTGCATGTCAGCTGTTTCCTCAGTCATTGTAGCCTTTACCCCCTCCATCCTTTTTTTCACCATCACAGCCCTATGGAGTAAATTGTTCTGGAAACAGTGAATTCTCTATTAGATTCAGCTGCTTTCTCCCCTGCTGAGAGTTCTAGATGAAAATGCTCGGTCCAGTGCCCATCACGCAGTCGGTGCTCCATGAATATAACTTTGCTTCCTCCTGTCCCATCCCTTAAGAGTGATGGAACTACTCACTATCCCAGCCACTGAGACCCTTCCCCATCCCTGGGGCTTCAGAGGCGAGGGAGAGAGGAGACCAGAGCTAGATGGAGGGAAAGGAGTCGAAGATCCTGTGCAGGCCAGGTGCAGGGACAGAAGAAACATCCCACAATCCGTGAACACTTGGGGGCAGGGCCTTGCATCACCCTCACAGGTGCAAGGATACATCAGGCCTCGACTTCCCACACTGCGGCCGGGTCCCAGGTGGCTCTGGTGAGGGGTGCTGTGCAAAGCTGCCTGGAGCTCCGGGCCTGCAGGAAGCACTGGGCTGTGGCAGGGCAGAAGCTGAATGGCCCTTTCTCTCTAGTAACAAACGCTTGCCTTGTTTGCAGGTTTGTTTGTGCGTTTGGCTTCCCAGGGCTGTTTCTGTTCTCCACCCCCCAGGGCCCAACCTCGGGTTGCTGCCTCCAGGAGCCCTGGCTTCCAGAATTTCCAGAGCCTGGCTGGGCCTCAAGCCAAGTGCAGAGGCCACTAGGGACCAAAACTGAAGAGAGGTTTTTGCAATTCCTAGTTTAGCGACAGTCCCCAGTTTTCAGACCATTCCAGACTAAGCATGGCTTCTCTTACAATTTCTCACCTTTACGCTGGCATGGAAGCATGCAGTATGGTTGTCTGTTCCTCACCTGCAGTGTGGTGTTCAGTAATTACATAAGACACCCTACCTTTATTATAAAGCAGCCTTGGTGTGAGGTGATTTTGCCCAAGTGTTGGTTAATGGAAGGGTTCTGTGCACGGTTAGGTGAGGCTAAACTAGGACGTTTGGCAGGTCAGGTGAACTGAATGCACTCAGGATATTTTCACCTTTTAATGGGTTTATCAGAACCTGACCCGATGAAAAGTCAAGGCATATGTGCAGTTGGGAAAACAAAACCCCTATGCAGCAGCACAGACCTTAGGGAGTCCTTAGGAAGTCCACACACCATCTGGGGTAACCAGCCTGTCGGGGCCAACAGTTAGTTGTATTTAAGAGATTATGTAAGCCTGAGGAGTGGCTCAAGTGCCTGCCTAGAAAGCATGAAGCCCTGAGTTCAATCCTCAGTACTACACACACACACACACACACACACACACACACACACACACAAGATGATGTCACTGCCCTCTTTCAGACCCTTCAAGGCCAGCTTTGGTGACCAGAGTGAAGAGTTTGAGGCATAGAGAGAGCTCAGTGCCTTTCCAGTGACAGAGGCTGAACTTGAACTCAGACCTGTCTGAACTCTTCTACTCTCCTGACCCCTGGCCTCAGAGAAGATCCAAGCTCAGCGTCTGCACCTCCCAGGTCAGCTCCCAGCTCTATCATCATTTCATTGACACTCGTTTCCATATGCTGTAAAGCAGAGGCAGCAATGCTTCCTATCCACCCCAGAGTCTGCACTCAGGACAAGAATTACATCTTAGAAAAAGCTCTCAGACCACTGTTCAGACAGCAGGGTCCAAACCCTTGTGTTTTCTCATCTGAAGAATGTCTCAAAGAGAGTCCTTGGTAGTTCCGTTTTACAGACAGGGCCATTGAACCACAGAGCAGTTAGGAAATATGCCCAGGGAGGCACACTGCTTGAAATGAGAGCTGCCAGGAAATGGCTCTTCTTGCAAATGAGCCGCACTGGAGTCTGCCCTGAAAAGAGGAGGTGGGGACATTGCACTGGTGCACAGCCTGGAGTTGGGAGGCATTGCACATGCTCAGAGACTGGAGATTTGGGTGGGGCAGTGCACATGTGCAGAGCCTAAAGACGGTGGGAGCATTGCACATATGCAGAAGATGGAGATGGGGGCCATTCATAGGTGAAGCGCCTGGAGTTGGGGAGCATTGTACATGTGCAGATCCTAAAGGAGGGTGGCTTTACACATGTGGAGGTAGGGGTGGGGCCGTTGCATATGTACAGAGCTTTACACATGTGCAGACCTTGGGGGGGAGGGGAGAATGTGTAGATTGCACATCTGCAGAAGGCAGAGGAAGGCTGAATGAGAGGCATGATAGGGGAGAAGCTGATGCACTAGGCTCACTTGTAGACTCTGTGGAAGCCCAAGGAGGTCTTGGTGTCACCCTGAGCTTTCCTCTCTGAGTTACCCTGTCAAAACCATGCAGCTACCAAACCTGAGTGACTCTGAAGGCATACATCCTTCTGAAGGACGGCACAGGTGGGTTGATATGGACCAGTATCCTAAAACACCAGCAATTTTCTTGTTTTATTTCTCTCAAGCTTCCTTCTCACGCTCCTCACATGGAACCAGCCTCTCTGATGCTCATCTGCTTCCTCCCAACAGTACATCCCCAGTTCCACTTTCTGCCTCCTAAAGCAGTGAAGCAAAGCAATAGAGCTGTGGGTTCCACCTGCACTGGACTCCATTAAACAGGAGCCTGCCAGGGTGACACAGATGCTCCAGCTCTGGTTCCTAACCATCCTCTGCAGTACCCCAGTCAGCAATGGCAGAGCAGCCCAGCCAAGAGGCATCTTCTTCAGCCAGGGCGGTCCCCAAGGGGATTCTGCAAATGTGATGCTCCCCTCTGGAAGGAATGTGAGAAAGTGGAGAGTGTGTATGATGGGGACCCTGCCTTGGCTTGTAAATAAAGTCAGTTCAGCATAAGGTACACGAAGGGGAGTTTTGCTCTTCTGCAGGTAGTGTAGTGGAAAGGGATATTGCTGGGCCTTACAGGCCTCAAGGTCCTCTTCTATGACAGGGAAATGGCTTATTCCATTCTTTACTTCTACAATCAAATGCCTGGGACTGGATGATTTATAAAGGTTAGAGGTTTATTTGGCTTACAGTTTTGGAGGCAGAAAGTGTAAGTGTGTGGCACTGGATCTGGTGAGGGCCTTTGTGTTGCAACATGGCAATGCAGAGAACTTACATATAAGGCCAAATGAGTATGCCAGCTCAGGTCTCTCTTCTCTTTGTAAGGCCGTTGTGAGGGACCCACCTCCTGACCTCATCAATCCTACTATGTTCCCAAAGCTGCACCTCCAAATACCATCAGTATCTGAATTTGGGAATTATATTTTGAGCTCATGAACTTCAGGGGTACATTCAAACCAATGCATAGGATACTGGGTCCAGGGTTGCTTTGCCAACTTTCCCTTAAACTGTGAGTGTCTGGGTGTTGGGGACGTTGACTCTATCCTTCTATATCCACAGCACTGAGCCATGAGGTCCTGTCATCTGGTGGTGCTGACTTTCATTGGCACTGTAGAAGTCTATGGTATACCAGGGACTTTGCAGGGATTTTCTATGTTGCTCTCACTTTGCTGCACAAATGGGAAAGCCAAGTCTTAGGGAAGGAAAGGCAGTATGCCCCTGTCACTGTGTAAGTAAATGGTGGGGACTGGCTCCAGAACCTGCCAGTGTTACTACCCTGGTTTCCCAGGACCTGAGAGCTCAAGAATAGCTTGTAGAACCAATGCATAGAATGCTTAACTAGGGCTGTTGATGGAATCTAAGGAGACAACCTAATGTAAAGGAGCTAGCGTAAGGCTTGGTATTCAGTAGGTGCTCAATTAGTCACATGTAGCTCCTAAAAGAAGCTCCCTTTCAGAGATGTTGGCCACACACAACACAACACCCAGGATGCTCAGTAACTGCATCAAGTTCATGTGCCTTGAGTTATCTCATGAGGGCCTGAAGACTGAGTCCAGGACACCACTCCACAGAGAAAGTGCTGAAAGGCTGTCTGCTACACTAACTGATGTTTTGTCTAAACCTAAAGTTCCACCAGAGGCACCATGAGGAAGTGAGGGCTGAGACTTGGCAACACTTCTGACTGGTTCCAGGTGAGGTGTTGTCCAGGTAATCCATGGCACATAAAATTGTATCTTGTTGGCTCCACTAGGGTTAAGGACAAGCATGGTCATGGAGCCCTGTGGAGACAGGATTCCTCATGGTCACTCTGCCCTTCTGAGCTCTGGCCTCAGAGCAGCCATGTTTTCTGGGCATGGCCACTGCCTGGAGGGAATGTGGGGCCAGGGGGAGACCCCAACCTTTACCCAGCAACCCCAGGAGTAATAGACAGGCACCATGTTTGCTGAGTCAATTATTGCAACTGTTCTGGGTATTTCACATAAGTGAACTTATAGATGAGATGATGGCTATTATTATTCCCACTTGTAAATGAGGAAGCTGTGGTTCTGAGAAGTCAGATAATTTGCTAAAGGTCATGTAGTAGGGAGGAGGATCAGAAGAAAAACAGAATAGGCCTGTGTTCTGATAATGTATCAGGAGAAAGGGATGGCATAGCAGAGATATAAAGCTTAAAGAATTGACACATGAAGAAGGTCATATAGCACTGGGGGAATGAAATAGACAATAAAGTCACATGCAACCATATATGGGCTGAGTTTTGCTTTTTGCTTCTATAACTTGCTTACAAGGGTATATAAGGTGAGACCCCTTTGTTCTTGGGGCTCAGCCTTTGGACATGAGTCCACTGAGTCTGTGCTGACACAATAAAACATTACTTCCTGCTAAATTCCCTAAGTGCCCCATATCTCAGCTTGAGATTCCCACAATATTTCTTGGGGGTTTATTTGCTGGGATTGTGGAGACTGTGATTTTTTCACCTCCCTTGTCACCAGGGTGCATCCCCCCAACAGACAGCTTGATCTGGAGGAGGGATTCATCCTCCTGGCGAGTCAGGGTGAGGGTCTCGGACGCACAATGGAAACTGGTGGGGTACAGGAACCAGCAAGGGGAGGGGAGCACCACTTGTCGGACTGGTAAGAACCTGGGTTTGAATTCAGGCCTGCCTCAGGAGGCAGAATGGGAGACTGATCACCTCCCAGAGACCGCTAATAATTGCCTTTTGGAGTGAAACCATGTTGCTCAAGTTCAGGGAGCAGTGTGGAAGTACTGTGCTGTGTGAAGTTGTATGAAAATGCGAGCCTGAGATGAAGCCTAGCTGCAAAGTGAGTGAGAAGTCCCAATCTATGGGTCTGTGGTGAACTCATGGTCAAGGGTGAGCCCTAACAGGGCCTCCAGTCCCAGGTTTATATGGACTCACTATGGCCAGAAGATGCCTAAATCTCCATGAGGGGAGTGGCCAGAGAAGGACCCTTTACCTCTCCTCCAAAATCCCCACCCCTGCGTCTGTCTTGCTATCTGGTAATGGAGGAGATGGGTGGAAATCAGAGTAAAAACACTCCTTGGAGTGTGTGGTTAAGAACTTTAAAAAGGGATTTAATGGAGACTATGGAGTTAAGCTAACTCCTAACAAGCTTAGGGCCCTTTGTGAAGTAGATTGGCCTGCTCTTGGTGTAGCGTGACCCTGGGAAGGGTCACTGGATAAAACTGCTGTTAATGAAGTTTATGGGCTAATTGTAGGAAGTCCTGGACACCCAGAACAAATTCCTTCTATTGACTGCTGGCAGGAAGATGTCCTCAGTCAGCCCAAATGCCTAAGGTCTTACCTGGAAGAGGCCTGTAGAATTATGGTAGCTAGGGTGGCCACAACTTCCAAGTGTAGAGAAAAAAAACAAAGGAGCCTGCACTGGCTGAGGAACCTGAGGAAATACCACCACCCTATATGCCACTTTATCCACCTCTGCCACCAGTCCCCAGTTCCACACCTTTGCCTCCAGCATTGGATAGAGAAACTCTAGGGACAGTCACACCTGTAAAATCTGGTTTGGAAGCCTTGGGACCTTGACTCCTCTGAACCCTCTGAGTCCTATAGACTCCATATCCACTCTGAGTCCACCAGTGCTTTCCACATATCCCCTACTCAATTGAGAGCAACTAGCCAGTCTCCATGAGTACCTCTCCTCTCCTCAGACTCTTGCTGCCCAGCAGATGCCCCTGAGGGAAGCCCAGAGCCCTATGTATTATGACCAGGAAGGCCAAATATGAGGAGGAGGATGAGTACTTTCTATCAACTCTTTACCACCACAGATCTCAACTGTAGACATCACACCTCCTCCTTCACAGAAAGTCCTCAGGTTCTAATGGATTTGATGCAATCTATCATCCAGACTCACAAACCCACCTTGGACAGACTGTAGACAGCTTCCTCTGACTATTTAATATTGAATGTTGGCAGCTCTAAAGTGGCTAGAGGATCATGCCCCTGAAGGTACCCTAAATGCCCAAGCAAATGCTCACACCTATTTCCCCAAGGAAGACCCCCAATAATAGCCAAAATTACCAGTGACTTGAATGGTATCAGGGGGCATAATTGGGAGGCATGAAGGAAGAAGGGAAAAAGGCAATGAACATGAACAAAACATCAGAAGTCTTCCAAGGGCCAGATGAGAGTCCCAGCCAATTCTTTGACATTTGTGTGAGGCCTTCCGTTTGTACATCCTCTTTGACCAGGAAGCCACTGAAAACCATTGGATGATCAACACCACTTTTGTTGGCCAGGCCCAAGGAGAAATAAGGCAAAAATTGCAAAAACTAGAGGAATTCACTGGAATGAATGCTAGCCAGCTTCTGGAGGTGGCTACAAAGGTTTTTGTCAATCGAGATCAAGAAGCTAGGTGGGAGGCTGACAGGAAGATGAAAAGGAAGGTAGACCTCCTTGCAGCAGCTCTTGCTGGACAGTCATGCCCTGGTGAGCTAATTCAGGCAGAGGCAGAGACAATCTCTGAGGACAATGACAAATGTCCCCAGGACACCCCCACCCTAGGGAGGAACTGGGTGAAACCAATGTGCCTACTGTCATCAGGAAGGACATTGGAAGAATGAATATCCCCATTGGGCTAGGGACTCTCAAAAGGCCCCCCCAGACTAGAGGCAGAGGCCAGGTCATAGAAGGAAAATATCAGCCTACCCACAGGGGAGCCAGGCCCTGGGAGGAGAACTTTGTCAGTCTGGCAGGCCTGGAAGGCTATGAGGAGGACTGGAACAGACTGGGTTCCATTCTACTGGGCCCCCAGGAGCCTGTGGTCCAAATGAAAATAGGGGTCCATCCCATTGTCCTCACGGTAGACACAGGTGTTGAGCATTCAGTTGTGACCCAACCAGTGGGTCCTTTTTCCAGCAAACATACAACTATTATTAGGGCTACAGGGGACCAGGCCTGCTGCTCCTTCTTAATGGCTAGATGATGCAATCTTGGGAGTCATGAAGTAAGGCATGAATTTCTCTATCTTCCTGATTGTCCTGTGGGCCTATTGGGAAGGGACTTGTTATTCAAGCTGAGGACACAGATAACTTTTGATTCAGATGGCACAGTTTCCTTAAAGTTGAAAGGACTGGAGGCAAAGACTCTGATCCTCACATTGCACAAGAAGAGAAATGGGGGCTCTATGTCCCTGAAGGGAGGCCTCATGAGATTCCTGAGCTTCTCTTCAAGATTCCAGGTATATGGGCTGGCCCAAAATGTGCTCCCAGTAGTGGTAGAACTAAAGCTGGGAGCCACCCCTGTCAGTCAAAAACAATACTTCATTCCTTGCAAGGCCCAGGTTGGAATTCAAAGACACTTTGAAAGACTATTAAAATATGGAATCCTCAGCCTTTTCTGTCATCCTGGAGCACCCTCTTACTACCAGTCTAGAAACCAGGGAATGAGGATTTCAGGCCAATTCAGGACATCCAGGCAGTAAATTCAGCAACTGTCACTTTATAGCCTGTAGTCCCAAATCCATTCATGGATTTTAAGCCTTCTCCTAGATAAGGCAAAGTTTTTTACCTGCACACATCTTAAAGATGCATTCTTCTGCATCTGCCTGGCCTCACAGAGCCAGCCTATTTTTGCCTTCCAATAGGAAAATCCCAATGCCAGGGAAAAGGGGCAACTAACCTGGACTTGGTTGCCATAAGTTTTCAAAAATTCACCCACTACTTTTGGAACTGCCCTAGCATCTGAACTAAAAGCTTTCTCATTCCAGCATGGCTGCATTCTCCTCCAGTACATAGATGACCTGCTGGCTGGACCAACTCAGGAGGACTGTATGGATGGACATGCCTTATCCTTTCTCTTTTATGGTAGGCAGGATACAAAGTCTCTTGGAAAAAGGCCCAGATTTTCCAAAATACTATCAAATACATCATCTTTCACCTGTCCCAGGGTCAATGCAGGCTTGGCCCTGAAAGGAAACAGGTTGTATGTTCCATCCAGCCCCTAAGACCAGCTGGCAGATTAGGGAATTTCTGGGAGCTGCAAGTTTCTGTTGAATTTAGATACCTAACTACTCCTTCTTGACCAAATCCCTCTATGAAGCCACAAAGTGGAGAGAACGGGAGCCTTTAGTATGGGGAAAGGAGCAAGAGAAAGCCTCTAAAGAAATCAAGAAGGTACTCACTAATGCTCCTGCTCTAGGTATGCAGGATGTGATGAAACCCTATGTCCATGAGCAAAAAGGAGCAGCTATTGGGGTCCTGACTCAGTTACTGGGCTCCTGGAACCATCTGGAGGCTCACTTGTCAAAACAACTTGATGCTGTTTCTTGAGGCTGGGTGGCTTGTCTGTATGCTCTAGCAGCCACTGCTGCCTTGGTGACAGAAGCAGACATGCTCACTGTAGGGCAAGAACTCACTGTCCGGGTTCCCCACTATGTCCTGACACTCATGGAGTATGAGGGTAATTATTGACTGACTAACTTTTGGATGGTCAAATACCAGAGTATGCTGTATAAAAACCCATGTTAAGACTCTAAACCCAGCCCTCTATCACTAATTGACTTGGGCCCCCTGGAGCATGATTGCCTAGAGGTTATGGATGAGCTTTTCTTGAGCTGGCCAGATCTAACCAATCAGCCAATTGGCAGTCTGGACATTGAATATTTCACAGATGGCAGCAGCTTTGTCCAGGACAACACATGCTTTGCTGGTTATGTGGTGGTGACTTTGGACTCAGTTATTGAGGCTTGTTCGAGGCCAGTTGGGACTTCTGCACAAAAGGTTGAACTTGTTGCCCTAATGAGGGCACTCTAGCTTGCTGCGGGAGCACAAGTAAACATTTATACTGACCCTAAATATGCCTTCACAACCATTCATGTCCATGGGGCCTTATATAAAGAGAGGAGACTCATTAAATTGGGAGGAAAAATTTCAAGTATGGGCAGGAACTGCTAGGTGCTGTGTGGGCCCCTAAACAAGTGGCAGTTATACACTGCTGAGAGCACAAAAATGGAGATACAACAATTGCCTGGGGAAACCAGAAAGCTGTCAAAGAGGCCAAACAAGTGGTCCTCACAAGGGGACCAACCCCAACTCTTCTGACAGCTGCCTTGTTCCCATGCCCCTAAGATGAATGGGACCCACCATAGAAGACACAAAAACAGGTTTGGTTTAAGACTGAGAAGAGAAATTTTCTACCAAATGGATGGTGAAGTATGGTGATGGCCCCATTGCCATACGGGAGCCACTGGCCCCTACATTTTTCAAGCAGTTCCATGAAGGAATTGATTCAAGGTGAAAAGTCCTTGAGACTAACCTGGCTCAACATTTTTATGTCCTGAAGCTCTCCAACATAAGTAAGGTAGTATGTGAGAGATGTACCCTAGGTGCTAAAAATAACCCCAGACAAGGGCCAAGAGCACCCCACCCCCAGGTACAGAGTGTTGGTGGAATTCTTCTTGAAAACTTGGTTGTGGACTTCACTAAAATGCCATGAGATCAAGGCTATAAATATTTGTTGGTGTTTGTTTGTACCTTCTCAGGATGGGTGGAAGTCTTCCCTACATGGACTGAAAAGCCCCAGGAGGTAGCCAGATGTCTGTTAAAGGAAGTCATCTCTTAGTTTGGAATACCTGTGTCAGTTGGTTGGATAATGGGCCAGCCTTTGTGGCAAAGGTGGTACAGCTGATGGCTAAGGGCTCAGGAATCACCTGGAAGTTGCATACGGTCTACTGCCCCCAGAGTTCAGGAAAAGTGGAGCACATGAATAGAAGCCTAAAATCTCAGGTAGGAAAACTGGGTCAGGAGACCCATCTGCAATGGGATCAATTACTGCCTATAGCATTACTAAAGATTAGGTTTAGCCCAACAAAACAGATGGGGCTCTCACACTTTGAAGTCCTTTATGGATGCCCATCCCCCTTAGTCAAGGGCATATGGGAGACCTTAAGGAAATAGGTGACCTCACCTTGAGGCAGCAGATGCAGGCCCTCGGGTTGACTCTCTCAAAGACCAATGACTGGGTCTGGGAGCGACTTCCTGTCAGTCTGACAACTCCCACAGATCCTTACAGGCCAGGGGATGTCATCTGGCTAAACGAATGGAGTATCCAGTTGCTAAAGCCTCTGTAGAAAGGCCCTTTTGTTGTTATTTTGTCTACTCCTACTGCAGTCAAAGTAGCAAAGATATCTTCTTGGATCCACCACAGTCAAGTCAAGGCAGCTTCTCTCAAATGGGAGTGCATCCCTGACCCAGCTTCACCATGTAAGATCACCCTCAGGAACATCAGCACCCTTCCTTGGCAAGACTCCAATCCCCAGGAGACAACAGGCACAACGGATGATGGGACAACAGCCCTGCTCTAGTTACCTCCAGAAGCTGACTAGTCTACACACAGCAGAAGCTTGAGGAATTGATTCTCCAACGGAACAGATAGACCATTTTGCATACCTGTTATTTCACTGTGGAAAGTTTTTTTTATTAGCTCTCTTCTACCTCTTTTGGGTAGGATGCATAATTTCTATTTATTGTTACTGACTTGGTTTCCCTTCTAGGTCTCAGAGCCCTCATCCTGTGACCTATGCATGCATACTCAGGCAGGAAGTGTTGTCACTAGGACTTTCTTTTCCATGTTTACTATTCCTATGCAGGAGCTATCATCAGGCCATGCACTCACAACCGTACCACCTATCTAGTGTGCTCCCATGTAATAGGCATATCTGCTTCAACCCCACCTACCACCCTCAGGAGCAAAATTTAGAGCTCTGGAGTGTCCACAACCCTGGGAACCTCAACAGCCACACCTAGGTGTTTAGCCCTGATAAACCAGTGTCAGTGTTCTTTGATACACGTGTGGCCATAAACCAAGGTGGATGTGGAGGTATAGGCTGTGGCTGTGGGGCCTAGCTTGGGAAAAAGCCTATATGTCAAATGAAAAGTATATGTGCTGGGAAGACAACCCTTGGCCATGTATGATGTCTGTGGTGTCCTATTATTGTCCTTATTGGAGTTGTGTTTCATGGGCCACATGGGAGAGAGCTAAATAGGCAGCCCTCCTTCACAAGGGAATAGCAGCCTCTGACTGCACCCATGGCACCTGTAACCCTGCAAACTTCACTGTACTTAAGCCATCCAATTGGAAACAGGGACATAAAATCAGTATAAAGATGGATGGAAAGGGTCTTGACCCTGGGACTCTGATGCACCTAAAATTAGTAACTGATACCCATGAGAGTCCTCATACCATTTTTTACTCCTTTTATGAGGAGATGAGGAGTGAATTCTCTATCTCTACCAAGGCCAAAACTTGTTCTTCTCACTGGCTGAGTCTAGCCCAGACACTGAATGTCACTTCGGGCTATGTTTGTGGGGGGACCAACTTGGGAGACCATTGGCCTTGGGAAGCAAGGGAGTTGGACACACAGGAACCTTTTAATGAGACTGGTTTCCCAAAACACAGGAAAGTCATCTGGCTCCTAAAAACTTCCATCATTGGAAATTATTGTGTCTTTTGCCCAGAAGGCCAATTCTCCACCTTGGTGGGAGATTTAACTTGTTTAGGACAGAAGTTTTACAATGACACTGCCCAAGAGACCCAATGGTGGGGATCTCCAAGCCACACAGAACCCCAATTGCACCCACTGGCCAATTTTTCTAATCTCCAAAAAGCTTGGAACAATCTTACTCAAATATAGATTGGTGGGTACCCAGTGGTCTATATTGGATCAGTGGGAAGCAAGCTTATATGGTGCTACCTAGTAGCTGGTTTGGGTCTTGCATGCTAGGCTCAATCAGACCATCCTTCTTGCTTCCCCTCAGACAAGGTAAAAAACTGGGAATCCCCTTATATGAAGAAAGATTAAATAGACAAAAACAGGGTGCCTTACAAATTGGCAATTGGAAAGATGACAGTACTATGGTTCTGCCACTTGGGCAGAAGATGAGTTCTAGGGCTGTTGCACCCCTATATATATGTCAACCACATCATCAGGCTGCAGGCTATTGTTGAAATTATAACGAATGAAACTGCAAGAGCCCTCAATTTGCTGGCAAAACAAAGCACTAAAACGCAATGCCATCTATCACAACCACTTGGCTTTAGACTATTTGATGGCTTCTGAGGGAGGAATTTGTGAAAAACTTAACCTGAGCAATTGCTGCTTACAGATAGATGATGAAGGGAAGGTCATAGAAGAAATCACAGACAGAATGAGGAAGCTTGCCCATGTTCCCGTCCAGACATGGAGAGGATCGGATCCCAGTGACCTCCTTAGGGGATGGTTCTTTGCCATGGGTGGATTCAAACCCCTGATAGAGGCAATGGGCCTAGTCCTGGGAGCATGCGTAATACTTTCCTGCCTGGTTCCCCTGGTATTACAGTCTATCAGGAGTATAATGGAGGCCATTATAGAAATTAAAATGGCTACACATGTAATGATGCTATGGAAATACAAACCCCTAAATCAGGATGATTGCTTGGGTATGAGCATCAAAGGGGGGAATGATATAGTAGGGATGAGGATCAAAAGAAAACAGACAGGCCTGTGTTCTGATAATGAGGCAGGGGTAAGCGATGGCATAGCAGAGAGATAAAACTTAAAGAACTGAAACATGAAGAAGATCATGTAGCACTGTGGGAATGAAATAGCCAATAAAGTCACATGCAACTATACATGGGTTAAGCTTTGCTTTTTGCTTCTGTAACCTACTTGCAAGAGTATATAAGGTGAGACCCTTTGTTCTTGGGGCTCAGCCTTTGGACATGAGTCTGCTGAGTCTGTGCAGGCACAATAAAACATTGCTTCCTGCTAAACTGACTCAGTGTCCCATATCTCAGCTTGAAATTCCCACAACCATCACACAGTTGGTAGATAGAAAGACTGAGATTTGAACCTGGACTTTGTGGCTTCTGAGTGTCCTCTACTAACCCCTTTCCCTGCTTCCTCTGCCAGAAGCAAACTCCAGCCAACTTTTCTGTGATGAGAAGCAGGTTTTCATGGCACAAGTACAAGAATCCTTGTTCCCTGCTACTATTTTTCTGAATTTTCAGGACAGCTTTCTGTGGGCCTGGGAGGAATAAGAGTCCTTTCCCTGCTGTCAGAGGCTCCATAGTCTGTAGGAGGAGGCTGAGGGCCATAGTTTCCTGCCTCCACTTGACAGCCAGGGACACAGGGCCAGGGAAGCTGAGCAATAGACATGGCACCCATCCTGGGTGAGTAAAGGAGCTGGAATCCCAGTGCAGGGAATAAGCCCAAGTCAGGTACGGTAGTTCAAGCCTCTAATCCTAGCTACTTTGGAGGCTCCTATCAAGAGGATCACAGGTCAAGTCCAACCCAGGCCAAAAAAAAAAAAATGTTTGTGAGATCCCATCTCAACCAATGGCTGGGCGAATTGGTGCATGACCGTCATCCCAGCCATGGCAGGAAGCATAAAATGGGAAGTTCACAGTCCAAGCTGTCCAGGTTGGGCCAGGCAAAAATAATCAAATAACCAAATCTCCAAAATAACCAGAGCAAAAAGGGCTGGAAGTATGGTTCAAGTGGTAGAGCACCTGCCTAGCGAAGTGTGAAGTCCTTAGTTCAAACCCCAGAACCACCAGAAACAATAAAAGAGAAAAAGAAAGGAGTTTACTTTAGCTCAGGATGGTGGACCCCAACGCTACCCTTTTTGCCTGCATCTGTCCCGAGTGGAATGGCAGTGTCTTAAGGAAATACCCACGGCATTCATATTTCCCCACACTGCGGGCAGCAGACAGTGTCTCGGCTGGAATAATATTTTCCTGAAGTTTCCTCATTTATCATCATAAATTCACACTGCCAAAAACCTGAGAGGACCCGCTGCTTATGTAAGACTTGGGTCTCATACTCCCTGCTTTTATGAAATTAGACTGAAGTTTAAAAAGGAGAGAAAAAATAAAAATATGCTTCATAATTTTGACATCCTTTCCTTTGTCTAAATATGTATGTTTGCAAAAAACAACAAACTGAGGCAAAAAGAAAGGAAGGAAAGGATGGAGGGAGTGCAAGAGAGAGGCAGAAAAAAAGGAGGGGGGAGAGAGGGAGGAAACCACATTCATTCTGGACTATTCATTTCTGAGGGAAAACTAAGCCTACTGGCTAAGCCACCGGTTTCAGGAGTTTCTGTTGAATAGAGCTCACCTGTATCCCACCTCCCGGGGTAACTGGTTTTAATGATTACATCTTTCTTTACCCCTGCATCAAATACCTATTCATGGATACATGTATAAAATGGTATCATGCCACATGTGCATTGTGCAATTGCTTAGCAATACATATAGCAAGGTAAAATTCCCGGGTGGGGGCACACAGACCTCTAACGCAATCATTTTAGCCTTAAACAGCATGGCTATTCTGTAATGTACTTAACAAACATCCTGTCAATGTACTGAGGTTTCCATTGCTTTTCAACAGATATATACAATAGACATCCGGTACAAATAGCCTGACCACTAACCCTTTCATTTTGTAGCACAGCACAGACTTCCACCAGGACTGGTCAGTTCTTGAGCCCATACTTCTTCCTTTTATAGATGAGACAAGAGAGGTCTTGAGAGGTCCAGAGATAACAGAGAAACATAAAGGTGTCTACAGAATCTTCCAAATAATCTTTACAGAAAAAACATTCCATCAGCCTCTGCTGGAACATGTCTGAGGACAGGCAGCTCACTGCCTTCTTTTCATCTTTGGAGAGCAGTCACTGCTAGAAAGTTCTTCCTCAATTGTGTTGCAATCTAATCCCAGGAAATTTCCACCTGCTGGTCTGTTGTCTCACTCCGAGGGTGTGGCAAACTGGTCTACCTCCTCACAAGCCAGCTAGATGGGACTCAGTGGTAGAGACTGGGGTTGTCTGTTGTTTCTGATGTGTGGAGTACATCCTACTGATCCAGGATATGGGAGCACAACCTGGGTCCACGCCTCAGTATGGTCTCTACCCAGGGCTTGAAGGGGGTCTCAGAAAGAATGTGGCTTGTCTTCTGATAAACCCAGTTTCGGGACGATGTGAGAACACTGTGACAACCCAGGGCACAGGTGAGGGATGTTGAGGGAGGAGCAGAAAGCATTGGTGGGATTGAGGACTCATTTGGGAGACATAGGTGGAAATAAAGATGGCTCAGTAAAGGGGTGCCCTATCCTCAAGAAGGGGAAAAGTCACTTCCTCTGTAACAGAGATTGGTTTGTTGTGGGAAGATTCCTTATCTGTTAGAAGTCACTTTCCCATGGAAGACCCTACCTCTGTCCCTGCCTCTGTGTCTCTGTCTCCGTCTTTCTCTGTCTCTCTCTGTCTCTTTGTCTCTGTCTCTGTCTTTCTCTCACTCTCTTTCTGCTGGCACTTCTGAATAAACTCGTCTGATAAGCAGTGCCTAGTTGTACCTGAAAACTGATGGCACTCCTTGTTGGAGACAAGACTCACCATGTGCCCCAGGTGCACACATGGCTTGAGCACACTCCCACTACTCTCACTAACTCTTTGGCTATCTTAGCCAATGGTCAGCAGAGTACAGAGACCACATTAGTTAGTATATCAATGAGGCTGCTGTAACAGGTAGTCCCCAAATAATACACAGATATTTTGCTTTTATTATTATTTTCACAAACATTCATGTAGATCAACCAGGGCTTTTACAGTAACTGCACAGTAATCAGAACACAGGTATCCTCAGTCTTGTTGCTCTATCATTGTCAGTAAGTAACTTATAGCTCAGGTTCCAAGGTGGCTGCTTGAGTTCCACCTATCACATCCTCATTCCATGTAATGATCACAGGGAACAGGGATTTTGCATACAATATGTCCTTGCATCCTATGAATCAAACTTAGTTGACCTAATTGCAAAAGAGTCTGGAAGATGTATATTTTATTTGGGT
Source organism: Castor canadensis (assembly GCF_047511655.1). Classification (NCBI taxonomy): domain Eukaryota; kingdom Metazoa; phylum Chordata; class Mammalia; order Rodentia; family Castoridae; genus Castor; species Castor canadensis. The sequence continues at coordinate 190,390,137 of NC_133388.1, forward strand.
GTACTTCTTCTCAGCTAAAAATCCTGTATCTCTACAGAAAAGAAGGATAGATACTGAAGGAGGACTCATGTCTGCCACTGAGGTAAATATGAGCTTAAACCCCAGGGTCACCTATTCCTAGCTGTGGCCTAGGGAAGGTGTATCAGTTATCTTTTGCTGTGTAACAAATTATCCCCAGACATACTAGCTATTAAATAAAATGTGCAGGGCCTTTGTTTTGGGCTAGATTGCTTACTAGGTCCCAAAAATCAGATCAAACCACAAGGGAGTTCCCAGTGCTTACTGCCACACAATCAAAATGAACTTGGAAATGGACCAGTTTTCAACAGCATCAAGTAAATGAATAAAATGAAACAGAAGAGATTCCCAGCAACCAATCAAAAGGCTCAGTTTACCTGAGCTGGTGCACTGAGGAAGACCCTCTGTATTAGCCCTATACTGTAAAGTAGGTACAATATGTGTGTGTGGGGTGCTTGTTGTGGAGGGAGGATGGTGAACAAAGGAGATGAAAGTCAGGAAATACGGTTGATGGAGTTCATATACTTACATGACATAGAACAAAGAAACCTCTTGAATTGCTTTAAGCGGGGCAGGAAGCGGGTTGAGGGGGAGAGATGATGGGGGTGATCTAACCAATGTACAATGTAAGGACCAGACACAAAATAACCACACTATAAGAGTTAGCAGATGCTGCTAGGGATAGTGGTCCATACCTGCAGTCCCAAGGGGCCTGACAAACACAGCATGGAGCACTCTTGGTCCCTGTTCCCAGCCCTTGGTTGCTTTTTCTAACACAGCCAGAAAAATAAAAACTGAAAAATCAAACAAAGAAGAAACCCAGGAAAATCACGATGAGAAAGTTGTCCATTTGCTTTCAGAACTGTAACTGCACCAAGACACAAACTTCTCTGCCCTTTGTCCCATTGTCTATGCTCCAGCTACTTGTCGGGGCAAAGTTCAGCTTGGATTAATCCTCTACCACCCAGGAAGCTTCCAAAACCCATCCTCCAAATCCCCCTCCCACCCCTTCCATCCAGGTCTTCTGTCACACTTTGAACCTCCTAATCCAGCTTATTACCACCTTCCTGATAAATAGACACTTGTGTATCTATTGATTCCTCTCCATTCCACTGTAGATCAGGGACTTTGTCTTATTTGACTACAAAAGCATGATGGCCACAGAATATGCTGTCCCATGCAGGAGCGGCATAGCTGAGAAGCCCTGGCTAGGGGTTAGTGGCTCTTCCATGACACATAGTACCAGGGTGCCACAGTTCTACTAGTCAGTCTTTAGTGCTGACTGAGCGTCCTTCTCCTCCTTTCAATATAGCCCTAAAGCTATCCTGAGTTGCTGAAATCTGAAGGAGAGGAAGAACTCATCCCTGGCAATCAGGGAACAGCGTTTCAGGAAACAGGAAGATGTGAAGGCTTTGGGTGGGAAGGAGCCAATGTGCTTCAAGGATCAGGCCAAGTACTGCCCTCCCCCCACCAATGTCTGAAAGCTCCAGAGGGTTTCAAATCAAGCTTCCTTTAAATAAGCACCAGCCACATGCACACATGACCTTCCCAAGTCCTTCGCATCTGTAGAAGCAACAGATTCCCAAGAACTTGGGAATGACAGATGACTGTCATTTCTGCCCACCTGAGCTCTGACCTCATGTAGAAGCTGCTGCAGGTGCTGGAGGATCTAATGAGGAATTCCATGGAGGCTTCTGTGGGTCAGAGGTCCTCACCACCCTGCTATGCAAGGTGGCCATTTGTGTGGGTACTGCCTACATGAACTGCTTGGGAAGAACATGGCATCTGAGGCAATCTGCAGACTGTGTGACCCATGGGCTTCCTGCTGCAGTGACACAAAACCCCCACTGCTTACCTGGCTCCAGGTACAGCTCCCCTGGGTCTCAGAGAATGCAGAGTGGACATGGCCTCCCCTATCCCTCACTTCTTATGGTTCAGGAAGGGGAAGCCCCATGTCCTTCCAGGTTGCAGAGTCTTTCTGATATTTTACTATAGTGAGCTTGGCATCTGAACAGGGCTTGGAAATGCTGGTAAGGCCCCAAGAGCTGCCCTGGCCTTTCCCATGCAGAAGATCACCCTCTGGGCCTCCCTTTTCCTGCCTTGATCTTGAAATGCTGCCCTCCACTGGCTGGCCTCCACCAGTGCCACGTCTCTGGTAAGTCATCATCCCTTTGGCTCCCAGTGAGCTCTTTTGCCTCCATTCATCAGAAATGGAGGGATGAGGAGAAACATAGTAAAGGCTTATGAAACACCAGGGATTGACATTTGAAAGGCCTTGATATCCCCAATTCTCTGATGGGGGAACTGAGGCAAAGAGAGGTGGAATGACTTTTCCAGGGCTGGGGGCAGAGCATGCCTTCACACCTAGGCTCAGCCTTGCATAATGGATACCGCCCCTCTCATGCCACCTGAGTGCATCCTTGTAGTCTCAGTTTCATCCCCAGTGATCTGAAATTCAGTTTATCGCACATGCTGAACACCTATGTAGGCCAGGCCTTGTCCCAGGCCCTCAGGACTCAGGGATGATTGAGGTTCAATCATGACCCCGATGGAGAAGCTTTTGAGAAAAATCAGTGAGAGTCTATGCTTTGACTGACCTGGTTCCAAACATGGTTCTCGAACTTAGCATGTGATGTCACGACTTATGCTTGAGTAAGTAGCAAACCCTCTCTGGTACTCAATTTCAAATCAAAAACCTGGACAACTATTATTCCTCCCTCCCCTCCTCATAGAGTTATGAGATCAAATGAAATATAATACAGACTCTCTCTACAGTATCTCTCCTGGAGGCCAAAGACAGAAACTTGAACTTCAACTGTCACCTAACCATAACCAGATACCCTCCAGCTCCATTCCTCACTGCAGCAGTAGCAGCAAATATCCTCCAAAAGGTTTAAATGCAATTCAGTCTCCATGACATAATGTGACAATGTTCTGTCTCAAAATTGCTCATCATCCCATCAACAACCAACAAACTCTCAAACTGACTTAAAACAGCCATCATCAGATGCCAACACCACTATGGCAGAGGTGTTAGATTACAAAGATCTTTCAAATAGCAAAGATAAAAATGCTTCATCAAGTAACTACAGATACACTGGACACAAATGAAACAATAAAAAACCTTTCAAAGTAGAAAATCTCAGCAAGAAATAGAAGATACAAAGAATTAAATGGAAATTTAGAAGTGAAAAGTACTACACCTGAAATAAAAAGCTGAGTGGATGGGCCAAAGTCAGAATCTGGACAGAATTGTAATTTCAGGGTTATTTTGCTTTGTGTCCTGATGTGTCCCGAAGGGACTTGAAACCTGAGAACTGCAAGGTACCATCTCTGTACCCCATGGATACAGTCCCCAGCCAGGCTCAGGGTAGGGTTGGCTGTTAGTGGAGTTTGATTTGGTCATGAGGATTGAGTAAGTGCTCAGTCCAGGCCTTAGGTGGCCTCTGAAAGGGAAAGGTGACTTTCTAACAGAATTTGGGGCCCTGGGCCAATTGGGGGCTGGTCAGAAGTCATCTCCTTGCACTGTGGTCCATCCTGGAGCCCAGAGACTGGAGTGAGGCATGTGTGACCAGATGCTTGGCTATAGCCCGTTCTCTAACCCAGGCTTGGGCAGGGCAGGAAATGCAGGCCAGGATGGCTGCAGGGACTCAGAAGAGGCCTGAAGCCAGCTAGATCCTTAGCATCCAGAGTAGTGTCCAGCTTGGGTCTCTGTCCTTCCTGCTCACAAGCCTGTGAGTTGGAGAGCAGTGTTCAGAGCCCAGAAGGCTGTGGGGCTGAGGGCTTTGGAGGGGCTGTGGAAATCCACTTCTCCAACACCCATCCCAGATTACATTCTGTCCCTATGACAGTTACAGACCTGACTGTGTTCAGGCTGTTGGGTGAGTGCTTTGGGAGGGAAGCTCAGATGGAGCCTGAATGGGGCCCTCTTCATAGTTCATTCTTCTTACTCCTATCCACTCACACATCACACACACACACACACACACACACACACACACATAGTCACACACATCACACCTACCACGTGTGCATCACACACACCACACTCACACATCATGCACACTCACACACCATACACACTCACACACCACACACGCTCACGTATCTTACACAGAGCATATCACACACCCTACACACACAACACACCACATATACATACCCTCACAAACCCCACACATACCATACCATATACATATACAACACACCTATCACACATCTTCCATCACACTACACACACACATCCCCCACATATACACAGCACACACCATTCCCTCCCTCTGTATCTCAGGGAGCAGTGGATGATGAGGGAGTCATCAGAACTCCTACCAAGGAGGGTGTCGAGATTTCTGACACTAATGTCCCTTACTTCCTACAGCATCTTGTTGTGTATGTTAAAAACATTATCTTAATAAGCACTCTGTGTTACTTCAGAGGGCTGCCATAGCAGACACCACAGCCCGGTGGTTTGAAGTGACAAATGACATTCTCTCACACCTCTGGAGGCCAGGAGTCTAAAATCAAGGTGTTGTGGAGGTAGTCACTGCCCAGAGGCTCCGAGAAGAGTCTGTCCTGTGCGTGTCCAGCTTCTGATGCTACCAGTTCCCCTGGCTGGTAGACACAGCTCTCTGATCTCTGTTTTCACCCACTGCATCTCAAAGACCTTTCTCTCAGAAGGGTCCATCTAAGTCCAGAGTGACCTCATCTTGAAGTCCTCAATCTTCAAAGAGCTAGTTGCCAAATGAGGGGTTTTCCACGTGCAGTTATGGTTGTATGCAGCTAGTGGGGAGCACCATTCAACCTACTCCAGGATCCATGGGTTTCACTACATTCCAAAGAGTCTTTGAATACCAACCGTGTGACTTTAGTTCACCTGGCTAATTCTGTGACACTCCATCCCCACTGGTGTGATATCATTAGTCTGAATCCCTAGTCTGAACAGAATGGCATCTCCTTGTGGGGACCTATGTGGCACAGGAGGGCAGGGCCTGCTGGCCTAGGACAGATCAGAGGGTGTTCAGGAAATGGCCAAGTTCTCTGACTCCCCCATGGCTAATAGGGTCCTACAATGAGACTGAGGGAACTTAGTTGCAGCTGGTCCATGCCCCCTATAGACAACTAAGGAAGCTAGGGCCAAAGGTTAGCCCAGGTCCTGTGGGGAATCACTGACAAGCCTGGGACCTGGCCAGGGACTTGGGTCCTGGATCTAAGTATCCCCTAGGAGAGGACCCAAATGTAAGACAGGAGTTGCCTAGTTTGAGAAACTGAAAGGAGATTGGTGTATCTGGGTAACAGGGATGGCAGCTGAGGATGACAAGTGGGCAAAGGAAGGCCCTGACAGGCCAAAACACGCTGTGTCAACTGGAGCAGGACAATCCTTATCCCTGGGACTGGCTTCTGCCTTGTGGCCATCCCTCAGAGGGGCAGGCCTACTCATCCCCTCTCCCTAAAGAAGAGAACCTGCTTTCGAAAGAGACACAATGAACTCTTCACGCTAAATCACAAAGGGTAACGGGGACAATTGGGGTTGACTTCTGCAGTAGCCCAGACTTCTTTGGGTTAGGACTCTGAGATCACGCCAGTAGGAAGCTCCTGAGCCTCACTTGTCTCTCTCCAAGAGACAAGGCTGCTGGATTCTGAGAGGGGCCAGAACTTGCTTTCCTCACACAGCAAGGTAGTGGCAGAGCTGATACCCCAGTCTGGAAGCTCCTGCTGGTGTCCTGGGCTTTTTCCATGTTTCCAGAAAGTGGCTGCTGTACAGAAGTCTCCTGGGCAAGCTAAGATTGCCAGCTGAATGATGCTTTGGTGGTTTGGGAACAAAACAATAAAAACAGCATATTATGTGACTCTTGTTTTGCTCATAGGCCAGAGTCTCATGGGGCCGAGTTCTTGCTGGGCACATTTGAGTTGTTGATCTTGTGCAGGAAGTTCCTGTTTGGAACTTCAGTCTATGGCACTCCAGAGAAACAGAAAGGTATTCTCTGGCAATGGGGTAGAAATGAGGCACCTCCCTCCAGCCACCACAAATCCACCAGTCCCTGGCTCATGACTCTTGATGCTAAGATCACTTCTGTTCTGAGAGTCATTTCTGGGGCTTGCTAGAGGAGCTCTGTGGTGTGGCAGAAGTGGCTTTGTGTCCTGGACCCCCCTTTTCCCTACTGTGTGGTCTTAGGCAGGTTGCTTACCCTCTCAGCTCTGTAGTCTCTGCACTCCTAGCTCAGGGATGCATAGAAGTGAAAGCCCACATGGCCTGGGAGTCAGGAGACCTGGGGACTTTCGTGAGAGACTTTTTCCCCATCCTCCTCCATGCTCCAGGGGTGGAGCTCCATCCCAGGGTGCAAACAGAAATGGATCTGGCAGGACCACTGTTTAAAAGCCTTTCTGGCCCCAAGGGGTGTGTCTGCACAATTTGGTTCTCTGCCCCCAGGGCTCTGGGAAAAGCTCCAGGCTGGAGGAGTTTATCAAATTCTTTTCTTTACCCACCCAGCCTTGAATTTCATGGAAAACAAAACAGAGAAGACAAAAACAAAGTAGCCGAACCCTTGCTTGAGTTATTGAGGGATTTTAGAATCTCAGACCTGGGTTTCTGCACTTGGCCACCTCCTAACCTGGTGCTCTTGGGTGGGTTGACAACTTGCATTTTCCTGAGCCTCAGTTTTCCAATTGTGAAAGGAGGAGTAAGGAAACCCTGCCCTGTGTTTAAGGACATGTAACCAGCCTTTGAGGATAGGCACCCCCGTCTTGGCCTGGAGCTGATAATCACAGTGTGACAAAGCAGTGGTGGCAGTTGCAGGAGACAGTCTTCCTTACACTCAGCCATGCTGCCATCTTGCAACAGCCCTTAGTGTTAGTTCGCTTTTTGTGGTTATCTAGAAATTTCTCTTTCTTCTCTGTATAATTGCGTAGCCAGGCTCTTGCTGGTGATCTTAGGCAAAATACTGCTGTCTTTTGACCTTGACTTTCCCCCTGAACAAAAAGGAGCCTGGTGACCCCTCTCCCCGGGGGACTGGAAGGATCATCCAGTTTGGGTTAATGTAGCTTTGTATATTTGTAGATGGGGACAATGTTCTTCTGCTCACATGTCAACTTCTTCTCTAGCTGGAATGAAGCAAACATGCATTCAGTCTCCGTTCCCAGCTAGCATCTTTCAATTCTGCTAGAGATCTTCTTCTTCACTGTGGGCAGAAATGCACACTAGGGCATCAGTTAGGCTGGGCTCGCTCCCCTGACAAGCAGTAGGTATCTGGTGGAAGCCAGGCCCCTTGCACTGTCCACCTATTTTGACTAAAGCAGAGTGACTTGAGAGATGGTGGACAGAGGCCATTTGTTCTAGTGATAGGTCCTGGAGTGACAGGAGTAGGACCACCCCCAAATAGCCATGCTTCTAATCCTCAGAGGCTATGCATATGTTGTTTTATGTGCAAAGGGAAATTTGAAGATACAAGTAAAGAGCCTTGAGATGATATCTTAGCCAATCCTGCTTGGTCTGGGTAGATTATACCCAGCATTACCTCGTGTCTTGTTTGTACTTGGAGTTTGTCTCTAAAAGTCATGTCCCCCCCTTTGCCTGGCAGCAGCTTCATTTTTCCTTTCATTTCCTCCTCATACCCCAACCACCTCCCCACCTCTGGAATCTCCTCCCTGGAGCTGAGGTCAGGCTGCAGAGCATTGGCTATCCCTGCCTCACACCCAATGAAGGCCCCTTTTGACCTCAGGCGGCTCAAGGCCCAGCTTTTACACATGGCAGACCTTCTGCTCTGGCCCTGCCCTGCCTGCCATGGGCCCCATTATTTCAGTGCCATGGAACCTCTCCAGCTCCACACCCACCTTGGGGACATCCTCCTCCTAACCTTCTGCTGCCACACCAGCCTCTGGCAGGTGATACGGAAACAAGACTACACGGGCGAGTTCTGATGGGTCACAATTCCCATTGTTCTACCTCCTAGTTTTATGAGGCCTCGGGCAGGTGACTTAACGTCTCTGAGAATCCATTTTCTGATTGGACTGTTGGGGAAAGTATTTAAATTTGTTGAAGGGAGTGGGAAGCTGTGCTATCTTTTTTTTAAATGTAAAAATATGTTTCTTCACAATCCTTGAAAAATTAGCATTCCTTCAGAAAATTCTTCATGAAAAAAAAAGGCCAAGAGAAATTACAATGGTGGCATATCAAATCAATACTATACATCTGATGTATATAAACTCTAAAAAGTATGAACACGGGCACTGTGAATGTAGAATACCTCTAAAATATTTCCAATGACATAATTATAACTTAAATTATGTTAAGACAGATTTAAATAGCAGCATTGTCTAATGTACTATATTTACATTTTCAAGTGTCACGTTTATTTCTATGAGATTTAAAATGGACAAAAACTACAGATGTTATTGCCTAGCAGTTCAAATAATGAGAGGCCCACGTAAGTTTTTAGAGTACAGCAAGAACTCAGAGTTACTATTTATATCTGGACCTTCCTATATTTTTGAAAACGTGAACTATCACTGCAGCAAGAGAAGGGAAGAAAAAGTAACAAGTATCTCGATTCTAAAATCTTACTCATTCCTCAGTACAGTCAAGGAAAGCAATGACGGAGTGTTTTCTATCCCTGGACTTTTGTACCGGTACAAAAACTGTAGGGGAAAGAAAAGTGATTTGTCTATCACAAAATGCAGTTCTGGAGATTATGGGTGAGGCGTTTGAATTATCTTTATAGGTAGAGTGTAGGACAGTGCCAGGTGCATAGGTTTTCTCACATTGTCATTACTGTCTCATCCCTTTAGCCTAGAAAGTCTTTTCTGGCATTTTGAGACTCAGATCCAGTGTGGATCCTTTTTGAAGTCTCGCCATGTTACTACAGTCCTGTCAGTGTTTGCTTCCCACATTTAGGAGCTCTGATGTTTGGTGCATAAATGTTTTCAATGGTGTTCTTCTCCTGGTGAAATAACCCATTTGTCATTGCATAAAGTGCTTCCTTGTCTCTTCTGACAGCTTTTTATTGTTGTTTCATTTGTTTGTTTTCTTTTAAAAAATGATTTTATTAGCATATAATAGGTGTACAGGGGGATGTATTGTGATGTTTACATATGTGTTTACAATATATCTTAGTTGGATCTACCCCCTCCATCATTCTCTCTCTACCCTTCTCCTCCCTTCTTAGAACAATTTCAACAGGTTTCATTTTTCTATTTTCACATATGAAAATAGTACATCTACCATATACACCCTCATTCCCCTTTCCTTGTACTCACCTCCCTCCCACTGGTTGCCACCCCCAGAAAAGATTTATTTTTCCCTCCTGCCCTTCATTGTTTTGCTTTGTTTTGAGTCAGGGTCTCCCTCTGAGCTCAGACTGACCTAGAACTTGCAATCCTCCTGCCTCAGGCTGCTGAGTGCTGGGATTACAAGTGTGTACTACTGTGCTTGGTGATTCTTGTGACAGCTTTTGACTTAGTCTACCTTGGTATTACCATAGCCACCCCTCTCTCCCTGGGTGGCCACACAGAGTATCTTTTGCCATTCTTTCCTTTCAGTCATATGTCTTTGTATTTAAAGAAGTTTCTTATAGGCAACACATCAGTGGGTTCTTTTTTTTTTTTTTTTAATTCAGCCACTCTATGTCTTTAACTGAGAAGTCTGGCTCTTTCCTTAAGGTTGGCTCCTTCTCAGTGTCCATTTCCCTCCTGGAGCTACTAGATGGTAGCTAGCATTGGCAAATATCTCAACCTTTCATGCAAATTGGTGGCTCCTTGAGAACAGAACTTCTCATCCCCTGACTCCTGTCACTGTCTGGCACTTAGCAGGCATTCCATGCCCTTTACAGAATGAACGATATTGGTGAGAATATAACCAGCATACAGTTATCAAGCCCTCGCATTAGGTCGGGTGCAATGTGAAAGCTGCTGGCATGCATTATCTCTTTCAATTCTCACCACAGCACAGACCTATGAAGTCGGTGTTACAATCCCCTCCATTTTGCAGGTAGAGGAACTCAGGTTCCGAGGAGTAAGGGAAATCCCAGACTCACTGAGTTGGGAAATAACAGACCAGAATTCTAACCCAGGTTGTCCAATTACAAGTCTGACTTTTTACCCCCTTCACTACTGCTTCAGTTAGCATTTGGTCTTGCTACAGGTGACAGAAAAATCCTAGTGACCATGGCCCAAACAGAAAAGAAATTATTTCTCTCTCATTTAAAAGAAGCCCAAAACAGGCACCCTGGATTGGCACAGCAGTGCAACAGTTGAACAAGGAGCCAAGGACTCTGTTTTCTGTGTTCCATTCTTTGCACACAGTGACCATCCTTAATATCTCATTGCCTAAGATGGCCGCTATAGCTCCATCCAAAACAATACCCACATTCAAGTCATCAACAGGAGGAGGTAGGTCAGAATGGAGGATTTTCTCCTATTAAAACAACTTCCTCAAAGTCCTACTCATGATTTCTATTGCTATATAGCAAATTACAGCTTAGAACAACAGGAAGCTGTGACATCAGTTTCTGTGGGTCAGGAGGCAGGCATGGATTAGCTGGGCTTTTACAGTGTCATGTAGCTTCAGTGCAGGTGACATTGTGTTGCCATCTCATTGAAAGCTCAGCTGAAGAAATATCCATTTCCACACCCACCAGGCTCTTGAGAGAATCCCACCCCTGCGTCCGGACTTTCTGGCTGGCTGTTGGCTGATGCTGTCCTCAGCTCGGAGAGGCTGCCTGCAGGTTCCTGCCACATGGACTTCCGCAAAAGGCCACTAACTTCACTGAGGAAGAGTGCACGGGAGATAGAACCTCCTCATAAGATAAATGTGGCCACCTTGGTTCCTGTAATTTGCAAAGATATGACATCAATGACAAGGATCATGAGGGCCACTGCAGCAGAGTCCACTACCTCCTAAACACTTCTTCTCTCCCCACACTGACTGAAACCCACTCACATGGCCACATAGACACAGGGAAGCTGAGGTTGTAGTTCCTTAGCAATTTAGCAATGTTTCATTTACAACTTGTCCAAAAAAGAGGGACATTCATACAAGTCACCTCCAAACAGTTTCACCATGATTTGTGACAGAATAAATGAAAGAAATTGTCTATAAGCCCTTTTTTTTCCTTTTCCCTCAGATCTCCCTTGTTGTTAATAATTTTTTAACATGTTTTTAAGACAAAAAGACATCAGCATAATGACCCCCAGATCTCAAGAAGTTTTCTGGCATCTTTTGCTTTGCATGGCTGGCTTCTCTCTTTCTTGGCCTTATTTCAGGTTCATTGCATGCTTGGTTGTAATTTTCTCATTGCTTGAAAGTCAATATGAGGGGTGGGACTCAAAGGAAAGGAGCTTAGATGGAAAAACAACTTCAGACCCAAGGATGGTCACAGGAGAGTTGTTGAAATGGTAAACATTTGATCGAACCTTGATACCTAGCAATTATTCCCTTAATAGACCAGATAAAGATAAACTGCATGTGGGAGTGATAGGCAGTCATAAAATTTATGTTCACAGTGTGTATATAACAAAAACAGTTTGCTCAGAATGTGTTAGGTAAGAAAAGCAGATGGATAGCTTGGTATATAAAACTATGACTTCCAGTTTATAAAAATATACACAGTGAAAATAATCTGAAAGATATGATACAAAAATGCTTATTTCTGGAAGATGAGATTTTACAAGCAATTTCTTTCCTTATTTTCTCATTTTTGCATTTTCAGACTTTAGCCAATAAGCAAATGTTACTTCTAGTGTCATAAAAAAGGAGAAATGAATCTATCCAGAAGCATGGCAGGAAACACAGCTTCAGCTGGGTAGCGTGGAGGGGGACATGGTTGGAGCAGCAGCTGGCTTTACAGATCCCTCGGTCAGGCTGAACATGAACAAAACATCAAATGGTGCCAAGGGAGGGACTCAGAGCCCCTTAGACTGGGGTTCTTCTTCCCACGGCTCCTGTGATGATCAGGAGTGGAGGAGTTAATGGGGGATTCTCTTTTTGTGAGACTTCTTGAAATGCTTTTCATTGTGGATCTTAAGTGACTGTGATTTGTGGGGAAACTGGGAAGCTGAGCAAATCCCCTTGTCTCTTCCTCTGCACCTGTGACAGAAAATTAGCAAGCCAGCCAGGAGTCGAATCTCACAAGGTATGAAAAGCATTTATAGTTTTGGAATCTTTCTCTCTCTAAATCTTTCTCTTAGTTCACTCCTACTCCACATCCTGCCCATCTCCTCTTCCAGACTATCCATCAGAGGAGAGGACAACAGAGGCAAAGTTGAACAAGGAGAAAGGAGGTAGGGAGAGAAGCCCTGTTCCAGGTGTCTTGTGGTACCAGCTGCTTTTTTCAGCTTCTTGAGTAAGTCAAATATAACCCTGGGATTTGAAACAGAATAAATTGGGACTCTAGACAGCATGTGGCTGAGGTCTAAAGTGGCTTTTCTGTCCCCTACCTCTGAATTGCTTTTTTATTTAGAAGCTGATGGCAACTGTCTCACCTAATTCTAAATTCTAATTCTGCCTCAATTCTCTTCACTAATTACTTAAGTCTTGTTTTGGAGATGAACCATTTTCCCCTGTTGTGGGTGCTATAAAGAGGGTCCAAACCAAGTCACAGTGGTCCACAACGTGTAGGTGCAATAGCAGCTCAGCCCACACATTCTCAGTCAAAACACGCGATGCAGTCCAGGGGTGTGGATCCATGTCCCTCTGCTCAGTCACACCAGATGTAGCTCATGCCAAGATTGTGAGTCACACGCATGGTTGTACTTCCTCTCAGGATGCTAAGATGTCTCACACCACACCGACAGTGGTCCATAGGTCACCACACTGTCCTACACAAATGTACCCATGACTGGGAAGGACTAGACAGGGAATCATAAAATTCCTGTACAAAGTTTTCTTTATCCTCCTGAAAGTATAGCCAGGAAGGGAAGCACCACATATGTTTAGATTCTGGGTTATGGCATTGATTAAAAGGTAAAGAATCCCCTCCTTGTGTTCTGAAATGGGTTTAAGAAGGCACTTGTGTTTTTATAATTAGATGAGGACCCACCCCCTGAAATTAACTCTTAAAGGGCTAATTCCTTCTGTCTTTTCCACTGTTGCTGAAACAATCAGATACCACTGGTTTCAATGAAGATGTAATCCATTTCTCACTCCTGAAGCCTGACCCTTTGTCCTCTTTCTGCCTGATATGCAAACTCTGATTTCAGAAATCGGGCTTCTCAAATTAATTACAGAAAAGGTCATTTTTGGTGTATATTAAGAGGTCACTTACTCAAAATTAAAATCCACTAAACCTTTTTCTAATGTGCTTAGACAACTGGACTCCTTAGCTGGCAGGGAAGCTCAAAAACACTCCAGAAAATAGACTGGAGATTCCAATATTGCTGGGGTGGGATGCTCCCCTAAAAAATCATTGCTGGTTTATTAATCACTCTTAAGATGTAGAGCTATTCTTCCTAAAGAGTATTAGGTTAAGAGTTTCTAATAAGGAACCAGGCCCTGGTGGCTCATCCCTGTAATCCTAGCTACTTGAGAGGCTGAGATGGAGAGAACAGTGTCATGAATGATTCCAGTCTAACCCAGGCAAAAAAAGTTTGGGAGACCCCATCTCATCAGGGAAAAAGCTGATTGTGGTGGTCTGCACCTATAATCTCAGCTACACCAGGAGTCCTAAAATGGGAGAGCAATGCTCAAGTCCCACCTGGGCAAAAAGTAAGAACTATCTCCAAAATAACCAGAGCAAAAAGAGCAGGAAGCATGGCTTAAGTGGTTCAATGTCTGCCTAGCAAGTGTGAAGCCCTGAGTTCAAACCCCAGTGTTGCCTCCCAAAAAACCCAAAAGAACTGGGGAAGGGCACCCCTCCATTCCTTAGTCTACTAGAAAATTAGGGCAGCTGTGCTCCCCTCTTCTCTGTTCTTTTCTTCCTTCTATCTTTCTTTCCCAGGTACAAAACCAGACTAAACAAGGAGACATCATTAACATTCCTGTCAATTCTCCCTTAGGAAAATGTTGGGATTTTAAGGAGGAGGGAGTAAGAGAAACAAGCTTAGATGTGTGGTTAAGGTGGCTAAAATTTAAGAGTTATCTAAGGAATTTTCTAAGGTCAAAAACTAATGCCCTGATGTAGAGGTAGCACCTCATTATAGTAAAGTCCTAGACTCACCCTTCAGCTGGCCTCTTCCCCCATTTATGCTTTCGTTCCCTCTACCAGGGACTGATTTCTTCTCCAGATCTCTTTCCCTCCTCTGTCCCTCTTCATCTCTGTATAGAATTACAGTTTTGCGTCTCAAAAATTTTAGGTTGCTTATTTACCTGTTTCTCATCAGCATTAGCCGGAGTTGCTTGAGAAATTTAGAATAACATCTTGTACCTGACAAAGAGTAGGACTCAGTAATAAGTGCTAAAACATAATCGAGTGGCTAAGCAGGTTAATGGCCCATAAAGATGTGCATGACCCATGTATGTTACTTTCCATGGGAAGGACACTTTGCAGCTTGATTAAGTTAATGATTGTAAGATAAGGGTGATTTTCCTGGGATTGGAACTCAAGCTGTCTGGCTCCAGAGCCTCCGTCTGTGCCTCTATGACCCTGAGCCTCAGTGGTGGGTCTGAGGACGAATCTAGAATGACTGTAGTTCCTTCCTGAATCCAGACTCCAGAGCAGGAGTCTCTACTGTCTCTTCCATTCTGGCCAAACAGCCTGGGGTCACCAGGCTCAGACTTAATGGGGGCCAAGGGAGCTAGGAGGCAGCTGTTGGAGCCAGGTGGGCTGCACCCTTGCCTCGGCCTTGGGCTCCCCTAGTCCCGGCCTCCCACTGAGGAGGGAAGCTGTCATGGCGGGGTCATCATTGGGGTGCCAAGTTGGCCTTGGGCAGCAGTCAAGTGGCCTGTGGCTTTTCCCAGAAATCTTTGTGCTGTGCCAGATTCTCCTGGAATCCACCTGCTCACAGTGCCAGGCAAATTCCCGCTGCACTGCTGTGATCATCACCTCCTTGAGAGCAGGTGGTGTGGGGAAGCTGAGAGGGGCTGGGCCCAGGGACTCTGGGGACAGGTGCCCAGCCATGACCGCCACTGCCCTTCCCATAGTCAGCACCCAAGGAGCATCCTATGCTCCCATGGACATAAAGGAGAGCAGAGGAAAAATGACTAGCTCACAAAATCGTGGGCAAAGCAGTCCTTCCACCCAGCAAAGACAAAAACCCTGGCTGCCCAGCAAGTTCTCAAAGTTAAAAAAAAAAAAGTGCCATACCTATCATGCTTGAAGATCCTGAGAGACATTTTCTACAAATCAATTTAGCTCTGTGCTCTACTCCAAAAACTTCTTTCCTTCTGCCCCACGGATTCTACTTCTAAGAAATCATAAAAAAAATTAAAAAATAACCCAAGGGAAAAATACTCAGACATCTAGATAACAATTCATGTTGAAAAATCAGCATTACGGGATTATTTATAAGATCAGAAATTAAGAACCCACACAAATGTCAAATATTAGGGAATCAGAAAAACAAATTTTAATGATTCTATATGACAGCATGTTAAAAAAGACTATAAACTGTAAGTTTTATAAGGCTTAAAATAGTCTATTAAACTTTTTATAAGACTTTTAAAGCATGACCTTTTTTCTGAAATAAAAAGCAAATGTGCGTACAATGTGTGATTCAATAAGGATGTATGTTCACACACACACACATATGCCCACGCGTGTGTACGCACACATACATACTTTTAAAAGAACACTCTGGAATGGTCAGCATGGTGATCCCTGGCTAGATTATAGTTTATAATTTTCTATCTTATAATTAAGTTTATATTACTTTTTTTAAGTGCTTCTTTTTTTTTTTTTTTTTTTAAGCAGTTACTGTCAGGCTTGTGGCATGCAGTTTACAAGCATGGAGAAAACAGGACAGGAGCTCAGGACTGTTGGAGCAAGCCCAGGCTGGACTTGTCGCCAGCCAGGTTTCTTCCCTATGTCACTGGGACGGGGCCATGGGCCTGGCACAGGAGTGGCAGCCACAGGTTTCTTTTTGCTTTGTGCCTGGCTGGCTTTCAGATCTGTGCCCATGTTTCAATGATGGTCATCTTCTCCCCTCACTTCTAGGAAGTGAGTTCCTTCCCTGTGGTCCCAGTAATTTGGAATCATCCCTGCGACACTAGACTCAGTACCAGCCAACTCTACCCAAGAAGGGAACTTGAGCTCAGTTTGTTCCTTCTCCCGTGCTGTTCTGTTTCCCAACAAAGTCTAATGAAAAATTGGACCCTCTGGTTGGAGTCCACAGAACTTGAAGACCCTACCTACTGCAGGGGGCTGTCAGGTGCCACAGACAGGCAAGGAGCAGAGGTTGAAAGAGTGGGACCTGAGGGGTGCAGAGAGGCTTCACACCCCACAGCCACCCTGCCACAGAGACCTCCACCTTTTAAGTCAGAATAAACATGCATGTTATTTGTTCAACCCACATTCAAGACACGCTCTCTCACTCACTCTTAACATTCCCCCAAGAGGCACCTATGGAGAAACCACTAATCCAAACAGGAGTCATGGGGCTGATGAAGACATGGTGTGAGCCCCTTCAAGCTCACACCAGGGAGGTGAAAGCCAGGCCCAGTAACCCTAAGCCCTCCACGCCCCACCTTTCTGCATCAAAAGCAAAGGGCGTGTCTGTCAGCCTGGCCCACAGGGCACAGGTAAGTGATCAGTGCTGGTGTGGGAGCTGACCTTGCCTCAGCAGGGGCTCAAATGCCCCTTCCCGGAAGTACTGCATGCCCACCAACTGAATTTCCAACAGGAAAGAGCATTTTCTGCCTCCACTTTTGGGGCCTGGTCCCTACCTTGGGAAGCTCACATCTGATTTCACAATTGGTGATGGTCATAGCCCCTCCCTTCCCCTCTCCACACCCTCTCCACCTCTCTGGCACCTTCAGTTTCCCAGACTTCAGGCTCCTTCCAGGTGGGGGGAGGTTAGGCCACGTACAGCTGAAAGCACTGTTCAGAACCCGAGTGAGATGAGGGTGTGGATTCAGCCTCATCACTTAGGAACTGCAATTTTTAGTCCTGGTGCAAATTTAAAAAACTCCATCTCCTTATCTGGAAAATGGAAACCACACAGTGTGTCTCTCAATGAATGGATTACGAGAGTTCCCATCAACTGAGGATTTACTGAGCTCCTACTGTGTGGGAGCCTAACACCAGGGGAAGAGGCTATGTTAGCAAAGCACAAAAGAAGGAAAAAAAAAAAAAGACCCTCATTTGTAACCTTTGTCCATTTGGGTGGTGTAAATACCCTGGATGATTTCAACTACTTTGATATTCAGTGCTGGCAAGCATGTTCTTGAGGTCTGTTGAACTTGAGCTCACTGTTTGTGCCATGGGGACAAGCTTGGTGCTGGGCTTCAGGGAGCTCACAGTTTAATGGGACAGAATCAAGAGTCATGTCTAGTTATTAGTATATATGCTTGTGGAGGTGACTCTTGGCTGACAACTTGATTGAATGAAGTAATGTCTAGGGATTGATAAAACACACCTGTGGGTGTGTCTGTGAAGGAATTTCCAGAGATGATTAGATCATGAGGGCTCTGACTTAATCAATGGTTTGATCCTTTGGTGGATTCAAAATTTAAATAGACTCTTGGGAGGTGGTGGAACTGTGTAAGGTAGGGCC
Organism: Castor canadensis; assembly: GCF_047511655.1. Lineage (NCBI taxonomy): Eukaryota > Metazoa > Chordata > Mammalia > Rodentia > Castoridae > Castor > Castor canadensis. The sequence continues at coordinate 190,407,792 of NC_133388.1, forward strand.
TAGCTGGAGGAAGTGCGCTGACCTTTGAAGAGTGTATCTTGGCCCTGGCCCTTTCTTGTTACTCTTTCTGCTTCCTGGTCACAGTAAAATGCTTTCCACATGCTCTTCCACCATGATGCTCTGCCTCACCGCAGGCCTAATAACAACAGAGAAAGACCACCATACACAGAAACATCTGAAACTGAACTAAAATAAATTCTTCTTCCCTTGTTTCCTCAGGTATTTTGTCACAATAACAAAACACTGACTAACACACTGTCTACTCCAGACTAGAAGGTCTGTGATGGCAGGGACAATTTATTTTTTAAAACCCTTTCAACTGTGTTATCCTCAGTCCTGACAAATAGCATGCACCTAGTAGCGTGTCCTTCAGTAACAAAACATGGGGTGAAGGCTAGATAGGAAAACAGGAGACCAGTGCTTATTAAGCACCTACTACATTCTGGCCACACAGAACACACTCTCTGTAAATCATCTCCCAATTCGTCAGCAGCCTTGGGAGTTGTGACTAAATATACTAATTTTAGAAATGAGGAAATGGAGGTTGTGAGATACTCAATCACTTTCTTGAGAACACACAGCTGGGACACTGAGTCCTGAGTGCCTGGCATTATGCTGTCAGCTACTGGGAACAAAGACCCTGTTACTGGAACTGGTGAAACTCCAGGAAGAAGGTGTCCAAAAGAGAGGCCTCTGCCTGGGCCTTGGGTACTGAGTTTGTGATGCCACAAAAACGAACTTTGAGGACACATTGAGGTAGAGACTAAGAAAGTTTATTAGGAAAGCAAAGCAAAGAAAGGATAGTACACAATCCAGATATGGGCACATCAGATAGCAGCTTTAATATCAGAGGTATTTATGATGAAAAAGTTGGTTGGGGTTTGGCTTTAATTCATCTAATATGAGAATTATTCAGATTCTCCTTTGTTCTGGACACCTGGTACACTTTAATCATTATCATTTGGGCCCAAAGGTATCAAGGTTGAATGGTCTATTAAATTTTGGTCATTGTGACATAGACGTCTGAGCATCCCTTTAAACAAAGGATGGGTCCCGCCAGATGCTACCTTCAAGGCAGGTGTCCTACCTGCAGATGATTTTTTTCCTCTGTAAACACTTTCATGATCAAATGAGTTATGGTACTAAATGTTTTTTTTTCCCAGCATAAGTGTCTTTTTGAAAGACATTCTTGCTCAGTTCCCAGAGTACAATAATCATTTGGGCCAGTGGGCAAGGTCACAGGGAAATAACTGCCTTTACACTAAATGTTGTAGCATATCAAGACTTAAAGCTAAGAAAATAGCACCTGTGTGCTTTTAATCAAGTTATTCATTAATACACTGTTTATCTCTGAATTCCTGGATCCTGTTTCCCATGCCTCATTTTCCCTGATCTGTCCTGCCTAAACCGTAACCTGACCTCAGGATCAATGTAGCTTTTCCACCACAATCTCCTGGGAGTCCTGGGTTTCTGGGCCACCAGCATTGAGTCCATGGGCACAGAAGAGGGAGACCTACTTTTGGGTACTTGTTGGGTACCCAAAATTCTCTCCTCTGTTTTTCTTCCCTTGTTTCCTGTACCCTTAACACAGACTGTAGAGTCCATGGTTAAGGTGAATGGACACAGTCTTGTCTTTCAAGATAGACACAGAGGCACTCAGAGGCCAGATGATTCTGGTCAGTAAGGAAAGGGAGCTTGGACCCCCTGCCAGCTGGCTCAGGGCTCAGACCACTGCCTCCACAGGCGGCCACATGTTCTCACCCACGTCAGATTTACCCCCAGCACAAAGTCCCCGGGAGTTTGGGGACATTCAGCTGTGTTTATAAAAGACAGGTGGAATCCTCAGGACCCTGGTTATTCATTACATTTTATTAAATGCTGATATAGCAAACCCTCATAAATAGGCCAAGGGGTGGTAAGTCACCAAAAGGCCAAGCCAGACAAACAAGAGCCTTACTGATTAACCAGCCACTGCTGTCAGGCCTGCCAGCTGCTTAGCAGAGCCTTGGCTCTGCCAAGGTGGCCAAGGGTCAGAGGCTGTTCTTGCTGTATGGGCCAAGCTCATCAGAAGTCCTGAAGACTAGCAGCAGGAAGGGGCCCCTGGACTTTGGTGCCAACTCCTAGAGTCTCTTAAAGGGCCCTTGCTGATGTTCCCTGGGAAGCTGTCCCTTGAACTCTTCCTGCTTGGATCCTTTGAGGCTGGCTATGGAAACATGGGCTTTGTTCCTGTCCTACTCAGGGCACTTCTGGGGGCTTGGCCATCTCCCTTCTTTCTGGACCCAGGGCCTCAGCTTCCGACTCTAGTCTGGCCCTCAAGCAAGATCAGTTAGAGACACTGACAAACATTCTCCACTACTCCTAAGACAAGTCCAAAAGTCTTCCTGCCCTAAGTGTTCATGAATAATCTTTGTGCCAGAAACAGAAAAAGGGGGTGAAAAATGACCATGAAAGGAAGTGGACAACCCTAAAATGAGTTCAGCAGCCACTGTCCTGGTGGATAGTTCTGAGATTCCCATGGCTACTGTAATAAGTGACCACTTATTTGGCTGTTTAGAATGACATTAATTTGTTATTGTCAGGTTCTAGAGGGTGGAAGTGTGAAATGGGCCTCTGTGAGTAGAACCAAGGTAGGACTGAGCTAACTCTGAAGGCTCTCCTGCCACTCTCTTACGAGGAACCTTATGATGACATTGGGCCTACCCAGATAATTCAGGATAGCCTCCCCATCAAAAGGTCTTTAATTTAACCACATTTGCCAAGTCTTTTGGGCTATGCCACATGACATGTTTCTAGGGTCAGTGGATTAGGATATACACATCCTTGGGGGCCATCGTTTCACAGATGTTCTTTCTGCAACCATCAACCAACAGATCCTTTGTTCTATTGGTCACATCGCCTACCAATGACCATCAAGCACTGGGTTCCAGACTACTGAAGACCCTTCCCTGGGGATGACAAGGTAGACTTCAGGTCTCCAGGTGGGAGGGCCTCCTGATGCCAGGCTTTGGTCCCTTGGCAATACCCCTGGGGCATGTCCCACCCTTGGATCCTGATTAGCTTTGGCTTCCCTTGTCAACCATGTTTCCTTTATTGGCTTGGGTTTGAAACCATACTTGGCCATGCCAAGGATATAAGTGACCTTGGGTGACTTACTGTCACCTTCTGACCCTTCATAATTCATCATGGGCACAAAGGGTCCAATGTCACCCCCTCTTCAATTCTGTTGTGAAGATGGTTGGATAACTTAGACACCAGGAAAGGGCTCCCTATCCCCTTGGAATCAGGCTAAGATCTTTGAAACACACAGCTCAGATTCTGGTTCTCACTTCCTCGCTATAGGTCCTCCAGTGGCTTCCTGTATCACTTCCAGCTAAGACCCAAGGACTGCTTCCTGCTTCCTGGGGAAAGGGTAGCCCATGAGCTGACCCCTGCCCCACTCTCTAATTTCACCCCAAGTCATCCTGCCCTACTTAGGACGTACCAGCCACACTGGCCTAGTTCTTGTTCCTCAGACTTTACTTTGGGACTTGTCCTCACTTTTCTGTGTTCTGCCCTGAACATTTCCCCAGAAGTTAGACAGGCCAGTTCCTCCTGACCCTTCAGATAGCCACAACCCCATCTCAGATGAGCTTGGCTCATCTGCTCAGTATAAATTAGTTCCCCCCACTTACTTCCTGTATCAATTTCTTCGTTTCCTTGCTTTGTTTCTTGTGTTTCTCCTTCTCTTGGCATCCAGCTGGAGCCAGGTCCTAGTCATGTGTGCAGCGGGATGGCCCAGGGCTATGCTTCAGCCCATGGTGTGTGGGCGGAATGAAGCATGGTTCATAAAGATTCCACACTCTCCAGTGTGCTCCGTCTAGCCCTGCTGGCCAGGCTGGATGCAGGTGGTCCTGTGATGACCACGGGTTCCTCGCCAATGGTATGATCACCAGATTATAGAATCTGCACCCCCAAATCAGGGAAAGACTTCCTGATACACTCACATTGGATTTCTCCGTGAGCAAGGAATATGTTTCCACTGTGATAAACCACTGATATTCTGAGTTCTTATTCCTATTTGCTTCTTTGTTGCCTGTCTTTTCCACTACTGTGCAAGCCCAGGAGGGCAGACACTGGCTGTCTTGGACTCTGTTGATGCCTTGGCCGCGAGCAGCCTTGGTTCCATTGAAAACCCAAAGCTTGCTGAACTAATGAGTAAATCCAACTGTCCCAACTCCCCTTTCCAAGCTCTACAGATGTCTAAGGTTCTATGGAATTCTACAGTTCTAAGACTGTCCATTCATGTTTGAGCAAAGTTCTAGGGATTTGAGCTCAAGGGCCCAGAATTCTAGCAATTTCCTCTTCTTCTGCTGAATTTATTAAGTTCAAGGGTTGTTATTCAATCTTTATTCACACAATAATTTGGACATGCAACTTCATTCTTTACACACACACACACACACACACACACACACACACAGAGCTGCTCAAAGCCTTTGTGTGGACAGAATACTTAATTAAAGTCCATGGAAGGCAGGGAAGGGCGTTCACCCCACCACAATGCCTACAAGTGCCAAAGGAAATCAGCAGCCCAGTTTTAAGTTTCTAGGGCTGACCACTGCACTGCTAGGCCATTTCCCTTCCCTATTGTTCTAGCTGCAAGCTGGTTTTTTTTGCCCCTCCTTTTCCCCCTCTATCTCCTGAGGCAAACTGTGTTTTCTTTTCAAGATGGTTGCAGCCATATGTCCCATCTCACACATTCTTCTACCATGTGACCCTGCCACCCTCTTCTCAAGAGGTGGGGCCTCTGTCCCCTTCCCATGACTCTGTGGCTGTTCCACCTAAGTAGAGTATGGGAGAAAGAATGCCTGTGACCTCTGGGGCTCAGCAGCTCTGCCTCATCTGCTGGAATGCTTGCTGCTATGGTGCCACTGTGACCCCTGCAGTTCATGTGTGAGAAACTTAGTTCTGAGAGGTAGGTCTCTGCCCCCATGAATGGATCAATGCCACATCATACAGGATGAATTTGTCACCTCCTCCTCCTCCTCCTCCTTCTCTCTTTCTCTGTCCTTGTCTTTCCCACTCCCACTTTCACGCTCTCTTGGCATTCTGTCATGGATTAAACATCATGAAGGTTCACACCAGATTCACCCCCTTGACCTTGGACTTCGAGTCTCCAGAACTGTAAGAACTAAACCTCTGGTGCTTTTTTCAAAAACTGTACAGTCTTAGGTATTACATTATAGCAACACAAAACAGACTGAGACACTTGCTTTTGGAAACCTGAGCTGACATATCAGAGTCCAGCTCTGCTGTGGCCATGATACCGTGAAGAAGCCGTGACAACCTGAGGGGCCATAATAGATGCCCTGGTCACCAGCCCCAGCTGAGGCCCCATCCATAAAAAAGCGATGAGTGATGTCATAGGTTGATGGTTCCAGCCACCTGCTGTTGGGTCCCCAATCAGCTGAGTCTTCACAGCTAAAGTCCCAGCCATAAAGGAGCAGAGAGAAGCTCCTGCTGTGCCATGTCCCAATTCTCGACTCACAGAATTTGTAGCATAATAAAATTGCTGTGTCTCCTGTCACTAAGCTTTGGAGCATTTTGCTTTACAGCTAAACAGCAACTGAAACATCCCTTCCCTGCTCTGAGAGCCAAGTGACCTCCTTCATTTTCTTAAGCAAGGCTGTGTGGTCATTGTTTTGTTGTCTCAGCCCCTGCCTTTATATTTTCCTAACAAAACCTTCCCAGAGGTGCTCTGATGCCAGCAATTAAAATAGCAAAGAGTTTTATCTCTGCCAAGGTTTTGAGTTCTTGGCACATAGGGATTTTCAATTAATGTCAGTTTTCATTTCCTGTTCTTTGAACTCCTGGGGAGCAGGAAGGTGAAAAGAAGAAGGCAAGGGAGGAAACAGTCAAGGTTCCAGAAATATGCTATTGGCTCAAGTTGGGCCTTGCATCTTGATGAAGCTGGACCCAGAGGCAGAAACCTCCTACCAGCAAGCATCACCAAGGAAATTCAGTGCAAAGAACAGGGTACCATGGGACTGGAAGAGTTGGGAAGCCTTATGTACAGGGTTGCCTGATAGAGCACGACAGCTAATTAAGTTTGTATTTGAGACAATTTTTTTATGTATATCCCATGCAAAACTGGGAATCCTTATATCAAAACAAACAAACAAACCAAAAAACCCTGATTTGCTATTTATCTGAAATGCTAGTGTAATTGGGCTTCCTGTGTGTTCATTTGCTAATTCTGGAAGCCCTATTCAGGGGACCTGAGGCACTAGCAGTTAGAGCAGCAGGAAACTTCCTTTCCTTACCTGGAGGATGCAGGTTACCTGAGTCCAGGGACTCAGGCTGCCCTGTCAGGTGACCATAACAGGTCCTGCCTGAAAGAGGTTGGAACCAGGAGATGTGAGATGTGGCCAAGGCAGAGATGTCACCTGAGCGAGCAAAAAGGGTGGAATTGCCACAGCCCCTTCCAGCCTCCTTTCCTCCTGTCTCCTTCAGGGCCTCTTTTGGGCTGAATCCAGCAAGGAGCTGTGGGCAAGGAAACCCAAGAAATGTAGTTTGCACAGTCAGGCTTCTGGGACACTGGCAGGGCAGGACAAAGGTACAGTGTCTACAACATAAACTTTGCTATGTATGAAAAATACAACATTAGACATCTAAAACCACTTCTTGAGCCCTCATATGCCACCATATAAAGAAATCTATATTCTCTTCATCAGATTCATCTTCACATTCTACAAATGAGGACATGGAGGCTCAGCAAGGTTAACAAGTTTGCCCCAAAGTCCACACAGGAAGGATGTAGCAGCGTCAGGTCTTTGCTACACCAGAAGGGGGCACTTTAGTCCCGCAGAAGGTGGGAGGTGGGAGTCAGGGAGCCACATGCAATGTGGCTTCGTCACATCACAAAGATTCATCACAAAGATTGCTTCTAGGAGGAGCGCCATCTTGATACATGTCTACTTGCTTTGGCCAACACTGCACTGGAAATGTCTTCTCCTCCCACTCTTTCTGAAGGCCTTAACTCATTAATTCCTTCTTTCTGGTATTCAAAGCATGTATGTTGGCAGCCTGGTGTGGTGGAAAACAGCAGGGTATACAGTTAGGAGGTAGAGCTCTGAAGTTAGATGCCCAGTTCGAATTCTGGCTCTGTCATTTGCTAGTTCTGTGATGTTGGGTGAGTTCCTGAAGCTCTCTGGTCCCCTTATTCCTCATTTATGCAGTGATAATGGTGACGGTGTCAATAATGACAACAATATCTACATTACCAGCAAGCCCATCATGTGTAGCCCTCTTCCTGCTCATTGTTCCAGACCACATGTTTGTGTAAAAGGCCAGCAGCTGCTCAGCCCATCTGATGTGAAGGGCCAATGGGTCCATCCATGGGAATCTTTGGCACATGGTTTGTGCCCCCAAAAGTGTTGCCTTCTATGTAATATTACAGAGCCAGCTAAGTGCAGAGCTTAGGGTACAAAGCTGAAAGTCCCTGTGTACCATGTCATGGAGGAGGTGAGAGTGGCAGGGAGAACATCATTTTGACACTTGACACTGAGTATTAATTAGGGCACTGTTAATAGCCTCAGGGCCGACAGAGGACAGAGGGGATCAGTTCTGATTGGTGGGCAGATTAGCATTCCTGTTAGGCCAAGGAGGAGTTGGTCTAGTAGAGAGTGCAGGGAAGGACATGAGAGGTAGGGGAGTGGAGGAGAGCACAGTGCACAGTGGGGAGAATGGTGAGGTGTGGGGGTACAGTGAGGGTAATGTAAAACACAAAGACTAGAGATTAGCAAATATTGCGTGTGTACTAAGAACTGAGGCTTGTCTTCAGTGGCAGGGAAGTGGTTTCTGCAGCCCTGATTTCAGACCTCTCACTATGATGAGGAGGGCAAGAGGATGCAAGCCGAAAGGAAAAGCTCTCCTAATGCCCATTTTGCCCTCGTGTACTAATTCTACCCACGTCCCCATCCCCAGCCTCTCCTTAGTCTTCACTTGTCTCTCCTCTGACCCCGTACCTCCAATAGCAACCAGACATGCAGGAAGCTGCATTCCACAGATCCCAGCTCAGGCTAATGCCTTCAAAACAGATGTGACCTCTGTCATCCACCCTCCGTGCCCCACCCTGATAGGGGTTCAGGGGTGCAGGCTTGGCGTTATCCACAAAAGGGTCTTGGCCTTCTGACTCACTGAGCTCCTAGCTCAGGCCAGGTTTGCATGGGAACAGAGACCTTCAAAGTCTGAGGAGAGCAGTGCCATTTGTGTGAGCCCTGCATAAATCCCTGCACCTCCCCAAGGTGGGGCTGGTGGCTCTGCTCTGGTTTTCTGTGAGGGTTGGAGGACCAAATATGACTATGGGAAAAGTCAGAATGTGGAATACTGCACAACAGTCCTGAGGGCATCTCAGGTGAGCACAACGACTCCTCTGTTCCAGGCTCAACTCTCCTCCCTCAAAAGGACTTCTCCATAGGGGAAGTCACTGTCCTAAACTCCACTGATTTGAGCTTCTGGTCCTGGGAAGGTCCCTTCCATCCTTTATAAGGACGTGGACTCTGAGCTTCCTAGATGGTCAGAGAAGGAAAGGCCTTTGGGACTCAGACCACCCAAGCCCTGTTGTGGTTTGGATCTTAAAATATCCCCCAAGACCCTGTGCTAAAGGCTTGGTCCCCAACCTGTGATGCTGTTAAGGGATGGAGGAAATTCTAAGAGGTGGGGAACAGTGGGAGGAAGTTAGGTTACTGTGGACGTGGATATTTGGACCCTGGCGGTCCCTCTTTCTCTTTGCTTTCCAGCTACCATGAGGTGAGTAGCTTCTTCTGCCTTGCTCTCTCTGCTATGATGTTCTCTCTTACCAAAGTCAAAGCAATGGGGCCAAGAGATAGTGGATTGAAACCTCTGAAATGAGATCCAACATAAAACGTTCCTCCTTTTAAGTTGTTTATCTCAAGCATTTTGTCATAGCAACAGAAAGTGACTAACACACCATTTGTCTTAGAGGTGAGATCCCCAGGTCAGAGACGAGGTAGGGCAGCCCTATGGCTTCTCTTGAGTTGAGAATGGTGTCCCTTGTCCTTTGAATTCTGGGTCAATGCCTCCAGTTATCCCTGTATCTATCCACCCAACTTTAAAAAGTGAGGCTCACCCGTACTGAGTACCCATGGGATGCCAGGCACTATCTGGACCCTGAGAACACACAGAGAACCCCCCATGTCTGACTAAGAGCTTGCTATGGAAGTAGGTAGAAAAAAAAGCAAAGAAATAATTCTGAGAGTAGGATGATATTTTTCCAAGGGCATGTGCCAAACTGAGGGTCTGGAAGCCTGGACAGGGCTAGAAAGAGGTGACTGACCCTCTGACAGAGGCTAGGGAGGGCACCAGAATTTAGCTTAACCCAGGCAGCCACAAAAACTACTCTCAGGCCTGGCGACAGGCTGCTGGGGTGGGGAAGTACTTTCCACCACAGCATGGACTGGATTTTGCAGGAGTCCTGGAAAGTACCTGGACAGAAGGATAAACTGACCAGCCCTGCCTTTCCCTAAGGCGCCACCCTGCCCGTGCCTACACGCACAAGTACAGTGACTGCGCACTCTGTGTTTTCCACCTTTATTCAGAAAGCTCGACTGGTTAAGGGAAACCAGTTCATGTAACAGGAAGTCCAATTTCCAGGACATGCAAGGCAAGCAGCTCTATTTTTGGAAGAATTCTATGAGCTCTGATTTCCTTAGAAACACATAAAGTGCCTGCAGGCACAGGGACAATGGATGAAGCCAGCTTTGCCCTCCTTTGTTCCTGGCTCTGACCCTCCCTCCCATGTAGTCCTAAAAGCATGCTGTCTGGAATGTGTAACCTGTACCCCTTAATTGGGTCTTCTGGAAAAATCCCCACCTACTAAGCTCAGCCCCGAGTGGCTTGTTCCTCTGGCCTTGGGCCATGGGCTAGGCCATGCAGGCGGCCACCCCTGGATTCTCATCCAAAGCAGGACAGTGAGTGGCCCTCACCTGGTCTTTCCACACTGCAGATCCTGTGGGGCTTTGGGCAGATTTTTTAACCATCTGGGCCTTTGTTTCCACAGCCACAAAGAGGGAGGAGCACACTAGGCCCACCCCACAGGCCTCATTTTACCCAATGAGAAAATACTTGCAAACTTCATTATATTACATGTCTTAAAAATTGACATGAGATTCTAATAACATGCCATTACCTGTTTTAAAGCACACTAGTTGGTAGCATTGAGTACATTCATGATGTGCAATCACTACCATTATCTAGTTCCAAATATCTTTATCAACCCAAAATATAACCCTGTACCCTTTAAACAGCTACTCCCCTTATCCCCCAGACTTCTAGCCCCTCCCCAGCCCAAGCCCTTGACAACTACTAATCTGCTTTTGTCTGTGTGGGTTTACAAATCACGGACATTTCATGGAAATGGAATCATACCATGTGTAACCCTTTGTATTTGGCTTCTTTCACTTAATGTCATGTTTTCAAGGTTAGCCTGCATTGCAGCCAGTGTGGGAGATTTGCTCATTATGGCTGAGTAATATTCCATCTTGGGGATAACCAATTGTTCATTTATGCATTCTGTTGATGGCATTTTGATTGTCCCCCCATTTTGGCTGTGGGGAACAGTGCTGCTACAGACATGAGCACGTGTTAGCATACCTATTTTCAACTATTTGTGCTCTAAGTCTAGGAGGAGAATTGCTGAGTCACATGGAAACTCTGTTAACTTTTTGAAGATCTGTCAAACTCTTTTCCAGCAGCTGGGCCACTTTTCATTCCAAGCAGCAAAGCACAAGTGTTCCAATTTCCCCGTGTCCTAGCCAACACTTGCTATTTTTCATTGATCATTTGATTACGGCCGTCCAGCAAGGGTGAGGGCTCCTTTGGGGTGATTTTGACTTGCCTTTTTCTAGGGACTGAAGGTGTTTAGAATGTTTCATGTGCTTGTGGTCCATTTGTATATCTTCTTTAAAGAAACGTTAGTTCAAGTCAGCTTCTAATGGAACTGTTTGCCTTTTTGTTGTTGAGTTCTAAGAGCTCTTTATATATTCTGACACTAGACTTTTATCAGGTATATTATTTGCAAATGCTTTCTCCTATTCTATAGGTTGCCCTTTGAAAGGATTTATTTTTAATGCTAGTTAGAAATAGTTCAAAAGAAAAACATGTTAGAGGATTTTGCATTGCCTCACTATTCTTTCTTGCTTTAAGACATTGTGTTCTAGCAGCTGTGCTAAGAACATCACATAGTATTAGCATTCTTCCTTAAAGGAGGAGGAGATGGAGGTGCAGGGAAACTTTGCATGTGGTTTTTCTACCTGCTGGGATACCCTTTTCTCACCTTCTTACCTGGCTCACTCCTGCTGACCTCACTTCTTGCCACAGTCCTCTGTTTATCCCCATCCCAGCCTGAGTGATCTCAAACACAGGACATATTCTCTGGGTACCCAGGCATCCTGCCCCTCTCTCTCTGACTTTTCTATTCAGTTATGATGTTTCCTGCAGCAAGGACCCCTTGACCCCCACCTCCCACCCCACTCCTTGACCACCAGGGCCGAGGGCTTCTCTGCTTCCAGGCACTATTTACCATACAGCAGAGGCACCATGAGATACATGCCCTCATTCTTGTCTCACCCTCCCTCCTTTCATTTCTTGATATTTTTCTTTCTTTTGCTCCTTCTCCTTCCTTCCTTTCCCTTTCCTTCCTTCTCCTCCCCTCCCCTCTTCTTCCCTTACTCTATGCCTCTGTTTGTCTCTCTCTGCTTCTTCCTTTTCACAGAGAAGGATAAATGAGCTTATATTTCTGGAAGACACTCCAGTAAAGAACTTCTAGAACATTTAGACTCGGGATGGTGGAGTGGTTGACAGTGGAGCATGTCAGGCTGCTCTCCACTGAATGATAGAGCTGGCCATCCTCAAAGTGTCGTAGTACCTTCTGGCCTCCCTGGAGGACATTGTACCTGGAAAGCAGAAAACACCCAACCAAGACACAGTGATGAAACACTGCAGAACCTGAACTTGAACTTGGGCCTTTTCATTATAAATCCATTCAGTTCAAACCAATTTAATTCCTCCCACATCCATTATGCACCTAAGCCAGGCTCTCTGCTACTTTCTGAGAATCCAGGGATGACCCCAGTCAGGAGGAACTCACATACCTGGGGAGATGTACAGCCCTCCCCAGTGCTAATCCAAGTCACACTGTCTGGAGAGACCAGGAGGCACAAACCAGACACAGCTGGCTCTATACAGCATGGAATCTCAGGGTGGTGAAGGAGTAGTTTTTCACCTGTCAGAGCCCCCATTTTCTCAGCTGCTCTTTGCTAGTGTTGCTCAACTGAGAGAGAAGATATGAAGAACCGTGTACCACGGGCACATTGATTAGATGTGCAGTGAACCAGCACATTACATTTTTGTTTAGGGGGTGACACTGAAGATTCCCCTTGCTGCACTCTCCAGTGGCTCCCATTTTTCTGAGAGTAAAGCCTACTTTCTTTAAATGACCCTGAGACACCTAAGTCCTGTGTACCTGCTCCCATGTCTTGCTGCTGACTCTGTGTTCTGATGCCACTGTCCTAAGCATCATCTATCCAGTGAGTGTTGCTTACCTGTAGGACTTTTCATATGCTTCTCTCTCTGCCAGGAATGCTTTCCTCTCCTTCTCTCCTGCTTGGCCTACCATCCTTATGATCCAATTATACCATTCCTGGGTATATATCCAAAGAAATCAAAGTCAGCATACAGTAACGATATCTGCACACCCATGTTTATTGTGGCACTATTCACGATGGTCAAATTATGGAAATAGACTATGTGCCTGTCAAAGATGAGTGAATAAAGAAAATGCGGTATATATATGTACAACAGAATTTTATTCATCCATAAAGAACAAAATTGTGTTGTTTGTAGGAAAATGGATGGAACTAGAGATCATGATGTTAAGCAAAATACACCAGACTCAGGAAGACAAATATTGCATGTTTTCTCTCATATGTGAAATCTAGATTTCAAAAAAGGACATAAAAGTAGTAGAGGGAATATTAGGGAAGAGGAAGGGAATCAGACGGAGGAGACAGGGAGCTAAGGGAATATGATCAAAGTATGTTATAAGCATAGGATGGTTAGTGAATTTTGATTCTCAATTTGATTGGATTGAGAAATGCCTAGATTAGCAAAGCATACCTCTAGGTGTTTTTGTGAGGGTGTTTCTGGGGAGGATTAACTAAGGTGGGAAGATCTGTCTTGAATGTGGGTGGCACCATCCAAGGCTAGAGGGCTAGATGGAACAAAAGGGGAAAGAGGTGGAGCCCCACTGGTGCAGGCATTCTCTCCCTCTCTCTCTGCTTCCAGGCCACTATGATATGAGCTGCAGTGACTCACCATGCTCTCTCTACCATGATGGACTAAAAACTCTGAAACCATTAGTTGAATATTTCTTCCCTTGAGTTGTTTTCGCTTGGGTATTTTGCAACAGAGATGAGAAAATGAACACAATGCACGTATGAAACTGACACCATAAAACCCACTATTTGGTATAACTCATATACACTAATTTTAAAAAGAAATATAGTTTACTATTTGGAAAAAATTTAAAAGGTGACATACTTTTTTTTAAAAGAAAGTCTTTTATATAAGTTTGCTCATCATAAAACATTTTCAACACATAAAAATTGTTCGTATTTATGGGGTTACCATGTTTTTGATGTATCTACATTGTGTAGTGTTCAAATCAGGGTAAGCATATCTATCTTCTCAAACAGTTTTCATTGTGTGAAAATATGCAAAATTCTTTCTTCTAACTTTTGTGAAAAATGCAGTCATCACCTACAGTCACACTGCTGTGCGATTGAACACCTGAATCCTCTTCGGACAGCTAGGAATATGACATCTAAGCAAAGGTACCAGGGTGAGACAAAGTCTGCTTCGAAGCCCTTGTTTGTCCATGCATCACTGTCCTTAGTACGTGAACTGAGACAGAGAAAGCACACTGGGATGTATGTTGCAGGATAGGAGAAGGTTGGTCTGTATGTTCATTACTGCAGTTCCAAACCTAGCAGTGTTTGGCACCCAGTAAGCACTCAATTAATGGTTATTAAATGAATAAAATGCTCTAAAATGCCCATTTTCATTTTCTTAGAATTGATTTTTGTATTTAACAAATAAAAATAGTATATACTTACTGTGTGCAACATATTATTTTGAAATATGTGTTGTGAAAGGGCTAAATTGGGCTAATTAACATAGGCAGTGTCCCACATACTTGTTGTTTTCTGGTGAGAACACTTAAAAACTGCCCTTTTGCAATTTTTAAGAATACTGCCCATTGTTATTAACAAAAACATTGTTCTATACAATGCATCACTTGAACTTATTCCTCCTATCCAACTGAAATTTTATATCCTTTGACTAATTTCTTTCCAGCTTTACCCTCCAGCCTTTCTACTCCCAGCTTCTATGAGTTCAGCTCTTTTTAGATTCCACAAGTAATGAGGTGATTTGTCTTCTTCTGCCTGGCTTATTTTACTTAACAAAGTACCTTCCAGGTGCATCCCTGTTGTCACAAACAGCAGGATTCCCTTCGTTTCATAGAACTCCATTGCACATGTATGCTTTATTTTCTTTATCCACTCATCTGTTGGTAGCACTTAGGCCCATTCTGTGTCTTGGCTATTGTGAAGAATGTCAAGGTGAACATGGGAGTATAGATATGGCTTCAACATACTGATTTCGTTTTTCTTGGCTACATACCCAGAGTGGAATAGCTGGATCCCGTGCTAGTTCTATTTTTAGTTGTTTGAAGAATCTGCATGCTGTTTTCCATACTGGCTGCACTAATTTACATTCCCACTGACAGTGCACACTACATTGATCCTTAGCTTGATGCAGGAAACAGTAGAGGTGTGACACAAGGTCACCATGCTAGATTGAGTGGCCCCAGTGTCGCATTCCCTTGTAATAACATTAGTCTGCACTCTTGGTGTGACTTCCTAGTGGGAGAAGAATCCTTTCTCACACTTGACATTGGGTCTAGGCACCTATTCTGGTTACCTATTGCTATGCTACAAGCTGCCCTAAACCTTAGAGGCTCAAATAACAATTCGATCTTACCCATCTCACAGATCTGCAAATGAGGTTCATCTTGGTGGGATGGCTCATCTCTGTTTCACATGATAAAAGTTGGGGCAACTCAACAGGAGTTGGAGAGTGCTCTTCCAATGTGGTACACTCACATGACTGGCAAGTTGGTTCCTGTTCATATGGCCACCTCCATGGGGCTACTTGAGTTTCATTGTACCATGGTGGGTTCCAAGAGTATGTTTTTCAGGAGACAGGAATTAGAAGCTTCCAGACCCTTAACTGTCTAACTGGCACAATCACTTCTGCCATTTTGTATTAGCTAAAGAGCTACAGAACTTGTCCAAATTCAAGGGCAGCAGACACCCTTAATGGAAGGGATGCTAAAGAACTTGTGGTTGTCTTTAATATGACCCACCAGGTTTTAGAGGACAAAGCAGAAACTGAATCTTAAATGTGTTTTTGTGCGAGTCTTGTTCCCTGTGCTCCTAGAGTCTGTGTGTATGCTAGGCCAAGAATATGAGACGATAGAGAAGACATGGATCCCCTGCAGCCTGAACCCAAACAGAAGTGAGCCAAAGTCTGAAGCAGAGCCTGTCTGGTTACCTGTAGACATGTATATTGTGGCAACAGTTGACTGATACACTTGGGCTTGGCTCTTAAATTGGCTTGTCTGAACAGTGTGGAGAATGGATGAAAGGGTGGAAAAAGCAGAGAAAGGAATTTGTAGGAGCAGGTCTTTGATATTATCTGATTGGATGATAACAAGAACCTAAATTGGGGGTGGGGATGGAGTGGGGAGATGCATGGGTTTGAATAGCAGATGTTACAGCAGCAGATGGACATTAGGGTGGTGTGGGAGGAGCATCAGGGAAGCTCTGGCCTCTGCCTTGTCTCAGGGTGTGACTATCCTATGGAAACCCACAGGGCAGCAGAAGGGTGACAATGAGTGTGGTTTGGATCTATGTGAGTTCAAAGGGCTTTAGGACATGCAAAAGAAACTTCTCAGAAGATAGATGGCTCTGAGGACCTGAGTGGGAAGAGAGAAAAAGGGGAATCATTGTCCCACAGGCCAGGAGTGTGACGAGTTTATAAGAAATGGGATAAGGATGGAGTCTTAAGAAGACCAGATAGTTGAGGGTGGGTGGAGGGGATGGGGAAGTGGCAAAGAGCCTGGCAAGGAATTAGAAAAGGAGGTAAACAAGGGCGGAAGTGAGCCATGGAAGGCTCTTCAGCTGTGAAGGTCCTTCTCCACAATTCCTGTTGTTGGTAAGCTCCAATGGTACCCTCAGCACCCAGTTTGGTGTACCCATCCTACTCTGAGCTGCCCAAGAATTAGCATCACAACATTCTTCTTGGTCCATCTGAGCTCTTGGCCAAAATGAATCTTGTAGCAGCCTCCCTCCTTTCCTGCCTGTTGGCTCTTTGGTGATGTGGCAGCCCACAGGGTCTTGCCTCCAAAATGGCTCTATGTGGAGCACAGCTGACATCTTCTGTTTCCACACCTGGGGAGTGGGGCATATGTTTCACCATCAGCCAGGACCTGTATCACTCACTCCAAAGATATTTGCCTACATGATTCCAGGTAACTTGAGGGTGCACCTGACAGCTCTCTTGGACATGCTGCAAGTTTGCCCTGGATAGGGGTGGCAGTGCAGGCTCAGAGCCTGACTGCTTGGCTTGCCTTTGAGGTCCATTGATGCTGAGCCATGTGACCCTGGGACCAGTGGCTGCCTCTGGGAACACTGGACTCCTCATCTGTGAAATGTGTGTGTCACGAGACTAAATGCCTTGGGGCTGGTCATGTGACAAGGGGACCAGTGACCTTGAGCCAACACTGGAAGGGGCTGGAGCATGTTGAGCACTCAATAAATTTTAGCTTTCATCTCATCTAAATAGAACAACTTCCAAAGATCCTGCTGTCTGATCAACATGACTCATCTGTGTGCCTACCAAGTACCTGGCGCTTTGCTAGGTGCTGGCCATTAAGAAAGGAAGTAGCTCCCACTGTCCCTGGGAAGGCTGGGAGTAGATGAAAAAGCGTGTGAAAGCAGATCTTGTCCAAGCCCTCCAATGTGCAATTTGAGGACAAAGGGAGGAAGTCAGTGTATGGAAGCAGTTCCCCAGCTCCCTGGGAAAATGGGAGTGGCCTGGGTTCATTGACCAGCTCCACCTGTCTCCCCAGGGTATTTATTCTCTCTGTCACCAAAAGTGAAGTTCAGCATCACCCTCAGGAGGCCTCTGGCCTTTGCTTGTACAGGTCCTAGGTTGGGATTCATGCCCCCGGGGCAGCAGCTCTGACCATAGCTGTAGAAGGAACCCCAGAAAGAGAAGGGTCAGGTCCCAGTCACAGCCACCAGAAGCATCTGAAGTACCTGTTCACACAGCACAGCTTCTGTCAATAGAGTGCATCACTGGGGCGAGGCTGAGCAGCCTCCATCAATCCTGCTATCTAACACTGGAACTCCTGTCCCTGGGGCCTCTCCTAGGGGTTGCCCTGCTCGGTCTGCATCCACCTAGCCTGTGGATCTGAGCATTCTGCCCATGACCACTCAGGACTGGCCAGGGCAGAGCCAGCCACCTGTCACCAGCCAACTCCAAGGTTCAGGTGGGATGTATGACATCAAGGAAAGGTGTGGACAAGAGATGCCTAGTGGCCCTTCATGATTCTAGTTGCTCCATCTCACTGTCAAGCTTCCCTCATGGCTTTGTTTGGACAATATGGCTGATGCTGGCCTCTGAACCCAGGATGTAAGTGATATATGAGTCTAAGTGGAGGCAGTTAAGAGCTGGTGAGCCATTGCCAACTCTCTTTCCCCTTGGGCATGACCTTGAGGGCCATGTGCTGACAGTGAGGGCAGAGCTGGCAAAGGCTTAACTGCTGGCAGCCTGGGTCACCTGTGGAAGGCCCATAAGGAAAAGTTGCCAGATCCCTTAGATTGACCCAGTAAGAAACAGCCCTTTGTTGTTCTAAGTTGCTGGAATTTGGGGGTTATTTGTCATTGCAGCATTAGTTTGTCCTATCCTTACTGATAGAGTCACATCTAGTCTATACTCCTGGGTGATCAGTTTTGAACTGTGTGCAGGCAAATGACAGTCTCTGTGCCTTAGGTCCTCCATAGGGACCACACCACTATGTAATTCATGGGGCTCTGTCAGAATTCAATGAGAAATCACACACACACACACGTTAAGATCTTGACACATAGAAAGGACTCAGAAAACGGTGCTGCTGCCCCTACTTATTATCTACCTTGTCATTTAATGCCAGTTTAGAGATTAAGAAACCAAGGTTCAAAAAGGCCAGGTTTCCCCCATAGGCAGTACAGCTAAGAACTAACAGGGGCACCAATGAGAATGCTAGGAATGAGAAGCCAGAAGAAATTCCCAGATCTGGACGTTCTGGGGGTCAGCAGCCAGGACTGGCATCACAGCATGTGTCAGCCAGTCCACTCTGGCTTGGGGCTTTCGAGTTTCTCCAACTGGACCCAGACTTTTTCTCTTGACCTGTTTACTTACTAAATGACAGAGATATTAATCTTATCTGGAAGGTGTTAGGCTTGTTAGTGTCTAAGGCAAAGTCCTTTTAAATTCTGACTTCAAGCCTAAATCTGTGCTTTTACTCTTGTGACTTTCAAACTGCTTCTGGCTCCCAGCTGATCTTGTGTTGAGAGCAGTCCCAGGAAGGCAGCCACTGTCACTAGGTGCTCTGCTCAGCACTCTAAGTCAAGGTCAAAATTGCCCAGCCCTGGGTTGAGTGAGCTCTACCACCCAGAATCAGCACATGGTGGGGCTATCTGAAAAGGGCTTTGGCTTGGAGCACAGCTGAGAGTCCCCTGTCTCCATTCCCCAGGGTATTCTGCAAGTCCCTCTTTATCACCTCCAAATGAACTGCATTTCTATGCACATCATAGCCCTCTGCCTGCAGCAATCAGGCCAGCTGGAGAGTGAGCAGCTGAATAAGGGCTCTCTGCTTCCCGAGCTGAGCAGAGTGGGGTCCTGGTTTTTCAATAACTTTGTGTTTCCCAGCCTGCCATAGCAAACCACCACAGACCTATCATAAACCAGTGGCTTATGCAGTGGGGATTTATTTTCTCACAGTCCTGGAGGCTGGGAGTCCAAAAAACAGTGTGCCAGCATGGCTGTGTTCTGGTGAGGGCCTTCTCCCTGGTCTGCAGATGTTGTGTCCTCTTGTGGTGGAGACATAAGAGAGAGAGAGTGAGAGAGCAAGAGAGCAAAAGAGAGAGAGAAGAGAGAGAGAGAGAGAGAGAGAGAGAGATAGGAGAGTGAGACAGGGAGAGAGATGTTCTTGTGGACATTTTAAAGTCCTTACAGTTAAAAAGAAAGTTAGAAAGTGCCTGCTCAGAAAATTTGTACTCCATAAGGGACACTCCTGGGACTCTCCCAGGCTGTGTGACCAGGTGGGGTGTGAAGAATGGTGGGTACTGGCTTAGGCTGATGTCTGCAGGGGGTGCCTGGAGAACCCTGAAGGCGTCTTTAGATCCTTAGTGCCTTTCTGGCTAACCTCTTTCCCAAGGAGCTCAGCCTGAGGCCAGGGTGTAATGCAATGCATGGGGTGGGGTGGGTACAGGGCACCTGCTGAGCTGTCCAGGGAGAAAATGAAAATGACTGTGGTATATCGCCACCTTGTGTCTCCTTGTCCACATAGCAGCTGTGACATGTGCCTACCTGGACCAAGTGTGGGGAAGCTGGGATGGGGAAGGGAAGAGGCGATAACAAGAGAGAAAGCAGGGCTTTTGGGGGGCAGCACGCAGAAGTGATGGAGGAAAGGGCACCAGGAATTCTAGCGTTGAAGGAAGCACATGGAGAAGATGCAGAGACAATGTGAAGGCCCCAGCAGTGGGGCAGATGGCAGACAGGGGAGGGGAGGTGGCGAATACACCAGAAGGGGCTGGATCCTGATCATCCTTTTCATGGCATGGGCTGAAGTTCCTCCACTGTGTGCTCCATTTAGTCACAGCTAGATTTCTGATGGCTTCCTGTGTGCCAGGTGCTCTGCTATGCCCGTTGCCTGTGCTCACTCACAATCCTAGATACGTGAACACCCAGACATTATGCCATCACAGCTTTACCCATAAAGAAGTTGGGCACAGACAGGTTAAGCTACCGGCTCCAACTCACACAGCTGATCAGCAGGACTCAGGCTGCCTCGCATGTGTGAATCTGTACACATGACTCTGGGACTGCCTTCAGAGAGAAGGTCGCCACAGACAGACGTCTCAAGTGAACTCAGAAAAATTCCTGCAGGCTGCACATGGAGTAACTGGGCAGCAGATGGATGGGCAGGTCGCCTGGATCCCATCTTGGTCCTCCAACATTTGCCAGCCCTGCAGGGCTGTGGTGAGAGTTCAAGATCATGCCCAGGAAGGTGGTGTGCAAACTGCAAAGCACCATACAAATGGGGAGATTCCATTAACACTGACACCAGCTTTACATTACAAAGTCCTGGGTTGGTGGAGTGGTTCAAGCGGCTCCTAGCAAGTGTGAGGCCCTAAGTTCAAACCCCAGTGCTGCCCCCCCAAATACAAGGTATCATGAACCCCAGTAAAAATAAAACCAAATGAGAGGTTTGTGCCTACTTTGAACCTGACTGGTGTCCATCCCTGGGTAAGGCTGTCTCTGTCCGGGGAGTCAGACACCGCATCTGTGCATGATGGGTCTGAGTGGCTGAGCCTCCTGAAATGCTTTTTTTATGATCTTGGCCCTGCTCTGATGGCTGCTATTGTCGTTCCCATTT
Organism: Castor canadensis; assembly: GCF_047511655.1. NCBI lineage: Eukaryota > Metazoa > Chordata > Mammalia > Rodentia > Castoridae > Castor > Castor canadensis. The sequence goes on from NC_133388.1 coordinate 190,428,619, forward strand.
GTCAGATGAGATAGCTAAGGATTCAAGAGGTAGGTGACTCACCAGTCACACAGTAAGGAATGGTGCAGCTGTGAGTGGAGCCAACACTAAGGCTCTGCTCTGTCTCTTGAGTCTCTTTCTAGGTGTTTAATAGAGGAGGACATTGATCCAGAAGCCTCAGGAGATGAAATTTTGAGCCATTTCAGGACCAAAAAGATCTGCCAATTTGAAATACTCAGGGCAGCCCCAACCCAGGGCCCTGATGGAAAAACACCAAACACACCAAACGATAAAATAGCTTTTTATTCACTTTGATTTGGGTCATTGGAAATATTCAACAATAAATAAAACAAGAGCAGGAGCTTGAGGGAGGCGGACTCGCTAACATCATTCAAAATGCATTCAGATCAATCACTGCTTAGCTGCAAAATAAACACGAGAGGCGAAGGGAAAAGAAAGCAAATTTGAAACCATCACCGACACAAAATGGAGATTGCAAAGGAGGAAAGTGCTCAAGGAACTTTGGCTTTGAGGGGGATTCAGTGAAGGGATAAAGTGATTGTGCAGGGGGAAAGACAGTGACCCATGGCTACCCTAGTGTGGGAGAGTGGGGTTCCTGATGAGGCTGGAGTTAAAGCTGCCACTCAGGACCCTTGGCAGGGGGCAGCAGACAGTAGGCTAGGGCCAGGGCAGAGCTGAGTGTGTGCTGGAGTCCTGACGGCTGGAAGGAGAACAGGAGAGGGACGCACACAGGCCACCTGGGGGGATTCAGTGCTGTTTGATAAAAAAGGTTGCTGATTCCCTGAAGCTGGTTTGCATACTGCTCTGTCTGTCTTCTCCTCCCCAACCCATGTTCTTCCCACAGGTATAAGATAGCACCCAAGGGGCACAAGAATGGATTTGCTCATGACAGAGGACAAAAGCTAACTCTTGTCTAAAAACTGGCCAGCTCAGCCCACAGGGGTGAGCAGTAGCAGTCCTGTGGCATAGGGTCACCTATGCTGAAAACCAGGGGTCCACAATGGACACAATGTTTATTGTGTCCCTGAGTTCTTGATGGGAGGGGAAGAGGAGAGGTACTGGTTTCTGAGCACACACACGCAGCATCTAGCCCTCTCTGGCTGGACAGTGGCCACTCAGGCCCCCCTTCCTGAGGAAGCATCTTTCGTCATAACCAAGGGAGGGAGGGAGTTCTCTCATTCCCTACTTCCTTTGTTTTCAGGCTACTTTGACAGGAAAAGGTAAAGCAAACATCACAGTTCTAAATGTTCTCATCCATCTCTAAAGGGACACCTCATTCATGGGGGTAGGGAGCAGGACTGGCCTCTACTGACCTCCTGTGACCATAGCAGACACTAGGGTTCCATCCAGGCCCCCCAGTCTGCCATTTCCCTAAAACAATCTCCAGACCCTATTGGCTCTCACTGTCTCTTGCTGGTTCCCCCATTTTATGTTTTCTTTCCTTCTCTCTGACTTCTTCCACCCAGGCCACCATTGTGGTTTGTGGATGATGCCTGGCGTCTGGAAAGCCAGTATCTCAAGGAGTCAGCTTCAGGATTCCCTTCTCAGTCCTTTCCCTCTGGGAACTCAAAGGTCACAACTCTGACCTTCTTTCTCCCCTAATGTTGGGTGAGGGCAGGGGAAGACAGGGTGCCAGCTCTAGAAACTTGGTCTCCTGATTTGCTAGGAGCCCAAAGCTGGGATGGAGCTGGGATGGTGCTGCGACTCCCTGGGACCTTGGGCAGATCCTCAGTGTGCGGTTCAGCTCTGCCTTATAGGCAGTCCCTCTGCTCCCTGCCGTCCAGAGGCCAGGGTTGCAGCTTTCCAGCAAGGCCCTTCTGTCCTGCTGTCAACCAGCTCTCTCTCTTTGCAGAACCACTCCTGCCAGGCTCTCAGCCACCCACACCCCAGGGGAAGGGAAGCACCAATTGGTTAAGCTAATTGGTGCGTTTACTTCTGGATAAGAACTGGCTTTTATTCAGTTAAGTGCCCATTGCTAAGACAGTGAGACACAGGCAGTGTCTGGGGGTTATGGGAAAGGTAAACATTGGCCCCTCCACTGGAGGGTGCGTGGAGACAGAGATGGGCTTGCCCAGGGCCACTCTGTAGCCTGAAGATGGAGACCAGTGCTGAGAGGAGGAGCCAAGGGCTGACACATATGGTCTCTTAGCTTTTTGGACTCAATGAGTCTGGCTGGGTGAGCCTACCTGCGGGCATTTTAAACATGGAGTCAACACCAAACTCTTTGACTTGTGCTATTGTCACAACTGGGTCACTTTTGTAAGTCATATCCCTTATCTGAGCCTTCTTTCTCATATGTAAAATGGAGGGCAGATTTATGGGCTAGAAGATATTGTACGGCCTTAACATTCTCAGGGGAAGAAGGAAGAGTGGGAGGGGCAGATGGACCAGGCAAGGACGCAGGTGGCATCCAGCTCAGACATGGCCACAGCCTCACTTCTGGGGCCTGTTCTCACACAAAGGGACCTACAGGAAGTACACAGCTGATCCTCACCCTGTCACGCCTTTCACAGACCCAACTTTTAGCACAGGGGAGGACTTGGGGCCAACACTGCTCTGTGCCCATGTCCACCTAACTCAAGTCCATCTCTGGAATTGATTAGCTGGCCAAAAAACATCCGAGTTCTTCACAGGAGTATGGCCATGATCTCTAGCCTTCCAGCATGCCAACCCAGAACAAGGACCTCACAGCGATTCACCAGTCTCTGTCAGCCAAGAGAGTCATAAATTTGTGAAGATTATAAGACTAAAACAAGTTGTTTGGTTTTTTTTTTTCTCCCAAAAAGCCTGGATTCTGAGTCTTTGAGACTCTAACAAAAGATAACCAAAAATGCTGGTATGCACAAACTTGGGAAAATAGCAACATTGTTGTACACTTTCTGGGGACTCTTTCAGACGCCTAAGTCATGTGAGGCCCCTGATCAAGGACCCTATGCTGGTAATTCCTCCCCCCCACGCTGCAAAGGGGACTCCAAGCCAGGGAGAGCAGGACCCATGGTTCCCAGGACTGTACTTTTCATACTCAGCCAAACGCTTTCAACAGGGAAAGCGATTTCTCTGATTGAACATTATAACTGGGGGCAACAGTTACTGCCCCCTGTGCCTGCTGGGCCACTCCTCCACCCAGTTAGCTGCCACTGAGCGGGGGTAGGCCCCTAGCCTGAGTGAGACAAGCCTGCAAGAAAGAGGAAGGTCGTGCTGGAAGATGAGGTGACACGAATCATTTCACTAATTACTGGTGTCACCCTGGACCTGCACCCCAGCAACCCCCAAACAAGCACATAAGAGTTTCAGGGGACTTCCTCTACACTCTCCATTCCCAGATGCTGGGCAAAGCGTTGAAAGGTTAAGAAAACACCAGGAGCAGCAGAGCCAGCATGCACACAGTTGTCAGCTGAATTGAAAAAAATCAATAAATAATCAGGAAGGTGGCACAGGAGGGGAGAGAGCAGACAGGAGTGAGGAGACAACGAGGTATGTAGAGCCAGTCACCATTCCTTGGATGTCCCCACCCTGACCCCTAGGACACCATGAAGGTGGTCTCCCCTTAGTGCTGGGGCTCTCCGGGAAAATGCTGGCTGTCAGGGGCTTTTGCGTGGCTTTGGAAAGTCATGGGCACCAAACCCAACAGTCCGCAGAAATATGAGTGGACGTTCCATGGCAGACGTGCATCAGGTGGTGCTGAGTAGCATTGAATTTTGATACAATTCAGGAGCTGGCTCAGCAAACTAGTTAGAAAAGAGGTTCCTGCTATGCAGCAAAGACGGGTGCTGGTGGGGCTCCCCTTTCTCAAGGTGGAGCTTTGATCTCACTTCAGCCAATGCATGCATTTCTTCCCCAAGTTCAAAGGCACTAGGAAGTAGACAGACCTGCTCTTGGCTGTAAGTATAACCATGAGAGTTGAGCATTCAAAGGGACATGTCTCGGGGAGGCCTCTGCTCCTGTGGTCATGTTTGCAGGGAGATGTTTGGGGTCAGAAGCCTTTCCCGGTCACCAGTGAGCTGCAGGGAGAAAGGGATGACCATGGGGTTTTCACGCCAAGCAAGAGGCCAGGCTTCGTGCAAAGAAGGGCAGCATCTGGTGGCTCACCGAGGCTTTGTCCCAGAGGTAGCCATCACTCAAAAACATCTTAGCCAGCCAGAGTTGTGTTTGAGAGTCAGCTGTGGAAGGTTCAGCAGCAGCCAGCCTCTGCCCACCTTCCCGAGAAATTATCTTTTATAATATGGGAGTTCTCAATATTTGTTCCATTGAACCCAGGATCTAAATAACTTTTCCGTTTGGAGACTGGACCTTTCCCAGCATGTCCTGACCTTCTGCCAGCTCAGGGTCAGTGATGAGAGACAGGCCCGAGACTTGCTCTGTAGCCATGGCAGAGCTGCCAGGTGGCTTTGCTGAGTAGATGCTGCCAAAAGTGGAGGTGTGAGAGGCCGTGAGCACAACTGGCACTCCCCGAGCTGGCCCAGAAGCCTCTAGAATGGACTGGCTCCAGTGAGATGCTGTGGCTGGACATCAGGAGGAGCAGCAGACGTGGTGCATCCATCCTTAACCCTTTGCAGCGTCATCTCCCTTTGAAGATCCGGATTTTGTTGATGGCCGCCAAGGTGGCCGTGATGTTGGATTCAAAGTCAGCATCGTGCACCCCTGTCTTTCGGAAAGCCCCTGCCGATGGGTTGTTCTCCCAGTAGTGGTGCCAGTTCCCTTTGCTATCTGCCCCGAAGCCATACAAGTCCACCTGTGGAGGCAAAGTGAAGGTGAGAACAGACAACGAGGCAGAAGGTGGAGCCTCCAGGAAAGGGAACTGGCAGGCCTACCCAATGGCAAACATCCAAGGTTTCAGATGGACCTTCTCCAGTTTCCTCGAGCCTCTGGGCTCAGTGAAACCAAAGCAAGCCAAGCAAGGCTCAAGTCCAATGCATCCAGTGGCACCTGGGTGGTAATCACAGGTGTGTGATCCTGAGGAGGCTGGTCTGACCCTAGGACCAGAGCAACCTCTTCTCCAAGACTCCAGAGGGTGGGGAGGTAGGGAGTGGAGAGTTGGCTCTGAAGCCTGGCCAAAGATCCCTTACCTGGCTGGCCCTGTGTGTCAAATCACTTCACTTTTCTCATCTGGAAAATGGGCACAAGTACCAGAACAACAAGAATCAGGTGGTAGGTATTGATTTTATTTTTCCCTGAGGCCAAAATCCACCTGGTTCAGGGGCCTTTGAGGCTAGGGGGTGAAATCCTCACAAGCATGGCAAACACTACCAAACACTTATTCTGTGCCCAGCAACGGCCAGCCTTGTCAAAGTTCAGGTGGACCTTTCTCAGATGTCACCTGGGTAGGTAGGGGGACATCAGGGACACACACATCAGGCCTTGGCTGTAGGAGCACATCACAACTTATAGCAGTGGACAAAAGAATGTCCCTGGAGGGACAGAGCACTGAGGAGAAATGGGCCAAGGACCCCTGAGGTCAGAGGGGCTTTTCCACAGAGGGCATGTCTGAGTTGGGTCTTGGGAAGTGAGAATATGATCAGGAAGTGGACATGTGGAGAGGTCTCTAGGGAGGGACCATGCCATCTGGCTGCGGCCTGGAGGACGGATCTAAGAGAAGGAACAGAGTAGGGGCAGGGGACAGCTCCACAGCAAATGCAACTTCCCAGTAATGCCTGCATGGACACAGGGCAGCCTAGAGCACAGGTATCAGGAGAGGAGGGAAGTCACTGCAGTGACACTTCTGAGGCAGAATGCAGGTCTGTGTCCAGCCCTGTGGAAGCAGAAGGACACCAGGGGGCAGTAGACTGTGGTCCTGACTTGCCCTTGGCAACTGGCACCTTCCTGGGATTCCAACGGTGAGCCAGGCAGGATTGGGATGGGGACAGGCTCTAAGTGACAATCAAGGACACTTCATGCTCTGCCTACCTAAACCCAGGCCAAGGAGGAAGGGAAGGGTTGAGCTGCATTTCTGCTCCTCTGCATCCAGCCTGGCCAATGACAATGGTGGGCAGTGGAAGCCCAGGATGCCTGGAATTCTGGAGAAGGTGGGTTGGGGTGGGGCCTAGGTGCTGGAATTTAACTCTCCAGCTGATTCTAACAATCAGCTGAGGACCGTGACAATAGGTTTACACAATTTTCCCCATCAGCATCTGCTGGTCACTTCACCACTGAGTCTGGGCCTCACCATCCACTGTCCTAGAGCCTTGGGCAATACACAGAATGTGCTAGAACTCCTGCTCTTGAGAAGTGCTGCACCTCCTCAAAAACGCTCGTGGAGACAGGCTTCACAGTCCCAGGTGTGCACAAGGAAGTAACATGAATTCTGGAGGAACCAGGCCTGAGCACCGCCCCTTCTCCAGAGGCCCTTTATCCCCGCACACAGGAGGGCACATACCTCATCACAGATGTGCATAGAGAAGATGACAGAGAGGATGCCGGTGGACGGGTACCGCCCATGGCCCTGCAGCCAGTTGTCAAAGACATACTTGATGAAGGCCGGGTGGTAGATCAGTATCTGTGGAGGAGGATGGGGCCCTGAGTGAGTTCAGTTATCAAAGGACAGGGAGAGCCTAGTGGGTGCCACACACTGTGGCCAGGGGGACACAGCCATCAGTGGCCCTGACAAACACCCCCCGGGCTTGTGAGGTGAGTGCTGGGGAGGATGGGTGTTGTTCATTGCTGACAACACCCTCTAGGGGTGAGCTACAGGGTGAAAAGAGATATGGAGAGAAAAAAGGCAGAGAATGGTGGCCACAGGTACTGGGGGCAAGGGCAGTGTGGACAGTGACACTAAAATAAAATTCTAGGAGACCCGGAAAGTGAGACCTGAGAATCCTCACAGAAGGGTTCTAGGAAACACCGTAAGGTGGAATGGGGACAGGGTCACACTGCGTGAAAGATGCTCACAAGCCTCTTGCTCTGCCTGTGCGCATGATTTCCCACTCCTCTGTCACAGATGGGGAAACAGGTTTAGGGAGGCGAAGCGATGTACTCAATGTCACATAGCCAGCAGTGGCCAAGCTGGGAGGGATTCCTGTGTCACACTTGGCCTTGGTTCATCACCCCAGGGCTGGCTTGAGGACGGTGAAGGGGGTTTCTCAGGCAGTAGAGGGAATGCAGGTCCAGGAAGCCCAATCCAAGCCCCCAAAATGGACGGATCTGCAGGTCTCTGGTGAGCGGTTTATCTCTCAGCCTAGTTTTGAGGCACTGAATCTGGGTCTGGTGGCTCTCCCTCCACCAGTTCACCTGTAGAGATACCCACAGGGATTCTTCCTGGGACAGCACAGCCCAAAACCAAGGCTAGGAGACTTCAGTCATAGCTGCGTGTCCCTGGGCAAGTTACCTGTCTCTCTAATTCTATTTAAATATGGTAGAGTGTGCAAAGGGCCACACTACCCAAAGGTGAACGCTTTGCTTCTTTCCTTCTTCCTCTGCCCATTTCTTTGCCAACCCCATACCAGGAGCACATTGCAGAAGATGGAGAAGGGAGAGACAGAGGTGAATCTGGCTTTGAGAAGCTCACAGTACTCAGGAGTGATTCTCAAACTGCAGCCTCCCAGGCTCCCCTGAAGGAGGAAGTAGTAGGTCTGTGTGAACCTGAGGATTCACACCCATGACAAGTTGTCAGGTGCTACTGCTGATCCAGGGACCCCACTCCAAGGATTTGACCTTAGCCATGAATCCACACTAGGGGCCACTGCCTGCACAGGCCTGGAGCTCAGGCTCTTTGCAGCCCAACGTGCAATCGTAAGGAAAGGAGCTGGGAGGAAAAGGGGCTGAGCCCCACTTACCTTTTCCTGTTTCACTTTGATCTTCGGGGGAACAGGGACATAGGTGCTGTGGTTAGGGAAAGAGAAGACAGTTAACGTGGGAAGTGACCACCTGGCCACCAGCAGCAATCAGGATTCTCTGGAAAGTGAGGCAAGGCCAGGAGGACGAGGCCTCTTTGCCCAGGGTGTCATACTGTCCAAGAGCCACCTCCCTGCAGTAACCCTGCAGCAGACACCAGAGGGCAATCTTGGCTGATTCTAGGATGTGCTGTGGTTTAATGTCCCTGCTCTCCCAGGAAGGTTAAGATAAGGACTTGCTCCAACAGCAACCTGACTGGGGACCAGAGCTGCCTTAGTCTTTCAGGACCAGAGCTCCTGCCCATCAGGTACTGACAAATGCTAAGGCACTAGCTGAGGGTGACCTACAGTTGACCTGTGCTCATCCCAAGAGGTCAGGAGTCCCAGCATAACGGTACAAAAGCAGCCACCACACTGTATTAATTCTAGTGTAATTCAGGCTCCTGAGAGTCCCACGGGACAAGGCACAAGGAGACCACAAAACTGAGGAGGTCACCCGGTCCACCCCTCCCTGTGTGGCCTCACTAACCTGCAGGCACAGTCCCACACAGTTCTCAGAACCCAAGTTCCTGGTGTTAGCTGTGCTCCTACGAGACCTGGCCTAGGACCAGGAGGCCTGGAGACATCTGGGAAAGGAAGCCACTCCTCTGGGAATTCAGCTTAGGAATTGGACCCAGATGGTTGCATGGGCTCTAGGTCAAGTTCAATCTTGGGCAAGTTGCTTGGCCTAGCTTTGGTTTCCTCCCTTTTAGAATGGAGCTAATGAGAACAATATTGTGAGGATTAAATGAAAGGACAAGTTTCACTGCCCCTCACCTCGCTACAGTCCAATGGTTGAGGCTAATTTCAGTGGTGTGGACTTTGAAACTATCCTATGTGGCGTCCCTTCCAGTGCGTTCCTCCAAGTTTTTACAGGAGTTTTGGGGAGGCAAACCTTCAAGGTGTGTTGGGAAGTCCTACAGCAAAGCCTGGTAGGAGGTGAGGGGACTGGTTAGAGCTGGACCCCCATGGGAGGCAATGGTGTGCATGCGTGTTGAGGAGGCTTGGAGGGGAGGCCGTCAGAGAGACAGCAGAATGTAAGCGAGTGCGTGGTGGAGAAGGGAGGGTGAGAGGCGATCCGAGAGGGACTCACTGAGAGATGGTGCCTGTGGTGGTGGCACTGATCACCCACTGCAGGTCAGTGATCTTGAAGGGGACCAGGACCATGCTGACGTTCTCCCCCAGCTCCCGGAAGCTCTCGGGATATACAAGATGGTGGGTGGTCTTGCTCCCGACATCCATCTCAAACCCCATGGTGGGTGCCTTGTTCATCCTGGGATGACAAGGGAGAGAGCAATGTGACACCTGCAGGAGCTCCAGAGCCTGAGAGCTTTAGCTGTGTGGTAACCTCAGATGAGGTCCCTTGCTCCTTAGGTCTCAACTTTCCAGGTTTTTTTTTTTTTTTTCCTTTTTCTTCAATGAGTTCAAGTGACTCTAACCATCTCCGTAACTGATCACCTGTCACACATAACCACACAAAACAAGTAATTGACGGTCCTTTTTTATGGTCCAGGAAACCTCAGCTCAGACAGATGGTCTCAGCCCACAGAGCTCCCGAGCTATGAACCTGACTCTGTCCCCTCCGTGAACATCCCCACTGGACACCAGCTACCCTGAGAGGCCAGGGAGGGGCTGAGGAAGGAAGTCAGACTTACAGAAATGAGAGGCTGTTCTAGAAGATGGCAGGGGGATACTGAGCCCCACCCCTGCTTGTGCTCCTACTCTAGGACATGAACCCCAGGGTAGACTCGGGGTTTTTTCCTGGAGTGCCTGCTCCACTTGGGGACAGGGAAGCTACTTGATATTAAAAGCATACAGCTCTGTTAGGGCCTAGGTTGCAAATGGGAGATGAATTTGAATGATACAGCAGGGAGTTTCCTATGAGCTCTCCCCTCTTGCCAAGTCTCCCGTGCCAGGCCCCCAGCCCATTGAGGATCACCTGCATATGGGTGGTCCCTGTACCCAGAGGGGTGCTCCTAGTCCACCCCTATTCTGCAATATAGAGTGGAAACTGAGGCCCAGAGAGCAGTGACCCCAGGCCTGGAACCTCAGCCATGATGCTTCCCACAGCTCTAAGGGTCCCTAGCTGTGGGGAAGGGGACTTGGGTTGAGGGCCCGGCACTCACCTCAGCACGAAGTCGTGATTATCTATCTTAGGCCCATACGAGGACTCCCTCAGGTTGCCTGAGTTGCCCACGACAGCGCAGCGCCGGCAGCCCACCGACTTCTTCTTTAGCTCAGGGTCCACATTCCCAGGCACCACTCTGAACAGCTCCTTGATGGTGTCACTCAAGTTGTTGGGCTTCTTCTCCCGCTGCAGCTTCTGTGGCAGAGGAATAAGCAGACATCATAGTGACCATATTGCCTCTGCCCAGCGGGCTCTGCTTCCTGGCTATGGAGCTGCCAGCTGCCAGTTGTAGCTCACTGGGAACTTCTTTGTACTCTTCTATGGGACTCCTAGAGATGGAGGTGTCTAGTCACACCCACCTGCCTATCCAGGAGCCCAAGTGGTGCTCAGGAGACACAGGGAAGAGCTATTTCATTCATTTTCCATGTGTTCGTTGAGTACTTTACTACATGCAAGGGTGTGCTAGCTGCTGGAGACAAAGCTGGCTGATATGTGTCATGGGAAGGGGAAGGGGCCAAGTTCCCATCTTCACTGAGTTTCTGGCCTCACAGGCTCTCATCATCCTTGTCATCTCTCAGATGGAAACAGCCCTCCAACGTGCTCCTCCTTTGGGGCTTACTCTTTCAGGAAGTCCCTCTATCCCCTGAAGGGTCCCAGCAAGAACCTTGAAGGTGCCTGTCACTCCCATCCTGCTCCTGACTGCCTCCAATCCCGGACACCAGGGCCCTGGCTGCAGGCCCTGTTCCTGCCTTCATGAGAGCAGTAGAGGTGGTGCTGGGCCGGCTCTCCAGCTGGGCCAAAGCCTTGCTGGGTGACAGTGGTCAGACTCTCCAGGCCCATTCCGCCTCTGCTGCCCTCACCCTCTTGGTCAGTGCTGCAGCCAGACCAGAAAACCAGCTGTTTGCCAGATGCACAGGGCCTCTGATGCCTGCCTACTAAGGGTGCCTTTTCCAACACCCAGTGCAGGGGCCAATTGCCCTGCCCCAGGACACCCTCTCTGGCTCCAGGCAACCTGAGGTGGGCCAGCCAGCTGCTTGTTCAGGACTGAAGGCTCCCCTGGATGCAGGGCTTTTATAGCCAAAACCAGGATGAATGGGTCACCCACGGGTCCCTGCCTGTACTAATTCTGGGAGGAGCTCCATCCATGCAGTAAAGTGCCCACCTCTGGCTACAGCTGCCTTTCTCACCCACAGACACCGTGAGACATTTCTTAAGCAGACTGTACGTGACCCGTCATCATGTCATGGTAGGTGTTGAATTATTTCAACCTCAAACAAGGAAGGCTGATCTCAGGCTAGACAGGTTGCGTGACTTGATCCTTGATTCAACCAGAATTTGAACCTGGGCTTTTTGCTTTGTTTTTTTGAAACAGGGTCTTACTATGTAGCCCAGACTGGCCTGAAACTCAGGAGATCTTCCTGCCTCAGCCTCCTCCAGAGTACTAGGATTATAGGCCTGCACTACCACATCTTCTGAGCTCAGGCTTTTAGAAATTGCAGCACAGTATTATCTCCAGCCCTTGGGGCTAGGGTAGGGGAGGTGGGCTGAAGGGAGCAACTCCCAACCCCAGGTTCAGGGAATGGCTGGGAGAGGAAGGAGTGGCTAGAGGCAGCTTTGGCCACTATCCAGGTGACCAGTGACTCAGACAGATGTGTAGGGAGATCCTGGGGTGCTTGTCCCCACCTCAGATAGATGGCATACACTTTCCAAGGAGGCACAGCAGAGACCCCACTGTCTGGCAAGACAATGAAATGTCTAGCATGGGGGTGTTAGACATGTGCTGTGGTTTCACCCACCCCAAGTCTTCCTGTGTTGCAAGTGAATCCCCATTGCGAGGTGTTAGGAGGACACAAACTTTATCTGACTGTGATGTTTAGAGGTGGGGCCACCTTGATTAGGACAGAAAGTCATCAGGATAGTTCCCTGACTGAGCCCTGGTGGCTTTGTAAGAAAAGGAACACAGACCAGGAGAGCCACACCTACCAAGTCTCTTGCCCTGCAAGTCCTGCTACCTCCAGACTCTGCCAACAAGAATGTCATCAGCAGATGAAGCCCCTTGTCCTTGCATCTTCAGAACTGTGAGCACTTCCTTTTTCTTTTGTCAGCGCTGGGGATAGAACCCAGGGCCTGTTGCATACTAGAAAGGTGCAGTACCACTGAGCAACACCTCGATTCTTTTCTTTTCTTATTATATTCATATGTGCATACACTGTTTGGGTCATTTCTCCCCCCTTCGCCCGCTCCCTCCCTCATCCTCCCTACCCCTAGCTACCAGGCAGAAACTATTTTGCCCTTATCTCTAGTTTTGTTGAAGAGAGAGTATAAGCCATAATAGGAAGGAACAAGGGTTTTTGCTGGTTGAGATAAGAATAGCTATACAGGGAGTTGACTCACATTAATTTCCTGTGCATGTGTGTTACTTTCTAGGTTAATTCTTTTTGATCTAACCTTTTCTCTAGTTCCTGGTCCCCTTCTCCTATTGGCCTCAGTTGCTTTAAAGTATCTGCTTTAGTTTCTCTGTGTTGAGGGCAACAAATGCTATCTAGTTTTTTAGGTGTCTTACCTATCCTCACCCCTCCCTTGTGTGCTCTTGCTTTATCATGTGATCAAAGTTCAATCCCCTTGTTGTGTTTGCTCTTGATCTAATGTCCACATATGAGAGAGAACATAGGATTTTTGGTCTTTTGGGCCAGGCTAACCTTACTCAGAATGATGTTCTCCAATTCCATCCATTTACCAGCGAATGATAACATTTTGTTCTTCATGGCTGCATAAAATTCCATTGGGTATAGATACCACATTTTCTTAATCCATTCATCAGTGGTGGGGCATCTTGGCTGTTTCCATAACTTGGCTATTGTGAAGAGTGCCGCAATAAACATGGGTGTGCAGGTGCCTCTGGAGTAACCTGTGTCACAGTCTTTTGAGTATATCCCCAAGAGTGGTATTGCTGGATCAAATGGTAGATCAATGTCTAGCTTTTTAAGTAGCCTCCAAATTTTTTTCCAGAGTGGTTGTACTAGTTTACATTCCCACCAACAGTGTAAGAGGGTTCCTTTTTCCCCGCATCCTCGCCAACACCTGTTGTTAGTGGTGTTGCTAATGATGGCTATTCTGACAGGGGTGAGGTGGAATCTTAGTGTGGTTTTAATTTGCATTTCCTTTATTGCTAGGGATGGTGAGCATTTTTTCATGTGTTTTTGGCCATTTGAATTTCTTCTTTTGAGAAAGTTCTATTTAGTTCACTTGCCCATTTCTTTATTGGTTCATTAGTTTTGGGAGAATTTAGTTTTTTAAGTTCCCTATATGTTCTGGTTATCAGTCCTTTGTCTGATGTGTAGCTGGCAAATATTTTCTCCTACTCTGTGGGTGTTCTCTTCAGTTTAGAGACCATTTCTTTTGATGAACAGAAGCTTTTTAGTTTTATGATGTCCCATTTATCTATGCTCTTAGTTGCTGTGCTGCTGGGGTTTCGTTGAGAAAGTTCTTGTATATACCTGTTAATTCCAAGGTATTTCCTACTCTTTCCTGTACCAACTTTAGAGTTTGGGGTCTGATATTAAGATCTTTGATCCATTTTGAGTTAATATTGGTATAGGGTGATATACATGGATCTAGTTTCAGTTTTTTGCAGACTGCTAACCAGTTTTCACAGCAGTTTTTGTTGAAGAGGCTGTCTTTTCTCCATCGTATATTTTTAGTGCCTTTGTCAAAGACAAGTTGGTTATTGTTGTGTGGCTTCATATCTGGGTCCTCTATTCTGTTCCACTGGTCTTCATGTCTGTTTTTGTGCCAGTACCATGCTGTTTTTATTGTTATTGCTTTGTAATATAATTTGAAGTCGGGTATTGTGATACCTCCAGCATTGTTCTTTTGACTGAGTATTGCTTTGGCTATTCGTGGCCTCTTGTGTTTCCATATAAATTTAACGGTAGATTTTTCAATCTCTTTGATGAATGTCATTGGGATTTTGATGGGAATTGCATTAAACATGTAGATTACTTTTGGGAGTATCGACATTTTTACTACGTTGATTCTACCAATCCATGGGCACGGGAGATATCTCCACTTTCTATAGTCTTTCTCAATCTCTTTCTTCAGAAGTTTATAGTTTTCCTTGTAGAGGTCTTTCACATCTTTTGTTAAGTTTACACCTAGGTATTTGATATTTTTGAGGCTATTGTAAATGGAATTGTTTTCATATATTCTTTCTCACTTTGTTCATTATTAGTGTATAGAAATGCTAATGATTTTTCTATGTTGATTTTATATCCTGCTACTTTGCTATAGCTATTGATGGTGTCTAGGAGCTTCTGAGTAGAGTTTTTTGGGTCTTTAAGGTATAGGATCATATCTTCTGCAAATAGGGATATTTTGATAGTTTCTTTACCTATTTGTATTCCTTTTATTCCTTCTTCTTGCCTAATTGCTCTGGCTAGGAATTCCAGTACTATGTTGAATAGGAGTGGAGATAGTGGGCATCCTTGTCTGGTTCCTGATTTTAGAGGGAATGGTTTCAGTTTTTCTCCATTAAGTATAATGCTGGCTGCAGGTTTGTCATATATAGCTTTTATAATGTTGAGGTACTTTCCTTCTATTCCTAGTTTTCTTAGAGCTTTTATCATGAAATGGTGTTGGATCTTATCAAAGGCTTTTTCTGCATTAATTGAGATGATCAAGTGGTTTTTATCTTTGCTTCTGTTAATGTGGTCTATTATTTTTATTGATTTTCATATGTTGAACCACCCCTGCATTCCTGGGATGAAGCCTACTTGGTCGTGGTGAATAATCTCTTTGATGTGCTGTTGAATTCGGTTTGCCATTATTTTGTTGAGGATTTTTGCGTCAATGTTCATTAAGGAGATTGGCCTCTAGTTCTCCTTTTTGGAGGTGTCTTTGCCTGGTTTTGGGATAAGTGTAATACTGGCTTCAAAAAATGTGTTAGGCAGTTTTCCTTCCCTTTCTATTTCGTGGAACAGTTTAAGGAGGGTTGGTATCAGTTCTTCTTTAAAGTTCTTTTAGAATTCAGCAGAGAATCCATCAGATCCTGGACTTTTCTTTTTAGGGAGACTCTTGATTGCTGCTTCAATTTCATTTTGTGTTATAGATCTATTCAGGTGATTAATTTCCTCTTGGTTCAGTTTTGGATGATCATAAGTATCTAGAAATCTGTCCATTTCTTTAAGATTTTCGAATTTATTTGAATATAGGTTCTCAAAGTAGTCTCTGATGATCTCCTGGACTTCTATGGTATTTGTTCTTATCTCCCCTTTTGCATCCCTGATTTTACTAATTTGGGTTTTTTCCTCTCCTCATTTTAGTCAGGTTTGCCAGGGGTCTATTGATCTTGTTTATTTTTTCAAAGAACCAACTTTTTGTTTCATTAATTCTTTGTATGGTTTTTCTGGTTTCTATTTCATTGATTTTAGCTTTTATTTTTATTATTTCCTTCCTATTTGTTTTGGGATTTTCTTGTTCTTGTTTGTCTAGGAGTTTGAGATGAATCATTAGGTCATTGATTTGGGATCTTTCAGTCTTTTTAATATATGCACTCATGGCTATAAACTTTCCTCTCAGGACTGCCTTTGCTGTGTCCCATAGGTTCTAGTAGGTTGTGTTTTCATTTTCATTGAGTTCCAAGAACTTTTTAATTTCTTCTTTTATTTCATCAATGACCCATTGTTCATTAAGCAATGAGTTATTCAGTTTCCAGCTGTTTGCATGGTTTTTGTCTTTATTTTTGTTGTTGAGTTCTAGTTTTATTGCATTGTGGTCAGATAGAACGCATGGTGTATTTTTTGTTTTCTTATGTTTGCTGAGGCTTGCTTTGTGCCCTAGGATATGATCTATTTTGGAAAAGGTTCCATGGGCTACTGAGAAGAATGTATATTGTGTAGAAGTTGGATGAAATGTTCTGTAGACATCAACTAGGTCCATTTGATCGATGGTATATTTTAGATCTAGGATTTCTTTATTGATTTTTTGTTTGGATGACCTATCTATTGATGATAATGGGGTGTTAAAGTCTCCCACAACCACTGTGTTGGCGTTAATATATGCTTTTAGGTCCTTCAGGGTATGTTTGATGAAACTGCATGTGTTGACATTGGGTGCATATAGGTTGATAATTATTATTTCCTTTTGGTCTATTTCCCCTTTTATTAGTATGGGATGTCCTTCTTTATCTCGTTTGATCAATGTAGGTTGGAAGTCTACTTTGTCTGAGATAAGTATTGCTACTCCTGCCTGTTTTCGGGGGCCATTGGCTTGGTAAATCTTCTTCCAGCCTTTCATCCTAAGCCTATGCTTATTTCTATCGGTGAGATGGGTCTCCCGTAAGCAACAAATTGTTGGATCTTCCTTTTTAATCCAGTTCACCAAACGGTGCCTTTTAATGGGGGAATTAAGTCCATTACCATTAAGTGTTAGTGGTGATTCCTGTCATTTAGTTGTCTTAGTTGTTTGAAGGTTTGATTGTGTGTACCTAAATCAATGTTACTCTCTACTTTCTTGCTTTTTCTTTTCCTGTAGTTTGGTACTGCCTGCCCTTTCATGGTTATGTTGGGTTTCACTTTCTGTGTGCAGAATCCCTTAAAGAATCTTTTGTAGTGGTGGCTTTATGGTCATACATTGTTTTAGTTTGTGTTTATCATGGAAGACTTTTATTGCTCCATCTATTTTGAATGATAGTTTTGCTGGGTATCCTAGGGTAGAAGTTATTTTCATTCAGTGCCCAGAAGACCTCACCCCAAGCTCTTCTTGCTTTTAATGTTTCTGTTGAGATGTCTGCTGTGTGTTTGATGGGTTTACCTTTGTATGTTATTTGTTTTTTCTCTCTTACAGCCTTCACTGTTCTTTCTTGAGTTTCTGTACATGTTGTTTTAATGATAATATGCCATGGGGTAGTTCTATTTATCAGGTCTGTTTGGTGTTCTTGAGGCCTCATGCACCTGTATGGGAATAGATTTCTCTAGATTTGGAAAATTTTCTGTAATTATTTTGTTGAATATATTACGCATTCCCTTTGCTTGCACCTCTTCTCCTTCTTCAATACCCATGATTCTCAGGTTTGATCTTTTGATGGAGTCAGTGAATTCTTGCATTTTCTTTTCACAGGTCTTGAGTTGTTTAACTAATAGTTCTTTGGTTTTTCCTTTAATTACCAGTTCATCTTCAAGTTCTGAGATTCTGTCTTCTGTTTGTTCTATTCTGCTGGATTGGCTTTCCATTTTGTTTTGCATTTCTGTTTTTTTTTCCTGAGGTTTTCCATATCCTGAGTCACTTCCTCTTTAATATTGTCTATTTTTGTCCTGAGTTCATTTATCTCTTTATTAATCGTGTTCTTTGTTTCACTTTGGTGTTTATACAGTGCTTCTCTTATTTCTTTTATTTGTTCTTGTGTCTTCTCAAATTCTCTATTTTTATTGTCTTGGAATTTCTTGAGTGTCTTATGTACATTTTGGTTGACCACATCCAGTATTATCTCTATAAAATTCTCATTGATTACTTGCAGGATTTCTTCTTTCAGGTTGTCCTTGTGGGCTTCATTGGGTTCTTTGGCATAGCTTATCTTCGTTTTGTTGGAGTCTGGATCTGAGTATCTGTTTTCCTCATTTCCCTCTGGTTTCTGTACTAATTTATTGCTGGGGGGGAACTGGTTTCCCCCTTTTTTCTGTCTTCCCAATATTGCCCTTGCTATTGTTTCTATCCCTGTACTGTGTGCAATTAAGTATTTTCTAGCTTGTAATAATAACAATGGTGATATCTAGAATGGAAGGGTGAAAGGAGAGGGAAAGCAAAGAAGGTAAAGAAAAAGGGAAAAACAAACAAACAAGTAAAAAACAAAACAAACAACAACAAAAAAAACCAGTGTCAAAGAAATAAACAGGGAGAGATAGTGTACTAATCAACAGTAAACTAAATAGGCATTAGAGAGACAGAGAGAGGATTAAAAAAAATCCCCAAGTTCAAATGCAATAAAGTTTCAGTCTTAATAATTTTGGTGTTAGTCTCTCAGCCTCCAATCCTGGAGCTGGTGTCTCAGAAGTAGTTCTGTTGTCTCTTCAAAGGGGAAAAAAACCAAAAACACAAAACAAACAAAAAAAACACAACAAAATATCCCAAGTTCAAATGCAGTACAGTTTCAGTAAGTCTTTCAGCATGAGGTTGTAGTTCAGTCATTGTCTCATCAAAGGAGGAGCGAAAAAAAAGAGTCTGGAGACAGTTCTGTGAATGGCTATCTGTGGCTGTGGCTTGTCTGCCCGCTGCTGTCAGCCTGCTGTTTCTGGAGGCTTTATTTATGCAGATCTCTGGGGTGAGCTTAGCACTCACCTGGCCCTGCAGGCTTTGTTTACTCAGAGTTCTCCTGTGCGCGAGCCTCTGCTCCAAGCTTTCCCCTTTCCAAGCACACTGGGGGAGGTAACACTGCACCCACTTTCTCAGGCCTGTCTGTTTGTTTACAGCTCACGTAGGAAGTGGGTCTTCCCTCCTCTCCTGTGGAGTTTTCCTCCCACCACTGCTCTTACAGGCTTTCCCGCTCCTGGTTGCTGGGCATGTGCTGCCGATCCTGCCTTCTCCAGCCAGCTTGTTTATTTACAGTTCTGTGAGGGATTTCTCCTCCCCCGCTCTTTGGCACTCAGGGTGCCCCACCCTGTTTGCTACATGTCTTTTTTTGTTATTGTTGTTGTTTTTTCAGTTTGGTTTTTCTTCTCTTTTTTACCTGGGTGGGGGTCAGTCTGTCCAGGGGGCTATGCTGATCTGGCCCAGGGTTGTTTGTGGGAATACCACATGCCTCTTACCTCACCTGGTGGTCTGCATCTCTTGAGCTGGTAGGAGCTGGCACCTGGTGGCGCGGGAGCCCTCCTGGTTTCTCCATTTAACATGGAGTGGGGATGCTATGTGAGGGCTAGGGGTGTGGAGGAGTTGGAGTTTTGCCTCTTCTCGGTGGTTTTTCCTGTAAAGTGTATCTTCAGCATCTCTCTAAGATTTTACTTTAGGAGGCGCTTTCTGCTTCCTCCCTCTAGTCGCCATCTTGGAATCTCCTTTCACTTGCTTTTGTTTTTTGTTTTTTGTCTTGTGGCATCAGATGAAAGTAGACTGCAAATCAGTGCAAATTCCTTTTGTCTCACAGTGTGTCCGGTGGCTTCCTAACTACTCATAGTCCAGCAGCTGAGCTGAGTGAGGACACAGAGAACAAAACTCCACTTCTGCTATTTTAGATGGGTTCCTGGCCAATTCTTTTCTTTATAAAGTAGCTTGCCTTCAGTATTTAATTTTAGTAATGAAAAATGGACTAACACAATGTGCTGTGGGGAAAATGCAAGATATTACCTGGACCACACTTCGCATCCGCTGATATAGTTATAATAAAAAAAGAAGAAAGCTGAGCATCTACTGGCTCACACCTGTAATCTTAGCTACTTGGGAGGCTGAGATTGGAAGGGTCATGGTTCAAGGTCAACCCTAGACTGGGAGTTTATGAGACCTCCATCTCACCTGATAGCTGGGCAAAGTGGTGAATGCCTCTCATCCCAAGCTATGTGGGAGACTGATATCAGGAAGATCATGGTTCCAGGCAAAATAATTTTTCCAGACCCCATCTCAATGGAAAAAAAGATAGGCATAGTGCTACAGTTCTGTCATTCCAGGGATCGTGGGAAGCTTAAAAGGGAAGCCAGCGTAGGCAAAAAGTGAGACCCAATCTCCACAATAACCAGAGTGAAAAGGGGATGATTCTAGTTACATGAGTGTTATCCAGAGGCCAAACTCACTGACAGAAAGTAGAATCGTGGCTCCTGGGGGCTGGCAGAGGGGGTCAGAGGCAGTCAGTGTTTCAGGCATAGATGTTTTGCCAGGGATGGTGAAAAGGGCTTACTATAGGTAGGGTGACAGTCATACAGCACAATGAGCATACTGAGTGTCATCGTATTTTACACTTACCAGTGGTGTGCATGGGACAAATATTAGTCTATGCATATTTTCCATTTAGATTAAAAAAGGTGTCAGATCAAACACCTGCTTCTGAGAACACCTAGAACTACTCCACACTGAACATGTAGACCATCACCTGGGATCTGCCTGCTGTTTACCAGGCTCCAGGCAGTGCCACTGCTCCTGGCAGTGTGGGGGCCACTGGCTGGGTCCCCTGGGGTGGAGGATTGAAACCAGACTCCCTGTGGAATCTTGGGGGTTCCCATTAGGAAGGGCCTCTGTGCTCCTCATGAAGATGTGCCCCGGACGCTCCATTACCACAGGGGCATGGTACTGCATGTGTCACATTCTTGGAACAAAGGTATTTACTGAGCACCTGCCACATGCATGGCACACTTGCTTTATCTGGAAACCACAGGGCAGAAGATTCAAGGTTATTTGAGGATCTAGGCTGCAGGCATGTCCAGCACTCTGCCTGGTGAGAACACACTGCATTGAACAGTCTCAAAGGACCATTGCTGACTTACTTTTCTTTAATGACTCACTTAAGGATTAAAAAGTTTCTTTGAAAAGGAAACCTCACAGCCTACTACAAATGGAAAACAGGGATTTCTCGGTGGAGGTAAAGAATAACTGTTCACTATAACAAACACAGAACGGCACTGTTCCATTGTGGCCAGTGCTGCTGCTGGTTTCACTTAGCCTGAAGGTGGGGAAGGGCTTGAGAGGGGCATCATGACAGCAAGAATAGAGCCTTGCTCCCATGCAGTGTTCCTTTATGTCTTGCCCATGTGTCACCTAGCAACATGCAGCCCACACCCCAGGGATCTCAGGTCTGGTTAAAGATGAGACCAAGACCTTGACCCAGGAAGGTACTCAGATGAGGTCAACTGGAAAAGCATCTGTGGTAGAGCCAAGGACTCGGTGGAAAACCTGGATGTCTTTCTGTAAACCAGCACCCTAAATCTTCCACACACCACTGACTGAGCTCTGGAGGGTCACCATTGGAACATCAGTGTTTTCCCTGTGACAGAATGTTTTTTCTTTCTCAGCCCTTTGTAAATGATGAGAGAAGAACTCCAAGGCCACTGATAAGGCACATGACAGGATGCTAAGAAGTTTGGAGACCCATCTGTCTATTATTTTCCTGACTAGTTGTCAAGTATATTTCTTTGTATACCAATCAGCACTCCATAGATGCTTGCTGACTGGGAGTCCTAAGTCCTTGAGGAAGCAGAGTGGCCTAAGCCAGCTTCCTGAAGGCAGGGCCAAAGCAGAGATGCTGGTATCCCAAGGAACACCAGTGCTGTCTGGACTGAATGAGGGCCAAGGAGGGCAGGCAGCAAGGTGACAGCAGGCACCCAACCAAGTGGAAAGAGGAGGGTGATGTTTTCAGGGTACAATCACTGGGCCAACTCCCTCTACATGAGCAGGCATCTATCTCCTTGAGGTGTTGGCCCTAGGTCTCCCTCATCTCTCCCTAAACAAGAACCTGACCCAGCAAGAGCTTGAGAGCTGCACTGCACTAGATTGTTCCCCCTTGGGACACTGGCTGTATCAGTCAAATGTCAACAGGGTCAAGGTTGAGACCCAGCCCTAACACTTTTCAGGCTTAGTTTAGTTCACAGCCTCTGTCAGCAGACATCAGAGTCTCTGAGCAGGCAAGGCTCTGCTTGTCCCACTGTCTGCTGCCTCCCTGGAATCCAGCCAGGGCTGTACTCAGTGCTCAGCAAAGGCCACCAAGGCTCCAAGCCCCAGCTCAGTGTGTCCCTCCCTGCTGCAGCTGTCCTTGGGCCACATCACAGAGAATGTATGCCCCTTTTGCACAGGGGTAACCTCAAGCAAAGGCCACTGGGAAATTCTGCCCCTCTTGAAGATTTCCCTGGGTGTCTCAGCTACACTCAGCTCCATGAGAGGCATTAACAGTCCCAGCCACAGATGGACTTCAGCCACAATGCTCTCTCTTCAACTCCCCCACACGTCCTGTGTCCCCATGCTTTTAGGCCAATGCCCACTGCAGACCCTTCCCCAGGGCTTCATCTGGAGCAGACCCAGATCTCCTCTGAATCCTCTATGAGGTGCTTAAAGAGGGCAAGCTCTCTGTCCACTGGGTTTTGTCCTTCCAATGCTCACTTCCTACACAGCACCCATCACCCTGCATTTTCCCTTCCCTCCTGAACCTCTGTGGCCCAAGAAGAGGAAGAATGTGTCTTTTCTATTGCTATATATTGGTGCCTGCATACAGTAGGTGCTCAATGAATATGGAATGGATGAATATTTCCTGTTCCCCTTCAATCTATTTTGTATTCATCAACCCCAATGACCCCTCAGATGACCAGGTCAGATCATGGAACTAAGCTGAGTAGAATCCTGCAATGGCTTCCTGCTGCCCTTGGAAAAAACCCCAGACTCTCCACCAAGGGGCATGCCTTCTCTTGGATATTCTTTCCTAGCACTCCACTCTCAGGCACTGCAGTCACACCAAGCTTCTCCACTCTTCCAGGACACCCAGCCTGGGTCACCCCAGGACTCTTACACACACAATTCCAGGAACCTATGGTCCATTCTCAGAACTTTTCCATGTCCGGTGCCTTCTCTGCATTTGCATCTCAGTTCAAGTCCTGCCTTCACAGAGTCCTCCCTGACGACCTAATTTACAGACCAGCCCATGCATGTGTCTCACTGTCTTAAACCTCATCTGACCTGGAAGGCTCTTACATATGAGCCTCCCTTGTTCACACTTGGCCCTCTGTGTTCACAGAGCATTCAGCTGACCACAGATAGAAAATATCTGAAAACAAAAACTGCATCCATACCAAACATATACAGTTTTTCCTGTCATTATTCCCAAAGCAATACAGTATAACATCATGCAGCACTTCCACTGTGCTGGGCATTATGAGTCATCTAGAGGTGATTTAAAGTACACTGGACAGTATGCACAGGTTATATGCAAATACTTTGCCATTTTATATAATGGACCCAGGCAAGATTTTGGTGTTTGAAGGGACCTGGAACCAATTTCCAGATACTGAGGGACAACTGTATTTACTTTGTTTCTGATCAACTGGCTAGAATAAAATTCCATGAGAATAATGTTTCTAGCCCTTTGATACCTGCAGTGGGTGAAATAATATCCCCAAGAAGTAGGCTGATACTCCAGTCCCTGGAACTTGAGAATGTGGCCCTCTTTGGACAAGGACTCTGAAGACTAAGTGGCAGGCATTCTAGATGAGGTCAGCCTGGACTCAGGGTGTGCCCTAGATCCAAGGCATGTGTCCTCGGAGAAGGAGACAGACCCAAGACAGCAGGAGAACAGGGAAGAAGGCACCTAAAGACAGAGACAGAGACTGGAGAGGTGTAGCCACAGTCATGGGATGCCAAGGACAGTCAGCAGCCACACAAGCTAACAGAGACATGGGGGCCATACTCTCTCTTGGAGCCTCCAGGAGAAAGCAAACCTACCAGTGCCTTCATTTCAAACTTCTGGCTCCAAATTATGAGACAATATACTTCTGTTTTCTTAAGCCAAAGAAGCTAATTCAAAATGCTTGCTCTGGCTTATATATAATAGAGGCTCAACAATGGCTGGTGCTGAACGAATGAATGAACAAATGGTAATCTGAATGCTGCCCAACACCTGGTGGGGTTCCAGGGCCACACAAGGCCTGCACTTGGCTCTGGGAGCCCCCTCACCAGCTGATCCCCACCAGCCTCACCATCCACCACTGGTAGGTGTCCTCTTGTAGTGCTGCATTGTGGACGGTGAGCAGGGGCTGCATGGTCCGGTTGAAGCGCTGGTCGAACCAGTCTGAGACCTTGCTCTGGCTGATGCAGTGTGCACAGGTGCATGGCTGGGACTTGATAAGCTTCCTGAGGTTCGCTGAGAGATGCAGAACCATCTGCTTGGGGAACCAGGTGGTTGGCACCCCGGTGGAGGAGTAGTTGAGGAAGAAGGAGGTGATGAAGATGAGTAGCACAAGGAAGGTGAGCAACTTAAAGATTCTCTTTCTCATGACCACCATCTTCACTTTCTGTGAAATCCCACCTAGCTGAGAAAGTCTGAAGAAAATTCCAGAGATGCAGGTGTGGCCAGAGGAGACAGGGGTCCCCAAGGAGGCCTCAAAGGCTGCTCAGGCTGACTTCAGTCCCACAGAGAAGCAGCCAGCCCTGTATTCTGGACATCCCAGTGTGGCACTCAAAGGCCATCCACAGTGTGCTGGCCCTGTATCATTTAGGAAATAAAGTAGCCCACCTCTTCTGCCAGCCTGAGAGCTGAGAGTGTCTCTTGGTGAAGCTTTATCACCACGATGACAGAGATTTTCTTTTTCACCCAAAGGGGTTCAGGAGTCGTTAATCTTGTGGCAGGCCAGGGACCCTCAAATGAGAAGCAGGAAGACAGGGTCTTAGCATGGACACTGACTTGGCCACCTTTCTCCAGAAAGTGTGCTTTGTGAAGACCCTTAATCAGAATCTCGTCTCTCCCAGGGAGGTGAGGGTTAAGCAGGCATCTCAACAAAGGGACAGAGGTTGTCAGTCATCTGCAAAGAAAAGGAGGAAGACAGGTGAAATTCTGTGACCTTGCTATGAAAAACACTTCTCTCCCTACACCTCAACCAAAGACATTCCAAGGCACCCTTGCTGGGAGCCAACAGGCCATTTGTCAACCCTCCTGAGCCTCAGTGGGATGCTACTGTCTGTCTGCAAGGTTGCTATGGGACATGGGTGTCCCATCCACCTCTCCTCCGGCCAGAATCTAGTGCAATTAACACACTCCGCACCAACATTTGAAATGAGCCAATGAGAGGCAGTGTGGATGCATAAGGAGATCGTGAAGCAATGCCACCTGCCTTCCTCTCTAGATTCTCGCTTTCCTACAGGATTTCATAACACCAACAAGAACAAAAACATCTCACAGAGGGAGTGGTCCGGGCTTCTACCTACTCTGATATTTGAGGTCTGCCACTTAGCCAAGGCTCCACAAAAGGGCTTTACATGTCCTTTGGTCAAGTTCTGGTTGAGCAACTGTGTGGCCTTGGGGAAGACATTCCACCTTAACAGGCCCTCAGTTTCTTCTGTGAAATGAGATAATAAAAGCCATACTTACAGAATGGCTACGAAGCGAAGGCATAATGAACTCCAGTCTGTCAAACTGCTAAACTTGAATGTCCCTTTCTCAATATATGAATGAGTGAATATTCTTTGACAATACACTAAGAGCTGAGAGCATCTATTCATGCAGAGGTATCTCCTCAGATCATCCTCCATTGAATGTGTACTGCCAGTTTTGTACCTGGTGCCCTGTTTATCTTGGTAGAAACATATTCAGAGAGATTAAATGACTTGAAGAGGTGACAGAGAGAAGAGGAAGTGGGACTTGGATCTAAACTCACAGTGCCCTCACATCTGGAGGGGATGGGGGACCAGCAACAGGGGCTGGGGGCTCTACTCAGGACGCAATACTGTTTGGTATGTGTCCTCCTATGTAGCTCAAACTGGCCTCAAACTCACGATCATCCTGCCTCAGCCCCTGGAGTGCTGAGATTGCAGGTGTGCACCACTAGCCTGACTTGTGACACCTGTCTTGATCATCAGACAGACTATCAGAGCTGGAGTGATACAGAGGAAGAGAAAGGAGTATTTTCTGTCAAAGAAAGCAGACTGCCCATGGCAAATCCTCAGTGCTCACTGTCTTGCTGGGGCTCCCTTGTGGCATGGCTGTGCTCACTCCCAGTGCTGGAGCATGCTGTCTTTGGTCTTCACTGGAAAAGCATTCCAGCCTCTACTTGTCTGCCCCTGTCCATTCTCAGAGTGCAGAGCAGCAATGAGCAGCACACTGTTTCCAGAACAGTGGCAGCTGATAGGGGGTAAAGGAGCTACCTTTCCATAGAAAGAAGGGGAACTGGAACCAGGTTAAATGCACAGTGCCTTTCTGGAGACAGCCAGGCCTTAAGGCTTAGTGTGACTCTACACTGAGCTCTGCCTTCAGCAGGGCAGTCCACGCTCCTAGTTCATGGGCAAAGTCATGGTGCCCAGAACTTGCTCACTGCTCCCATTTTCACTTCTCCTGACATCTTGACTCCTCGACTCATGTTCATAAACAAGTTATGTCCACAGTTGTTCCATGCCCACCCCCCATCACGGGGCAAAGGTGATTTGAATTAGATTAACCTCCCTTGTCTCCATGCAGGCTTTGTGCAGCTTGCAGACAGTTCCCACACCTCTTACTGCAGTCCCTGGTCCAGAGTGGATATGTGTCCTAATTCATCCAAAGTGAAGTCCTGAGCTTTTGTAAGGAGGGAAGAAACTTGCTTTTGCTCTGGTTGGCTTATTGTGGAGGTCACTGTCATACTGGCCATTAGGCTAGTCCACACACAATAGGTTAGAGCTGAACAAGAGCCAGACAAATGGTATAAAATCCCCGATCTAGCCACACCTATAGCTTGCTCTGCACCCTGACTTTTCAGTTACGCTAGAGAATAAGCAGTCTTTATGGTGTAAAGCAGATTATTTGTAGCTTGAAGCAACATGACTGATCCCAGGTCACAGTTGCTTCTGCCTCTGGGTCCTGTCCAGGCTGTCCCCACAGTCCAGAAAACACAGTCTGTCCTGCATGGCTGGCACTGGCTCTGGATGGAAGCCAACACTCCTGGGGTGAGATGTAGGATCTCTCTGGCTCCCAGGGACCCAAAATTCACTGTGACTGCCTTGTTAACTCCTCTCTCCTTCCTGCACGGGAGCTCCATGCTCATGGATGCTCATGGCTGTGGCCCTGTCATCTTGAACACACACTTTGTGCTTGAAGAAGCTCCCTGTGGTCAGAAGGAACACAGAAATGAAGAAACACAAAAGGGTTGGCAACCCAGAGGGAGAGCTGAACAAAAAGGCATGGACTAAGAGACAAAAGATTTTCATTTCTATCAGGCTGTGTGACCAAGCACAAGTGACCTAACCTCTCTGAACCACTTCTTCAAGTGAAAAATGATGCTGATGAAAGATTCTGCTCACATCTCAGGCCATCAGTCCATCAAAGTCCTTTATCCAGTTCTCTGCAAATTTGCTGGTCCCTATGATGTTGCAGGCCCCAGGCTAGGTGACTGTGATGCATTATGAAAGGCTCGAAGTGAAAGCTTTAGAGGCATCTACAGATCCCAATGCCACTGGGAGAAAGGCTGGTAAGGCTGGATCAGGGAGGAGCTGTGAGGGCACCAGAGCAGCCAGGCCTTAAAGGTAAGGTAGGAGTGTGTTGGACTGATTTTTCTACCTGATGAGGGTCTCACTGGAGAATCTGAGCAAAAAGATGGTATGGTCTCACTTCATCTTTCTTCATAATGGCCAGGGTCTTTCTGACCCCATATCATGGCATAGTTGAGTTCCTTAACCTATGGGATGAGTTGAGCGACTAAAAGTGTGGTAGGAGGTGAGATCCCAGGACACCGATGTGGTGTGAAAGACAAATCCTCAGGTCTGACGCAGGGGTGCGGTTGGAGTTGGGACGGAGGGCCCGGAGGGGCAGAAGCTCCCATGGTGGCACCCCATCTCTGGAGCATCCCGCAGCTGTATCCCCACAGGCCAAGGTCATGGTGCTCACCTGGATCCTGTGAGCAGCAGAGGCTCCGGGGCTGGTACCAATGATCACTTTTCAAAGCCCTGGGTGAGACCACAGTGGAAAAGCCAGCATGGTCACCCCTCCCCTGGCCCCTGTGCTCAGCACTCTGAGAGGCAGGGGGAGCGCCAGCCCCGGTGAGCAGAAACAAGACTGAGGGGGCCAAGTGTGCAGTGGAAGAGGCCGTGCAAAGAGAGAGGAGAAGAGGAAGCCATTCGGTCCTCTTCAACCTCACTGGCCACAGGTATGTGCTCACAGGCACAAGGCATGTGCAGGTGACAGGCTGGCAGATCGGCAGTGCTGTGGTGAGGAAGCCTTGTGAGGACTCAGAAGTGAGCATCCCTTAAGGAGCCCCCGATGAAGATAAAGCCCCCGGTCACAGAACGGGGGACAATCACAGTGGCTGACACTTGCTCAAAACTCTTGGACATCCAAGTAAGTGAACAGCTGGGGCTGTGAATTTTAATAAACACAGAGCAGGCAATAGGTACCAGGGCTGGGATGCCCTCCAGCTCAGCAAGGAGCTCCTGGGATTGTTGCTGCTGGGGATTGTTGCTGCTGGGAAATGCCACTGATGCTTCTAAGAAAGAGTGTGGCGACCACACTCATGTAATGTTTAATCCACTGACGGAGGATCATCAGAGAAGGCAAGTGACCTCTCCCAGGTCACACAGCACTCAGACCCCAGCTCCTCCCTCCTCCTAGGGCTTTCATTGTAGCTACAGCTTTATCTTCACTCATCTGTTCTTAGTTTCCTTGGCTTTGATTTACTGGTATTTTCCCAACTTGGGATGGATACTACCTCAATTGTCCTCACTTCTGCTGTGCCTAATCTACCAGCATTAAATTCTTCATTTCATTTGTATTTTTCAGTTCTACAATGTCCGTCTGATTATTATTTTTTTTTTTTGGCAGTACTGGGGATTGAACTCAGGACCTCAGTCCTCTTAGTTTGTTCAGACAGGATCTTGTGCTTTTTTGCCGGCATGGTCTCTGACCTTGATATTCTACCCCTGCTGTCTGCTGGGTATCTGGGATCACAGATGCTCAGCTTGCTTTTGAGATGGGGTCTCAATAACTTTTCCCCAGGCTGGTCTCACACCTTGATCGTCCTGCCTCCATTTCCAAAGTAGCTGGAATTACAGGCATTTACCACCATACCCAGCACAATCCGACTATTTTCATTAATTTTTAGTTCTCTGGTAAATCTCTCCATCTTGTCATCTATCTTCCAGCCATGACTCATCACAGTAATTGTAAAGTGCATATGTAATGCTCCGCGATAGCTGGTTCACATATGACCTGTTTTCTCTACTCTTTCTCGGTCATCTGGCCTGTCACATGGCATTTCTGTTTGCTGTTGCACTGGGTCTCACACACATCCAGGGAGGTTTTGGATGGTTATCCTCACTCAGAGAGGATCTGTCTTCTCCTGAAGGTGACAGAGCAGGGGCTACTCCATGTTCCAAATGGGGTCCTGCCTTACCTTCCATGACACCCGGCCTCTTTTTGGGTGGCCCTTAGCCCTGGGGCACCGCCTTCTCAAAGGAGAGCCTGGGAGTGAGCAAGACAGCCCCTCCTTACTGCTCTCACTCCAACGTCCGCCCCCTGCACTGTGAGATGGCCATAAGCTCAGATTAGCTTTTCTGCTTCTCGGCTGCTATTCCAGCTTGGGTTCTTAAAACTCTAGCCCCATGCCACTTACATTCCAGAAAACGGCTGGAGAGGGGAGTGCTTCTTTCTCTGTGATCTTCTTTGCTCTCAGTCTTGGTCCCTTCGATTTCAGCTACCTTAAGTGATCCTGCTCTCGCTCGCTCACTCACTCGCTCGCTCACTCACTGCATCTTTCTGTCCACCTAGTCAGCTCTCGACTGTGAATCTACAAGACGGCAAACCGCAGATCCTGGGCCCCCGGCTTCATGCCTCGTGCAGGCAAGGAGCGAGGAATGGTAGCTCACCCTACTTCATCTCCCTTCTCCAGGGATCCTCGCCCGTCAGGTCTTGGCTGCCTTGGCTGTTCTCAAGTCCCTTCTGAGAGCTGGGCTTCTGGCTTCCAGCCTCTCTGGTCATCAGTGAGAAAAAAGGTTTCACACATCCTTCTGCCATATCCAGATGTGGAAGCCACAGCGTCCTTTCTTTGTCCCTCCATGTCCCTGGGGTCTGGAGTGGTGCCTGTATTTGTTAGGGGCTTGGCAGATTCAGAGGAGAGGGTGAGGCACAGAGAGGCCCAGTGGCAAGTCTCACTGCAGCTGTGGGCAGACAGAGGGTGGAAGGGGCAGGTGAACAGGCTCCCTCCGCAGCCACAACCTCCATGCCCTGAGGAGATCCAGCCTTTGTTGCTCCTGCCTTTGTCAGATTACCCTGCTCACTCACCAGTTTTAGGACTCACTGTCACCCTTTCTGAGAATTCAGCTGCTGGGAACTTCCTACTTTCTACAAACTAGGATCCTCCATGTCCAAACCTTTGGGGTCCTGGCTGGCTAGCTTACACAGGGTGACAGAGAGGAAGACCTGGCCAGCAGAAGGCCTCACTCTGCTATGAAGAAAAAAGACCCTTTCCCAAACTGCTTCCATCCCAGTCTGCTCACTGGACACTTGGAAACGTCTACCCAGGCTGTGTAAGGAATTTGTTACTGGATCCTGGCCAACAGACGTCAGAATGAAAAATGTCACAGGCAGACCACATACAGTTCCTGTGTGTCAAGGGCCATGCATTCCACCACTGTGATCCTTGGTTCCTGAATCCACAAGGTGGAACAAATAATGTCACCCAGTGGGCTGTCATAGGATGAAATGACTTGCATAAAAGTGACCATCTCAGCTCCAGGTGCAGAGTGAGTATGCTACACAGGCCAATTCTGTTCCTCCTCCCTAAGTTTCAGACTTTCATTTGTTAAAAAAAAAAAAAAAAAAAGCCCAACAGAATCCTCGCCTGTCCCACCGTCAGGGTTATTAAAGACCAAATGAAACCAGGCCTGGAAGAAGACAAGCCAGGGGTAACATGACCTTGATTCCAACCAGCTGCACTAGCTGTCTCTGTTCCTCCAAGCCCTGGACAGCTGACCCCTGCTTTCTGCCACAGTGGCCAGGGACCCCCAGAACCAGCAGGGAAGGATCTAATGCACTGGACAGAAGATCAGAGTTCTTTTTTCAGGGATTCCCAGGCCCAGAGAGCACAGCAACAGCTGTGTCCCAGGTCAGGAGGCAGCTAGGCTGTGAGGTGGGTGTGTGGGGGCCCCAGGGTCTAGCCCAGGAGTGTGCAGCTGGCTTTGACTCCTCAGAAAGCTTCCTCAAAGTGGCTCCAATGGTCCCACTTCCCTCTTACCAGGCACTCTGGCTTCTCCTTCCTGTGCATGTACCTGTGGAACATCCGGGTGCCCTGCTGTATGGGGCCGACCTGTTCTTTGCAGTTTGCAATTCACTGTTCCAGCTGCCTCCCACTGGCGCCTGCAGCAGCCTTTTGCACTGACTGGGCAGTGAACAGAACAAGGGCCTTGGGTGGGCCAGGCTGGGTGTGCATGCCAGATCTGCCCCTTCATTGCCAAGGGACCCTGGCCAAGTCAGTCTACCTGGCTGGGCTTAGCTCTATACCTCAAGATGGGGGCAACCACATCTCTTCAAAGGGATGCATGAGGATTAAGTGCAGAAATGCCCATCATTTAAGATGCTCAGTACACACAGTCATCTTTGCCACCAGTTTACAGATGAGGAAAGTGAGGCCCAGAAAAGGAAGTGACTGACTGAGTTCATACACCCAGGAAATTCCTTGCTGGCTTGGATTCAGATCTTCCTCATGAAGCACAATGTTATCTCAGATTTGGGATCAGTGTCTAGACATCCGCCTCCCTCCCTTTTCCCTTCCTTTCTCACACAGGACACATCTGCTCTGTGCTAGACAAGGTTTCCAGGAAGAAGAGGCCAGCACTGGACAGTGCATGCCCACCCAGCAGTCCCTGGGGCCTCTGTGTTCTTAGGCGGGGCTGTGTCTCACTTCTGCTTTAATTCCTCATTTGGACAATCTACATAATGAGACACAACGGCCGGTGACTCAGAGCTGAGTGCTGCTGCCTGGAAGCCTGGCCAGGGTGGACAGACCCAGTCCTGTCCCCACGACTCCTGCCACCCATGCACCTGCCTGTAGCTAAGGGGCATCTTTGGTCTCATGCTGCTGATGTTGGTTGAAGCACCTTCTCCTTGCTGACGTCCCATGGCTCCCTGGCTGTCACACACCAGGGATCTGTGATTTGAAGATACTCAGAAACCTTCCAGGAGAACTCTATGAACATGTAGTTAAGATCAAAGAACAGGATCAGGTGTAAGGGAGGAATCTGCCTCTACACAGGATCATTCACAGGTGCACAGCTCTGTTTGCAGCCGAGGCCACTGTCTACTGGAGGGGACCATTCTTCAGCCTCCTCCATGCTCCCTCTGAGAGGCAGGAGCTGGAAGCCTCAAAACTACGTTTCCCAGCTTCCCTTGCATGGAGGGCCCTAGCCACAATCAGTCAATGACATTGCGTAAGCAGAAGGGAGAGACTGGGCTTCCTGCCCAGGGGTGGAGCCTGCTGGGTGGCTGCCACAAACATGAGCACTGGACTCCAGGACCTGCCTCCCTGGCCTCCAGGCTGAGGGCAGCTATGGATTCTGTGCTAAGCTCTGTCCTCAGAGTCCCAGGCTGAAGCAATGCAGCCAAAATAATGCCTATCATCCCAACAACAAATCTGTAACACCAATGCCCTGAATCAAAGCCTTCTACTTAAAGTTTTGCCTCAGTTTCTTCATCTGTAACATGGACACAAGAGCAGTGGTTCCTTCACAGGGTGTTCAGAGAAATAAATGAGCCAGTTCAGGGAGTGTTTAAAATGTGCCTGGACACACAGCTATGTCTCCAGACGTCAGGTTTTACCACCAAAATCCCTCCAGTGGTTTTAATTTTCTCATATGGAGACCCAGCTAACACTCCACCCATGTCACACTTGCGTCAGCTTCCTTTGACACTTGTAGAAGTTGAGCTCAGAAAGGGGAACTGATCTCAAAACACTGCCAGAACTGAAAAGAGAAGCAAGCCCCCAAAACTCTACAGCGCGCTTGGCTCCTTAGATGGAAGCTACTTAATTCTCTGTGCTGGCTGCCCTGGGGTGGCCATTTCTAGTCCTCCCAGGGGAAGGATCCCAGCAGGTGACATGGGCTGAGACAAGGCTTAGAGCAGGTTTGGCTGTTGTCACCGGTGGGTGGAGCCCTGCAGGGAGGATCCAAAAAGGCACTGAACCCTTTGCTGTGCAACCCCAGGGAGGATGCATGGCTGGTTGGGCTTCGTGTGTCTCATCTCAAAAATATGGGTTGAAAAACCTCCAGGACAGCTTTGTTGAGCCACAGTGTCACTGCTGTCAATGAAGAGGACACCTACCACTTGTCCAGGGCTTTCTTGACCCTGTCCTAAATTGCCTGAGCCCACACTGTCTCCTGGCTCTGTTCCTGGGTGCTACCACAGCTTTCTGAGATGGGGATAGAGGTGCAGAGCAGCCTAGTGACCTGCCCATTGTCCTGCAAGGGGAGGTGGTGAAATTTGGACTCCAGCCAAGGTGGGGGACAGTAGGGCACAGGGCTGAGGCCCTGAGCATCAACATCTGAGCTATAGAAGAGGGACACATGGTCCCTACTTCGTGGGTGCAGCATGTACCACAGGATGTGGAGTGACGCCCACTCAGGCCATTCTTTCGTCTGGTTTCTTTCTCCCTGGTCAGCTCCTGCCAACTTGGCCCTACCCTTAGTCACCCACAAAGCTGGCAGCTGAGCTGGCCTGGCTGAGCCCAGAGCTGGAGCCACTCTCCTGCCCAAGGTCAGGCTCGGTCCTGGCTGCAGCAGGACAGAGCTTCCTCCAGGAAACATCAGTCCCCAAGAGAAACCTGGCCATGGGATGTGGGGCCTGAGAGGTGACCCCAATCATTGCACGCTAACAGGTGGTGTCTAGTTCCTTGTCATTGCCAGCCCTTCCACAGCTCCCAAATAAAACCAGCACCAACTGTGCTGCCCTAAGTCTCCTCTCCTCCCAGGGCGGCAGCCACACAGCATGGCCAGAGACATGGAGCCACCTCTGGGCTCCCCTCTGTGATATGGGACAATGGCCCCAGTCCCTGCTCACCCAACACTCCATTGAGATAAAAGATGAATGGAGAGTCAGTGAACCCTGACAGTCATTTTGTAAAGATACAGACCCTCTATTATAACCACGTGACTCGTAATCGCAAATGCTTAATACAGCATCGGAATGGATGCTATTGGTTTATATGGATGCTAAGCACCTTATAAGGTACCTAGAACAATTCCTGACCCTCACAAAAGGATATTTAATGCTACTGTAGTCATGCATCGCACGATGACGTTGTGGTCAATGATCGACCACATGTGTGATGATGAGTCTGTAAGATTATAACAGAGAGGAATTATTTCTGTAGCCTGTGACACTGTAGTCACCCTAACATAGCAACACAGCACACTACTAGTGTGAGTTGTGACACTGTAAACTAACTGTCACACAAAAGCAGAGCCCATGTGATTATATATGGTAATGGTCGTAAACAAGTATGGGAAAGGCTTTGGGATTCACTATATTCTTTTTATTATTATTTTCTGAGAAAGGGTCTTGCCATGTGGCCCAGCCTGGCTTCAAACTCCTAATCCTCTTGCCTCAGCTTCTTGAGTGCTGGGATTACAGGCATGCCCCACATCCCGGTTATACTCTACTTTTCATTGTTACTTTGGAGTCTACTCCAAAGTAGACTCCAAATAAATAAGGCGTACTGTAAAACACATGACAGCTCATGTTTGCCCCGTCTCCTCAGTACACCAAGAAGCCAGAGCAAGTGGCTGACCTGCACTGCCCAGGCCTCTGTGAGCACTGCATGGCCCTTGCACAAGGACGGAAATGCCTACCGATGAATGCGTCTCTGAGCATGGATTCCACCATCAAGCCGTGCACGACTGTATTAACATTAGAAAAACGTCCCCTAACGTCCCCTGCCTCAACTCACCATTCCTCTAGAAATTACAAATAATGTGTGCACATGTGAGTGGATGTGGAGCTCAAAACGAGAAGAAATTGCACGGGAGAGTGGATGGTCAGTATCTTGCTATCTAGGCAACGCCCTCTAATTTGGATGCTACTTTCCTACAGACTCTCCCACACTTTCACCCTTTCATTCACGACTTGCTGGGCACCTGCCATCCGCAGCCTCTCTGGACCAATGATGATTTTGTCCTTCAAAATGTCACATCACAGGGTGGGTTGGAGGCTGAGGTCATCAAGGATCATGCAAAGACTCACAGCCACTGTGTCTACATGGCTAGGCCACATGCAGTTTGGTCAAACACTAGGTGCTGGTGGGAAGGTATCTAACATGTGTGGTTAACACCTAAGGTGGTTAAGTAAAGGAGCTCGCCCTTGATAATGTGAGTGGGCTGCACCAATCAGCTGAAGGCCTTGGAGCAAATGCTACAGACAGTAATGCTGTACAGTAAAAGACTATACTGTGGAAACCAAGTCCTGACTTCCAGGTGCTTCTCCCTCGGGCCTGCTCAGCAGAATTTGAACTTGCAAGCCTCTGAGCTGCATGAGCCCATTTCTCGGAATGAAATTTCATTACATAGACCCATACTCAGGGCTGAAGGTGTGGCTCAAGCAGTGGAACACCTGCCTAGCAAGCTCAAAGCCGAGTTCAAACCCCAAGTACTGCCAAAAGTAACAAAAGAAACATACATAGACCCATATGGCATGGGTTAGCCGGTGACCCAAAGAAGGGGGAATGGCCTGAGGCCTGGTAGAGTACATCAGTTACCAGGCTGATAAGACAAAAGCCCAGGAGAGCAGACTGTCAGGAGAGCAGGCAAGTCCAAGGAACCAAAAGAAAGGTCAAGTGTAACCAAAAACCACTAGAGGAAAGATGGCGGAGCAGGCTGGTGGTCAGGGTTGGGCCAGGCAAGGGCTGGTAGCCCCATGACAACTGGGCACATCCTGGAAGCCATGTGAATCCAAGTGGGGTTTCCTGACCAGGCCGAGGGTCAGTTGTGCTAAAGTCACAGCTGGGAGAAATGATGGAATGAGGCAAATGGATCTTGCAGGGGCTGTGAGGTGGGTAGTTTTCTCCTCCAGGTGTATCTGTGCCTTCTCTGACCTGTGCTGGGTCCAGGCTGACTGAGGGACTGTCCACATCAGTGGCTCTCATGCTCTCAGGCTTTGTGTTTGCTTTGCCACAAAGTTGTGTGTGACTGTTGGGGAGAGTAGAGTAAGCTAGTCATTGCCCCGGTCCCTTCCCTACGGGCCAGGCTCAGGCCATCAGTGTGGGCTGTTTCCAGGACAAAACAGGGGGCTTTCCCAACACCATTCAGGTTCCAGGCACATTACATCCCAGGTCCTGGGAAGGTGCTCTTCCCTCAGGCTCCCTGATGACAGTCACCTACCTCCTCCCCTGGAAATGCAGCCAGTGCCAGAGGGAGCTATAGGACAAGGTTCCTGTAGCAATAGCTGGCCAATGACTGACTTCACCTCAATCCCTAGCCCTCTCTGCTCTGATCTCATTCTCTAGTTCACTCCCTCACCCACCCTCATTCTCTAGTTCATTCAAGACTCCTGCTTGACCATCAGAAAGGATCCTCAGGGTTTTTCCTGCAGACAAAGGGTCACAGGTATCTCTAGCCAAATCTGGTGGCCAACGACTGTGTCCCTCCTTTCTGTCTCCTTGTCTGTTTGACAACCCTACTACCTCGTCTTACCGATGCTTGGTTGGCTTGACAGTGGCTTTATCAACATGGGTTTTCTGCCAACACTAGTTCAAGCCCCAGTACGCCTCTTCTCCGTAGAGGAGGAAGTCAGGTCCTGAGAAGCCAGGCCTTCCATGCGTATGCAGCTCTGAGGGAGTGGCCACTGTGACTCCGTCATCCATCTAACAGAGAGGGAGGTAGAGGCCCTTGGACTTTGGGAGCTTACTCAAGGTCAATGCCCATAAGGGATGGGACTGGTTCCCGAGCCTTCCCCTGGGCAGGCAGGGACACCTGCAGTGCTCTGATGAACACACTTGTGGCAGGCTCCTCTTCACCACTAGAGTGAAGCCTCAGGCCAGGGTTGGGCGTGTGACAGTTTATGCACATAAATCTTTTCACAAGGTCAGTGCCTCTAGGGAGGCCACACCCAGGGCTTCAATGTCTCAGAAGTGGTGAGTAACAACTAAAAGGAAGGCTCATGGAGCAGGTGGCCTTGAAGATGGGTTCTGAAGATGACAGGAATGACAAGGACAGGGGAGAGGTACAGTAAACCAGGCACCCTAAAAAAGTACACGGTGGCCACAATGAGAATTCTAGGTACTGGTGTACAAAGTGGGGTGCCCTTCAGAGTGGCTGCAGCACATGGAGCTAGATGGGGAGGTCTTTAGGAATGTGGACTTGGGGATGAAGGCAATGGGGAGCCACAGCTGGTATGGAGCCATGGACCACCATGACCACACTAACATATGGAGGCTGGAGTGCAAAGTCTATCTCCTTTGGGGCTTCAGTTTCCATGCCCTTCCTACACTCACTCTCACCCATCTCCCCCAGAGCCAAGAGGCATCTATGGGAGAACATGCCCTTGTACTTGGAAGTCTTCCTCCTGTGACCCTGGCGCCCCTTGCTTGCTTGCTTGTGTTCTCTCACTGGGGGACAAGGAAGGGGATGGGGGGGCAGACAAAGACTCCTCCCAGGAAGCACGGATGGCAGCTGAGAATGGGTAGTTCAGAGAGGAACCCGAAAGAAGCACGATTAGCCAGGCTTAAAGTCACGTGGTAGTGGTCGGATATGTTTTCATACGCTCAGCTGCACAAAAGGAATTTAAATCCACAAATCTTCTTATGTCTGTGACAAAGGGGTGCTAAATTTGGAGTCTGAAGACATCCAAGCAACATTAGAAGTGGAGAAATGT
This sequence comes from Castor canadensis, assembly GCF_047511655.1. Taxonomy (NCBI): domain Eukaryota; kingdom Metazoa; phylum Chordata; class Mammalia; order Rodentia; family Castoridae; genus Castor; species Castor canadensis. The sequence goes on from NC_133388.1 coordinate 190,466,096, forward strand.
GGTTAGCAACATAAGGCGGTCCCACTGCACGTATGCCCAGAAGAAGACAAGCTGTCCCTATTCAGGTGAAGGGGAAATCATGACAAAGGCATAGCTACTCAGGGGCACAGGACACAAATTCAACAGCCATCTGCGTCTGTCAGCTGATTTTGAACCGGGAGAGGTGGGAGTCCCGGCCACTCTGGAGCTGAGGTTTGCAAAGCTGACAAGTGGCTAGACAGGTTCCTTTCTTCCCCGTCCCTTGACTTCCACGGAACTACAACAACTCCACTGACTTCAGGGCGTCAGAAGGCTCCCAAAGCAGGAGAGAACCTCCAGAGAGGTCCGGAATGGGGATTCAGCCCAGAGTGTAAACCTGGTTGCTAAAACAGAAAAGCCCAACACTCACCAGCAGGTGTCTGGCAGGAACCATCTCTGGTCACCAAGGGCTGGAGGAGTGTCACAGTGTCCAGTCGGGATAAAGCTGCCCGCCCAATTCCTGGAGAAGAAGGGCAGCCCTAGTTGTAAAGTGCCACTACTCACATCTGCAGCTGGCTGGGCCCATGCTACCTGCTGTGGGTTCCCCAAGCCTGGCACTCAGGACCTCACCCTTAGCAAGGGACTGCTGAGCCTTCCACTGGAAGGCCTGGGGCATGGGGGCTGGAGCAGATGGGCAAGGACTGGCATTGCACGGACGGGGGCTTGCAGAGCAGCTGAGGCCAGACAGCCCTGGCGAGTCCTAGGTGGGGCAAGAAATGCAAGGGAACTTTGGCAGCCGGTCGTATAGTGGAAGGCCAGTGAGTAAGTCAAGAGCGCACAGATCAGTAGTGATCAGTGAAGCATGGGAGGTATCTCAGAGCCTGGAGCAGCTGAGGGACAGGAGACCTGGAGCCATCTCCCCGGGTGCTGGTGACGCCTGAAGAAATCCATGCACATGCCTGCTGGGGAAGGCGGTACGAACACCTGTCCCCAGTGTACACCAGCTTTGCAGGGGATATGCCCCTTCCTTTTTCACAGTGGACACGTGGAGACAGTAAGGGCTAAGGTCACAGGCTCACAGCCGTGAAGTGGCTTTGCCTTGTGATGGATGCCATTGCTGGGGGATTGTGCACAGGTGATGCTCGGGAGCCCTGATGGCTCTCTACCTCTGCTGGAAGCTGACCAACACTCAGGGTCACGTCTCACCTTGTGTAATGAATGGCCATGGAGAAGTCTCCTCATCTACTATTTACCTGAGCAAAGGGACTTAGGCAGGTTCAAGGACATGCAGGTAAAACTCAAGCCTGGATTCTGTTTCCACAGCTCAAAGTGTGACCTGGACAAGTCACTTGACTTTGACCAGCCATCCCTCATCCTTGTTTGCAAAACAAGAGACAACCCCAACAACACCCTAGCAGGCTGTGAGGACAGAATACCCTCAGTGTCCAGAAAGGCATCACCCTGTCTGGCCCTTTCTCTGGCAACTTCTTTCCAATTCATTAACTGAAACTATCAATGTGCCCACTTTTCAGATGAGGAAAAGAAAGCTTAGGGAAGTATGTCACTCCCATCAAGTACTAACTGAGCTACACTCGTAAAACAGAAACTAAAAGGCAGTCCAAGCAGTCTGACTCGAGCCCGAGCTCTTCATGCTGCATATCTGCCTCTTGACCTGGGCTGGTCTTGCAGCCACGGTCCTGCATCACCCCATCTGTCCATGCAGAACGAAGGTGTTATCACCACTCAGCCCTGTTCCTTGCCAAGGGATCACAGATGCTACTCACCCTCCATCCAACCCAGAAGGCAAGTCTGGAGGAGAGAGGTGTGCTTGAGCTAATGGCTCCCTGCCATCAATGACAATGTGCTCATGGAGGTGTGGTGGGGGGACCTTCTTGTTCCAACTGTGCTCAGGCCAGCAGGTGGGCACTGACTACCCCGAGGTCCCTTCTGAGCACTGGGGGTGGGAGGACTGAACAGCTTGTCCCCTGTTGCCCATCAAAGAGCCACCCACATGGGGAGCCAGCAGCTAAGAAACATCTCGTTCTGCCCCATTTGCTTTAAAACTCTTTTATCTCCTGGAACACAGTGGTGGTTGGGACAAGGCTGGCTCCTCTTCTTGGGTCTTAGGGAGAAACTAGGGTGCTTTTGGTATGGAGGGAGCATACATGGCACTGGCCAAAACCCATCTGAAGCCCAGCTTTAAGACTCTGCCAGACCTTTGGCCCTGAGTGTCCTGACTTCTGTGTGGGTGAGGGGCACTGTGCAGTAAACGTCAGCTCTCCCCAGGTGGGCACCACAGGGCTGGCGGGAGGCACAGCTCTAAACACAGCAGCCCTCAGTTTTCTTTCACTCCAGAGAAGACACTGGCTGGGCTTTTGCAAGTGTCTATGTGTGTGTGGGTGAGCATACTCAAGTGCACTGCACTGGAGCTCGTATTAAACATTATTATTCTCAGGAAAGAAAGGACTAATCAGAAACTCAAAAAACTGAACTACTGCAGTGGATTTGCTTTCTTTTGTCAATGCAGGTAATAAGCAGGTGGCCTTCAGATTCAACTTCCACTTGTCAGGTCCCCACCACATGCCCCAGCACCAAGTCTTTCTGTGTTACAGGTGAGATGTGCAGGCTGGGATCGAGTCAGAGCCTTCAATCAGCTGTGGGCTGGAATCTGAGTCAAGAACCTTTGCGGCCTTCTGTGTGCTGAGCTGGACCCCTGCAAGTTTGGCCTAAGTTCTCAAGCTGAGACTTGATCACACTGAGCTCTTAGCTCCTGCTCTGTGCACAAAGGAGTGAGCTCCTCCCACTGCACAGAAGTCCCTTGGTTCTGACCCAGGATGCTCATGTCCTCTGCCAGCATCCTGAAACACCGACAGGCTAACTTTGTTAGTTCCTAAGGGGGACAGAATCAAACCATCGACCTCATGCCTTTCTGCTAAAGAGGTCCCGCCAGGTCTGGGGTGAAATTCAAGCTCACATCACAGCTGCAAGATTCTCCACAAAGAATCGGCGATCTCATGTCTGACTCCACCTTCTACACCTCTATTGTGTCCTTCTTGAGTGTGACTGGCCCCATGCTACCCCTCAAACATGCCCAGCTCAGGAACTGTGTCTACAGAATCTTCCCAAAATCAAGGCCACTCCTTCACAAAACTTAGGATGCTGGGTCAAACACTACCTCCTCAAAGAAACCACCCCTGAGCCATCACTTTGGTATTCCTCACCATGCTGTCATCAGCCGGTGTGTCATGAGTGCGTGCCCAGCTGAGAGGAGTTGCGTGCACAGACAGCCAAGCCCCCAAAGCTCAGGGGCTTTCTGTCAATTCCCACTGTGCTCCTAGAAAAGTGACCATGCACACTGTTGACAGTCACCTGCTAGGCAGGCACAATCCCCATTTTATAGATGAGCAAACTGAGTCTGAGAGGGCCAACAATAGTGATGTACCCATCTCACAATTGGGTTCAAGTCCAGTTTGTGCAATGCTAACGTATTTCTGGAAGACTCTCCTCCCCTGGCCTCTTGCATTCCCCTGGGTCATGCTGGGTGATTCACAAGGTTGGCTTTGGCTGCCCTACACTTGGGTGACTCCTGAGGTATAGGCACCATGGCTACTTGCTGTTTCTGCAAAATGGTGGATCCCTAAGCTCCATGTTCCTGCCACTGTGTGTGAGCCTCTGTCCGGCCCCTCCAGGATTACTGAGTGGGACGCATGAATAGGCCTGTGCTCTTGCGGTGGGAGATAAAATCAAATCCCAGGCCTCCCCTAAACCCCCCGCCCTGCAGTTTTGCTCTCCATGTAAAGTGTTTTATTATCAGTTTAGTAAAATAATGGCCCTTGCTGATCCAGCACCCTCCGTGTCAGGCTCCTCCTGGCAGGAGCACTCCTGTGTCAGAGGCAGCTTTCCTGACATCTTCTCCAGCCATTCTCTGCTCCCCAGGGATCCTGTGATGCTCACAGGGGTTGTTGAATGTAACAGACCAGGAGCAGATACTGGGGATAGCAGACAAGACGAGAGGCGAAAGTTCCTGCATATTTACATTTTAGGGACTGTGAGATCCAGTGCGGCCAAGAACTTTCTGGCCAATGGGGTGAGGTGGAGCTGCGTGCAGGGCACATGCATGGTCTTATTTAGTGCTGAACTCCTGGTACTGCCCTGACCCCACCCCGCGTGGGGACTCTAACATTGGCTGGGTTGGATGGACAGATGGATAGGCTGATGCTTGCTCCCTGCAGGCAGGGTACTGGTAGATCTGCCGGCCAGCGGACTGTCCCTTGGTGAGGGAGCAGCAGGGCTGGGCTCCTGCCCCACAGGCTGGGGCTCTCGGAGCAAAGGGGCAGTGTTCCTCAGAAGCTCCCAGGACTCAGCCCAGTGGCCAGGCCGAATTGCTTCTGCTGATTGTTTTTCCAGCTGAATGAGATTCAGTTAATGGAAGACTTAGGAAAGAGCCGCTCTATGGCTCCTGGAAATGAGTTTTTGGCTCTGCAACCCCAGGACCCAGGCAAGATAGGTGAGGAGGGCCTGAAGCCTGAGGCAGGACCACCAGGCACTGCCCTTGCCAGGGCATCTCTCCGCTGGGAGCCAGAGGCCTGCAAATCAAAGGAAGCACTGTCTCCAGGCCTGGCTGCTGGCCACAGAGGAGCATGTGGGTGACATCAGCTTCCTGCTTCATGTTCTGAGGTTCAGAGAGGCATGGGAGTGGCCACAGCTGTAGGCAGGTCTGTGGTGGCACCAAGCCTAGAAGCTGGGGTCCTGAAACCCCTGACCACATGGTCAGCCCAGGAGCCTTCCAGCCTTCCAGCACAGCCAGCCCAGGAGCTGCCCACATGGTAAGAGGGAGCACAGTCCCGACAGCTACACCAGTTCAGTGGTACCCTGGCCTCTGCTCTCCTCAGGCTCCATCTGCTGGGCCTCCCTCCCTGGGGTCAGCAGCAGAGCAGCCGCCTAGCCTGACATACTTCCTGACTCTGTCTCTACAATTTCTGAATCCAGGCTCGCTCTGCTTGGAAAGAAGGGTCTGAAATACTGGAGGGCAGTGCACTAAAAACTCACTACTTTAGTTCAAAAATGTGCTTAGAGAATAGACGCAAAGCAACAATGAAACTGTTTTGAATTTGACCAAAGAGTGTGGTATGCAAGAGGATTAAGGATTAAGACAAACCACTTCTTCCTAAAGCTACGCCTTTCTTCTGCCCCATTCGTGTCTGGTCAACCCCTGCCCCTAGCCACACACAGGCACATGGAGCTGACAGATGGAGGGGATTAGAGACACGCAGTAGCCTTGTCGGTGGTAGGGTGGGAAGAAGAGCACAAAGAGAATCAAGCTTGAAGACTGACTTGGAGCACCAAGCATATTTCATGCCTCAGGACCTTTGTACACGCTGCTTCCTCCACAGGAATCTTCTTACCCCAGATTCCATGGGGCTCGCTCCCTCATTGCACCTGTGGCTCTGCCAACAGGCCGTCCTCAGAGAGGCATTTCCTGCTACCCTTAAGCAGCATCACTGTCCCTCTGACTTGGCTCTGTTGCATTTCCCTTCCCAGTCTCAACTGTGAAAGGACCCTTTATTGCATATGGAGTTACCTGTATGTTTGTCTGTCTCCCTCTACTAGGAGGGCTGGGAATTCCCCTGCCTGTCTTGTCACAGGCTCCCCCCTGTTGAGAATGGTGGTAGACCCTCAACAGATATTTGCGGCCTGAAGATACAGTGACCTGGAGCCCAGCATGGCCCAGGGAACAAAGGTTCCTTCTGGCCTGTGTCCACCACAGGAAGTGGGAGCTCCTGGCCACTTCCGGCCTTAGAGTCCTCACGTAGAAGGTGGGATAGTCACAGTGGCAACTTCCAATCAGCCAGGGACAGTGTCCAGCTGGAGCAAGTGGCCCATAAGCTTGGGATCATGTGCTTGGAGGTTTTCCTCTCCTCACTGATGCTGACCGAGCCTATCAGTGTCTTCTGGGAGGGAAGGCAGCACTCAGGCAGCCATTTTGCCTTTTGCAAAAATGACACAACCAAAAATAATACAAAACCATGCTGCAACTTTCCAACCACTGGGGCTGTGGCAAGCAGGGGTGAGACCTGCCCAGCTGGCTCCTGTGTGGCTAGGGCAGGATGTGAATGACATGACAACATGGAGGAGGTGCTGGCCCCCCTGTGAGTTCAGGGCTCTGGTTCCTGGACAGCAGGGACCTCAGAGGGACATCCCTGGAGGATGGACATGGTCCCCCTCAGCCACCATCACTCATTCCTGAACCCAGCGCCCTAGGAGTGTTTTCATCAAATACATCCTCCTCTTAGTTCTCTGTCTCAGGGTTCTTTCCTGCCAACCCAGGAGTCTTCATGAGGTCACCAAGACAAAACAGTCACAGGCCTCTCCTTTACAGAGCTAAAGGCAGAGGGGACAATCAATTCACCAGGGATGCAGGCAAAGAAGTAAAGCAATTCAGAGCACAGTTTCTTGAGTCAACTAGAGCTGGGTGCTTACCTGCTGTGTGACCTCAGGAAACTCTCTGAGCCTCAGTTTCTTCATCTGAAGAATATCCTCACCACCAGGAGAGGATGTAAAGATCTAGGCAGGGAATTCTTGCAATTTGCTCAGCTCAGCAGTACATAGTAAACATTTACTGCTTCTGTGAAGTGACTCAGTCCTGTCATCCACCTAGTGTGGGCACAGAATGGCACAGGCACAGCTAGTTGGCCTGCGTGTTTGAACTTCCTGTCCCAAGCCACAAAGGGAAAACTCTGCAGGCAGGACCTCTTAACACTACTTCCTGTTCTGAAACGCTAAATATGGTGCGCTCGCCAGAGTTTCAAGCACCTTGGGAAACTCAGGGTGGCGAGGAATGAATCAAAGCTGTCCAGGAGGAGGGGCTGCTGGCTCAGCCCTGCAGGATGAGGGGGGCTGGCAGGGAGAGCACTTTTCTGGAACCTCCCTGCACAGATCACAACACCAACCTCCCACAGCCAAGAGGCAGCCAGAGCGCCTGCCCTGCAGAAAAACCAGCTCAGAGTGAGCCCAGCTCCAGAGGTGCAGAGGACAGCGCTGGGTCCAGGTCAAAGGCCGCCCTCTCCCCTGACCCCTGTGCCTGCAGTGGGTGGCAGGTCACAAGTCACAGTGGGATGGAGGAAGGGTAGGGTCCAGAGGCCTGTTGACTCTGGAACATTCTTCTAACTGGCAAGAAACAGTCACAGGGGCACTTTGTGGAGAAGAGAGAATCTGGATCTGAGAACGGGAGAGGTGTGATGGTTATTAGTGTCGGCCTTCAATGCTGAGCAAGGAGGACCTCACTGCACAACCACTGACAGTGACAGCCACCTCTGGGCTTCTCCTGTCATCTGAGAGGCAGGGGCATGCTTTCCTGCCAGCTGATGAGAATGGGAAGAGCCTCCTGAGGGCCAGAGCCACAGTTTTCTTGCTCCCCCTCACCGAGTGGCCTGTGGCCATGAACCTGAGCTCACTGCAGCTGCTGTCAATAATGGATGACCCAAGGCCCACGGATGTTCATGTTACACGCGTGCTTAGGCATACTGGCTGTGAGACCAGATGGCCTGGGTTCCAGCCCAGCTCTATCACTCAATGGCCGCACCCCTTCAGTGAGTCACTTCACCTAGTGGTACCTCAGTTTCCTCATCTGTAAGTGACAGATAATAGCATCTGCTTGCTGAGGTGTTGGGACCATTCAGAGGGTTAAGTTCACCAAAGTGCTTAGCCATGTGGTAAATGCCTTCTCTTTAAGAGATAGCCTTCTATCCTGTCATCATGACTGATACCATCACCATCAGCATCACTAATACCATTGTCACTATCTTCACCACCAACTTCATATCATCTACACCATCACCACCCCCATCCTCACCATCACCACCATCATCAACATCATTCATCCTAGTCCAGATGTTGCACATCTTTTGAGCAATGTCTGTGTTCCCAATTCCCAGATGCTAAAGTTAAGGCCAAGAGAATCAAAACACTCTGAATTTGTCATTCTACCATGAATCAGCAGTGGGCTGGAGAGAGACCAGAATCTTCCACATGGTGCTCTCCCTGACACTGTTGCACTGGGCCACATCAAGTGGAGAGCTTGGAACAGCTGCTGTCCCCATGTCCTTTGATCTCTCCTCCCAGCTGACAGAGGTTTTTGTAAACAGACGGCCTCAGACATAGCCCCTCTTGGACAAGGCCAGATGTGGGGACAATAATACAAATGGCGGGGGGGGGGGAGAAATGACCCAAATATTGTATGCATATATGAATAAAAGAAAAAAAAAACACAAATGAGGTTGGGAAAGTTGGAAGGGGTTTCCAGCATTGCCAAGAAATCCCAAGGGCAGCTTAGGTGACTACTGAAGTTCTTAAACACAAGTTCACAGGCAAGACCCTGCCACTGGCCAGACATAAGGCAGGGAGCTGCCTCAACCAGCCTGCATGCAGGGCACCACAGTGCTTTGCTGGGGGACACTGTACCATGGGAGGGGCATGGCAGGTAGCATCCCTTTGGAGTCGAGAACATTTTTGTGAGAAAGGATGTGATTTGACTGGCTGTGAACTTTGCCCAGCTTCCCTAGACATCCCACAAGAAGCCATGAGAACTTGAGATCCACCAAGTCTTGGCTGGCAAAACAAACTGTCCTGGTGTGATGTGTCCCAATAGATATAAGACAATGAGGATTTTTTTTTTTTTTTGGCTGCACTGGGGTTTGAACTCAGGAGCTCACTCTTGCTAGGCAGGAGCTCTACCACTTGAGACACTCCACCAGCCTGACATAAGACAATGAGGTGCCTGAGTCAATGTAGGCAGGGTACACAGCAGGCACACGCTCAGGGCTCCTCCAAGCCTGGTGGTCTCCAGCCCACTGCCTTGCACTGCAAGGGATGAGTCAAAACATTTCCTTTCTGAGCACCTAGTATGTCCGTGAGTTGGCACAGGTGATGAACACAGTGAGACATCATCACTGCAGGGAGAATCCGTGAGCACAACATGGGACAGGACGTGCTGTGGCCAGGGTGCCAGTGCTGCCTACAGTTGTTGGGCGCTGACCTGTAAGCCAGCCTGCCCTGTGTGGAGCCCGCTGAATCCTCACAACCACAAGGGGAGAGGACCCTGCTGTGCACTGTGCTGTGTTCCTTCCCACATTCATATGGTGAAGCCTCCAACCCCAGTGTGACTGAGTCTCGACTTGGGGGCTTGAGGAAGGTAGCAAGGTTAAGTGAAGTCACCATGTTAAGGGACCGGTCCTTATAACAGGAAGAAACATCACCCAGAGCTCTTTCCCTATGAGAGAAGGAGGGTGGGGAAGTGGGGAAAGTGCTGCCTTTGAGCTAAGAAGAGCCCGCTCCGGAAATCACCCCTTTAAAGCCTTGATCTTGGACTTCCAGCCTCCAGAATCATAAGAGACTACATTTCTGTCCTCTATGTCCCCCACTGGTGGTTTTTGTGCTGGCGGCCCAGGCAAAGGAATGCAGAGCTGTAAGTAGCACCCCCCCATCTTACAGATGGGGAAGCCGAGGCACAAGAAAGTGGAGCACATTGACACAACTGTTAAATGATGGAGCCAGATCCAGTGGCCCCTGGCCGACTGTACTCTGCAAATACTTATTCCTGCCTCCTGGCCCCAGCCTTTGTTTGGGAGGGCAATGTCTCCCTGCTCAGTTGATACCAGCTAAGCCATGTCACGGCTCTGGCCGACAGAATGTGAGCAGCCACAATGTGCCTGGGCTGATGGGGTAAACCTGACCAGGTGGTCTTCTCAGGTCTGTCATGAGCCTGGAACTGAGGCTGAGAGAACTTGTGAAGCTTCATGAAGTCACGGCTGCATTAGCCCACAGCTCGTCCACTTGGAATGTGAACGAGATTTGTCGATAGTCACTGAGCTTTGGGGATTGTTTGTTATGCAGCAGAGCTGACAGACACAGAATTCTTTTTGCAATTACTATAAGTACTGAGTAGGTGGTCAGGATATCCAGTTTCTGCCTAGACTTTGCCATTTAACGGTTCTGTGGCCTTGGATAAGGAGTCACTTCACTTCTCTGACTCTTGCTTTCCTCAGGTGCAAATTGATATGGTCAGCACACATACATCCTGAGGCTGATGAAGGACTTGGTCAGAGATGCACAGAGTTCTCAGCCCAGTGCCTGTCATGGAGCCCAGTATGGGTAGCAGTGAGCATGAGGGTATGATGTGCTGGGATGGGTTAGGGGTAAAGACAAACAGGATGATGACATCCTCAGGCAATGTGGGAGGTCTGCATTGCACAAGGTGTAGCTCCCACAGGAGGCAGGCTGGGGAGGAGTGAAGAGGATGCACTGTGTTCTTGTGAAGTGAAGGCTGGGCTACCTTGATCAGTCACAGAAATAAGACAGAAAGGAGGGTGGGAGGGTGCACGTGGGAGCCGAGTCCTCTTCCCTCCTCTAGTTCTGCTTCCTAGAGGAGAAAGTGAATCTAAAACGGCAGTACCTTCCCCAAGCTCACACAGCTGGCTAGCCTCAGAACTTGGACTAGAACCCTGGCTTCCTAGGACCAGCTGGGCATTACACCCCTGCCTCCTGCTTGCACAGCAGAGGATGAGACTCACCCCTCGTGCTGCTTTGGAAGACCAAAGTCAAGTTCCACCAAAAGTTTACACAACACAACAAGGTCTTCTGAGTCACTTCAAAACCTCTGGCTTCCTTTTCTGGGAAAGAGCTGAGACTTTTTTCATGCTTGGACTTGCTCACTGTCCAGTGCAATGCCCCCTCCAGAAAGGCTGTGCAGGCCTGCCTGACCCCCACATCTATAAAGAAATCCAGCAGGACTCAAGACAATGAAAATCTGACACTTGCCTCTCCAGTGACGTGACTCCAGGTGACGTGACTCCAGGGGTCACCGGGGCAATCTATGACCTAAGGAGCCCAGGGCTGGCTCCTGATTACCAAGCCCTGCCCTCCTGGCACTCAAGTTTCCTGCTCAAAGGGAGCTGCTTCATCTGGGAAGTGACCTCTCCCTCCCCACCCAACACCCTGGGAAGCCCACAGTGATGGGGGGACACAGGCTACCGGGGGCTGGTTCTTTTGCCTCGGTGTGGGGCCAGTCTCAAGGTACAGCCTGTGCCCAGAGTTGTGTGTGGGATCAGGATGGTCACTATAGCTGGGAACACAGCCTAGCTCAGCAGTTCCTCCTGCCCCATCCTGCTCCATCCCCTTCTCCTGGAACACTTTCTCAGTAATCCTCTGTCAAGGAACCCCTGCCTCAGGCTCTGCAACGAGGAACTAAGAGCCCCTGTGTGGGAATGGGCTAAGCTGTAACCATCAGGAGGATGGGGTGCCCTTCTAAGTCCACAGAACTTTTTCTAGAGCAAGATCCTCAGCAAATACCTGGTCCAAACTTGTTACAAAGCCGCAAAAATCACCGGATCCCTGGAACATGCCAGGGAACATGTTTTGGATGTTGGAAATGCCACAGTAAACAAGCAGCTCCTTCTTACCCATCAAATCAAACAGAGCAGCCAACAGAGAACACTTCTGCAGCAAATCTAAGTAGAAAGGGTGCGAGTGGAAGCTAGGGCTGCCTAATGGCTTGTGTGGAATGAAGTCTTCATCTCTGGTCCATGGAGTTCATAGGTTCTGCGGCATCTGCCAGCAAGCTAAGCTGTTAGCTGGCAGGTAGAGGTGACAGCTTAGGCCTTCACAGTTCTTTGAAGCTACTTGCCTCATGTAACTATTTCCAATTCAAATTCAACTTCAGTTTGAAAACAGTGTTTTAGCTACAATAATCAATTAACCAGTTCATGTAAGTAACCAAATGAGTGACTTTAATTAAAATTAAATATAAAATAAAGGCACTCTGTGGCCCCAGATTGACTTCCGGTGCTTACCGGCCTCATGGTTAGTGGCTAGCAACAAAGACTATACAGATATAGGCCAGCCCTGTCACTGGGAACACGCCATCAAGAGCTAGGAGCACAGGGTTTGTCAACCTTGTCCAACAACTTGCTGCTGTGTGACTCTGAGCAGGTGCTCTTCTCTCTCTGAGCTCCATAGGACTGATGTCTGAGTTCCTGAGTGAGGCATCCACACAAAGAGAAGAGCAGGGTCCAGGCTGAGGGAGGTGTCACAGAATCCCTGAGGCCAGAAGAAACTTGTTGCACCTGGGGCTGCAGTGTTCTGACAGAAGGGATGGTTTTACTAGGTCACTCTGGTGGGGTGGGGTGTGGGGGAGGGAGACAGCCATAAGTCACCAAACAAATTACTAAAGGACAAAGTCTCCCTGAGAATCTCCTCTGGTTTTGTTCTGCCCTCGGGACATTCTTGTCATCCCCGGACTTTGAGGCCAAGACTGTCACAATGGCTATATCAATGCCAAAGATGGAGGCTCAGAAGTAAACCATTGGTGCCTCTTAAAGACCAGCTCCACTTCCCAAGGGCCTCTCTGGGTTTCCCTGGCTGGTGAAGGTACAGTTGGACACAAGTCCATGAGTATCCCATCTTCTGACATCTCACATCAGCCAGAACTTGGGCTCAGGAGGCTGGGCCACTTGCTATATACACAGGAGGTATACTGAGGCCAGGCGGCCATCCAAGCTGGCTCACCGTTCTCTGAGGACGGCTCCACCTCCAACTGGCTGGTTCACTTCACACCTGTTCTTAAGCACATGCAGCCTGTGACCGCCATGAGTGGGAGGCTGCCATTGCGGGAGCACAGGGAAGGTGACCCACAGGGGCGGTGCTCTACACACATTGTTGGTGCTTCTCCCCAGCAGTGGCAGCCTCATGTATCTGGGCTCAGTGGTTCTCCTGGGCCCTGGGGAGGCCACTGCAAGCTCACAACAGCAGGGGAATTGAAAAAATCCACCAGCAGGAGAGGACAGGGGACAAAGTAGAAAGGAGCACGGTAGCAAATCGCCAGGTCTTTTCCCCTAAGCCCTCACACTGTATGAGGCACACACATAACCAGCGACCTTTCCAAATGGAACCTGAAGTGGTAAACAAGAGTGGTGGCAGCCACAGCAGACGAGAGCCTGGAACCGGAAACCCTGTTGCTCTCCTGTTAAGTCCCCAGGATTACTAACCAGCGCCGGAATAAATTCTTTTGACACACCCGCATATTTTGGAAATAAGTACTCATCTAGCTTTTTTTTTGGTGAGCTGGGATTTGAACTCAGGGCTGCACGCTTGTAAAGCAGGTGCTCTACTGCTTGAACCACACCTCCAGTCCATTTTGCTCTGGTTATTTTGGAGATGGGATCTGGTAGATCTATTTGTCCAGGCTGGCCTCAAATTGCGATCCACCTGATCAATCTCAAACTCCTAAGTAGCTAGGATTGCAGGTGTGAGCCACCAATGCTCAGCACATCTAGGGTTTTCAAAAAGATCCACAAACACGTCTTGAAAATTCTCAGCAAGCCAGGGCTTGCTAAGGACAGAAAAGCAAGACCTTCCTGAATGGTGATTGTGGGAGGGAGCCACACAGCATCGCCAGTCTGGGCAGAAGTGCCAAAGATGGATGTAATGTACCTTCCCCAGCACATCTCACAGCAGAGGGACAGTTGAATTTATTGAGCACCTACTGTGTGCCTGGCATTTCTCATGTGAGTGCTAACACTTTCTCACTACTCATGTGAGCATTGTTTCATTTTATGTGGACTAAGCCACCCAGTCTTCCAAATCACCTGTCATTAGGTGCCTTACTGTCACTCCATAATTAGGCAAGCGCAGAGAGGCAAAGTCAATTGGCCAGGTCACACAGCCCACAGATGGCAGTGTAAGTACCCAGATCCATGTTGTCGGGCTCTGGAGCTGACCCTGGTACAGCCCAAGATCCTAAGCTGCTTCATTTTGCCTTTGCTGTGACCCAAAGTGTCACACAGTGGCACCTCCCTCTTACCAAGAGGCCATGGAAATTCAGGAAGGTAAAGGGCCCTTGAGAGGTGGCCTGGCCAGCCTGAGTTCATGAAGGGTCAGTTCCAGCCCATTTCTCCAGTGTGTCACGAAGTTCAGAAATGTGCAAAGCCAAGTGTGACAGCAGCCACCAGAGAATCAAACGCCACCCCCACCTGCCTGCTGCAAAGCCCGCTTGGGTTCTGAGTTTACAGTGAAAATTTATAGTGGAAAAATTGGGTCTTCAACCCCACACTGGGGGCAGGACCACCCTGGAAACTGGGTCAGAGGAAGGGGAGAGAAGACGCTATACCAAGTAGAAACCCACAAGTCCTTCAGATGGGACCCGACAGCCCAGACCACGAGGGGTCTGGATTCTACCAGAGGATAGGGACAGAGATGTTGATGGCTTCCATGAAGAGGATCTAGGGAAGTCCCACGTCAGCTGCCAAGGACCAGGCGGTTGACTGGACTGGTCTCTCAAGACTCCATGGGCCCAGTGTCCCCCGAGGATCCAGTCCTCAAACACACAGTGAGAGCCAGGACCAGGGGAGAGGCGCAGAGCTGGGAAACCCACACAGGGCACATCCTCCACCCCAGCTCATCCTGCTCCACCCACGTCTGCTAGGACCGTGAGATCTCTTGGGGCCCTGGCCTTTCTACCATTCTAGTCCAGGTTCTAGGCCTTCAGTTCAACTCTACAATGTACACACAGCTTCCAGAGACAGGAGCAATGCCACCCCGTCCTATCTTGGCTCCTAGTGGGTCCTGGCTGTGTCTGGGAAGAACACCTCCTTCTTGCTATTCAGACAAACCCTATGCTCATGTCACAGCCCAGGTGAGTATTCTTCCCCTCCTATGTGTCCTTAGGAGTGACCTATCCTCTCTGCCACCAGCTTCTCAATTTCCTGGACCCCTCTGCTCTCTAAGCATGGCTTTGGCCTTTGTAGAGGGGCATACCTTCTAGGGTGAGCTTCTTATACCGTCTTGGGAGAGTACTGGAGACTGTGCCTTGCTCCCAGCACTACTGGGGCCTCCTATCTGTGCTTGGCCCTTACAATCTCCTTTGCTTTCTGTTCCCATCACACTAACATCATATCTGTTCTTAACTTCTCCAAGGGCATTCCTGCCTTTGCACTGGCTGAAACATCTGGCTCCTTTCTTCCATTCTTATCTCAGCTCAAATGTCATCCTTCAGGGAGGAGAAATACAAGGCTAAACAGCCTGCATTTCTCTAGCCCTTTCTTTGCAATTTAGATGCATCCACTCAACAAGACCCCCACCATAGCTCTGTGATACAGCTGGGCAATGATTAATAATGGCCAGCTCGGGGTCACAGCCAAGACATCCTGTGTTGGAGAACTGTTCTCAGCCCTCACCAATCCAAGCCTGGGTTCATTTGCTAAGCGTGGGGCTGAACATATGGAGAGTATCCATCCCCTCTCAGTCTAGGATTTAACAAGCAGGCTCTTTAGGAACCCTGGGTCAGGGCTAAAAGCTATCCTTCAACTGGGCTCTGGCATCAGGCTACAAGAAAACGCCAGAGTTGTTGTCCGTGCCTTGGGGATAAATACGTTAGCTCAGCAAACACGTGCCACTCGCCCTGCGCAGAATTAGCCAGGGAGACTTTTCCTGCTGCTGGGCATTGAGCCAGCCTTTGCCCTGTGCCAAGTTCATGGTTAGGCGTTTATGGAAACCATCACAGAGACATGTTGGGCAACACAGGACAGTTCCATGGACAAGGGCCCAGAACCCCAGCTCTCCTCTGCGCTCTGCCGATCTCAGCTGGGTGACTGGCCAGCTTTTCCTTCTCTGGGCTTCAGTCTGCCCAGACTGGTGGTAGGAGTCCATAAGGAAGGTGGACAACACACCCAGACCGAGACACAGAGGACTCATGCTTCAGGTCAACAGGATCAGGGATGCCATGAAACATTCAGCAAGTTCCTAAATTCTGAGCCTCAGTTTCCCAGTCCATCAACTATTGGCTCAGTGAGAGCTATGGAGACCAACCTCATGGGAGGGTTTCATCTGCTGCCCTGCAACTGATGAAGTTTTGAGTTATTGGTGACTTTAAAGGCCCCGGCTTGCTTTGAAAACAGAATGGAAGCAGCAGCAGCAGCCTGGCTTACTTTACCCCAGGTGAAACAGTAGCCATCAATCAAATTGGCTGGTACCTGGTGGTTTTCACCACAGGCCCCACTCCTCCCTGCTGTCTCACCCATAACTCTTCACCCTTCACACTGACCATGTGGCCCTTGTAGATATATAAGGCTGTGACCCCAGACTGGCTGTTCAAGTTCTCCTCCTCTCCTGCTGTCTGCCCCTTACATTCCTGACCCACTGTCCTTCCATACCCAGGGTAGACAGATACAGCACACAGCTCAAGGCTGAGTCCTCCAGTGCCACTCCCACTCCCTACTAGAGGGACAGCCCCTGCCTCTGCTGTGGTTCCCTGGTTAGCAGAAAGACAGTGGCCTTGAAGTGCACCAGGCAGCCAGGAGGCAAGCCCTGAGCCCTGTGCCATGCCACAGACTCCCATAATTACCTGCTGTCTGGAAACCTAGGAAGTACCCACAAGGAGATTTTTCCCAGGTAATTTCCTGCTCAGAGAATTTTAGGGTTGGAAGGGACTGTAAAAACCATCATGCATGCTTCAATGTCTCACAATGAGGCTGGCTGACTCACCCCAGGTCTTTGTTCCCCGAGCCCCACTGGAAGCTGAGCACAGAGGTACAGAGGTGTTGAACAGCCCTCCCTGGGAGGCCTCCCAGATTTGGAGGCTGGTCAGATAAGACACAGTGACCTCGAGGGACTACAAAGGCTCTGACACCCCCTGAGCTCCAATCTGCTGGCTGTACAGTGTGCAAATACTTCACACACACTGTCTCTCCCCATTACCAGGAAAACTCCTGTGGCCTCTATTTTGCATTCCCAATTTGCAGGTAAGGACCGAAGGCTCAGACAGGTCAAGGGTGACGGTTGGAGCTGTACCGCCTGCATGTGCTGGAGCAGGCTTTGACCCAGTGAGACTCTGGAGGGTTTGTAAACA
This sequence comes from Castor canadensis, assembly GCF_047511655.1. Taxonomy (NCBI): domain Eukaryota; kingdom Metazoa; phylum Chordata; class Mammalia; order Rodentia; family Castoridae; genus Castor; species Castor canadensis. The sequence goes on from NC_133388.1 coordinate 190,482,951, forward strand.
AGACCTCAGCCTGCTATTCTAGAAGGGCAGCTGAGGGGTCCAAGGAAAGGCCTGGGACTACAGCTTCCTGAAGGGGCAAATGTCTGTCTATGCTAAATTGCAAATTGCAAGCCCACAGCAGGGTGAGGGAGGGGAAGCCGAGCGGCCAGGCTGAAGGCAGGATGGGCACAGAGGCCTCATCAGCCCTAGGAGAAATGTCCACGCAAACAGAGGGGACATCACTTGACATCTATTAGCCTGGCAAAATTTAGAAGGCACTGAGACCCCAAGTGCAAGGGCTGGGCATGTGCAGCCATGACCTCCCGCCCTGCTAATGGGAGGGTGGACTTGTGACCATTCTGGGGAGTCCCTGGAGAGCACAGGGACATGGGCAGCTGTGCGCCCAGCAGTTCCACAACTGGGTAAATACCAGAGCTATCCAAACCATCAAGCAAAACCTCTTCTACATGCTGAAGCAAGAGAAACGCTAGCTCACAAGCCATTGGAAGTAGCATGGGAAAGTTTCAGCCATGACATCAAGGTGACAGGAGCAGGAAATAAATGAGACACCGCAGATCCTCTGAACAGTTTCTGGGGAGAACTCAGTGAGAATGTGCTTAAGCATTGTTTCTGCTGACTGTCGTGTTCTGAGACCTTGGATGGGTCTTCACGGCTTCCCCCCCATACCTTGTGCACTCCCCCCTTCCGTGTTTACCGAGCACTTGATATGGGCAAGGTCATGTTCCAAGCAGGGCAAGACCACAGCAGGGGACACCACCGGCCAGCACCAATGAATAGAGCTAGAGTTCTCAGGAAGATGGAGAACAAAGGGAGAAGGTAATGTACAGCAGGTCAGACGTGCATGGGGGGAAGAATGACAGTGGGGTGGCATGGGATACCATGGGTGAGGCACACACGGGTGCTGTCTGTGTAGATCCTGCAGGGATTTCTGCCTTGCTGGAGGAGTGTCCCCACACCTGCCTCCTTGTGGTGCCAGCTCTGAGTGAAACTCAAATCAGAGTATCAGGACTCACGGCTTCAGAAAGGATGTCGAGTCGGCCCATGGCTGCCTTCTGAGTCAGAAGCATGTGGGTTTTAGTTTTTGTTCAGCAGAAATGCTCTGAGCCCCTGCTGGAGGGCCTGCTTCCTGCCAGCTCTCTCTCCCGCATAAAAGGACACTTACCTGGGGGTATCAAAAGCTTCAAAAAGTGCTGTCGGCTTCCACCCTGGAATTTCCCTTGTAGGAATCCATTCCAGGAAGTTGCTCAGACAGTTTTGTGTCCAAAGAGCTTTATCATCGAGCTATTTTTAATAGCAAAATGCTAGAGTGCTTGTGCATGCTTTCCATTAAGGAAGTTACTAAGCAAATCATAGTGTGCTCAAACATGTTTCTGGGTGGACAATTCTGCATCATCAGAAATACCAATGGAGCTGAGCAGCATGGTACACACCTGTAATCCCAGTTACTGGGGAGGTGGAGGTAGGAGGATCTCAGTCTAATACTGTGTACCCACTTGGGAGTGGGCTGTGATTCCACAGCATAGCTGAGACTTCCAGGCTCAGATTGGCCACCCTTGTCTAAGGCAGCACAGCTGCTAATGGGGCACAGGTGAAAGTGGTCCCTCACCTGTTTGATTTGACAACTGCATACTTCACACCACATCAGTGGCCACAGACCCACAGCCAAGCTGCTGAGTCTGAATCCAGCTCTTGACAAATCTCTGCTGGGCCCTCTTGGGAAAGACACCTGACATCTCTGTGCCTCCCCTGTAAAGTGAGAATGTGAGGCTAAAATCAGCAGCTGCAAGGTGCTGCAAGGGGACCAGTAGTTCATGGCCAGCAGTTACAGGGGCCTTAGCACAGGTGGATGGAGTGGGGAGACCAGGATGGCACTGCCAGCCACTGTGGTTCCAGGTCAAATGCATGGTCAACTCTCATGGGCTTCTGAGAATCTTCTTGGATGTCTCTGGGTTACAGATTTCTGACTGCTGAGCTGCTTGTAGGGTGGAACGTGTGTGTGCATGTATTTGCCCTGGGAGTAAGAATCGTGTGTTGCAGAGTGCCTGGGAGATAACCAAGCATGGACAACAGAAAACTACGAAAAGGCCAGCACAAGGCAGCTCTGAGAGCTGCAGGGACAGGCTGAGGGGTCCTGGCTTTGGGAGCCTGGTCTCCTCTGGGTTGGGGGAAGCAATGAGGACATAACCTTGGGTTGCTGTTTTGTGGCAAATAGCTTCCAGCAGGTGCACAACTGAGCAGCCCAGTGGTTCTGGAAGTCCACCTTGTCCCTAGGGGTTGAGAGAACTTGGAGGGCAAACAAAGGAGGCACACAGACACTTTCCACAGCTTGGAGTGATGCAGGCCTGAGTGACAGGAAGTGTGCTTGTCCAGCGTGGGGTACTCTTGGCACACCCAGCCATGTAACCATTCCCGTCCTCTCTCCAGGACCAGTGGTAAAGATTCTGGCTAAAGTTCATGGTGGCCCAAGGCACAGCAGGAGAAGTCTGAGAGGCCTTGTCCAGAGGCAAAGGAAACACCTTGCCCACTCCACATGCATTCAAGTTCATCCCAACAGAGCAAGGGGAGGACTCCCACCCTGCTTTGACTTCTCTGTCAGGGCTCTAATTCACAATGGTAGGCCCTCAGGATCAAATCCCATTGCCCTTCTCTTCTCCTGTTAACTTAGATGGCTATCTGCTTTCATCGACACTGACCAGAAGTCAGGCGGATGGCCAGTGTGGGAGTTAGCATTTGAATCCGGGACTGCACAGGTATAAGCTCCACCCACCCTTCAGGGGCCTCCCACCCCTCTCACTGAAGCTCTTAGATGCAACAGGAACTGAGGTTCTGGGTCCTGCTGGGGCCCACAAGAAATGCGTGGAGAGCTGGTTTCTCCTGCTGGCTTGGCCTTCGTGACCTCCTCACCTGTGGAGACAGCAGCACGCTGACCCTAAAAGTGGGCATTTCCTCAAAGTGCAAGTTTTAGACTCTCTTGCTCTGGCCCTGTTTCTGGGACTCAGTTTCTTCATGTAGAATATAGACATTGCTAGTGACACCCCCATCTCCACCTTTCAAGATTGCTTGAGCTGTCTACTGCACAATAGAGGCTGTCCTTGTCATGTGGGGGCCAACAGGCTCAGGAAAGGCAGCCCACTCTCTGCTTTGGCCCACACTCATCCCCTGGGCAGGCAGAAGAGGGCACAGGCCCTGAAAGCAGCCCCATCAAATGTTCACCGGCTCTCAGGATCTTTTGCCCACTGTACCCAGAGCCCTGGCCAAACAGCCTGGGCCATTTCCCCTTTTGCCTCCTTCCCCGAGAGCAAGAGCTGCAGCATGGCTGGCTGCTCACCAGGCTCTCCTCGTGCTGCGTGATCCACATCCAGCATTCCCAGGAGCCACCTGGTGCCTCTACTGACTGCTGCTCTCTGGCCGCACTCGTGTCCCTTCATTTGCCAGGGGAGTTGGATCTGGCTGACGGCTCCTCTGTGGTGTTGGGGCCGTGCTGTTCAAAGCCTCGTCCATAAGCAGAAGCAGAGCTGTTGAAATGCAAGTTCTCAGGCCTCCTCAGGCTCCTGAGTCAGACACTGGGGTGGGGTCCAGAAGTCTGGGCTTCAACAGGCCCTCAACTAACATGCCACAAATTAAGCAGCACTGGATCCCATGATGGATGGGCAAATATTCACTCCTCCCTTGTACACCTGCAGAGTGGAAGTGTTTCTTCTCCTTGTGAATGCTGAGCTTGGTCATGTGGCTTGTCTTGGCCAGTAGCCTGTGGGTTGCATTCTGAACCACACCCACCAGGTTTTGTGGGACTGTCACTCTGAGAGCTTCTTCCCTGCATCATGAGAAGGCTGCCTATGACCATTTGGTTTGGGCCAGCTGACTAACAGACTAAAACACAGCCACCGGATGACACACAGACCCGTGAAGTCTAAGGGATGCTCTTCTGCCACCATGTTGTGTTTGTTACTCAGCAGCAACTGACTGCTACACCTTCTCTGCCCCATTACTCCTGCACATTTTCTCTGGCTGACCCTCTCAGCTCCCGTGAAGACCCTGGACACACAGACTGTTTAGCTTTGAGTGAGGGTTAGATGGATCATTATCACCTTGATGTTTCAGAGGAAAATTGGAGACACAGAGAGGTTAAGAACTTGTCCAATGTCATCAACTAATAAAAGGCAGAGCAGGACACAAGCCTATATAGTCTGCCAGATGGAGTTTCTGACCTCTGCCCTCAGGAACACAATTGCCTGCAGGTGACATTAGTATTTTGCAGGTGGTCAAACCCCACCACTTCAAAGCTCGGCTCTCTCCAAGGTCACCTTGAACTGGAAGGTAGGCCTGGGCCCCAGGTAGCCTGTACTTTGACACTCTCCAGCTGAGAACGACCCTTGGAAAACACAAGGAACCTATCCAGCCCCAGCCCTGATCTCTGGACACAAGGGACCCTTACCCTCTGCTAGTCATTCAGCTATCACTCATTACCAGCCACTGCCTGCAGATTGTTCTAGATAACAGGAGGGGAGGCAGAAAGGGCTGATGAAGACTGTTAAAGCTCCTCAAGCATGTACAGTTATCATTTCCACTCAGAGACCTCCTTGTGGGGTTTGTCTAATCCCACAGTTTGCTTCTATTGGGCTGTGTCTTCCTTTCCGCTCAGACATCTGTCTCCAAGAGGAAGACAGTGAGGGCCATGACCTAACGACTGTGGCTTCCTGAGACACAATTACAAGCCAGAGAGAAACGGAAAGAGAGAATGCTGGGGCTCTCGGGCAGCAGAGAAACCGCTGTGAAACCTGCGATTACAGGAAGAATAAGAAGCGAGCAGCCGCCGCCCTGGAGTGGAAATAGCCCATGGTGGTTTCCTGTGCCCCACCAATGGCATCCACTGGGTGCTTTGATGAAGTTTCCTGTTTAGCATGGAGGGCCGGGCGAGGCATGCTGCTATTTCCTGGAGCACGGTGGGCTCCACCATGGCCTGCACAGTGACAGATAACGGGCTCTGCTCGCAGATCAACTCAGGCAATGGGGCCATGGGTCCCCAGTGGCCCCATGAAAAAGATCAGAGAGGTGAGGAGACTCGCCCAAGTCCTCCGAGCACTAACTCTTGATTCCTGATGTGACCGATTCCAGGTCCAGGGCCTTCTACGCTAACTGAGATGCACATCTGTGCTGTCACCTCCTGCAATCTAAGGACTAGGTGAGAGCTGTTTTACTCTGGGTAGGGGTGGGCAGAGAGAAGCAGAGAGACTTTGCCTCTGTTTGTCAATGGTACCAGTTAAAGAGCAAGCATTGAATTAAATATCCAATCACTCAGTTGCAATTGCTGCCTCTGTGAATGCTGTGTGACTTTGGGAAGACCCCTGTCTCTGTGCAGTAGCGTCCTCATTTGGAGAAAGGGCACGGAGGTGTGCAGTGAGGTGGATCCACTCTGGTTTCCTGAAGCTCTGAATCCTGCAGCTTGGCATGGTGGTTATGAGCACAGGTTCAAATCCCAGCTTGCCCATGAGCTGCTGCTTGGCCTCAGGCAAGTAGCTTTTCTGTGACTCAGTTTGCCCTTTGTAAAGTGAGAATAGTGATAACATCCACCACCTGGTTGCTGCAACATTTAAATGAAGTCATGTGCACAGGGCTCTTACAACAGCTCCTACTGCATACACACTCTGCGGAAGGACACGTGAGAACTCGCCCTGGGTCACACATTAGGCAGGTCTGAGACAGAAGAGCAGCGGCCTGGGGAATGGCTCAGCGACTGCACCTGCCCCGGCCCTATCATAGCTCCTTGGAGAAGCCAATCCAGATGGGCTCTTGACAAGGCTGGGGGCTTAGAAAACTGAGGCTACTGCCAGAAGGGGGGCACTACCAGATCCGAGAGCCTGAATCCTCCCAACCCAGTCACCCTTAGGGGACCATGCCCAGCCTCATCATAGCTCCTTAAATTGTTCCAGAACCAGTGTACATGGGGAGGGGATTGAGTTTAACTCTCGGGGCCCTAGAGAGACCATGTCTCACCCCTCCCCAGCATTTTGTGCATGCAGGAGAAGAGGAAGACCCAGTGTTGGTCACGAGGCACGGAGCCCACAGGACTGCCGTCCTCTCACTCACCGATCCATTCACACATCAGGGCCCAAACTGTGGACTCGATGCTAGATCCGGACCATAGCATAGTCTGAGTCCTGGAAGAGTCCCTGTCCAGTGAGGAGGACACAAGCAATTAGCAAACAGGGGCACATTGGGCCGTATAAGCCGTTTCCCTAGACAGTCTGCGTGGATTTAAGCCCAGGACTTAAGACAACTGTGCCCACGAGCCCAATCTGTCTGGCCTCCACCTGGTTTTGTAAATGAAGGGTCTGTCACTGGAACACAGCCACACCTGCTCATCTGTTCAATCGCAGAGCTGGGTAGTTAGAAGCCAGTCTTGCCCAAAAACCTAAAGTAGATATTTTGCAGTTCCTTATAGTACAGACAGCTGCCCTGCTGTAAACCATGAATGCTCTGAGAGCCACTCCACCCAGAGCCCCATGACACTTCAGGCAGGACCCTCCCAGTCCAATGCTGCACGGTGAGAACACACCACCGAGATAGAGCGTAGGGGCAGTTGGCCGTGGCTTTGATCCAGTCAGAGCCTGTGAAACCCTGTTGGACTGGACGAAGAGACAGACTGGAAGGGCCTCCAGGCAAGGGTTGGGCCTGTGCAAAGGTGCATGGGGAGCTACAACTCGTAAGCTAGTGATGCAGACCAGTGTGGGATCCCAGGAGAGGGGTTGAGCGCTGGGCAGGGCCAGGGATACTGCCTTTAAGCCAAGCAATGGTGTGATGACCCCTCACACTGATGGAACAGGGCCACCAGGGAATGGCTTTCTAGTTCATTCACAGCCATCATATAGCAGGTGACATGGGCAGGGTGGAACTCGTTTTCGCCTGTGAAATTTAGCATCTAGTGAAGGAATCTGACAGGCAAATGCCAGGCAGTATGTGCTCAAGTTCTGAAGAGAGAAAGAAATGACAGTTTTGGGGATGGGTCCCTGGGGCTGAGAGGCGGGGGTGCTGTTCCTGAACAAAGGCATGAGGTCATGAAGTTAGGACCCTAGGCTGTCCCATCGAATGGGACAGAAAACTAAAGGGCGATGCTAATGGGGGAGGCAGACTGGCAGGGAGGAGCCTCCATCTGCAGAGGGGGGGTGAGGGGGTGAGGCTGGAGGCCCACAGGGAACGCCATGGAGCCCAGGAAAGGGATCCTAGCCTAGCATGGGCTTGGAGTGGTTTCCTAGAGAGGTCAATTGGAAGTCACTGAAGCCAGTGAGAGAAGACACAGCATTGCCGTTGGAGGTGTAGAGTGTCACCATGGGCCAGCAAAGCCCCTTCAACCTGTCAACCTGTCTGCTCTTCGTCTCTGCCTCATGCACTGGTCCTTTCTTGCTGTCCAATTAACTGAGCTTTGCTGCTTAGGTTTACCAGGTCCTTCTTCCGGCTAGTGCTCACTGTGGTGTCCCCTCTGCTGTATTGTTTCCCTTTATGTCCACATGAGGGCATAAAGGCTCCCCTCCAAGTCTTTGCTCATCTTTCTCACCTCAGTGTAGTCAGCCCCAGCCACCCCCATGGTCAACATCCCTAAACCCTCTCCCCTCACTCTACTCCTCCTAGAATGTCCTAGCTTCCCATGTGCCATGGAATCTTGTATTCACAGATAAACCTCCCCACTAGGCTGTGGGCACAGGATGTAGTTTGTCACTTTGTTGAGCATCTGAGCTCTCTGAGCCCTGCCTGCCCTCCCAAACCCTCCACTGGTGTTTGTTAATTGAATTAATGGTAAGAAGAGTGGGACCTGATCCCCCAACCTCCTGTGGCAGGTCTCCTTAGAATGTCCCACTAAGGACCTGGCAGCAGGCCTCTAGGGTGCCTCCCTCACTCCTCATTAGCCTCCTTTTCATTGGAGCTGATGCACTTCAGAGGCTGAGGGGATGCATATACCTGTGCCTGGCTCCCACCGGGTGCCTCCAGACAGAGCTTTTTAGGAAAGCACTCGCAGTGAGATGCACAGCCTATCCAGGGCTCTCTGGGATCCCTGGCCCAGTGCCATGGGTTCCCGCTTTGACTTTAGTGGTGCCCTGGCCAGATGTTCTCCAGCAGGTGCTAAACAAAGCCAGCTGCTTTGCCAGCAAAACAGGAGACGTAGTCAGGAGCCATTACCAGCCTTGATGGGGTTCCAGGAAAGTGAAGGGTGGCAGATGTCTGCAGTCCCCAGGGCCCCAACAGCTGGCCTCTCACCTGGACCTCTGCATTTGCAATTAAGCTATATACAGCATCCCTGACAGATGGGTGGCTGTCCCCAGCATCCCTCATTTTGGGTGCGAGGACAAAATGCTGTTGTAAGAACTGGCTCTTAAGTATTCTGAATCTCAGAAATATTTTGAATAGTGACTCTGCTACAGTCACCAGTGAGATCTTTTTTTGTTTTATTTTTTGGCTTTAGTATCTGTACAGTGCAGTAGGTGCTCAGTATCCACGGGTGTGTGGTTCCACAGGAGACCTGGCATGGTCAGGATGCAGAGTTCAGTCCTGAACTGCTGATGCTGGATTTGATTTTCTGATAACACCTCCCAACTTCTGCTAAAGACAGGCTGTCTCTCAGCACTTCTAAAATTTTCACTTTATCACTTTCATTAAGCACATTCACTTTTACCTGGCTTTTGGGGGCACCATTTACTTTTGGGAAGGCATATTTCACAAAATGAAGGGCAAGGAAACACTCAGCAGATCACACAATGATTTAAACACAACTGATGCTAACATGGGACTGAGTGAGAGCCTCTTCACATCCACTGAGCTGCGTAATGTGCACCTGGGAATTTAAAGATTTTGTTCTTGAAACTTCTTTTACTTTTTATTATTATATTTTTTAGCCACACTTGCTCAAAACACATAGTGGGCTTGTGGTGTATGTAATATATAGAACAAATACACATGACTACACAGCACATACTATATACATGTGTGCAGCATGTGTACACGTGTAAGTACATAGCGTTCATGTGTACATGTGTAGATAGGGACACATATAGAGCTTATGAGGCATTGGTACCTGGCTCTGGGAGCTTTGTGCTACTAACTCATTTAATCATCCCATCTTACAGAGGGCGGAAGTGAGACATACAGAAGACTTGCCTATGGTCATTTGCCTTACTGTAGGTGGACCAGAGCCCCAGGTAACCTGCTTGAAAAGGCATATTCTTAACCAATGTACCTGTGGTTCTTACATTTCCATCCCCAGCAATGCAGAAGGAAAGAAGGGAGGAAGGAAAGGAGAAAGAGAGGGGAGGGGAAGGAAGGAAGGAAGGAGGGAGGGAAGGAAGGAAGGAAGGAAGGAAGGAGGGAAGGAAGGAAGGAAGGAAGGGAGGAAGGAAGGAAGGAAGGAAGGAAGAAAGGAAGGAAGGGAGGAAGAAAGGAAGGAAGGGAGGAAGGTCAGGTTATGTTTCAGGCATCTCTGGAAATCATCTGTGCCCTCTGGGAAGTCCATGGTGTCCGAACCAGTTCTGTACTGATACCGACATCCTTTACTTTGTCACTCATTCTCAAAGCCAGATGGTATCTGATTTCACAACAGACTGAAGCAGAGGCAGAGATGGGAACCTGCTGCTGTCCTTTAAGCCATACCCTGAAGACATTTGTAAAGCAATACCACCCTTCTAGCTAAATCTATTTTTGTTTGGTTAAGCATTTCTCATTCAAATGCTACTGATGTTGTCATGTGATGGATTATTGCTGTTTTTTGATGATGAAATAAACATCTAATTTTTTCATTTTTTTACATCTAATAGGATGCACAGTAATAGACATGACCAGTTGGGATGATTGACAGTCACAGTGTGGAAGGGGATCCCAGACCTGTAGGGCTAATAACTGCCCCGTGCTGCCACACGACTCTGCTCTCCACACCAAACACCCTGCTGAGGTGTTCCTCCACTGGACCCTCTTGGCAAGTTAAGAGGGCTGCTCTTCTGCCAACTGTCAGCCTGTCCTTGTGGCAGAAGGTAGAGTGTCCTGGGCCCCCTCCTACCAAGTGGCAAAAGCCTCCCCAGTGCTGGGACATAGCTCAGCCTGCATGCCCCTGCTTTATGTGAAGGACACATTCACACAGCCTCGAACTCTTCTTGCCCCCAGTCAACACATTAGCCCCAGGAAATGAAGTGCAAGAATAGTCTCTCTGTGACCTCAGGAGCACCCTCCCATCTCTTCCTTCGTGCTTCCTCCTCCTGACTTCTGTTCACCCTGACTTGGACACTGGGCCCAGAAGAAAGCAGATCCACTGGCTGTCACATGATCCACGGCCACTGAGGGACCTCCTGGGCTTTGCCCTGGTCCCTCTCCCAGTCTCACAGGATCATCTTCCAGCTCCTATCCTCCAATCTCCCTTCCTGGCTTCCTTCCAGAGCAAAGTCACAATTGGGGACAGGTGGCAGAAATCCTCAAATCATTTTCACTATCTCCTGGGAAGTCATCCCAAGGTCATGGTTCAAATGAAGGCGAGTGCTAAAGGCAAGAATGATCGTAGGTATTACAGATAACTTTGCAGCAACAGGGATGGATGGTGACTTCAATGCCACTGTCACTTGATGGAATATCACACAACCATATAGCCAAGAATCGTCTCAGGGCAATTCCAGGAATGCTCCCCGCATGAGCCTCCTTCAGCCGTGTACTGGAATTCAATTCAGTGGGGAAGAGAAGGTCTTGTTTCCCAGGAAGTGACTGCTGAGTGAGCGCCCACCTGGAGCCTTATTCTATTCTATTTGATCAATAGTCGAGCAAGTTCATTTCCCCTGTCCCAAAGGCGTTCCCTCCCTTCTCTTTTTCCAATGGCTAGTTCCTCAGCACAGAGGGCAAGTCTAGTGTCTGTGAGAGTGTCTGCATGAAGACCATTGAGCAACATGTCTTCCCTGAACAGCCTCTGGAGAGGGACGGCATGCAGCACGAATGTTTGCCAAGTGGATTGCAGGAAGGCTGGCTTAGGTTCATGCCCAACTCCTTCCTCCTCCTCACCAGGCCACTGACTTCAGAAAAGGCAGCAGTGTGCTGCCTAATTTAGTGGGAGGTTTGCAGATGTCTAAACAGCTGGCTTTCTGGCTCGCATACAGACAGATGGAGCAGTGAATTACACAGAGCAGGGGCCAGTGCCAAAGTCAAAGGACCCTGAGCCACAGAAACTGGATCTTCCATTTACTGGATCTTCCATTTTCCATTCTCCAAAAGAGAAGGCGGAAGTCAGAGGAGTGTGGAGAGGACCCGTGCCTGAGAGAGCTCAAGAAGAGAGTAGTGAACCCAGGGGGTCTGCCCAGCCCACAGCTGCCCAGCTCGCTGCACACCATGTTAACAGAAGCTGCAGCTGGGCTGGTGTGGGGCTGAGACTGGTGGACAAGCTGTGCCTGCTTTCTGATCACCATTGTCAGCACTGGAAATGCAAAGATCTACCTGGCCCACCCCCCTTTCTCAGTGCTGGAAAGGCAAAGATGGATCTGGCCCAGGTGAGTGCTTGGTAAGTCCTGAGGAGAATAAAGCACATGGTATGCTCCTGGATGAGCCTGGCACACAGCCATTCACGACAGGACAGGGTGCTCAGTGGATGAAAGTTAGGCGCATGCAAAGAGCTTGGAGTGATGGAAGGGAGGCACCCTGGCTGAGCGCAGGGTGGAAATTGGGGAAGGACTCTGAGAAGACAGGACAGGTGCGATGACATTTGAAGGGATAATAGATGACTCACCAGGAAGGCAGGAGAAGGAGCACCTTCCAAGTGGACAGCAGCACAGGCCAGAAGGACCCGGGCCTTCATTTGAGTGGATGCTGCCTGTAGTGAGGACACAGGATGTATCTACATCACATCTGTATCCACAGGAATAGCAAAACCACACCTATGTGTCCTGTATCTAATAGGCTGTCAGAGAATGATGCGATCTCTGGGGCCCTCAGCACTTTGCACGGATATGGACTTACTCAGTTCTGGAGGCTTGAGCAATCATTAGCTTCTCTGCCCATTTTACAGGTCAAGACAGCATGCTTCCAGGGTGGCCCAAGGAGTATGGAAGTGTGGTTTGCACTCAGGCCACACTGAACAGTGCTCTGAAGATTGCTGTGATTAGCAAGAATGGGTCAGGGGGAGCAGAGATGAGACTGGGAACCTCTGGGAAGCCCAAGCCTTGGTAAGTGTTCCTACTACAGAACTTGGACTCTGTCCCGGAGACACTGGGAAGGGAAATTGAAAGGAGGAAAGAAACAGGCAGATGTCCTGGAACACATGCTTATCAGCTGGATGTGTCTAGAATAAAAATTAGTCCTTGTGAAGGATTTAACCTGGGGGCTTGGCTTCTAGAAGCACAGGACATTCCCACACTCCTGGTGGCCCTTTCTTCCTGTGACACTGGCATTGTCAGGGCCCTTGGGCATGACAACGGTGGTTGACTGGGATGTCCATTTTCCCTGAAGGAAAGTCTTGCTGCCACAGACAGCCTCACAAGCTGCCAGGGAAGAGACTGTGGCTCCTGTCCTTGCAGCTCACCCATGTCCTATCACAGTGTGGTTCAGTATGAGGGACAGTACAATAGGGCTCTAATTTACCCATCACTTCATTTAGCCCTCACAAACACTAGCAACTAGGCACTACTTATTTCCTTTCTTACAGATGGGGAAACTGAGTCTCTGAAAAGTGAAATACCCACCCGTGCTCCCGGAGCAGGAGAGAGTCAGACAGAAGGACATGCCAGGTACACTCTCTTAAACCCTATGAGATGAATAGATTGTATATCCATCTTCCCTTGGAGTGGGATGGGTCCGATTTTATCAAGAAAACCAGGCCCTGCAGGTTAAGGTCACACAGTTGGTGAGCAGCAGTCAGGGTCCTTGCTCGCCCCTCTCCAGCTGGCTGTGGACCAGAGCTAGACCTTTGAATGTCCTGGGAGGGGCTCACTGCTGTGGGCTGCCCTGGTCTCAGCTGTCAGGTACCTGGCAGGGTAAGGATGAGGTCATGCCTGCAAAACTTCCAATTGGCAACAGAAAGGAGACCACACTCTGGAGTCCAGAGGCCTGTGGGTTTCCTGGTCTGGTCTACAAATGAGGCGACAGATAGGGCAGGACCCCAGGGCACTGGGGAGCACCAGGGGCTGCTGGGAGTTACAACTAGTGCAATTTGGAAGAAGCAAGCACAGGCACAGAACACACAGAAGGCTGGACATTGAGATCCATGAGCGTAGAAACCATGCTTCTGTTCTTTGCTGTGTTTTCTCAAGATAGGGACAGGAACAAGGCTCTCAGTACAAACCTATTGAATGGATGTGTGGGTGGATGAGCCTGTCAACAGTCCAGCAGAGGGTGCAAAAGGCTGGGATGGAACTCAGCGCTATTAATCCTCAGTCTTACTTGCTCTGTGTACATAAAGGAAGGTTTCCATCTCATCACCTAATATGCAAAGCATTCCACTGTCTTGATAAAAACTCTTTAGTGTGCATCAAATGCAACCCATTCAGCCATGCACAATGGCACAAGCCTATAATCCAAGCCACTTTAGAAGGTGGAGATTGGGAGGATTGTGGTTCAAGTATAGCCAGGGCAAAAAATTCACAAGACGCTATCTCAACCAATGGCTGGGCTCCATGTTGTGCCCCTGTCATCCCAGCAACACAGGGAATCACAAATAGGAGAACAGAGGCCTAGGCGAGCCTCAGGAATAAAGTGAGAACTTATCTCAAGAATAAGCAAAGCAAAAAATGCAGGCTCAAGTGGGAGAGCACCTGCTAGGCAGGCCCTGAATTCAAATCCCGGTACCACCAAAAAAAATTATATACATAATATAAACTATTCCATTCTAAGAACTGTTCCAATCTTGGCCATTTTGGGGTATTTTCAGTGTATCAGAAACACCCTATAAGCACAATATACAAGAATTAAGCAGCAAGGGTCATGGGAAGGCAGCACGGCTAGTGGACCAGTCTCTTGAAACAGGCAGTAGTTTTAAAGCCTACCTCTACTTATGTGCTGTGTGCCTGTGGGTAAGGTACTTAGCTACTCTGTGCCTCAGTTCTGTCACCTATAAAACAGGGACATGGTGGCAACTAGCTCCCAGGTGGCTATGAGGGCTGTCTGTAGGGCTATTGGAAATGAATGACTCACAACCAGTCCTATGTAAATACTTACAAATACTCCACCTATATTCAGCCAGGACTTCTACACTTCAGCTGGTCCTGAGGATACAGTCCCTGAAGTGGGATAGCCAGATCAGATTATATGGAAAATGCCTTCTAGAACTCCAGCAGCACTAGGAAGAGCAAGGGTCTTTCCCCTATGTTATTAGCCTGAGAACAAGGACCCAGAGGACCCCAACTCCAGATCACTGATGCCCTCAGAGTGACCTTTCTGCCTAGTGTCTATACAGCCTCTGGCATGACACAGCCCCTTGTGCCCAGCTCCTCTGCAGGCTTTAGAGACCTAGGAGAGAAAGCTTTGCAGCCACCCTGAAGACAAAAATTCACCAAGGACTTTCCTTGGTGAAAAAAAGCTGAAGCTCCTTCAGGGCACCCTACTTTAAATTCATGATTTTGTATCATTTTTCCCCAAAGAGGTCCCACAAAAGCAGGAGTGCACCGGCTGTACCTGCTAATGAGTTGATCTATTTCTCCTACTAAGTTATTAGTACCTTGAAGACTTAGTTCCTGTCTCACCCATTTTCCTCCAGGGCTCAGCAAAGCACCTGGAAGCACTCAGGAGTTCTTGTTGTGTGAGTGAGAGAATGAAAGAGCTAATTAATTAATAAATTAATTAGCAGAGAAAGCACGCTAAAGGGAAAGCTCTCTCCCTCTTCCTTTCACTCATTCACTTGGATACCTCCCTTGAACTCCTGTACAAGTTAGTCCTTCACCACCTGACAGTTTTTGGGACATTCAGAGGCACGCTTTACTACCGCTCTTCAATGCCAGGGAAATGGACCCAGCTCTTGCAACTGTTGCTCTCCTCTCAAAGGTTATCAGCAAGGGAAATTCCACCAGCCCTTCCCTGCTGTCCAGGAAGATATCTGACAATGGCCAGGATGTCCTCTTATCTCAGCCCCCCGCACAGCGCCTGGGCCTGCAGTCTGTCCCTGGGCCAGCTGATAACATGGCCTGTTATTTTTAGAGGAAATGCCTGAGTCCTGAGAGCTTTTGTGCATGTGACTCTGCCTGGGAGCAAAACAGGCCTGGATCTCTGTGGAGTTTGCAGTCCCCTGGAGAGGGGACATGTGCCTGGTCTCACCTCTGACCAGCAGCCCCCACCCTCATTCAGATCTCCCCAGTTCTGATTCTCGCCCATCAGCAGTGGGACACAGACCCTGGCTGCCCTTTGCTGTGTCCTCCCCTGGTCCCCCTTCCCTATCCGGCCACCCACACGTGTATTTTTTCCTCTTCCCCTTCCCCACCTCTGGCTAGGATGGAAAGTCCTCAGGTCTTTGCCTAGAACAGCACCTGGAACACAGAAGAGCCCAGAAACACTTGTCGATGCGGAGTGAAACTAGCATTCATCCAGCACGCACACCACACGGATTCTGTGATTGTCAAGGCGTTCACACTAATGCAGCTCTGCCCGGAAAACCCCAGGGCAAGAGATGAAATGCTAGCTCATCAGAGGCCGTCTGTAATCACACCCCAACTCTGATCCAGGGCTGTGCCAGCACAGGACAGCATTCACTCACCCCTATAGCAATGCTGGTTCACACATGCCACGTCACCTGTGCATCTGTGCGTGCATCTATGATACCGACCACACGTGGCTCCTGGGGAGGGAAGGAGGGATGGAGGAGGCATCCATCAACACGTTTCAGCTGCCTTGTCACTGCAGAAGCTAGAGATGTCTGGCCATGGGGACAAACACTCCCTCACCTACTGCTCTGTTTTTACTCCTGAATTGCTGATGTCTGCTTGGACCTTCTGATAGGATGCCATAGTCAGACAGGCACTCACTGTGGACTGCCACTAGCTGTGTAACTTGGCACAAGTATATTAGATCTCCAGGGTCTCAGTTTTCTCATCTGTACGTGGGCCCCCTGGGTTGACATCAGCAGTAACAGTAAATGAAGGGTCTAACATAGGGTATGACCCATAGCTTCATAAATGTGGTGTTGAGCATCAAGACCGACCTGAATTTCAAGAAGGTTCTAGCATCATCAGTGTGAATGCTTGAGGGGTTACTATGTAGACAGGTCAGTTTAGAGAGCTCTAGAGGCTGTGTATGGATATATATATGTTTGTGAATAAATATGTGTCTGTGTGCGTGCCCACCCCACCCCCCAACACACACACTTCCTCTCCCTCTCTCCTCTCTCTCTCTCTCTCTCTCACACACACACACACATACTTCCCCTCTCTCTTCCTTCTCTCTCTCTCTCTCATACACACACACACACACACACTTCCCCTCTCTCTTCCTCCTCTCTCTCTCTCTCATACACACACACACACACACACACACTTCCCCTCTCTCTTCCTCCTCTCTCTCTCATACACACACACACACACACTTCCCCTCTCTCTTCCTCCTCTCTCTCTCTCACACACACACACAAACACACACTTCCCCTCTCTCTTCCTCTTCTCTCTCTCTCTCTCATACACACACACACACACACACTTCCCCTCTCTCTTCCTCCTCTCTCTCTCTCTTTCATACACACACACACACACACACACACATACTTCCTCTCTCTCTTCCTCTTCTCTCTCTCTCTCTCTCTCATACACACACACACACTTCCTCTCTCCCTCTCCTCCTCTTTCTCTCTCTCTTACACACACTTCTCTCTCTTCCTCTTCTCTCTCTCTCTCTCTCACACACACACACTTCCTCTCTCTCTCTCTTCCTCTTCTGTCTCTCTCTCACACACACACACACACTTCCTCTCTCCCTCTCTCTCTCTCTCTTTCTCTCTCTCTCACACACACACACACACACACACACACACACACACACACACACACACTTCCTAGCTGTATGCTCAGAGGCCCTAGCAGCAAGGCTACTCCAGCAGCAATAAACAACCTAGGGACAAATCTTGGTTTCTACACTGTTGTCCCCAGAGAGGCACCAAGACTCATCAACAAACGCCAATTCCACAGGCCATTTTCAGATCTAGATATACAGGACACACAGCAAGTGAATCTTGTCAGATTTGTCCCCAAGGGCCATGGTTTGAAACATGCTCCAGAATGCAACAGAACATCCTGACAGGTCTTCTCCGGGATGACAGCTACTTGTCAGGGAAGGACAGTCCCGACCCAAGCATTTACTGATCAGTTTTCACGAGATCTCACAGGCTGTCTTTGTGGAAAGGGAATTCAGCAGGGAATGTGTTCCCCTTACATGGCACTCTTTTCCATGGAGTATCCTGGGGGAGTGGGCCATGCCACAAAGACACCGAGAAACCAGACGACATCTCCCCTCCCCCACCACATAAGCCGTGGAAGAGTCTGGAAAAGACAGACTGTCTCCCTCACATGGGTGAGAGATCAGTTAGTTACTCACCTCAGATGGCTGGGTGACTGTCCATGTCTGATCCACAGATGGAACTGTCCTACCCACAGCTCCGAGTGCTGCTCACCACGGCCCCTGCAAAGGCTGATGGCCTCTTGCTGCCATTTGCAGCTCCTAAGATGGAATCTGAACATGGAAGGGAGACGGGAAGTGCAAGTCAGCTTTGGTATTTACCCCATGCACTGCCTTTCCAAGATGACTCAAGATGATGACAAGGCGGCCACCCCAGCGGTCCACTTGCTCACCCAAACATTCACACCTCACATAGGTCTTCAACAGTACAGCTCTGTCCCATGGTCAGAGCAGAAAGGAAAGGCAGAAGGACCAGTGAGTGACACACTCACTCCCCCAAAGCAGCTCAGCAGGGGTAGAAATAGACAAAGGAACAGATCATTTAGGCTGATGGGCCACAGGATCTGAGGGACTTTTGGGAAAACCACAGAGGAAATGACCAATTCAGTCTAAAAGGATGAGAAAACATGAGATTTCAGCCACCATTTTAGCAAAGTACACATGAAATGTCATTTTGGCAAAAACCAAAGATGGGAAAAATATCTCCAAGATGCAGGTAAAACAAGTACATATAAGTGAAAGTGAAGGTATGAGATGGAGCAGGGAGCCCTCCGGACAAGGCGGGATGGGAAAAGGCTTCCTTCTGGAGACAATAAGACTCAACAGAGCACTCCCTGGTCCCAGCTCCAGAGATGTGCACACCATGTGCTTCTCCCCTATAGTCTTCTGACATCACTGAGGCCATCACCCAAATTTGTCCCATGTCATGGATTGGCAACTGACCCTTGGCGAGCCTCCATGAGTAAAAGGCAGTAAGTGATGTACAGGCCACACAGAAACAGCGCCACTGCTGTCAGACCCAATGTTTCCATCCTAATGGCACTGAGGTAGTGGCGCCACCTGTATGCACAGCCCTCTGCAATGTGGTCTTGCCTGCCCTCCCAACATGAGGTCAAGTCCACTTCTCCACCCTTTGAATTTGAGCTTGGCCTTGGTTTTGGTTTGGCCAATGGCACAAGGACACAAATGAAGGCTTAAAAAGTGTTTATGCAAGGGTTGGGGGCTGCAGCCTAATGGTAGAACGCATGTTTACCATTCATCAGGCTATGGGTTCAACTCCCAGTACTGCCTCCAAGAGAAAAGAGCTTCTGTATCAAGCACCACCTCCATTCTGCTGCTGAGACCCATTCTGCCACCATATTAAGAGGCCTGAGCCAACACCAGAGAGGACAAGAAACAGTCTGGAGAGGCTCCAAGCTCCCAGACCACCCCAGCTGCACCCCAGATTAGGGCTTGAGACCATAATAGGCAACTGAGCTCCAACCAAGTTTTACAGACCAGATCAATACTCGCCAACTCACAGTGTCGGAAGTCCAGAGGGTAGGAGCTGTGGGTTCTGCAGAGAAGGCTAAAAGACACCCACACACACATGGAACCACTTCACAGCAGGTCATAGCCACGCATTATGGTCAAAGTACACCTTGGCGGGAGGGCCAGGTATGCTGGGGGCAGGGCTGGAACAAGAGGACAGGGAGACCAGTGCTGTTTCAGACAAAGAGTGGACAAGGGTGAGTGTCCAACCAAACCCAGTTCTCTGAAAGAAACCCGGAAGTCATGTATGGTGTTAACTATAAACAGAGTCTGTTTGGAGCTCCTGAAGCGGGCAGGATGTTTACACGGACAACACACAGAGGGACTGGAGTGATGCAAGAGTCTCCCAGCCCGGTCTGAATGTAAGTGTTCAAGGAAAGCAGTACTAGCCCCAGCCTTCTCTAAGCCTGTCCTCCCAAGCAGCAGCCAGTGGGATCTTGGCAACTGTAACTAGCCACCTCTGTAACAGGCTTTCGCCATCTCCTCTCCCTCTGTGCTGTCCGCACGCCCTTCAGACTTCAAAGGCACTTTCAGAGACCCCTCTACTCCAACTCCCAGATATGGTGGGGCTGCTGTTGCTCCAAGTTCTCAGCATCTTCCATGCTGCATCCGCAGAGCACTGCCATAGGCCTGATAGCTTCCCTTACCCCTGCACCGCCCCGCACAGCTTGCCATGTGGGAGAATGCCAGTCACTACATCTTTTTTTTTTTTGTCTTTTCTTTTTTGGTGCTGGGATCGAACTCAGGGCCTCACGCATGCTAGGCAAGCGCTGTACCACCGAGCTACATCCCAGCCCCAGTCACTACATCTTGTAGGAGAGAACACAAAGCAATTATCAGGGATGGCACTTCCAAGATGTTTTCTTTGACGGATCCCCTTCCAAGCTCCAAGCTGGGAAGTGGCCTCACCTTGGAGCACCCATGGCTTCCTGTTCATGTCCCATTCTTATGTCCACTCATCACCCCTTCCTGCATTCCGAGTTTACCCCAATCCCACCCTCAGTTGCTCTCACTAGACTAAGCCTCTTAGGATGGGGGAGGACTGTGCTTTTACCATGGCTGGATTTCCCTACCCCCACCCCAACTGGCTATTGTATTGTACAAAATTGTATTGTATGCACACTATTGAGAAGACACTCATCAGTGATCGTCCAATGGAAGAATGAACAAATGAGTGAGTGAACAAGAGATGGATCTCCAAGAATCAATTAGGATGTGTCTGGTTTATAACTTAGCAGGAGCGTCTACTTGAATTTGGGCCATATGTTAAGTGTAGCTTATGGAATGCATATATGCACAGGCACAGCTATGTACTATAATTCTTCTATACCTTAAAACAGAAGGCGGAAATCAGAGACACAGAGCCCTGCTCCCCACCAAGCCTCAGGACTCTTGACTCCACAGCCTGGCCTGGTGATCTCCAATTAATTACTCCAGAATTCTCTTTGGAGCAATACACAAATCTAAACCAATTCTTTCCATGGTCTTGAGTTGACTTCAAAAAAACAAAATTAAATTGGCAATTGCACTGGATTCCAAACCCCAAGTGGTAAGCAACCAGGGATTTTTTAAAAACTAGAACTTGGCACTCAGAGTCACCTCACCTGCCACAGCCCCGGTTTCCCAGCTTCCCTAACACAGCGCTGGGGTGCTAAACACACAGAAGCCAAAGATGCTGTCTTTCCCCTGCCTGTACCAGAAATAGCCTAATTAGCTGCTTCGACTTCCCTTGCCTTTTGTTTTTAACAAAAGCCCTGAAGACCTTTTCTGAAATGCCATGTCGAAGCCATCGGGGCTCTGCATTAGTTGCCACTTCCCCAACCCTCCCAAGAGTGCTACCAATTAAAGATAACAACCAACTCCTCACCACTGAGACATCTCTGGAGTGTGTTCAGACACAGGAGCCATACGAGGAGGACAAATCAGGCATTGTCCTTTCTCTGGGGGAAGGAGGGGCAGGAAAGCTCAATGACTCCCCAAGACCAGAAATGAGGAAACCAAGTCCCAGAGAGGTGGCTCGCCCATCACCCAGCTGGACAGCAGGGTGATGTCTGTGAAGACTGTGTTCTTCCCACTCCAAGCAGACTTCCCGTCATCCCGTCCCAGTTCCTTCACCCTTTCTTCCCTATCTATTCACCTGGCAGCTGTAAGTACCAACCCAGAACTCAGCACAGTGAGCTGCTGGGTTTCAACCCAGAGACTTGGAGGCAAGAAACATGGCTACCAACTCTAGCTGGAGCATAGATGAGGCCAAATTCCTGCCAAACAAACCACAGTTATGTCCTTATTTCTCCCGCTCGGGATCTAGAAATCATTCCTTGTTTGACGCCATCAGTGCATCCACCATTCACAGCCCCCTTGTGCCACCTGCCATTCCCTTCTACTGCACAACAGAATGCAATACGTCTCGTAAGAGATTCTGTTCTCCAATTTTGTTCCTTCTTGGGTTAGGCAGGGAACTGGAAATACAACTCCATGGCAACCCTGCAGGAGTAGTCAGTTTGCTTACTAAATCATAGCTTTCCCCTTCCAAGTGGAAAATAATTATCTGAGTAAGTGTCCCCACTGTCTGGCCACATGCTACTGTCATCACAGTCCTGTACATCACAGGACTCTTTCCTCAGAGACCTGTGGACAGGTTATGCTCCAAAACGGTGTGGCATGCTTCGGAGGCTGGTCCAGTCAAGGTGTGTGGTTTTACAAAAGCCGCCTTCCTCTCAGACTTGCTCATTGGTAGGGCACAAAAGATACCTGCTCAGCTATTTTACAGAGCTGTGTTGAAAACGAAAGGAATAAAAATGAACATTAAATCACTTTGATAATGATAACATAAAACTAGTGGTAGGAATGGCAGATTCTATTTTTAAGGATTACCAGCACTTTGCAAACCGAATCCTTTGTACCAAAGTCAAAGGCTCTGTCAGTCCTCACTGTGGGCCTGTCGCTTTTATCACTCTGAAGATGAGGATGCAGAGGTTTGACGGTGCGTGAGATGGAAAGTAACGGATAACTGAGCACACGTGTAATGTCCAGAACTAAAAACCTACTTCACATGAGTCTTGGCCTGAGTAGTGGCTAGCTCCGTGCTCTGTTCTGGTGGGGACATCAGTAAACTCTTGGGCTCTGTGCTTGGGAAGGCCACTGTGTGGGGACAGATGTAAGCTCAGACGAACGAAACGTATTATCCTGTACCCCTCCGAGGACTGTGCGTTTACAAGTGTGTGGCTTCCTAACCAGAGTTCCGTCCTGACCATGATGCTCTCAGAGATGGGAGTCACACCCCACGGAGACTGTCTGTCCAGGTCAGTTTGCAAAGGGAGAGCCCGAGAGGAAGCAGGAAGCAGGGAAGCCAGAAGTGAGCGAGGGCTGGTGGTGAGATGACCTAGAAAAGACTGTGTAAGTGGGGCCCAGGGCAGGGTTGATGCGGAGTCAGATGACAGATGACGGCCACTCTGAGTGCTTCTGCACCTCCCTCACGGAAGCCCCGAGGCTCTTGCACAGGCCAGAGCATCAGGCAGCAAGGCCGTGCACTTGTTAGCTGGGAAAGCTGTGCTCTGACTTGAAGCCTACCACTCTGAGAGAGGCTCTGCACACTGTAGTCCTTTAGCCGAAATGGAGTTCTGAGTCCTAAGGTCAAATGCTGAGGTCTGGCTGCTTTGCCAGGAAGCTCATCCTTATCAACAGTTGCCAAGGGTTGATCTGGGCATGGAGGCTGACGCCACATTAAGTATCCCGTTGGTGTGATTTCTCTCCATCCTGATGTGCAGTCCTCCAAGGCTGGCGGTCTAGCCCCATCTCACAGATGTGGAAATTGAGGGTCTACAAGAACCCATAATTTGCCCAAGGCCATATAAAAAGTGGCAGAGGTGAGAGTCAAAGTCAGGACTGCCTGAACACGATATCTAACGTGTGCTCAGAAGCTTGGCACTGAGGTGTCCTGAGTTCAAAGGCAGGGGCAGCTCTGCAGGGACATGATGTGTAATGGCCATGATAAAAGTCTCTGCCTTCGGGGGACTATGAGAATGACAGGATTATTTATGCAAGTTAGAAAGCATAGTGGGTATGGCTTTCTGTTCTCATCTTTCCAGGGCAAGGGGTAGACAAGCGGAAAACATCAGCTATGATCAGGACCATGTGGTGAGGTGAGCCACAGGCACCTTGTGCCTCTGTTTCCTGCTCCCTGCTGCAATGCATAGTTCCCCATTCTCTCGGCCACCAGAGTGCAAACCTCCAAGTCATGTTCCATTCCGAGTTTCGCTGCACTCAAGCATAATCTATCCTCAAGCCCCAGAGATGAAGTCACCTATTCTTCTCATGTCAGAGCAAACACTGCAGACGTGACTCAGCAGAGCCCACCTGAGCTACGGGTCAGATGGTCAATCCTCTGTCCCAAGCTCTGTGACCCTCACACAGTAGCTTCCCTACCCAGCTGTGGGGCTGAGCACTCGATCTGCATGAAGAGACTTGCTGCCACTCACCACTGTGAGCCCAGAGGCATTTGACACTCACCTGGTTAGGCCCTCTTGCTCCCAACCACGAGTGGGAAGGTGACACTTGGTCACTGAGCCTCCTCCTGGGGTTCGCCGTCCACACACCCTCTCCACCCTCAAATGCGGCTTTGGGAAGGTGCCACTGTCTTTTGAGCCTGGGCCTGAAGTCTGGCACTTCTCTGAGACTCCCCTTACCCTGCCTATCTTATTTCCATCTTATTTATTGACACAAACGAAACTAGTGGCATCCCTTATCCCCCAGCACAGATGAGAAAGTGAGGCTGGGATTCAGAGATCCCACAGCTAAGAAGCAGTGGCCTGGATACTTCAGAGTCAGTGCTCTTCCCATCGAGGCCTTCCCAGGCAGGCAGTGCCCTTGGCCTTCCCCTGGGGTGAACTGAACCGGCCCTCAGAGGGCCAGGTGGCAGTAGTCTTTGTGGCCGCCGGGCTCTGGGCCCAGGTGCTGCTTGGTATGTGCCAGGAACTAGGCCCTGTGCTGTCTTGGGGGACCTGTGACACACAGAAGTGTCTGTCCTCAGCATAATCAAAGGGCACAGATCTGTGCTGTGAACCTAATTTTGTGGAGAGGAAAAAGAAGGAAAGAAGAAAAACATGGGGGGGGGGAAGAAAGCCTTGTCTAATGACCATGGAACCCTTGGACCAAAGGGCAGGGCTGATATCACACAAAGTCTGTATCTGGCGAAGGTCATCTAGAATGCCACCACTGTCCTATTCATAGCCCTCTGAAGTGTGGCTCAATGGAGGAGAGGGGGCCTCAGTTCAGGAAAATGGATGGGGGTGGGCGGAGGGCTGTCAGTATGAGAGGGCACCTGATGCCCTGGTTCCCCGAACCTTCGAGATGAGCACATCCCGTGGTGAGCCGGCAGACACACACACAGAACGCCCCACCTGCCCAACCCTCCCATCTGCCCTGGGCCTTCGAGCTTCAATCTTGCAACTGTCAAAATGTGATTAACGATGCCAATCCCTAGCCCTGTCTAGAAGGTGAGATGAGTCCAGACGTCCAGCATGTGACATTTCCTGGGCGGACACTCAAGACGAAAAAGGACAGATGGATGAACACCAGAAGGCAAGGAGTCCAATGTACAGCTGCCTGGGGTGGGGGTGGGGCAAAGAAGTCAGGCAGGAGGGGTGCCAGGACCTGTGGTGACCACATGGTGGGAACCGTCCAGTGGAGCAGGGGTCCTGGAAGGAGCCTGGTGGTCTTAGTCAGGACTGCTCCACCTGGCTCTTGCTCTTGTGTGACGAGGACTCGGGAGCCACTGCAGCAGGACAGGGACTACAGTGCCACTGAGGTGCAGTAGGGCCTTGTGGGAGCATCTTCCTAAATGTGAAATAAGGGTTGGGGTCCTGAGTCTTTCTCATATCTCACCTGCCTGTGATGTCCAGCAACCACACCCTAGCATCCCAAACCCAGACAAGGCTCCCAGGCTTAAATTTAGATAGCAAGGGAGGGCACCATCATGCCGCCTCCTCCAGGAAGCCCACCTAGGAAGCAATGTGAGGATGAGCTTTTTAACCTACAGGTTAGTGGGTCAGAAAGCTCCCTGTCACCAGAAGGGTTCAATAGGGCAGGAGCAGGATAACCTCGTGCAGTCTCAGCAAGGAAAATGGGTCTGGGGAGGTTGAGCAAGAAGATTCTACGTGGGAATGATGACAACCATGGTAGGTTACACAGAGCATGTATTTAGCCACACTTCCCCTAGCCTCAAGTAGCAACTCCTCCTGGGGGTAGTGCTATTACAATCTCTATTTTTATTTATTTACTCATTTGGGGTTTGAACTCGGGGTCTCACTTTTGCTAAGCAGGTGTTCTACTGCTTGAACCACTCCACCGACCCTTTTTTTTGTGATGGGTTTTTTGAGATAGGGTCTCTCGAACTGCATGAACTGTGATCCTCCTGCTCTCTGCTCCTGAGGATTACTGATGTTGAGTCACCATCCGGCACAATCCCTATTTTATAGATGAGGAAACAGAGCACAGAAAGGTTAAGCAACTCCTTCAAGATCTGACGGCTAGGAAGTGACAGAACCAGTACTTTCATTGAACGAATCAGTGATTCAATGAGATGCATTACTGAAGTGCTGGAGCAGGAAAAGGTCAGACAAGGACACCGCTAAGGCTCTTTGCGAAAGCTAAGATCTCATGATTCTTTGATTCACGCTATCTAAGCGTGCAACCTCCGTAACTTATTAGGATTCCACAGCTGGGGGAAGAAGAGGAAAAACGCCAGACTCCATCCCAGGGGCGAGTTTGCAACCACACAGCCTTTTTCCATATTCCAAACTGGTTCCATGGCTGGCCCAGTGTTTGACAGTTGACATCGGACGAGATCAATTTCATGCATAAAATTCTGTAGTCCTCAGGGCTTGCATCCGTTCTGTGTCACAGACAGACAGAAAAACAGCAGCAGGCTCTAGGTTGGAGTCAATTCTCCAACCACTGGGAAAGGCGAAAGGCGTGTGTTTCTTTGAAAGCTCCTATTAGGTGTGCGCAGCGAGAACGACCTTGCTGCTGCTTCACCTCCCCTTCCTTTCAATTTCCTTTTTTGCCAAAACACTGAGTTTTTCAATTGAAGATTATGTTTTAGAAACAAGCAGCCTTGCACCTCACAAAGACAATCTTTTCAGCGGCAGCTCATGTGTCCTAAGCAACAGGCTTCATTCCTAGTCAGACTGTCCACCAGGTGGTGGGATTAACAGTTTTCCACTAACAGGAGCACACCTTCCTCTCCACTGTGAAGATGTTATTAAAAGGAATTTTTCAGCATCGCACAAGCGACTTTTATTCTTCGGTTCACTTGGAGCAGGTCACCCCATATGGTGCCTGTCCAGGGACGTGGAAAAGTTTACAGGCCTGGTCACAAACTTCAAGCTTAGTCCTGCTGCTGGATGGTCTCCAGCCTGGGAGGCTCGACCTGCGGGCAGCAGGGGCTCTCTGGATTCAGGGTATGCCGAGGCACCTAAAGGTGAGTGCAAATTCTGCAAAGGACGATCACAGTGAAAATCTCACAATCAAGAGAGCCCATAACAGGCCAAGGAAACCCACAGAGTCAGGCTAAGATAGTGAATCAGGAAGCCCGATGACCACAGCACTGGCCTTTCAAAGGGCCTCCTCCAACAAGGATGTTACAGGATCGGTCGATGGCCACTAGAGGACATGTGAACATGGCATGGACGGGACACATGTCAGGGGCTGTGATGGGGACAGATGTCCCATAGTGAGCCTACTAGAGCTCTCCTGTCCTCCCATCCCCATGATGGAGAGGTGTAAGGTGTAGACGTCCCTGAAAATTCCACAGCATGGTGTACACAGGTCTTGGGCTCTGGACAGTGCTCATGAATTCACTGCTACCCCTTTCTGGCTCTGGGACCCTTCTTCAGCCTCTTAACCTCTCAATGTCCTACTTCCACATCAGTAAAACAGGATTAGGAGAAAAGTATAAACACAAGCTTGCCTGTGAGGGACAGTGTCAGAGGGAGAAGAGCCTGTAAGTTAAAAAAGAGCTCCCGGCCAGGCCAAGGTGAGGTGTGGATGGGTGGATGGTGTGCCTGGGTGGACGGGGGAGCCCAGGAGACCCATTGTGCATGCATGCTCCACACTTAAACCTACATCAACTGAAATCATTTTCTTTGAAATCTTACTCAGGGTCCCCAGAGAGCAACAGTTCACCAGTTTACCTCGGCAAGTGAGATTTCCCTGTCCCCAAATAGTCTGCCTCTGAGCCTTGACTTTGACTCCATCTAACAGCTGACTCCTCCCCCTGGGGAGAAATGACTTTTATACAGACTACCTGAATGACAGGCAGAGTTATCCTTGCTGCTGCCACGGCAGGGCCCACAGGCAGTCACCTGGGTCTCATCGGCAGGATCTTGTAACCTTGCCTGGCCCCAGCCTCCCTGAGGTGACTGTGCTCAGTGACTCCCTGAGGCTTTGTTGGCTGCTGGCTACATCTGCTTCTGGTTGCAGTTCATCCGGGACAACTGCAGATGGCGCTGTGCGGCCATGTTGTCCTGGTCCCCTATTGGGGTATGCTGGGACAGTGATAAAGTTCGAATTCCACAAGCTGGACTTACATTTATGTTGCCACGGTCCTCAGTCTCTCAGCCAATGAGCATAGAGGGACTGGCCTGGAGGTGCTAGGAGAAGGCTGGTGGTTTCCAAGTCAGAGGCTGGCTCTGACAGGACAAGGGTGCTGAGCAGATCACCTGGCTGAGAGTCCTTCCTCATCTATGCAGGTCGGTGGGAAGGGTGAGGGCTCTGAAGCAAAGCTGAGGATGGCAGGCTGTTGACTGCATGGGTTTTTTTCCCTTCTCAAGAGCAGCCCATCAAATACAAAGAATTTCAGGTCCATAGAGGATCTGAGTGCTATGCAGAGGCTGTGTGACCTTGGCACATCACTTCCCCCCACCTCAGCATCTTTACCTGCAAAATGGGGAGGACCCACATCCAATATGGCCCTCAGAATAGCTGGGCTGGGGGCTGGAGAAGGTCCCAGCTGCAGAAGCTAATGGCAGTGGATGGTGCAGCTGGCTGCTTCAGAAGGTGTTTTAGGTTTCAGACCCTGGAAGCTCCATGCTGTTATGGCCCCAGTTACTTGGCCAACAAAGTCAGGAGACATATTTTGGGTGCTGGTCTAGTCTTCTAAGCAGCTAAGGAAAAAATTGTGTTTGGGGTCTTTTCCTTTTCTCTGCACTGAAGCTTTTATTTCTGAAAAGGTAAATGCCCAAGGAGATGGATTTCTTCCTTCTTGTGGAGTTGTTCTAGCCTTGCTGAGCATGAAACAATATTTTGGAGCTATGCCATCTTTTCTCAGTTAGGAGACGGCTAGCTTTGCTATGGTTGGGAATTTTGTTGTTGTTGTTGTTGGGGGTTTTTTTGGTTGGCTTTTCTCAAGAACTGTCTGCTAAGGAAATATGCATGAAGGGAATTTTGGGGCACTCTGGTCTATTAGTTCACTGTCGATTCAAATGGATTTTTGTTGTTACTTTTGTTTAATGTAGCAAAGTCTATTATAATGCTGTTTTGGGGTTTTGTTTTTTAACTTACTGTATCTAATGAAATTCAGAGAAGGTACTTTCTTTGCATATGCAAATGTGGATTTTCCTAAAGTCACTTACAATTCCCTTTTTAATTCTGCCAAATAACTTGGAACTAATGTCCTTTTGTTCTCAACTGTTCTGGACTATGGTTTTTAACTCTTATTTTAGATTCCCTTAAAGGTTTCAGACTCATACCTGGCTAGATAATTTTATGCATTTTAGACAAGAAAAAAATATACAGAGAGAATCAGAAGAAAATACTGAAAATGTCTCCAGTTTAATTGGAAGAAAGAAACTTTTAACATACAAATATTCCAATCATCATTGTTGTTACCGTTATTATTACTATTATTTTGGCAGCACTGGAGTTTGAACTCAGGGCTTCATGCTTCTAAGCAGGCACTTTACCACTTGAGACACTCCAAAAGCCCTTTCTTAGTGTTGAGTATTTTCAAGATAGGGTCTCGTGAACTGTTTGCCCTGGCTGGCTTTGAATGGTGGTCCTCCTGACCTTTGTCTCCTGAGTAGCTAGGATTACAGGCGAGTGCCATGGTGCCTAGCTCACCCTGAACTTGACCTTCTTCTCAGGAATAAAAACCAACACTTGCTAAGCAATAGTTATGCATCAGATCTCTGGTAAATTTTGTAATGGGTAAACTTGTTTATTTTTCATATCAACTGTATAAATCACATCTTCAGGACAAAAGAGGAGGAGGCACAGGAAAGTAATTTGATCACACAGGGTAAGTAATAAGCCTGGCACTGGAACCCAGGCAAGCCTGACATGGAGGCCCAACAACTTCCGGGACTGCTATGGTTTGGATGTGGTTCGAGTGTGTCCCCCAAGGTCCATGGTTTGGAAGTTTGGTCCCCAGAGGGTGATATCAAGAGGTGTTGGGACTGTAGAGAACAGCCAGGACTAGGTTAAGGTGGTGGAGTTGATCCTTCCACTCCTCATGGGCCAGACTGACAGGGGTTAGGGGCTCTCCCTGTGGCCTGTGTCAACTCCTACTGGGATGCTTTCCTGGTTCCTGAGCCCCTCCCTCCCTTTGCCTCTAAGCAAAGTACCTGCCCAGGTACTGAGCCATCGGTGGCTAATTTCCCTGCTTCTGTCTCTAGAGACAGACCCTTCCTTCAACTCTCCACTCACGTTTCCTGCTGGAACCCAGGGTGACAAGATGTTTTAAAAACTCAGCATTTCAGGGTACACACTAAATACTTTGTAAAAAGTAGACACTGCTCAAATTATTCTCAGTATGGCATCATTTTGTAGATTCCTCCCAACTCCTGGGGGACAGAGGTGGGTGCAACTTTACACTGCTGTTTCCTACTTAGGACAGGGAGAGTCAAGGAGGTTAGGTGATGTGTCCAAAGTCCCCAGCCAGGAGAGACAAAACGGGGTCAGGCCCAGGAGCTCTGAATTCCAAGTCAGAGGTTTTCCTGCTAGGCTGGCCCTCCTGAACTGGGAAATATGTTAGGACCACAGCCTTCCCACCAGTGTCCAGGACTCAGACCTCTACTCCAAGCCCCTTCAACTTGACCAAGCTCATTGCTTTCTGCTGTCCAGCCAGGCCACAGTGTTGCTCACAGAGATGCATCAGGCTCCTGTGTTGAGCACCCTCCCCATTTTCTCCCCATCCCTATTCCTGGTACTAGCACTTCAGGCAACTTCTCAGGTCTCTGTTCTAACTAAGTATTAGCTCTCTGTGGCCTGCTGTAAAGAGGAAGAGACTATAAAGGGTTTTATTGTATGCTGTATGTTTGGTTTTTTTTTTTTTGTGGTGGTAAGGTTTGAACTCAGGGCCTCATCCTTGTTAGGCAAGAGTTCTTACCACTTGAGTCCTGACCCCAGCCCTACTTTAAAGGTTTTCTATAACCCATAGGAGCAAGAAATGCAAGTAAGCCACTCCAAATGTGCCATGAGGCCTCCTCCTTTCAAGAGGTCACTAACAAGTCATTTTATCTTAAAACCAGCTGCTAATCCTAAGATTTTCCAGGAGCTTTCGGGAACTTTATGATTACACTCCTGTTTCACACAGGCTCTGTGCTGATGCCGTGTACCATCCATTTGCTCTGAAGAGTAGACTTAATTCAACTGAACCCTGAGAGGCTCTGAGTCTTCCATGCGTAACTCACCCCAGCATCCTCTCCGTTCATTCTCTCATGTCCCTTGCAGCCCAGGTAGGGCTGGTTCACAGCAGTCCCGCCTGGCACACCCCAGATAATCCAGCACTTGCCTCCTGGGCCGCCTGCCATGCCCTTCAACCCTACCCTCCCAAGCCAGATCTACTAATCTAAAGGGGAGATCACTACACAGGTATCAGACAAGAATTCAGAATAAGCATTGGGCTCCACGGTCAAAGCAAACCCAAAGGAGCACTCTCCTTCAGACATAAGCATCTGAGGACCACAACTCTTGCAGGCTTACACTGCAAGGGCCCTGCAGGCTGCTGGTGGCAACAGTCCCTCCCATGTACGCCAGCCAGAGATCAGGGTACAGTGAAGGACACTGGGGCCAAAGCATGAAGCCCCTAAACTTACCCTACATCCCTTGCTCTTCAGCACTTTACAGGACAGGCTATTATCTTGTTATCTTGCTTTTGTTTTTCTCATACTCGCAGGACAAGACACTTTTGAGATCTGTCCCATGCATTCAAGAAGATGCATGTGCTCAGTGCATACTAATTTGGTTAAAAGAAAACCCCAGGCTCCCGAGCTTTAGCTCCCAAAGACTCCTGTGGGATCCTCAAGGCAGAGCAGCCACTCTGTCCTGCACGTCCTCTCAGCACTTTCAGATTCCATATTAGTAGAAACCAAGCATAACTTTATCTTCCTTGCATCTCCCTAGGACACTGGACTTCTGGGATGGCAAGGGGACATGGACTTCCCCTATGTCTCCAGCATCCTGCAAGGTGCCTGTAACAAAATAGGTTCTCAATAAATACTGACTCAGCTGAGACCAAAACAATCCAACCACCAGGGCTGCAACCAAAGCAGTACAGCCCCAAACTTCCCAAGCACGTGTTGGTTTCCAATAAGAACACGGAGCCGTCAACAAAAGGAAAAACATGAGTTTGGAGAAGAAGGCACAAAGGGTTGACCTAGCAGCTCTGTCACCTACAGTCTTGGAGGTGTCCCCTCTGGGCCTTGTAGCTTTGCATTAGAGTGAAAGTACTAAACAAAATCTTTTCTAAGGTTGTTTTCAGCTTGTGAATAGGGAGGCCCTGGTGAGGTCACTCTGATTTCTAATTGTAATATGTTTTATTTGGGATTCCCACAGACATCTCAGGTTTCAGACCTCAGTGTCTGAAACATATGCCATCTCTCAAAAGCCAGTGTTGAGAAGTGCTGGAAAATGAGTTTGTCACAGGTTGGGGATGACACTGGTTCAGCACGTGCCTAGCATGTGCAAGGCCCTGGGCTAGATCACAGCACAGCAAAAATGTAAAATAGCATAATGACTTGGTCAAGTGAGGGAGGGAGGGAGGGAGGGAGGGAGGGAGGGAGGGAGGGAGGGGAAGTGCCTGTGGCACAGAGTAGTGGATGCCCAATCTCCCCGGGCAAGTTGGGATGCCAGGCCAGTTTCAAGGAGGAATCAAAGCAAACATGAAAGACACAGGGCTGTCTTCACAAAGAAAGGCTTTCCTGGACCCAAGGTGACTGTCAGCAGCGCTCCACGCCTCTCATTTGCAGAGTGAAACCGAGACCCAAGGCACAGAAGAGCATGAGTGCCAAATAGCGTGAGTTGAGCGTTGGCACTGGGACTCAGTGCTGGCTCTCTCAGGGGCCCACGACTGGTTTCCAGTGACCAAATTAGAGAAGGAAAGAGAGCTCAGATTCTCAGGTCCACCAGAGGGAAACCTGAAGTTTCCACATGAGTGACGGGACTGGACTCAGCTATATGTAACTTTTGTCCAGAATTCTTGGTGACCAAGCCATCTCCTCTATGGGTCCATGGACAGGGTGCACATATGCATACATGACTTGTGGAGCACTGCAGAGCACCGCACTTCCACGGTTTCACTTCCCTGCTTTCAGTTACTTGCAATCAACCAAAGTCCAAAAATAGTAAATGGAAAATTCTAGAAGGAAACAATTTATTATAAGTTTTAATTACCTTTTATTTCTGTGTATTATTCTAATTGTTCTATTTTATTACTGGGTATTGTCACTTCTTCCCGTGTCTAATTTAAAAGTTAACTTTATCACAGCTAGCTACACAGGGAGAAAACAGTGCCTGTGTATACAGAGTTCATACTATAAGAAGTCTCAGGCACCAAGGGGGGGGGTCTTGGGACATATTTGAGGGTAAAAAATTACTCTGTAGGGACAAGCTGACTGACAGGTTTTGTCTCTTGTTTGCTTTATGTGGTACGGGAGGGGCCTGGGGTGAGAATTAAGGCTGCCTGACCCTGTAAGGCAAAGCCCTGTCCAAATATAAACACTTTGAGTCAGCAATCTAACAGGCGCTGACTCCAGCAAGGTAAACAGGCCAGGGGGATCAAAAAGGAACCCATCCGGAGTTTTCTTCCTGAGAGAAGAGGCTGCTTGGTGGGAGGGGAGACAGATCCACCTGCCATGAAGTCCCCCTGTCGTCCTGAAGTGCAGGACCTGAGAGCACCCTTCCCTGTGAAGCCTACACAGGGATCCATTCCTATCAAACTCCCAATAACGTCCCTGGCAGACTAGGTGGGGGCCCAGACTTCAGGAAGAGAGCTGTTGAGCCCAGCACCTTTGGGGAGCAGACTGAGCCTGCATGTGGGACAAACTTCAGCTTGCTGCTGCATAGCTGGGAAGAGCGGGACCCACACCCCTAAAGAAACCTCCGCCACCACTTCTAGCCTCACTCTCGTTTCTCATCCCAGCTCTGAGTGGGATGCTTTGATCTGCAGCCAAGCAAGGTGAGGAGAAGTTCCTGCTCACTACTCAGCCCAGCCCAGGCCTTGCCAGGACATTACCAGGAACAGCAAAATGAAGGAGAGCAAAGGGCTTGTAGGACTCCAGAACCAGGGGAAAACGCCCTGTATTCATTCTTTCACTTCTTTATTCAGCAGCAGTTGTGTGACAGAAGTCCTTGTCTTCCAGACCTGAAGTCAGGGCGTGCTCTTGCATGCACAATATGAACATAACGTGTACACAGTCTGCATGTACACACGCTCACGGTTGCATAGAATATCTATTCTACAGGACACATTTTGCAGATAAGTGCAGTGGCCCCCTTTACAGATAGGGAAACAGACTCTGAGAGGGTAAATCTCGGGCTAACAGTTAGAAACAGGCAGATTGATAATGGAAAGGGAGGAGAACGCCCATCCTGCCCTCAGATTTGGGCAGGGGCAGAGGCTGAGAAAGGTGAACTCTGTCGGTCCTTTGAAATCAACGAGATTTCAGAAAATGGCCTGGCCCTGGTGTTTGGGGCAGGAAGGGGAGGTGCAGGAAGACGCAGGGAGCCCTGGGCTGAGGCCTCTGGCGGAGCCAAGCCGCGGTTTCCACAGCGGCCGGCAGGGGGCAGTACGCCATGCCTTTTCGAAAGCCTCCGGCGCGCAGAGGGCCAGCATCGCGGAAAGAAAACCAGGGGGCACCGCCCGCAGCTTCCAGGAACAAACCAGAAGTAGAACGCGGCTTGTAGTAGGTGCTCAAGGCACGTCTAGCAGCCGGACGGGCCAGAGCGACTACATGAATTTGAATTCAGCAGAATAAGTGGGAAGGGGAGAAGGGACGTCCCAGCCCGTACCAGCATTTTCTAACGTGAAGGCCTTTTCAGTGAACACAGCTAGCACCTACTATGTGCCAGGCGCGATGGCGACAACTGAACAACCTCATTCCCTGCCCGTGCCATTTTCCCGCTGGAAAGCCTCCTTCCCCTCCCCTCCCCTCAGCCGCAGGAAGGGGGTGGGCGCTCCGTTGTCTCCTTGGGGAACCATTTCAGCACAATTCGGTGGTGCGTGGGGACCTGCGAGAGCGATAAGCTGCGAGAGGAGAGGGGTCCAGGAAAACACTTGTGCAAGCCCGGCCGATGCCTGATACAGCGACGCGGAAAGCTTGTCCCTGCCTCAGAGTCATGGTTGTCCCTCTCTGCGGGACTCGCCGGGCCCCCAAGACGCAGTGACCCGCCCAGCCCCCACCCACCCGCACTCTTCAGAGCGCGCACGTGTCCCCTAGTCCAGCGCCACCAAGCCCCGCGCGTAGTATGCGCCGTCTGGGACCCTCGGGCAAGAGGAAGGAAAGACTAAAGACTCCGGGTTTCAGCCAACAAACAGTCCAACTGATCCCGACACTCTTTCCCGGAGACCTGGCCTCAAGGCAAGGCGCCCTCAGGCGAATCTGTGCCAAGCTGGGGCAGGCAGCCTCAACCCCCATCTCAAGTTCAGCCGCGATTCCTCCCGCAAGGTCAAGCTCAAACACTCACACAGAGAGAAAGGAGGAGCCGAAAGTTACGCCATGGTCCCGATTCCAAACTAGCTGTACTCTCACCAAGTGGCCTTGCCCCAGTTGTCACCGTTTCCGCCCCCACGCGCTCCTACAAGGGGCGGACCCTGCCCCGCGCAGGTCACACACGCTAGAGACGCAGACAACTTGCTAACTTTTGTCACATTATTTCTTGGCAGCTGCTACGCCTAACGGGGTTGGGGCGGACTCCGAGTTGCCAGTTGCTGCCAGCAACACCCCTGCCGTGTTCCCTTTGCCCACCCGAATCCCCCACTTCCCACCACGCCGCTTCCAGCTGCCAGGTCCCGGGCGCCAACTTCTCCCCCGGATCCTCAGCCGCACAGGCTTGGAGGCGTCCCGGGGGCCAACAGCCTCCTCGCGGGTCTGCGCCTGCTCCCAGCGGATTGGGAGACTCGATCCACACACAGTCCCACAACCTCCGGTCCCGATCGCCAGCTGCCTCTGTGCGCCGCGGCGGTGTCCCAAACCGAGACCTGGACAACGCTCCGGCGCGGAGAGCCGCCACAGGGTGGGGTCTCCTCCTATCTGCGTCCCGGGTCGGGGAGATCCTCCCCGGTGCCGGATGCAGTGTCACTAGGGCCGTTCCGGGGACCGCTGCCCCAGCCCGCTGTAGACTCCCGGCTGAGCTCCGGGCAGCTCCTCCAGTAAGCTCCTAAGATCCCGGAGCCCGAACCTCCTCCCAGACCTTCTTCTCTCTAAGACCCGGGTGGTCGCCGCGGCTAGAGAAGGGGTCCCTACTTGTCTCCTTCCCAGTTCCTGGGGTCTTCAGTCCCACTCCCACTCTCACACCCTTCTAGTCCCCTGCCCTCCCCTCTGTTCCCGGGTCCGGACAATCTCCCCCGCACTCGGAGAACACACTCGAAAACTGCCCGAACCCCAACTCGCGCGGGCGCAGTCACCCGCGCACCCCAGCTGCGTTGGGGTTCCACACGCACTCGCCACAGCTGGAGATACGCCGGAGTTTCCCGGCTTTGGGCATGGAGGGGTTTGGAGGAGTCTATAAGGGGGAGTCCCGAATACTCACCCTTGCCAGCTCACATCATCTCGTCCTCCTCTGTCGCCTCCTCTTCTTCCTCCTCTCTTTCCTCCCTCAGGTCTAGGGTCCTTTGTCTTTGCAAAGTGTCGAAACTGTCTGGCATAGTGGGTTCCGCCGGCGGAGGCTAGCGCCGGGGAAGCGGGAGGCGGGGTGAGGATGGGAGCGGTTTCGGAACACCTTCCCCCGGGTGTAACGGGAGTGGGAGGCGGAGCGATCGGGAGGGGCCCGGGCGCACCCGAGCCCTGCGGCCGCCTCCTCGGCGCGTGGCCCTCCCCTTCCTCCGCCCAGTGCCCGCCCTCCGGCGCCCCGGCTCCCCTCCGCCCCCCCCGCCCCCCCCCGCCGGCCTCGGCTCGGCTTTCCCCTGGCTCGGGGCTTCCTGCGAGCCCAATATAGCTCTGTCGAGCCACGTGGACCGCAGCAGGCCGGGCCGCGGAGATGCCGGTGGCTGCAGCGCGGGGACCGGGATCACCGCCTGGAGAGGGGCTCTGCGGGGACAGCTCCGCCAGTCCCTGCGCCCGGGCCGCGGGTCGCAAGCTAGCAAGGCTAGGGAAGAGCGGCGGGGCGGTTGGGAGCCCCTGGGGTACGTCCCGGCGAGCGCACGGAGAGGACGTGACGGTGCCCAGAAGAGCCCGAGTCTGGTGCGCGTTGGCGATAGGGGCCGATTCCCCTGCTGGCGACCCGGCAGAGCCACCTACTTCCTCTATGGGCGCGGGATTCGAGGTGGGATTTAGGGAGGGTGGGGGAGAAGCGTGGTGGGGCTAAAGGACTGGTGAAGATAGAGACCTGGCCCCGCGCGTCCCGGTTCGGAGCCGCAGAGCCCTCACCCCCTCCCTTCTCTCCTGGCCGCCGCAGGATTTTTCCTTCCTTATGCAGAGGCTGCAGCGCCGTCCAGAGCCGGGCGAAGGCTGGGGCTTTGGTTGGGGAGATTAGGTTTGTGGTTATTTTGCCCTCCTTCGTTTATAGGGTAGTGAGGGCGGTGGAGACTTACTTTGCTTAAATGGAATACTGTACACAGAATGTAAGAGCTGTTTGTAAAAAATCTGGTTTTGCAGCTCTTACCCCCTCACCGGGATCACCTCTTTTGCAACTTTTCAGTGGAATGTTAAGAGGGAAGATGCAAAGCGCGCCTAGGGTGCCATTGCTTCCTCCAGCTCCCTGAGCTCCTGGAGAGAGAGAGCAGCTTCTCAGAGTAGCTGAGCCGCGGAGCCTTCACTCATCAGAGGGGATGCTGTAGTGTAGGGATTCCTCCCAGGTGGAGTCCTACCATCCACTCCGTGGATGCCTCATCTTGGGCTAGTTTCTCTGACCCTTAGCTGCCCTACCTCTGCACCTCGCTGTCCCCCTGCGAAAAGCGGCCTAATTGCAGTGTCTATTTGATAAGGTTGTTGAGAGCATGATGGGAATTCACGCACGCAGAACCCTTGGAACTGTGTTTAGCGTTTACTGAGTGCTCAATCTAGCTAGCTGTGGAGGTCAAAGACTTTTCTAGCACTAGGTTCATGCGGGCTAGATGGTCTGCCTAGAGGATGGCGGAGGAAGTGTTGGGGAATACCCAGACGTGGGAGAGAAGAGAGATATTAAGAGAACAGTGAGAGAGAGACTGATTTAAAAGGGCGAAGGATAGGAGACAGAAGGAGAAAATTGGCCATCCCAAAGAGAAGGGAAAGAGGAATAGAAACATGCAGCTACACTTGTCATGAAAACAAAAAAAGAGGCCAAAATAAATCTTAAAGCTCATGGAAATGGGAGTGCCCAGCTGTTAATTCCAGCAAACCGAGGGTAATGTAGGAAGATCCCACATGCAAGGCCAGCCTGGGCTATGTACCAAAACCCTGTCTCAAAAAGGATAAGGATAGGCAAGCCCTCTCCAAGGGTCCCTAAGAGAGGCCCTGGGGCCTGTCCTGCAACCTGCCTGTTCCCTGCCAGAGGAGTTTGAGAGATTGGGGGTTTCCGAGGTCTGAGCATTTACCCTGGTCCCATGCTGGTTTGGGTTCCCATGCTAGCGAAGGTGTGGGCCCCTTGTCTTGCCTGAAAGAACCTGTGGGCTTTGCTCTTTCTGAGACTCTGGGTCATTCTTGGCTGTGTGGGAGGAGGAGGGCAGAGAGTTCCAGGAACATCACCCACATTCTGCAGCTAGCAGCATGTCTTCCAACAGCATCTAGCATGGACCACTTGGATTCTTAGGCTTGGAGGTGACTCAGAGCATCACCCAGGTGACTCATCATCAGAAACATCTCAAGTGGTCTCCCTACTGGCTTCACGGGGGACAAAGGCCATAGATGTTAGTGATTGTGTACCTGCTGGCCTTAATTTAACCAGACTTGCTGAGAATGGCAGGTGCTTCGATCTACTCCCTGCTGACTGCAGTCCCTGTCTCCCTGCTGGTTACATGGTAGATGCTCAGCAAAGAGCTACTGGCTGACTTAATAAAAGAAGTGTTGTGTACTGCAAGGATCAGATGAAAGAATGTATGTATAGGGAAGCACTTTGGGAAATGGAATTGGTATACCAATATAACACTATGCTACTATATCCTGGTAGACTCTGGAGAGAGGTTCAGATTAAGCAAATGAGTAGCTCCAGGCCATCCAGCTGTTCCACTTGGCAGCCAGGAACCCAAAGCAACTCAGTTTCCACCCATCCTTGGTGTTGGCAGATCCCTGGGTGACTCCACAATGAGGTGGATGTTTGTATTCAGTGACACTGTGGTGAAGCATGATGAATTGTCCCCTTACCCAGGTACAAATGCACAACAAATGCCTCTTGTTCTGACCTCTGGAGAACCCAGGCAAGGCCTTTTTTGCCCATCCACTTCCTTTCTGTTATAACACATTTCTTCTTCTTGGTAAGAAGCAACTCTCTCCCTGTCAATTTCTTTTTTTTTTTTTTTAGGTTGTGACATTGCATGCAAGCAGTGTCTCCTGATACTCTGGACCACTTCCAGGAGCTAGAGAAACGGGACTGTGTGCCAGAGGTGTATGCCTGCATTCCTCTTTGTCACCCTGAGTGTGTTTCCCGACATGCCCTGCCAGAGTACAATTGGAAATAGTCGTTACTAGGAGTGCCTGCACAGCAGGTCCCCAGGGGGCCCTGACATGAATTTAATGCTCACTGCCACCTCCTGTGTGTTCAGAGCACCAGCAAAGCTGTCAGTAATGATGGTTAAGGGAATTGATTGGGCCCTTTCCCTGCCCCCTTTCTTGGCACATCAGAGTAGAGACACTAATGGGTCTGATACCATTTGAGCAACTGTGCAGAAAAGAAGAGGCTGCCTGAAAAGCGAGAGCACACAAGGAAGGGGTGATGATAGGTAAGACACCTAAAAAACTAGCTAGCATTTGTTGCCCTTAACGCAGAGAAACTAAAGCAGATACCTTAAAGCAACTGAGGCCAATAGGAAAAGGGGAACAGGTACTAGAGAAAAGGTTAGATCAAAAAGAATTAACCTAGAAGGTAACACACATGCACAGGAAATCAATGTGAGTCAATGCCCTGTATAGCTATCCTTACCTCAACCAGCAAAAACCCTTGTTCCTTCCTATTATTGTTTATACTCTCTCTACAACAAAATTAGAAATAAGGGCAAAATAGTTTCTGCTGGGTATTGGGGGGGAGAGGGAGGGGGTGGAGTGGGTGGTAAGGGAGGGGGTGGGGGCAGGGGGGAGAAATGAACCAAGCCTTGTATGCACATATGAATAATAAAAGAAAAATGAAAAAAAAAAAGAAGAGGCTGCCTGACTTGTCAGATGAGTGCAGAGGTGATGCACTCTGCATGCTTGTATTTTATCCAGGTCTGAGGGCTGTGACCTCAAGTTTTCTCCGAAAAAAGGGGGTGAACAAGGGAGTGAACATAGGGACATGCAGACGAACTAAACCTGGGAAGTGGAAAGGAGAGACTGCCCACATGTTTCTCTCTTGTCTTTTCTTCCCCTCTTCTCCCCGCTTCCTCCCTGCATGCAGGCTTTCTCTGTTAAATCCTGGGATAGCCCCTAAATTTTTCTGCATGCTTGTGGCCCCAGCCCCTCTACGTCACTCACAGCAGATACTGAAAGAATCCTTTTAGCTTCACTTCCCCCTCTTTTTTTTCAAAAAATTTGATATTGACATAATTATAGCTTTATAGGAAGTTTCAATAATGACCCGCCCAGGGATGACGTATCACTACAGAACAGTATCAAAACTACCAAGTTAACGTTAGAACACTTCTGTTAACTAGCAGTTAACATCTTTAACGTCTATATACTTTTAAATGCTTTTATTAGTATGCAACAGTTATAGAGGGTGTTTCATTCTGACATTTCCATATATACATGCATCGTACCCCGGGTTGGTCCTCCCCCCAGGGAAGTGCTCTTCCCCCACTTCCCTTCTTAAAATGACTTAAGGTTTCAGTGTTACTTATGCATGTATGTGAAGAAAGTACCTCAACCGTATTTGCCCTCCTTTCCCCTCTGCATTACCCCTCCCCTCCCAGTATCCTCCTCTTAGCATGGCCGTTCTACCTTCCTGTCATTCATTGTATAAATGTTGGTTCATTGTTCAGTGGGATTTGCCTTAGTATTTTACCTGGAAATGTATTGTACTCTAGTCGGTCTAACCCCTCTGTTACTCCTCCTTATCCGTTTCCCCTACTCCGTATCATTCAACAGTTTTCAGTGCATTTCACTGTGTCTTGTTCCTAGACAGATGTGATGTATTTCAATATTACTCACTTTCTAGCATTCTCTTCTTTTCCTTCTCCCTTAGTCTAACAGTCTCATTTTTTAGAAACATGTGTGTGTATGATAATACTTGTATTTGTATTTGGATCTATCTTTCATACATGAGGGAAAACATCCACCTTTCATCTTTCTGAACCTGGCTTTCTTCACTTCCCCCTCTTGAACCACCCCATACTTTAGTTTTTCCAGGAGAGGAATCTGGTTGGCAGGCCTCATTCACAGGGTCATGGGTGAACAGCCCAACCTGAATAGGCTTCCCAGGCAGCACCACTGGGTGAGCATGGGGAAGGAGGCCCCTCCAGTAGATACTGCATTGGAGGACCTGTAAGCCCCACCCCAATCTCCTGAGCATCTTGGAGGTATTTGGGTTAGCAGAACCACTCAGCATCCCCATAGAATTTATACTCCCTATCTATATTAGACCCTATACCCACACCAAGCCAGCTCCTTAGCTCAGTTACTCACGTCCACCCTAATGTCTTTGCCAGAAATTGGCTCTAGAATGAGATTTTATCCCAGTCTGAACCACCAAGATAAGAAGACAAAAGATGCTTGAGTGTTCTAGGGAAAATGTTCTGAACAGTGCACTCTGGGTTGGATGTGTACCCCCATGGTAGAGCACTTAAGTCCTGGAAAGCTCATTTCCAGTTGAACACGAACAAAGAAATAATGAGGATTGAACCCAGGGCCTCACACACACATGCTAGGCAAGTGCTGTTCCACTTAGCCACACTCCAGCCTGAGAACAGACTCAGAGTGGGAGACATCTTGTGCATATGAGGAAAGTTGAGCTGAAGACAAGTTGCTGAGTTGGGTGGGGTTTAACTGTTTAATTACCTTCTCCAATGGCCCACAGGATAAAGGTTCAGGTACCAGGGTGGAAGTATTTGAAATGCTCTTAAAAAGGGAGTTGGGACCCAATGCATCCAACTCTGGTTAGAGATGTGACTATGCTCCTACATGGGGCTCCAGCACTGTGTTGCCATATTCCACTCACCATAAGTAAACCAATGGAGCCCCCTGATCTTGGGGCTAAATTAATCTCTCTTCACTTCATAAGTAGCCCATGGTCAGGTATTTTGTTGCAGTAATGCAAAGCAGACTAATACTCAGTAGATCCAGAGTCATCATGCAATACCTACCTCCACACTTTCTGCTGCATAAGTCAATAAAAATCTTTTAAGTCACTTCATGTCATGATTCTGTTACTTGCAGCTAAGCACTTGATAACTTCGTTAATACTCCTGGCAGATCCTATGTTGGGAGGCATACCAGCCCAGAAAGTCTGTTAAATTACATGTTGTTATGATCTTGGGACACAATGTGCACCTACATCTTGCTGGGTTGCAGAAAACTTCAGTGCAGCCGTCATAGGACTCCCCACCCCAAAGTGTACAAACGTCCCAAGGGCTCATGCAGGGCCCTTATGAGGGAGCCTGCTTCTGCAGCTTCTCACTGTCTTGGGCTACAGGATCCATAAGGGACCATGACTTTGAAGTATCCTTGTCATAGCGTCCAGCCTTTACAGTTGGAGATGCTTCCTGGGCTGCCATAACAAATTCCCACAAACTGGGTGGCCAAAAACAGCAGAAATTCATTCTCTCAGATCTAGACGTAGATGGAGTTGGTTTCTTTTAGAGGGTCTGAGAGAGAGACCCTCATGCCTCTTTCCCAGCTCCTGGTGGCTACTGGCGTTACTTGACATGCCTTGGCTTATGAGCCCATTCTGCATATTTTCCCATAGCTCAGTGCATGCATGAGGTGTCAATGACACCTCCATTCATTGAATTTAGGATGTGTCCAAGTCAGTATGGCCTCATTTAATTAAATTTGCAAAAACCCTATTTCCAAATAAGATGACATTCTGAGGCTTCCATGAGTCATAAATTTGGTAAGAACATTATTTTAACTCACTATGTCAAGTACCCCAGGCTCCTTGACTAGTCCCCTTTAAGTTACTGCCTGGCTGGTAGCTTCCACTCTCCATAGCAATCAGCTCATGTTCACCCTTGGACATTTTACTAGTCTTTTCTTTCAACTGTTCTCAGAAGTAGACTCTTGGTCCCTTTTCCCATACAAATGGGTTCCACTTCAATTTCCAAGAAGCCAACTCATCAGCAACTTCTACTGTCCCTTAGGCAGCAATCCCCAGGCAAGGGCTTGCTGCAGGCTTGAGATGGGAATATGTGGGAGACAAAGCCTACAAATGATCATTTAAACAAAATGTCCTGTATACTATACCCCTGCTTTGCTCTCATAGGTCAACAGAACATTCGTCATGCCTTCTAGAAAGCTCACCATTGGGCTTAGCATTTAGACCACTGGTTCCTTGGAAGACTCCACTTCCTTTTCCCCAACATCTCTCCCTCCTAAGTCTTTGAGATAGAGTGGGAGGGCTGTTGGTGTGTGAAGCCCAAACTATTGTCCTGTTTGCAACCTCATCCATTCCACTTCCAAAATTCTGATGTCTCTCTTAGACTCTAGTATTGCCTCAGACCTTTCTAACTACTTGCTTATAAGTTATATTTCCCACTTAGATGTATAGCTCCTGGAAAAGAGGTACAATTCTTCCTCACTTTCATCATTCAGCAAAAATTTATTGAGCATTAACTAACGTGACAGGTACTGCCCTAAGTGCTGGGGACATAGGGGTGGCATGACAGTTCCCATCCTCAGAGAGTCCATGGCTGACAGGGGCCAGTCCATTTCACCCTCCTGGGCAATACCATGCTGCAGTAATGGGGGTAGGGCTACTGCTCATCGATCTGAGGCTTCTGAGGCACTTTCTCAGGCTGTCATTGTGAGCAAGGCACGCATAGGATAGGCTTGGTGTGCCTCCTAATCATACTGTTGAAAGTTCTTGGTGAGTTTTCAAGGATGGTTGTTGGCAATGGTGACATGTTCAGATGGTTTCAGTCATCTAAGAGGTGCCAGGGGTTTGACCTAAGGAGGTGGCCCAGGAGGA
The DNA here is from genome assembly GCF_047511655.1 of Castor canadensis. Classification (NCBI taxonomy): domain Eukaryota; kingdom Metazoa; phylum Chordata; class Mammalia; order Rodentia; family Castoridae; genus Castor; species Castor canadensis. The sequence continues at coordinate 190,526,586 of NC_133388.1, forward strand.
AGCCTAGAAAGAGGTAGCTTCGTTTCCAAAGCACTGAAGGAACTGGACCACATGCAGTGCTGGTGGAGGAAGAGCCCTTATTTCTGCTTTCCAAAAGGGCACATAGAGGCATTGCTACTCACACGGTCCCCAATATCCATCTCCTACTTCTTTCTTGCAACAGAATCATGTTTTTGTTATAGTTTTTAACACATGTACTATCTGGAGAGGTCACGGCCATTTTTTATGGCAAACCAGCATGAGAACGATGAGGCTAAAAAGACCTTGATCCTTAAACAGTGCAATCAGTGCCATCAGTCTACCTCAAGTCTCCTGTTGGGTGGGCAAAAATACACAATGATGCCCCAGGAGTTGACCTTAGCTTCAGGTCCTCCCAGTAGTGGTGGGTCAGAGACAAGCCACCCTGCTGCTTCTCTCCAGATCCAGGAGCCACAGAACCAGTGATCACAATGGAACGCTGTCCTTTACCTCTAAGGGTGTGTGGGGGGAGGTATGGAGGTTGTTAGAAGAGAAGGGTAACTAGAATCAGCTGCAGCTGTTTGTTTGGCAAAAAACTGGCATGCAACTCACAAAAACAGTGCTCATCCCTTCTCTTTCTTCCTGGGAGGTGCCATGTTTTGGAGACTGCCACCGTCACTCCAGTGTCACGGTTGTGCTTGGATTGCAATAACAGAAAACCTCAGTGTATTTTCGCTCACAGAACAGGAGACCCTGAAAAACAATGATGGCACTGATCCCACTGCTCAAAAACAGCCTTAGGGCTCATGACTGTTCTCAGTGATTGCTGTGGAATGAGGACTCACAAACAGAACTCTCCTTAGGTGACATCCCAGGGCAGCAGTCTTTTGCTGTGATCCAAGCAGAAGGACCTCACCTGACTGAATCTCCAACTGACTCCTGGGATCAGAGTCCTCACAGATCTGCTTCCCCAATGTTAATGTGCACACGAATGATTTCGGGAGGTTTATTGTGGATTGAAACCTCTGTGCCCTCCCCCAGAGATAGCCATGGGGCCATGGGGCAATGGACTCTGTCTTTCTAAACAAGTCCCACCTGTGATATGTGACATGGTATCTGAGGTGGAGCCGATTGACTTAGGGAGGGTGATTTTCTTGTTTGTACAATTAGAAGATTAAAGTCGAGCAGTGCCTTCTAACTCTGTCCAGATTGGATACTACTGATTTGACAAATGGTGATTGAATGTTTGCTGTGTGCCAAACACTGGGTGGCTTGGTGGGGGAGGGTTGCACAGAGTAGACGCTGGGTAATGTGACCTGGAGTGGGGCAGGGATTACAGACCAAAGGTCAGTGATCCTTATGATAGGGGCTTCGGGAGAACACAGGGTGTTGTCAGCAGGATGAGAGGGGAGGAGAACAGAGGTGGCTCAACAAGTGTGCACAAGCACATTGTGTGTGTGTGCTTGTACATCCACTCTGGGGACAAACTGTTCTTAGGATAGAAATCGCTAGCTTAGATGATTCCTAAGTAACTTTGCAACCAGAAACCTTTGTTGTGTGATGTTGCCTCTGAATAAAATCAAAACACACAGATTGAAATTACTGGATTTGAAATCTGTCTGAGACCTCAAGGTTAATACTTTGATTTTTGAAAAGAAATTACAAGGTGCTCCAGGGACAGAAAATGGTCTATATTGTGGTTGGATGGCTTTTAAGAAACAGCACCTTAGCCAGGGAGACTGAGGAGGCAGGAGACTGAAGACTAGCCCTGCTAGCTGCAGGAAGTCAGAGCAGAGGCTGGGCTCTGGCGGGTGTGCCTATGGGACCCCTGGAGTTCTCCGCATGGGGTGAGGGATTTACACCTCAGCATTAACGTTTCATCTGTAACGTGGACATCATGGGACTGACCTCTCAGAAATGTGTATTTTTTTAATCTTGGTTTTGGTGGTACTGGGGCTTAAACTCAGGTCTTTGTGTTTGCTCGGCAGGTGCTCTGTCACTGGAACTACACACCCAGCCCTTCAGAGTCATTTTAAGAGAAAGATTATACAGTAAAAGTTACAGGCTCAGTGCCAGCTACTTGCTATGCATTCAATAAATGATGGCCATTACTAATTTAAGTAATATTTCTTATTCACATCGTGCTTGTCAACATATTGGCAAAGGTTTTATGAAGGCGAATGGAAAGTTCTGTAGTCTGAGGCTTGTCGAATATCAGGGCTGTGCTGCTCCATTTCCATCTCCCTGGGGAAGAAGGCCTGCCATTCCGTTTTAGAGCTCCTGCCTCTGGTGGTGGCCTTGACATTTGGAGTTTGCCTCCTCCCTTTTTTTTTTCTTTACAAAGGAGAGTAAGTTATTTTTTTCCCAGTTGAAGCCAAGCATAAATATTGAAACTTGGGATGTAAGATTTTCAGGTTTAAAAAGAATGAAGATGACATGTGTGTATGTTGTTAAAAAAAAAAAAAGAGTCCCTGAAATAATCTGGGTTTTTTGTTTATTTGTTTGTTTTTGCATTTTTATAGGTGAACATTCCTGGAGACTAAGCCTGCAGCGCTTTTGTTTTTCTTTGGTGATAGTCAAGACAGTACACAGAGTGCACTGGTAAGGGCCACCTCTGTCACATCATGATATGTGGCATGGAGGTGAGTGACCAAGGGCAGGAGTCTTGGCCTCAACTTGCTTGTCTCTAGAATGGGACTAGAGATGGGTCAGCCTTCTCAGGCAGCTGGAAAGTTTCAATGAAGTGACTGGGCAATGGGCCAGGTGCATAAGTGTAATCCATCGTTACTATTTACGTGTGTATCAATTACCAAGTACTTTGGTGTTGACTTACATATTTGGAACTGCAAACTCATATAAAATTTAAATGATGTTAGCTTCTTGCTTTTTATGACCTGTGTTAAGTGAATCTGGAGGTTAAATCTCCCTTGAAGTTGTGTTGGAAGCTATGGCTTCAGTTTGAAGTGATATCCTGCCACTAGCTGAGGTGTCAATTTGGTAAAACCATTTACAAATCTTTGGGTGACTTGGAACTGTGTCTGTGGCTGAATAGGAGGAGAAGTCTGAGTTCTATCACACCAGAAATTGGCTGACTGATGAAGAATCCTGGGGCAAGGCTGAGGGTTCAGAATTCTGTGAATGCAAATTAGGTGATAGTTTCTCTTGCCTTTGGAACTGCATTTGCTTGTAGAAAACTAAAAATAACAGCTTAATGGTGTAAAGTTCATTCTTCATTTTCCATATCCTAAGAGCAAGGTTGGTATGGCATTTTACAGTGTCAGGAACCCAGGCTTCATCCACATTGTTTTCCACATAGTAAATAATAGAAAAACACAGTCCATCCCCACATGCATCTCACAATACAGTTTGGTTGCTCCAGATCCAGCTATCAAATCTTTATTTCAGGCATTCAGAAAGAGACAAGTGTGCCCTTTACCTTTTAGGACATTTCCTACAGATCTCCACAACCTTTCCTCAGACTACTTTTAATTCCTTAGCTTTGAGAGATGCTGAATAAAGGTATACTATTTACTCTGGGATCCTGGGTGCTAAGGGGAAGAGATGTTTGGGGACAATTAGTGAGTGCTGCAAGGTAAAGGAGTTAAATCACTAAACATAGATCAAGGTCAAGAGTGCAAAACCCAGACTCATCTATGAAATGTTTCTTATTGCCATGGCGACTAGAAAACAGACAGAAGATGTCCAACTGTGATGAAGGAAAAATTGTCCTTGTCCCTTAGACTCTGACCTCTGGCCAGAAATCTTAGGCTGTTAAGTACAAAGCGTAGCATAGGACTTCCCATGCTGTTAAATACATCTCATTTATTCTAGCATTAGTTCCCGTCCACACTGGAAAAGTTTGGGGTTATAGAGAGAGAAAAGTCAGTCTTAGAAAGGCATGGGTGAAGGGAAGCCTGGGTTTGGTGTTTGACTACCACAGTACCCTAAAAAAATGGTTTTCATGTTTAAGAGAGATTAGTCCTATAATGATATTTTTAAATGTAACTGAGTAGTCACTTAATTTAGACTTCATTTTTTGGGGGGATGTGTTACTGGGGATTGAACTCGAGGCCTCATACTTGCTAGGCAGGTGCTCTACCACTTGAGCCACTCCACCAGCCCTTTTTGTGTTGAGTGTTTTTGAGATAGAGTAAGCTATTTGCCAGGGGCTGCATTCTAACCTCCTGATTTCTGCTCCCTGAGTAGCTAGGATTACAGGCATGAGCCACCAGCACCTGGCTTAGACTTCATTTTTCACTGAGAAATTTAAAGAAAACGTTCCCAAACTTACCATTTCAATTGTTTAAAAGGGCCTGCGTTTGTGAGTTTTCTTACTGCTTATTTCTGTAAGTACTATGTAAACACAGGGTGGGGGGAGGGAAACAAATTTATGAGTTTGTTACCCAAACTCTTCCTTTTAAAGTGGTTTGGGTTTATTGCAACATTGAACAAGAGGCCCCTTAAAATTTATGATTAAAATATAGTCCATGTTTACATGGATGTACAAGTTGAATCCAAAGACTCAAGGAAAACTGGATTTTTAAAAATTTTCATAGTCACACACTTTATCAATCTTAAATACCTTTTTATATGCCTGAGAGCTGTCTTCTTAGATAATAGTATTTTTTTTTAATTCACAATGACATATTTGTCTTTATTTTGTTTATTCATATACAGAATTAGAATTAGAGGATGCTAGGGATCATTTTGAGTCTTAGCAAGGTCATCGTTTGTTTCTCTGTGCTGTACGCTGAATCCTTGTTTTGGGAAATGACCTCCCCATTCCAAGTAGTCTGTCAGGGGCCTCCCGTGCTTTGGTGGCAGGCTGGTGGTGGCCTCAGTGGGTCCTGTCGCACCTGCAGCTTCCTGGAAGTAACAGCTTCACTTCCTTCCTATATCTCTGGCCTGGCCTACCTGCTTCCTGGTTTTAGTCTCGTACTCAGAAGCCAGAGTGTGTTCAAACCAAGCTCTGCTACTTGCTAGCTGTATGGCCTTACTCTGAATTTCAGTGTAATTTATTACTGGTCCTGACCAGTATTCTCATATGAGGAAGACAGACTGAATCCCTGAATTTTTCTGTCAGGGGAATGAAGTGACATCTTTCCCCTGAATTCCTTTGCCCTCCTTTTGAGCTTCCCCTCCTTCTGCTCCTGTTGACTAAAGCATTCTGGCTATAGCAGGCTCAGGGGAAAAGCAAAAGGCCTGGGCGGGCAGCTGAACTCAAGCCCTGCTTTCTTTGCCTTCTATACAGTGGCTGGAGATCACCTTCATGTCTCAGGCCACCAGGTGACCTGGCTCTAGCCTGCCCCCCCACCCAAGCTTCCTTACATTAGAGTCCCTTCTTGGTTGCTGTGCTTCCATCCCCTTCTCAGTAATTCTGTCATATCGTGACAGGAGCATGAGTACGTGCACAGGAATCTCTTGTGAACACTGGGAAACGCACTCATAAATTTACAAGATAGGAAGGAAGGAGGTGGTAGCACACCTCTGTAATGCCAGCTACTCTAGAGATAGAGGGAGGGAGATCACAAGTTCAAAGCCAGCCTCGACAAAGTTTGGGAGACCTGTCTGTTTGAAAAATAGCTACATCCTGCTTACCCCATGTTCCCTTACACTGCTGTGACTTTGTGCATTTCCTTCCCTCCCTGTCCCTGTGTCTTGTTGGCAAGGGGCCTTGGCTCCAGCCCCAGCTAGCACACTGCTTTGCTGGAAAACGGTCCTTGAACACTGTCCCTACTGCCCCCTGAACCTTCCCCAACACAGATCCCATGCCCAGAATATTGGCTGAACTTGGCTTCTCCAGGTGACACTGTCAATGTTTTGTTTTAGTTTTTTGTTGTCGATTTTGGTTTTTGGGGTACTGAGAATTGAGCTTTGGCCCTCCCACTTGCTAGACAAGCACTCTACCACTTGAGCCACATCCCCAGTTCTTTTGCTTTTAGTTTTTCAGATAAGTCTCCTGTTTTTGCCCAAGCTGGCCTCAGACCAGGATCCTCCTACCTCTGCCTTCTGAGTAGCTGGGATTACAGGCCTGAAACACCACACTTGGCCCTCTGTCTCTCCACGAGGGCAAAAACTCTTCCTATTCTACTGATGGCTCCCTAGTGCCAACACAAGTGACTTAGAAGATGCCCAGATAAGCACAATTTAAGTAGGAAAGCCAATTCACCTGCTTATGTGTTTGCATACCTGTGAGTGCAGGCCCAACCTGATGTTAACTGAAGAGGTGCTCCCAGGCACTCAGATAGACTGTCATGCTCAGCTGCCCCCTGGCAGAAGCACGCTACTTGGAGTTTGTGGATACCAGGGTCTGGTGCCAGGACGAAGCAGTTCTATATCCATATCCTTGAGCAGTGTCTGGTTCTGTGATACCAAGATGGAAAGAAATTATCCCAGTGCCACTCTCTAGGGACAATGTGACAATGTCAAAACAGCTCACAGCCAATGCCATTAGCTTGGACTGAAGGGATGCGTTAGGACATTTGCAGGACAAATCAAGACAGGCAGATGACAGTGTGAGTGCCTGGCTCCTCCTGGCTCCACTCACCCCGACAGTCCATCTTCCTTGCTCCTCATACCTAGGAACTCAATGGCTTTGAAATTCTTAATCACTGTTCTGTACAGGTGACCCAAGACATCACATGTCCTTTATTTTCTGCAATTATTTCTTTAATAAAATATGAAGGGCTCCATGATAACACACTGACAGCATATTGAAAAACAATAAAAACTTTTTTTTTTTAATTTTCATCGTACTGGGATTGAACTCAGGACCTCGCACTTGCTTAGGCAGGTGCTCTACCATCTGAGCCACATCTCCACCTGAATCATGTCCCGCCCTTTCCTTGTCAGTTTGTTTTTCAGATAGAGTCTTGCTAACTTTCCTTTGGCTGGCCTCAGATCAGCGATCCTCCTACCTCTGCCTCCTGAGTAGCTAGGACTTTCAGGTGTGTGCCACCATAGTCAGCCCAATTAAAGCCTTTAAAAGACACTCATTCATCCAAAATTGTTGGGCCAGTTGCAGTGGGCACATGGAGGCCCATGCTGGGCCCTTGCCCATTTACCAGGTGTAATGTTCTGTGCAGGCAGAGAACAGAGCAGGTCTAGCAGGTCTCATCTCCGTGGCATTTCCCCTCGAGTCTGTGTGTGTGTCCTCACCCAGACCCTATGCCTTTGGCAGTTGTCACCATTTGCCAGTTCCACCTTCAGCACCAAGGCTGGACTCTCCACAGGTGCTCCTGGCCGTGGGCTCTAGAACTAGGCTGGACTGCAGAGCAAGCCATTGAAAGCAGGCATCTGTGTATTCCCACCCTACAGTTCACTCTGCAGCCATGGTGGATCACTGAACCTTTCTGAGCCTTCTTTTCCCTGAACAGGTGAATACTTCCCAACCTTGAGAGGACTGATTATAGAAAATTTTCTGTAATTCTTTTTTTCTTTTTTTCAGTAGTTCTGGGAGTTGGACTCAGGACCTTACACTTGCTAAGCAGGGGTTCCACCAATTGAGCCACACCTCCAGGCTTTAGGGTATTTTTAGGTAGGGTCTTGCTTTTTCCCAGGGTCAGCCTCAGACAGTGATGCCCCCCTGCTGAGCTGGGATTACAGGCGTGAACCACCGTGCCTGGCTCTGTGCAAATTTTTAGACTATCCCTGAGCCACAGGTGCTTGAATCAAACCTGGTTCCCCTGAAGTCAGAACTGTCAGATACTGGAAGATTATTCATTAAACCTTTCATTTTATTGCTAAAAAAAACCTGAGACCCAAGGAAAGCCACCAACTCTCATCAGAGTCCTGCATGTTAATTCATTTATTTAGGGAGTAATGCACTGATTTGCATATTTAATAAACACTTACGCCACTCTTGCAATGCACTGGCCACTTTCTAAATATTACCGCATTTAATACGTGCAGAAAGGCCAGGACATTGAAAGGTATTACTTAGATGCATTTTATAGACAGAGACGGAAGTTTAACCTCCAATCACAAGCTTGAAGCTTGTGAAGAGAGGCTCAAACCCAAGCAGCTGGCTCCCAAGTTGTGCCTGAAGCCACTGTCCTGGGATCAGTCACCATACAAATTTTTTTTTTTTTCATTTTTCTTTTATTATTCATATGTGCATACAAGGCTTGGTTCATTTCTCCCCCTGCCCCCACCCCCTCCCTTACCACCCACTCCACCCCCTCCCGCTCCCCCCCTCAATACCCAGCAGAAACTATTTTGCCCTTATCTCTAATTTTGTTGTAGAGAGAGTATAAGCAATAATAGGAAGGAACAAGGGGTTTTGCTGGTTGAGATAAGGATAGCTATACAGGGCATTGACTCACATTGATTTCCTGTGCGTGGGTGTTACCTTCTAGGTTAATTCTTTTTGATCTAACCTTTTCTCTAGTTCCTGGTCCCCTTTTCCTATTGGCCTCAGTTGCTTTAAGGTATCTGCTTTAGTTTCTCTGCATTAAGGGCCATCATCAGCAACACCACCAACAACAGGTGTTGGCGAGGATGCGGGGAAAAAGGAACCCTTTTACACTGTTGGTGGGAATGTAGACTAGTACACCATACAAATTTGACAGCCTGTCCTCTCAGGCCCTCCTTCTCCCTCTTCTTCCCTTCCTCCCCGCTTTTATCCATCACAATAATGAGTAGAAATTATTTCTAGGATCCCACTGTCCCCATCTGTGATTCCCGGGATGCTTGGGCTGGCAGAAAACTGAAGGGTGGCTACCTCAGAGAGAGTGAGCCTGGAGAGCTGCAGGGAGAGGGAGGAGAGGGCAGGCAGAGCAGGAGGGAGAACAAGGTGGAGACTGTGTCTTGAGCTGCTCCTTCTACCTCCCAGAACTATCTTCTAGGATGCTGCCAGCTGCTGCTCCTCCAGGGACTGTTGGGGTGAGGAGACATGACCACTGGCTTCTGTTTCTCTTCCTGTTTCCCCAGGTTCAAAGCTGCTGTTGGGGCCTCAACTCTTGTGGTGGCCAGGCCATTCTGTGTGGCCATCCCAGGCTCCAGATGTCCCTCATCTCAGGGCAGGGAGGGAAGGGCAGAGCCATGCGGAGCTGGTGGAGAACTGGCCTGGGTGAGGGGCTTCTAGGCAGAGGACAGCTGATACACCCTCCTTACAGAGCTGTAGGTTCTTGTTGACATCCCAATCTGGTCAGCACTGCCTAGTCTGGAGGGGTTTTCTTGCCCTGATTTTATTGAAAGTGAACTGTCTGTAACCTGGAGTGGGTTCCTTCACTCTGTCCCTATTCCACTTATTAAATGGGATAGCAAGAAGATCAAATAAGGTACGCTTCCAAGATTGCACAGTGAGGTGGGGTAGAGCCAAAAGAAAAATCTAGCTTTTTCCAGGACATTGGGAGGCTGTCCAAGCAGCACTTTGGAGGAAGAAAATTCTAACTGTTGCATGTCAGGCACTAAAAACAACCCCAGCTCATGAATGCTGCCTTTCAGTCCCTACATTCCTGCAGCACATCCAGAAGTACCGATTCCTTAAAGGTCATGAAGGTGACCTGTCCTGAGGTCTAAGCTGTCAAAAGGTTTGATACTCAATTTATCAATGACTGTCCCTACTTCAAGATAGCATATTAGATGACTAAGACAGCCCTTCTTTGTCTTATTATGAAATACATTAACTAAAAGTCTAAGATATTTGGAAATGGCCCATCACAGTAACTCACACCTGTAGTTCCAGCTACTCAGGAGGTTACAGGTAGGAGGATTTCAGTCTGAGGCAAAAAGGACTGGGGGCATGGTCAAAGTGGTAGAATATCTGTTTAGTAACCACAGGGTCCTGAGTTCAAATGCCAGTACTGTCAAAAAAAAGGTATTTGAAATATTTGATAAAATGTGTATAAGAATCTGTGGCTATTCTAAGTACTGAGTGCCCATCAGAACAGTTAACATACTTACGCATGTCTCATATTCCAGGCACCGTTCAATATAGGGCAGAAGGTATAACTCATTCAACCTTCCAGCAGCTCTCATGGATGTCTGTATTTTGTGGATGAAGAAAATGAGGCTCAGAGAGCTTTAGTGACTTGCCCCACATCACACAGCTTGTATGAAGAGCAGTGATTATAGCCCAGGCATCCAGCTTGTTGTAGACCTCTGCTTGCTCTTTTTTAAACTGTATTTTTAATAGCATGTATTAATACTACAATGGGGTTTCATTGTGGTATTTCCATGCATGTGCATAGTGTACTTTGATTAAGCTCACTGCCTCTACTTGCTTTTTAAGACTCACTACAACACACATGTGGCCTCTGGGGTGCCAAGTCCCAGCCTTTCCTACGGTATAAAGTGCAGCCAGTCTCCAACCCTGCCGATCCCCACTTGCCCTGTGCCCCTTCTGCCTGAGCCAAGAAAATGAAACTTCAACCCCTAAAATTGTCACATTCAAATTTGATGGCCTGGAACTAGTTATCCCTGTGAGTCCCCTCCTGGGCTTCCATGTCCTTGTTTGCAGAAGGAGGAAGACACTCCTTTTCCAAAGTCTGGTAGCAATCAGGGAGTATGGAGATAACAACGGCACCCAATGCCAGAAGCCCAAGGAGTTTCAAAGCCGTTTGTTTTCTTTTACTTCCTCTTCTGAACATCCAAACTTGTGAACTTCTGTGCAACTTAGCTGCCTCCTTCCCAAATCCCAGTCACGACACTTTCCTGCATAGGCTGGATGGCACTGTTTCTCAGGTGGTCATGTGTCTGTCATCTTCCAGAGTTGTTGGAAGGCCAGGCTCTGACTTGATCCCCTAGTGACCATCCCAGAGCCAAGAGCCATTTTCAAAAGATGCAGGAAATTAACAGATGCCTACTGCATTAAGGTGGGAACAACTGTATGCAATATTTTCTGGTTCATAACAGGAGCTCGGTAAGTACTTGGTGACTTAGGATTTGACTTAGTGATACCTGTGTGTGTGCCTGGACTGATCTCCAGAAGAACACTGGGAGAGGAGAGGACCGTTTTTTCCCTCAGTTCAACAAGCATTTCATTAACACTGACAAGGAGCCTGAAGTGGGTTAGAGGAGGGGCTGGTGGCAATGAATAGCACAGAGCCCTGCCCTCATTTCTGGCCTCATCGTGCCAGTTCTCCCAAACCCTGCACAAATTAGACACTTGAGGCGCGTGTTCAATGAATGCACATTTGTCTATGTCCTTTGCTCAGACTAACGGCTCAGCAGAAAAGGCATGCAGGCGGGCTCTGGAAAAAAAAGTTTTGAGGTATCAACTTCCCGATTCCATCTCATTTACTCTCTCTCAATCTCTCTCTCTCTCTCTCTCACACACACAGGTAAAGAGTGAGCGATCTCACTCTAAGCAACATGAAAACAGTAGTTCTTCCCCCCTTCTGGCTATGGTTTCCACAGGGTTCAAGGCTGCTCAATCCAGGTTTGCCATGGACCATTTCACACTGACATATCCTCTGAGCTCAGGCTGCTCTGGGTGGCTTCTGTGTGCTCTCTGGAGTCCATCTGCTGTGCTGGCAGCCAGCCTGTCACCGGGTTCATAGGCAGGCAACAAAGGGAGGAAGCCACATGGAGACCAATGTGCCCTCACCTCCATGCAACCAGAGGCTGAAGTTCAGACAGAAGGTCCCATGCAATCTAGTTAAACACGAACTTTAACTTCAGGTAAAGGAATAAACTTCTGGAAGCCTCCCTGCACTTGCACGGGCAGGGGCAGGGCTGTGCCCCCTTGTCGGTGAACCTATTGAGCATTCCATACAGGAGTGTGCTGAGGATGGCACCAGCCAGTATGTAAAAAGAACCTGTGGTGGAAAGACATATAGTGGGGGCCCTTATTTTCATGTGGTGTGTCTCATTTGGCATGATTTTCGTAACTTGCAAAGGCAAATACTTTTATACAAGTGTACACATTGGTGTACAGATTTTCTGCCTTGACCAACATGGGATAGCCGCCCCCTCACCCAGCCCTTCTCAATCTGGGGATGTGTCACGCATGTGTCTCTTTCTTCCTTTTTTCTTCTTATCCTGTCTGCTCTCTCTTCCTCTCTTCTGTCCTGCTTGGTCCTGATCCCCTTCTAATATCTCCTGTCTTTGTGATCTTGGGCAAGTTACTGAACCTGTCTGGATCTCAGCTTCCTTGCCTTAATAATGTACAACACTGCCAAATTAGTAGGGGACACAGTGAGTTGAAGCATTGCATTGACACACCCCAAGACAGACATGAAATCCCCAGGTAAGTATAGTCCAGTGTGCACCTACCAATCCAAGCCCACCAGACTGACACCAACCCTACTTTCTGATTATATGCTTCTGTAATGACGTGGTTGGAGGCAGCCTCTGGAGTCAAACTGACCCTAGAGCAAGTCCCAGCTGTGTCATGTGGCCATGTACCTCTGTCTGTGACCTGCAGTTTTCTTAGCAATGAATCTCCTAATGTCTGGGTGGCCAAGTAGCATGATGATAAAGTCCAGTACAGAGCTGTGTGGACTGGCAGACCTGCTGACAGCAGGTGGTACCTTACATGACTCCACAGAGAAGGGTGCTGTTTATCACCATAAGCCTTAGGGATTTTGTCCTTTCTGCATGTGAGGGAGGGCTCAGGCAGCTTTGTGACACCAGCATTGGTTTTTTTTTTTCTTTTGTGGTTCTAGGGATGGAACCAGGACCTCACACATGCTAAGCAAACACTCTACCACTCAGCTGCACCCCTGTCCCCATCAACAATGTTCTTACTTATTTGTTTGGCTTCTGTGCTTTGTGTTTTGTTTGTTTGGTTCACTGTATAGTTTAAAATCCACAAAGCATTGTAATTATTGCTTTGTGCAGTCAAAACAATAATTCATAAAAATGAGCATTCATTTATGTTTGTTTTCTCCAGTGTTCTTTCATTCTGTCATTTCTTCCTGGGTTTGTTTTCTCCCCTCTTGCATGAAAAACGCTATTTGGCATTTTCTTTGTGTTTTGGTTTTCCTGCAAACATTTTTTGATCATCTTCAGTTTTGAAAGATGCCTTTACTGCCTTGATGGAATTGTAGTTGGCAGACAGTTTATTCCTACTGTTTAAGGGTATGATTCCATTGTCTTCTGGCTCACATTGTTTCTATTCAAAAGTAAGATATCAGTCTTATTGCTGTTCTTTTGAAAAGCAAAATAGCTCTTCTTCCTCTCTTCCTCCCCCCCCCCTTCCAATAAAAAATATAGTATGACACACACACTCTGAAAAGTACCCCTGGAATAAGTGTATAAGCAACTTTGTGAGCTTTCACAAACAGAGCACACCATGGAGTCAGCACACAGATAATGATGCAGAGGTGACCTGCACCCCCAGAAGCTTCCTGTCATATCACTCCCCCTCACTTTCCCCAATCTCAGTTCCAACAACCACTTCCAATGTTATCATCATAGAGTAAGCTTTCCTTTTATTTGAATAAAATCATGCCTACTCTTGTGCTAGGCTCTTTTTGAGCAACCTTATGTTTGAGGTTCATTCATGAACTTGAGTTTTTATAGTTGTAAAAACTCTGTTCTCAGTACTAAGTAAAGATTACATTGTAATCCACTGTTCATTCTTCACTGGATGGGCATTCCTTGGGTAGATATATGCAGGAGTAGAATTTCTAGGTCCATGTGGATGCATGTGTTCAGCCTTTGTAGGCACTGTCAGCCAATTGCATGGTGCTTGTGGTTTCCACCTGCAGGAAGGTAAGCAACTCCACTGTTTCACACCTCAATGACATAAGGTAACTTTGTCTTTCACATTTCAATCCTTTGGAAGGATGCCATTATATTTTTTGAGCATAGGATTGACACCTTATTGGAAACCACAGATTCATGGGACATTGCAGACCTGCAGAGGTGTGAAGTGGGAAGCAGAGGCACGAAGAGACACCTGACAGTTGCAGATCCTGAGGTCCATTGCAGTCTTATTATTTCCATTTTACGTGATGAAGTGAGGCTCAGAAGCTTGAGTGACTTGCCTGTAGTCACATAGTTGGTAGGAGACAGGTCTGGACTAGACCACTTTGCCCCAAACCCCCAGCAATAATGCAAAAGATTCCTGCTCTTTTTACTTCTGATGCAGCATGCTGCTTGCTCCTCTTGACTCTTTCTTTCTGCCTTTCATATCTTGCTTCTGGGCCTTAGTTTTCTGCACTCAGACCCATCAGTGAAGGTGAAATGGTAGAATGTGGTTTTCTATCTTATCCCTAAAATGATTTGCAGATGAGAAGACTGAGGGTCAGAGAGGTGAAGTGATTTTCCCAAATTCATGCAACTAATGGGGGGCCAAACAGATTCCAGGCCTGTTATGCTGCCTGCCACCTAACCTGGCTACCTCTGTGGACTCCAGGGCAGTGCTGGGAAAAGAAGACAAATTTCTATATATTTCTTTGGCATGAATTGATGTTTGTCTAGAGCCCCAAGGTGAGAACTATTTCCCAACACCAAGGTGTGTGTTTACTGGCAGCTTTGTTCAAATGACCCCAGCAGGTCAAACACAGCTACTAGAATTTCTTTGGATTTCTAAATCTTCAGTTTGAGCAAGTCTTAACTACAAGACAGTCTTCTATGTTTCACAAATAAACTGATGATAGACATAAGTGTACGTGTGTATGGCAGCTCACACACACTCATGCACGTGTAGAAAGGGCTGTATCTACAATGCCCCTGCCTAGAGCAGGAATAGTGAAAGTACTGAAAAATAAAAGTATTCGTTTTCAGGGTGAGCTGAGGTTTCTGAGATGTCAGGAGATATGCTTTCCATTTAATCCTAGCTCCTGGATATGACCCAGAAATAGGGGGAATGAAAGGAACCTGGCTTGTGCCATGCGTTTGTCTACTTCCTCACTCCTCTGTCCATCAAACACTTAATGAGTACCTAACACTCACCTACTGAGCTGGGCTGGGATATGAAGATGTACAAGACTATGAGGCCATTGAAAGGGACCTCCTAGATCTGAAGCCCCTGATCTTGATAACACTGTCGAGACATTCCAACTCAACCATGTGTGAAAGAGCTTGACTAACTGGAATACCTGGGGATGACCGTCATGGACCAAGAAGAGCAACTGTAGCTCGAATGTTTGTAACTTTGCTCCATGAGTTCAGGGAAGATGTTGGCCTTGGTGGGAGCCACAGCTCTGCAGCACAGCTGTGTGCAGAGATGGCCTTCAACAAAACTCTCAGTCACTAGATCTGAGAAGAATGAGACCTTGGAGCCTTCATCATGCATGGGTTTTATACTTGTTCATTCATTCATTTATTCACATGACTTCTTTATAAGAACTCTTACATGTGAACTCCACATATAAATCAACCAAAGGAGACTCACTTTATCAGGATGTAAAGGGGTGCTTGGTCAGTATCTTTGAGTCGTAGGGGCAGCCTTGTGGTGCTTCAGGGCTTCCAGGGAACATGGCTGAGAAACTTGACCTTGAATGTAGGAAGTAAGAACCATGGTTGGTAGAGAGGACTTGGGGAACTGAACAACACTCCTTTAATCCTGGCTCCTGCTGTGTAACAGTCCTGTCCTCTTGAGCAGCATAGTTGCCTCTCCAAGGCTCAGTTTTCTCATCCGAGAGTGGGGAGCTCACTGAGAAGATTGGATGAAACAATGCATGCGGTACACATACCCATGGCTGGCGCAGAGTGGGTCTTTGCTAACACAGATCTTTGACCAATGTTTCCTTCCTTCCTCTGTATTGCAGAAACCATTTTATTGGCGATGTTTTCCTCTTGGCCCTGCAGTTTTAGACTTGCCAAATAATTAGTCACAGCATCTCTGTGGTCACAGAGCAATATTATCCTTTCTCAGATAATCAGCTCTTTACAAAGAGACATCCTTTTAAACAAGCCAAGTGACTGTGGCTGTTTCCCTTCTGTTGTTGCCCTTTGGTTCCATTAGGGGAGGTTTGTGGGCACCTGGAGTGACCTGAAACAACAGGAATAGCAAGAAGGAATAGCATGAAGTCTCCCTCTTCAGCCGGGAAAGGGTGCCATTGGCTGGAGGTGTAAAGCTACCACTGGGAGAATGTACGTGCTCTTTGTTTTCTCTCTGAAATCATGAGAACTGGTATGGTCAAGCACAGAATGTTTTAGGGACTTTGAAGCCATCTTCAACAATTTGGTTTAGTCCTATTCATGACCCCTCACTGAGAACCCACTCTGAGCCAAACCCTAGTCAGAGTTGGGTTAGAGCCATGTTTCCCAAGTATCATGGGAAACATGGACCATATGCTGACAATGCAGACTCTGGAGTCCTGTAGCCCAGCATCCCTGGTGGTCAGCGAGGAATGACCTTAGAAAGCAGGACTGGCCTGGAAGTCTCTGCTCCAGAAGCTTAATGTCTTGTGGGTGGAATGCAGGCACAAAGGCATCCCTATTGCTAGTCTATAGAAGAGCACCTACACATCAGCTCCCAGCTCAGGAGGAGCTCCCACTGGGGTGATGCCCAACTGAGTCTTGCAGGGCACAGGGGAGCTGGTAGATGAGGCCTTGCCAAGGGATGAGGGTGGATGGAGCCTTGGGGGAAGAAGAAAAATAAGGGTAGAGGCAGGAAGCCCTGAGGCCTGTGGAGATGGGTGGCTGGGATTTGCCATGGGTGGGTGTGTGCTGTGGGAAGGAGCTGGAGATCAGACATGCATTTTGGAGCAAGTGCTACAGAGATCATGGGGAATGTGCCTGTGAGTAAACCAGGGTCAGGAAGCCCCTGAGGGAGCATGGGTAAGAGCTGGGTGGGAGTGGAGGGGAGGCGCCTCAAAGGACAGTGAACAAAGCTGCAGGACTGAGTTAAGGTGGGCTGATCATTCAATTTCTGTCCCTGGCTGGGAGGTGGAGGGCATGGAACCACCCCCTGAGAGAAGAAGGTGGGGATGTCCTGCCACTCCAGCCTTTCTTGCCTGGAGTAGAAACACCAAAATTAAATTCCTGGCTGGCTGGCCAGATTCTTATCACCTTTAGAAGACAAAATCAGTGCAGTCACTGATGTTGAGATGGAGTTTCAAACTTCACTTGGTCACATGGGCTCCTGATGTGTTGAAGTTGACCCCAGAGAACATCCTGATGAAAGTATGAAGGAGAGGGTGTGCGAGCGTCCCAATGTTGGAGCCAGTATAACTTGTCCCCAAGCTGATTCATTTCCTGTGATAATGGGCTTGTTCTTTAATGCCCCCTTCTGTGTCCTGATCTGAAGAGTGGGGAGACTCCCTCCAATCTGTAGGATTATCATAAGACTGGAAGAGATTGTAGTCAGCATTATGGTCCTGTATTTTACTAATGTGGCCAGCTCCTCTGAGCTCAGAAAATATTTCTTCTTCTAACTAACAGTTGTGGTGGATATTAGATTTCTGACCCGGACCTTCCTCCTGCTGAAGAAACTCAGAGGGAAAGCAGTGACATTCTGAAGTCAGACAGTGCTTTATGGAAGAAGGAAGCTCTTGTCTCAGATTGTTCAGTGCCCAGTCCTATGTCCCCACCTCTGAAGTTGGGTGCTCTTGCTGTCCTTGGCAGCAGGTTTCTTCTTGCAAACAAGAAGTTCTGAAGAACTCTGAAGAAGTCCATTGAAAAGGGGCCTGTCCCCAGGTGGCTTCTGAGATCTGCATTTCTTTTCAGAATTGCAGGGCAGTAGATGTAGAGGACAACAGACACAATGGGCTTGACACAGATTCACAAGGCCCTTTACACACACAGCCAATCAACAAAAGAAAACCAGAAACATTTAACTGTTTTTCTTAGCTCTATCATGATGACAATCACTTCAATACTCCTTCCTCTCATCAGCTAACAACTCAGGTGATTATATCCCAGGGTGACCAGTCCATTTGCCTGGTTTCTTATGCTCTACTCTAAGCAGGTAGGTGTTGACACTTTCCCACATCTATCCTCACGGTGGCCTCACTGCCACCACATGGGTGAGTAAGTACTGTTTTTCAGTGGAAGATACAGAGCTGGACAAAGACATAGCCTGGCCATTGTGGGTGGTCTCCAATGCACACCCCCTGTCCTACCCACCACACTAATCTCTGTCATGACAGAATTGACTGGTTCTTCAAGTCATCTTGAAGACTTCACTCCCACTCAGCCAGCCCTTTCATCAATTCCCACTCCTCTGAGGAAATTCCTTGGTTGGCTCTCCATTGTGTCCTCTTATGTTTTAGGTTGTGCCAGTCTTGCTATGTCTGTGGCCATAGAAATGTCCAGCTGACTTCACCCAGGAGCCTTTCTGTTTCTGGGGAGGACTTGGGAAAGTCATGGTGGGCAGCATGAATTCTGCCCCATTGAGTTGCCAGGTATGAGCTGATTGGGTTTCTGTTGGAGCAAAAGAACAGAAAACGAAGTCAACCTATAGCAAGATAAGACTGGGGTTGGGTGGGGCACAAAGGGTTAGGGTCTGTCTTCAGGCCTCTCCTAAGAGACTCCTTTGGAGTCTTTCTAAATCTCCATGTCCATGTCTTAGGTTGGAGCTACTTATAGCAAGCTTCTAGGGCTTAGTAGCATTAAAAATAATTTCTATAAAAAATATTCATATTCAACATTATCCACGCATGGAGCTGGGTACCACCATATTCACGGTACAGCAAGATGGCAAAGAGTGTGGGTTCCTGAGCCAGGAAGCCTGGAGTCACGTTCAGGCAGTGACCTAGAAGCAGCTCATTTAATGTGGGTCTCAACAGCATTGTAAAACTGACAGGGATGGTGACCACCCCTACTTTATAGGCTATCCTGGGAATTAATTATGTAAAATACAGCTCTTAACCCTAGGGTGAAAGGTAGCAAGCCGGTAGAAGGAGGTACAGGATCAAGTGATCCATAGTTTTAAGACAAGGACCAAATCTGATGAACCAAACCACCAAAGTCCCACTTATTTTGTTCAGTCCTGCTTCACAGAATCAGGCTGGGAGCATGACAAAGCCTTCACTACCAATAAAATGTTCTGCAAATATAAAGATAAGGCCAGAACCTGCTGTTGTTGCAACTTTCAATGTTGACCTTTCTGTCTGAAGGGCTGGGTCCACATCTGGCTTCTGAGCTCATCCTGGAAGAATCAGAAGTCTTAGCCAGGATGCAACACCCCAGTTGGGTCCCCTGAGTGTTTGTTGGTTGCATGTGTCACCCTGGGGGGACTGGTTTCCTAAGCTTCGTTCCCTCTGAGCTCTATGGGAGCAAGACTCCATTCCACACCAGCTGCTGCTGCTTCTGCTCGTGACAACACACGTGGACAGAGCTTTGCCAACTTCCATGCTCAGCAAATGTTCATTAAAGTTTTCATCCACCATGCTAGTCCCCAAGGCCACCGACCCTTCTCTAGAGAGGAGAAGGAGTAGTTATCTGTCTGCAATCTTGTTCATAAAGCTGTTTAAATATGCAGCCTGCACGTTTTTTAAAATAAGTGGAGATTAAAACATTGCCAGGAAATTTTTTTCTCTCTTTAAATTTCTACATGTGCACAATGCCCTTCAATTAAACTGGAAATCAAATCATGATTCCTTTGAGTGGTCATTCTAATATCTGCATTTCCTGGGAAGGGATATCAGAAGGAGCAATTGATTCTGTGAGCCCTCTGGGGCCTTCAGATATGCTCCTGGATGTCAGCATGGTCCAATTCTGGCCTGGGGCACAGCATGGCTGTGCACTGAGCCCCTCTACTGTGCCTCCTTGTGGTGGCTCCTAACCAGACACAGGCTTTCTTGGAATATTCTAGCTTAGATGGTTCCTAGGGCCTTCTGTGCCCTGTGTGTTTCTCCTCTAGTTTCATGCCATTGTCCCTATTGGGGAGGCCCTCTCCCCACATGTCCATCTTGCTCCTTCCTGGAGTCTGCTCAGGACACCTCTCATCCTGACTCTCCAGCTTCTGTCCTGGGGTCTCTAATCAGAGCACCTTGATTTTCCTCAGGAAACACCTCTGCTTCCATTTGCTTGGCTCCAGCTCTGATTGCACTTGCACAAAGTCCTAACAACGGTTTCCAAGGCTCCTCTCCACCATGTCCTGCCCCCACCTCCTGCCCCTCTGGGGTGCTTGCCTCCCTTGGCTCACTAGGGTCAAGCTAGGAGCATATTGCTCCTCACAGCCATCAAATCCCTTGCTGTCTCAGGACCTGGGATGAGTCTCTCCCTGTGCAGTGTGTTGGACTGCAGAGAGCAGCTGGCCCAGGCCCCTGCAGAGTTGCCTGCAGTGCTGATGCTCTCTGCTTCCTGGAGTCCTTCCCAGTAATCTGCTAATGAGGCAGACCCAGCCCTCCTGCATGTGCCCCATGCAAGGCTTACTTCCCAAGACTTGCCCTTCCTACCGTGGCCCCACCACAGATGGTGCCTCTCATCTGTGCACCCTGGAGGGCAGGGAGCCCTGTCCCTCTGTCCGGACCCAGTGGCTCCTAGAGTGCCTCATAGAGTTCCCTAGTGTATGTTTTGGATACAATGTGGAAAGGCTGAGGTGTGTCCTTCCCATCCTCTCCCGACATGTGGCCCAAGCCTTCCCAGACAGCATCTTCTACCCCCCAACGGCAGAGACTGACCCAGACAGGCAAAGACTCATGCCAGGCCAAGGACGGTCAGCCCAAGACTCTTGCTGCAGCTGCTGGAGTTGCTCTGGAGTTGCCGAGCTGGTGGCATGTGGGCATGTGGGAGGTCCGCTTATCACTACTAGAGCAATGTGCCCAAGGCTGAAGCTTGGTGAGAATGAGTCAAACCCCGAGGTGGAAAGAGGCTTCCTCAGAACCTTTTTCCTTTGCACTCTTTCTCCCTGCTAATTCCTCTGGACCCCTTTATTTTTTTTAAATGTTTTGGTGGCATTGGGGTTTGAACTCAGGGCCTCACACTAGCTAGGAAAGCACTCTGCCGGTTGAGCCACTCCACCAGCCCTCCTCCGGGCCCATTTATACCTGAACCGCTGCCTCTGTACTTGTGTTTACAGAGTCAATAAAAATCACTTTTTCTTTAAGCCAGGTTGAACAGGGATGAGCCCCCGGTAACAGAGACTTGAGTAGTTTCATTTCAAATGCTTCCCGCTAGGAACAGGGTTGGGGAAAACCCCCTCCCGCCTTCTAGAAGCCTAGATCTGCCACCTTCCTCCTGTACCCTCTTCATGATGGCTCTCATCTTTATGCTGACCAACTTGGCCTGTGTGATTCCTCAACAACCCAGGCATTTCTTCAGGGCTGGGACCATCTAAGAGTCATTTTTAGACATTTGAAGCCTAAAACAGTGAGGTCTATAGATGAATATTCAAATAATAATTCACTGTATAATAGCTGCATGAATAAAGTCGGCATGTCCCCTGGGTATAGTTCATTTAAGAGTATATCTGTTTTCAAAAGCATCTGACCCAAATGCTGTGGTGCTATCCTAATGTCTCTACAAGTGACAGCGGCCTTTCCAAGAACCTCACAGAGCAGCCCCGAGGGCCCTGGCTACTCTCCTAGACACCAGGCCATGCCATGTAGGGAGACGGGGTTTCAAACAGATTAAATTCAGCAAGTCAAGCCCTGTAGTGAATTAGAAATTCCTTTTGATTAAAAAATACCTTTTATTTCAAACACATCACATCCAAGAGTGAGCTGATGCTTTTAATAAGTGGTTCTATATTATGAATTTGATTTTAGTTTTCAAAGAGGGATGAAAAGAAATTTGGGGATGGAGAAATAATTTATTAATATTTGTCCACATGATCCAAGTGCCATTAGTAGGTTCTATTTGGAGGTGGGAGTGACAGTGACTAGTGACTAGTGACTCAGGGGTGCCTCAAGTCCCTAAATCACACACCTGTGAGCAAATGGGGAAAAGGACTGGCTGACTTATTTTGGACCTTGGAGCAGTGGGCAGGTCTAGGCGTGGAAGCCACCAATGCAGATGGCCCCATCTCCAGTCCCACACACCCTAGGGTCCATCCCGGCCCAGCAAGGGCACTGGAGTACCACCAATCTTCAGTGGAATTGGAACTTTCTGCTAGGAGTAGGTTGCCAGTGTCCTCTACTCATGCTAAATTGTTCCTGGGGTGAGTGTAGGGGAAGAGGTGATAAACTCCAGCCTTATCCACTCATGGAAATTTTCTTTTCTCATGGGGCACAAGTGTCTCCAGTCATCCCCACTCACTTGTTCTCTCCCCTACAAAGTCCAAGATGCTGTTTGTAAGACATCCTGCACAGATGGCTGGGACCAAGCTTTAGGTCCCCTGAACTGGGACCTAGATATTGAGTCTTAACCTTGTTCTGTCCTCACTTGTGTGTTCTTGGGAGAGCCAGGAGGCAACTTAGTGCTGGAATCCTGAACTGGTGGGTGACCTCCAAGACCCTCCAGGGCTTGTGGAATTGGTGCTCTGAACTGAACCAATACAAACCAGGGGCTTTGTCTGTCAGCTGCAGGGAAAGGTAGTGGGTCCTGGATTAGAAAACCCTGTAGTTAGAGGAGCTGGCTAGCCTGTCCTGTTTCCAGGAGCATCTGTCCTGTTTGAGTAAGGCCCAATCTCTAGGCGTGTCCTCTGTCTCATGACTGGCAACCAACTGCCTTGTTAGCTGTTGTGTTTCCCAGTGGATTAGCTCTCTAGTATCCATCAGTTCCCTGCCATACAACCTTCTTGGCAAGTCTCAGCTTTTCATTTTGATCAGCCAGTGCCCTCCATGGCTTGCGGAACCTTACCTCTAGCCCTGTTTTGGTTCTGGTCACAGCCTCTCCTCCTGTTTTTTTATTTTTTCAAATGCTCCCAATGAAACCCATTCTCCAAATCCAAGGAGTTATTTTGAAACCTCTTGTATGCCAGGGATGTTAGGATCCAGTCTCTCAAGCACAAGGTAAAACCTCTCTGATTACAAGCCAGGCAGCTTGTAGGGGACTCTTCACAAGAGCAGAAGTCTCTTGGCCCTTGGAGGTGACCCCACATGCATGGGTTCCGTACTTGATGGGCAGGAGCATCCTCCTGACCCTCCTCCTCTGACACAGAATCAGAATAGAATCTCTGGACTGAACTTTACTTTTAAGGTGGGGCTGATGGCTCAGCGTCTCCACCACCCACTGCATCTTGTTACTGCCTCTCACACTCCTGTATGACCTTTTTAAGGGGTGAGTTCCACATCCCGGCTCAACTACCAAGGAGAAAAGTCTTTTACTTCTTACTTCTACTGCTGTACAGTTAGTCCTCTACCAATCTACCATATTTCTTTTACTGCTGTACCATAAGTTTTCCGCTCTACCGTAATTTTCTTCTGCATTCTACTGTGCAATTTTACCTTATAATTTTTCTACTGTATTCTATCATATGATCTTTACTGTAGACTTTTTCTACCATATTCTACCGTATAATTCTACCTTATAATTCCTCTACTTTATAATACTTAACATAGATTTTTAAAGCCTAAATATAGAGTTTCCCAAGTTTTTACACCTGAATGTATTCACTCTCCATCTCACTTTGCTTATTTTTCTGTTCCTTGCTTATTTTTCGTTCTCTATTGTGCACACACTCCCCAGAGAGTGTCTCTTCATCTCAGGCTTTAAGTTCCCCCGTAGTTAAGTCCCTGAGTTAGGTCCCTGTTTGGGTGCCACCTGGAGAGAGCTTTTTCTCTCCCTCCCTTGTTGGAGCAAGCTTTCTCTTGCTCCTGGTTATTACTGAACCTAACTGGGCTTAACTGGGGGTGACTGGAGATTCAGAAAAGACACAGGATTGACAGACAGACATAAAGTGGGATCTGGTGTGTTGGGTGCTCAGGTGGAGATGCACAACCCTCATTGCTTCTTTTCTCTATCTTTATTCTTTAAGGCCTTGCTCCTTTGCAGTTCTTTAAAATCTTGCTTCTAAAGTCTTTCTTTAAAACCTTGTTTTAAACCCTCTTTCCTTAGACTTGCTCTGTCCCATGTTTTCTCTTAGCTTTTCTTTAGCTTATCTTTTCTAAAGCCTAAGTTAAAGTTCTTGGTGCAGACTTTCTATCAACCCCTCTTAAGCAATTCCCCTTTAGCATTTTCCCATTAGCAATTCTTTTCCCTTCCAAAAGCCTCCCACATCAAGAAGCCAAAAGCTCAAAAACAAAAGCCTCAAGCAAGAGCCCCAAAGCAAAAAGCTTCCCGTCCTCCTTCAGGGAGTCTTTTATACCCAGTGGTAAACAGGGTGGAGCAGTGGTTCTCTGGGAGGGACATTACATTGTAACAGGAGAAACCTGCATTCCTGCTTCTCTGAATGTAAACAACTTAGGAGAAGCAGTGTTCTGCATCTTCCTCTTCTGTGGCTGGGGTTGTGCCAGTCTCAGCCTACAGATTTTAGGAAAAACAACTGAGCTACATCTTGCCTTGTTTATGTCCAGTTCTCACAGGCTTTCTCATAATCCACTTTCCACAACCCTCAACAGCACTTTTCTAAACATTTCGTGTGTACTAGAGGTTCTGCCCTTCAGCGCCCTGGTCGCTTGGCCAGGAGCTCATTTCTCCTCTCCTCTAGGCAATGAACTCTTACTCATCCTGCAAAAGTTAGCTCATATACTCCCTTCTCTTGAGTGTTCTTGAGTGTTCTTTGTGACCTCTCTGGGCACATTGCGTATACCCAGCTTTAATTTCTGCAGTATCTCTAATTTTCCTCACATATTTATTGAAAAGAACTTGGCATGGAGATTGAGATAGGTTCAAAAACATTGGTCCCCATTCCAAGACTAATAAGCAAGTTGTAAGTTACAGTGCAGTGTCATCGGGGGCTTGGCAGAGAAAAGGTTGAAAATTGCTGGTTGCCAAACTGACTGCAAATGTTCTCAGGTGAGCTGGCCTGGACCAAAATCCTCTTATTTACATTTCCTGTGTAGCTGGGATGACAGGTATTTGCCACCCACACAGCTTATTGTTGAGATGGGGGTTTCACTTTTTTTTTTTGAATTGTGATACTCCTACCTCTGCCTCCCAAGTAGCTGGGATTACAGGTGTGAGCCATCATGCCCAGCCGACCTTCTTAGCACCTCAAATGCTTGTCTGTCTGATGAGAACACTGGAGCTCTGGGCCCTTCAAGATGAAGTTACCTAAGAGATAGGGGGCCACCCAGGAAGTCATAGAGACTGGTTTCTCTTAATAGTACAGACTTCCTAATTCACTAAGGGAGATAATAGTTTTATTGTTTAAATTCAGAAATAATTTGAGATTGATCAAAGACACACTGAGACAGTCCAGAGCATCCCTCTGTGCCCTTGGCTGGATTCTGTAATCTTGGCATTGATGTAACCATGGTGCCTTTGCCAAAGCTCAGGTAGCATCACTGGACAGAGGACTGACTGAACTTTAAGCATGCATCTGCCTTCTCTGGCTGCTCACCAATCTCCAGGATCCCACCCAAGACCATACATTGCACTTGGTCACCATGTCCCTCTTATCTCCTCCCATCAGTGATGGTTTGTCAACCTTTCCCTGTTTTCTATGACCTTGATATCTTTAAGGAGCTGATCAGGCATTTTGTAGGCTCCCCTCAGTTTGGGTTAGTCTGCTGTTTTCTCAGGATGAAGCTAAGGCTATAGGTTTAGGGAACATCACAGATATGAATCACCCTTCTGACTACATTGTTTGGGGACACATGTGGCTCATTGTGACATATTACTGGTCAGGTTAGCCTTGATCACCTGACTAAGGTGTCTCCACTTTCCCATTGCCAACTCTAGTATCAGAATAAAAAGGAACTCCTTAAAGTTTACCACATTAGACTGACCAAAAGGGAAACACCACATGGGGAGTTGGGGAACTTGGGTGGTACCAGTTCTGCTTCCTTGTGAGCTATGGAGCATTGGGCTGATCCCACCTTCAGTCTGGCCATCAGCTTTCTCATCTGGAGATTGTAGAAGGAACTCTGGGAGAGCTGGAGGTCCTCTTATGATCCCCAAACTTACACCTCCAGCCCTGACCTCTGGTTGTCATTAGAAGTCCATATATTAACCTCAGTCCAACTTTTCTTGAATACCTCAGAGTTGCTTCAAATATATCATGCTCCAAATTAGCTCAAAGCATATTCCTGAAGTGTTTAAATCATTCTAGTCCTCTTGCAGAGTTTCTTCAGGCACCAAATGGCATATCCATCCACCCACCATACCTCCATCTCTCCATCCATCCATCCATCTACCCATTTCCCTAACCATCCTACCCTCCCACCATCCAGAGTCCTAAGGCAGAAGTATGGGAATCATCTTTGACACTTGATTTTTTCTAACTGACAATGCCAAACCATAAACTCCATTTTTGGGCCATTGTGGTTTGACCTCCTACATATTTCTGAGCCTCTACAGTCCATTTTCCTCTACTCACTAGAGTACTTGATCCAGGTCCCAAATTTCATCACTCTGTAACTCCCTGCTCTCTCAGGCAAACTTCCCTTGAGTTCTTAAACATTTCTCGCTCCCTTCCATTTTAGGCTGCTAGCTTTTGGGGATTTTCTCCACCTTCTGAATAGTCTCTCACTTTGTTTTTTTTTTTTTTTTTTTGTACATAATAAATACATAAGCTTTATTTGTCAAGAATCATATCCAGATTATGGTGCAAATAGTGATTTTATGGCAAAGTTAAATAAGTAAATTAGGAGAGTCACAATGCAGACTTATAGGATCTGGAGAAATAATTTGCCATCTACATTGGAAAATGCTAAATCATTTGAAAAAAGAACTCTTAGAATGCTACTGGTCCCCAGAAGAGGCAGAGCACATGACCATAGTATATCAAGTGAACATGCACACAGAACTGGATTTCATTAACTGGGGTTCTGTCAGATATGCAGTCATAAGGACCAGCAGCAATCTATTTTAAGTTGGAAGTTGTATAATAAAGGTGGACACAAGCCCGGCCAAAGCACACAACTAAACATGGGCAAGGACCAAACAACCATGCAGAAGAACTTAACTACCAGATGAAATTAATCACCCTCTGTCATCAGTATTATCAGTTGTGGCACAAAGGACTCAAGAATACAGTAGACATGAAAGTGTGTATGGAGGACTAGCCCAGGATCAAACTATGGGCTCACACTACTTACTCATTCTAATATAATTTCTTGTCCTGCTGAATGTATAACCTATTAGGAAAAATACTAATATGGAACCCCTAATATAGCACTTTGCTCAAAGAAATCAATCAGCTACCTAATGGCAAGTTAATTCTTTTTTTTTTTATGGAGTCTCTCACTTTGTTGATGAACACCTACTCATCCTTTGGATTTCATCTCAAATGTCTCTTATTTAGAGAAATCTGTCTTTCTAGAATACTGAAACAATTTTTTCCATAGTATTTGTAGTTATCACAGTTGCTCATATGCGTTTGCATAGTTGTTTGATTAATATCTCTTTCCCTCACTCTGTTTAATTGTTTTTGTTTGTTTCTTCTCTACTGTGTCTTTCCTGGTGTCTATCACAATGGCTGGCACACAGTAGGTCTCACTAGGTTTTTTTGTGTGTGTGATTCACTTCATGGGAAGTGAGCTCTGGGTTTGAGACAGAGATTGGCTGTGTCTAGAGAGTTGTCTATGGACAACCGCCAAGGGGTGGGCTGTGCGGATGGTGGTGAGCCAGGCCTCCTTGCTCCCTGATAGTCACAGACAGGGAAAATAAGGATGAAAGCACGAATAGGAAGGAGGTGGGTATAAGGCTTTCTTAAGAAGATGCATTCCAGAAACCTTTAAATTACTCAGAGGAACCATCTATGCAAACAACTTAGAGTCAAATCTTTTGTGTCCTCACACACTCTTGCTCTATATGCAGAAATAATGCATTTAGGAGTGCTTCTATAATTTATTTCTACTAACTAGACATTGAGTGTATTTGTATCTACTGGAACTATATAAATTATTTGTTTCCTTAAATTATAGATGGCATATTTATAAAAAGCACATATAAATTATGAGTGCACATTATAAATATACAACCCTTTTTGTTGGCATTTATCCCCCATTTGCTGTGTGCCCAATTCTGTGCTAAGGACTTTGCAGCCATTGTTTCACTCACACATCATTGCTGTAGCATGGAGAAGATAGAATTTTTTAAAACACTTTTTTATAAGCACAAACTGTTTTTTAAAGAGATAAACAGAAGAGATGAAAGCCCCTGGGACAGTGTAGGTCATTTTGCAGAGTTGTAGT
This sequence comes from Castor canadensis, assembly GCF_047511655.1. Lineage (NCBI taxonomy): Eukaryota > Metazoa > Chordata > Mammalia > Rodentia > Castoridae > Castor > Castor canadensis. The sequence goes on from NC_133388.1 coordinate 190,554,572, forward strand.
CACCAGAGCCCATGGGAGCTTCTGTATCCATCAAATCCAGGCCCGCTGCCCTCTTCAAGAATAAGCAAAGTAGACCCCAGTGTCCTCAGGACAGCCTTCCAGCAAAGCAATGGAGCATGCAGTGCTGTTGGGAGTCAAATGGACAAGAACCAGTGGGCCCTGAAATGGCACGGCTTCTCTGGAGCTGTGGCCGAGCCCTGAGAGTGGCTGCCACAGCCTGATAGGTAAAGCACATCTTAGATCCCAGAATGGTTGAGAAGCAGGGTTTTCTTGTCATTGGTGCCTTTGCTGGATGTCATCAAATGCCAGCCACCACCAGGGTAGCGCTCCTTCTCACTGATTCAACCCTTGATGTCCAGGGCAACTTTTAAAATTTTTTCTTTTAAAAGTGAGAGCACACAAGGGAGGTATGAGGATAGGTAAGACACCTAAAAAACTAGCTAGCATTTGTTGCCCTTAACGCAGAGAAACTAAAGCAGATACCTTAAAGCAAATGAGGCCAATAGGAAAAGGGGACCAGGAACTAGAGAAAAGGTGAGATCAAGAAGAATTAACCTAGAAGGTAACACCCATGCACAGGAATTCAATGTGAGTCAATGCCCTGTATAGCTATCCTTATCTCAACCAGCAAAAACCCTTGTTCCTTCCTATTATTGCTTATACTCTCTCTTCAACAAAATTAGAGATAAGGGCAAAATAGTTTCTGCTGGGTATTGAGGGGGTGGGGGGAGAGGGAGGGGGCGGGGGGTAAGGGAGGAAGTGGGGGAAGGGGGGAGAAATGACCCAAGCATTGTGTGCACATATGAATAAATAAATAAATAAAAGTGCACTCTGGGAAAAATATTTTATTAGTGTATATTAATTGTGCAAAAGGTTTTATTGTGGTATTTCCATACATACATAATGTACTTTGATCAAGTTTACCCCCTTTGTTACTCTTTCTTATCTCCTTTTGTTTTTGCTATGTAAATGGGTTACATTATTCTACTTGCATACAAGCATAAGAAATACTTTGACCCTGGAACCCCCTGAGTAACCATGGAGAAGACTCTGGACGCCAGGTCCCTCAGCCCAAAGCCCCAGCTGTGGGACACTGGAGACACATCTGTGTCTTTGGCTGTAGATCAGGACCAGGAATGAGCTCATTTGGGTAAGAGGTACCTGCAGAGGACGGGGACTGAACACCAGGACCACACAGTGAGGGGCGCCGCGTTTCTGGGGCCACTCAGAGCCTCGCCCTGTCCTGTCCTTCTGTATCACCCAGTCCTTTAATTCTTACCCCAGCTCTACAAGGTTTTTGCTATTTTTAATTCCTATTTCTTAATGGAGAGCCCAAGACTCTGAGAGGTCAAGTTTCTTCCCCAAGGAGAGAGATCGTGTCAGAGGAATTAAGCCCCAGTTCTTTACACTTCATCAATGTTCTGTTTCTTCTTTTTTTTTTTTTTGGTGGGACTGGGTTTTGAACTCAGGGCTTTGCACTTGCAAAGCAGGTGCTTTATCACTTTAGGCCACACATCCAGTCCATTCTGCTCTGGTTATTTCTGGAGATGGGGTCTTGCAAACTATTTGCCCAGGCTGGCCTTGAAACATGATCCTCCCAATCTCAGTCGCTCAAGTAGCTAGGATTACAGGCATGTGCCACTGACTCACCTTGCTCTTAATTGACCTAAGTGATCCAGAAAAGACTCTGCCTGGGAATTTAGACAGAGGCTTGGGGACTGAGACAATCTGCAGAGTGCACTCCGAGACCACTCTATGCTCTCCCAGAACTTGTCCAACTGCCCAAACCTGGAAGCAAATGAGACTTCAAGGAGGGACCACTCCTCTTGTCTACTGACTTAAACAATGTCAATTTATTTCCTACTCCATTGCAAGCTGCGGTATAGAAGCTCTAATTAACCCTCACAGCAAGGATGTACCCCATAGGACTGTCCTGAGAACGTGTATCTGTGAGCTTGACCTCTAACCCCATCTCTAATGCTAATTATCCCTGCAAGTTCTCCAGAGGGCTCATCTGCCAAGTTAGACTCTGTCTCTCCTGAGCCTTGGAGATCAAGGCACAAGTGTCTTCATCTCTGTTACCAATGTCACACTGATGGCTGAAAGGACTGTGGGATTGTGAATGGCTCTCCATCCCTGGTAGAGCAATTCCAACTTCTTCACAAAGTGACTCTTCCTCGTTTGTTTCCAGGCCTCCAACTCTGACATGAAGGGGTTATTTCCATGAACAGCACTGTGTCTTTGACCTCATGTTCTACCACACTGACCTTGACTGGGACTGTGCATCCATCCGGGGGCTTTGTGCACTAAGATGGAGTTGACAATTGGCAACTAAAGATGTCTTCCCAGCAGCAGTAGTTTTTCCCTGTGGAGTTTGTTATTTCTTCTCCATATCTCAGTTTTTCTACCTGCTAAAATGGGGCTTAAATCCTTACAAACCTGGAGCACGTGCGTATGTGAACACATGCACAGTCCATAGCATTATGACTTTCCTGTCTCTACCTGTGACTTCTATTGTCACTGAACTTCTGCAGAGACCATAACCTACATCTATGCACCAGGACATGGTGACAGTCAAGGTACCTCACTTCCTCAGTCGCATCCTGTCGTCTCTTGCCTCTTCTCCCATTGATTGTGATGTTTTAAAAAAATAATCCTATCTCTGCCACTCTTGTTAATTCTATTGCTGGTCCCTGTCTCCCGAGGGGGCCCAGTCTAGCCTCTTAAACTTCTCCCACCTCTTTCCTAACTACTGTGTTGGGTTCATACAGTGATTGTGTGTCTTGCTGTTCCTAGAAAGCACGAGTAAGCCTCTGCTTCAGGGCCTTTGCACCTGCTTTGCCTCTCCTTCCTCCTGGAACCTTCTTCCTTCCGTTACTGTGTTGCTCACCCAGTGCTTCCATGGCTCAGTTTAGAGCTTACGTCATTAAGACAGGCCAGCTGGAATACATTCACAGGACAGCACAGGGAGACCAGGAGATTCAAGATGGTGGCTTACAGTAACACTTGAAGAGCAGGGGTAGTTTATCCCTGGGAAGAGGCACTGGGGAGGAAAGGGAGCTTCTGGGAAGGTAGGAGCCTGGTCGCAGGCTTGCTTTCTGAGGCATCTTGGGAGAAGCAGGACAAAGAGCCATGGATGGAGTATACCTCTTCCCCAGGCCTGAAGGAAGACCACCTGGCAGGGAGGTCCAGGCTGAACTGAGCAGCCAGGACCCTGCAGGAGGCAGTAGAGGAACCCTGGACAAGGGACTCGGCCACTCTGTTTGCAGGGGTGGGAACTGGGGATTGAATTTGGTAAACTTCCATTCAGACTTCGAGATGTCCTAACTTTGCTCCTGGGCTGCATCTTTAGAAGTCTCCTGTCTGGCAAGAGCAGCAGCCACCCTGCCAGGGGTGTTCCTTGACCACCATGCATACCATCAGACACTTCAACCCTCCTGCCTCTGGGACTCGGCAGGGGACCCATGCAGTCATCTCGCCTTTCTTCCTCAACACATGGGCTTCCTGCGCTCAGTGAACCTGAATAGAGATACTTGGCTTCTGAGTTTTTCAGAACATTTCATAGGGTGGAACACTGGGATCCAGAGCACTGTGTGGCATAACCTTCCTGACCTCCCTCCACCTCTGGCTGCTGAGACTGACTCGGCACTTCTTTCTTGGGTTGTCCTGACAAATGGCACAATGCACTTGACACCTCCAAATAGCGAAGTGTGAAGTTCAGGTCTTATTTACTCTTGTTTCCCTAGCTGAGTTCAGAGCATCTCTCTCTCTCTCTCTCTCTCTCTCTCTGTGTGTGTGTGTGTGTGTGTGTGCACTGAACAGCTGTGTGAACGATTGGGGGCAACTTGTAGACTTCAGGCACTTTGGGTTACTGCCCTCGACCCTGAATGAATCCCATGTAATCACAAAGCTTTCTCTTGCCTTGTGTTCTTTCCTCTCTAGCTGGGCTCAGCTCCCAGGGAAGCCATGAGTGGGGTTGAGGCTACTTCTTTCTGTCTCTGCCTGGCTTGGCTTTCTACTTCATAGCCAGTTCTGATGTGAATTACAAAATAAGTAGAAACAGACAGGAAGAAGTGTCCCTAGAATTGTCTCTCAGCCAGCAAGCAGCTCAAAGTAGACCCTCTCTCCTATATGCCCCTCAGGACCCCTACACCCCACTCACCCAGGCACGCTGCTCTAGTCCCAGGAAGCCTCTGTACCCCTTCTCCAGCCACCAGGCACTTGTCTGAAGTTTCCTGCTCCTGGCTTCCCCCTGCTGCACTGGGAATGATTCCAGGCTGTTCTAAGCTTTGCACCTCAGGCTCGTTTTGCAGAGTACTTTTGGACCAAAGGATGCATGCAGGCCTCCCTTCTCCCTCCTGGATGGACCTACCCTGATGGAGCAGCGCCCTTCTGGCCAGCACAGGAATGTCTCACCTTCTGTTGCTCAGGCAGAAGCCAGGCCCAGTCTGTTCCACCCCAGCCTCAGGTAGGGCTGAGCAGGTCGTGGGGTGCGGGGGTGTCTGGTCCAGAGAACACTCTCAACAGTCTATGTTGTCATTTCCCTCTTCTTTGAGACCAGCGGTACTGCAATCTGCTGAGCCTTGTGCACTGATTAATCACCTCTGGGATGTACGATATGTTCTTGGGGTGGGGGATAGACAGAGAGTGACGGGTGTGTTTTTTCATGAACAGCTCAGCACTGTTGAGTGCCTAAATAAGCCTTGCATTGCCAGCCAGCGACACATCGGTTCATGCTGGTTGTGAAGCAACTCCATTCTCTGCTGTGGGTCTGTCTCTTCCCTTGACAGTGGCGCCTGGGTGGAGGGGGGAAGGAACTGCATCTTACTGACCTTGGACCCTCCATGCCTAGGACAGAGCTGGTCATGGAGTGGACACTAACAGTGGATGCCACATATGCTAAAGGGCTTTGTGGCTCCTGGCCCTGCAGTTCCCGCAGGTGGCCTCACTTTGACTCTGACCTCTGTAGGACTGGCAGGCAGCCAGGCCACAGCCAAAGGACATTTCTCTGGAAGAAACACACCCTCTGTGAGCCTCTCAGAGCTGAGGGAGGGTGTCTCACTGGGGTTGGAGATTTGAGGGCCTCCGGGAAGATTGACAAAGTTACTTAAGTTTTCTGGAGATTCATAATCTCTCTGTGAATCATGGTGTCAAGCATGACTGGAGCAAGCCCTGGCTCCCAATCCAAAGTGGAGAAGCTGTCACACACCTTTCCTGTTTGTTCCCAGGGAAGTTGCGTGCCCTGTCTAGAAGCAGCGTCAGTTCTGGCTGTTCTCTATTGTGGTTGCTCCTGATACCTGTTGAGTTCAATCAGTAGTGAAAGGTGCAGGACAGTTTTTGGTTTTGGCAAGTACAGAGGGTCTCTGTGTGACGGGCCAGGTCATCCTGAGGGCCAGCTAGCTTTCGGGTGCCATTCCCCTCTGCCCACCAAGCCCAGGGGCTTTAAAGTCCAGCCAAACCGGGGGTTAGGGCCAGACTTTGTTTCCATTTTCAGTCAATCACTTCTCAACCTGTCTCCTCACTGAGCTGTGAAGAACAGAAGGAAAAGGTAACCCAATGCACAGAGCCAGGTCCAGGGCCAAGTCTGGTCTTGGCTTTCCTTCTCTCGTCTCCCACGATTGCCAGATGAGCACCAGAGCATCAACTTCTCTTCCATCACCCAACTTCTCTGCCAGCCAGAGTTCGCTTGCTTTTCCAGCCTTCTGGAGAAATTGAGTCAGTGTCCTTCAAACCCATACCCTAAGTGAAGCCTTCTGCCCCAGCTCAGTCAGAATAGGAGGCCCACTTCCTTGTGACCCCAGGTTCTTTTCTATAGATCCAACAGAAGAGTGTTTCCCTGGAATGCCCAAGATCTGATGTTTTCTGTACTGCTAGTGTTCCTAGGTTTTCATGCTTTTAACTGCACTGCAGCCCAGTGCTCTGAAAAGTTCATCAGCACATGAAATGAATATTTGTACAGCACATACGTGCACAGATACAAGTCAACATTTTAAACCGTTATCACCAAAAGTGTCTTATAAATGGCAAGCACTCTCCTGGTGCAGAGAGACCACTGGTACCATTTGAAAAGATCTCAGCACTGGGGAGATCTTTTTGTAGCACGCCATTATTATGAGCCCCTCTTTATGGGCAAATTTCCTGTCTTGGTTTTCCCTGTTGTCATCAAAATGTGTTTGCAATGCCAACAGAAGCATTTTCTGATTGGAAGAACCCCTTCCATGGAGAGCTCCATGAAGAGAAGGACAGGCTTAGTCCACAGGAGGCAGAAGGATCTGTCCAGGGACCTCGAGTGTCTGGGAGGAAGCTAGTGATTTGTGGGAGGTTAGAGGGGGGAGAAGTGTTGCTGATGGGAGCCCCAGTGTTGGACTCTGAAGGAACTCCCTTACAGATGGGAACTAAAGAGCACTGAGCACTGGACACACATCCCAGGAGCAGGAAGTGCATGAGCTCCCTGCCGGGGGGGAGGTGAAGGACATGTGAAGCTGAGTGGGGAGAAGGGAGATGTGTGATGGGGTGAACAGGTAAGGATGAGTCACTTAGCTTCCTCAGGAGATACCTCAAGGTCGTCTGAGTGTGTAGGGCTCAGAAGAGGATGCTTGTGAAGGACTGTCCAGGACAGGAATGAATGTGGTTCCTTAAATGTGAGGACATGGCTTGTGCAGTGTCCCCATGAGGGTCTCTAGAGAGCCAGTTCAAAGGGTAATAATCAGATGTCTGATGAGCAGAGCCCCAACACAGGCAAGGAGAAAGACTTCTCCCTTTCTCTCTTGTGTCCTCTCTCCTCTTGCTGCTGTCCTTGGTGTGTGTGCAAAGAGTCCAGAGGGCACAGGGAGTGGCATTATAGCCTGGGGACAGTGGATCTCACAAATATTTATCTTCTTGTTACTAGTTCCCAGTCCAAGGGCAGCCCGGCTAATTGAATCTGTGTAGAGGGAAGTTTATACCTCACTCTAGGCCCAATATTGTTCTTGAAGGTAACTTTAAGCCTATGATCTCTATCAGAGGTTTCATTTACGGGTGGGGAAGGGAGAAAGATGGCAAACTGTGTCTGAGGCAGTCTGTTTTGTAATTGTCCCCAACCAAATTCAGCTGTCTACCAGGAGTGATGATGTGGAAATATCTGCCCATAGCAAGTTCACTCTTTGGATGTTTTCAGTTTAGACTCTGGGATAGTCATTTCCACTGTGTGCCCATCGTAGCATACACCACTTTGCAAAGGATGCATTTTTTTTCCTCCTCAGCCTTTGCTTCAGTGACTGCAGTGTGTCATGTGCCCAATTGTGCATTCCGATACAGGATGTTAAGGGGGCACTTCTGTCCCTTGAGCTTAGGCCAGTGTGGGTGATACCAAGCATACCTAAGCAGGAATCCTGAGTACTAAGATCACAAGGCTTTGAATCACTGAAGACAGGTTGTTGATCAAACCAGGTGTGGTCAGGGAGGCTTCTTGGAAGAGTAGATTTCTCAAACTGGTAGGAATTATCCAAGAACAGAGCAGTACACACGTAGAGCATTGGAGGGGAGGAAGCCATGGAGGTGTAAGGGAAGCACCAGGTGGTGTGGCTGGTGAACAGAATGAGAAGGGGCAGGAATGGTGAGTTGTGGGTAGACAAGCTGTCTACCCATAGGCCTTGTTCAAGATGCCCTACTCTGCAGGCAGATGAGTCCCTTCTACTGTGGACAGAGTAATGAAGGTGCTTGGCCTGCTCCAGTTGCACTGCTGAAAGAAGGCTCTTGCAACATCTTGGGCAACAGGTGGTGTGGGTTAGGGAGAAGAGGCAGGGGTTGATGCTAATTCTGATAATTGGGAACTAGGAGGGAGGATGGGCTTGAGCAACAGAGGTGGGCACAGGACAGATGAGGCTGGAAAGCAGGCTTTGCTTATCTCATTTACAGAGGACAGAAGTGGCTTTCAGAGAAAATAGGAAGCTTAATTGTGACAACAAAGTTAAATTATATCACTTTATTCACTCTTATTTCTATGGTCTTTGGAGAGGAGGAAGTGGAGAGAAGGGACCTAAGAGACAGAAGAGAATAGAACTGAAAGGAAAAACAGATATAATTTCACTGATGGGACATGGCTTTGTCAATGCACCACACACTGATTGAGAACCTTCTGCCTATGTAGAGGTTGAAGGTGGGCAATCAGTGCATGTGAAACCAGACCCAGCCTTGGCTGAGCCCATCCCTGACTCACGCAACCTGTCCAACCCCTAGGATTCAATTATTCTTTCCATGTTATCAGATTTCTATCCTGACAAGGAGGGACAATATCATCTATGCACAGGGACCATGGAGCATCCCTCTCCCCAGAGGTCTTCAAGCGAATTTGAATTGTGCAATCTTTGTAATATTCCCTTGGCCCCAGATTTTTTTTCCATAGAGAGTCAGATATTTGGAGACAAGCTTGCAGAATGGCAGGCTGGGTGTCAGAGGGGAAGGCACTATACACTTTGCTAGTCATTACTTCTTAATCTCAGGATACTCGCTCTTCTAATTGGTATCATAAAATGCCTCTGGAGAGAGAGACAAGCACAAAACACTTAATAGCTATCGTGGTCCTGGATAAAAATAATGAGCTGGGGAAAAAAAAAACGTTGCATTAAAAAATTATGCTTCTCCTCAAATGGTGAAACCCAGAATAAATAAGAAAGTGTTCACACTTAATACACAGCTTTTTATGGACCAGACGCATTTTGCATGCTGTTCTCAAAATAATTGTCAAAACAGAATTCTAAGGACCGTACTATTGCTCCTGTTTTAAACGGGAAAATTGAGGCCCAAGAGAGTTTAGAGATATGTTTAAGGTCAAGTTGTTGTTAAGTAGACCTGTGTGACTCCAGAGCACTGTGATCCCAGGCCAGGATCACCATTCCATGGCAGGTTGCTGGCTTGTGGGTTCAGTAGCATGGAAGAAATTTATAGACTGGCTGCAAAGAAGGACTTGCTGATCATTAAATGGTGACAGGGTGGGTAAATTGTAGATGGTCTGCACTTGTTATTTCAATTATGACTCTAGGTGATGGTTAGAGTCAGTTCCTTGAAAGAAGGCTTGTAGAATTATGTGTTGTGCCAGTATATCCTACTATTATGATAATTAGCAATGCACTTGGCTTTGTCTTGTTAGAGATTTCCAACGATGATATCCTTCTATTCTGACAAACTCTTTGAGGCAGGTGTTAATCGCTTCCAGGTACATAGTAAGGAGCTTGCTCCTTACAGATGCCAGCTGGCTTGCACAAGGTCATACCATTCTAGTACAACCCTCTCTGCCCTGAGAGCTTATGACTTTTGCAGCATCAGGAGGGTCTGAATGTGGACTTTTCTCCCATGATGGCAAAAGGATGGATAGAATGATGCTCTCAGGTGTCCATTGAGCCTTTGTTCCCTAAAAGCAAGATGGTGGTGGTTCAATAGCAATTTCTAAACAAATAAATGAAAATGAGACTTTGGCCTGCTTATCAGGCTGGTTTGAGGGTCAGGGATGAAGGGAGCAACTTCTTCAGAGATGATTCCTGCAGCCTTCTCACTGGGCATCTGCACGTCGGAAGGGCCTCCCTGTCCCCTAGGGCTGGTCCAAGGTCGGTGCACAAGAAGCCTCCTTTCCTTTGACTTCTCACCTTGTGGAGCCACCAGTCCTATCAAGTTCAAGTTAAGATTGCTTGATTCAGGCTCTTTTGTCCCCATGGTTACTATCCTGGTTCACCCTTGTGTCCCTTTTCCCTGATCCCCTGTGTCTAGGCTCTCTTTCTTGGAATTGATTCTCAACCTTGAAGATAATCTTTTTATTTTATTTTACTATCTCAGGAACTGGGGTTTGAACTCAGGGTCTCATGCTTGTCAGGCAGGTGCTCTACCACTTGAGCCATGCTCTTGTCTCTTACTGCTTTAGTTATTTTTCAGCTAGGAGGTTTTGCCCAGGGCCAGCCTCAGGCTGTGATCCTCCTACCTATGGCCTACCTCATTGACTGAAACACAGGCATACAACACCAACATGACTTACTGATTGAGATGGAGGTCTTCCCAGATTGGCCTCAGATTATAATCCTCTTGATCTTTGCCTCCAGAGTAGCTGGGATTACAGGTGTGAGCCACCATGCCTGGCTTGTATTTTGTTTTTGAGATAGAGTCTTACTAACTTTGTCATCATTGGCCTTGAACTTGTGATCTTCCTGCCTCTGACTCATGAGTAGCTAGGATAACAGGCATGAGCCACCATGCCACGCTCCAATATTTTTATTTTTAATAGAGTATTTAATTCCCTTTTTCAATAAATGCATACTCGTTCTAGAAAAACTATAAAATACTAAAAATCAAAGAATTCCAGAGGAAAAACAAAATTAAGTTTTGGTTTATTTCCCTCCAGCTTTTAGGATGTAAATGTCTTTAAGATAACTGGATTTAAATATCAATTATCACTAGTGTGGGAGGGCCACTGAAACCCACGAAAACATAGCATCAGGAAAAGAAGCCAAATGGAGCAAGCAAGTGATCCTTCCTCTCCAACCCAAAGGGAATCAACGCCAAGTGCATTGTAGCTCCATGTTTTCCTCTATGGATCGCTACAGTGGCCTGGAACCACGCGGGGGTTCCCCAGTGGAAGACTGTGATTTGTTCACTGTATTTTCTTGAATGAACCCATGCAGGAAGAATATTCCTCCTACTTACATGAGGTTAAAAGTGACATGTACAACCCTGACCCTGGTGAAGGTTTTCTAACTTTCTCTGCCTGTTTTTCCCCTCTGCCCTGAGTCAAATGTGTCTTAGACAGGTACTTCTACTTAGTCCTGAAATGAAGAATCGTGGAGCAGAGATGTACCTTGCTTGCAGTTTGAGATAAAAAAGTCTTCCCCTCTTGTCTGTGGTTTCTCTTTCCATGGTTTCAGTTGGCTGTGATCAACCACGGTCTAAAAATACTATGTGGAAAATTCCAGAAATAAATAATTATTAAGTTTTAAATAACTTTTGTTATAGTATATCATAATAACTTTATTTTATTATTAAGTATTGTTGTTAATCTCTTGTGGAATAAATCCTAAATTAAACTTCTTCATAGGTGGGTCTGTATAGGAAAAGATAGTATATGTGGGGTTTGGTACTGTCTGTACTTCAGACACCCTCTGGGGGTATTGGGAAGCACACTCTTTAGATAAAGGGGTACTGCTGTGTGATTGCAAAGAGGCAAAAGACCTTTGTTGCTGCAGTCTGCCAAGGTCAGGGGTGTTCTGTACCTGCAGCATAAGCCCATGCTGACTGCACCTCTGTGTGACCGGGCAGCCACACAAGGGGGGCACCCTAGGGAGATCTAACGGATGAGGACCAGAAGCATCATAAGACATTTGTACTAGGCAGCTGAAGGGGACATGGTCGTTGTGGGCTGCAGCAGTAGAAACCAAGAAGACGGGACACACAAGTGACATTGCAAACCATCATTTCTATGGCACTTCCTGTGTGCCAGGAGGCTTCCGGTGTGGGCGAGACCACAAGGCATCATGTCCTTGGACCTTCAGCCAAGTTCCAGAAGGCAGGTGCATGTTACTAGCTACATTTTCAAGCTCAGGAAACAGAGACTTGGGAAAGTTAGTAACTTACACAGTGTATCTTCAGTAGAGCATTAATTCCTGTTCAGTCTCTGACACCAGCACCCTCCCACTCAGCCATAAGGGTGGATTTCTGTCCAGGTTTCCTGCAGGTAGTTCTATCTGGGTCTGTGGAGGTGGAAGGTGATAGTGGTAAGATTCCTTTGAGCGAATCACTCCACTGACAGGCCCAGAAAGCACTGGTTCTCTGCCATTCATTCCCAAAGTGTCCCTCGAGGAAAGGTCTGGTGAGTTTGCCACAGTTGCAAAGGCAATACTCTGAAATTAGAGGTGAAAGAAGCCTGAGTGGGCGGAAATGCCAATTCTAGTCACTCATGTTCTCAAGACTTTTTCCTGATGGTAAAATTAGAGTGATTGGAGTGCAAGTAGAAGCAATCCACTTAGAAGCAAGAGGGAGGATTATTGGGAAGAAACCGAGGCACCTCGCAGACCCAAGGATGGGGAATCTTGGGAGATGCCAGGTGCCTGAGCCAAAAGCGCAGTGTGTTCTTTCTAGCCTGCTCTGGGCTTGGCTTCTCTTTGGTGAACGGTTCTTCTCTTCTTTGTTTCAGAGGCCATGAAATCTCAAGTTCATACATCTTATGATTCAGCCATCTGGAGAGACATATCTCAATTTCATGTCCAAAAACGTAGAGCCTGCCCCTAAGCACCTGTAGCCTGCGGTGTGGTCAGATGGCACACAAGGCAGTGCCTGTGCTCCTGGCCAGTGAGGTGGTGTTAGAGCAGGCAGGCAGCCAGATGTGAGCAGGAAAGGGTGTAGGCCCATCCCAGCATCTAAGCTATTCCACATGTAACAAGCACCCTGGGGTCACCTGAAAGGGACATATCCTACAGAGGCCCCACAACTGGGCAATATGTGAGCATGCTCTGACCTGGCTGGGTGGAGTCAAGGGCAGACCCAAGGATTCTCACCAACTGATTTCCTCCTCTGTTGCTGAACAAAGGACCCAAACAGTGATAACTCTGGTCAGTCAGTCCTTACTGAGCCTCTCACTGGAACTGCCTGCCTCACACCTCAAGGTGCGCTGCTATGCAGTCAGACATACCCCAAACTGCCCACCCTACATCTCTCTCCAGGAACATACTGCCAATTCTAATAAAAAGCCTCTTTTTTTCACAATAAAAGTCTCTTACTCTACTGTCCTTTCCTTTGCCTGTTCATTCTTTTTCTTGTCACTGGGACAGTGCTCCAAGTTTAGACACTGTACTCGGAAGACTGAGGTCATATGTATCCTACCAGAGCCGTGGGCCACTGAAACTGGTGACAGTGGAAGTTCCAGTCAAAGTCCTGAGGGCAGGTAGGCAACCCCATAAAAGTGCACAAGTGGACCCACAAAAATAATAGGAAAGAAAGTGGTGGGCACAAAGGCTCCCCTCCCTCAGCGGTGGGCAATCAGAACAATCTATAACTGCTCTGTGATATTTTTGAATGCAATTTCTATTACATGGTTGAAATCCTCATGAATGGTAAATTAAAGCACAGCTAATAGAGTCCAATTCTAGATCATAAGTGGAAGATATTTCAAGGAAGATAGTATTCAGCACTGAGGGCTTCATTTGTTTTTCCAGTTAAAAATCAAACAGGCTGGGAAGGGTGGCTCATGCCTGTAATCCTAGCTACTTGGGAAGCAGAGGTCAGAGGATGGAGGTTTGAAGCCAGCTCAGGCAAAAAAGTTCTTGAGACTCCTTATCAACTAATAAGTTTGGCATGGTGATACACACCTGACATCTCAGCAGGAAGTGTAAACAGGAAATTTTGGTCTAGACTGGCCTAGGCATAAATGAGATACTTTATTTGAAACATATCTAAAGCAAAAAGGATTAGAGTCATGGCTTAAGTGATAGAGCACCTGCCTAGCAAGTATAAGGCCCTGAGTTCAAAGTCTAGTATAGCAAAAATTAAAATAAATCTAACATGAACCTGGATGTAAGCATAAAGGACATTGGTGATTTTTTTTTTGTTATTTATTCATTTATTCATACGTGCATACATTTTTGGACCATTTCTCCCCCAGCCCCTTTCTTTTCCCTCTCCCCCCACTCCCCTCACTTCCAGGCAGAACCTATTCTGCCCTCTTCTCCAAGTTTGTTGAAGAGAAAACATAAGCAATAATAAGAAAGATATAGCATTTTTGCTAGTTTGAAATAAGGATAGCTATACAGAGAGTATCCTAGAATTGTTTCCATGCACATGTGTATTACAACCCAAATTCATTCAACTCTACCAGACCTTTTCCTTACTTCCTGGTCACCTTCCCATATTGACCTCTGTCACTTTAAGTTTACTGTATTAGCTCCTCTGCAGTGGGCACATCAAACACTTTCAAGTTTTGGGTTTACTACCTTGCCCTATTACTCCCATATGTATTCTCCCTTTAGCATGTGACCCATGTCCAATATATTACTATATTTGTTATAGGTCTAAAGTTTGTATATGAGAGAGAACATACGATTTTTGGCCTTCTGAACCTGGCTAACTTTGCTTAAGACAATGTTCTCCAGTTCCATTCATTTACTTGCAAATAACAAGATTACATTCTTCTTCATGGCTGAGTAAAATTCCATTGTGTATGAATACCATATTTTCTTAATCCATTCGTCAGTAGTGGGGCATCTTGACTATTTCCATAACTTGGCTATTATGAATAGTGTTGCAATAAACATGGATGTGCAGGTGCCTATGGAGTAACCTGAGTCACATTCCTTTGGGTATATCCCCAAGAGTGGGATTGCTGGATCATATGGCAGCTCTATGTTTAGTTTTTTAAGGAGTCTCCATATTGTTTTCCAGAGTGGTTGCACTAGCTTGCATTCTAACCAGCAGTGTATGAGGGTTCTTTTCTCCCCACATCTTCACCAATATTTGTTAGTGGTGGTGTTATTGATGACAGCTATTCTAACAGTGGCGAGGTGGAATCTTAGTGTGTTTTTGATTTGCATTTCCTTTATGGCCAGAGATGGTGAGCATGTTTTCATGTGTGTTTTTGGCCATTTGGATTTCTTCTTTTGATAAAGTTCTGTTTAGTTAAGTTGCCCATTTCTTTACTGGTTCATTGATTTTGGGAGAGTTTAGTTTTTTGACCTCCTTGTGTGTTCTGGTTATCAGTCCTTTGCCTGATGTATAGCTGGCATATGTTTTCTCCCACTCTGTGGGTGGCCTCTTCAGTTTAGAGACCATTTCTTTTGTTGTGCAGAAGCACCTGCCTAGCAAGTATAAGGCCCTGAGTTCAAACTCTAGTATAGCAAAAATTAAAATAAATCTAACATGAACCTGGATGTAATCCTAAAGGACATTGGTGATTTTAAAACATTTTTAGTATGTATTTTTGGTTTAGTTGACACATAATAATTGTACTTATTTAGGGGTATAGTGAGATTTTAACACACATATACAAGGTGTTATTGTCACATATGCGTAATTGTCATAACAATCACCTTATATGGTTATCATTTCTTTGTGTTGGAAACTTTCAAAAAACCTCTCTACCAGCTACTTTGAAATCTATAATGAAGTGTCAGCCACTAGTCACCCTGCTGTGCTGCAACCAGGCGCCCATGGCTCACTCATCTAATCCTATTCAGGAGGCAGAGATCGGGAAGCTCTCAGTTCGAAGCCAGCCCCATCTTGAAAAACCCAATACAAAACAGGGCTAGCAGATTGGCTCAAGTGGTACAGAGCTTGGCTAGTAAGCCTAGCAAGCATGAGGTACTGAGTTCAAGCCCCAATACCACCCCCCCCAAAAAAAATTCAACTTCAGCTCTGGGTGTGGCTTCTGAAGCTGCAGTAGTTTGACTTATAGATATGACCTGTCTCTCTCACAGAACTTCACTGCTTTGCCCCCACCTATCTCTGTTGATGTCAGTACACTCAAACTCTATGGCCCAGTCAATGTGACCTTTTGTCAGCTGGCCGTTCCCTGGGCCTGCTGTGGTCTGAATCCCCAGACAGATTCTTCTGATTGGAGTTTGTTCATAGAGCCACTTATGTTCTTACTCATTCACCTCACATTTATTAGGACAGGCACTGGAGATACAGGAGTGACTAAGACATGGCCTTGCCTGAGAGGTCAGTGAGTAATCTGCAAGCATCTACAAGGTAGCAAACAGCATGGAGAAGGAAAGTCCAAGGTGCTTGCAGGTGTGCAAAACCTTGATGGCCCAGAAGATGATTTGGGGAAGTGAGGAAGGCCAGTTGTAACTTGCTTTGGTTCTCAGAGCCAAGAGCTGAGAAATTGCAGTCTCTTTTGGTTCCAGGTTAACCAGAAAACTGGCATGAAAAACTTAGTGCCACCTCCCCTGTGGGCTCTCCTCTCCTTCCTCTTCACTGTCCATTTCTGTAGCGTCCCCAGGCCCCCAGTGGAGGAAAGAAGGGAAGAAGGAGGTGGAGCCTTTGCCTGATGGCCACTTCCTCTGGCTGCCGTCCTGAGCCTGTTCCAGCTTGCACTGCCTGGGGACTGGCGTATGTACCCACTCTGCCTTCTCTCCGACCCATCCACTCAATTTCAACACCCACTACCATCCTAGATTTAATGAGGCAGACAGTCTGCATTTCTGCGGGGCCATTACACCATTGTCAAAATTGGCATTTGACTGTTCCAGTTGTAATTGCAAAAAGGTTCGTTCTCCTTTTGGGTCCACTGCTTATTTAATAATGGAGCTACAATAGAAAATTGTGTCTAGTCAGTGAAATTAATTACAGAGAATACTTGACGCCTCTGCCGAGTCTGTACCCAGGTTGTTCTGTCTGGAGCACAGTGAGGAGAATCCTAACACTGGGATGATCCAGGGACAGGTAACTAGAGTCAGGTGTGTTCCTGCATTGCAACATTAGGTATGTGTGTGCGTGCATGTGTGTGTACCTACACTTATGTGCGTACCTGTCTTTGAATGTGTGTATGTCTCTGTGCATCCATGCATGTATGTGCAATTATGCTTACACATACACTTGTTAGGCAGGAGCTCTACCTCCTGAACTGCACCCCTGCCCATTTTGCTTTTCTGAAACAGGGTCTTGTGTTTTACACCCAGGTTGGCCTGGATCACAATCCTCCTACTTACGCATCCTGTGTAGCTGGGATAACAGACATGCATCACCAAGATCAGCTTTTTTATTAATATGGAATCTTGATAACTTTTTGCCTATCCTGGCCCTCGACTGTGATCCACCTGATCTCTGCCTCCTGAGTAGCGAGATTGCAGATGTGAGCCACTGTGCCCAGCCTCTATACAGGTTTTGAAATAGGCACGGGGGACTTAAGAGTGACTAATTGACATTTCTACTCTCAAGCAGTACATATACCCAAGAGCTGGGTTTCTTGATCTTAGCACTATTGACATTTTGAGCCAGTTAATTCTTTGCTGGAGGACAGGGGTTATTTGGGGCGTTGTAGGGTGTTTAGCAGCAGTCAAAAATGTCCCCTGGCAAAAATGACAGATGTCTTGTAGGCAGCAAAATTGTCCCTAGTTGAAAAGCACTGTTATCAAAAATGTAAAGGCAGGTAATTATGATAATTAAAGGGAGTGCAGTCAGCCTTCTGTGTCCTTCCTTTCTTTGTCTGTGAATTCAACCAACCATGGATCAAGAATATTTGGAAAAACAATGAATCTGTACTGAGCATGTGCAGACTTTTTCTTCCTTAAACAATATAATATAACCATTTTCATTGAATTAGGTATTAAAAGGGATCTAGAGGTGATTTAAAGTGTATTGGGGGCTATATAGGTTGTGTGCAAATATGGCACCATTTTATATAAGGGACTTGAGTACCCTCAGATCTTGGTATGGCGGGATTGGGGTAGAAGGGGTCCTGGAAGCCACCCATGAGGATAGGGAGGGCAGCCTTTATTTAATGGAGATCTTCACCAATGCTCTGGGAGCAGAGGAGAGGGGATAACAGAGGGGAAAGGAGCTGTAAAGGGAAGATAGTTTTATCACAGGTGACTTTACTCAGTGGGTAAGGCTGCTAGTTACAAACCCAGGACAGGGAAGTCCTGTGAGATGGGGAAAAGGTATCAGGCTGAACAGGAAGGGTGCTAGGTGGAGGGCATCTTATGGGAACTCAAACATCTATTGGTCCCTTCCAGGGTGGAGGCTAGGGGTCCATGGTACAGGGAGATAGAGGATAGATTGCCATCACTGCGATCATGAGTGAAGGCAAGACGGAGGAAGACCAGATGGGGAAGGAAACCCAGTGTCCTTCTGAAATGGGCTCCAAATGAACTTCCTGAGAAGAGAGAAGGACCCTGGGCAATTGTTTTAACAGTGGTGTCAGATGGTGCACTGTACCTGCATGGCCTCCACGCATAGGGACAGGTGGAAAGCATGTGGTTCATAGTGGGTTACCATGAGGCCAAAAAATGGGCAGTCAACTCTGGGTCTCAGTCTCCAAAGTTTTCCACTTCCTTCTAGAAATTATAACACAAAATTGCCTGATGACTGAGAGCTGAAGAGCAAGCAGCCAGGACAGCCAACCGTGTGTCACGCCTCAGCTGCATGGCCATAAAGCTTCTATTTTAGTTCTCTGTCTGCCTTGTGTCCTGTTTCCACCATGAAGGCTGTGGGCGGCCCCTCGGATTGCTGCCCCAGAGTTCTGATTCCTAAATGTTCTGAGGATGACATCACTCCAGGGTATGCTACTCTCAGACATGTGAAACACAAGGTTACACAACAGGGTGGCAGTGACAGGTGTCACCTGTTGGTCATTGGGAGAAAGGGGAGTTCCTTAGGAAGGAGAGAGGGGAATGGCTTTTCTCTGGTTTGAAGTTTATTTTTTTCATAGGAAGATGTCTTGAATTACAAAAAAAAAGAGTGATATGGGGATCACTCCTTGCGTTGCCCCCTCTACTTGCAATGCCCTTTTGATTTTGTGCCCTGCACACAGATGGGGGATAGCTATGAGAGTAGATTCTCCCAGGAGGTCCCCAGGTCTTTGGGAAGCTCCCAGTCTGCTCTCACAGTCCCAGGTGAGGAAGACCCCGGGGTCAGTGTGGGGGCTCCAGGAGAGCTCAGATACTGGGGCAAACCACCTCCCTGGAACTGCCCTCACTCTACTAAGGAGCAAAGAAGGGGAGAGAACAAAGGCCTGGGGGACAGCCAGTGTGTGTGGGATCTGGGCTTCATATCTGCGCCCACCCTTGACACCAACACCATGCTCAACACAGACCACGTGCTCAGACAACCTAGAATGAAATGGAGCAAACTGATCCAAGGAGTCTGGCTCCTTGTACAATCTTGGGAAGGCCTCCCACCTGCAAGGTGGGAATCATAGCATCAATATTGAAGTGTTTTTGACCTTCCTTCCTTCCTTCTTTCCTCCTTTCCTTCCTTCCTTCCTTCCTTCCTACCTTCTTTCCTTCCTTCCTTCCTCCACCTCCTGCCTCTTTCCTTTTCATTTTTAATTGGCATGGGATAATTGTACTTATTTCTGAGGTACATTGTGACATTTCAATACATGTACACAATGTGTAATGGTCAGATCAGGGTGACCAGTCTATTTATAACCTTGAACATTTATCATTTCTTTGTGTTGGGAGCATTCAAAATCCTCCTTACTAGCTATTTCGAAGCATACAATTAATTATTGTCAACTGTAGTTACCCTACTGTGCTAGGGAACATTAGACGTTATTCCTCCTATCTAACCATTGTGGAGATTAAAAGAGAAGTTTACATTCACATTCTCTGAAAACTTTCAAAGGACATGCAAACCTGAGAACAAAAGGTTAGTGGTTGTTGCTACTTCAAGACTGTTCTGAATATTAATTTAGAGGCTGAGAGTGCCAATTTTTCCACAGGTGTTGCTCAATTTTGATAGTTTTCTGTGCTGCACAAGCATGAATTATCAGCCTGGGGCTGTGTAAAGCTATTTGCATCTTGAAAAAAAAGAAAAAATGACTTGCAAATATTTTAATTTTTCCTCAATGGCCTTTGTGTCAATAAAGTTTGTTCAGAATTTGCTAGATTGTCACTACCTAGAGGTGGTACATGGAAAGATAGCAAACTGGGTTGGGAGGAAACTGACACTATTTTTCATCAAGCTGGCGATTTTCCCATTATTTTCTATTAGTTATTGGATGATGACATTTTGAAATCTCCAGTGTGTCCTGGAAACACTGAGGGAATCTGGGCTGGGATCTGAGGTGGTCCCTGAGACCAGAGGGCAGGTGGCCAAGGTTTGGTTCGGTTTCCTCTTGCTGCTGTAACAAATTATCTCAAACTTAGTAGTTTGAAAGGCACAAATTAACCCTTTTGAAGTTATGGAGGTGACAGTATGGAATCAAGGTGTCTGCAGGACTGTGTTCCTTCTGGAATCTCAAGGGGGGTAATCTACTTCTTTCCCTTTTCCAGATTCTAGAAGTTACCTGAATTCCTTGGGTCACGGCTACATTGCTCTGATCTCTGCTTTGGTCATCAAATTGACTTCTCTGACTCTAGATCTCATGCTTCCTTCTCATAAGGACCCTTGTGAGGACATTGAGTCCACCTGAATAATCCAGGATAACCACTCACATGGAGATCCTTGATTTAATCCCATCTACAAAATCCCATTTTATTACGGAATGTCTGTGTCTCCCTAACTTCCTATGTGAAAACCCTAACCTACCATGGAGTTGAAGTTAGATGAGGTGATGAGGGGAAGGCCCTCGTGATGGGATCAGTGGCATTACAAGAGCAAGCCAGAGGAAAAGACCACATGGGGAAACTCTAAGACAGTGGCTGTCTGCAAATGAAATTTGCTTTTAAAGCCACCCAGTTCATGGTATTTTGCTTTGGCAGCCTGAGCTGAGTAAGACACGGGAAAGGTAATGAGTTGCAGTTTCTGGATGAGGACATGTACATTTTTGGTGGCCTTTATTCACTCTACCTTACTTCCAGAGAGCCCCAGGCTGATATAGGCTCTGGCAGATAGTGTGGCCTGGAGAATCCCTTTCGAGTTAAGCTTGGAGGTTTCCTAATGCAGGCCACATTTCCCCAAATCTTGGTCACTATTCTCAGCCCTTATGCCCCTGGGATGGGTCTCAGGGGCAGACAAGGTCACTCTTGTTCTGTGCACCTAGATAGAGGTCATGTAACTGGAGAATCCTCAAGGGTTCCAGTTTGGAACACTGGGATTGGTTACCCCACACTCCACTCCTGCCCGGCCCTTAGAATTTCCCCATTCATTCACTCATTCATGGATGTTATTGGTTGTCTACTCTATCAAGAATACTTATGGTAATAATTTGCCCTCTGTAATTATGATTGCAAAGTTATGTTTATTGGTCTCACTGATGCTCCATCCTCTACTCTGAGGCACTGTTCTAGGTACTGAAGATTCACAGATGACAAGGAGGGGGATAGTAAACATGTGGGCAGTGTGCACATGTCACTGACAGTCTTGCTCAGGAGTCCCTTGTCTCCATCTTTGCCTTTCCCTGCAGACCCTGCTCCCTCCTCCAGAGTGCTCAGTGGGACTAACTCCTACCACGCCCTCGCTGTAAAGGCTCCCCACTCTGGGCATGCATGTCAAGGTCACCATGCTTTGTGACCTTCAACCCTCCCATGGCCTCCCCCAGACCTGCCTCCTTTCTCTACCACCCCTGGCCATTCGTGTGCTTCTGTTATGGGCTCTTCTTTCTCCAGCAACATCCAGACTCTGTCATGCTTCAGGATGGATGCTGGCTTCTTCATGGATTTCTGGTGGCAGATTTCTTAGTCTGCTGATGGGCGGTGGGAGGTGCAAGTGCCCCATGTTTTAGGGTCTGTACTGTATCACGGGCTGTGATTGGTGATGAGAAGAACAGATGCCACGGGGTCTGGAGGCAGAAAGTCCTTATAGAGACCAGCTGCCACTGCCAAGTAGCCCCCATGGGACCATGGTCAAGGTACTTCAACTCCTTTACCTGGGAAAAGGTGCTAACTTCAGGGACTCTGGGTCCCCACTTTTCCAGTTGTTGGACAGATGGGCTCAATCACCTCATGTCTGCAAGAGAAAGCATAAATTGTTTATTGGGATGAATAGTGCTAATGTATTGGCATATTTCCTAAAAGTGCCTGGCACACAGAAGCACACTTATGTTTGTTATTCTCACTGGCATTCACCTTGCGCCATTTGTTTGAGCCTTTCCTGGCAGGGTGTCCCACATCCACTGCAAGAACTGTGCGGTTGGGATTAGAATAGGCAGACAAACCTCTGTGGATCTGAGTTAGGACCAGTTATATGTGTGTTTATCTTTTTACATTTCTGCAAACTCTCTGAGTTGGAAGATGAGTTTCTTTCCTGCATATCGTCGAAACCAATGGATGGCAATCAGAATTTGCCCATGCATGGTCATATAACACATTCATTCTTGAGATCTGTTTTGATTTGAATCCAGCTGTCATGGGTGTCTTCCAGGGTCCAGCTCTCAGGTAGACTTGAACCCATATAGGTTTTGTGCTCTTGACCACCCTTGGATCAGGTAGCAGTCTCACCATCTGACAGATGGATGAGGAAAGGCAGCTGAAGGGAGAGGTCCTTCCAGGAGGCCAGGGTCTTCTGCAAAAAGAAGAGACAGCGAGTGGCTTGGGCCAAGTGCAGCCAGCAAGAATTAGGGGAGGTCCCTTCTCCTGCCCTTGGTCTAGCCATCAAGAACTCAGGAACACAGGAGGCTGGTCAGGAGCCGATGGGAGCATGATTCCTACATGGGAGAGATTTGATCTCCTCATTTCTGCAACCGAATTTGTTGCATTTGTTTCCTCACCCTGGTGATCATGGGTTTTATTTCTTCTGTGAAAATATTTCTAGAGAAATAGCTATTTGAGAAGATATATTATTTAAATGAAAACTCCAGGAAAGTGAAATTAGAAAACAGTTACTGGGTGGAGTGGAGGCTCCTGTGGTGGAGGAGGTCTGCTTCTCCAGCCATGGCGGGCCTGGTGGGTACAGATGAGTGGGTAGACACCCAGCTCTAGCCACGCCAGGGATTGGTGTAGAGTCCTGGGCCTCTTCTGGGCCTCTTCTGGGCCTCAGACCTCACCCTGCTCTCACCCACATACATTTTAAGAAGGTGACGTGTTTTCTATCCCCATCTTCAGGCTTTCTTGTTGAGGGACATAATGAAAGACTACAGTTGTACAGAGATAGCAGCTGTCTTGAAATAGGGACATTGTATAATCCTGAGGAGAGAAACAGTGGTTGGCCTTAAGCAAAGGGCAGAAGTATGCACAGAAGGAAGCTTCTAGAAAGCATGTGGGTGGAGAAATACATGAAGAACAGGTTGGGTGAGGAGATGAAGGGCTCCAGTCTATCTTTGTTACCAGATTGCTAGGTTGGAGTCCAGCTCCACCCTGCCCTAGAGGCATGGCCATAGGGCATAGTCTCAGTAGACTCTTCTGTAAAATGGGTGAGACCCACTGGGTGATAAAACCACTTGACTCACTGCTTTATTATGAGAGGTGAACAAGAGGGAGTTTAGGAAATGTGACCTGTTCAGAACAGTGCCTGGCATATCCTAGAAGGATCTTCCATGTGTGCACAATCACAGAATGACTAATCAGAGTGTCTACCATGTGTGTCATCCCCTGAGAGGTCACAGAAAGATGGCATCTGCCTTCAAGGTCTTCTCATCTGTGTGACGGGGGCTCAGGTGGATCCTGGGTGCACAGGACCAGGTGTTATACTTTTGAAAAGTCCCTCAGCTGGCATGAAATAGGGTCCACATCCTGGCATTCCATACCAGAGTGTCACTTAAATGGATCTGGGGGGCTCTTGGCCAGCCTTTAATACATCTCTCTTTTGTTTCTTTGTGACTGATGGAACAGACTCATAGGTGCCAAGTGACCTGTGCATGGCCAGTGGATAGCCAAAGGCAGAACTGGGCCCCGTGTATCTCCCTTCTTGGATCACAAGGTATTTGGAAAAAAGGTGAGCGTGTTTCTCCCTGACTCTGAATATCAGTCTGTAATTCACAAATAAACCTGCTTTCACAACAATCCTTGTCCTGAGTTGTTAGAGAGATGCATCCAGTATTGAAATTAGAGAAAGACAACAAAAAGACATTTTCTTCTGGAAGGTTCTCCTGGCTCCAGTCTTCGAATTGGGTCTGGTGGCAGGAGAGGATGGGCTCTGTTAGTGGGTGTTCTTGTGCTCAGGCTGGAGGAGAAGCACCCATGGCTCATCTGTGCTGCTGGGCCTATACAAGGAGGACAAAGCTCAGGGGTGGATTGCTGACACCCTCCTAATCTCCAGTCAGGACTTTGGATTCCCCCTCCTTACTAGCCTGTTGGCTTCTATGGCCTGGCCCCACTGTGTGCAGGAGGTGATACTGAATCCTAAGCTCCTCCTCCTGTTTGACCAGGGCCATGGGAAATGACTTCACGACCCAGTGACGCTGATGGAGCTACAATGGCCCACAGGGCTGTCTTGCCTTTTGAACCACCTCACACCTCACAGGGGCTGCTGGAACAGGCCGGTCCCTACTCACAACCTGCTGTCAACCCCTTTCCCTCTCCGTCTTGACTCTGACCTTCTTGGTTATTTTACTTGTGTTTTCTTCTCTTGCCTTTTCAGTCTGGTGCTCCAGGCATCAGGAATGTGGACTTGGTTTCCTGGGAAAGCTAATATAGTATTCCTTCTCCAGATGCCAGAGAGGGAGCCCTAAAGTTACTCAAAAGAGACAAATTTGTGATGCCCGAATGTGGAGCTGTGCAGGAAGAAAAAGTGACAGTGGCTGAAGTCCTTGAGAAAAACAAGACTGTCTTGATATATAAATAAAATTTCTTAAATAATAAAGATAAAAATTTAAATATACACAGTTTTATGGAACAAAACAGTTCTAGACTTTTAAAATACATGAATAAAATATTACTAAGATAACCAAGATGAGTCAGAGATAACCAAAATATAAATGATATTTTTTCATGTCCAAAATAGCAAATAAATCAATTATACACTGGATATCCATTTAGCATCCCTTGTTCCCCGAGAACAGCTCAGGAGTTCCCTTGTCTGAGGCCTGGAGGCATCTGTCATGAGGCTTAGGGTAATCAGTGTTTTATCCACCAAGTGCTTCTAGCTCTCTGCCGTCTGGGAAGGTTGCACTTCCTGACTTTTAGAAGTGGTCAGGGGACTGGCTGTGGTCACCTCTGACCTATAAGCAGAGGTGACAGTGTTCAGTCTGGGTGGAAACTTTGAGAGGCAGTGAGCAGTTTGCCTAGATTCTTTCTCTGCCAGTCCAGGGGTCATGATGGCAAGGGCAGAGCCACCTGTCTGCCCTTGGAGGAAATCCAGTGTCAGAGATAAGTAGAACTTGGTGGGTTTAGGTCACCAAGCTTTTGGACTATGTGTTATACAGCATCACGAAGTTCATGCTGCTTGATGCAAAATATCGTTTTAGGCTTTTTGATGGACACCAGACTTTGTGTCTCTGGCTTGTGATCACATGTTTGTTTCCAGTATGTTTTCTGTCCTCTCTCCCTCTCAGGGAGGAATAAACGTGAGTGCGTTACAATTTCCTCATGAAAGCTTACATTTAAAAAAGGACGACTTCAGTTACTTCACTTCCTGGAGATAGGAATTTTCTAGGGACCTATTCTATTTCCAGAGTTAAATTTGCTCTGGTTGTCAGGAGTATAGAGGGTTAGCAGCAACAATTCAGTCAGTGTTGATCCAATGTTGGAGACTCTGAGTGAGAGGGCACCATTGATTACAGAAACAGTATTGCAGCTGGGATCTCCTGAAAGCAGAAAGAGGTGGAACAAGGACTTGTATCCGTATAGTTTATTTGTCAGGTGACCACAGGGATCTGTAGTGAGGAAACAGGGAAGAGAAAATGTCAAGATGAGAATGTGTCATTGAGGTTGGGTGGTTGTTTTTATTCTTCCAGGGCCACCTGAGAAGTACCCAGGATGCCGCCTGGAGTAATCAGCTTTTGGCTTCCATCTCCGCCATTGCTCAAGGGCACCCCAACTGCTCACACTCCTCTGTGTCTGCACTAGACTTGTATATAGAGCCTGCAAGGTGGCACCCCCCATGGGTGGGAAACTTTGGGCATACTGTACATGCTCCAGAAGGATTCCATCAGCATGAAGTGAGCCAAAGCCCATGGGGAACGTCCACTCCAGCAGCAGCTGAAATCAAAAACAAAGCCAAGAATGCAAGTTGTAGTGACAGTCATGGCTTCTTTAACACTATGATGTGATTTGCAAAAAAAAAAAAGAAAAAGAAAGAAAAATTGTGTGCTCAGTATTTCTGTCCATCACTACCTTCCTTTACTGTCAGCCCTGTTGCACATGTGGGTAGGCGTGGGTGAGGTGGGGTAGCACATGTTCTCTAGAAGGCAGTAACTCTGTCATGAACTGCTTTCCATATGGGAAAGGTCCTGAATGTTCTCTGTGACTGAGGAACCTGAGACAACATGGCCACCTGCTATGGTTTGGATGCTGAGTGTCCTCCAAGGCCCATGTGTTAAAGGCTTGGTCCTAAGGTGGTGCTACAGGGAGGTGGTAGAACCTTCAGGAGGTGGGGCCTAGTGGGAGGTCTTTAAGTCACTTTTTGCTTTTGAAGGGGGAGTGGGATTCTAGCTGCTTTCTCTCTTTTGTTTCCTGGTTAGGGGGTGAGTGGTGCTGCTCTCCACACACTCCAACCGTGATGTGCTGACTTACCACAGGCCCAAAGCAGCTGGGCTAATTAATCATGGATTGGAACTCTCAAAACTATGAGCAAAGAGTAAAGATAAACCTTTTCTCTTTATAAGTTGATAATCCCAAGTATTTGTTAAAGTAATGCAAAGCTGGCTAATGTGTCAACTTTTCAGACACTATAGCTGGCATTTTTCTGTCATTCATCTATCTTGGCCCAAGTCTACTCTTGTTTGACTGTATTCAGGGTCCTGTCCCTCTTGTGTGGCCCCTGAAGGTATGTTCTCACTTCACATGACCTGAAAACAAGGCTAAGACATACCTACGCTTCTGGTGCAGAAATGATCGCACGCCTTTCTGCATAATGCATCTCGTCCATGCCACAGGCGTGCTCAGCACAGCCGCTCTGCTCACAGGGGTGCTGTTGGATGTATATTTCTTTCTGCAATTGTGATGTGTAGGAGAGAAATGGATTTTTAAGGATAAACAGGCTTTGTGTAAAATGTATATGAATGAATGGAGTCCTCATCAGGCTCATGAGTGCCTGTCTTTCCTGAAGAGTTGGCAGAGCCAGGCCCCTCTGCTGGGGATATGCAGGGACTTGTGACAAGTTCACACGAGGACAGAGTAGGAGACTGAAGGCCCTTCTCATAACCCCTGAACCCTCTTCTCAGGCAGGGAGGATCCTGGGTGACTGTCTTCCTTGAGAAGCACTTAGTGGGGCTTTTCCAGAAGAGGTGCTTTTCTGTTCTTAGACACACTGAGCCTTAAATGCTGACATTAGCATGGGTACTTGTGTCCCTTGGGTTCAAAATGGTGACTGTAGCATAACAAGGTGGCCTTGTTGATAAGAGAGCAGCCTAGGGTGTTAGTTTAACGAAGCTGCTGATATAAGTGGACAAGTCACGGTGCTAGGATGGCCCTTGTGGTGGGTACTTTTGTGTGTCCACCTGCTAGGCTATAGTGCCCAGCGTTTAATCCAACTGTAATCTAGGTGTTCCTGGGCAGATATTTCCCAGATGTAAAATAAATCAGATGTTAAAAGCAGATTACCCTAGTAATAGGGGTGGGCCTCATCCAATCAGCTGAAGGACTTAAGAGCACAGACTGAGGTTTCATAGAGAGGATGACATGGTGCCTCAGTCTGCAGCTTCCTCTCCTGCCTCTGTTTCCCTTGCCACCTGCCCTGAAGATTTCAGACCAGCCAGTCCTACTGTCACATGAGCCTTAATCACATGACCCCTTAAAATAATCTCTTATCTCTACATTGACAAATATAGCCAAATGTCTTAATAGTTCTATCTAAATCAATGTCTATTTCCATATAGAAATCTACATTTCTGTACTTAGTCCTGTCTATTATAGGCCCTTCCTGTTGCCCTTCCAGGACCATCTCCCAGTCCTCATCCTCAGTGATTGAAACTCAAATTTGCCTCTAACTTTCTCCCTCCTCTCAACACCAGTTCCCCATCTAGTTCTGCAAATCCACTTCTTGAATTTTCCCCAGTGCCTGTCCTTGTCACTGTAAAGGCCTCCTAAGGGTCTTATACCAGCCTGGTCCCTCTCCACCCTGCCACCAGAAAAACAAGAGTGCCATCTTATCCTAATGCAAGAGACACCAGTGAGTGACAGTTTCTTTTTGGAAACTAAATTCTCAGTGTTCCCCATGAGGTCCTCCCAACCAGGCTCCCGCCCCTCCTATGGGTCCCCTACCCTGTCCGGCAAAGCCTGCATTCAGCTTTGGCCACTATCTCTCAGCTTGCAGAAGCTTTACTGGACTCTGGCATGTGCACTGCTCTCTGAGTCCTCCATGTGCAGTGTCCTCAGGGCTCTTTGTTGGTTGACTCCATGGGAGCCACAGTCTTTCTTGATACATAGCTTTCTCTGGAGATCTTCTTCCAGTCCTACAGGCCTGCCTTGGACTTCAGACTTCTCTTGTCAAAGACTTTCACATCACCTTGGAATGTCTGGTTCAATGTTGTGCTCCCCAGTGGACTGCCAGGTTCCCCAGAGCATGACCTGCCAGCCCCCTGCGCCCAGATGGTGCCCACAAGCATTTTTGAGACTGTGAAAGTGTGAATAGCTAGGAATTCCCTCCTCTATCCTCCAGGGAATAGAGGTGAGACAAGCCCAGCTGGCCTTCAGGGAAAGGCGAGATAGAGTGATAGAAAAGTCAAGGGTGGTGCAGCTGCTGTATCTGGGAAAGGTCCAAGTGAGGTCCCTCTCCCCCTAGTGCTCCACGCTTGAAATGTTTTGGTGTCATGGCTCTTCTTTCTGTTCACACTGATCACCTCTTCTTCCCTTTCCTCTCCTCCCCTTCATCTTCTTTCCCCTTTCTTCCTCCCTCTTTCCCTTTCCTTCCTTCCTCTTCCCTTTCTCTCTATGCCTCCTTCCTCTCCCAGTCTTCTCCTCCCCCTCCTATGCTTTCCCTTTGCCCATCCCTCCCCTTTGCTTCTCCTCTCTCCTCTTATCTATTGCCTTCTTCCTCTTCTCCTTTTCCTATCTCCTATACCACTCTCCCCTCTTCCTCTCCACTCCTACAGTGGGAACCACAGAAATATAACTTCATCACTGTTTATCTGTCTTAAGTAATAGGACTGGAGCCAATAAGCTTTTACTGAGATCACACGGGTCACCTAGATGTCACTGTTGAGCCCTCCCAAGTGTCAGGCCTGGGCTTAGGTATGAACACACACAGCCTAACCAAGTTCTCACTGTTCCTTTGCAGTGGGTGTTGTGCCAGGCTAGCAGGTGGAAATCCTGTGATGTTCTACGATGCTGTGCAGAATGGAGGGAGTGATTTTGTGTAGCTTCACTGCTCTCAAATGACTAGGTGGGTTAACAAATCATTTCAAAATAGCCTCCAAGGAGGGGGTGCCCTGCCATTCCTGCCCCAGCCTTCCTCCTGTTGGGATTCTCCTAGCTCACGTCATGGATCTGGTGACTCTAACTGTGGATCTCAGCAGAAAACTTCAATCAGCACTTCCACACCTGATCCTTTGGGGACTGGTCTGGTTTCCCATCCAGTTTTACTGAGTTCCATAGAGCATCTCAATTCCTTTTTGGAATGATGGGGCTACAAGAATCAGTAAGCAAAGTGACATAATCTTCTCAGGGTCCAGAGCGCCAGGCACAAGGCCCTCCCTGTACATGGGCATGGAGGTGAAAACACAGGATTGGTGTAAATGAGGCAGGCAAGTTGCAGCCCTGGCCCTAGGGCAGGGTGGGGCACATTTACAGGAGATGTGTGGAACTGTTTGGGGGGTGGTGGGGGTCGTAGGATTAAAGACCTGGTCAAGTGCTGGGGACAGGTGGTGCATGATAAGCTTTCTGTTAATATGAGTGTCTCTCTAATATTATCCTTGCCAGTTCTCATTGAGCCTTCTTCTGTCAGACAAACCCAACGAACCCACAGTCACATGACTGAAACCGTGGTCATATTATAATTTAGTCCCCCTCTCCAGCAAACACCTTGCTGAGGGCAAACCAACTCTGGGCTACAAAGAAGAAAGCCGCCTCCATCCCTGCTCAGTGGATCCCCTGTTGACATCAGACAGACAGACTAAATTAGCAATTAGCGTCGGACACCTCCATGCCGTGTGCAGGCGATGGCTTTCAATTAGCGGACAGCTGCTGCACTCCTGTTAGTTAATGTCACCGTTCCTGCATCTGTTCTGCATGATAATTGCAGTATGTACCAAGTGTATTTTTAACTGTTCCTTGTGTTTTGAAATGGAAAGAATGTCGTCCTCTTTCTACAGAAGCTCAGCTGCAGCAGCAGAGTTGCCCCTATTAAAAAAAAATAACAACAACCTGGGGCAATTGTCCTTTAATTGCCACATGAAACCACAGGCTCTGAGTCTGAAGAGAGAACATTGTTTTCTGTTCCGAATGTTTCAGCAGCTACAGTGTGTGTGTGTGTGTGTGTGTGTGTGTGTGTGTGTGTGTGTAGAGGATGACGTTGGTGAGTGCACACACACTAAGAATAATTGCAACATGCTGTTGGTTCCCAAATGCAAATGGTTCCCAAACCAATGCAAATGGTTCCCAAACACCCTTTTGGAACCCTCTTTCTTTTTTTGGTAGAGGGACCTACAAACTATAATGGAATGTCCATAAGACAGGTCACTTGGATTAAGAGGAAATGCTTCTTTTCACTTTTTATTTTTATATTTGTTTAAGCTTTTAGTTTTGCAGTATTTTTAGATTAACAGAAAGTTTGCAAAGTTTCTTCAGTGAATTCCCCCAAGTTGCCATCTTACATAATAACCACGGTGCAAGTATTGGCATGACGCAATGCATGCTGGGACAGTGCTCTTAAGAAGCCAACTGAATTGGGATGCTACAAAATTTCCCACTGATGTTACTTCCTGTTTGGGGTCCGGTCCCGATGCCCACATTGCATTAGCTGCCATGTCTCTTTCATTTCTTCCAGTGTAAGACTTTCTTAACCTTTGATGCTGTAGACACTTTTGAAGTCCATCAGATATTTTATAGACTGTTCCACCACTGAGACTTGTCTGATTAGATTGAGGTCATAGATGTTTTGTTCAGACTATCACAGGTGATGTATCCTTCTACTTGCATGATAAAAGGGGATAGTGACAGTAGCCTAACTCACTCACTTAGCTAAAGTGGGTTCTGCCCAATTTCTCCAATATAAAGTGACTGACTTCTGTTTCCATATCATATTCTTTGGAAAGAAGTCATTACATTTAGTCTCCAAACAAGAAGAGAGGAATTAAGTTCTCACCCCTTCCTGAGGGTATGCACACAAATGTTATTTAGAAGCTATCTGGAGGGAAGATTTGGGGAGCCTAGGTTTAATGGTGGATCTGTCACCATTTGATTTTGGGCCAGTAACTCAATCTCCCTCAGTCTCAAGTTTTTTTTCAAAAAAGGAAGAAGTTACAGGGTTGGAGGTGTGTCTTAAGCAGTAGCGCATCTGCTTTGCAATCATGAAGCTCTGAGTTCAAACCCTAGGGAAAAAAAAACAGAAAGAAGTTACACAAAATGCATTCCATGATTTGCCCAGCTCTGATACCGAGTGGCTGGCTTATAGTTAGGGTGACAGATTCTGAAACTAAACTGATGAAGGTTTGTGTTCCAACTCTACTGCTTGCTACCAATATGGCCTTAGATAAATTTATTAAACTTGATCAACCTCAGTTGCCTTGTCTATAAAATGGAATGTGCCTAGAGCACCTGCTAGGCATTTAGCACAGAGCTTTGTAAAACACAGTAAGTTTCAGCTCTTATTTTGACCGAATGGAGGCTCAGTAAAATGCTGGTCCAAGTCAGCTTTGTTGATATCAAAAGAATGCACAGAATTATTTCCCTGCCCATGTCACTGAGAAATATTTTAGGTGCTTTTCCAGCCTTGTCAAAATAGGGGGCCTGAAGCAATAGTTTGTGAATACCACCCTGAGTATGGCCACCAGGATCTACAAGATTGTAGCGTCAGAGTCCACCTTGAACGTCAGGATGGAGTCTTGGCTCCCAAGCAACCTGACCCATACTCGGTAGTATGTCTTCCAGTCTGTGCCCCAGTTTCTTCCCTTGTCACAGAAGCTTGAACACTGCAGCTCTCGCCACAGTGCCCACCTCGGGGGAGATAGTCAACTCCTGAACTAAGGACTCCTCCAGCCACCGGAAACTGCTTATTACATAAGATAGGTGGGCACATTTCCAGGCTCGAATAAGACCTGCACACCATGGTGCTCAGTGTGGGTAGCTAGGGTCACGATAGTGCTTTGATTTCAGAAAATGTGGTTGTTGTCCATAATAGAAACAGAAGGCTTGCAGAATGATCACTGTTAAGTAGCAATTAGCCTCTGTTAAGATCAAAGTAGCCCACCAAGGTTATGGGATGTCACAAGATATTTTTGAGTCTCCCACCCATCTTATAAAACAGATCCTCGGAACTTAACAAAACAAAGACCCACAGGGGTCAGGTGGAGCCAGTAATTTGTTAGTTGTAGATCTGTAGACATACCTAGCCTTGTGAATTTAACCCAGCCTTGTAGGCTGGTCCCGGGGAGGGACTGAATGCTCCAAGTCCCTCCACTTCAATTAAAACTTGTGCTGAGGTAAAAATAATTGTCATTCTTGACCTCCCTTTCTGAGACAACCTACTCTCCTGGGAGGGTCTCTGTTCTAATAAACTGTACTACAATGTTATTTCTTGACCTCCCTCTCTAAGATGACCTGCCTTCAGTCCATTGAAAGTATATTCCTTCTCTCATAAACATTGCTGTTACTTTCACTACATTTCTGCATCTTGTTTGAATTATTCTGTCTGGATGACAGGACCAAGGTAGATGGCAGTGCTGGTTTTCCAGTAACAGTCATCATTTCCTTGTAAAAATGTCATAAATGTACAAAAGTGAGGACTGCTAGGGAAAGCTCTTTGTGTAGGTGAACAGTTACCATCTGGTGTTGGCAAAACTGTGGAAAAATCACACACATTTCTACGGGACACGTGACCAAGGGATGAACTCTTCCCAAAAGGAATCTTACAAATGCAGATGGCATGTCCAAGGACTGTTCTGTCCCAGCGAACACATCCATGGATTCCATTCTAGAGAAAAACCCTGCCTCAAGAACACAGCAACAGCATAGGGGCATTTGTTGTCGCCTTATATGGAATTATGACAGAAAGGAAATAATATATCAGGAATGGCCTAGAACCTGTAATGCTTCAGTTATGTAGTCACAACATGTTTATAACAAGGAGTGAAGCAATATAGGAAATACTGATGAAAATTATGCAGTGCAAATAATAAGAAGAACAAGACACCCACATGCCTGCTTGGAACTGTGAAAATACATGAGCATGTGGACAGATTTTGAAAGCAAAAACACTCTGATAAGAAAAGAAGAAAGCAATTAGGTAAAAGTTAAAAACTTCCTATTATCTTAAGTGTCCAAACAAGTCTTCTGAGTTAAGCAAATCAGAAATAACTGCTATTCTTATTTCCTGATGTTTTAGGATAAATATGCCAAAGGCTTCTAAATACCTTCAGTTTTCCTAAATATTTTCCCAATCTTCTTCTTTCCTTATGTGCTCCTGAAAACTCCTGAATAAAATTAATACAAGCAGCAGGATGGCTTTTAAAGCGGAGAGAGAATTTCAGGACTCTGGAGTAGGGGGGGAAAGAGAGCTGTTTTCTTTACACTATTAGCAGCTTGTTAACGTTAGAGCCTGTGTTGCTGAAATCCCAGTGTGACAAACATTAGGGTCAACCTGTTGCAGAGCCTGGGCTCTTTAATGAGTGCATTGATCAGGGCAGAGAAGAAGAAAGCACATTCTGCTGCCACCTGAATGAATAAAAATTTAGCTTGATTGAAGTTCCTTCTCAGTCGGCTGCTTCCATGCTGGCAGTAACATCGAGAGGAGAGAAAAGCAATTTTGGTCTTCAGTCTGTGCTCTCTTCATGATGTTGGCAGTTTTTAAGAAGAAGTTATGACTATTTTACCACTCAAAACAACAGGAACTTGTAAAAGATTCCCTTCCTGGAAGTGACAATGAAAGTGAGTCTGAGTTTGGATCTGAATTTGATCCATTCAGCTGGAAGAGGAAGTGTTTCCCTACCCTTAGGAAATTAGGCAGGCACCTTGGCAGGAAATGTGTGGCCCATCAAGGGAAGTGGGTTGACTATGTGGCAGGAGGTTTCCCAGGCTCAGACATGGGAAAGAGACCTGGGGAGAGAGAGGCTTGCTATTGGGTCACCTTTCAAATGACTCCAGTGTAGCCTCTGTCACTCTAGAAACACAGCCAGCAGAATGATAAGGATCACAGGCTTTTGGATCCAGACAGGTGGAGTTTTGGATTCTGGCTTCACTACTGTGACATTGATCAAGTTAGTGTCTTAGTCTGTATGTATCTCAGTCCCTTAACTTGTGATTAAAATACTGTATTCCTCACCCCAGGTCTGTCTTGAGAGTTTAAGTCACATGCAGCATGGACGTGGCTCGGTACCACGGTGCTTGGAGTGTAATTCACTGCAGTCAGTGACTGTCATTCAGATCGAGTGTCCAGAGACCTGTCTTCAGAGAAAGTTCTTGTGTCTTGAGACCTTCTTGGGTGCCTGGCATCTTCACACTTGTTATGTCCTGTAATCTTCCCAGCCACCTTGGGAGGGGTAGATGATCACCTGCAGTTTATAGAGGACACCAAGGTTCAGAAAGGCACGATGATATCTCCAGGTCACATTGCTTCTTTTCACTGAGCTGTCATGCTTAGGGTGCCCACCATAATGTCTAGCACCTAGTGGAAGCTCAATAAAAGTCAGAATCTCCTGAGCACTTGAACATAGCTCTGTTTCTTAACTCAGCCCCTTTCCACCCTCCTCCTTTCCCTTCTACTCTTTTCTGCCATGCTGTCTTCCACTCCCCTGCCCCAATGTGGTAAAGGCCCCTGACTCTTCCATTTTTCTCCCTCCAGACTTGGGCCCATCAGCAATTTTTTATTTCTGCCACCTCTTCAGAAGTATTTTTGACACAAACAATAGTGCCGGCTTTGGCCGTTTCCAGAGGTGTTGGCACAATTGGAGCAGACTCAGGGGCTCATTTTGATCATTGCCTTCAAGCTGAATTGCTCACTCTGTGAGCCTGAACTTGACAGGTCTCACTGTGCCATGAAATCTAATACTATTTTTATGCCTTTTAATCTATCTTTTAACAGCCTCCTTATGTGTTGCTGCAGGCCCTGGATGCATGCAAGCAGATTTTTTTTGAGAGTGGTGAGGGCAGACTTAGCCTGTCTTAATCAAAGGCTCTGGGAGCTCCAGTCTCCCAGTCCTGCTCAACCGTCTGCTTTCCTAATGCTTTTCCAGTGCTATCCCTTATGAGGACTGCAATGGGAGCTTTCTGGGTACCTGACGCCTACTTCTGAATAATGGCCAAGCTCTCTGGAGCAGGAGGTCCTGAAAATACTTCTGAAGTTTTATTGTTTTCATTATAGAGGTCTTTCACCTCCTTCGTTGGTGGGAATGTAAGTTAGTGCAGTCACTATGGAAGTTAGTATGGAATCTCCTCCAAAAAGGAGACAGAGAACTAGCATATGATCCCAAAATACCACTCCTGGATCTGTACCTGAAGGAATGGAAGTCAGCATACGATAGAAATATCCACGCACCTATGCTTGTAGCAACACTATTCACAATAGCCCCGTTATGGAATCAGCCTAGGTGCCCAACAGCCAATGATGGTTAAATAAAATGTGGTCTAAATATACACAATGGAGTTTTACTCAGTCTTAAAGAAGAGTGAAATTGTGTCGTTGGCTAGAAAGGGGATGGAATTGAAGAAATCATGTTAAGCAAAGTAAGCCAGACTAAGAAAGACAAATATCGCACGTTTCCTCTCACATGCAGAATCTAGACCTAAAACAATCATATGCAGAATCTACACATAAAAAAAATAACACGAATAAAATGCAGACTGTTTGGGAGTAGGAACCACTGGCAGGGGGAAGAAGAAAGAAAGGAGAGGCTGACGAGGGGGTGAATAGGATTAAAGTACTTTACATACATGTATTAAAATAAAATAATGAAACTCATCAAAATTGTTTTAAAAAAGGGGTGGGAGGGAGATAAGAAAGAGTAATAGAGGGGGTGAATTTGGTAAAAGTACATTATATGCATGTATGTAAATATCACAATGAATCCCTCTGTATAATTAATAGATGCTAATAAAAAAATGCTTCCAAAGTACCAGAGTTGCTCCACTGTGCCTCTAGGATGGGGAAGGCACAATGACAGTGATGTTTAGGGTCAATGTCAAGGAAATAGATGTTCAATTCCTTCAGACAGCCTTCCAAGACACCTAAGCAAACAGCCCTTATATTCTTTCTCCCTGGACTCTGGGAACTTGTTTCATATCTTTGCACTTGACCTCCAATTAATGTAATAATTGCTCGGGGAGGCTTGACATGAAGAACAGTATTATATTCTTTTAGTGTCTTTTTTTGGGACCATACTATGAGTTCCTTTGTCTTACTAGGAATTTAAGTTGGGGACCCAGGACCCTGATCCTAAAACTCACTTTTCCAGCTCTCTAAGATAACTGTTCCAGACTAAGAGAACTGCACATACAGGAATGATAATAATCAATTGGGAAGTGAACCTATTTGATTAATATGGTAAATAAAATTTATCAGAGGTCATGGGTTTGGACTGAGCTCTTGCACCAGGCCCAACAGACAACACCACATTGGAGTTACACATGCTGATTTTCCATGTCTCCAACCCCAAACTAAGTTGTTTACCTGATCTTCCAAAAAGTGAGGAGAGAAAGACAGGTGAGTCTTCATATAGGCCAATGCTCAATAGCAAAACAAGGAAGTCCTGTCGTCTTTAACCTTTACAAGAAGACAGTCTTCACAATTGTTTTGTGTTCTCTGCCTTTGCTTTCTTAGCTCTTTTTTACCTATGTTGCCAACTCCTCTGCTTAGTGCATGGGGACACTCATTCTATCTTACAGAATGAGGTGTTACCTGCTTCTAGAATTGCAAATAGAACGAACCCAACTTGTGGTAATTTTGTCTTTTGACCACTAGAACAGGTGGGCCAGCAATTTGTGTCCTTATTGCTGGGGTCACCGGGAAAACAGAAGTAGAAAATGGGATGGAGTCTTGGGTCTCATGGGGAATGCTACAGACTCATCCAGGACCTTAACCTTGGGCCCATGTGCTTTGAACTGTCTTCAAGAGGGATCCTGAGATCCTGAACACCATCATCCAAATGGGTGAAGATTAAAAAGATGCCTGAGGATAATTTTGTCCAAAATAGCTTGCTGCATGGGAATAGAACATGAAGGGAGGGTATGACTCTGTTTGGGGTCTGAAAACCTTGAGGGTCTAGCCTTTCAGCTGCATATGAACTCTGTCAGGGGCTTGAGAGGTTTTCAGAAATATTCCCTCTTCCCTATGGGAAGAAAGAGACTGAGTATTTCCTTTTCCTAATGAAATCAGAACTCCTACACATAAGTAGAGTATGCAGAAGGCTCAGCACCATCACAGAAGTTCAACTGGATGGAACTTCCAATCATCTTCGTTAAGTGGGACAAACACAAAAGGCAACAGTCTCTCCTGTGGAGAAGTAGCTAGAGCCTGGGAGTCCTTCTCTACCTCTGTCCCTTCTACCCTACAAGCCTTCTGAGGCAGGGAAATTCCTAGTTTAATGATCTGATTTAGCCACTTTTGCAGCTTATTCTGCAGTATGAGGAATGAGCCACAACCTCCTTCAGTACCCTTCTCTACCTTTGACTTTCAAAATAAAATATCTCTTTGAGGAAGAAGAGGCCTTCAGGCTATGGAAGGCTCTCCTTTCTTAAAAAAATTCCCCTCAACGTACGGTTATTGTTAACAGATTTGCCTTCTTGCTATGTCTCAGAGCAATACTTTTCCCTTTGCACTGGCAATGTCTTTACAGCCCAGGGCCAAACCAAGAAACACAGACTGGAATGTCACCTTTTCAGCTAGAGAGAGAGAGCGAGAGAGACAGAAAGATGAGTTTCACATGAAAGGTTCCCTTTCAGGGATGGGACTTCAGGCAAGAGGCCCATCTGGATAGAGCAGCACAAAATGGCAGGAAAGCCAGGCCAGCTTTCATTTCATCAGCAGGGGGAATTGAGATGTGAGGGTCCCACTCAGGGACAGTCCAAGCCATGCCTCTCAGACTTGCCTAGGGACAAGGCAACTTTTGGCTATGTACCCTAGGTCTCAAGGCTCAGAGGCAAAGTTCTGTTTCCAGAGAGGGTTTAGGACAAAATGGTGCCATGCATGACCATTCACATAAGGAGCTCTGGAGTTTTGAAGAGAAGTCCTCTGGAGTATTTAGTTGATGCTGATCAGTAACTGCCTTAGAAGAAACTACCCAAGACTAAGGACAAAACACCTCAAAGGAGAAATTCCTGGACTCACATAGGATTGGGAACACATGGAATTCTTAATAGCTCTTTTAAGAGACCTCACAATATGCAGAGTATCAGGAAGAATACTCAAGAGTATATCTAATAAAAGGACAAAATATATCCCTATCTTACAATGCTTAGAGGTAAGCCTGGAGAGAATCGATGTATTCTTTTGTACCTAACTATACTCAAGAACAATTCCAAGAATACTTGTATAAATGCAGAGAAAAATGCAGCACTCTACAAGTT
Source organism: Castor canadensis (assembly GCF_047511655.1). Lineage (NCBI taxonomy): Eukaryota > Metazoa > Chordata > Mammalia > Rodentia > Castoridae > Castor > Castor canadensis. Next base: position 190,592,935 of record NC_133388.1, read on the forward strand.
AAAGTCATATCTAGCAAACATGACTAGATGCTCAAAGAAGAAAAAGAAGATTCATAATGATACTAAAATATCAACCAATAGAGACACAAATGAAATGACATCGATAATAGAATTAGCATACAAAGTGATTAAAACAGCTATTTTATAAATTTGCTCCATATGTTCAAGAAGATAAAGGAAGACATGAGTAATTAGTTATAGACATAAAATACATGAAAAAGATCCAAGTCCAATTTCTACAGATGAAAAATATCTGAAATGTAAAACATATTGGGTGATCTAAATGGCAGACTAGATGCTACATAAGAAAAGATTAGTGAATTTGAAGAAAAGATGATAGAAATTATCCAAAATAAAACACAGAGAAAAGACTGAAAACAAAATAAACAGAGCACCAGTGAGCTGTGGGGAAATTTCACAAGGCCTAATAGAGATGCAATTGAGTCCCAGAAACAAAATGGAGAAGATTAAAAATATTCAAAGAAATATGTTCCAAATTTGATTAAAACTATAAGACCCTAGACCTAAGAAGCTCAAAGAAGAAACCTAAAGAAAATGGCACTTGTGAACATCACAATCAATTTAATTAAAATCATTGATACAGAGAATATTATAAAATTATCCATAGAGAAAATATGTCAGATACTAGGAAACAAAGACAAGAATGCCAGCAAACTTCCTGTTGGAGCCAATGCAAACCAGAAGGCAAAGAAGCAACACCTTTAAAGTACTGAAAGAAAAAAATTAGGCAATCCCACTCCATACCCAGCAACAAATATCTTTCAGAAATGAAGGTGAATGAAGACAAATCAGAGGAAAGATTTATTTTAATGTGTATTTTAGAAAGGTCACTTGGCTGATAATGTGATGACAGATTGGCCATGAAGGCTCAAGGCTGGGTAATATTTTAATCCAGATATTAGAGGATGAGATCCTAAATTAGGGCAGCTATTGTAAGAGAAAAGAAAAGGAATAGCTGGAAAAACATTGACTCTTGTCTGCCAACAGTCTGTCTGTTGATCTTTCAAAGCCCATTCATCACAGCAAAATTGCTTCTTTTCCCTCTCTGATTCCTCAGGATATACAGGGCAAGGCCAGTGCTGGCTCTTAAAAAATGTCTATTCAATTTGGTCACCTTCTTTGGTGTTGACTCTTGTTTATACCTCTTTTTGAAATCAAATTGACAATGTTTCTATAAGTCACTCTTAGTACAGTTGAAATGATTGATTTTGAAATGTAATAGCTTGTGCTGAAGACTTTTTTATAGTAAGGTTGCAATATGTTTACTAATCCTTTCTTCTGGTTTTTGTTTTTCTCTACTAGACAACCTGAATTGATTTAAAAAAAAATAAAAACTAATGGAATTGAGTGGTAGAATAAAGATAAGCAAGATTTTAAAGGCACAAATGAATTTTCAGTTTTGTAGCAAATATTTAAAAATGAAATAAGCCCATGATTTTTATACAATCAAAATTCCAGGATTTAAATGGTAAACATAACACTGTTGAATTAAAATCATCACGGCAGCAATTTGAATGACTCTTCCAGGACTCAGGATGGCTACTAATCAATGTGTTGATTTGTTTATTCTACAAAATGAATGATTAAAAGTAATATTAGTAATCTATTTACCCTTCAAGGTCCTGATCAAACACCGCCATGGTTGTGCCTGATTTCTTCAAGTAGAGGGGCATGGGTGACCCTCCTTCCATCACACTGAGCGTTCATCCTTAGGGTTTTCCTTACCCTTGAACTGGGATGACAGGCACACACCACTATGGTGAGCTATTGATTGAGATGGAGGTCTTGCAAATCCCCTACACATACTCCCTGTCCCTGGGCTGGTCTTGAAATCTGATTCTCCCAATCTCATCTTTCCAAGTACCTAGGATTATAGATTTGTGCCACTGGTGTCTGGTTTAAGACTAGTGGACGTGATACTTGGAAAGGAAACTTCAGGGAGTTCAAATGCCCTGGCATAGTGGTGTGACTTGCAGAAGAATGCGCTCTGAGGCCCGTGAGCAGTTCTGGACAGTCACAGTACATATTGCGCTGTGTCTGGTGAGAGGGAGGATGAGGAAGCTACGGCAGCAGGGGCTGGGTTAGAAAGGGTCTGGAGTGGACACTAATGTACCACTTTCTCTTGCAAAACAGTTGTCTGGGTGCACAGGGAAGAACACACCAGGAATGAAAAAAAGTGTAGCGTCATTATGCGTGTGGGTACACACAAACAGATATTAATGTATGTTGTTTCATTTAATAAAGCAATCTTGGGAAAGAATATATATTTTACAAGAGTGGAGACTGAGGCCCAGAAGGTTAAAATAAACTACAGAGTTGACTGGATTAGGTCTGCTAAGGCAGAGGTAGAGAAATGATTTGAGCCAGGTTCATCTGGAAGAGACCTATGCCTTCTGTCTTATGTAGAACAGTTTCCTCACACAAAAGCATAGTCCACAATGACTGCTTCCCTCTACCAATATCCCAGAGTGACATTTGTACCATGAGTCCTTAGTTGAACTGAGAGACGATGTTTACAGAATTATGATTATGTGAGCGTTGGTTGCTGTTAAGCTAAGTATTGTACACTTACCCAGACTTTCTCCCAACAATGTTTGTTTGACCTGGAGTTAATAATTGCCTTTATTTTCCATTGTTTATTTTCTGTGTGCCGACTGCTATCATTTTAGAGTTCCCAATTTCTGTGATATGTTTGTCTTATACTCTCCACTCAAACAGTTATCAGCTGTCTTTATTTTTATGTCATTGGAAATCTACCTTCTACATCATCATCGGAGAGATAGCTTTCACAACCTGAAACAAAATGGCCATTCTGGGACTTCCTTTTGCTAGCATTTCTTTCCTCATTTGGATCCTCTGGCTTTTGACCTGAGGTCTTCCTCTTCTTTTCCTTCATTTCCCTAAGTGCCTTCTCTAACACTTTCCAGCCAAAGGACACATAAAACATCATTTTAATTTATTTTTATTATCATTAATTTTTTTAAATCATGGCAAGTCTGAAGCTGTTTTTATTTTCTTTTGGCAGCACTGGTGCTTGAACTTAGGGCCTCACGCTTGCTAGGTATGAGCCACTGCACCAGCCCCATGTTTTCATTTTCTTTTGGACTTGATAGAGCACATATTTTTATGTTGGGAAACATACCGTGGATTGGATTTCCCAATGGTCATTTCATCCTTCCTTTTCTATGCTTTCCTGTAGTTCAGAGTCTGGGAAATTAAAAATGCATTTCATAGGCTTCCAGCCATGATGCACTAATTGGTACTGAATCATCTCTCCTGCTGTAAACAAATGTAAAACTGGAAAAAAAAACACATGAGGTAACCATTTTCAGGCTGTGGGTAACAGGCAATCCAAATCTGCAGTTCCTAGGAGAAGGGAGCCTCCTGAGGAGAATGTCGTGCTCATCAGCTGTATGCTGCAGTTGCCTCCTGCTTGAGGCACAGTGAACTGGAATCCAAACAGAGGTCAAGACCTGAGTGAGCTGAGTAAACAGAGAAGAGAGTTTGGGACCAAGGTAGATGGGATCCCCCGTGCTAGGCACTAGAGAAGAGGAACCTATGAAGAAATAGGGTTCTGTAAGTTGATATAGGAACTCCAGAGATCCTCTGACTGAAGCTTAGCTGTCTAAACTCAGGGCAAGTCATAGCAGCTGACGTGATGTTGAGAGTAGAACACAGATATTAGAGGTGAAGCAGTGCTCAGGGAAGTGAAGGACTGGGAACTTTGGAGTTCTTGCTTGCCAAAGTGAAGAATTATCCTTAACACGTCGTCGGCACCCCTAGCATCTAGTTGAGATGCTAGAATGTACATTGAGAGTAAGGATCACGTATGGACCTGGCCTAACCAAGACCACATAAATGCTCCTGAGATTAGAAAAAATTCAAAGTTTGAGTCCCACCAAGTTATTTGGCTCGGAAAAGATCTTGAGTGTTCCATAGAATTTAATACATAAAGTGTTGAGCAAACTTTTGCATGACATTGAAGTAGTCTTTACAATGCCTTTTCAACAGTGTTCAGCATGCAAATTTCATTAAATATACAAAAAAAACCAGAAATATGTGACCCATGGTGCAAACAAAATAATGAGCAGAAAACAAATTGAAGATTATGCATAAGGTGCATTTACCAAAGTCGCTAAACCTGTTCTTATAAATAGGTTCAAATAATCAATTTCATGTTCAAATAATTGATTTTAAATTGATTTTAATGAGTGAGCAGATAGAAAATTTCAAGATAAAAAAGATAAATTATGAAATTACATGGAAATTCTAAAAAAGCATTAACAGAAATGCAAAGTTCACTGGACGGGTTTAATAGTAGATTGTATATGGCAGAAGAAAGAGTAAATGAACTTGATGATAGATCAAAAGAAATTGCACAATTTGAAGAAAAAGAGAAAAATGATAAAGAAAGCTTTAAAAAGCCTTAGGGATTCAGGTAAAAGTACTAAATATTCTGACACATTACATATCAATTCAAGAATTAATCAAATATTGGAAGAGGTTACATATATGGAACATCAAATCTACTGCCATTTTTGTCCAATGGATGAACAACAGAGGGAAGCAGAAAGTCTTGAGAGAAGGCACAGCAAAAAGACACATTCCTTACAGGGGAATAAGCATAAGGAGACTATTGCCTAGTTAAGCAAAACAATGGAAACCAGAAGATGGTGGAATGACATCTTTGAAGAACTGAAAAAGAAAAACAATAAACAAACCAAACCATTGACACCAAACTCTGTGTCTAACAAAATATTCTTTCAAACAAGGGTGAAATAAAGGCATTTTCAGTTAATCAAGGCTATAGTCTTCCTCAGCAGCTCACAGCCAGTAATGTGGTGCCCCCAGGGAGTGGTGCCAGCTGCCCAGTGGGAATACTTTGCTCTGGAGCTCCCTGAAGTTTGGATGACATAGTCATATTGTTATCCTAGTCTGAGTTCCTCCCTGCCACTGCTACTTCCATTCTCCTTTATGTTTTGTAGACTTTCTTCCTGCATTCCTCACTCAATTCCATCATGAACACCTGTCTAACTGATTTCACTGGTGCATCTAGTTGGGGACTATATATGTGCATCACCTTCCTCATTTAACTGAGATGGAGGCTTGGAATTTCACAATGATTAACAGTTAAAAGCCATAATACAACAAGAACTTCCTCATATCTAGGGCTCCTGCCTAGTAATTCAGGTTTCACTAACCAGTATCACTGCATCTGTTTTTAATCAGATGGATGGTGGAAGAGGCAGTGAGGCTATTTTGCTTATAAGTTCCCTAAGTGAACAGTTTCCTACAGTGGTGGCAGACACTTTGTCATCCTAGCAGGAACAGTGTCTTTTTGAGGGCTGAGTTGTCTTCAAAGAAGCCTAGAGCCGGCTCCTTAAAAATTACTTTATTTTTATTTATTTATTTTTAAATTTTTTGATGGCCTTGTGATTTGAATGCAGGGCCTCATGCTTGCTAGGCAGATACTCTGACACTTAAGCCACACCTCCAGTCCATTTTTTTTTAATTTTTGATTAGCATGGTTCAGTTGTACGTATAATGTTCGGTGTAATATTTCAATACATGCATGCAGCTTACTGTGGTCAGATCCAACCTTCCTTTCTCTACCCCTCCACTCTTCCCCATCTCTAGAAATTCTCTTCTATATTCCCATCCACTCTGTTTCACTTCCGAATGTGACATAGTTCAAACTATGGTAATGAACTTGTTCTTCTGAGTCTGGCTTATTTCATTCATCACAATACCCTTCAGTTCCATTCATTTTGCCACAAGTGAGAGGATTTCATTCTTATTTGTGGCTGAATAAAACTCCATTGTGTATGTAGACCACATTTTCTTTTTTTATTCATTAGGTGGGTAGACCTAAGTTGATTCCATATCTTAGCTATTGTGAATAGTGCTACAATAAACATGGGTGTACAGGTGTCTCTTTGACATGCTGATTTCATTTCCTTTGAGTGTACATCTAGAAGTGGAACCATGGATTACATGGCTGATCTGGTTTTAGTTTTCTGAGGAACCTCCATACTGTTCTCCATAGTGGTTGCCTAATTTACATTCCCACCAATGGTGTATAAGAATTCTTTTTATCTCCACATGCTTATCAGCATTTGTTACTTTTTATTTTTTTGAGAGTAGCTATTCTAACTGTGGTGAGATGAAATCTCCTTGTAGTTTTGATTTGCATTTCCTTTATAGCAATCAATATTTTAAAATCTATTTCATATCCAAGAAATAAGTCTTTTTCCTTGAACAACTTGGTAGGTTTTTGTTGTCTTCAAATGAACCTAACCCAATGTGTATATAGAAATGCAGATGGTGCCTGACTTAGGATGGGTTGATTTAAAATTGTTTGGCTTTATGACGGTGCACAAGCCATGAGCTCTCAGTGGACACCATACTGAATTTTGGTCTTTATCAGGCTGCTGACATGCAGTGTGATGCTATTTTGCAATGGTGGCAATGACTATGACCTGCAGCTCCCTGTTAGTGCCATAATCAAGGATGAACACCCTGAGGTGGTGGACTTGCTGCTAAGCTATGATGGTGTAGGTTAGGTACATGAACTGCACTTTCATTTAGGATATTTTCAGGTTACAATGGGTTCACTGGGACAAAACCCCATCAGAAGCTGAGGAACAGCTATTCGTTTCTTTGTCATATATGTGTCTTTAGAATGTCTCTCTTAATTTCTAGATACTAATGTTGCTGTTGAAAAGATCACTGTCATTCTTGTTGTAGTTTTTTAATATGTCTCTTCCATGGATACTTTTAGGTATTTGTGTGTTTGTTTCTTTGTTTGTTTAGACAGGGTCTTGCTGTGTAGCCCAGGTTGGTGTCAAAATCACTATGTAGCAGAGACTGGCCTTGAATTCTCTATCCTCCTTCCTCAGGCTGCTGAGAGCTGGGATTACAAGTGTGAGCCTGCATGCCTGTCCATGCAAGCTTTTAGAATCTTTTCTTTGTCACTTGTACTTCTGAGGCTTCATGAAAAGGCATTTTTTAATCTATTACTTTGGACACTGAGTGGGCCTTACATTTATGACACTGGAGGTTTGCAATCATTGAGCCTGGGGGATTGTCTCTGTCTTATGCCTTCCACAATTTCTCCTCATTTTATTATTTTTTAAAAATTTTCCTTTTCTTTTTTTTATTGTTTTAGTATTCATATGTGCATACAAGGCTTGGGTCATTTCTCCCCCCTGCCCCCACCCCCTCCCTTACCACCCACTCCACCCCCTTCCTCTCCCCCCACCCCCTCAATACCCAGCAGAAACTATTTTGCCCTTATCTCTAATTTTGTTGAAGAGAGAGTATAAGCAATAATAGGAAGGAACAAGTGTTCCTGGTTGAGAAAAGGATAGCTATACAGGGAGTTGACTCACATTAATTTCCTGTGCATGTGTGCTACCTTCTAGGTTAATTCTTTTTGATGTAACAGACTTAATTATCATGGATTAATTATTGAAAATTTGAAATCCTTTTTCCTTTTTTTTGCTTATTATTTTTGAGAAAGTTTCCCTTTCACTTCCAAGGTTTCTAGTTTTTCTTCTTAGATTTAAATTTTTCCTCTCTGAGCCTTTTTCATTTTCTTCCTTTTGTTTATTGTTACCCATGCTCTTTTGGCAGAGCACCATATTATCTGCACTTCCTTTGAGACAAAAATGAATCTTAGAGAAGTGTTCTGTCCCCTGCATTCCCTCAGTTTCTTCTGAATGACTTTCCCTTGTCACTGCATGGTTTCTTCAGTCTTATCCATTTTGAGAGCTTTCTTCAATGACTTATGATCTCGGTTGCAAGTCCCAAATAAGAAGTGAATGAGAGACTCATGAGAAAGAAGACTGTGAGCTGTTTGTGTGTGGATGGGACTTACTGATTCCTAGGCTGCTTCTCGGGAGGACAGTGTGTAAATTGACTTTTCCATTGAACCGACTTTTTCATTGCCAACGTCTGATGGTCTCTAGCTTTTTAGTAACAGAACTAGGCATTAGGATTCTGTGCTCCAGTTTGCTCATAGGAAAAGTAGGATGAGGGCAAAATGAGTCACTAAATGTAAAATGCTCAGAACATTGTTGGGCATGGAGAAAGCACTGCTTCAGTATTTTTCACCATGATCCTCATCATTGTCCTTGTTGTAGTGCTGTTTTGCACTGGAAAAATCTTCAGTGTGCCTGTGGGTGGAATAAACTTGGCTATTGGTGCTCTGAGAGTGAGGTGGATGTGGAGGTACTGGTGGTCTCAAACCACTCCCCCCAATTCTGTTTTGATCATGTCTTTTCCTTCCCTGTACCTCGTGTCTCTGGGTTGGAGAGCTATTGTATGCTATTTGTCTGGACTACAGTGCTTTGGGTTGTGTGTGCACAGGTGTGCATGCACCTGTGTAGTGGCTTGCCCAGCTGTTTGGGGTCAGGAGGGCACCAGGTGGATGCTTAACTTCTGTACATTGAGACCTTCACCCTCTTTCCACTCCTGGCTGGGTCTTATCATTGCCTTCCTCCCTGGCACTCTGCATTGGGTGCCTTTGGGAGCCTCTGCAGGGCATTTTGACTCATTTCCCACTGTTCTGCCCCACTGCTCTCCTATCTTGATTTCTCTTTTGTAACACAAAGTGAACAATAGTCTTATTCCATAGAAATCCTGAAAGAATAAAAACAGGTAGAGCCACCAGGGTTCTAGAATAGTGTTGGAGCATTCATGGTTGATGATAAACTGTATGACCATCCCCTTCCTTCCCTCTACCCTTCCTCCTTCTCTCCTCCTTCTCTCCATTCCTCCCCCCAAGTATTAAGCATTCATATATTTCAACCACCTCAGGCTGCTTTCAGGACCACAGTTCGTAATTACTGTAGCCCGGTGTATAATGTTGGTGGCAAATTTATTTCCTCTCATATTCCTTGTAAGTGTTGCTGATGCAGAATGAACACTTCAAATCACTCAGCAGCAAACAAATGAGACAAAACCCGCTGGTAATAAGCCAGCTTTGTGAGACACATATATATATATTTTAACTGTTCTCTCCTTTGTTTTAAACTGTGCAGCCAATTAAAGGCCTGTCTGGGGAGATGGTAATCCTCCCCTTTTCTGGATGAGGTCCCTCCTGAGCAGGCCTGGTCCTGAGCTGACAGGGATAATGGGTGGAAAAGACCCCTGACCTGAGTCCAGGGCCTCCTTCCATCCAGGGTGTTGGAAGTGGTGGGGAACATGGAGGGGATCCAGTAGGACCTTGGGGAGGAAAACTGGGATCCAGAGACTGGAGTTGATGTTTTCATGGGAAAGCCAGTGAGTGGCTAGGCCTAGACATGAACCAGGGTCTCATATGACCTACATTTCTTCCAGATTCAAGAAATGGCCCAGTCCTGTCTCCTCCCCTTCTGGATCCTCCAGCCTGTACCTGTCCCTAGGACTTAGTCATTTGGCTGTAATACTGTTTTTATTTTTAATTCATTCATTCACCAAATATTTACAGTGCAGTTCAAGGGGCACTGGAGATGCAGATGACTGGGATTCTGTCTCTGCCCTGGTATCACTCAGAGGTTGAGGAGATTGGAGTGGAATAATCACTCTCCATTCTGTGGCTGGTGGTAGGACACAGGGGGCTGCAGGCAACAGGTGTAACACAACCTCTGCCTTCCAGGGCCTGCAAGCCGCTGCTCAAACTGTATTTGAAGGGGAGAGGAAAATGGGATTTGTCTTGTTCAGATGGGAGAAGAACTCCTGTATGATGGTGCAGTTGGGATTTGGACTGAAGTCTATTGGCTCCAAAGACCAAGCTTTCTCCTTCTGGCCTCCCAAGCTAAAGGCCAGGCTGATGTGGGGATGATAGTCCTCCCCAGAGCAAAAAAGAGCCAGAACAAGGGCTATGTCAAATTCAAAATTCCTTCACCTTTGGGGGCACCAGAAACCTCGAAGACCAGCTCATCCTTCCCCAGATCCCACACCAGTTCATCCTCCCAACAGCCTCATGGGATTAGTTACAGAGTGTCTCCTCCAGGGCTGGAGCTCTAAACATCCATCCTCATTCTGCTTGGTTTCTTTGGGGTGGCCATGCCAGGGTGTTGGCCAAGGAGGTAGCACCAGTAGTACAGGCTTTGTTGGGAAGTTTCCTCCAGAGCTGGCAGAGGGCCGCCACTCACCTCCAATTGTCTCCTGGCGATTGCACATAGGATAATCACAGCATTTCGAAGCCACCTGCCCTGGGCCAGGTAACGTGGCACTCCTAACGCATGCTCTGTGTTTGCACTTACTAAGTCTTCACAGCTCTCACAGTGCAAGTGGATTTTATCACTCCCTTTTCTAAGCTGAGGTTCATAGTTTAAGAAACCTTCTCAAGGTTACACAGCTAGTAACTTGAAATCAAGATGCAAATGCAGGGCAAACACAGATCTGGCTGACTCTTAACCTGCAGGAAGCTCCATGGTGGGAATGAGGTGGGCGTTCACTTTGGAGATTTTACCAGCATCAGACATAGCCTTAGGGTAAAGAAAACAAACTCGGTGAAAAAAATGTCCCTGGGATTTCATAGGGATCAGTGTAAAACCCCAGATTCAGCCTCAAAAAACCCACTGGCTTAAAAATAGCTGGGAGCAAATTGGCTCAGAGACAGATCGTGTGGGCATATCTGAGGCTTTATTTGTTCACATGACACTGTGACCCAGATCCTTGAAGTCAAGCTGGGAGCATTGGTGGGTGGGTGGCCATCAGAGCATAGACTTGGCACTCCTGCCCTCTGCACAGTCTCTGCCTGTCCATACTGCCGCTGTAGATCTCTTTGGTGATAAGCAGGCTGCCTTTGAGCAGTGAGGCCCCTGCCACTAAGAACACATAAGAATGAACACTGAATTAGTTTATCTTCTGTTGCTACAGCAAAATGCTCAAGGCTGGGTAATTTGTTTAAAAAAGGGTTTATTTAGCTCACAGTTTTGAAGGTTCAAGACCTTGGCACTGACATCTGCTCAGCTCTGGTGAGGACTCCTTGCCATGCCATATGTCAGATGGCATCGTCTGGAGTTTACGTGAGAGGGAAGAAAGACCATATGGAGGGCCAGGAAGTCAGAGAGATTGGTGAGGGGCCAGGTTTGTGTTTTTCTGAGAACTTTATGGCAAGAACCAACCAGGGTCCTACAAGAACTACATTCATTTCTTCTGAGGCCAGCACCACCTCCCACCAATGACCTAACAACTTCCTACCACCTCTCATATCTTCACACTGAGGTCCAATATTCCAACAAATGAACCCATGGGGGACAAACTGCATCTGAACAACTGAGAATCTACTCTTATCAGAGAAATGGTAGCGGGAACTTCCGTTCTGTACAGGAAGTAGCCTGGTGAGAGGAAGATACTGTTTACAGGGTCTGTGGCACATGGATGACAGGACCAGATCTCCCTGCCTTTGGAGTCTCGGAGACATAAGGCCTATGGAGGGAAGTTGAACCATAGACACATCTAGTGAGCAGTGCCCAAGGCAGACCTTCCATGTGGAAAAGGATTTCTGAATATCCTACCCAGGGTTTCCTGACACAATCCAAGACCTTGGACTTTGGAAGTGGGTGGTAGACACTGTTAGGAGGAAAAACAGCAATGCCCTTGCACACTCTGGGCCATGTGAGCCCCAGGCACTTGCCATATAAGTCCTGGGTTTATAGTTCCAGAGCCCTGAGTGCAGACACAGGTGGCTGCTTGCCCGCGTCAGTCTCTCCTGTAGGATTGCACGAGACCCATGGTTTTACAGGAGTCTGCTTCTACCAGCCTCCACAGAAAGATGGAGGTGGGGAAGACAGAGAAAGGAATGTGTCTGGACTGGCAGGATAGGAAGGAGGGCATTGTGGGACAGGGGACCTGCGTGCCCAGGAAGACGCAGGAGAGCCGTGCAGACAGAGTATCCAGTGTCCTAGTTTTGCAGGGTCTCAGATCAGCTGCATCCTCCCAGGGGAGGGCATTTGGAAGGGGCAAGTCCTCTTCTTTATAATCTTTCTTTTTTGACTGCCACGTTGTTTGGCTGTCAGCAAACTTAATTCCTTTTTGGAGAACTTTCTCATTTGGAGATTATGAGTACCTACTCTCCACCTGCAGGGTTGGGTTCAGACTTGAATAATCTCTCAGGGCCATGAAGCTTGACAGAATAAGACACGAGCAAAGATAAGAAGGCGTTCAACAACATTCATTTTAGAAGCAATCTGCTGGAAGCCAAGTCTGCAAGAAACAAAATAAAAAATAAAAGAATCATCTTGACTTAAATAACCACAGCTAGTCAGGATGCTGATTTGAGGCTTGAGTTTTTCTTTCCAGCATCTCTTGGCAGAGCGCTCTGTCATGTTTGCTCCATTTTCTATACAGGATTCTTCTTCATGGTGGTAAGATGGTTGGGGTTGCTTCTGCTTACGTGAAGTAGCTCCTGCTTCCATGCTCTAGGATCATGACAAGTGGGAAAGGTCAAGTTCAGGGTTAGATGGTACTGGAACTAAGTTGTCTGCTCTTTCCTGAACCCATCCCTGAGGACTCTTTTTTAGCCAAGGTCTTGTACTTCAGCATCAGGGTCACGATGGGCCCATAGAGTCGTGGATGAAGAGTTGGGATGAGGTAATTATCCATAAGTGATGATAGAGAATTGTCCCCATTATTAGTATAGAAAAATGGCAACAGGTGTCTAACAAAATCCCCTAACATCCCCTGTACTTTCTGACACATGCCTTTGCCTTCTGAGTTGGCCACGGCCAATCATGCTCTCCAGTATATTCCAGTTCCTATCCCAGTGGTTCATTTTCCTTTAAGAGAGGCATGACCAGTTTCAGAGCCTTGTATGCAAAGGACCAGAAATGGCACTTAGCATGGACAGATTGGTGCAGTTTTTCCTTGGCACCACAGAAATAGTCGGGAACTGATGCTGTCCTGGCCGAGCTTATCTCTAAATCTGCAGACCCTCGGATTGTCTGAGAAGTGCCATGACTGGAAGATTCCTGGCTGGTGACATAGTCAGGATGCTGAATTTCCTTCCTTGGAGTTCAGCTAGAAGAAGAGGAGAAGATGCACACAAGAGGTCCATCCCAGCCAGTATTCTCTGACAGACAGATTCTAAGCTTTGGTAGCTGAATTTGAATCCTGACTTCTTCATGCGCAAGCTGGGAGACTTCAGACAGATCCCTTAAGCTTCTAAGTCAAAGCATCCCTTCTGTGAAGTGAGGACAAGTGTCCTTGCCCTGCATGATATTGGTGAGGATTAGAGGAGATGACACGTGCAGTACTTGGCACCTTGAGTTGCCCGTGGAAACCGGTCTGGATCCATGTCCTGTGTGCTATTGCCACAGTCCATGTATTAGTTTCTTGTGACCAGTGTAACAAGCTATTACCCAGGTACCGTTTTTAACACAACACACGTTTATGATCTCATAGGTTTGCAGTTCAGAAGTCCCACTGGGTCTCACTGAGTATGACCAGGCATTGGCAGAGTGTGGAGGAACCCATTACTACCCTTTTCTTCTTTCTAGAGGCTACCAGTATTCCTTGGCTCAGGTCCCCTCCTCCATCCCTCTCACAGCTGACAATGTTGACCTCTGTGACTTGCTTTCATCGTCACTCCTCTTTTTTTTTTTTCCTTCTTCTGCTAGGAAAAGTTTTCTGTTTCAAAGAATGTGGGATGAATTAGGTCCCTTGGACAATCCATCTCATGGTCCTTAATCTTAATCACACCTGCAAGTCCCCAGTGCAGATAAGCAGCTTGTGCAAGGTGGAAGGCTACAGGCAGGCATCTCTGTAGCCGTCAGCATCACCACTTTCATTCTCTTCTTCATCATCATCGGAAAACAAGTCTCATTTCCCAAACTAGCTATGGTTTGTTGACCACAACAGAGACTTTTATGAAGTAAGGTAGATAAAGCAGAAGTAATTTTCATGGAGTGGAGATGGAGGGCAGCTTTACTCAGGAAGGGTGGTCAGGGAAGGACAGAAGAAACCACCACAGGACCTGGCCACAAGGGCATCAATCACATTTTTTCATATACAAAGCAAAACACACAAAGTCTGACAAACATGTAAATGCTGAAAGGGACAAGAGGTGAGCATATTGTGAAAATCTGGGGAGTGATGTGCCACAGTTGTAGGAGCAGATTTGTAGGAGCTCCTTCATGAAGGAACAGCTCAGAGACTACGTAGGCAAAGGCCAGTTTAACAAAGGAGAGTCTAGGAAGGAAAAGAGAGATGTCAGGATGTGAGCCTTCAAGGAGAAAGGCTGCAAGCCAGCTGATGGACAGTGGGAATCTCAGTCATTTATACTCATAACCACCCATTTCATTACTCAATGAGGAATTGCTTTGTCCTTGCTGCCCTATCTGTGTCTGATTCCAATGCAGCAAGCCAGGACCCCATGTCCCCAGGACTCATGCCTTGGGCAGGGAATGGCCTCTAGTCAGTCTGCATTTCTGACTGTAGGACACAGTGGGAGACTCCTCAGCAGCACTTCAAGCCTATTTCTTTGGGAATTAATGGCAGAATCCTCATGTCACAGCCACATTTGATGCTGGGAGACACTGAGTCAGGTGTAGGTAGGTCCTGCCTGACATCTTCTCAGGGGGGTCTGTGGCCCCAGATTTCTTCCTGGAGGTTTCTGGGAGCAGTCTACAATGTCTGACTGATAAAGTTAGCCTGATGGAAGGCCACTCACTGTCCAGGACATGACCCTGTGGTTGTGGGGTCCTGGCCTGCTGTGTGGAACCAGAGACAGATGGGATGGCATGAACAGAGAATAAGACCGATGAGCCTTCTGCACCTGCACACACTCACACATTCATACATTCTGTTAACTTCTCTCACATGTCTACCCTTCAAGACAGAATTTTGAAGAGACCCGAGAAATAGGAAAAGATCCCTGATCTTGGGGCTGTGGGACAGTGTGAGGGCAGGATACAGTGCTTAGAGGGTGCAGAAGAGCCTGGGTCAGGCTGGGGATGGAGGCACGGCCAGGAGGGCTCTCTGCAGGCCCCCAGGCTACCTAGACATCTAGGTAGGCCAGAAAGTAAAGGAGATGTTGAGGGGCTGGGGAACAGGATGGCACAGGAAGGGGTAAGAATGAACCACAGTCAGTGGGCAGAAGACAGAGGGCTTTGTGGTTACACTGTGGTTCTCTCCTATGACACAGGGAAAGCCCCTGATGTGTTTAATGAGGCCTCATCCTGCTCAGATGCATGTTCCCAAAGGTGACACTGGGTGCAAAGAGGGTGACTTGATAGAGCACAGGAGGAACAGGAGCCAGGTCAGCAGTGATGCTTGCTTACATCTGCCAGGATGAGTGAGTGAGCGACATCTTCACCCTCCTTATATCCTGAAGGCAGGGCCTTGCCAACCTACACAACCTGCATACTCTAAGATCCTGGTACTGCCCCCTCTGAGGTCACCCACCCCATTCGCTCTCAGAGGAGCCTCCCCCCCGCCCCCCGTACTTATCTGGCTCCCTTTGCTGACTGAGCTCTTGACTCAGAAGAGGGCATGTGTGAGGCAACAACTGGAGCAGACTGTAGATCACTGTATGTTTGGGTTGTGACTGAAAGCATACAGCAGCATGCAAAGAGACCTGGCAAACATCCCCTGCCAAGTCTGTCTCTGTGCCACCGAGCTCCAGGACTCTCCTGCGTGGCAGCCTGTCACAGCTGTCTCTGGAGCTCTAGCCCTTGGTTCAGCTCTGGCCTGGGTGGGGTTTTGAATCATGGAATAAATGAATAAAGAAGAATGAATATGTAAATGGGCTTTGTGACCCTCCTCTCCTTCAATTTGTAATCTCGTCCTCCTCCATAGTTTTCTCATCTCTGTGGAGAAAACTTTTTCTTCCTGGGCTTTCCTGTATCATTGTTCACTCTGGTCATTAAACAAAGTCACCAGCTCTAAAGAGGCACCATTCAGACTGTCATTATGCAATAAGCGATGTGAGAATATAGACAGGGTAGAGACCGAGGGTCTCTCCACTAGGCCCAGGCGGTGGAAGGGGCACAATACACATGCAGGTGCACGTTCTGGCTACACTCATGCTGTGGACTTTCCGTGAGGTTCCCAGTCTTATTGACCTGCTGGTCCTGGAGGCAGTAAGCACACCTTTGCCTGACATGGGGCTGACAGGATGGCCTCACAGGGGAGGCAGTGAGATGTGTAGGACATGTGTGCTGGCGATGGCCATGTGACTCAGTGTTGGAGTAGAGGGAGCTGGTTTGTGTGTATATGTGTGCACTCATGTGTGTGTACATCTGTGTAATGTGTGCATGTGTATGGTATGTGAATGTGTGCACTAGTGTGTATGTGTATGTGTGCATGTTTATACACACATGTGTGGTGTGTGAGTGCTTGTGTACATGTGCATGTGTATAAATGTGTGTGTGGATGTGTCTGGTGTGTGAATGTGTGCACACACGTGAGTGTGCATGACTGTGCATGCATGTGTGTGGATGTGAGATGTGCCTGTTACACTAGGTCTTTTGTCTCTGGGGCTCTGGCAAGGCCCTGGCAAAGCTGGACTGAGGCCAGAGGCTGAATTTGCACTGGGTTCTATGAATGGCATTCTGGAGCCCACTCTACCCTGGCCCCTCCCTGCCCTCCTTTGCCCCTCCCCTTCTGCATGTGAGTTACCTTGGGCTATGTGAGATGGCCCAAGAAGCCATCTACTCACTTTCTCCTGAAGGAGTTTCAGCCATCATTTGCTAACATTACAGACTGCATTTAGGAAAGGGGCATCTTTAGAGATGTTTCCAGAGTGTCTAGTGCCAGCCTAGTATGGGTGGCTGCCCAGCTAGAGAGTGGGTCTCAGTGGCTGTGGCTTCTGTCTGAAGTCCTGTGTGGAGTCATGGAGATGGCCAGGGACTCAAGTGTGCAGAGGGTTTGTTTGGGGGCACTGCAAGGATGTCTCTCCTACATCTCTGACAGTGACCCTGGACTGTATCCTGTGACACTGCCTCACTCAAGACCCCAGAGCCACACAGTCAAAAGGTGGTAGTGTGGGAACCGTGTAGGGCCTGTCAGCACCAAGAACTTCCTACCACCTAAGCGAGACTGTGGGTGTGGCCAGAAGGGCAGCGACATTTGAAGCTGGAAAGGAGTCCCCTGCCACCATGGTCCCATAGATGATTGTGACAATTTGGCCACAATAAATAAGCTAACCACCTACCCTGTGCTCTAGGAAGTGTCTGGATGCTGAAACCCTCCACCTTTAGTAAAATAATGAACTCTTGCCCAAACTTGTCTCTGAGACAGGGCCTCATGATGTAGCCCACGCTGATTTTGAACTCCGGATCCTCCTACCTCAGCATCTCCAGTGCTGGGATTTACACCTGCACCATTGCTCCCTTCAACCCCCACCACTACCACCTCCCTCCAACCTCCTTCCTCTCTTGAATTAGACCCAAACTTCTCACCTGTCATTTGCAGCCAAATAAGAGCAGTAACATCCACCTGTGAGAATGTCCTCACTGTGTCCAAAAGACCCCTGATCGTGGATCTGAGATGGCCTTGGTGTTTCCTTTTTTTTGCTCCCAGAATGGGCTCCTTTTTCCTGCCCCTTTGAGCCCTACTGAAAGAGAGGTGAGGACCCAAAGCTTCTCTGATGACAATTCAAAGCCACAGATTTCCTTGGTTTTGTCTCATGCTCAAGTTTGTCTTTGGCATGAGGAAACTGCTAATGGAAGATTTTGTGTAACTATCCCAATGATAGTAACTAATGACTAACCATCACCACCACCACCACCACCATAATCATCTTCATCATCTTCCTCTTGTATACAAAGAAACTAAAGTCTTGAACTTGCTCAAAGTCATACAGATGGTAGAATGATGGGCTGGGATTTATGTGCAGGCAGGCTGGCTCTGGATTCCACACTTACCTACTATACTCTATTGTTCTAATACCAAGGAGAGGTCTTTTGCTCACATTTTTGAGGCAGGGAGCCCAAGTTACTTTTTGATGGCCTGGAATTCTATCTTTTGATAGATAAGATGGGAAGACAAGGAGGGTCTGAGCAAAGGCAAGCAGACAACCTTCAGCCAGGCAGTGCTGGCACAGATGGAGGCAGGTGCTAGCTAGGACAGACTCACAAATTCACTGTAGCTGTTCTAGGCTTCAGTCCTGAACTCCAGGCCCACAGGCAGGCAACACAGATAGCATTTTGTAGGAGACGAGAAGACCAACACCAGTCACTCACCGGCATCACTCAGAAAACATGCAGTGGAGCCAGATTCCAGTAAGCACCCATGGTTCCTATTGTAGACATAAGGTGGGAAGAGAGTGGCTCCAGGTCCAGAGCAGGGTCCTTGAACTGCTCCTTTCCTGATCATTGACTCTTAGTAACCACCCAGGAAGGGACCCCAGGTAGATCTGGAAGGCACGTTTGTAAGCAATCTTACTTTGTCCCCACATCAGCCTCTAGGATTTGGTTGCCATCTCCATGTGGTAGATGTGGTCTGGGAGGCTAAGTGACTCACTCAAGGGGACCAACTGGGAGATGGGGAAGCAGCTTGGCTCCTGGCTTCTGGACTGAGAGGGTGTTGGCTGCATGCTGCCATGTTCAACCACCTTAGTGAGAATTCTGGCAAGACAGGGGTTGGCCCAGGCATGTCTCATTCTATGAAGCCAGTTTTTATTACACTTATCCCCAAACTGGACAAAGACACAACTAAAAAAGGATAATTGTAGAGCAGCATCTTTAATGAATGTAGATGCAAAAAATTCTCAATAAAATACTTACAAGCTGAATCCAACAAGATATGAAAAAGACCCTATACCATGATCAAGTTGTTTTCATCCAAGGTAGGCAAGGATGGTTCAACACATGAAAATCAATAAATTTAATACAGTGTATAAAAAGAATTGAGGGAAAAAAAATGCACGATCATCTCAATTGATGCAGAGAAAGCCTTTTATGAAATTCAATATTCTTTTATGATACAAGCTCTGAAGAAACTAAGGGTAGAAGGAATGTACCTTCACATGAAAAAGGCTACATAGGACAACCCTATACCCAATATCATGCTAAAAGAGAAAAAACTGAAATGACACAAGGTTGTCCAATCTCCCCACTCTTACTCAATATAGTACTAGGATTCTTAGTACTAAAAGCAAAAATACACATAGACGAAATAAAAGGGATTCAAAATGGGAAGGAAGAAGCCAAATTACCCCTATTTGTAGATAATATGATCTTATACCCAAAGACCCTAAAAACTGCACCAAAAACCTCTTAGATCTCATAGACACTTTTGGCAAAATAGCATAACACAAAATCATCGTACAAAAATCAGGAGCTTTTCTATACAGCAACAATGAACATGCTGAGAAAAAAAATCAGGAATAAATCCCATTCATAATAGCCTCAAAAAAATACCTAGGAATATATTTAATGAAGAAAGTGAAAGACATTTATAGTGTAAACTATAACTTGCTCAAGAAAGAAATTGAAGATTTTAGAAGCTGAAAAGGTCTGCCAAGTTCATGGATTGGCAGAATCAATATTATGAAAATGGCTATACTACCAAAAGTGATCTATATGGTCAATGCAACCCCAGTCAAATTTTCAATGACATTCTTCACAAACATAGAAAAAAATCAATCCTAAAGTTCACACGGAAGCACAAAAGACCTCGACTAGACAAAGCAATCCTGAGCAAAGAGCAACACTGGTGGGATCATAACACCTGACTTCAAACTATACTACAGAGCCATAACAATAAAAACAGCACAATAATGACACAAAAACAGATATGAAGACCAATAGAACAGTAGAGATCCAAAGATAAATCCTTTCAGTTACTGCCATTTTATTTTTGACAAAGAAGCCCAAAATATGTGTTGGAGAAAAGATAGTGTCTTCAACAAATGGTACTGAGAAAACTGGGTGTCTAACCTGTAGACTGAAACCAGATCCCCGCATTTCACCTTTTGCTAACGTCAATTCAAAGTGGACAAAAATCTCAGCGTAAGAACTGAAACTTTAGATTACTGCAGGAAAGAATAGAAAATACATTTAAATATATAAGCATAAGCAATACTTCCTGAATAGAATTCTCTGCCAGCTATACATCTGACAAGGGATTAATGACCAGAATTTACAGGATGTTCAAAAAACTAAACTCCCAAAGAATCAAGAACCCAATGAGTAAATGTGGAAATGAAGTAAACAGACATTTTTCAAAGGAAGAAATATAAATGGCCAATAAATACTTGAAGAAATGCTCATCATCCTTGGCCATAAAAGAAAGGCAAATCAAAATGTCACCAGGATTTCACCCCACTCCAGTGAGAGTGGCTATCACCAAGGACACAAACAACAAATGCTGGTGAGGCTGTGGGGGAAAAGGGACCTTTATATACTGCTAGTGAGAATGTAAACTAGTGCAATCAGTATGGAAAGCAGTGTGGGGGTTCTTTAAAAACAAAAATAGACCTACCACATCATCCAGCCATACTGTTCCTGGGTATATATCTGAAGGGATGTAAGTCAAGATACAATAGAGACACCTGTACACCTGTGTTTATATGCAAAATGGAGTATTATTCAGCCATAAAGAAAAATGAAATTGTGACATTTCAGGTAAATGAATAGAATTGGAGATCATTAAGTTAAGCAAGGTAAGCCAAATTCAGAAAGACAGGGCTGCGTGTTTTCTCTCATATGTGGAAGATAGACCCAAAAGATAAATATATATATAAATACAAACATGATTTTATATATATATATATTTATGTATTCATATATATAAAATCATATATATATATGTATATATATTTATGTATTCATATATATAATCATATATATGTAATAGTGGGACAATTTGTGGGGACTATGGGCAGGAGGGAGAAGAGAGAATGATAGAGAGTGAATAATATTTACGTTGCTTCTGTATAGGAAGATATAATGAAATGCACTGAAAGCTAGTGAGTGATAAGGGTGGGGGCACAGGAAAGGGCAAGTAATAAAGGGGAATTATCTGATTAAAGTACAATGTATTCATGGGTGAAATACCATGTGAACCCCCTTTGAACAATGAATATCCAGGAATGTAAAACAGGTCTTGTTCGGAGGAGGAGATTAGTGGGAGTGGGGAGGGGGACGAACGGGAGGGAGGAAAGTGAATGGAGAGGGTGAAGGATGAATATGGTTGAGGTACTTTATACACTTGCATGAAAATAGAGCAATGGAACCTGTTGAAATTGTTTTAAGTAGGCGAGAGGAGGATGAGGGAAAATGTGGTGAGGGTTAACCTAACCAAGATACAATGAAAACATTTATGGAAATGTGGAAATGAACAACTAATATATGCTGATCAGATTGTTTTGAAAGAAAAAAAAGAGCACTGGTAGGTTTGGGAAATCCTGCTGTGTGTATTGGGGGTGGTGGTGGAGTGGCATAAGCTGGACATGGCTTTGGAGATGCTCTCAGAAGTCCTTCGATCTTGCCTGTCTGCTTTCTGACTCTGGTTGCGCCAGCTCACTGTGTTCTGGTCCTTGGAGAGTGTTGTTAAGAGTGCAAAGGCAGCCAGAAGCCTGGGCGGGAGGGGGAAATCAGGCTCTGAGATGTTGGGAAGATGTTTTTCTCTTTGGACAAGGTGACACGTCTTCTGAGAACCTCTGGTCCCTGGGGGATGCTATCTGCCAGGGAGGGAAGACTCACATGTGCCAGGTTATCAGTCTCTGGGTGTTCTGCAGTGCAGCCTGTCTCCCCTGAGGACTGCCTGGGAGGTGACAAATGACTTGGAGGAGCCAGGGAGACAAGCAGGCAGGGCATGCGTGGTGTGAATGTGTATTCACATATGCACATGTGCTGGTGTGTGTCCTGTGCACACACATGCTGATGTACACATATGTGCATTTCCAGCACTGCTGGGGCCAGACAGTGGCTGGTCAATGCAGAGCATCAGGGCTCCTGGCCATAAGACAGGACAATTGTGCAGAGCCACCTTAGTGCCAGGACTCCACAGAGTCAACAGAGGCTTTCCTTCTGATTGCACTGCACACCACCTTCTCCCTGAGAACCCTGTTTGTCTTCCACCCCTTTCCAAGCCCCCCATCCTGAGAGCATTTCCCAGCAATCTCCTGTGTGCTGATCTCCACTTTATAGTCTGCCTCTCTGAGAACCCACACCAAGGCCTTAAGATCTCCTGCTCTGTGGCAGCTCTTCCCCCCACCCCCACCACCCCTGCCTCAGTTGGCTCCAGATGCACAGATGCTCTGCTCTCCACTAAACTCCCAAGTGTGTTCCAGTCTCAGAGCCCCTTGTTCTGGGCTGGCTTCTAACTTGCCATTCTGCTGCCTTTACCTCCTGAGTAGCTGGGATTGCATGTGGGCACCACCACACACAGTGCATCTTCTTTTCCATGTCTTATAAGGACAATTGATGTTAGATTTATGCCTCCCTGGGGCATTTGAGATCTCATTATAAGATCTCAAATTAATTACATCTGCAAAGACCACACTATTTCCCTGATTCTGGAGATTTGGACACGGATGTATCTGTTTTGGGGCCACCATTCAACCCATTACAGATGGGTTTATGTTCACTACTTTTTGGCTGATATTTAAGATTTGCTTCAATTGTGAATGCAGCAAACCACAGTCACATCATCTGTGTCTATGGAGTGGCCACCAGTTGACATCATAGAGATTGTCACCATAGGCATGAAGGGTACTCATCACTCCTACAAACACACAGAACTTACCAGATGCCACCTATTCTTGTCCTGGAATGTGATATCAGGGGAGCCTGTACATTGTTAGGTGACCAATTTGTTTTTAAACCTTTTGGGCACACTTATTGCAATGTGGGTGGCATCTCTCTGATCTATGAGTTTTTAAAATGCATTTAATGTCATTATGTTGGCAAGCTTTTCATTACCATAACAAAATCCCTACTACAATCAATTTAAAAGGAGGAAGGGTTTATTTTGGCTCACGATTTCAGAGTTTTCACGCTGTGGTCAGTTGACCCTGATGCTTTGGACAACAATGGTAGGGTGTATGGAGAAGGAGACTGCTCACCTCATAGAAGTGGGGAAGCAAAGAGGGAGAGGAAGAGGAAGAGGAGGGACTGGGGTCTCAATATCCCCTTGAACAATAGCCAATAACCAAACTTCCTTCCAATAGGCCTCATCTCCTGCAGGTTCTACCATCTCTAGCAGCACCACAGGCTGGGGACCGAACCTTTCACACATGGGCAGATATTGTTCTAAGAGGGATTCATTGGTGTCTCCAGAAAACTAAGAGGTCCATGTCATAGAATGAGGGTCTCTGAGGTGTTTCATCTTTGGCCTTTTCAGGTGGAACATCATTTTTTTATCTAGTGTAACAACATCAGAGGCAAGAAGATGAGTTCCCCATGTAGCACTGACACTCAAGAGCAGAGAGCTGGGCTTGGAGAGAGAAAAGGTTTAATTTAACCAATACTTTTTATCCCCCAAATGGTATCTTTTAGTGCCACGTGATCTCAATCGAACAGGCTGGCAGATGACATGAAAAGGGCCTTGAGATCCATGTTAGAGCCCTGAGCACATAGCGTGAGGGTGCACATTCACAAAATGAAAAGTCATGTGGAAGACGGTCTGTGTAACGGGACAGCCATGCATACCTCATAGTCAACAAAAAACTTAGTGAACAGCTGCAGCTCGTCCCCTGAAAATATTCTTCCTATAATCCAGGGGCAAGCCAAGGCTGAGCCATGTCTACAGAGTGCAGAGTTGCTTTTATTGGAGTCTCATGATTTTGAGTCACTCTAGGACACAGTAGCTCAGGCAACCATGGACCATAGAAGTTGGGACGACTAGTTCATACTTGGGGCTGGAGGGCACCATTGTCTCCTGCTTCCTTCCTCAGCTCTCTGCAGCTGCAATGGGCTTATCTCCCATTAACTGTAAGAATATACCAGGTCTGATAGCGACTAAGTCACCATTATTGTCTTGCTTACAAAACAGATTAAGTGGCTGTTGAATCACCTAATATGACCTGAAGATGGGGGCCCAACTTGAAATATTTTGATGGTAAGTATGTTAAGAGGAGCTATATATGATTTCAAATAAGGAATACATGAGGTTAGCCTGGAATGACTTGAGTTTTTCATGTGCTTGCCTATCAGAAGCCACCTCAGAACAGAACTTAGAACACTGGGTTTGGAGTGAGCTATGTCCAGCTCATCAGGACACCACTGAAGACTCACTAAGTCTTCATTCTCTCACCTGTGGAATGGGCAAAACGATCCCTGATTCCTCCTTGCAAAGGCCTGGAATGAGACAGAAAATGTGCGCTCCCATGAGAACATAAAGTTCTAAAGAGAAAAGGTTTATTTAGCTCACAGTTTGGGGAGTTCAAAGTCTAAGATTAGATAGCACCATTTGTTTGTCATCTGGTGAGGATGGCAGAAGATGACACATCATGATGAAAGCAGGGATAGGAGCAAATGGTCACAACTCAAACTGGAGCAGAGAAAGAGAGAGAGACTGGGGTCCCATAATCACTTTAGAGGAAACACTTCCAATGGTCTAAAGACCTCCCACCAGGCCCCGCCTCCTGAAGGTCCATAGGATCTCTCATTATGGCCACTCTGGAGACCAAGCCTTTACATATGGACCTTTCAGGGGCTGCTGACAAGACTGTTGAACTAGTGAATTAGCACTGGAACACTCTACCACTGTTCTGCTTCTGTGAGGCTGTATTCCTTACCATTTGTGTCATTTTTAGTTGAAAAATCTTTTACTTGCAGTCAAAAGCATTCTGACTGATAATAAAGATCTGTTAAAATCATGGGCAAACGGTGCCAGTATGTTTGAAGACTCTACAAAGCTTAGTGCGTGGCTTTGTGACAGCTGTTATGCCTCTCAGGCTGGTGCCTACTCACTTCTGAGTTCACAGCTCTGATCTGGATTCTGAGCTTCATAGGGGGTTACCCTCAGCCCAGTGGCATGGTCCTATATTATCAGAACTGGGTGGAAAGGACTGACTGAAGACACCACCTTGACCAAGTTCACCATGACCCCCCAGGATCGCTGACCAACATGGCCTGGGCAGTGATTCAGCTCTCTCCATGCTTCTATTAAGCCTCAATTTCCCCAGTACTTTTTCAGCTTCCATACTGAAATCATTATTAATTAATGTACTTATAATGATTAATATGAAATGCCATTAATTAACTTCATTCTACTAAATGTCTCCTGCATGTCAGGTCTGATGATAGTTGTGGTACTGTATTGTTTTCTTGATCCTCCCAACAAGCTAGCAAGAAAGGCATTGTTATAAACATTTTATGGGACCTGGTCCCTAGGGTCAGAGAACTAACCCACATTCTGAGGGAAATCAGAAGTTAGGATATAACCTCTAATTCTCCCTTGTCTCAATGCCCTGAGTTGAGTTTGCAGATCGAAGCATCGGTTTTGGATTTGCACCATTTTGGGATTATTCTGGTGGTAGAAAAGAAACATCAACCTTGGTGTAAGGACCTGGGATGGAATAGTGGTCTTCCCACCACGGTAGTGGCGTGGATAAACAGTGTTGTCATGGGTTCAAGTGATTTTCTTCTCTCTAAGCTTCATTTTTTGCTGTTTTGTTTTGATTTTTTTTAAAATCTCTACAGGGGAAAGTAATACTTAACCTTCAGGCAACTAATTATCAAAGGAAATAACAAATGTGTAATTGTCCAGAAA
The DNA here is from genome assembly GCF_047511655.1 of Castor canadensis. Lineage (NCBI taxonomy): Eukaryota > Metazoa > Chordata > Mammalia > Rodentia > Castoridae > Castor > Castor canadensis. Next base: position 190,618,612 of record NC_133388.1, read on the forward strand.
TAAACGGTGCCCCAAACCTATTTTTAGGTCATTCATTTACTCATCCATTCATTCTTCACTCACCCCTTATGTCAAATTCTGGGTCTGCAAGAGTTGACATATGAAAACCTGGTTGCTGCTGCTGCATAGACCAGGATAGAAATGCGGTCCCCACCACTCACCAGCTGGGAAATGGGGGGCAGTTCGATGAGCCTCCTCCCCTCCATCCTCATTTTCCATTCAGAACAAAAGCAAGTCCCTTGTGCCAGCCACACTTTAAATGCCTCATGCATATTAACCTATTAAATCTTTCCAATAGCCTTCAAGGTTGACATTAAGATCTCTCTTTTATTGCAGATGAGGCATGAGACATAGGAAAGTTTACGGCCAGTGAGGGCTGAGATTGGACATGGATCCCGTGAAATTGGACTGCAGAGTCTGTGACACTGTACTGCTCTTTCTCCTCCCAGAGGTACCATGAGGATTCCATAGGGATAACATGTGTTCTCCAGTGTGGCTCGCACACAGTCAGCATTTGCAAATGCCAGCTTCACCTGTGAGTAGTACCATGGGCTGGTTCCATGTACACGTTCTGGGGCTGAGTTACTGGGGATCTGCCTCAACTCCATTGCTAAGATGGACAAACTCTTTAGTGAGAATTTTATTTTCCTTGTCAGTAAAAGAAGGACAACAAGAAAGTTCTACAGATGAGGGTTTTTGAGAGGACTGGTACAGGAAAAGCATTAGAACAGGACCTGGCACATTTAAATCTGTTACAAGCATTGACTTGTATGAGAAAACTTCTTGCCCCTTTCTACCGTTCACAGTGCCGAATACATGTTTAGAACTTTTGCAGGGGACGATGTTTTACTACGGTCTCACTGCAGCCCATAGCTTCACATTCAGCACAGAGTGAGGTCAGGGTGCTTTCTAAAAATAGGTTGTGATATGAATATTGAGGTAATCCAAAAGCATCCCTTGGGCGCTTTGAGCCTGGTTACCTCTTTGAGGTACAAGAAGTTCCTAGAACCCGTGCATTAACCCAGTCTTTCCTGAGCAATCCGCTCTCATCACGGTCTCCAGTGGATCAGGTAAGTGTTGAACAGCTGGGGGAGAGCTGAGGGCATGAGAAGGGATGGCGTCAGGTGAAGAAGCCTGTGATTATATGCTCTTTAATAACTCCTTTAGTTTTGACATTGAAAGCATTTGTAATTCATCTCTGTGTCCATTTCTATTTGTTTCCTTGAGACACCAAAACTGCACATTTAATTACTCCTTTCTTTCTTCATCTCCCTTCCATCCTATAGCCATGGAAGCCACTCTGTCCTTTTCTTTGGGGAGAGGCTGGGCTGGACATCTAAAAACTCTCCCTCACTACTCATTCTTGTCTCTGCAGCTTCTTTTAACTTCACCGCCCAAACATCCCTAGTGTCTCCTTTCCTCAGGCACACACACCCTTGCCTCCTAACCCCACTGGAGTTTTTCTTTCATCTGGACCCCTGTAATCCAGTTCTGTGGATTCTGAGCCGTCAGAAGTTCTGAGCCGTCTTTCTGAATGTGACCATCTGACTTCTCTGCTTCTGCTAGCTCTGAGCTAGGCTTTGGATAGACACCATCAAGCAAAGGGACCTACCTGTGCCCCCATGGCACTGGTTGTGCAGTTTGTGCTTACTGCATGCAGTTATGACCATTTCTACAATTTGGATATCAGGGCTCTTTGAGTGTGGAGACAAGGAAAGCTTGCCAAGCCCAGGAGGAATAGATAAACGGTTGCTTCTGAGGAGGAATTGACCAGGCTCTGCGTGGCACGGCAGGAAGATGGAACAGCATAAGCACAGGGCAGATGCCTCTGTGTTCCCACAGACTTGTGCACATTTTCACCTGAGTGATTGCCACTTGCTTATTATGTGCATCTGTCCTCACAGCTTCTGGAAACTAAAGGCCCTCTACTCTCATACTCTGCATCCTTGGTGCTCACTGGACACTAAGTAAGCATCTGTAGGTGGACACAAAAGTCCTCAAATGCCACTGTTTGAGGATTGGGTGACTGACCTCCCTGTTCATTTGCTTTCCAAAGAAACGTGTAGGTAAGAGTGTTCTGTGAAGCAGTAGGTATGAGATGAGTACATGTATATGTGTACTGTGTGTGTGTGCATATGTGTTTGTGAGTGATTCAACAGGGTTTAGAGGAGATTATATTACAATCTACGGATCAAGGCTGCAGGTCCTAATCACTTACATGGTCATTTATTGCCATGTAGTCACCCGACCTCTTGGATCCTCAATTTCCTCATCAGTAAAATGGGCTTAAATTTCTCCTTGGAATGATTTTTGTGAGGACTAGTGACACTGCATTTAAAGGAGCTGGCATCTATAGTTTGATTAATTTGACCTCAGAGCTCTCTAGCTGCAGTGCTCAAAGGTCCATTCCATGCCAGCAAAGGCACTGACTGCATCAGGTTTTCACCCATCAGCTGAACCTGTCCAGGGGTTTCTTGAACCATGACAAGGTCAGACCAGAGCTGAGGGCTCTTGAGTCATCCATGTTCCAGTGAAGTTGTAATGTCCACCCTGAATTCTTCTGAACAGGTCTTGGGGAAGGGTGGCAAAATTCAGCCTAACAGAAAGCCACATTGGGTGGCTGTACCCACTTGTCTTCTCTGAGCCTTGTGCCTAGAATCAACAGTACAGTACTGCTGTTTCTGAAGCTGAAGTTGTGGAGGAGTTTTCTGAGAAACTTACGCATTTCCCTTCTGTTTCCTAAGTTCACACCAGTGTTTCGGGCCCTCACCAGTGTTTATTGTATGTCTGCTAGGTCCCAGACATGGCAACTAACACTCTATGAATGCTACAGTAGTTAATTCTCATGATGGTTTTCCCAGGCAGGGACTCTCAACCAGGGTGATATTTGTCCCCTAGAGGACATTTTTTAATATCTGGGCACATTTGATTGACAAACTCTACAACCCCTTTTTATATGAAAAGTTCAATAAACTAGAAATAGAAATTCCTCAACCTGATAAAGGCCATTTATGAAATGAAAGTTAACACCTGAGTTAATGATGAAAGCTTAAAGCTTGTCCTTAAAATCCAGTACTACACAAGTGTGCTTGTTCTCGCCATATCTGTCCAATGTCATACTGGAGATTCTAGCCAGGGCAATTAGGCAGGAAGAATAAAGGAGAGAGAGAGAGAGAGAGAGAGAGAGAGAGAGAGAGAGAGAGAGAGAGAGAGAGAGAGAAGAAGAGAAGAAGGAGGAGGAGGAGGAGGAGGAGGGAGGGAGGGGAGGAGGAAGGAAGGAAGAAAGAAAAAGAGAAAGAAGGAGGGAGGAAGAGGGGAGAGAGAGAGGAGAGGGAGGATAAAGGAAGCAGAGAAAGAGAGAAAGGCGGAAGAGAAGGAGGGAGGGAGGGAGGAAAAGAGGATATTCAGATTGTAATGGAAGACACGGGACCATCTATGGTGGCATATGATATGATTATGTGTTTAAAATCCCAAGGCCCTACTAAAAACTATAAGGACTAGTAACTGAATTCATTGAGGTTGCACAGAATATGAAAACAAATGTATTTCCTTTTTTTAAAAACATTTTTTATTATCATATTATTGTACTGGAGTTACATTGTGACATTTACAAAAGTTTGTATAATATATCATAGTTGAATTTATCACTTCCATCATTCTCCTTTATTCCCCCTCCACCCATTCCTGAAATAGTTTCAACAGGTCTCACCTCTCCATTTTCATACACAAGTACATAATATTTTCATTACAAATATATTTCTATATATTAGCAATGAATATGCCCAAAAGGAAATTAAGAAATCATTTCCACTTACAATAGCATAAAAAAATAAACAAACTAAAAACAAATTTAACAAAACTATTATAAAATTATATTCTGAAAACTACAAAACATTGTAAAAGGAAGACAATCTAAATAAGTGAAAAGATATCCCATGTCCATGGATCAGAGACCTAACATTGCTAACAGCAACATTCTTCTAGTTAATTTACATACTCAATGGAATACATATTCACTGATACTAAAATTTATATGGAAATTAGAAGGATCCAATGTAGTAAAAATAATCTTGAAAAAAAGCATAAAGTTATAGTACTTATATTTCCAAATTTCAAAACTTTCAGCCATCAAGACATCACAGTTATCATGACAGTGTGGTACAGGCACAAGGATAGACACAGAGATCAATGAAATATAATTGAGAGTCCAGAATTAAACTTTCATAATATTGGTCAATTTATTTTTGGCAAGGATAATGAGAGTATTCAATGAGGAAAGAACATTCTTTCAACAAACAATGATCCACGAACAAAAGTATGAAGTTATACCTCTTTTTTATTGCAAATATTATCTCAAAATGGATGATAGATCCAAGTGCAAGTGTTAAAATTCTAAAAGTCTTACAAGAAAATATAGGAGTAATAGGAAAAGGGGAACAGGTACTAGAGAAAAGGTTAGATCAAAAAGAATTAACCTAGAAGGTAACACACATGCACAGGAAATTAATGTGAGTCAATGCCCTGTATAGCTATCCTTATCTCAACCAGCAAAACCCCTTGTTCCTTCCTATTATTGCTTATACTCTCTCTACAACAAAATTAGAAATAAGGGCAAAATAGTTTCTGCTGGGTATTGAGGGGGAGGAGAGGGAGGGGGCGGAGTGGGTGGTAAGGGAGGGGGTGGGGGCAGGGGGGAGAAATGAACCAAGCCTTGTATGCACATATGAATAATAAAAGAAAAATGAAAAAAAAAAAAGAAAATATAGGAGTAAATTTTCATGATCTTGCGCTAGCCAAAGCTTTCTTAGCTATGAGGCCTAAAGCTCACACAACAGAATTGGTAAGTAGAACATTTACAAAATTAAACTGTTGAGCTTTTAGGATACTGTTAAGAAAGATTAAAGATGACTTACAGAATGGAAGTGTGTATTTGAACACTTCTTTTAAGCAACTTGTATGCTGAATATAGAAAGAATGCAATGCAGATGGCTAACGAGCACACAAACAGATACTCAACATTATTCACTATTAAGCCAATGTAAAAAAAATCCCAAATAAGGCGCTAATTCATGTTCACTAAGAGTAAAATAAGAAATCCAGACTTTAATAAATCATACAGAGAAAATAAATATTGGTAACATGGAAATTTTGGAACCCTCAGACATGGCTGGTAGGAAAGGAAGATGACATGGCCACTATGGAATGGAAGATGACATGGGCACTGTGGAATGGAAGATGACATGGCCACTGTGGAAAGGAAGATGACATGGGCACTGTGGAAAGGAAGATGACATGGGCACTGTGGAAAGGAAGATGACATGGGCACTGTGGAAAGGAAGATGACATGGCCACTGTGGAAAGGAAGATGACATGGGCACTGTGGAAAGGAAGATGACATGGGCACTGTGGAAAGGAAGATGACATGGGCACTGTGGAAAGGAAGATGACATGGCCACTGTGGAAAGGAAGATGACATGGCCACTGTGGAAAGGAAGATGACATGGCCACTGTGGAAAGGAAGATGACATGGCCACTGTGGAAAGGAAGATGACATGGCCACTGTGGAAAGGAAGATGACATGGGCACTGTGGAAAGGAAGATGACATGGCCACTGTGGAAACCAGCCTGGACATCCTCAGAAAGTTAAGTATCATAGGATTCAGCAGTTCCACGGTTAGGTACATAGCCAAGAGAAAAGAAATCAATGAATGTTCATTATGGCATTATACACAATAGTCAAAATATAGAAAAAACTCAATGAAGAGGTGTGGGGCTTCAGTATTCACCCCTGAGCACACAGTATGGTGTCCCGAAGACAATTAAGGGGCTTGGGAGCTACACAAAACTGTCGTCAAAACTGACTTTGAGTAGGTTCAGCTACAGAGAAGCTGTGAAGCACTGGAAAACCATCTGATTGCTGTGAGATTGAATTTCTTGGACTATAAATTCAGGAGAAAAACAGCTGTGAAACATCAAGTTCAGTGTTTGGTTCTCTTGTCTGTTCCTTTTCTTCTTCCTAATGGTGGCAGTTCTGGCATTGCTTTATGCACTTATTTGAACAGTGAGGCAAGCTTGTTAATTCTCTCATACTAATAAAGGAACAATGATCTCTTAGAAAGGATCCCTCTATTTCAAGAATCAAGAAGGTTTGTACATTTCCTTTGTCTAGAGCTGCTCTAGCCCCCCAGCAAGGAGCCTGGGGAGAGAAGTCAGAGGCAGGCAGAGGCCTTAATAGAACTTTCTTGACAGCTGAGCTGCACTGGAGGAAGCCCAAGCTCATCATGCGGCTGGACCTTGCCCAGGCCTGGCTCCTTGTCCTCACTTGGACTTCTTAGTATTCTGCTGTGTCCAGGCTGCTCTTCATCTTTGTTGGCACATTTCCCTGGCTTGGAACACACTGTCCTGATAAGTCTGATTGGTGCAGAGTCCTTGGGAGGTCAAGGGCCCAGGGCTCCAAGTGTCATCTGTACAGTAACAGAAGCCAGATGCTGTGGAGGAGCCTGAGCCAATAGGAAAATAAAACATTAGATGAAAGGGCCAGGAGCTCAGATCCTTCTCCTGTCACTAGGTCAATGATGAAGGAAATGCCAGAAATCCCACTGGGCCCTGCAGCATCTCTATCACTCTTTGGGTCCTCATTTGGAGGGGCACCCTTAGCCAACACTGTGCACCTACTGTGTGCATCCCACCTGTGCTCCAAGAGGACTCTGGGAGGTGTAGCAGAGGCCCAGCTCTCAAAAAGACACAAGTTGATTTACATCTCATGCAAGTTCCCTGTCCTGTTGCAATGGAAAATAGAGTTTTGCCATCTGTGCCAGTCTGAGGGGCTATGTAAACTGAAGAACACTTCTCTGGACCACTACTGTCCCCAGCAGTGGTAACCAACAAGAAAATATAACAAAAGCTTACAACAGCTATCATGTTAAGCTTCTCTCACTTGTCAGGTGATGCATAGGTATTTTGTATATATAATCTTATTTAGTCCTTAAACCAAAGTACTTTTGTCTTTTTGCAAATCAGGAAACCGAGGCTACAAGTGGTGAGCAAGTAGCTAGCTAGTCACACGGTTGAGTCTCCAGTGGTAGCTGGAGTTGAACCTACCTCTCATTTTGATCCTGCCCATGGCAGCAGGTCTGGGTCATCTGTGAAGAGTAGGGAAAAATGTCAACTTAGCAGCTCAAGTCTGGGCAGGCTGGGATGAGCCCAGGATGGTTAGCCAAGGCAAGGTAGAGGGAAAAAGAGGAAGTGGCTGGAGTCTTGTTGGTATGGATGATCATGGAATCTGTTCTGTGTCACATGCATCATCAGAAGTCCATCCTAGGGGCTGGGGATGTAGCTCAGTGGTTGAGTGTTTATCTAGCATGCACAAGGCTTGACTTCTAGTATCACAAAAACAAACAAACAGAAGTCCATGCCATCTGGAATGTCTAGGACCCAGTGTGACATGAGCTATGGATACAGAGGTTTGGGACTAGACTGCTCACATTCTGTCCAGGTGAGCAGTTGACCTTGGCAAGTCTTTTAGTCTCCTTGTGTTCCTTGTTCATCTGCACACTGGAGATTCAGCCAGGCCCACTTTCTCAGGATTTAGGGAATAAGTGCCATTCTCATCCATAGTACTTACTTAGCACTTGGGTTTGGAAAGCAATGAATGTTTTACCCAAAGACACACTGTTGTTCTGAGCTCAAAATAAGTTGAAAATACATCTTATTTAGCACTTGACTCCTGAAAAATTCAGCATTAAAAATGAGAAGAGAGTTAAGCCTTTTCCCTTTCTGGCCCAGTGTCAATAGACTGTGGTAGATCCCTCAGTTCACAGCTGGTAGGGAACGAGAGGCAGGAAACTGACCCTGGAGGAGATGCACTGATGATAGGGGAATAACTTCCAACAAGGACTGATGTGCAAATAACTGTAAGACCACTATACACATTTTTTCTTGATGGATGGTGCCCGGAGACGCCTGAAATGTGGTGGCATTGATTGTAAGCTTGCTTTGTGGGCACAACTCCCAGACATATACTGCAGGGTCAAGTCACAATGAGACTAGTTTTCTGTCAGAAAGTCACCCAGATCTGGAGGTGGGTGTCCACTTGTCTTTGTTCTATGTTGTTTTTTTCCTCTCACTCACTCATTTGTACATGTAAATCTTGTATAGGTTCATCTATTTGCCAGATCTTAAATAACATGAGTGTATTCAAGCAACAAGGGAAACTGGACAATGTCATGTTTGTTTGTTTTTTTATTCTCACTTGGCAGCATTTACTTGGGACAGAATGGTCAGTGTGTATAGACAGTGTAGAAAGTTTGAGATATTTGCAGAAACAATGAAGAACTTACTAGAGTTATGCCTCATCATCTTTCCCACTGGGAAACAGGGAGTTCCACTGGTCTTGTGAGCTGGGGAGGAAACTCAGTTGGCTGCCTTGAGTCTTCAGGGGCAGCTCTGGGTTGTCATCGAAGGTGCCAGTCATCTAAGAACCCTCAGAATTCTCACATTTTCCCTCCATCCCTACCTCCACCCAGTCAGCTGTGATCTATGGGCAAATCCATGAACCCTAGTCAGCTGAGGTCCATTTATTTTTTTGATGTGGAGATACTTAGCTTCTACCTCTTAAGACCTTCTGCTGGACCCAAGCAATGCAAGTGTGAATAAACTGTGGCTCTTATTCACTCCCCAGAGTAGTGCTCTATGTAGTGGAGTGTGTTAGTTTTAAATCTTCCTGATCTGGGTGATTTTCTGACAGGAAGCTAGTCCCTTTGTGACCTAACCCTGCAGTGTGTGTCTGGGAGTTGTGCACACAAAGCAAGCTTACACTCAATGCCCCCACATTTCAGGCATCTAGGGGGCACCATCCATCTAGAAAAATGTGCTTAAATGTGTAACAAAACTCATTATAAGTTCATTATAATGAGTAAAGATTTACTTTGGCTCCACTTTTAGAGATTCAAGTCCATGATTGATTGGCCTCATTACTTTGGGTTCCTAGTCCGAGTGACAAATGACAATGGCAGAGAGTGTGGGGTGGAGCAAACTCACCTCATGGCCAGGAGGCAAAAAGGAAGAGGCATGAGTCCCACACTCTGCTTCAAGGGCATGCCCCCAATGACCTAACTTCCTCCCACTAGACCCAGCCTCCTAAAGGTCTACCATCTCCCAATAGCACCAATCTGGGTACCAAGCCTTTAATACATAGACTTTTAGGGGACACTTATCCAAAGCAGTGTTACAGTTTGGATCTGAAGTGTCCCCCAAATGCCATGTGCTGAAGGCTTCATCAGCAACTTGTAGCACTGTTGGGAGTTGGTGTAACCTTTAGGAGGTGGGGCCTAGTTGGAGGTAGTAGGTTATTATAAACATATCCTTGAAGAGTGTATTGAGACCTCTCCTCTTCTCTCTTCCCTCCCCTCTTCCCCTCCTCCTCCTCTTCTTCCTACTTGTTCTTCTTCTTTTCTCTCCCTACTCTCTCCTCCTGGCTGCTATGACATGAGCAGCTTTGCCCCATCATGTACCCTCTGCTCTCATGTTTGATCTCATGTCAGGCTCAAAGTGATGGGACCAAACCACCATGGACTGAGCCCTATGAAACCATGAGCCAAAAAATAAATTTTTCCTCCTTTAAGCTGATTTTCTCAGGTATTTTGTCACAGCAATGAAATGCTGACTAACACACACAGCATGGAGGAATAAGAAGTTCATCAAAACAGTGCAGAAAGAGTGTTTTCCATGATGGAAGTATGTGTAAGGAAGTCTTCCTGGAGGAGGAGGCACTTGGTCTGAACCTAAAAATGTGAGTCTACTTAACACGCAGAAAAGAGACAAAGTATGGTAGTCATTGGCATTCCTATGAATGATGCTGGCTTTCTGCTCTCTGGGCCAAAAAGGATTGCATCCTATGCCCCTTGACTTGCTTTGGCCAAGGAAATATGAACTGCATGGGAAATATGAGAGACAGTACATGTTTTTCCATGTTGTTCTTTTCTGTGGTGGTGAGAGAAGCATGTACTGAGATGGAGCCTCTATCAACTCAAATCATAACCTGACTGTAATGAGCAGACATTCCTCCACACCCAGCTCTCCAGAGACAACTTAAAGCATGTTGAATAAGATATAGGGGATGCTTGTTTCTGAAGCATTACTTGGCCTACTCTGATTAACTCATAAAGGGATCACCTAGGACAGAGGAAACAGCACAGACAATGCCTGGAGATGAGAAGTAGACTGACTTTGGAGAATCCTAAAGTTTAGTATGAAATCAAATGTGGAATAAAGCATAACACAAGAAAATGGGCACCAGGGCAGGGCTAGTGGTTCATCTGGGCTTTAGAAAGGCATTACACCTTTTCCTGTGAACACTGGGAAGGCACTAGAATTACATTTTAGAAAAATCACCCTAGCTACAATGTGGAGAATGGAACAGATGCAGGGAGACCCACAAGGAGCTTCACAGTCTTGGTGAAGGATGCAGGGAGTTAGGGAGAAGAGGGGTCACACATACAGAGAATTTACCAGGAATTAATCTGTAGGACCTGGTGAGTGGCTGTATGAGAATGAGGTGGGGGGGAGGGAGGGAGGGAGGAAGAGGGGGAGAGAGAGAGAGAAAGACAGAGAAAGAGAGAGACTTATTTCAAAGCCTGTCACATTTCCACTCACTGAGCTAGTTTATATATGATAGACATGTTTGCATTAATCAACTCATTTCATCCTCAAACCAGCCCTTTACCTTAGATCAAGAAGATATTATTTATATTTTACAAGAAGAAACTGATCCTCAGGTGACAGGAAAACTTTCTGCAAAGACAAAGTACTAGACAGTGCATATCTTCCTTATTCTCTCTTCTCTAAATCACCCTGACCTCTTTCACTTGAATATTTGAAATGAAAGTAAGGGGGGGTGTGTGTGTGTGTGTGTAGTGCAGCAAGGTAAGCGAGACCTGTAGTAGGCAGAGCCGTTGCTTTTTGGCCAGTTATCCAGCAGATTTATTTGTGTGTTCACGCATACGTTGTACTCATAAAAAGCAATATGCCCAAAGGAAGTCCCATATACCAAAGTCTAGATTTATAAGACTCAAACAAATGATTTTCATTCCATCGTTAAAGGCTTTTCTCCCTTCTTCCTCTATCAAAGTATTCTTCATAGGGTTTCTTAGAAGTACATTCTCAGCCTCCCATGATGCTTTTAAAATGCAATTTATTGCACATATTTTATTAGCATTTCATGCTTAGTAACACAGTCTGAGCTCAGGATGGCATGCATCCACTTGCAGAATTATGCCAGCTTGAGACATCATTACCTTGGTATCTCCAGTTGTCTTCATAGATGTTTTGAAGAGGGACACAGCGAGTAGAGTCAGTTGTGTGTTTTACAACGGTCTGATTTCCCCTAATCAAACATGGGCTGAAATACCATGTGGAACCTCGTGGGCAGATGGGAGACACAGTGTCTGGGGCTATCCTTGATATCAAACTGCCTGAGGCTTGGCCAGCACCCCTCTCCTCTGAGACTTGCTTTGTTTTTCTGTAAAGTGGGAAGAGGGAAGAGCTCTAGTGCTATGTACAGATGTTCCTTGACTTCTGATGGGGCTCTGTCCTGATAAACCCATCATAAGTCAAAAATGTATTTAAGCTAAGCACTAGTGGCTCAATCCTATAACCCTAGCTACTCAAGATAGCCTAGCTACCTCAGAGATCAGGAGGATAGTGGTTCAAAACCAGTCCAGGGAAATAGTTTGTGAGACCCTATCTTGAAAAAACTCAACACAGAAAAGGGCTGGTGGAGTGGCTCAGGTGGTAGATTGCCTGTCTGGAAAACATGGGTAAGGCCCAGTACCACACACAAAAAAATCATTTAACACACCTGACCAATCGAAACTCATGATTTAGCCTGACCTACTTGGGACATGGTCAGAACACTTCTCTCAGTCTACAGCTGGGCAAAAGTCATCTGACACAAAGCTCATTTTCCATGATGTGTTGAATTTATGTCATCTATTGAAAGTGAAGAACAGAATGGTTACATGGGAACTCTTTCTTATCACTTGTAACTCAAATAATCATAAATAGGGGATCTTCGCATTTGTTTCTCTAATTTTCTCTAAGTGATTGCTTAACTTACATTTTTAATTTTAATGTAAAATTATACAGAAACAAATAAAAGCAAGTACCTCTGGGGTTGAGGTTCTACCACCCTGTCCACTGCTTTTTCCCCTTGGATGGCCTGGGAAACCAGGCTGAGGGGAAAACTGGAATTCACAGGGCTAATGGTCACCCTGATGCCTTCTAGTTTGGGGTACGCCTATTTCAGCCACTTAGTAGCTCTGAATGCTCAGAGAGGCCATGCAGCATAGTCACTTCTTTCTTTGCTCATCTGTAAAGTGGGGATTTTCAAGTTGCACATGACAGACTCTGATAATGAAAAACAACCCAGCACACTGTTCAGAAAACATGTGTGCTTGGTGTGTATAAATATTAACATTTTCTCACCACTAAACACATGTTGGGACTAATCAAACCTTTCCACATAACTCATTTAATTCTTACAACATCACGCATCAGGCTCTTTCATCTCCCTTGTGATTACAGATGAAGACACTCAGTCTCAGAAAGATTGAGTAACTTATTCAAAGTCAAATGGATGCAAGTGCTGGCTAAGAACACAGGAGTTGTATGCATATTGACTAATGCCTGGTCTGAATATTGAATAGGATCTTCAAGAAGTTAGGCACTTGATTCCACCCTCACAGAGACCTGCTTACATGGCCTCTTCTGCACAGAACCTTGACTTGACCCTAACTAGCAGAGTGTGACAGGAATGCACATCACACAAGATTGTAGACTTGTCTCCTGGACTCTTTTCTCCTGTTGGAGGCCCACAGGGCCAAAAGCTGAAGTTGGCCTCCAGCTGCCAGCAAGCACCAGGGCCTTCATCCTATTAGTGAAGAGTGCTTAATGCAACCACCCTGGTGCAAGTTTGGAGTGGGGAGCTTCCCAGGTTGAGTCTTCAGATGATAACTCAGCCCTGACTGACACTTTGACTGTAGGTGTGCCTGACTCACTACCCCTCCAAATTCTGAGTCAGTCAATGAATGGATTTTTAGCTGGTATGTTTGGAGCAATATTGTTACCCAGTAATAGATAACTAATACAGTTAAGTGTTTTTTTTTCCCTGTTCTCTTCATAATAAAAATTATTATTTAAAATATTCTTTTATTAGGCTAAGTGCTCTTATGGGTAACAATTTGAATTGCAAAACATTCAGTGTAAACCAGAGACAACAGACCTCTCCAGATAACAGAAGGGCTATCCTGGATATCTTAAATACAGATCCAGCATTTCCAATGCTTTGAGGTCTCCCTCACTAGGGAGTGGCCTCCAGCTCCTTCAGGGACACAGCTCCCATGCATACCTCACTGAACACACTGTGGCCAGAGAAGAAGGCTTGCTCTGCAGAGTGGGATGTTTCTGCCTGGTACTGAGTCCTCCCACTGTATGCTGTTTACTGACATCTTTGAGGCAATGTGTTCCACTCTCAGTTCATGGGACTCAAGTAGGGTCCAGGATCAGTCATCACAGGTCCCATTATGTCATGCCCTACTTTTCTGGTCACATGAGTGGGTTCATGGGTGATCATATGACCCAGACAAGCCAATGAGACTTGTCCTGGGACTTCTGGACCTGCTGTTTATGCATGGACCACTCTCCATGAAGCCCCTAATGGCAAAGGAGCTGCCATGTATCATGATGTACAGGGCTCCAGCTAGGGAGTGATAAGAACAGAAGGAAGCAGAGCTGAGAGAGAGTAACAGTGATCAGATCCAGGTGACCATTCCATAAGGCCTGAATGGAGTCCATGCCTGGACTATTCAACTGCTTAAGTTGACACATTTCCTTTGGTGCTTACACTGGTTTGAGAATGGTTTCTATTACTAATAACAGAGAGAGATCACTGACACACATCTGCTAGAGCCAGCAGTCACTCTAGGCAACTGTCACTGTTCCATAGAGATGCCTATGGTTGTGAACAGAGGCATTAAAATATAGTTGCCTTATAATTTTCGTCCAAAATGTTATAGAGGTGACCAAGGAAATTCATGAGAATAACATCCACCATGTGCCAAAGATCAGCTTTGCTTTGTCTTCTAACTGATATCTTTGAAGGCATAGACAACTGTGAGTGCAGTGATGAGAATGACAGTCAGCCTTGGATGGTCACTTGCTTTGTGTCTTTATATACAGAATCTCTGGAAATTCCCCAAAAGTCTTAGGAAGGAGGTGATAGATTCATCCCCATTTTGAAGAGGTAGGTTCTGCACTTCAATTCTTCTGAAGCACAGACATGAGGCCCCGGAATGTCCTCAGGGGCCTTTTGGAGGAATGACCATCCCTTGCTGTCTGGTACTCCAAGATGAGGGCAGCCCTGAGGGTTGGCAATGAAGTAGGCTGTGCCCATATGTCTTGTCCTGTGTTGCCTCTTGCTAAAAAGAGCAGAAGTGTTGGGAAGACACCTGCCCTAGACCCAGGAAGCCTTTTGGGACAGCTGTCTGGTGATCTGAGGATTAGTGCCAGAGGTGGGAATGGAAGGAATATCTGCCCTGTATCACACAGAATGGCTGATGATGTCTGTAAATACACCTGTGTCCACGTTGTCCCTGCTGGGTGCCTGTGTGTTGTGTATAGACTTAGAGCCAGGATATGGGGACTTTTCTTTTCTGTAGCCTTGAGCACATGCTCTTCCTTTCCGTCTCACTTTAGCATTGGGGTTGTACTTACTCCTCCCTCAGCTTCTTTCTGGCTCTGGTGTGCAAGACCAATTGGTAGTGGGGTGGATGGAGCCACAGAGAGATGAGCGATAAGATTGTGAAAGATTTTGGATACCAAGTTTAGAACTGGGAGAAATCTCACCTTAGAAATGTCTTATATCCTATTTCATTGTGTCTTCATAGCAACCTCAAAGGGCAGCTATAGTAGTCTGCTTTTGCTGTAATAACAAACAATTCCCGAAAGTCAATGGTATAAAACAATGGATTCTAAACTTGAACCTGGGTCAGAATGATCATAGATAGGGCTTGTGAAAACACAGGTGCTGGACCCTGCCCCCAGAGTTTCTGATTCAGCAGGTTGGGTTGTAGATTGAGCTTATACATTTTCAAAAGGTTTCCAATAGCTGGGGATGCTGTGGTTCATAGGACACCCACCCCTTAGAAATGACTGGTTTTAAACAGCAGGCATCTGTTTCTCAGCCTCAGCTCTAGGGTGGCCATGAGGCGCTCTCTGCTCTAGGCTGGGGAATGGACTGAGGAGTAGTGTCTCCTTCATGATATTCTAGTTGTATGAGAGGCCAAGCTAACCCTGCCACACACATGTCATGCCTCTCTTGTGTCTTGTCGTCTTATTTCATTGGTCTACAAAAGTTCTCAGTCTGAGGCCAGCATTGATGGGAAGGAAGATGTGCTGTTTCCATGGAGGCAGAGTCAATGCACTCTTCATACAGTAGATGTTATTAGTCCCATTACAGAGATGAGAAAATGGGATCTCAGAGTAGCTAGCTGACTTGCCCAGCATTACACAAGGGCAGAACTTAGGGGTGAATCCAGATCTGATCTGAATCGGCACAGGTGAGACTGAGGTGGGGCAAGGTGAGGAGGACCGAGCACTGTAGACAGGATTCCTCCTGGATGCTCAGAGGCCTTGGTGAGAAGAGAAGCAAGAGCTCTGAATCCAGACTTACCTGGAATCAAGTCTTGATTTTGTCTATTGCTGGACCATCTTGGGTAGGTGCTCACTTCTGTGAGCCTCAGTTTCCCCCTTTGTATGTAATAAGCTAACAATTCATAGCTCATAGCATTGTAGTAGGAATTTGGTGTGGTCCAGATCAAGTGTAATTCAGAAGGTGCCCTTGAGAGGAAACTTATTTGAAATTTTAAAAAACTGGCTGAGAAGGTGAGACCAATCCACCAAAGAGACATTTCTTTTTTTTCTTAAGGAGACAGAGATGCTGCCATTCCTTTCTCTAGTGGCCCTGCAGAAAGCCACCTGTTCAGAGGATGTTCTGGATCTCACCCCACTTTTGCCTTTCAGTTGCACTGTGAACAAGTTGCTTCTGAGCCTGAGACCCAGATGGCCCCTGAAGAACTGGGAGCTCAGGGAATCTGACTGTATCTTCTCATGCACCATCCTAGCCATGCTCCCTAGGATTGGGTAGGGGCCAATACTTAGGATGTGCTCAGCAAACACCAGGTGAACTGCATTCTTACTCAGACTTAGAACCTCAGCTCCCTCCCCTTGAACAGAGACTTGGGTGTCCTTCAGTTGCATTCTACAACACTTCAGTGAATTTATTTTTTCCTTGCCATGCTTTGCGTTAAAAACTCTTTTCTTTCTTGTCACTTCCTTTCAACAGAGCTGTGGGTCATTGTGAAATTTGATTGAGATGTACCAGGATCTGTGTGAGGATCAGAGTTTCCTGTTCTGTGTCATCCAGCCAAACTTGAAGAAACTGCCACAGTATGCTCATTCATTCATTTCTTAATCTCTTCATGCTGTATAGACACACATAAACTGTTAGGATTATTACCCACTTGGGATCCATCTCCAGCCTGAGTGTGGACTTCCAACTAGAGTCATGGTTTGTCACCAGCCCCATTGATTCAATTAACATCACCAACTTCCTGCCACTGCCAGCCATGGTCAAGTATTTTTGTGTTTGCCTTTTCAGCACCCACTTCCTCTTCCCCTTGCAGTAGTTCTCTGGTGGTTCACACCTGGAGCCTCCCGTACTCCATTCCTACAGTACATTTTGTGGATGTGGCTAATTAATTACACCTCTGGCTGCACAGGTTGGACATGTGAGCAGAGACAATCAGAGAAGTGTGTCTTCATGGCTAAAAGTGGTGCTTTGACCATAAGCATGTGCGCTGACTCAGGCTAATCAGGGAGAATGAGACTCATGTTGGAGTTTTTGGAACTACTGGAAGTACTTTATCATGGAAATAGCTGACATGGGGATAAAGATGTAGAATTGTCAGTAGCCATCTTGCCACCATGAGGTAAAAACTTGTTTGAGAATGGGACAAACAAAGTAGACAGAAGCAATGTGAAGAAAGTGATACTATGTCTGGAACCAGGGTTTGAGGCCAGGATTGAACCATGCCTGAAGCCAGTAAGGTGAGCAGGATTCTATCTTTTCTCTCTCTTCTTTCTTTCTCTCTTCTTTCTTTCTTTCTTTCTTTCTTTCTTTCTTTCTTTCTTTCTTTCTTTCTTTCTTTCTTTCTTTCTTTCTTTCTTTCTTTCTTTCTTCCTTTCTTTCTTTCTTCCTTCCTTCTTCCTTCCTTCCTTTTTCTTTCCTCTTCTCCCTTTCCCTTCTCCCCTTTCCTCTCCTCTTCTCCCCTTTCCTTTCCTCTCTTCTCCTCTCCTCCCCTCCCCTCCTCCCCCTTCCCTGTCAGCTTGAGTTAAATTTTGTACCTGATAACCAAAAAATCATAATTAATATAATACTTTATCAATTTAGATATACTTGACCACATTTATTGACTTAAAAATGTGGTTTGTTGGTTCAGACCACTATGCAGTGTCTTTGTGGAGTGTTGGTATCTCCTTTTCTCTTCACCTTTCTTCATTATAGAAAGGAAAATGCCAATTACCAAAGGCCAGAGGCAGTTTTGCAGAAGAACTGAGCCAGCCAAGCCTGCCTCATTCCCTTTCCTTCTTTCTTTCTTCTCTCTCTTTTTCTTTCTTTCTTTTTGTAAATGACTAGTATAGATGTAGATGAGCAAAAGAACATAAATACATTCTCATTCGATAAACTTTCTTTGTGCCTATGACCAGGGTGGACACTGGAGATATGACAATGGCTAAACAGTGACAGCACTTCCCTCTGGGGGCCTTACTGGGTAAGGAGTGGAAACCTTAATACAGAACCCACGTATCATCCCAGTTGTGGCAGGTGATTAGGAGGAGGGGTTCTGGGAGCTGCACACTTTTGGGCTCAGCCTAGTCAGATGGGTCTCTCTGTAGTAATGATTCTCAGCTGGGGTGAATCTGCTCCCCCAGAGGACACTTGGGGATGTCGCTGGTTGTCATAACTGAGGGGAGGGTGGTGCTCATGGAATTGGGTGGGTGGAGCCCAAGAATGCTGTTGCACATGCTGTGATACACAGGACAGCATGCACAGCACTGCATTCTCTGTTCCTGAATGTCACCAGCGCTGAGGTTCAGCAATTCTGTTTCCAGGCAATGGAGACGGAGCTCAGAATTGAAAGATGAGAAATCAGCAGCGTGTCTAGAGTGCTGCAGTAAGAGGAATGCAATGGGCAGAGGCTCAGAGACTGTAAGGATGGCCAAAGAGGGGGGCATGGTGCCCATGAGGCTAGAAAAGGATGGGTAATATAGAGGCTCTTCCATTTGCAGTTACATGCTTTGGTTGTTCTAGAATCCCTGGGCGTATGCTAAGAAAGGGCTGGTAGCCGTGATGTAATATGATTCACATTTCCAGAAGACCCTTCTGGTTGCATCATGAAGAGTCAAGTGCAGTGGAGGCATGGGGGAAGACCAGTCAAGAGCTGTGCAGGAGTCTCTGTGAGACATGATGGGTGCTTGGACCATCACAAACCTGGTAGAGATGAGAAAAGCACAAAACTTTGAAACTCATACAATAGGGTACTGGAAGGCTTGGTAGCGGGTAGGAAATTGGTATAAGGTGCAGAAATGTCACACGTGGCTCTGTGAATCCAAAATAAAATGGGTGGACAAAGGTTTCCGTAGTTGGGATGGGAAAGATGAGATCTGCACAAGAGGATTGGTAGTTAAGTATTGGCTATTTGAGCTGTAGTGGTACTAAAGATATACGTAGGTTGGGCACAGCAGTGAACTACTACAATCCCAGCTACTCAGGATACATAGGTAGGAGCATGGTGGTTCAAGGCCAGCCCTGGGCAAAAAGCACAAGACCTCATCTGAAAAATAACCTAAAGCATAAAAGGGTTGGAGGCATGGCTCAAGTTAAAGAGTGCTTGTCTAGCAAGCTCAAGGCCCTGAGTTCAAACCCAGTACTGCCCCCCCAAAGATATAACCACAAGTGATTTGATTCTTTCCCCTCAAGACATACAGTTTAACATCCCTCTCCTTCGGTGAGGGCAGGACTTGGCTTCTAGTGAACAGGGTATGAGAAGAGCGGAATGATGTTACACATTGAGATTAGTTTACAAAGTGCCTGTAGCCTCCATGTTGGGTGTAATCCTGCTTGGTCTCTTGAGTGACTGAGTCAGAGGCTGTGTCATGAGGTGGCTGGGAAGAGAGGGAGGTCAGGTGTCATGTGTTAGGATATTCAAATAGTCATAAAGAGGCCTCGCTACCTGCCAGCAGACACATGAGTAAGCTTGGGGGCAGGTCATCCCCAGTTAAGCCTTGATATCACTGATAATTACAGCTCTAGTTGACAACTTGAGGACAACCTTAAGAGACTCTCGAACTAGAACCACCCAGCTAAGCCACTCCTGAATTCCCGACCCACAGACATGAGACAATAAAAACTGGACTTATATTTCTAGTACTGGGTAATTTGTTACACGGTGATCAAAAACAAATACCAGTCTTTGAAACACTCCACTGGCTAAGGCTCTAAAGAATATTTCAGTTTCACTCAGACATTTGATAAAATCTCTCTTGATAGCCTTGTAGATATAATCATAAAATATGGGATGCATAAGCGGATACTCAGTGAGGGATTTATAGAAAAATTCATCTCAAATTGGATGGTAAAGTAGTGCCATAGAGAAGGGTTGTTTGGTTGTCAGCCCTACCCTATTCAGTTCTGATTGGAGTTTCCTAGTTAGTGACCAAGGTGGCAGACTGGGCACTTACAGCTGGCAGTACTGAGAATGACTGCTGATTTGCTACGTGATCCCCATAATAAACTGGAAGCGTTGAATGGAACTTCAATCTTGTGAGACAAACTTATTGACATTGTCTTATTTAATCTTCCAAAAAGTAAATTTCTATTCCTGCAGATGAAGTCATTGCCACCAAGCCATTGGTTAACATCTCACAGGCGCTATGTGGGGGTCATGACTTGAACCCATGCCCACTGACCCTAGCTAGCCCTTCTTTTCACCATGCTAGAGCTCCCAGACACAAAATTTGGGCTGTGAGGAGTTGAGAATATGGAAGAAACTTGAAAAGAAGTCAATGTTTATTTCTTAAAACTGCTTTACCCTGTAGGACATAACCACTATACCCATGTGACCTCTTAATTTAATTATGATGAAATACAATTAATAATTTGGTTCCTCAGTTACACTAGCCACATTGAAAGTGCTTGGTAGTGATGTGTGGCCTAGGGCTATCAAAATAAATGTGCAGATATTGAACCTTCCCATAATCCTTCTGGAAAAGTCCTCAGCTTCTCAGTAACGTCTCACACACACACACACACACACGCACACGCACACGCACACGCACACACATGAGCGCGCATTCGGCTGCCTGGAAATCAGGCTCTCTCTGTTGGTTTCTCTTCCTGTCCCTGTCAACACAGTTCTATCCTATCTACCTGCTTCCTGGGTTTTTGTGCTACAAAAGTGTGAGGACAGTTATGGAGTGACAGGCATCTGAAGATGAGAAGACAGAGTGAAAATGAGAGGAGGTGATGGGAGCATGGTAGAGGAGTGAGTGACAGGGCTGGGGGGCCCAGGAATGACAGGAGCCAAGCAGGGTAGGTGTGACACCCCATTCACTGTCCTCATGACCTTGCAAAGGGACTTCCCCTAGCGCATGGCCTCCAGCCTCTTTCCTTCCCCCAGTTCCCCTTCCCTTCTGGCCCCTGAGGTGTAAAGGAAAAAATATAGCTGATGAGTGCAGGCCTAAAGCTATCATCTTTTTGTCCTGTGGTTCAGAGTGTTCATCTGGGTGAGGTTTTATGTACTTGTGTGTGCTCTCTCTCTCTCTCTCTTGCTTTCTCAATTTCACTATATTTCTTTCCTTTCAGAACTGTGCAGCTGCACATCAGCCAGGAAGAATAAGGAAGGCACAAGAACAGCCTTGCTAGACCCTCCAGGAAACAGAGCCATGGGGCTGGGGAGAGGGCTGAGGCTACTTGCTTTCAGGCACAGCTCTCAAGGCCCCTCTCTGGCTCTTCCCTTGGATTTGTGAAAAGAACCCACACAATAGGAAGCAGCATATGTGTCTTTAGAAACATACCTTCAAAAATCAGCAAAAGTCTAATACAAGGTCCAAATATTTGGTGAATAACTCATTTCTATCTTTAGAAGTGGGAAAAGTCAAAGATCATAGCTATTTCATGATGCTTATTCTAAACTATCCAAATATTATCACTGTGATCAGGCTGAGGAGGATACAGAAATAAATAATGCCCCTTTCTGCCTTCCACAACCTCACAATTCTTACTGGGGAGACAGCCATCCTTGCTACAGTATAGAGCAGAACATTAATTAGAGGTCAGGAAGCATTGCCAGGTAGGAATGTTTGGGTTGACATGGGTGGGGATGGTGGGGGTGGTGGTGGTAAGAACATGGAGCATAGAGCCAGGCAGAGCTCAGTTTCAATCTATCTGAATCATTGGCTCTCCGGGGATCACTAATAGGATGTTGAAGAACTCCGAGTCTCTGTTTCTCCTGTAAAATAGTAAATTCTGCTGGGAATAGTAAATTTTTCTACAAGCTGTTTGAGAATTAAAGAAGCTGACATGTTGAATTATTCTTGACATAGCACAGGTGCATCAGTTTCTTCCTTCCCCTTCCTCCTAACCACCAAAATCCTACACCATTCCCCACTGTCCCCCAGCCCCCTGTCTCGTGAAAGCCTGGGTTCCCCAGTCACAGTGCCCCAGAGGAGGATTGGGTGCAAGAGGTTTATTTTGGAGGTAGCTGAGGAAGCTGGAGTGAAGGAGCAGAGAGAGGCTGCATGAGAAGGGGAAGGTGTAACATGAGGTTATATGATGGAGGAATGTGAGTGCAGACCATGGGGTCTTGATTCCGTTGGGTGCTGGGACAAGTCTGGCATGCTTTGAGAGTCTCCTTTCTGAAAATAGAAGAGTGGTGTCCTGATCACTGGCCAAGAGTCCTCCCCAGAGATGCCATCTGTGCCTCCCCTCCACACAGACACATACCCAGTTCTTCTGGTCTGTGCGCAGAAAGCAGGACATAGAAAAGCACTTATCAGTTCAGTTGCTGTCACCACTGTCCACTACAGGCTGAAAATCAGAAGTGAGCTAGGGAGGTGCCACACAGTGTGCCAAAAGTCTCTGCTATGTGAGGCTTAAGATGGCCTCATGTTCCCAGCTCCTAAGAGACTGTGGTGTGCATCCCAGCCACTTCTTAGCTGGTGACCTAGCCTGGAATCATTTCACCTATCAAGCTTGACTTCCTTGTTCATAAACTGGGAGGGTTTTGTGTAGATTAAGTGAGATAACACACATGCTTGCAAGTACCGAGAATTCAGAAAATGCTGTCATGTTCTGGTGTGGTTAGCAGCAGTCCTTGTCATTGAGATGGTGGAAGCCTGTGTGTTATTATTACTACCAGGGTTCAGCCTAGAGCCCAGAGCTTACTACAGTCCAGTCTTCTGAAAGCCTTCCATTTGAGGTGTGGTCTGCAGACCTGCAGAAGCAGCTTCATCTGGGCACTGGCTGAAAGCACATTTTAAGAAGATCCTGGGCACAGTGCATGCTGGGCACAGCAGGGGAAGTGCTGGTCTGGTACTGCAAGTTTCCTCTCCCACTTTCTGCAGTGGATTAAGGCGGTGGCTTCTGCAAGTCAGTCTGCTGAGTGTGGTTCTGGGCTTGGACCCTCTCACTCATAGCTCTATCCTGAGAAGATGAGGTGCAGCCTGTGTTCATGGCCTTCTCTGCAGTTGGTGGAGGTGATACATGACTCATCGCTCCAACAGACTAGCTAGCATCCAAGCTTAGTTCCACTGCTCCCCTGGTCTTAAATCTGTCTGTCTCAAGGACAGTCACATCTCACTGAGTCCTGAGTGGGAAGGCTGTGAGGAAATGAGGGATGATCTTCCTGGTGGAGAAGCAGGGCAGCTGGCGCATGAAGCAGCGCAGACCAGGCACATGTGGAGGGGAGGAAGAGGTGCAGACAAATGGCCATGGAACCAGAAGGCTGTGGCCTCTGGGCCTGCATCTGTAGGCTGGGGGGTGGGGGGGCACTGAGGCTCAGAAGGCAGCAAGGAGATCTGCAGAAGGCATTGGAGAAGGCTCCCGTTCTCTGCTCCTCACAGAAAGTCCTCCTGCAAGCAGAGGATGGGGTCCCCTGGGCTGATGAGGACTGAAACCTGCCCTGGGATCGAGGTTGAGGAGGTGGAGCAGGAAAGAGATGGAGAAAGTGAGGAGAAGGACCCTTGGGGTTTTGTGATTGTTTAGACACAGTGTTTGGGGAAGGGGCAGAACAGGCATGGGATTCTGCACTGTCATACTTGGGGTGTATGTAAGGGTCCAGGTGAAGCTACCAGGAAGCAGCATAGTCAATGGGGGAGGCAGTTTACTTTTGATCTGTGTGTCCTCAACATGTAGTCAGAGCCAGCATCTCTTGGATGCCATGGGGAAGGCCCTCCAAGCAGTTCTCACCTCACCTTTATCTGTTCAGCATCTCTACAGGCAAGGTATGTTACTGACCCATTCTACAGATGAGAAAAGTGAGGAAGGCTTGTGAGCTTCCTTGCCAGAGAATAAGTGGAGGAGGGTGGACTTGAGGCAGGAAGTCTGATCCCAGAGCATCTGCCCTTCCCATGATGGCATGTTACATATAGAGGGACATGGGGTTTCTGGAATGTTTGCTAAGAAATTTCACATGTCCCCCGTTGTGCTGTCTTTAGACTGATCCTAGCAATGCTATCTTCCTTGTCACACAGAGAAACCGAGGCTCAGGGCATTGCATCGGTGACGACAATCAGGTGGCTGGGGAGGAGCAGCACAAGTGTGAAGATAGTCCGTGTTGTTTCCTCTGCGCCACCTTCCAGACCCTGACACAACTCACTCTAATTATAGGGACATCAATGGCCTATTTAATATCCATTTTTCTTTCTCTTTGCTTATATCACCTTGACTTTGTTCAAGGTAGAAATGCATCCAGTCTCAGGTGATGAATCACGGCCGATCTAGGATAACATGACAATCCTATCAATAGTGATGGGGTTGCTTCCCTTTCTCCAGCTGTCTTTGCTGTTGGGAATGCTGTGGTAATGGATGCCATGGCTGGACCAACTGCAGCCATCTTGCAACCATAAGGCAACAAAGCATGAGGGAATGTGGCAACTGACAGGGTGGAAGAGAAGGAGCTTGGATCTGTGACGTCATGGTTCAACAGCTAAACCACCATAGAAACACCTTTCCTTTCTCTAGACCACTCTCCATGTGCAAAGATAAAGAAAACCCTGTTTGTCTAAGCCATTATTAGTCCAGTTTTCTGATCTTCACCTGTGAATTTTTTCTTTCTTTCTTGTCTTTTTTTATTTTTATGGTACTGATGCTTGAACTCAGGGCCTTCACCTTGAGCCTTTCCAAAAGACTTTTTTTGTGAAGGACTTTTTGAGATAGAGTCTTGCAGAACTATTTGCCAGGGCTGGCTTCGAACCACAATCCTCCTGATCTCTGCCTCCTGAGTAGCTAGGATTACAGGTGTGAACCACAGGTGCCTGGATGTGAACATGGTTTTAACCAACATGTTCTCTGCAAGTGAGGGGAGCGGCAGTACTGGTCCAGGGCTGCTTTGTGAGGAAGACTCGGTTGCTTGTGAAGTGCTTGGAGTAGCACGGAGACACACTTGGAACTCCACAAACGGTGGCAGTGTTAGCTCATGGCCTGGTTCTGACTCCGAGTGCCGTTCCTGTTTCCCAGGGCGCTCTCCACCACAGGGCAGTGGCAATTGCAGGGGCACTCCGTCCAGTCAGAGTCTGTCCCCAGCCTATTAGCTCACAGTTTGAGCTCCCTGTTTCCTCCCTGTGGGACATTCATCATCCTGTCGGCCTGTCCCTGAGGGTCTGCCAGACAGGGATACAGATTGCTGAGAAGTGACCAGGGCTTGCCGCCACAGCACGCCTAGAGGACTCTCTTCCCTGGCAGCTTGTCTAGGGCCTGTATGCAGGCCACTAGGCCAGGGAAAATCTCAGATCTTGAATCCACGGGGGAGTCCACGGAGGCTGCAAAGGGAGTAAGGAGTCAGATCACAGAGGCAGAGCTGGGCAGTCCTGGGATCAGGCACCCAGGTCTCCATGTCATGCTCTCCGTGGTCATCATTCATCCTGTATGATATTTCTGTGAGTGGTGCCTGAGGAGTTGTAAAGTGAATAGACTACACAACTGTGTCAGCTGCGTGAAGAGTCTTGGTTGGATGTGGAGGTGCAAAGCCTCTGGATGCTACCATACCCCATTGTTATTTATAAAGAGGACACCGAGGAACAGAGAGGTTGAGTAAGTTGCTCAAGTTCACACAACACATAGGAAGAGTAAAGTCTGGACTTTAAAAGAATTGTTCTGATTGGCTCCAGTTGTTCTAATCTGATCATGTACTTGCTGCCTGTTCGTCATGTCTCACTGCACAGTCCCGCACAGGTCCACCTCTCTGGTTTTCATGGTGAGGGCTGGTCCTGCCCCTAGGTTCCTGCCCTAGCTCCTTCCTCTGCCTCTGATGCTTTCTTCCCTTCTGATTGCTCAGGTTTGAGCTCAAAGGCGGATTCCTCCAGGAGGATTTCCCTGGCCACCCTGTCTAGGACACCTCCCACGTCCCCTCCACGTTACACTTCTCTGTTTATCATCTGCTCGAGCTGCCTTACCTGTGTTATTATCTGTCTCTCCTGCAGAAATGTGAGGTATGTGATGTCAGGAGCTCTGTCAGCTCTTTACTGTCACAGAGCTGATACCCAGCGCTCATCACATATGAGATGACCAAATCAGCACGTTTTTAGGCCTTAATGTGTTAGAGGTTTGGAATTGGAACTCTGTACAGATGCACCTAACTGTGAAGCCCACGCTCTTTCCTTACATGAAGCTGAAAGTAGTAACCACCCAACCGGAAGAACAGATGGCCTTTAGCTTGGGCCCGAGTCAAGTCAGGCTCAAGTGCAAGGTGAGGGCTTTCTCTATTCCAGGCCACATCTGAAATTGTTTATGAGGTGACCTTATTTGTGCTCTCAGCAACCCAGTGAAGAAACTCAGCTACTAATATTTTATTTAAAAGTTGGCCAAACTGCCCCCCATCCATAGGCAATTCTGCAGATGAGGTTGTACAGATGTCTCCACTGTGTGACAATTCCACCTGAGTTCCATTTTGCAATGGTGCAGCAGTGACATGTATGCTGTAGAAACTGTGCTTTGTCCTTTGGCTTTTGCTCCAGTCCCAGGTGGTACAGCAAGGTCTGATCTTCTCAAGGTGCTGGGGGGTAGGGGAAGTGGGTCACAGCTCCCAGTCAGCCCTGCCATCACCAGGGGAAACAACCAACGTGGCAGAGTGCCGTGCTGCAGAGCCTTGAGATATCTTCAGTTTCCCATGGATTTGTTGGGACAGAAGCCCATCGTAGGTTGAAGGGTGTCTGCGTCACTGTGCAGTGGCGGGAGGTGACACAGGCAGCACAGTTTGTAGACTCAAGGTATGTGCTGTACCATTGTTAGGCTATACTACCTCTCTATGCCACTGCATATCACCAAGCGCTTGTTATGGTTTGGATAGGAAGTGCTCCCCAATGGCTGATGTACTGGAGGGTTGGGTCCCAGCTGGTGGCGTTATTTTGGGGAGTAGTGGAAACTTCTGGAGGCGGGGCCTACATGGAAGAAACAGGTCCCTAGAGGTAGGTCCTTGGGGGTCTATATCTTCTCCCAAGTCCATTACTCCCTCTCTCTGCTTCCTGTCCACCATGAGGTGAGTTTTCCTCTGCCATGTGCTCCTGCTGCCATGAGGTTCTGACTCACCCAGGCCCAGAATTAGTGAAGCCACAGGCTACAGATTGAAACCTCTGAAACCATGAGCGAAATATGTGAATCTCCCCAGAAGCTGTTTATGTCAGGTCTTTTGTCACAGCAGCAGGAAATCTAACTAACACAGCCCCTGTGTCTTCTGCAAGATATGACATTACTCTTCATAATGGAAGTTTGGAGCTGGCAGAGAGTGGGGGGTTATTTTCAGTCCCTGCTCCCCTGTCTTACCAAATAGGAAGCATCTCTGTCAGTCATGCCTTCCCACACAGACTCCAGGTCTGCCCAGTACTCTTCATTGCCTAATAGGGCCCTGGCAAACTTGAATCAAGCCCATGTTGGAGGATGAGAGACCATGAGGAGCAGGAGTGAGCCAAGCAGACTAAGGCTCCCCACTAACCAAGAGAGCAGCTGACCACAGATGCAGAGATGAGTCCAGCAGATCAGCGAGCCACTTAAATTACAATTACATTTAATGCCATGAAAGTAGACCTATGTCATAAAGCGAGAGAATCAGAAGCCCACCCCCCCAAAAAAACCACACATACAAGCACACTCTTCTCTTATGGTCACTAACAGACCCCTGGCCAAAGGACCCATGCCTAAACCTGACATAGATGCAGAAGAGAGAAATATTGTGCTCTTAGGAGGAGGGAAGGAGACTGTGTATCATGATGGCCCCTCCTCCAGGAAGTCTTTCTTGAATTCCCACTGAGGAGTTTATTCTCCTTCCTTAACAACCCACAGTGCTGTAATTGTGCTTTTTGACAGCATAGTTCATTATTTCTACTAAGATAAAGATGCCTACTAAAGTATGAGCTGTGTGAAGTCTGGACAAGGGGCTGATTTGTGTTTTCATTACTGCTAATACCACCTGCACC
This sequence comes from Castor canadensis, assembly GCF_047511655.1. Lineage (NCBI taxonomy): Eukaryota > Metazoa > Chordata > Mammalia > Rodentia > Castoridae > Castor > Castor canadensis. The sequence continues at coordinate 190,646,416 of NC_133388.1, forward strand.
CTTTCCCAACTATGTGTTGGATGCTCCAAGGTCTTTCCAAAGAGAGAAAAATACTGCCCCTCTGTTTTCATTGAGCTTAGAGGCATTGCATTGGGAATTCTCTTCATGATGGAGGCCAGGAGTGCAATACTTAGTCTGAGTTTTAACAAGCTGTGACACATCATGTTCTGTTTTAAATCCTGGGGGACTAGGTTTTGAAGAACACACGTTGGAAACCACCAGCCCAGGGACCTATCCATGGATCTATTTAAGCCTTGACTTAAAAAGTGATGTTTTGCTGACGGGGAACACACAATCCTACCACCGGCACAGAGTCCCCTGAGAAGGAGCGGCTCTCACAGCTTGGTTCTAAGCGTTTGTTCTCTGTTGGCTGAATTCTGGGATCACTCTTCACCAGTTGGTGACCTTGGGCGAGTAACTTCAGTTCTTTCATTTGATAAACCAGGGCCCTTGTGTCTGGAGGCCATCGTGAGTGTTGGAGGGGAAGTTTGCAAAGTGTTTAGCTTGGAGCTGCCCAGAGGGAGGAATCCAGGCTCACCATTGGGATTGCTCTGTGCTCTTCAGAGTCTGAGTGGCAGAGTCCCTGTCTCTGCCAGCTTGTTACATCTCATCCTCCCAACCAAATAAAAAAACAGTAATTCTGGGAAGAACTAGCGCTGATAGAGCCCTGACAGTGTACTGAATGCATCTGAAGCCACTTCACATTGATTAGCTCATTAAATCCTTATCATCATTCTGAGTGGTAGGTCCTGTTACCACTGCATTTTACAGTTAGGAAATTCCATAATTCTTGGCATGTTAACATCTATGTTTCATTATTGTTTCCATTATCATTTAAGAGTGGTGAGGCCACAATCAGAGAATGAGGCAGTTTGTTACTCACAGTTCCCAGGTAAGGGGCCATATCAGGCTGGGGAAGGGGATACATAGGGAGCACTGGGGTTCAGGAGGCAGAGGGGGTGAGGAAGAGCCTTCACTGTGGTTTCCATGGGAAAGAAGGGTCAAGCAGGCCTAGGATTGGCTAGAGTGAATAACTTCAGAGGCTCTGAGGTACCTGACTGTCCTCAGCTGCTTTTCTGAGTAGCATGATGAAATCTTGTGCCATTCCACTCCATCCCACCTAGGACAGGAATCATTCTTCCATCCAGTGTATCCATGCTGTATATACCATTACCCCTGTCAGTCGCTTAGCAGCCATCTTGGCCATCAGAGCTACTGCAAGGTATCACAGTGCTTGTATATAGGATTTCCTCCTATCTATATTTCCAGTCATCTACCAGGAGTCTTAGACCATGCACCCCAGAAATGAGGGAGGACTGCTATACCAACAAGACCTGGATGTTGAGTCACCAGTATAAAAAGTCATTCTTAATACTCTTGGCAGTCTACAAACCAATTCATGGAAGTCCTAATCTCCTCATGCTGAGCAATCTGCCAGGCAACTCTCAGAGTTTGCAGATAGTCAAATAAACAAGGGAAAAAATCTCTGTCCTCAACGAATTCCCAATCACACGAGGAAGCAGACAGGTAAATCTCGTGTAATCTGCTGCCTTCCCACAAGTTGTAGACAAGTGTAAAAAACTACTGGATAAGGGGGTAGGGTAGGACTGAGAAGTAACAGAAGTCAGACAGGAAGGGGAGCAAGAATTTCGGGAAAGGTAAGTGCTGTATGTGTACTCAAGCAGTAGAACAGGGCAATTAGGGAAGTGACCCCTGGCACACTGTGCTGGGAACAGAATGTAGGTCAATATGGTTAGAAAACAAGCTCTTCAGGAAATCAGCTATGTGGTGAGGAGGGTGACCTGGCCAAGCCTGTGGAATTTGGTCACGTGTAGGATGTATGTAGCAGCTAACAGTTCTTGAGTCCACTCTACATGCAAGAAGTCACTAAGCAGCTTTGGTGACTCATTTCTTTTATAGTGGTGTTATTTTCTCTTCCTGCAGCCCAGGAGAGGGAAACTGAGGCACAGGTATTTGAGACCACAGAGAAGGGGGAATAGGTCCAAAGCTGAGTGCTTTGATTACTGTTTGGGGACTCACCAAGTTTTGTCATCTAGATGTGACCATTCTAGAATGTTCTTGTCAGCTTTGTGGAGCATTTATCAGAAAAAGTGGGGAATAAGGTTTTTGCACTGATTCAGAGGGAGAAAAAGAGAAAAGAAAGCTTAGAGACAGGATGGAGTCCTGGTTCGTGTTGACTCCCCTCCCTCAGTGCTGAAATGAACTGGATGAGGTGGAGGAAGACACTTGGTTCCAGTTCAGGAAACTGTGGATGCCAGCACCCTTGTTTAAAGGGCAGATTTGCTAGAAAAAGGGCTGGGTTTAAGAGAGACAGGGAGATTACAGGATTTGCCCAAGGAGGCAAAGCTGGCCACCTGGTCAGGGTGGAGGCTCATCCTGAAGACTCCCCCATTCCGGCTCTGTCACATCCCAGTAAGGCTCAATCTTTTCTTGTGTGCCTGGAGGGTGAAAACCTGTCGCCTGCTCCCTCTGAGGAAGGAGGAGCACCCAGCACGTGCAGTGCTTCATCCCCAAGCTGCTTGCTCACTCCATGCACCCCTCCCCCATGTGGTTTCTACTGCTTGCTACCCATCTGGTAGCAGCTCTTTATTGCAGATGCTGCTCCTCAGGGGACCATTGGCAATGACTCTCGTGGTAGGAGGCCAGGCATGTGTCTTTCTTTGTGAAAGATTGTGGGATCTCACAGTTTCTCTAAAGACCTAAGAGAAGGGCACCCCTAATATGTGGGTAATCCAAATTCATTAGCATTAAACATTCCTGTGCCTGCATTGGGAGACACAGATAATTGACTCATGCCACAGCATGGCCTGCGCAGGCTTATTCAGGGCAGACAATTGGCTGCATTGTGACAATGGTCTCACTATTTTTGAGCTCCTATCATACATTTTGAGCTTCCACGTGGAAAGGGTGGAAGGTGGGAAGATGGTTAGGGCTTAATCATTGCCCTTTGTGATGTTGCTGTCTGGTGGGTGAGGCAGCCATGCACAACTGTTCTAACCCAGTGTGGGGAATGTCACAGGAAGCGCTAACCAAAAGCCAGTGGAGCCCTCAACTGAGGCTAGTACTGTGGGTGAATGAAGTCTAGAAGGAGGGCTGCCCACAGGACAAGGGCCTAGCAGGGGCCACAGGGAGACTTGTGCAGAAGAGTGAGCCTCTATCCTTGCATTTGCCAGAGAAGTCAGCAGAGACATTGTAGTTGGAGCAAAGTCCCATTTGTGGAAGGTGGCCTTTGGAGAGCTGAGTCTTCTTGGAAGTCGGAAGTGAGTGGTCTGTCCCCAGCCTTTCAGAGGACATTGGTGTCAGCATGTCTCTCATGCTGCTGTTTAGCCCCTCATTCTCCAACCATGCAGTAACCTGAGGCTGTCTCTGTCCCAAGAGGCTCAGTGATGCTGTGCAGCAAATGAAGCACAAGGCCATGAATCAGACCTTCTGCCATGAGGCTCTGTGCTCTTGCCATAGACATGCATTACCTGGTGTTTCTCCCTTCCTTCCTTCCTTCCTTTCCTTCTTTCATTCTTCTTTTGTCTCCTCCTCCCTTCCTCTCTCCCCTTTCTTTGTTCCCTCCCCCATTCCTCTTTGCTCTCCTCTCTTTCCTCTTGCCTTTGCTTTATTTTTCCATTCATTCCTCCCTCATACATTCATTGAAATAGCAGAGCATCCACCTGTTGCTCTGGGGTCTTCAGTGACCTGACAGAATCTTTCTAACAACTGACTTGAGTCCAGCAGCTATTTCCTGAGCATCTTCTATGTGCCTGACATTTTATACGCCCTGGGTAATCCTGTGATAGGTAAGATATGGTTCCTGCCCCAAAGATCTCTTTCTGATGCAAGAAACAGATGTACAAACTTGAAATTAAAGTTCTCTGAGATAAGTGCTAGAAACGAGCTGTGCAATACCCTCTCAGGACCCCATTTTCCACCTTGTAAAATAGATGATTTATTTCTCCATTTATTTCCAGTCTGACTCCCCTGTGCACCGTGCTTTCAAAATGAAAAGTCAGAACAAGCTGTACAGGTTCTCCAGCCTGTGTTCATACTCAGAGCACTTGTGCTCTGCCTTGTCTGCCTTCCAGAATTCCTTATTAAATAAGGAGAAAACTGGTAAAAGTTTATACTTTTAGTTTTAACAGTCTATAAAATAATAATAGCATCTGCACAAAAATTCCATCTGAAATTACAGAGTTCTCCGTTGCAATGTATCAAAGGATGCTTCCTGGTTTGCTCATGACTTATAAGATTGAAAATAAATAATTTTGAGAGAGGTGGTAAATATTTATATGAGGTAGTAAAAGTTTGATTCACTTATGAAAGAATTTGAGGAAGAGAAAATTAAAAAGTATCGACATATGCATAAGAAAGGAATAAAATAAACATTAAGACAATCAAATAAAATGTTAACAGTGGCTGTTTCTAGGAGTGGAGGATTACATGTGAAATTTATTTTCTTTTCTGTATTTTTGTATATCTTCCAAAAATTCTGCAATGAGCATGCATTGATCACATTTTTAGAAAATAAACAAGCCTGGGCAAAGTCCTGGCAGCTCACCGACATCTGTAAGATTTCCTCTGAAAGTCCGGTAACAAACACTGAGCCAGAAGCCAATTCATTCCCAGCTCATGTATTGATAATACTAACAATTACAATGGCAAGGACTCGTTTTTACCGTTCTCAATTCCTCATCTCTTAATTAATTTCATTAATGATGATTAGGTGAGTGAGACAAGAGAATGGATTCAGAGGATTTGGACCTCACTATTCCATTTTTCTGGGAACATTTCTTCAATCTATAAAAAGAGCATGGTATGATCCTTCATGTTGAGTTTATCAGAAGGGCTAGGCGGAAGATGAAACAAGATTATACAGGTGAACCCAGCTCCCTCACCACATCACTCATTAATTTAACAAACACTGCCATATATTCAGCTTAATCTTTATTGTGTTTGGTATTGGGGATCAGATCTAGCACCTTGAGCATACTAAACCTAGGCTGTATCATTGAGGGACATCCCAAGCATCCTAACTTTAAAGAGAGGGAAAGACAAGTCAAGTTCTGTGTCTGGCATGCTACCTACAGCTGCCCCATTCCAGGACGATCCTGAGAATTTCCACCATGAGAATGTGTCTTAAATTAGGCCATTCAGAGATTTCTGGGAAGACCTTAGGGCAGGAGGTGATCAAGGACAGGCATATGTGATACATCCAGTAAAGCTCATGTTTGAGAAGATGGCAGATGGAGCTGAGAGAGGGAAAAAGACGCACAGGGTCCTGATGATGTGGAATCAGCTGGGCTGAAACAGTCCTTCTATGAATATCTTCACCCTGGAGCTGAAACATTTCATTTCAGGCTTCTGATTAATGTAATTGGAGAAGTTTACTTTACCATGCAAAATGAAAGCTGCCAGAAAGACATCAAAGTACAGTCAGCCATCTGTATCCAAAGGCTCTTCATTCTCAGATCAACTAACTGAGCACTGAAAATATTTGAAAATAAATCCATCTGATCTGAATATGTACAGATTTTTACCTTTTCATTACATTGCATTAGCACTGTGTTATATTATATGTCATCTAGAAATTATTTCAAGTATACTGGTGAATGTGTGGAGGTTCTGTACAAACACTGTGACATTTTATATAAGAGATGAGAGCATCCCCAGATTTTGTACGGGGGGGAAGTTATTCCTGGAACTAATTTCCCATGGATATCAAGGGACAACTGTATTAGAACAGAGGCAAATTTATATTTATTTCCATATTCATTTTCTGGGTGTTTTTAGAAGTGATTTATAAAGATTTTGTTTTTACTTTCATGATAAGAAAATGTGATTTAAAAGTTGTGTTTGAATACCTGCCTTGGACACATTCCATTTCTCAGTTTTGCTGGGTCTGTAGGGCAAGAATTTAAGAATTTTCCATCCTCCATTGGGTGCTGCCCCAGGCTGTGGAATTTCAATATGGAACTGTTATCAAGTAAATGTGCCCCCTCCAATGGTGTTGCTATAACATAATCCCTCAGGTGATAGTATTTGGAGTTGGGGCATTAGGAGGTGATTCTGTCATGAGGATGGAGCCCTCATGAATGGAATTAGTGTCCTATACTAGGGACCCAAGAAAGACTCTCACCTCTTTCATCATGTAAGTAGGCAAGCAGCCGTCAACAAACCAGGAAGAGAGACCTTACCCAACACCAAAACTGCTTGACTTGGAAGACTCTTGGTCTTCCCATTTCCCAGAACCATGAGAAATAAATTTCTGCTTTTTTAAATAAGCTCCTCAGTGCATGGCACTTCTGCTATAGAAGCCCAAAGATACTAAGACAGGAGCCATCTTATTCCCAACCCAGTTTAGAAATTTGAGTTCTGCCAATTCCATTCTCAGATCCTTACCTGTGATATTTTCATGGCACGCCTATTTCTCACCTTCACTTGGTGCCTTTTATTTGAGTCACTTGCTCACCTGTACATCTCTCTCACCAGGGAGCTCTAGGGAGGAGATACACTTGCTTCTCACTGCTTCTCAGTTCAGGGTCTGGGCCACTGGAGCCCATCAGCTCTTTGCCCAAATGCGTACATGGTTCATGACATAGACTGAATCATACACCTTGCATCCCAACCACCTTCTCTCTTGCTTCTCTTGTAGAAGCTGGACAGTCAAATATTTTATTTCCTACCTTTCTTTGCAGCCAGGACTGGCTAAGTACCTGATGTTGGCAAAAAGCCCAGGAAATGCTTCCATTTGCGAATGAAAGATTGAAATCTTGAGATAATCATTTACCTCTCTTCCCTGTGTCTTTCTTCATGCCTGTAACACTGACATTCTGCATGCAGTCCATACACAGAAGCCATGTTCCCCACCCCTGGAGGTGTGCCAAGTACAAAGAGGAAAGCCCACACACTGGGGATGGCAGGGCTTGGGAGGGATGGAGCTCGTGGCCCTGCCAGCATCACTGAGAACTCACCTTGCTCCTCAGCTACTTACCTCTGGGTTTCTTGGGTTGGGACATACATAAATATTGTTTCACCAATGTGGTCAGATTTCTGTAATTGTCCACAGCTCCCTTAGCTTATACCGTGTTATTGAATGAAGGACCCTCCATGAACAGGTAGAAGTATAGGATATGGGGAGGGCATCAACATTGAATTTGACCCAAAGTCCTGGGTCAAGGGTGGATATTCACAGTGACATTGGGCCTACAGAGGCTCAGGGAGGGAGATGAATTGCCAAAGAGCAATTGGAGCAATACTCATTCTTTCCCGTTGTTCCATGATCCCTCTTTCATAAACAAGATGCAATGTGTTTAGCATACTGAATGTATCCACTTCACCGCCTAGTTAAATAATAATAGCAGAAATAAAGTAAGTGCCGTTGGATGGGGAGGTCACCTTTCTTTTCCTCTAGGTGACCACAATGTAAAGTAACATATCCCAAGACACTGCACACAAATGCGACGTCAATTCCCTTTCTCTCCTGCATAGCCCTGGGGGTCCCTGGACATAACCAGTATTATTGATTCCTGGCCCAGAACAAATGTAGATGAGACATGTCACCCTCTAAGGAAATGTCATTTGAGGAAATGGATCAATAAGGCTGATTACTCCCATTACAAAGGAATCCAGGCTAGTGCAGTGGCATAATTGGTTGTAAGAAATGAATGAGTACAGAGAAGCAACGGGGCTCAGGAAGACCCCAGGCTCCGAGACGGCTCTCCTTTTGCTATCAGAGTGTTCTTTCCATGGTTTTTATACCACAATACTAGGCATGGCAATGACAACAATATGTTAATTTAACCTTAGAGGGTTGCTGTTTTGTGAAGCAATTGGAAAGAAAAAAACATTAAAACTTTGCTAGGCCTCCCGTTAGGAAAACAAATATTCAATATTGAGAGTATAGTTATGGAAGCTCTCAAACAAGAAGAAAGAGAAAGAGCTTCCAAGAGTCATCGATGTGGTTAGGAAGATTTGTGCCTGCTGCGTGAGCAGGGCCTGAAGTGGACATGGGAGACTTAGAAAGGTTTCCTCTCTGGCAAGCCGGGTCCATCTGAGTACCTCCCTCACTCCTTTTGGAAGCTGCCTGTGCGTCATCCCGGTATGGTCCTGGAAGGGTCTTTTCTTCAGAGACATGTAGAGAATTCTGATTCTCAGATCTGGAGGGGACATTGTTACTGGTAGCAAATGGAGTGAGGAAGGATGTTTTTCTTTTTTCAAAAAATATTTTTCAATAGATTCCTCTCATCCCTGATTCAGGAAGCTACTGCTGGGGCTGTTATCACAAAGATAACCATGTCTGCATCCTCAGCCAGGCATATGGTGCACACTCAATAGACATTTGTCGAAGGAAGGAAGGGAGGAAACTTTAGGGTGTGGGAAAGGAATGACCAAGAAACCCAAGTTTAGAGGCAGCATTGACTATTGTGCTATGAACTTGGACTAGAACAGACTGGTAGTATTCTGTTCCTGCCTTTGTCACTCACAAGTTATGTGACATTGGCCAAGTGATGTCCCTTCTTAAAATGCTGCCACTTTGGATTTGGCTCTGATCCACATAAAGAACCAAAATAGACGTGACAAATCATGTCATTTTCAATTCCAGGTACAGATGTGATCTCATAATGGTCATTGCAAAGATAGCAAGATTTTCTCTTCAGCATTGTCTGACGCTGACCAAAGCTGACATGGGAAAGGAGACCTTGAGTCAAGCAAGGGTGGGATGCTGTACCCCTCCCCACCACCCACTGGCCTTTTGTGGTGAAAGTCAATGAAAAGTCCATAACCAAAGGTACTCTGGGGATATGGAAGGGAGTAAGTGGGAGATGTGCGAGTGGAGTTTCTCTGGCTGAGTCCTTGGGAAAATGAGGATGGATAGTCCTCCTCAGGTTCGAGGATCCGAGTGCAGAGAGAAAATGAGACAGTCCTGTGGCCTTAGTGGGATTCCTTTAGTTCCATCATGGGGTCAGTCAGAAAGCAGCTGTGCCCATGTTGCATGTCTGACAAAGGGTAGGAGAGGTTCCTAAATGTCATGTGGTCCTGCTGTGGCATAGGGAGGTAAGCAGGTGACATTGGCAGATCTTAAACTGTTGTTCTGTTAGGTGTCCTTTGAGGTTATGACTCTCAGCATATCCCAGGAGAAAGGAAGAGGATGGGGCTCACCGAACACCAAATGAAATGAGAAATCACCTGCCTCGGGGTGCCATTGATGGGTCCAAAGAGCTCAAAGTTGGGACACGGATGTAAGCTCCCCACCATTATCCATATCTCATTGTGTAAATCCTTAGGGCTTAGCATCTGCCATAAGGAAGTGGGGAGTTTGGGAGTAGCTCTCTTAAATGAAAAAGCAAATTACAGAGCTTGACAATTTCCAGGGTGTCAATGTCAATGCCAGCTTTCGAAATTCCTGAAAATTTAACGATCCACTTATATGAGCCACTTGAGCTGGCTTGAACACAGCATGGGGTGGGAGGGAATTACTGAATGTAAGTGAGCTTTAGATCCAACAGGGCTGAGAGATCTGGCATTTTGAGCTTCCTGTACAGGTAAAATGGGGTTAGGAGTGGAAAAAAGAGAACACGACAGGAAAGGAAGAATAACAAAAGAAGCTGTGTTTTGTGCAGATGAACTCCCCAAATAGGGAAGTCCAAAGCAGCTGCAAAATGAGAACTCACTGAGGCTAGCATTGTGGTAAAGATGATCAGAACCACTCAAGACTTGGGACTGCTGGACAAGATGAGACAGGTGAGTCAGAGAGGCTTCTGGCATACCTGCACAGCTCACCAGCACAGACATAGGGTGCCCTTTGCTCTGGGCTACCATTTTAGGACATCTGCGTAGTATCTATGGAGAAAGTTGTGTCTATCCCCAGGCAGGCAGACCTAGACACTGTTCTAAGTATGGAGCTCTTCTACTGGAACCAACCCATTGTGGGATGATCAGGCATCACCTGGTCCTCTTCACTTCACCCTGTAGGATTGCAGGCTTGTGGAACTGGAGCAAGCATAAGGAGACTCAGTTTACACACTTAATGCCTGAGTAATGAAGCTCCCTCTGCCCCTGATCTACGGTGTGTGCCTTCTGCCACATCCAGGCTTCTGCAAATAAAGTAAGACCACAGACCCTTCCCCGTTCTTGACAAGTCAATCCAGCACAGCCTGTCAGGTACTGTAAGAGTTTAGAACCCAGCTGACTACTCTTCAGAGTGGGAGGAACAAGAGTTTTCCTGAACTGAATGAATGACATTACCCAGTCTTATGTGTGGGAAAACTTAGAATTAGAGAGAGCATGAATGGCAGGGCTGGGTTTGACTGAGGTCTTTCTGACTCTAGAACCCATAGTATACACTTCAATGCTGTGTGTACCCTTAGGGAGGAGAGGACAGAGTTTGAAATTGTCTTGGCTTTAATGGCCACACAAGGGTTAGAGAGTGCAGTGAACTCTCCAACCTGGGCTTTGCATTGCATCTAGTATGGATGTGTCATAACAACCTCTGATCAGCTTAGTAACACTGAGTGCTCTGTTTGACCTTTCTGAGTCTCCTGTCTCTCATTTGTAAACTGCAATGAAAATGGGACCCACTAGCAGAGGAGCCAGCTATATGGTTAATCAGGGATAAAGCTAGTAAAGTTCCCAGCTCGTTCCCGGCAAGAAGATGGATCTGACAATAGCTTCTCTGCTCCTGGAGTGCTTTTCCTGGGTTGTAGGTTTCACAATAGAATGACAGAGAAGCAGATTGGCGCTGGACATCACCTGCTCTGGGAGCAGATGAGAAAACTGGAGCTTTGGGAGGGGACAGGACTCCTTCAAGTTCGCACTGCATTAGTGCCCTAGCTTGTGAGGGACCTCTCTCCCACTTGGGTGAGTCACTACTTTACTCACTCTCCCCACTGTTCTGTTTACTGTCTCCATCTGCCTTTGCCTCTCACCTTTCCCATAGTTTCCAAAAGGACCCATGGCCTCTTTCCAGAATCCACTGTTTCTCAGTTTAGTGTTATTCTCCTCTACCTGAGCACAAGCTCTGTGAGATTGGGGACCACAGCTGTTGATAGCTGGTGTTTGGCACAGAGTGGGGGCTAGATGCACTTTGTATAGAAGTTGCACATGAGGCCATGAGTGTGGGATGAAAATCTTTGGGACATACTGCAGTCCTGCAGGAAAGGTGAGATTCAAAAGAGAGGAGAGTCAGAAAGTAAGGATGGGCAGAATGAAGATTGGAGAAAAATGCAGAGCTTGCTTGGGACTTGTGCGGCCTGGCTATGGTGGTGCTGAAGACATCAGGGTCCCCAGGTGGTGAGACTAGCAGAAGCAGATGGTATCATCTTTATAAGCATCTTTGATGCTTTGTTAAGAAGCCCTTTCCCATAAATGCAGCACACTGAGTGATGTTTGTGGGCAGGAGCTCAGGACCTCGTGAGGAAGATGGAGAAGTGTAAAATACCCCATAGGGCAGGATATGTAATCAGGGACTCAGGTAACCCAGGCTGAGGCATGGTCACAACATTGGTGGGCCCCTGTGCCATGGATGCAGAACATCTGGAAAGCTTCTCAGAAGAAAGGGGACCTTTGTTGTATCTTTAGGGTTGAAATCCTCTATGTACAGAAGAAGTGACTTAGGTTCAGGCTCTCTCAGGATCCAGAACCACTGGCTTAGTGCTAATAATGACTATGATGATCTGTAATACCCATTTGACCAGGAAAGGCCATATATGCCTTGTGCCATTCCTACAGGAAATGGACCGGATTTCCCAGCATGACACAGGTGCTTGAGTGAGCATTGCAGGCTTTTGATCAGTCATATCTTAGCTACACACATTCTGACTGTATGAAGCTACTGACTGGAGTTTGATGCTCTTTTGCTAAATGGTACTTGTACATTTTTCATGAGAAATGAGTTAATTCATTAGAGTACTTATTGTTGCTGCTGTTATTATTTGGTGCTTTGTGTTTTGATTTGTTTTGGTTTTTGAGACAGGATCTCACTATGTGATATAGAGGCTGGCCTCCTGAGAATTTGGGTTTAACGATGGTTTTATATTCCCCGTGTTCATATCTCAGGCAGGTAGTAGCAGTTTCTCTTCCTTAGGCTCAATGTGTTGTCCTTATCCCCCACGATTTGCAGCCTTTTGCTTCTCAGGTTGTGTAGCACAAATGATGAGACTCCTTCTCTCTGAAGCCATCAGCCATTCTGCTCTGACATCTGGGTAGTCCAGCTCCCAGGAGGATTGGGTTAGTCCCCAGGCAACTCTGAGGCCCCAGCTCTGTGATTATACAGCCGCTTGTGGTTATCAGTAGGGAAGGGTGTCTCCTTCCTGAGCAGGAAGCCAAGGCAGGACCAGGCCTGTCCTGCCAGTTGATTTATTTACAAGACAAATTGTGTTTTCTACTTCATTAGGTACCCCACTGCCCCCAGAAGTTTCTGGTGGGCATGGGCTCTGACCAGGGCTTAGAGACCTTGTGGTCTAGGGCTGGAAGAAGAGGATTGGGAGTGGGCATTGACAACTCAAGAACTACTGCAGATAGAACTAGCTCCATGACTTGGGCAAGGAATGCTGGCAGCTGTGGTCTCTTCCCATACACACTTTATTGGAAACAAATGTATTGTCCCTGGAATGGGCACCTGGATGCATTTCTTTTTTCTTCTGAGTAGCATTATTTTCATCTACAAACATTTCTTCCTTGTTTCATGTGATGTACATGCTCACAAATGATGTCCTGGAGTTCTGTAACTCAAAGTCAAATGCAATGAAGTAGTGGAGACAAATTCCTATGGTTTGAAGGCTTACATCCTTCCAAAATTCATGCTAGAACTTAATACCCAAAGCAAGGTTATGGATCAGTGTGGCTTTGGGGAGGAGATTGAGGCAAGAGTGTCAGGCCCTTGTGAATGGAATTAGGTGCCTTTATTAAAGAGTTTTACAACGGGAATTCAGCCTTCCTACCTTTGGCCATGTGAAGACACAGCCTTTCTCCCCAATGGAGGATGCAGCATTTGAGGTGCCATCTTGGAAGCAGAGAGCAGCCCTCAGGAGAAAAGGAACTTTGTTAGTGACTTCATCTTGGATTTTCCAGTATTCAGAACTGTGAGAACGAAGCTTTTGATCTCAATAAATTACCTGGTCTGTGATATTCTGCTGTAAGAACAAGACAGGAATGCAACTCTTTTTGTCCTGTCACAGCCATACAAATCCACCTTGAGGAAGATAACTAAGGCAACAATTCTCTGTGCCTCAATTTGCCTATCTAAAAATTAATGACACCTACTTCTAAAAGTGCTGTGGGAACTGAATGGGAGAGCATCATTCTTGCAGTACATTCTCTGGTTCTTGAAGGGCACTCAGTTTTCTGAACTTCAGTTTCTCTCCGTTGTCAAATGATGATACTGAATGATAACTTAGACTAAAGAAAATCACTTTTTCTCACACCTGATTTTATCAAGTTGGTCAAGTCTAGAGCAGCTGCAACATTAAGCTTTGCCAAGGTTCCCACAGTTCTGGTTGAAAATGGCAGAGTGGGCAGGGGGGTAGGGGAAGAGGGGAATAATCTGAAAAGCAGCTGACAATCCAGAAGCACTTTATAGAATCCAGACCTCATGTGCTCAGTGTGTTGTCTTACTCATTCTTCATAAAGGTATGCAAGAGAGGGTTTCGATCATCCTGTTTTATGGATAAGGAGAGATGAAGTCTCCTGCCTACAGCCACATCTCTAGAAGGTGACAAAGCTGAGATCTTATCTCCAGATCCGAGGTTTTTCACCTCTCTAGGAAATGACAAAGTTGAGTTCTAACTCCCATGGCTACCTAGAGGCTTTACAGGAAGATAGAGTTCGAAGGAAACTTCTTCCTCTTAATGTCTGTAAGTGCTTTTGAAAAGTGATCCTACTGAAGGGTGTCAGGCTTGGTCAGCATGCATCTGCTTCCTTGCCTTCACAATATGTCTATCACACAAAGCCAACTGTCTCCTTCATCCTGAAGCTAGCTTCTGGGTCACTGAACAAAGGAGAAATTCTGTGCATGCCAAGCAAAGGGGCTTCCCTGAAGACTACTAAAGATGGTGGCACCTCAATTCTTCCACTCATTAAAAACATGCAAGGGCAAGTGTCATTTCTCTTTTTACTTATTTATTGTTTACTTATCTATCTATCTATCTATCATCTATCAGTCCATCTACCTATCCTTCCTTCTATCTGCCCATCTATCCACACCCCCTATCATCCATCTCCCTTAAAACTTGATTTCAGAAAGGAGAAGATCAATCAAGCCTGTGAATTAACACATCCACTTAAATTTTAAAGTTAAGTCAGACTTTCCTGTCAGATAGCAAATTGGAGCTAGCTGACGTGTTTGACAGTAAATACCGGCTTTGCCAATTCGGCTACAAAGCAGATATTTTCCATAATTAGATGTGTTAAAAATGAACTTCAAGATTTCGACAAAGGTGAGTCAATATATTTATTCACTGCTCCAGACCTAAACTGGCCAGTATGATAGTCACTTGAATGTGGCTACTCCAAGCTGAGGTCCGCTAAAGGTATAAAATATAAAGACTTAGTGTGAAAAAGAAGTATCTCAAGAATTAGCATGAAAAATGTGAAGTATCTCAGCAGTATTTTTATATTGATTGTATGTTGAAATGATCAGATGTTGAATATATCGAGTGAAATGAGATACACTATTAAAATTAGTTTCACCTGTCTCCTCTTTACTCTTTTAATCGTGACCATTAGAAAATTTTAAATTCCATATTACACTGCCCTTATATTTCTGTTGGACACTGTTGTTTCAGAAAATATGTCCCTTGGAATCATATAAATGAATGACCAAATTCTTAGGTGTCTATTTAAAATGTCACAATGGTATAATATTTTAATAAAAACTCTTTCAGAATGCATTTAATAAAAGACACTGTTTCTTACAAGGGCAGAAATTTGGCCCAGAGAAAGGACACAACTGGCCCAATTTGGTGACTCTTGAGAATGGTCACTGAAGATTCCCTTGTGACCTATTTAGTCTTGAAAATACAGGGATGTTGACCTTAATCAAATTTCCACAAATGTTAAGTGAAGGCTTTCCTTTGGACAGCATCTCTTTTGGCTGCTCTCTGAGACCCTCTGGCATTTGCCAGCTATGGAGAAGCTGTCATTCGACTGCGTCCTTCCCTCCCACCCACCAGGGTCAGACAGAGAGTGTGGGATTAGGGAGGAGCACTGACTGAGAAACAACAGGGTGGGGTCAGCTGTCTTTCCAGGGACTGACTTAATGAGGGGCTGTGAAAAGTCATTTCCCCTGGGAAACAGTGGATTAGCCTGTAAAGGAATAACACTAACCCCCACTGATATACATGGTGCTTGCTGTGGTCCAAGTGTTTACGTCCCCATAAAATTCATATGTTGAAATCCTAACCCCTGTGATGATGGCATTAGGGATGGAGCATCTGGGAGGTAATAGCCCCTGAAGATGGAGGCCTCCTGAACGAGATTAACACCCTTAAAAAAAGAGCCCAGAGACCCCATGTCCTTCTGCCATGTGAGGTTACGGCCTGTCACCAGATGCCAAATCTGTCAGTGCCTCGACTTAGGACTTCCCAGTCCTAGAATTATAGCAAATTCCTGTATTTCTTTTATAAGTCACGTGATCTATGGTACTTTTACAGCAGCCCAGATGGACTAAGACAATCCTAACTGACATTTTTCTAGTGGTGACAGTATGACTTGTTACCTCAATTTCCTCATCTCTGTGCTTGTTCTTGTCTCCTAGGGCTGTTGGGAGAATCAATTTAGTCAACACATGACTTTCTTTTCTGTTTTGGCAGTACTGAGGTTTGAACTCGGGGCTTCACACTTGCTAGGCAGGCACTCTGCTGCTTGAGCCATGCCTCCAGCCTGACACATGACTTTCTTAGTACAAGATATGTCACATGGTTTGTTATGTGTCTGTGACAGTTAACGTATTGCTGAGGTCCTCTCAGCAACTGTACAGGTTGTGCTCACCTCCAGAGACATGGGTCCACATATGATGTGAAATGTCAAAACTGGTCAGGATTTAGCCATAGGACTCTACCTTTTTTATTGTGGTAAACATCCATGAGATCTGCTATTTTAACCATTTTCAGGTGTACAGTTCAGTGACATTAGATATCTTGACATTATTGTGAGGCCATCACTACTGTCCATCTCCAAAATTTCTTCATCATCCAAATCTGAAGCTCTGGGTCTGTAAAATATTAATGCTCTTTTTTTCCCTCTCCTTGCCATTGGAAACTACTGCTCTATTTTCTGTTCATCTAAATTTGACTACTCGTGCAAGTAGAATCAGACAGTGTTTTTTTTAAATTGGCTTATTTCTCTTAGCATAATCTCCTCAAGATTCATCCATGTTGTTAGAATTTCCTTCCTTTTAAAGGCTGAATAATATTCCATTCTATGTGTAGTCTACCATTTTGTTTATTCATTCACATGTTGGTAGACACTTGGGTTATTTATACCTTTTGGCTGTTGTGAGAAATGCTGCCATGGACACAGACCTATAAAGATCTCTTTGACCTCATGTGTTCAATTGGTTTGTACCCATGTCCCAAAGAGGAATCATTGGATCATAGTATAATTAATTGTATGTTGAATTTTTTGAGGAACCATCATACTGTTTTCCACAGCAATCCCACTGTTTTACATTCCCAGTAATGGTGTACAAAGGTTCTACTTTCTGCATATCTCACCAAACAACACTTGTTCACTCTCTTTTGTGAACCCACCCAGGGCCAAGTCACACAAGGGAAAAGCAGAAGTTCACTTGTCTGCTTTGCAAGTGACGGATTGGGGTGACTTCCTAAGGAGCCTCAGTCACTGCGTTGGCCAGTCTAAGCCACTAGTAGGACGACTGAAACCTAGAACTACATGTGACAACTGAGACACCAATGTCTGATGTCTCCATACAGGTTTTTAAGGTCAGATAAGCACCTGCCTCTGTTGCCTCACATAGCTTCAAGGCAACTGGTGAATGGTTAATCTGTTCCCCAAAGTCTACCCTTTCTCCAGCCTTCTGTGGAAAGGCTGTCCTATTTTTTTCTCTGGTTCTGAACACTTACTTGTAAGATTTTTATTTTATTTTATCATTTTTACATTTACTCACATGTGTACATATTGTTTGTGCCACCTCTCCCCACCCAGCTTCTAGGCAGAACCTGTTCCTCCCTTTTGTTCTCCAATTTTGTTGAAGAGAAAACATAAGAGATAAGAAAGACATAGCGTTTTTCTTAGTTTGACATAAAGACAGCTATACGAGAGATTCCTAGCATTTCTTCCATGCACACATGTATTACAACTCACATTGGTTCATCTCTAACTAGACCTCTTCACTACTTCCTAGTCCCCTTCCCATAGTGGCCTCTGCCAGTTTAAGGTTACTATATTCACTCTTCTACAGTGAGCACATCAACCACATTCAAGTTTTAGGTTTCCTTCCCTTTCCCTATTCCTCCCGTGTGCATTCTCTCCTTAGTGTGTGACCCATGGCCAATAACATTACTGCATTTGTTTCAGGTCTAAAGTCTGCATATGAGGGAGAACATGTGATTTTTGGCCTTCTGAACCTGGCTAACTTTGCTTAAGATGATGTTCTCCAGTTCCATCCATTAAAATATCATTCTTTTTTATGGCTGAATAATATTCCATTGTGTATTGATACAACATTTTCTTAACCCACTCATCAGTAGTGGGGCGTCTTGGCTGTTATCATAGCTTGGCTATTGTGAATAGTGCTTCAACAGACATGGGTGTGCAGGTGCCTTTGTAATAACCTGAGTCACATTCCTTTGTGTATATCCTTAGGAGTGGGATTGCTGGATCACATGGCAGATCTATGTTCAGTTTTTTAAGTAGCCTCCACATTGTTTTCCAAAGTGGTTGTACCAGCTTACATTCCCACCAGCAGTGTACGAGGGTTACTTTTTCCCCACATCCTCACCAACATTTGTTGTTGTTTGTGTTTTTGATGATGGCTATTCTAACAGGAGTGAGGTGGAATCTTAGTGTGGTTTTGGTTTGCATTTCCTTTATGGCCAAGGATGGTGAGCACTTTTTCATGTGTTTTTTGGCCATTTGAATTTCTTTCTTTGAAAAAATTCTGTTTAATTCAGTTGCGCATTTCTTTATTGGTACATTGATTTTGGAG